>NC_084762.1:60765297-63165297 GCF_028858725.1 Colius striatus
GGTAAAGCTATTCAGGTTGCTAAATGTGTGCCTCGCTGTGCATGAAGCACACCTGTGGGAGGTTTTTGCTTAAAGGAGTTGGGCAGAGTGTGGGGTAGAGTCTGTACTTTGCACTGTATCATCAATTGATGCTGTTGCATCCACTAAATCAGCGACTAAACTCAGGCAGATCTAAAATGAGACTTCAGAAGTTACTTTATCTTAATTTCCCCGTAAAGTACAGATCCTTTAAAAGGGGAAGAGGGGAAATATACATGCAGCCAACATAAGCCCAAAGTCACCTTCCAGGTTGGACACAGGCTAAGTTGAAACTGAGGCCACATTCACTTATTATATTAGAAGGTACTGGAGCTCCCCACTACATGTACTCAGGTTGGCCTCCAAAGGTGGTAATTTACTGAGTGTCATCTCCATAGGCAGAATTAATGCCACTAAAATGTAGTCTTAGAAAGAGGAATAGAAAAATAGATACAGCCCTATAAATTTAAGCACTGGGCTTTCAAAATAGGAGAGAACATGTTGCAACATGTAAGCAGAAATACTAGGGTGGATTAGGATTTGTTCCTTAGCATATACAGACTTGTAAGCAAGATGGTAAAAACAGTGCCAACAGTTTGGTCACCTAGCTGCTGGCTCTATAACCTCTTAAAAAAACACACCTCAGCATGCAATGCAGTCTGTGGGTCACCACAGTTAAGTAGCTGATGAAGAGACAACAGCAGTTGAAGACATTTATACCCTCTTGGTTATCTAGAACCACTCAGAAGCATCCTTTCAGTGGTTCCTTTGTTCATGGATGCTTGTACTATAATTGAAATTAAGTGGTGAAGTTTGAGCTGATTGTAGTGTTGAAGTGATGGAAGGAACACTTGAAATTTGTTCAGCCATGTTTCTGGCTTAACAGTCCAGGCCTGGTTAAAAACTGCCAAAAAGTGTAGTGTTATCCTTATGGGGGAGTGTGTTTGAATTTGTGGACTTGTCCGTATTTTAATTCAAATGATTGCTTCGTGGTTTGAGTTATTACTCTGGAAATGCTGGGGAAGCCAAAGTAATGTATTATTAGATGCAGATGTCAGGTGTTTGACCAAAGAAGCACAGTCTTTTGGTCATATCACAGAGAAGCATGCAAAAGTAAGCCAAAGTGGAGTTTGCAAACACCAGTCAAACAAATGGCTACCACAAATGTTAGCAAGTGAGATCACATCAAAAAAACCCTCCTAAACCAGAAAAGAAACATTTAAAAAAGAAAAAAAAAAAGTTTACCTTGAAAAACATTCATCATCTTGTGATTTTTTTCTTCCAGGAGGAAAAGATGGTGGTGAGTGGGATCTGATATTTCCTTGATGCAACCTTGTTCCTCTACAGAGCCCAAAGGCCTGATTTGCAGCTCAGGATAAAATGATGTTTCTTCTGTTAGCATTTACAAGCCTTCCTCTAGCCATTACCTTTTTTCTTCTGCCAGGTTCACTGCTTTGTGCTTTTGCACTTTTGCACTCTGCTTGATGTTTCTGACTGTTTCTCTTCTGCAGATCACAGGTAGCTTCTGCTTCAAGAAACACGCAGGTATTTCCATCTAATGGCACCCTCCTACCCAGTTTCCCCAGTTTCATTTTCTAGTTGAGCTGTGTCTGAGGCTGTGGCTTCAGTTCCTCCCTTTGATACACATAGCAGCATTGCTACTCTTGTGTTTGTAGGAGGAGAACCTGTGAAGGTCAGTAACCAGTTGCATCAGCTTCAAAGACATGTCATGCCAACATCTATTATACTATGGTATTATAGTCACAAGCAGTAAATGGTGATGTATGTATTTAACAGACCTCTGTACATTTCAAACTTGTATATATTCAGAATATAAATTATCACATTTCCTTCCTTATTTTGGAAAGGGTCCCATTTAATTGAAAAACAAGCTTTTTCTATTGCTTTTTGTGATAACTTACAGAATTCTCTATCGCCTCAGACACAATTTAATTTTACATGGTGTAGGCTGGTTGAAAACATAATGACAGCATGATCATTTTCTGTTGAATTCCCGTATTCATTTCTGTTACACCTAATTACATTTCTGTGATACGATGTTGGAGTTATCCCTAGAACTCCTTTTGTCTAGATAAATTACAATTAACTTATAAGAAAGTAAAGAAATACCTAACTAGTGGCCACACATTCCTTATAAGGTATGTGCTTTTTGAGCTTCTCTCAAAATTAATGTTTAGTTCTATTTGCATTTAGTTTTCTAACCCAGTGATTGGACTTTAAAGATGCTTAAAGAATCTATTTATAACAGATTAGTTCCTTAAGTATCCCTATCAATTCTGTAAAAGTTTAAGTTATATTTTTAATTGTATACATATTTTTTTAAAAAGTTGGTCTCATCCACTGTATCATTTAAACACATGCTTAGGTTTAAAAGCCTAAATGGTCTCATTGAACTCAAACTGAGAGACTGCTTAAGTTCAATGACACTGTGAGGAGCATTTACTGGAAAGTTTGCACTTCTAACAGATACTATTTCAGCTTTGAAAACAATATCGAGGACTTGAGCCTGTAAGTCTTTCATGTTTAGAACTCTTACCAAAGCCAGGGGAAACCATGAAGCAGAAAAGTGCAATAATCTAGTTACTCACCTGCTGGAAGATGGCATATCACCTATTAAAATAAAATGGGTACCTTTACAAGTTTCTGTCTGAACGACTTTGAAAGCAGTAAAATATGTGCAGGAATTATTAAGTTTTTTTTCTAAATCTTAGAGTTTTTGTCCTTAGAAGTTTACAGAATATCAAATATTAGGGAAATATCTTCTCCACTACAAAGATATCCATCTTCCCACAGAGTATTTTTGTAAGCAAAAACTCAAGGCATCCTATTAGTGACAAACTACTAAATAAAATTCAAATGTCATATTTCGCTTTTATTTTAAAAATAATTTAAACTGACAGTTAAAGCACTTTGCTTTGTGATTTACTGGGAATGCAACATTTTGAGTTTCAAGCTAGGTGTTTGTCTTCTGGAATGGTCTGGAGAAAAAACACTCTGAAAGTACGTCCAGAAGATGTGAATACCTTTGTCACTTCTCAATCATTTGCTACTTAACAGTGTTATCAAATACATGAAAATAAGGAATTGTTTTTCAAGTGTTTGTAGAAATAACTTTCCTGATTAATATTCCTGCTCTAGATGGAAGCAAATAGAGTGAGGTAACAGTCAAGTCATTCATGATCTGGTACAAATGAGTGGGTCTCTCTCTTGTCTCCAATACAGCTATGGCAGGTTACTCCAGCTGGGAGTATGACTCAGAGCTCTGAAAATCAGGTGTCATCGTACTGGCTATTACAAGTGGATTATTAATTTTTTTCTGGGCAGTAGTCGGCATGAAAGGCAGTGGTGTGACAAGATCCTTGCAGAAGTTGGTTAGTGGATAGCTTGTGTAAAGGCTAAGTTTCCTTCCATTTGCAAGGGAAATTTTGCTTCTGCTTGGAAGAATGGGAAAGTGCTAATTTTACTGTAATATTTAGTATTGCAACTACGGACATAGTTGCTGCTATTATTACCCTATTAATATCCCCCCATACACATTCATAGATCTTGCTCGTGTACAAAGGCTGATGACTGTTTTTAGAAACATCTGATCCTGCTAAGCACTTGACCCTTAGCCATCATCTTGAAAGGTTCAATATCTTGGCACAGAGCTGCTCCAGCTGAGGGGCCGGATGCCTCAGCCCCGCCTTAAATGTTTGGATCTGATTCAGCTGACATGTTCTAAGCTCTGTGCTTTTGGAAGGTGGCAGATCAGCAGCCCTTAAGGCTGAAATCTTCTGTATATTCACAATGGCAAAACCATGGGCAATAGCAATTCAGGATTTATCACTCAGCATACAGTGCTGAGCAGAAGGAGTCATGTCAGCCTTGAGAAGGTGCTTCAACCACTGGGTCATTCAGCTTGATCAAGAATCAAGAGCCTCAATTCTTCAGGTTAGACTGAGTAGCCCACTGATTTATTTGACATTATACCTCTATAAACAACTGCCTGCCCAGATTCTTCTTCTTTTGAGTAAGAGGCAGTAGAGGTTAAACAAAACATTGCACTAGATTCCAGACTACCTGAACCAATCAAAACAAGTCAAATGTCTTTCCAAGGCCCAGCCTGCACTGTCCTCCTCCCTTGCTGAAAGGCTGTCAGTGATGCAACTTGGCAGTCAGCAGGTTATTGCACTGAGAGAGAATTTAAAATTCAAAGACCATCTCAATCTTAAAATGTCAACAAAACACCTGCTCTTCCAGCATTAGGAGGCCACTGATGAACCACAAATGCCCTTTTTAATTACAAAATACTATATGGGAAGTTTAAATCACCTATGTCAAATTTTTGGTATAAGCTTGTGAAACAATGAGTCTGCTAAAGCATACAGGAAACCTGCCCTTTAAAAAAACTTACTGGTAATGCATAACAGGAACACAGCCAGCGGTTCCTTACTGTCCTTCCTCTGACAAACAGCATATTGATTCCCAAAATCTCCACTGCCTCACTCAGCCTATCTTTTTGATGTATCAATTAGTAACTAACACTAGATCAAAAGGAGATAGTTGTTTTCCTCTGACAATCTCTTCTGGTACTGCTCGCAGGATGGAAAATCTTGTGAACACAGATTTATCAACAAAGTTCTGCATGCAGAAGACTCAGCCTATAGTGCCAATGTGCAGATGAAACTTATATTCCCTTCAATTCTACCTGACTTTTGTTGATCTTATTTATCTGATACTTGAATCTTTCTTACAGTCCTTGCTGGCCCTCTGCATTATACTGTGTTATTGAAAGTAAACTCAAACTGTGGTTTGGGACACTCAGGTTCATCATTAGGAAGCAATTCACGACCAGAAGAGTAGTGCAGTAGTGGTAGAGGTTACCCAAAGAACTCAGGAATTATCCCACCCTTGGAGATGTTCAGCAGCTGGCTGGAAAAAGTCACACCTTACCTGACCTTGAGTCCTGGACCTTGGTCCAGGGTCCTGTTTTAAGTGAGAGGACACACTGGAAAATGTGCATAAATTCCCTCCAACTAACATTAAATATTTGCCCTTTTTGCTGCATTCTTAGGAATACTGACATTTACATTCTTCTTTGAAAAAGAAAAGCAACTGTTAAACCTGGATATTTCAACTGAACAAAAGTTTTTTTCAGTACTGACTAACAATAAAGGAGACTGAATATACTTTTTGATATTGGTATATTCAAATGAAAATATACATGGCCTCAGAGAGCTACAACGGGAATGTCTCTCTCCTTACCAGCCCACAGAGGTTTGCACATATGGTAGCCCACTTTGCATTGCCTGGAAACTTTATCACAACATTTGCAAAAAGTGATTTGTGTTTTGGGACAGTAATTCATTTTTTTAGAAACTTTTATTTTTATTGACTGCTGGAGATGGGCTGAAGCCAGTTGTGTCTGAAATGAAACCAAAAGCCTCACGAGCAGATGGCCTAGCATGTTCAGAAAAAGTGCTATCTGGAACTGTGATGTATTCTTCACTAATGAAGAACCTTAAGGACTATCCTCTCTGTTTATCATCAACCTCTGAATGTGTACCATTCCCTTATTCTTACAGGCACTGCTGTAAAAAAGAAATAACAAGTAGGAGTAGCACTAAGATTTGAAAGTGACACTGTATTTGTATTTTTTTCCATACTAATGATGTTAGGTTTTGATTTTTTCTTCCTAATATCTAGCAGCAGAAATGCTTCTTTCTTATCCATATGTATAGGAATGGGAATATATCTGTATCTGTAAATTGAAAACACAGTAAATGTACATTTTGGTATTACTTTCAATTTCCTTAGCATAGGCTACTTCATCTGAGTTTTCTCCCAATTTAGTCACTGTAGGAATGGGGAAGAAAAAAAGAAGGCACATGCTTACAACCAGTTTCAAGGTTACAACTGCATTCTCCATCCACTGCTTTCCTCTGGTTAATGTGGTTGATTGCTTGGCTTCCACTGCCAGGCTCTCAGCTTGCCTCCTGTCACATCATTACCTGCCATTTACAACGTAACCTATTTCAGGAAACTTAGAAGTGTTTTAATGTGCAAAAATGAATCTGTAGGTGTCTAGAGAGAAGGTAGGTAAACTCCCATTACAGTTAATGGAGACAGTTACCCTCAAATGGACAGGGATTAACATCGTTAGCTCTGCGTTCTACTCAGTGTAGCTCTGCTGTGAGCACCAAGAGGAATCGGACAGCTAAAGCAGATATAAATGCTTAGAAAAGAAGCCTAAGATTAAGATGTCCTAATGCAGAGCTGAATCCCACCTGGACTGATTGCCTGCAGCACTCTCTTCCAAAAATTCCCACTCGTGTTTTTCCTCTCTCCATTCCTGATGTTTTTCTGGTCCCCTTGCAACTACATGTCTTGTTTAATTCCGTGTTTTGTTTTCACATCTCATCATTTGCTCTGGAACAATATATTCAAAATCTGCTCTTTAATGACATCCATTGTTCCTACCTGGTTTAACTGCTGCTTCAATAGCATAGCCTCCTCCTCCTGACATTGTTTGACAAATCATTTATCCTCTCACCTCAGTTTTATATTTAACATATAAACATGTTTGTTTTTTCTGAGGGAGAGAGATTGATTATTAAATTTCGTTTCTGTCAAAGAAAAGTGAATTTGTCGTGACTGGTTAGTATTTTAGCTGTCCTTTTCTAAACAAACACTGCCTACAGTCGTGTTAACATTTCTAATCCTCAGTCATTCTAATTTTTAAAAACCTTTAAAATCAACATAAAGTGTGGAAGCTTAACCCATCAGCTAATTTCTGTGAAAGGCTTTCTCCATGATGGCTTGTGACTGTGTCTATATGAACAGAACAGCAACAATAAAGCAACCAAAGAGTAGATCATGGGTGCAATGCACAAATTATGATCATAAAACTGAAGAACCCTCACCTTTCCCTATAAGTATCTCTCTGAAAAATACGAGAAGTCTAGCTTGTATACCACACAACTATGGCCTATATTCTGAGCTTTATTGAGCTGATTCAAATCTGGAGTGATTTACTTTATTCCAGCCTAACTGAGATCAGGATCTGCCCCTATAATCAGTGCAGTAGGCATATTGACCTAAACCTTCTGGAAATAAATAAATACTGTCAGGAACAGTCCTCTCTCAGGGAAACAGTCAAAAATACCTGACTTTAAACAGACTTTTAAAAAACACATCTCTTATGAAATCTCACGGGAGCAGGAGTTCTTTCTGTCTCCCAGGGCATAGCAAGCAAAGCAAGGTAAGTTATCTTGACACCGAGTCCTCGAGCAGCAGATCTTTTGGGGAATGAACAAAGTGCTCTGTAGAGCCAGCCTGGCTTATCGTCAGGATCATCTGTATCCTTGAAAAGTACAGCTGGGGTTAGGGAAGCTGCAGAGAACGCTTCTGTTACACTGACATGCTTCTCCAAGCAAAGGAATCATCATGACTTCAGCTTCAGGATAAGTATTTTTAGCGTTCTTTCCTCCTGAAGGTGGGTTTCTATCATAACCCATTGATTTGCATGGAGTTTATTGTGAGATTATAGGGTGCTTTTTTATGTTTTTCTTAAAAAAAGAGAGAAAAATAGTTGAAAATATTCCACGCTGTTCAAGAATTTTCAATAATATCGTAGCCCTGTAGGAGTTATTTCCATTAATCCTGAACTTTAAGGTGGGAATCTTATTATATTAAATAGTTGCTATGTTATGTCAATAAATTTACATGTATGTATGTGTGAAAATCTCAGAAAATATGTCTTTGGTTTTGGGCATCTCAAATAGTTCATTGACATTTCGGGAGTAATCTGACTTAATGAGAACATTACCCAGTTGACCAGCCTACCAGGAGAGATAAGTCAGTATTGTAAAAAAAGAACAAAGATTAGTTTTTCTCCTGGAGTTCTGATTCCTCATGAAATAGTAACTATTAGGACTATACTTTTCAAGGATTGTTTCTATAATTTGTCACTAGAGGAGAATGATCACACCTGAATGGCAGCATCACAAGCCACAGCGAGGAGTGAACAATGAAGCACCACAGACACTTGCCCATTCCCTGCCCCTCCCCAGCAGGGAGAGAATCAAAAGGATAAAAGTGACAAAACTTATGGGTTAAGAACAGTTTAATAATTGAAATATAATAATAACATTAATTTTAAAAAATGAATTAAATTAAAAATAGAAAAGAGAACTAAAATCCAAGAAAGACAAGTGACGCAAATCAAAACAATTGCTCACCACCAACCAAGCGATGCCCAGCCAGTCTCCAAGCAGCAGCCCCATAGCCAACCTTTCCCCCAGTTCTATTGCTGGGCATGATGTTATATGGTATGGGATCTTCTTCTGGTCAGTTGTGGTCAACTGCCCTAACTCTGTTCCCTGCCAAATTTTTATACACCCCCAGCCCTTTATACACTGATGGGTTGGTGTGAGGAGCAGAAAAGGCTTTGACTCTGTAAGCACTGCTCAGCAGTATCTAAAACATCTCTGTCTTACCAACGGTTTCCAGCACAAATCCAAACCCTAGCCATATTTTAGCTACTATGAAGAAAATTAACCCTCCTCCAGACAAAACCAACAGTTAATTTTGACAAATGTGCTGCCATTTTCAGTCTTGGCTATATGGATACATAGTGGAAAGATGTTCCAGACTTTCTACCAATTCGGGATTACTAAAGATGACAGAAACAAATGTCAAACCCACAAAATCTTACAGAAACAGGGTTTTCTTTTAAGTTTTTTCCCCTGGAGAAAGTAAAAAAGATAATTTCCCAAATATTAACAAATGTTAACTAAAATTCTCAGAAACTCTGACAAGACTGTGCTAAGAGACTGGAAGGAGGAAAAACTCTTGCAATCATAGAATGAGTCAGTAGGATTTCGAGGTTCTTGGGTCCAGAGAAGGATACAATTATTTGTATTTCCTGCAGTAATCTGTGTTTACAAGTAGCCCGTTAGTGCAAATTTGCACCAAAGCTCCCCAAATTTTATATTTTTAATTTTAAATTGTGTTTTTGTGAACTAAACTAACAATATGTGCACTGGAGCATGGATGGCTTGTGGTTTCCATTCATGTGTGCTGTCAACAGAGGATCTACCTGGTTTTCCAGAAGAGGAATGAGAATTGCTAAGGAGAAGAAACAGGAGTAGCTGTGCACCCACCAGCATTTTCAGGCTGATATTTCTGAAAGAAGCAGTTCTAAATCTAACATTTCATCTGTTTATTTATTATATGCAGAAGCCTGGTTTTCTCAGTTGGCTGTTAAACAAAACAGCTGTCTACTACACATCTGTTTGCAAAAAATATTAGCAGATTGTGCACTGAGAGATTAGGGAAGCTTATTTTAATTTGATATGAGATAATGGGACAATCTTAAACTCGGGATATGATCCTGAATCTTTGTTTTGCTCTGAAAAACCATGCTGAGCAAGTAATTCTCAGTATCTTCCTACTGTCATGCCTATCAATCTGGATCATACAGCAGCAACCTTTGGTCACATCTATTTGAAGCTTGGGAAACCAGTGACCTGAAGACAAGTCAATTGAAGATTTATTTCAGTTCAGAAATTTATAACAAATACATTGATTATCTATTTATGAATTTTTCAAATTGTGGTTGAGAAGCCTGAGCACAGGCTTTGAAGAATAGTGACAAGAGGAACATGGCTGTGCCACAGACTGGGCATGTATTCACAGATCATTATTGCTCTTCATTTTAGCAAAGCTGAAAGAATTTGGTGGAATGTTTAAGCCTTGACTTCTGACTTGAGCCTGGCCTCTAGCTGTGTAGCTTCTCACTATGCTTTTTCTGCCATGCTTTTTCATGGGTGGAAAATAATTTCTTCACTTGTGAAGGTTGTTTTACTAACAAGTACTTGCAAAGTGCTTTGAAGTTGTAATTCACTGTGTCATAAATTAATGACCCAAGCCCCATTTGAACTAAGGTTTATCTGGGTGCTTTCTTTTGAGTGATTGTGTTGTGATACCTTAAAAAAACCTCAGCCATTAGAAAGCTCTCAACGGCTGTTCTCTGAAAATCAGAGCCACTGAAGACAGTGGCAACACCAGTTGTGTTCAGATGAGTGTCAAAGCAGAACTGACAAAGTTTACTTGAGGCACTGAGAAACAGTGACTTTCAAGAAAAAGAAAAGAAGAAAAAAAAACCCCAGATCAACTTGTCAGAGATCACAAGAGACCTAATCTTCTATTGTTGGTAAACTCTCTCCTTGGGTTGAGGTCTGTGAGGTACTTGACTAAGATCAGGGCTTCTTGCAACAAGCAGAGATGTATAATCAAACTGGAATGGCTCTTGCTGTGACAAGGTTTCCAACTGTGTGGAATATCTGTATGATAACAATGATTTTTAAAGTATGAAATTCACTCCTTTTTGTCACAGAAAACTCCCACAACTTCTCATATCTCAAGGGGAATTCCAGGCACACCAAGTGAAAATTGTTTAAAGGAACATCTGTTTTCTCTCATAAATCATATGACAACATCTTAATAGAAACACAACCCGTCTGTATATACTTCTGTGCTTTCACCCATTAATTACAGAGAACATTAAGGTTCCATTTTACTGTGCTTTAAACATCTGGTGCCAAAAGAAGCAGCAAGGAGAAGGAAAGCGTGATTATGTTATTAGGCTCAGCAGTCCCAAAATACAGATCAGCACTCATCATTGTCTGTTGCGTCTATACGAAGCTAGTCTTTAATGTACCACTCATTATCTTATAAAACAAACATTTAAAATAAATACACAATCATAGACACTGTTTTATCCTGTTGTGCAGTATTTTTTAAAAAAAATCTTAATTTATAACAGTTAAAAAAAGCCTCACATGGTCTAAATTTAGCCAACTTTTACAACCAACTTGGTAACACATCCAGATTTCAAACTGGTATCCCTGAATTACCTTAGCATCCAATACTACACAAGGAAGAACACAACAGTCAAGTTTTTAATTCAGTCCTGTGGTTGCCATGACTTAAATAACCAGCAGAGGCAGAACAATCAGTCCTAACACAATGAAAGCAATCCCTTCTTCACATTTGCAGTGACCATAGCTAAGCTCCAATGTTGAACACTGTGTCATAGCGAGACTTGACACTTAGCTTCATGTCCTGGCATAAGCTGGCCACAGCAATGCCAGCCAGATCTTTGTCCAGAAGAGAAAAGTAACGATGAATATCCATAGGTTTCTAAGGGAAGACTTCCATTTCACTTGAAACTAAAGCTGCTCCAGGTTCCAGCATCTGTTTTTATGCTTTAAATTACCCCAAGTAGTTTCTTCATTTTCCAAAACTGCACTTCCTTAAAATGCTTCCTATTACACGATCACATTTTACTGTGCATTAAACATCTGGTATCAACAGCCTAAACAACAAAAAAGCATGATTATACTGTCAGACTTAATAATTCAGAAATATTAACCAGCTCTTATACTACCAGGAGATTTTCATGTAAAATTGGCCCTTGATGTGTATTTTGCACTTATGAGACTTTGCACATACTGGCATAAGATAACAGTGTTCAATCTTTCATGTAACTAACAGAGTTAATTTGCCTAAATGAAATCACTTTATCAGCAATACTCCTGCCCTGCAAAAACCAAGGGATTGTTGTAGTTTTTTAAAACATACCAAACTGCGATCTGGAAAATGGAGGCGAGAGGGACTTCTTCTGTGCAATAATAGATTAGGAAAGCTATTTAGCCTTAAGCAAACTTGAGAGCTATGGAGGCTGAACCATGTGGAAGGAGACCATAAAGCTCCTTGCCTGTTCAGTAACCAAATGACTGCTGCTTAGTTAGCTGTAAGCTTCAGTTTGAGACCTTTTGCTCCCATATTTAATTAAAACATCATTGTCATCTTCTGTGAGTACTGAGCTGTAATACTGCAGGCCTATTCAAGATCTGTTTCTTAATTGGTCTTAAATAGGTTAATTGCAATTCAAAGAACAAGTCATTACCAGTGGGATGCAAGTGTATGATGCAATGGGACAGAGCATGAGCTATTGGCTGGAATGCCTGATGAACAGCACAGTTATTATTTTAAGATTGTGGTTGGAAACATTTTTATTACATAGATTTCTGGAGTTTCTTTCACCAGCTGCCTCCTCCTACCTTTGCTCTGTGGAACCTAGCCCTGCAGCTGTTACAAATTTCACTGCTGCTTGTGTGCCTCTGCGCTAATGAATGGGCTGGGAATCTTTGGTGGATGGGACACCACCAATAATGGGGGATTTAAGAGACTTTTTTCTTCTCCTTAGTCATCAGTTGCATTCTGGAGACAATACCAATCTGAGTACCTGTGAAGTCTCACTGCCTACAGAAAAGGATTCTTGGACCTTTGTGGAATCCTCAGGGCATCTCTATGAGGGTGATATGCACATATACCCAGGATTTAATGGCTCAAGGTTACTTTGCAAACACTTGTGCAATCAAAACGTTTGAAAATTATACTGTAGGCATTTTCTAACTTGTCTAGTGTCACTCAATTGAATAATTCTCTAGAGATTTGTTTTCTAGTTATACCAATAGATGCTATTAAAACATTATTGTTTCTATGGGGCAGACTCTTGATAGCCAGCCTTTTCAGGTAATCTTGAAAATGTGTTTTATATGGAAAATGTATAGTTATATAATCCTCAGAAAGTCAAAGTAATTTAGAAATTCAACTAGGTAGATACAGATTTTGCATTAATGTTTTAAAGAAAGTTGCATTTTTAATCCTTTTACTGGCTTCTATAATCCTGCCAAGCACATAGTAACATCCCCTGGAAACTGTACAGAAAATAATGTAAAACCACTTCAGTAGGCAATGAGAATACTGTCTTCCCCAAATAACCCGAAACACCAAGGACTGGCATGTTCCTTGGCATAAGGAAAAAAATAAAAAAACCTGACCAACTTGTCTGGGACTTGCTTTCATCTTCTCTCACTTCTGCTTCAACCTACAGGTCCTGGTGCAATTGCAACACTTGCCCACTCAGTAGGAATGGTCCTGGGAAGCACATCTCTTCTGTACATCTCAGGGTTTTATACCACTGCCAGAAGTCCTGGCACTGTATGATGGCATTTGCAGTAGCAAAGTGCACAGAAGTATCCAGAGAATCTCCAGTATGCTTAAGGCCAAAACTCTGCTGAAGTATGGCTTTCTCAGACATGAATTGAGATGGAGAGAGGAAAAGGTATACAGATTGTGCATTGTAATTTCTTACAAAGGCTGAAAGCCTTTCTCATAGCTTTTGTAACATTTCCTAAAGCTGTTTTACTCTGGAATGTTGTTCCTTAGCCAGATGCCTTGAACAGAGAACACTGTGTCCCCAGCTTTGCTCTTAGTTTTGTGGTCAGTGAGCTTAGCTGTCAGCAGGATTCATAGATGCAAATTTGATGCAACTGGGGGTTAAACCATGAATAATTTTCAAAATTAGGACAAAGGTCTTAGTTGGTATTGAAAAATGATATCAAGGAAGTAGAGGACTTGAGTGCAAGTCTGTGTTTAGGAAATGTCTGTCTTGATATCCTGATATCCTGGCTAGTAATTTGCTGGTTGGTACTAGCACTAGACAGAGTTTACTGTCAAGATAATGTACATCTTTATTCTCCCCCTCATACTTGCATATGGCATAATAGTTACTTAAAGAGCTTGTTTTCAGGGAGGCACAAAAAAAGCACATTTAACATGCCTGAGCAAACACCTAAAGCATACAGGCAGTGGCAATGAAGTAGGTGGATGGCAAAAAAAGGTTACTTTTAGAACTTCACAAAATCAAGTTCTGAAGACTCAAGGCACGTCACATAGGTCACTGAACAACTGTTAAACCATGAACGCTCTAAGTCTGCATTCAAGTCAGTGAGTTAGAGGTAAAAGAACAGATTTTCAAGTACTATATGTTCTCATTCAACTGTTTTTGTTAATGAAATTTTTCAACTCAGGAAGAGTGATGGCACACTCTGAATGGAATTCATTCAACCACATAAAGATATCTATAGAAGATACTACATATGGGTTCCTTGCCTCGACTCCTGTGTTAGCAGCAGAGAGACATACTCTTCCAAGGTGTGATCTATCCCATCATAAAGCAGATATCTTAGTTAAGCCAGATACATTCTCCTTCTCTTTGTTGATCACTGAAGAAACTAAAAGAAATAACCTCAGATATAGCAGTCAGTCACTGCAGACATCCAAATTTTGTGAGACCACACACCCCTTATATCTGTATCTGGAGTCAGAACAAGGAATCAATTTTTTATACATTAATATACAGGGAAAATGGATTCAGGAAAACATCAGACAACAAAACCCAAACAAAACTTTTCACTGTCTAATTAGGGTCTTTACAGGTCCATTTAGCTGACAACAGTTATTCCTGTGTGCAGTATCAGTACTGAAAAGAAGACTTAGGCTCAAACTTCCCAGAGAAGTTGTGGACATATAAACTACCATTAGTCTCGAGTCTTTCTGCAGTGGGAGGACCAACAACCTCTGAAATTGTCATCAAAACAAGTGATAGAATTACTGCTGGTCACTACCCTCAGACGCTTAAGTACATACACAAGTCATAGTTTGCAGGTAGAGGTAATATCTGCCATAAAAACTGCTGAAGCCATTGAGAAAGTGTACAAACCTTTTCTCAGCTTTAAAAAAATCTGCTTTTTTCAAACAGAGATGAATAACTTTTGAGCTAAATACAAATGGAGAGCACTTGCCTGGTTACACATTGCTCACTAATATAAGGCCACAATTTAATGCACACTTAGTGGTACCCTATTCCCTGAATAACCTTTCTTGTACCAGTTGGTAATTTGTGGAATATGGTCTTTATTAATGAAGTCTGTGTTACTATTGATCTCTTGCTGACAAGTAACTACACTATTTGATCATATATGGAACTTTAATCAAATTAAAATAACAAAAGCTTCACAGATGAGATTAGGAACAAACACAGAAAAGCGCTATAGTAAATCAGCTGTTGGGGCAAATTGAAGAGTCAAGTAGCTTGGACACAGTGGTATCTATGTGAAGGATTTTCTATATTTTTTTAACACTGTTCATATTTCATCAATTTCTGCTATCCTCCACTGACAGAGATGACTGAAATCAACATTACAGCTTGATAAATACCTCTTCTTAAAAAAATCCCAAGACTGATGTAAGATTATAGAAAACAACTTCAAATCTAAACATACTTCTCCAATTCTTCCAGCTACTAGAAGCTAACAAAAAAAAAAAAAAAAGAATCTAGGCTTTAAAATAAATTCTATTAAGCACAAGATTTCACTCTTTCTAGACCAACAAATTATTTACCCTTGATGGTATAGTACATAGTAAATATTTGAAAAAAATCAAACAAATAAAGCTTTTATTGCAGAAATTCAAGGATACCTGGCCTTGTTAGCAATCCTGATTTGGCAGATGTGGACTGTCTGTGTTTTCAGAAGATAAACACAAGGCATTTTTTAAATCTCATTTGCCCTTTTCCATTCATCCAATTATTCCAGGTGTTGGTAATTTTTGTAATTTTGAAAGCCAATTGTGTTCCTATTGCTCTACAGATTCCTTGCATTTCTGAATTATTGTCTATATAACTGTTAGAAACAAACCTGTGTGCACTAAGACTTAAGTTGTCTGGAAGGACTGAAAAAGAATCAGGGGAGAAGATTCAACAGAATATATTTCGCAATAGAAAAGGTGACTGGAAGTAAAAAACCTTCCTGAGGTTGCAGGAAACACTCTTCTGATAAAGTCTCCAAAGAAGGGGAAAAAAATGTAAAGATAAATTTTAGTACTGTAAATGTAAACACCAATAAAGAAAGTAAAATAAAAGATTGATACATAATTTGACAAGAGTACAAAAATAATAACAAGAATATTTTTATACCAGATAAAAAGTTGAGTGAAATGACTTTTGAAGACTAAGAAATTACTCAAGTGTGAAAAGAGCTCTCAAGGATCATAAAGCCATAGCAGCAAACCTGGATGAGTTCTCTGTGTTGATAGTTGCTCTAGAGGACACACAGGTTCCTGTAAAGAAGCTTTTTTATAAAGAAATGGTCAAGTGTCACAATGAGGGGAGAATGATATGAGCGTCTTGCAAGAATGTGGCCTAGAACCACTGCTGTCCAAATTCTAAAAATTCTGGAAAGTGAAATGGCAAAGTTGGAGATGATTCAAAACCATTGATTGTAGTAAATGTGTCTAAAGAGTTACAAAAGGACTTCATGGTACTGAATGACTAAGAATGTGAAATTCAATATCCATAGGTGCCAAGTAATGCATATAGGGAAACACAGTTGTAAAATATACATAGACATGATGAGCTCTAAAGTAGCTATTACCACTCAGCAAAGAGATGTTGATTCTTTGAGAGTATGAAAATTTTAATTCAAAATTCAGAGGCAATAAAAAGCCTGAAATAGAAACTAATGGGTGTCATGGTTTTGTGTGGAACCATTTCTGGTAAGAGAGAAGGGGCTGTAAAGATGGCTCCTGTAAGAAGTTGCTTGAAACTCTCCCCAGCTCTGAGACAATTAGATGCCTCCACGATCACTTTTAAGAAGAAGAAGAGGGTGCTTCCTGTTTCTTCCTTCTTCTGTCCCTTCTTCTTTTCCAACTGATGGTTGTGTAAGAAGTTGGAAGAAACAACCATGCAGATCCCAAAGTCAGTGAGGGAAGAGAGGAGGAGGTGTGCTGGACAAGAGACTTCCTGCCTCCTGAGGAGAGGACTGGTGAAGCTGAGATTTGTTCACAGTTCATAAAAGACCCCTCATCAGGGATAGTGACTGTGCCCCGGGGAGACCGTGAATTTGTAGGAGGACGACTTTGTATCAGAAGTGTCCAAGATGCTGCTGACCACAGAGGAATCCCATGCTAGATGAGTTTTTGGGCAGAGGCTGTAGCTGTTTGGAAGAACTCATGCCAGGGAAGTTAAGGACTGTGTCCCTTGGGAGATAGGTCATACTGAAGCAGGGGAAGAATGCTAGGAGTCATCCTCATCTGAGAAGAGAGAAGCAGTAGAGCCCGTCTGTGAGAGACTGACCACATCCCCCATTCCCTGCCCCCATGAGCCACTGAGGGAAGAGGAGGTAGAGATATCAGGAGCAGTGAGCTGGGCCCAGGAAGAAAGGAGGGATGGAGAGAGAGATTTTAAAGTGCTGGTTGTAATTTTCTCATCATTTTTGTTCTGTTCTGTTTCTTGTAGGTAGTAGAAAAAAATTTTCTTACTTTCCTCTCTGAGTAGTGGAGTCTGTTTTGCCCAGAACCATAATTGGCAGTGAGGCCTCCCTACCCTTGTCTCAATCCATAAGGTCCTTCATTATCTTTTCTCCTCCTGTCTCACTGGGGCCTCCACCAACTTAAGGAGGATGGAGGTGGATTGGGGGCAATGAGCAAGAGATTGTCGTGATGCTTCATTGCTGGCTGGGCAAAAACCACAACATTGGGAAAGGAATCAAAAGCAAAACATAAAGATCATTATGCTACCATGAAGTCCTGGTATTTCCCATGAGTACTGTATACAGTTCTGTTCCCATTTGCATCAGGAAGGATACCACAGAAGAAGAGTGTGAAAATGATGATCAGAAGAATAGAGAAAGGCTTCCTTCATGAAATAGACTCATCTGTCCTCCATTTGGAAAAGTAATGATTGAGGGCAAGTCTGTAAATTCAGAAGGGGAATGGAGATAGAGAACTGGGAATGACTTGTATTTGTTTCCCTAATACAAAAAATAATAATTAAAAAAACTCCAATCAAAACAATGACATTATCAGGCAGCAAAACAAAAGGTGTTATTTTTTCACATGGTAATTAAATTGCAGAACTCATAGCTAAAGGATATAAGTCTATTTAAATAGAAACATGTGTCTGGCATGTCGAGCCCTTAAAGTCTGTTACACTGCTCAAGTCTGTAAGACTGTACAAATGGGAGAGAATGTATTTGAAGGAGTGTTGTGCTCTGTGTGCTCTAACAATGTTATATTTATTATTAAAGATCAGATATCCAATACAATAGAACTGTGGCCTAAACCAGCAAGAGAAGATGTACTGAGTCTGGTACATCCCATAAGTTTTCCAGGCTTTCACCATCACTAGTTAGTGTCAGTTTGTGCCTGTTTGATAGATACAAGTGTCTAGCACTAACAAGGGATTTCTTCTTTTAAGAAACAGCACTGTTTTTATGTGCCACATAGCATCAATTGGTGAGCATAAGTAAGATTTATGAAGAAAAAAAGATTCAGTGTGAATGTTACTGGCCTCATTTGTGGGGTTGGAGGGAGATTTAAGAAACATCAGAAATTTCAGGAAACAGACTTTTCTTTTGCTGTCTTAATCCAAACTCTGTAAGGCAGTAAGTCATGATGCAAGTTGCATGTCTTACCTATCTCTGGTAATAGACAAAAGCATCTCTCTTTATGGTCTCTCTTAATGATGGACATTCCTCATTGCAGACGAACATTTTGCTCATTTCTTGCTGTAGTGACATTATAAATCTTACCTCATGCTTAGAGCTGTAAAACTGCTTGCAGCAGGAATGGAGAAACAATGGTTTCAGAAAACATTATGCTTCAAGAAATTAAACTAACATAGTACCAAAGCCTTCTGTAGCAATAATTTTGCTGTGTCCCAATATTTGGGGTCTTTGTGCCATGTTATATCTCACATCTGGGCCTTGGCAGGTGGAGAGGTGCATTTAACTTCCTTCAGCTCTGTGCCATTACACTGTATTTGTTTTCACTGTTTGCACAGATGTAACAGTAAAAACTTTACTCTAATGAGAGCTGTGAGAGCTTGGGAAAACCCACCTGGAAAACCAGCTTGTTTTTTAGTGTGTTTTGTTCAGAAAAGCTCACCAACTTGTAGGCTTAGGGAGAGCTTAAATAAAGCCAGTGGAGAGTTTTAAATGGGTGAGAGGGGAAAGGGGCATGAAACAGGGGCACAAAATCATAATAAAAAGACTAGATGAAAAATGTTTAGTGCTAAGTCAGAGGCAGATACTGCCAGTCATCATTGATTTGGTAGATGAAATGTATAAAGAGTGGAGAATATAACAGTGGAAACTGCAATGTGCCCTCATGGCCAAGAAGGCCAATGGAATCCTGGGATGCATCAAGAAGAGTGTGGCCAGCAGGTTAAGGGAGGTTCTGCTTCCCCTCTACTCTGCCCTGGTGACGCCTCATCTGGAGTCCTGTGTCCAGTTCTGGTCTCCCCAGCTCAAGAGGGACAGAGAACTTCTGGAGAGAGTCCAGTGCAGGGCCACCAAGATGATCAGGGGACTAGAACATCTTTCATATGAGGAAAGGCTGTGGGAACTGGGGCTGTTTAGTCTGGAGAAGAGGAGATTGAGGGGAGATCTTATTAACATTTACAAATATCTAAAGGGTGGGTGTCAGGAGGTTGAGGCATCTTTTTTTTCTGTTGTAGCTAGCAACAGGACAAGAGGTAAAGGGATGAAGCTGGAACACAAAAGGTTCAATTTAAATATAAGAAAAAAACTATGTCACTGTGAGGGTGAGGGAGCAGTGGCACAGGCTGCCCAGAGGGGTTGTGGAGTCTCCTTCCTTGGAGGTCTTCAAGACCCGCCTGGACATGTTCCTATGCAACCTGATCTAGATGAACCTGTTTCTACAGGGGGCTTGGACTAGATGATCCCTAAAGGTCCCTTCCAACCCTACCATTCTATGATTCTATGAAACACCAAAAGTTTGAATGAGAATATGTCTGACCCCTCTGCCCCAATAAGTACACCTGCCTGCTGCCCTACTGCTGAATTGCTGAGGCTGTGAGACTTCATGCAGAAGTATGCTAGACTCTGAAAAATGACAGTCTGAGACTAGGTGTTCTGTGAGATTCACAGATTCAATATTGACATTTTGTCTGCTGCTGATAAATGAAGAGCAGCTCTATTTTGGCTGATAGCTGTGAGACAACTTTGCAGCAGAAGCAGCATAGATGTGCTGCCACAAAGACGGGCTTACGAATTGCCCATGCAATTCCTCTCATGTGGAGCAAGACTGTACAGATGTGTAGCAGAAATGAAAGGGCTGAAAAGCAGCACTGAGAAGTCCTTTGATCCTTGCAATGGTTCACTAGGAGGAAAAAGCAAAGTTTCAAATCCACAATGAATCTAATGTACCTAACATCTTCCTATCAAATCAATGGGAGCAGGACCACCTGTAAATACTGTATATATAGAATTACTGTTTTAAGTTTAGCATACTTGGGCAGAAATATTGAAAAAAAATCCTGGATATGGTCATCAATAGAGGAAGCACCCTAGCATCCCAGTACCCTAGCCACCTCAATATTATTTTCATTCCAACAAATCCTAATGTTGGGAAACTCACTTGGGAAAGGCCAACACTTCAAAACGGAGCTGAGTGCCAAACAATAATAAATAGAAGGGAAGATTTTCCAGTGACTTACACGTTTCTGAAAGCTGAAAAATAGAAACACTGGCACTTCTCATCTTCTTTGGAAAACAATGTGCATTCTAAGATGAAAGCTATTAAGTGATAGCATACATTTCATTTTTGCAAAGGTTATTTTGTTTTTAAATGAAACTCCTGGTATAGTTTGTGGAGGGTATGACTATTCAGACAGTTGCAGGTGACAAAAACACAAGACCTGAAACTTCAGTAACTTTAGCCCTTGAGCAAAGAGAATTAGCCAAACACAGGCATGATACACACTTACAGAAAGGCATCAATGCCCCAAAACACTTAATGTTGATTAAAGTAGGAAAAATATTAAAAATGTAAGAAAGAGGGATTTTTTTTCCATCATAAGTAGATAGAACTGATAATTTCAAGGATTCATTGGACTTTTACATTGCACGGGGTACTCCATATTGTCCTTTGAGTAGATCATTCTTAGCCAGGTGATTTCTTAAAGGTTTAAAACCAGAAAATAGGCTTAAGAACTCCAGTTTCCACTCAAGATTTGAATAAATGTTGTTGCAGGAGTAGCTCAGTGACGTAGCTGGTGATAGTAAGCAAAATCAAAAAAACAACAAAGTTGTTAGAAGCCAGGTCCTGATGCAGTTTAAATGGATGTAATTCCTCTGACTTAAGTTTCGTTAAACCAATTTGGACCTAGTTATCTGGGAAGGTTTGCTATCTATCAAATACCTAACCTGAATTAAAAAAACTTGGCAATATTATTTCTCTTCCATCCCTATATATCTGAAGCTTCAATATGTATTTTCTGCAAAAGAGTACATAAATTAAACCATAAGGTCAGATCATCCTGCTCAGAAGTTTACCACCTCTGACATTTTGATCTGCCCTGGAATCCTTTTTCTTATCAGTGTCCCTTTTGGGGACAACTCCCTTGAATTCTTAATATAATTTATGAGTTGGCCTACTTAACATCTTGTTTTGTGTTTTGTAGATTTACTGACACATTTCCCAAAAGCTTGTCTTTGTAAGGCTCTGTCAATGTCTGTAATATGGAACTGAGAGCATGTATTTTTGGAGGTGGATGTTTTTATGGCTATACCTTGCTATACATTAGGACATGAACTTCACATCAGCATGTGAACACTACATCATTTTCAACCAAAATAAAAAGATGGTCAGGAAAGTGGCATAATAATCTAGTCCTCATGCCTTTAGAAGACAGCAAAAAGAACCTGAATGCAACTCAGAAGTTAAGACACAGCCTAAGCCAGATACGACTTTTACTATGTACATGTGCTGCTCACAGAACAGAATGAAGCAAGTGAATTTATCACCGCTCCCCTGGAAGTTGATGTGACAGAATCTATTTGATGATAAGAACCTGCTACTTGTTTGGTTGTTTAACGATGGGGAACTAAATATAAGCAATTACATAGCACAACTTGACTCATTTTGTTCTTTGATTTTGCAAACTAAGAATGGTATTTGGAGCAAAGTAGTGTACAGTATCACAACTGGCTTTTTGCATCATTTCAATGAAGAATAATTCTGCTGAAGTCAATTGAATTACATAAAAGTAAAATTTGTCTGTGTTAACAGAATATAACTCATTCACTTCTCCGTCATAATCCTCATTTTCAGTGATATAATTTGTTAGAGTCAAGTATAATGTGACTCTTGTAGCCATTCCGGAGTACACACCAAATTCAATCCCTGTACTATTGAAAGCATCTTACTGAGCATTAAGGGATGTATTTCATAAAAAACCATTTATGATAGAAATGAATCATCAGCAAACAAATCCACTTTACAACATCACTACGCACAATATAACACCATGCAATGTTACCAGCCATAACTCCTCCTCCTACCAGTAAAGACATAAAATTCTTTGGTATTGTCCTTAGACAATGATTCACCTATCAGAAGCATTTCCTTTAATCTAATTTATCTGTTGCTGTCAAATATATGTGTTTTTAAACCTTTATTTCTAGAGAGCCATTAAGTGATTAAAACCAAATGAGAGGAAAGAAGACAGTTGGTAGAACAACATAAATCATAATCGAAAGCATCCTGGTAATATAACACCGCCAGACATTTTGAATGGTTTGCGAGGCTCTGAAGAATTCCATGGTAGTATGGCTTTTTAACATCCTGCTCAGTAGTTACAGAGTATTCAACCTGATCTGCCTTTGTTGATAGCTGATATTATTTGACATTTTAACAAGACTCTGTATTTGCAGAAGCATCTTATGGCACCGCTTTCAACATCAGAGTCTATCACAAAAAACATTTTAACTGTTTTGCAAACAAACTTTCTTCCAGTTAATAATTAAACAGAGGAACAGCTTGCGGTATATGCTTGGAACGAATTTTACTATATATAGTTGGAAATGACAAGAGCACATGAAGATGTGACTGAAGCCTGGTAGCATTTAAATACTCAGTACTTCCTCTGTTACCTTGACTAGTGTAAAGTTGGTTCCCAAGGTAAAAACTAAGTGGTCTGCTGGCATATGGTATAACCTCCATTTGAGCGCTAAAAGCTGGATACTGTTTTTGTGAAACAGATGTTGTCGAGTGCAGCAATGCACAACTGACTCTATCTAACAGCTGGGAATCCTTCGTGACCCATATAGCTAGAAATAAACATGGTCCTATGCTTGGCAAAAGTGTAAGGAAGCAAATTTTCATTTGTTAAGGGCTTATCAAAATGAAGAATAAATGTTTTTAGCCATAAACTGATTTTATTCACAAGAGTAATCTTTCCAGCAGCTTATGCGATGGCCTCATAATATTAGAGGCACCCTTTGCCAGATGAAGGCTGCAGTTGCACTGACATATAGTGCAGATGGAAAATAAACATCTGCCTCAATCAAGAGAGAAGACCAAAGACAAAGTTGACGAATATTATCTGGCATAACTATCTTTGCAGGAAAGCATATAAATGCTACAGGACCAAAACCACTGGCATCGTCTGGTGTTGTCCTTATGTGGTTACTGACCATGAAGAGAGATGATTAGTATGCACTCTCCAAGGAGGAGTAGTG
Source organism: Colius striatus (assembly GCF_028858725.1). Lineage (NCBI taxonomy): Eukaryota > Metazoa > Chordata > Aves > Coliiformes > Coliidae > Colius > Colius striatus. The sequence continues at coordinate 60,788,775 of NC_084762.1, forward strand.
CAGATGCTCAGGATGATATGATTCCAGCTCACTAGTATATGTTTTGCTATAGTCATACTATGCTAGCAACAGAGCAGTTTGAAATCTTTTTTCTCAGTGTTTCAATGCCATTTTGTATCCTCAAATGTACTTCTTTTCTGGGGATCAAGGGGGAAGAGAAGGTTTAGCAGCAATTAAATTGCTAAACATAATTTAAAAATGGATATAGCAGCAATTTCCAGCACGCTTTTTCTTAAACCATTTTAGGAAAAAATATTTCCGCTCTACTTTAAACACAATCAGTTTGTAGAGAAGGAGTCAAATGTGAAGATCAGTCAATTGACATCAAACTATTTGATCAATTCCTATTTTACCTGTGGGAGAGAGAGTAGCATACGTTTAAGGTAACTCTACATACAAGCACATATGCACGTAACTACTCTGAGCTGGTAAGGGATTCCTCTGATTCTCTCACAAAAGATTACATGGTGCAGGATGGATGCAGCTTCACAGATTCTGCTTTTCTGGGAGGATGTCTTTGCCAGATTGAAATAAGGATCTTGCCAGTTTCTGGTCATTTTGATGGTGTCTGAGTTTGTATTTAATTTTTTACTATATAAATTCAAAATGCCTGTCTTTACTCTAGAAGAGTGTTAGTAAGGAGGGGTGTATTAACTATTGTTCAGTCTTAGTATTTTTGACCTAGCAAGAGTTACGTGTGACGTGTTAGAAAAAACAGATAAATTAGAAATTCATTACAGATAGAAAACAAGTTTAGCCTGAGGATGCAGGTAGAAATTTGAAAGTTGTAAATCTCAAATCTAACCAAATCCAACAGAGCTACAAACAATATGACACTTAGAGGAAAAAAAAAAAGGATCTGGAGTGTAAGGCATAATTTTACAGTGCCTCTTTTTCAGATGAAGGCTGAAGTTGTATTGGCAACCTTTTAGCTGCATAGAAGTCAAAATATCACAACTCTCTGTAGTCTGTCGGATATGATTTTAGGGGTGTGTACCTACAAATCACATCAATGTCGCCATTCCTATTAGGCCTTCAAGCTGCATTAGGATTGAGGCTTGTGTTTCTTAGGTGCCTTAGAAGCCAGATGACACTGTTGAAGTGGCTGATGTGAAATATCCACAGAACACACACAAGGAATAGGAATGCGCACGAAATACCCTGTGAGGCTGAGGCAATACAATTGTCTCCTTTGACCTAGATTAATATTTCTATTAGAAGAACCTTGTTCAGGAGTGTCCTGTACTACTTGCTCTGCTTGCACCTGGATAGTATGAGGGGGCTCTTCAAAGAGGCTGAATATAGTCAGAATTACAGGTTCTGATCAGACTTTTAGCCTTTTATCCTTTACTGTTTCTCAGTGATACCACGAGCCTTGTGGTATTAGATGGTGTTAGATGTTAGTATTAGAGCTGCAGAAGAGCCTTAGTTTTCTCTAAAAACTAATGATTTACTCTGTAGAAATTAACTGAAAAGTGAGCTATCAAAGTCCATAAATCAGAAGAAAAATGAAAAGGAAAGGGAGAAAAGGAAAAGGAGAAAAGGAACAGCAAAAGGGAAAAAGAAATCAGCACATACAATCTCAGAGTTTTTTCAATAATCTCCAGGTTGTCACATCTGCTTTGTGATTCCCTTCTATCTTACAAATAAAGCTTCTCCCCTTTTGAGAAGGTTCTGGGAACTCTGAATATGACTTGCAAAGTCTAATAGGTGCACAAAGTTGTATTAAAAAATGGCATTTCCGGGTGACATGCCTTATTAAACGTATCAAACACAGGAGTGCTAAAGAGACAACTATAGCACTCACAGCTCCTCACAGCTCCCTTATGTATATCTGCCAGTGAGCAGGGTGCAAGTCCTAAAGCATTTACTAGTTTCATTTTTTTTTGCTAATACTTCTCAAAGGTCAACTTCTGTGATAAGAAAAAAGTGTAGATAAACTAAAACTGGCGAAGCCTGAGTTTGAGATGTTAAAGATGCTCTTTAATACCTTCATGGACAGTGCAGTATAACACTGATACTAGCTGAGCTTTTCCATGCCGCTTGTTCAAGCAGTAGGTATAACACTGGCTACGCTCATGGTCTGTCCCGAGTGGCGGCAAGTATTGTTGCCTCCCTTTTATGTAATCAGAGATCTGACAAGCTGCTGGAAATAATATGATGAGTTAGTGACAAATCCAGGCTTAGAAGGCCCATTCTTCAGTGCCTCAGCCCTCAAAACCATGGCTGTCCTTCCTACAAAGCCACAGTTTGCTAATTATGTTATTTTTGCCAAATAACATTTATGGAAGCTAAAATATATTCATACTGCTGCTATCAGAAGATATATGTAAAATCCTAAACACAAGGGAGCCAGTTTTACTGTCTATTTTGATTTAAGTGAAATAAAGATATTAATAAATGAATTTCAGGGCTATATCAGAAGTTCCTTTCATAGGAAGAAAAGGAAAAAACACCATAGTAACACATGGAATTATAATCTTTTATTTTTAGAAGAATGATAATATTTCTCTGCTAGTAACACCTGATTAAGCAAAGTTATTGAATAAGGTCCATTATGTCTGCTTGAAAAAGCTATAAGTTGAGACATTTTAAGATAATCAGGCTGTAAAAGTGCACTAAATTCTCACCATTAAGCTACCTTGCCTTCATTGAATCCTGAATTCTCATTACAACTAATCATATTTCCATGCAAAGTAAAAATAATTCAGGTACTTGAAATTTGGGGTACATTCTGCTCTCAATGCCCATATACATCTCCTACTAGCAGTAGTGACAGACACAAAATGGTAAAAAGATATAGATATCTCCCAAGTTATTTGCAGGTGACAGGTACAGCCGTTGTTTTGGAAAGCAGAAAAAACAATAAAGAAGCCCATATATTCCAAACCAAATATCTTCACACTGGAGATTTTAGACAGAGCATTTATTTGTCTGCAATTGGCAGTACAGCTTTGCTGACGGTGGAATTCACCTCAAACCACCAAAAGTTAGATGCCTAAATCTAAACTAGCTATTTAGAAATGCCTCCTTCTTTTCACTGTTGAAGAAGCTGAGGCAGCGATTTTAGGAGGGATTGAGTGTGTGCCTCTATTCAAAACAGCTAAAAATTTGAAATAAAAATTAGGTGAAGCACCTGCTAGCCTAGATGTCCTTTGAAGAAAATAAAATAGTTTTTGTGTGGGCACATTTCCATGTGAAGCAACAGAAGTAAGAATGGAGGTAGTCTCTAATTTCCAAGTGAAGAAAAGAATTTGGTGTTTTGGTTTGTTTTGTTTTTTCCATTTCTGAAGACTGATACAGGAGAAAAGGTTATATTACTTGGCAAAGTTGAGAAATGAGATGTGTAAGAGTGATGCATGTGGTTGCAATTGTGGAACCTCTTTGTCAAGATCTACCCTCACTTGGAGTTGGTCAGAAAGTTACGTGAAAATAGGATTTATTAGTAACCTCCTTTTTGTGAACCAAATCATTCACAAATCACCAAATCATTAGCTGATATCTAAAGAAAGTACGATACAACAATCTCAGCTGCTTACAGCTCTTGGTTCTTTTATTTGTCTCATGTGATTGATCAGTGAAACTTTTCCTAAAGGAGGGATTCTTGAAGGCTAACCCCCAAATTTGCTGAACTTCAGACATAATCTTAGATTAAAAATGAATTCACTGTTCTACGTCATCTGATATTTTTCTCCCAGTTTCTCCACTAAAATCTAAAGCTTAGTGCTTACATGTGACGGATTTATCTGTTGAATTAATCTCCTCATCTGCTTAAGGTTTCCTGATGTGGTTTGTCGTTTGTTTGGTTTGGTTTTTTTTTTTAATTTTGAGTGTAGAATTCCTCAGTTATATTTTAGAGTGACATTTAGTTGAGCAATTAATTTCAGCTGTCTCTGGAGATTTAGTATCCATGTGATACATATTGGTCACTCATGCTTGTTGTTTCTGGGAAACAGTCTTTGCAAATGGATTTTTATCACTTTCAGATTAACACAATAAAAATCACCTTGGTCTTCCAGGGTGCTTTCAAGGGTGGAGCTCAAAAGTGAAGTTGTGAAGACTAGTGCACTCGGTGCTTTTATAGTCCAACTTACTGTAAATAGAGCTACACTCTGTAGCCTTACAGCCTCCATGGTGGAACTAACACATTTATATTTTTGGCGAAAAAGAAACATTTTTACCACTGAAATGGAGGCTTCCTGTCCTGCAGCATGGCTGAAAAGAAAGCCAAGCTGGTTAAAACCAAAACAACACAATGAAACGAAACAGTGTGCAGCTGCCTCCTCAGGAATATCCCTGCAAGGCAGACAAATGGATACGTTTATTTTCACAGATTTATTTGCTAATGTAAATATCCCAGTGCAAGCATTAGCACTTCAAATCGTTGTATGGTTCTGGGGCAATCTTGGGTGGAGCTGAATTTCATTAAAACAAATTAGTAATTTGAGATTGCAATAACTGTAGATATAATCTTGTTCCCATATATTTCATGCAAAAGATACCATTCCTCAGACAAATTCTTCACAGTATCACCTTGCTACGTGAGTAAACTGAGCAAAATAGACAAAAATTTACTTTGGCTTCATTTTCAATTTTGCACCTCTATTGACACATTTTCAAATGCTTTTGAAGTAGTAGGTGAAATAATTGCATGCTATTTATCAGAGGAAAGCACCATATTTGTTAATTTAAAAAGAGGAAACATTATGTTTTTCCCTACTATTAGAGATCTAGCTTGCATATCCAGCTGGCAACAAGTGATTGTACCCTTAGTGTGAGGTGTTACCTCCCTGCTGGAGCCAGAGGAAGGGACTGCAATGCTCAGAGTGCAGGCCATAGCACCACCAAGAGCACAGCACCCTTCCCACCTTCCCAGAACCATGCTGGGCCGCCTATTGCAGCTCTTCGGTCCTTACTATGTGTGGTATTGTCTCTTGCAATAACCCTGGCCTGACTTTCCTCCTGTATCTGGCAAGGTGCAATCACAGTAACACATTATGTCTTACAGGCTGGTGACTGGGACAACTACACAATGCTGCAGACAGGAGGGACATGACTTCTCTGTAAAGAGAAAGGTTGGATCAGGATTTCTCTCCCCAAGCACTGGAGCTCACTGAATGTCTGTACCACACCCTGGGCTTGGGTCTATATGTGCACAGACTCATTGTAACATAGCTATGGACAAAGAAACTCAAGTTTTACCAGAAAACATGTTAGAGAGACTCAGAAATCTCCATATCAAACCACAGCAGATTTTTTGTTGTACCTTTTTAATGTACTATCCTTAAGTGATGGAACTCTGTCAGGTAGGATGGTTTTGTCACTGCTGTGTGAGTGGAAAGGACAGTTGAGACCTCCAGTGAAATGTCAACAGTTCATATTGTCGATCCTGGCAGAGCAAAGCACTTTGGCCAATGTCTGGAATCAGGTTTGGTGCTTTAGTTCGTATGGGTAGATAAAATGCACTCTGGGATATCCTTAGCTCTGCACTGCATAGGTTAGACATAATTTAGACGTTATTTACACAGGTTAGACATTGCCTAAGCAATACCATTTTTTTCATGTTGCATGGCCTGTGACAGTGCAGTCTCTGAGGTGTTGCATGGGACAACCTAAACCTCTGCCTTCTGTCCACTATGAAGAGATTTGCAAGCAACCTCTTAAAAGAGACAGCACTATGTCTTTCACCTAGAATATAGAATAAGAATCAGGTTCTTATTCACATTTTCACAACCATAATACAAAGAGAGATTCAGCAACAGACAAACTTTGTCCACATGTTCAGACAATCTGAATGTGTGTGGAAGATATTGCCCAATTCACTAAGCCTGAAGAAGTAAAATTAGATTTCCTTGAGTGGACAAATCTCAATATCTAAACGTACCCTTCAAAACTAAGCTCGACTTTGCTTTGCATGAACTAGTCTGTGCATCATTTTAGCTCTGGTTAGAAAACAGAAAAAACCCTATGAATACTGCAGCTGGGCACCAATGACAGGAATAAGAATTTTGGGGGTTTTGGTAGTTTGAGGAAGGTATTGTAAACAAAGAGAAGGAGAATACATCTATCCGCAGCTGCTGAATAATCTGCATTACAGTGAGGATTTAAGCATTCAGACAGACAGTCATAGGGCAGAGTTTCTCTGACATGGGAACAAAAAATCATAAAATATAGAGTTCAGGAAAAATGCAGCTTCTTTTAGGACTCCTTTTTACAAACTAGGCTGTTGTGTATTTGTGAAATTGTACAGGCATTTAATAACTTCTGTCAATCTGGATAAACCCTTTGACTTACACCAGGAATGTCAGACTTTAGTCCTTGTTCAAATGTGTTTTGAAAAATATATCAAACAATTTTTGTCTTTCATTTCAAAATCTTGCAGAATGTTTTAGTCCACCAAGATTAATAACACATAAACAAAGTTTAAATAGAAGGTCAAAAAAGAGGGCCAGTGACTAAACACCAGGCTTCAGCAGAAGGGTGGTGGGGGAAGTGTGCAGAATTTTGGCCAGCTGTTTCCATGAAATCCAGGAAGAAGGCAAAATGCCACTTGACAATTTTTACTTATTCTGGAAGAAACGGTTGAAGAGCATGCACTCTCTAGCAGTTAGAATATCAAAATAAATACTTCTTTTAACAGCAGCAGTAGCAAAACACTTTTTTGTCCCTTATGTACTTTGTATCATGTTTCCTCAATCATATACTGATATAACTGTGTTCAAACTGTGAGATTTGAACAGTACATTGAGCTAAAATTTGATGGTTTTGCTCTCTCATGGGATACAGTTTTCTTGTATAATTTGAAAAGAAAGAAAAAAAAAAGAAAAGAGATGGCGTGTTACGCATCTGATATACTTTGTAGAAAACAGTTCCTCAGAAGTGTTTTTAAGAGTGCTGAGCATTAGTCATGTCTGGCAAGGACAAGGAAGCCAAATGTGGTGTTTTCTTCAGTAAAAGGGAAATAGTCCAGCTCGGGCTCTTGAAAGTTCCCAAGCATTCCCCAGTGAATGACTGAGCTGGAGAACCACAGACATCCTGAATGTGTGCCACCAGAGCTGGAAAGCTAGAAACTTTATCACAGCTTCTTTAGTTATATGTTAGGCACATAAGACAAAACACACTGAAGCAGAGATGTGATATTTCTCCATTGCCCTTAATAACTTCTCACCTGTGACTATAACAGAAAACTTTGCTCTGGAAAAGTCTTTCTCTGTTTTTAGAGAAGGATGAGGCAAGATAGGTGAGGGTGGAGACAGAAGCCCTACCTTGATTCTTTGGAGGCACGTGGAAAATCCAGATACTTTTTCACTACTGGCTCCCAGGTCTGTGTTACTACAGTAAATGATGGATTACTATATGAAAACTCTCTGAAATTTCTCTGCTTTTTGGGGCCTATCTCGTTCTGTTTCAGTGGAGAGTAATTGCAGCCTACCTTAAAGGAAGAAGAAGTGAAATCGTATACTCTCTGACTATGGGAACTCAAAAATAAGAACATTACTCAAAGAGTTTTTGACATCTCTTTTTGTTCACTCGCGACTGACTTAATCCTCTGATTCATGTCTTGATTGCTGCTGGTAATTATTGAAGTCCATTTAGCATGCTACTTGTTAACTAAGGCAGAGCCCCAGTGTAAGCATACAGAGTGCTGCTTTGGTGGGCAAGCTGATCCTTTCTAGGAGACCACGAGGGAGTCTGGCAAATCATCTAGCATAAAGAGGACTTGCCTAGTCTAAATATTGGTCTCAAAATGTAGATGTTTTCAAAGTCAGCATACAGCAGAAAATCACGGTGGAAGGGGAGTTCTACAAAGCTGTCTGCTAAAAAGAACCACTTCCCACCACTCCCACTGAGGCTGGCAATGAAGAGTATTTTATTCCAAAAGATGCTTGCCATCAGGTAATGTTTTGTTGAAGCTTCCAACCATTTTCTGCTTCTTGACAGTCCTTTTGAGAAGCTATTTCAGGACTAACAACTAAGAAAATCTTACAACTTAAAACATCTGTGGAAATGGACATAGTCTGCAAACACTGCATGCTACAGATGGTCAACTTGCACCACAAAGCTTAAATAAAAGTCATGGGAAGCCACTTGTTACAGTGCTTTGATCCAGATTATGTGTTTTCCCGATTCACTGTCCAACTGTAGATCACTAAATGATGCTGCTAGCATTAACAAGAACACTTCAGCAAATATGGTCTATTTAGTCTTACAGCACGTAACTACAAAGATGGATCAAAAGTGAGAATTTCTTGTTTTGCAATCTATATTCTTTTTTTTTTTTTTCATTGTCAGACTGAAGAATTAAAGAAACAGATCTCCTGTAATGCAGTAACTCCCTCATCTCACACATCTCTCCCACCCTGCCCCCACCTTTTCCCAATTTTCATGCTATCATCCTAGGCCAACTAGCTCAAATGGCCATGTTATTTCCTTTAATAAGTCTCTCTTTATTAAGGTTTTTTTTTTTCCTGAAGCTTTTGACAGAATGAAATAAAGCAATATGAGGAATGTCAATGTAACAATGTAAATTGTATGCCTACATTTTTTATTAATAAGGCAAAGCTCTCCAAGGGACTAAGTTACATTGTTTTATGAGATTAAATTATTAGACCTGGAACTGAGAAGGGCCTTGTCCTATTGTTGAAGAGGCTGCTGGGGAGTGTGGAACTGCAGGGAGCATTGGTGAGTCATGGTGATATCTTATTTCTCCATAGAGAACTAATATCCCAGCTGCTCCAAATGCACCTGAATGAGTACTAGAGAGATGAGGAAGCTAACTTGTGGCAGATGGGACCAGACCAAATGGTCAGTGAAATGAACACATTCAATGAATGCACTAACCATCTCTAAACTGTTCTACATCAATAATTTAAGGCCTTATGTCATAGTTTGTTAAAAATTATCTTTGATTAGTTATGTTATTAATACAATATGCATATTACAATAGTGTCATATTTTCTATTCATCAAAGTCAGAATAAGTCAATATGAATGCATCAATAATTTATATTGGATGTACTAGTCAATTTTCTACATGCAATAACATTGACTGCTGGCAATTACTGAATGCAACTGGTGCTTTTACCTCCTCATTCACGTTTTAGTTTGAGTCATATTTATTTTCCCAAATACATGTAATACTGGATTATTTGAGTTGTGCTGTTGATTTTTAAAGCTGAAGGATTTTTTTAAGGACTCCAAGCAGAATGAAGCAATGAGTTTCTGTGGTATTTCAGAAATAAAACCAGAATGTACATGATCTAATGTGTGCTGTTCCCATAAGATCTGGCAATAAGCAAACCCCTCAATTGTTTTGTGTTTCTTTCTTATACAAGTGTAAGAAGAAAGCTTAAGCCTTAAGTTAGATATATTTACAGTATCACAGAACAAAATCTAAACCACTGATTTACAACCCTTATTCGTTTAGTTTCACAGAAAAGAGTATCCCGCTGAAAACCTTATTTGCATGACAGCCTCAGGGGAAAAAACACATTAGTTAGAATTTGTGTAGGGTTTCTAAAAGTCCATCAGTAGGGAAGTATCTTCCAGAACTCCATGGAAATCTGCCTTTAAGGAATCAGGCCCCTCATGTGTCAAGCTACTTCATAGATTATTTTGCCATGTACCAAGCAAAACTATTATTCTTCACCAGTGAGAACTGAGTGCACTAGTGTGTCAAAGCTAAAAGAATCTAAAACCAGTTTACAACAAAAATTCTTCACCGGTGTTTCAACAAGCCATAGGAAATTGTTTCCGAAGGCAAGTTGTGTATGTTGATAATCTCAAACATTTTGTGTTCATGACACCTTTTCCTTACTTTTGCTTTCTCCTGTAAGGTTTCTTCCTTACTTTTGCTTTCTCCTGTTAGGTTTCTCCCTTCCATTCAGTCAGACTTTGACTTTTGGAAACTTGGAGCACTTTTTATGGATTATGAGGGAAGACACTTGTTCGGTTCTATATATTATAGAATAACTGTGCTTCAGTAAAAGAAAAATCTGTCAGGACAAAATTCTTTGCTTTGTTTTTCCCTTTACAGAAAAAGATAGATTTGAGAGGCAAAAGACATGGGGTCCAGCAGAACGTGGAATAGGTTGCTGCAAATCAACAGATTTTCCTGGCAGCATTACTCATGGAGGATTAAGAACTATCTCTTGCTAGGCAATTAAAGAGTCTTCAGAAACACACCTACTGGGCATACACAACAGATAACATTAATAGTAATCTTAACTGATCTGCTAGTTTTATTTTTTTAAATAGAAATATAGATCTAGATATTGGTTTTCAATTCTCTAAGAAAGCCAGGTACAGATGAGGAAAAAAAATTAATGAATTAACACTGTTCTCCTAAATGGAATAAGAAAAATTTACAGAAGAACTCTGAAAAGTTATGTATTGAAACTAGTTTCTAGTCATTTCTGTTTCAATATACCTCTACAGCAGGTAGCTCAGCAGAATTTCTGGTGTTGTAGTAGCCCACTCCTTGCCTATTTTGATATCATAGGAACAATAGAGGAAATACCAAAGAAGAAGAAGAAGAATTTTTAACTGTAACAGAAATACTTTGTCAGTTTCAGCCTATACTCCAGTGACAAGGGATCCACATGTCACCACAGTAGCTTTGAGCTGCCCTGGGATCCACCTTGGTTACAGCTGCCTTCTGCCGTTGGAGCGGTGCATATCCTTGAAGTGGGGTTAAGGTGCTTGGCCCCCATTGCTTCCCATCTGCTCCCTGAACAGTTTGTTTTCATATCATCAACCCTACGCTTGATGTTCTTATTATACTCTTTTCACTCTGAATGGTCTTCATACTCACAGCCATAAAACATGACAGAGTTCAAGATACCAGCTGACACTTGTATGCCATGGAGCTTCAAGAACTCAACTTAAGGAGCTTGTTCTTGCTCTCTCTTTTACTGCTGGGATATGCAGCTTCCCAGAAGTCATCTCCTTTGTCTGTCTTGTGTCAGGTGTGACCTGAATTTCATATGAGCCTCAGTAACCTGGCTTACGTGCTAGAATTCCCAACTTAGGAGGATTACATCAATAGCATACACTATCATCATCATGTTCATCAAGAGCAACATGCATTTCCCTATAAAGGTAGACAGGTGCTGTGCAGTAGACATGCAGCACAGCATCTCAGAGCTAGAGCTCTTCAGTCTCATGCTGATTGCTCTGACTGCTTCATTTCACTTATACCAGAATCATCTGTAAGCCAGTTGGAGGCCTTGTGACTTTAAAACCAGGAAAAGAAAATGAACTGTTACTATCTATATCAGACTAGTATTGCACACCACACCAAACTTCCATTTTTTCATATGTATACACTGCTCAAAAATATTGAAGTAGTTTTCCAAAGCTTTTTGACAGTCAATTTTCATTTCTGTGATTATGAAGGTAAAAGTGCAAGCAAACAGAAATAATCTCCAGAGTAAATGCCGAAGTTTTCAGGAATTTTAAAACTCTTAATTATCATCATGGAATCATAGAATGATTTTGGTTGTAAAAGAGCTTTAAGATCAAGTCCAACCACTAACCTCATACCCCATCACTAAATCATGTCCCTCGGCACCTCACCTGTGCGACTTTTAAATATCTCCAGAGATAGTGACTCCACTACCTCCCTGAGCAGCCTGTTCCTCCATCTAACAACCCTGTCAGTGAAAAAGCTCTTCCCAATCTCCAATCTAGACCTCCCCTGGCACAACTTGGAGCCATTTCCTCTTGTCCTATAATTCACTACTGGAGAGAAGAGACCAACCCCTACCTCATTACAAATCCCTTTGAGTTAGTTATAGAGAGTGATTGTGTCTCCTCTCAGCCTCCTCTTCTCCAGGCTAAATAATCCCAGGTCTCTCAGCTGCTACTCGTTAAGACTTGCTCTGCAGACCTTTCATCAGTTTGACTGCCCATCTCTGGACACACTCCAGCACAGAATGATAAAGGGTGGAACAGATCTCTAGAGATCATCTAGTACAACCCCCTGTTAAAGCAGGTCCACCTAGATTAGGTCACATAGGAACATATCAAGATGGGTTTTGAAAACCTCCAGAGAAGGAGACTCCAGAACCTCCCAGGTCAACTCGTTCTAGTGCTCTGTCACAGTAAAGTAGTTTTTTAAGTCAAACTTTTTGTGTTCCAGCTTTTGTCCATTACCCCTTGTCCTGCCACTGGACATTACAGAAAAAATTGCCACCCCATCTTCTTGACAGGCATCTTTTAAATACTTGTAAGTATTAATGAGATCTCCCCCAGTCTCCTCTTTCCCAAGCTGAACAGTCCCAGCACCTCAAAGTTCTTGTAGTGAGGGGCCCACACAACTAGAGATGTGACCTCACTAGTGCTGAGTACAGAGGGATAATCACTTTTCTGGTCCTGTTCTAGAGATGCTTTGATAATATCATAGAATCACAGAACCATAGAATCATAGAATGGTAGGGGTTGGAAGGGACCTTTAGAGATCATCTAGTCCAACTCCTCTGCAGAAGCAGGTTCACCTAGATCAGGTAGCATAGGAACATGTCCAGGCAGGTCTTGAAGATCTCCAAGGAAGGAGACTCCACAACCCCTCTGGGCAGCCTGTGCCACTGCTCCCTCACCCTCACAGTGAAATAGTTTTTCCTTATAATTAAATGTAACTTTCTGTGTTCCAGCTTCATCCAATTATCCCTGTCCTGTTACTATCTACTACAGAAAAAAGGGATGTCCCAACCTCCTGACATCCATCCTTTAGATATTTATAAATGTTAATAAGATCTCCACTCAATCTCCTCTTTTCTAGACTAAACAGCCCCAGTTCCCGCAGCCTTTCCTTATATGAAAGATATTCCAGTCCCCTGATCATCTTGGTGGCTCTGCACTGGACTCTCTCCAGAAGTTCCCTGTCCCTCTTGAGCTGGGGAGACCAGAACTGGACACAGGACTCCAGATGAGGCGTCACCAGGGCAGAGTAGAGGGGGACCAGAACCTCCCTTAACCTGCTGGCCACACTCTTCTTGATGTATCCCAGGATGCCATTGGCCTTCTTGGCCACGAGATCACATTGCTGGCTCATATTTATCTTATTATCAATTAAGACTCCCAGGTGTCTCTCTGCAGAGCTGCTGGGTGTCATCTGCAAACTTACTAAGGCTGCACTCAATCCCTGCATTGTGATAACTGAAAAAAATGTTAAATGAACAGGCCCTAGCACTGAGCCCTGGGGAACACCACTGGTGACCAGCTGCCAAGTGGATTTAACTCCATTCACCACCACTCTCTGGGCCTGGCCATCCAGGCAGTTTACCACCCTAATAAAGCTATCACTAGGAAGCAATGAAAACTGAATCTGATAAAGAATTCTATAATAAATTCAGCTCAACAGCCTGTTCTAATCATCATCACGAAAAAACACTTGATTTACAGAGAAGTATGAACTGAGATGCAAATTTTGGCTAAAAAGTAGAATGTTCCTGTTTTTCTAATAGTTTCTATGGATCACCGGACAATCTTTCCAAAGAGAATCTTTCCAAGACATAGTGTGATTATTTTTTGAACCCAGTGTGATAATCACCTCGGTCACAAACTCAGAATATTTGCACCTTTTCTGATGCCCAGTCTTAAACTTGCAGCATAGGAAAATGGCCTACGAAGGTAAATGATCTAGAGCTGAAGTCTGCACCTTCCCAGTGCTCCTGTGAAAGCAGATGGCTTTGTTGTTTGAGGTATGTGGCACTTGTACTAACAATCTCAAAATTTAACCTAATTAATTTATGATTACAGAATTAAGAGTTCTCATAGTAAGGGGAAATTAGGTCTTCAGTCAGAAACAGATATTTCTGTTCTTCCTGTTTGCTCATCTGAAGAACATGCAATGCCAGTTCTGGATCTTAGTCAGTAACTATTAAACACTGTCATTTCATTAGAATTGTACATTTAAGTGGACTTTGAAAAGCTGGACAGTCACAGAGACAACTGTAATGGAAATGAATTCTTAAAACAACTCCTCTGCCTACAGATAAAACATATAGATTGTAGATTGTATCTGAATATTTTAAAATATTTCGTTAACTGATCTCAATTCATTGGCATTTTCTTAAAATTATCTTCCAGAAAGATGTTTCCACTTAACGTCTGCTGGTATGAACCACACTGTAAAGAGGAGTTATCAACAGAGGGGAATTTTAACAAACAGCATTCTTTATTCCTTATATTTTAATGACTGATATAATTAGAATGAAGGTTAAGGGAATATTTGTTTTCCTTCCCTTCAGGGCTACTTTTAAACAATTTGATTTGGAAACAGTTTTTCAAACTCTTGCAGCTATAATGCTTAACCATTCTTATTTGTACTAGGAAAATATAATTTAAAGAAAATATTTAAGCAGCAAGAGCACCACCCAAACTCTTTTGACAAGTGATTATAGCAAAGGACTACATGGGAAACAACAGTCCCAAAATCTGCTGCTACATTATCACTAATTGATCCATCTTTACAATCCTCCCCCCTACCTTGCCTTCCAGAACCCATGCAATGACATCTTCCAGAAATGTCATGATGCTTGGTACTCATTTTTTTCGGGAATTTCCTAGCATCTAGTTATAGACTAGCTGTATCGATGTTCACTTACACTGGAAATTAAAATCTGGTAGTTCAGCTAACAGCTTAAACGAGACATCATCTTCCACTAACTCGGGTAAACTGACATCAGAAAAGGTGAATTTTATTTTTCTAAACTTTTCCGTATACAAGTCAGGCTGTGTTACACTGTCCTTCCTACTGGCTATCTCCATGACAGAATGAATGGCTAATACAAGTTTGGTCCAGGTGAAGTGTGGATTCATCATTGTCTCTTTAGGTTATTGCTGAGTAGTCCTTGCACAGAGTCAGGGCCTTTTCTACTTTTTACACTCTCAACCTGGCCAGGAGCTGGGAGATGACACAGCCAAGACAACTGATCTGAGCTAGCCAAAGCACTATTCCATATCATAGACAATTAGGTCCAATATATAAACTGGCGAGGGGCTTGACTGGGAGGGACGGATCGCTGCTTGGCCATCAGTCAGTAGATGGTGAGCAATTGCATTGGCCATCACATGTCTTTTGTGTTTTGTTTCTCTCTCTCATTTTGTTATGCTCCTTTTCATTACAATCTGTATTATATATTATTCTTGTTATTATAGTTTAGTGTATTTCAGCTATTGCATTGTTTCTGTTTCAACAGGTCAGCCAACCACCAGTACAAGGATGCAAAGGAGTCTGTATTCAATTATCAAATCACTCAAAATTCCTAGTACATGAAGAAGACTGTTACCAACATCCTTTGTGGCATCGACTGTTGGCAACTTTGTGGCATCGACTGCTGTCCTGTTTAGTCCATTTATATGCTTCTATGAAATTATGCCCATGAGCTGAAAACAATATTTAATCTGTAGAAATAAGAATCACGGATTCATGTCCTTTCATTATAACAAACTTATATGTGAAGTTTGGAGGAAGAAGCAATATTCAGTACTGACCAATTTAAACCAGCATATACAAGCTGCTTCATGAAAGTGCTCTGAGAGCTGGCTTAAATCAGGGCCATCACTAGTAACAGCTCAAATATGATGAGGTTTTCCTGTTTGTTTTTAATGGATGTACTTCAGCTTCCCACCTCACTACCCACTTTCATTAATTTTTTCTTTCATATTTAAGCAATCAGTGACTTTATGTTTTTTATCAGGTATAATTTATTAGCTCCTTGATGTCAAAACTGAAGTGACTGAAGTTTGAAGTAAACAAAAACACTAGGGAAGTGACAACTTTAGTGAAACTTTCACTGCAGCCAAACCTGCTGGAGCCTGTGACCACCTCACATCCCACCTCTGGCCAAATACCCAGATACTTGGGGAATCCGGATCCCAAATGATAAATAAATAGCAGCAGTGCCAGGAGGAGCTCTGAAAAAACCAGCATCTTGATGCTCAGCTGCTGGCTGCACGAGGCTCACGTGCCACGTGCTTGAGCCTTGATGGCGAGAGGTCTTTCCCTCCCAGCAGATGGCTGTTGACTGTGTCAAACCCTGTCATGGTGCCTATGTTGCAAAGTCCCTTCAAATCTACAGTGAATTAACAAAACCAGACAGAAACAGAAGAGCACTAAATGACTGAGTTTAACTTCCTGGGTTTAGAAAACACTTGCCCTCCTGGCAGCAAATTCCACCGTCTTGCTTCTGTAGAGGCAAAGGCTGTATTTTGCAGGATCCATTCCTTTCTGATCTACTTGAATCCTTTGCCAAGAAAGCACTCCAGAAAGATGGTTTCTCCAGCTTCACCATCATACTTCAGGTGATCATGCTTTTCCTGGTCCTACAAAAATCTGGCTAAAATGATGCAGCAGGAGCAAACCCAAACATTAATAATTCCTAAGTTTTAGGGATTGCATTCCATCACTGAATCCCCACTGAAATATTTCTGGTAGTTGTAATTTGTAAGTAAATGTTACTAAAAGTGCACGAGGACTGAAAATATCTTCCAGTGAGATCCAATCAGTAATACCAACTGATTATTGCTATCTAATGCTTTTACAGTCTCTTGGATTTACTGATATATAACACTGTCATTCAGATTTACATCAATATTTCTACACTTTCATTTCATGGGACACTAAATTTGGTGAACAACAGATGCTGTTACAGTTAAAAGAGCTTAAACCATAGCAGGGGTAAGGACATTGCCAGATAGGGTCTTTAAAAAGGAATTTCAGCAGTGTATCTGGACATCTGAATTTCGTAACACAAGAATAGAACTCTGCCCTGGGACAGTGATAGTTTGACCTGTGGTAAACAATACTTTGAAACTCTTATCAAAGAGCTGTAGTAAGAAAACATTATTTTGCAAGAACACAATGGCCCAGCCAGCTTATCTTCCAAAGGGAGTTTGGCAAACACAGCCTCCTACTTCAGATAATTTGACTTGAAAGGGAAATTCCAAAAGTTACACAAGAAAAATAATCATTGCATTGCCATTGTGTAGCAATGTGACTTTAAAAAATGCAGTCACATTTTTAATAGGTTGTTTGGGTTTTTTTTGGTTTTTTTTTACATGCAAGGCTGTAGCTGGACAGTCTGCTAGCCAGGATCTCATCTGATGTAAACTTAAATCATTCTCCTTAGAGTGACTCAGCTTTCCTGGTTCATAGGGGCTGGAAATATGGGGTTTTTTCTCAATGATCCTCTCTTGATTCTCCATAGTAATGTACAGGGCTACTGTCTCTGAGGAGTCCCACATTTCCATGTGTCTGTGTCCACTGGTGGCACACAGCTGGCTGTGCAGTGTGTCCCTGGGGCTCTCCCAAGCCCTCCAGGTTCAGCTTGGCTTGGAAGCACAGCTTGGACGGTGTCCAGCTCAAAGTTTTTCCTCATACTTTGCTGTAAAGCAGCTCAGTTTCTGCGATTATTTACACTGTAGCTTCTTCCCTCATATACCTCAGGCTACTGGCATGAAGAAGCATCACTTAAAAAGTAATTTAGCAAATAAGTATACTTTCCCTAGAGTGCAAATAAGAGGAAAAGTTGTAGTAAATAGCTAATGTAAGCAAAAGGTGCCTTGGGGGAACCCTAAGAATCATTTCTTTGAAAACAGCAATAACTTCTGGTGCTATTGGTCCTGAGGCAGCAGCAGTCAACATTGTTTAAAAAAGCTCCCTTATGGTGTACTCATTAATTAACTGCGCTGTTTGTTTATTCTAGATTGATTCAGTTTGTTCTCAAGAGACCATTTTTGGAAACTCAGTAATGCCTTGATGCAGAATTTCATCTTCAGGCCCTAAATTCCCAGGATACTGCTTTATTGGGACATATAGAAGATGAAGTAAAAAGGAGAATTTGTTACACAAAAATGATAATCAAAATATTTTAAATTCAGATGTAATTTTTGAAGATTTTCCCCACAGAGCTAAAAAATTACCTGCAGCAAAGTTTGACTGACAGGCAAGCTGTATCAAACAGAGAACAAGACAAATGGCGTACAAAACAGAGAGGAAAGTATTTGCTCCTAATTACTCGAGAAAGCATTTTAATTAAGTTGTTTACCAATTAATGCCTCATTTTTAACATTCCATAAATATTTAAATATATTTCATAAACTTTTCACAGGGAAACACTCACAAATGATGTTAAAAAGATTCTTTGGGATCTCCTAATGCAATACACTTTACAATGTTAGTTTTGCTCTACTTGTGAATAAATAAGCAAAGTTTAGATTAGATATTAAGAATTATTCTTTTCACCAAAAGCATTGTCAAGCCTTGCAACAGTCTGATCAGGGAAGCGGTGGAGTCACCATCCCTGGAGGTGTTTAAAAGACATGTAGATGTGGCACTCAGGGATATGGTTTAGTGATGGACTTGACAGTGTTAGGTTAATGATTGAACTCAATGACCTTCAAAGTCTTTTCTAAACTAATTGATTCTGTGATTCTGTGAAATATGTCTATATCAAATCTTTATCAATATTTGAAATAAAACCATGCAAGGACTCTTTCTGTAATATGAATGAGAAACTAGAAAATTATGTTGAACTTGGACTAGAAAGAGATTGATGAAAGGCAAAGCAGATAAATGTAGATATCTGTCTCTTCGCATAATTCTTCAGACTGATCACTCAGAGCTGTTTATAACCAGCCCTGCTACTAGAAAGTATTTCAGTTCAAGAAAAGTTAATTAATTAAAAATAAGCAAATGGCAAGTAGGGAAAGTAGAATGATCTCTAGTGCTGAGGCTACATTCAAGCTGCATTTTAACCTATATACAGCTCTACCCTTCTTCCATAGGGACTTGCTCAAACTACAAGCTGAAACTCTCTTGTCTGTAGTCTTGTTAGAACAGAAATCTGCTCCCACACTCACATCCACTGTGGGTGGAAATGAAAGTACTCAGACTCAAACCACTACTCTTTCCATCTCAGTAAGGCTCTGGTTTTCTGCGTACAGAAAACAAATGCATCTTTCTCCTTGTATTTTAAAGGCTTCCGGTTTTTATGGAACAGCTGAGTTTTTATTTAAAACCGTGCAAACACTTTCTCTGTTTATTTATTAATTTATTTTTTTCTCCCCAGTACTTTCTTTACTTATATAACATTTGTTTGCTCAAATGACCACAACTTCCCTTATCTCAGAGATTTACTTTAGATTTTGAAACCCAGATCCTGCCCCACCCCTGCCTCTTACTGTCATTAGTCATTTATGCCTGGAAGCAGGCTCTGCTTGACAGTGAGGGAGAGAGGCAGGCTGGGCCTAAAACACCAGTAGTCTGGATTGAAGGAGGTACAGGTAGTGACATTTATGTGCAGATGAGTAGGGGGACAGGATGAGATGTAGGGGAGGGGGAAGAGGATGATGTAGCTGGGAAGCTGACTGACAGGTGAAGCAATATGGCCTTGGGACATCTCAAAGCACTTACTGGGTCCCCCCAGTCCCTGACTGAGACTTGGGGCAATTTATACCTGCTGTGAAGCAAGCCTCATCTGTTCAGGGAGACAGCTGAGTTACAAGGTCAGAGTGAAGATATATTTGCAAAACAGAGTAAATAGGTTATTAATTAGTTTAGAGGGAAACTTTTGCAATGAGAAATCTCAAAGTTATAAGGGAGTCAAGAAAATAATTCCACTTACAATTGTTTATTTTAAAAAGACCTTTAAAAAGAAACAAGAAAATACTGCCTGTTCAAGCTGTTTCTACTATTAGAGAGGCAGATCTCAAAGGAAATTTTCCCTGGCAGGGGGTTTCTTTGTAACTTAGTCACCAAATAAAATCTGAGAAGCAGCTTAAATGGAATACCTTCTCTGCTTTCTCTACTGGTTTTAGAAATAAGACAAAGAAGGAGGTTACAAACCCCTGAGAAAAAAAGGGGAAAAAAAGGCGAAGTTGCAAGAAGCGAAAAACCAGAGAGAAATCCTATAACAGGTAAATAGGATAATGGACAAAAAGTATTTGATTAAAGGCTAACATAAGGGAGTCCTGAGACTGACTTAGGTTTCTGGATCCTGATATACTATGAATATTATGCAACAGGTTTGCTTTTGCTCTGTCTTGCAATACACAGTTCCTCTCAGAGCTTTTGCCCATGGAGATGCTGAAACAGGGCTCCTGATCATACCTAGAGTCCAGAGAGGGCTAACATCAAAATAAGAAGCGCTCTCTTCTTTCCTCCATTGTTTGTAGTGGGGTGTTGCCACTCCAGAAATAAGCAGCTTCTGTTCAGATTGCCTTCAGAAAGTGCCACAGATGGTCTCTACAAAGGCCCTTCAGCCATGCCAAACAGGTAACCTCTTTCCAGAGCAGCAAAACTTCCCTGACCAGGGAGTATTTCACGCCTGCTCTATAGAGCACTGAGATCAAAAGCTGCAAGACTTCACCTACACTTTCTAACAATGTCTCACTTCTGAACTTAGATATAAAGTTATGTTCAGGTGTAGCTGCTCACAGAGAATATATACTGTCTGGCTAAGTAATAGGAGCTCACAATATCTGATAACCTTTTCCACAGGGGATGTGATTCCTGCAGCTACCAAGTCTGTAGGAACTTTATGAGGCTGGGGAGTCTGGAACAAATAACATATACTTTAGCTCAAAAGCATGCCTCCCCTTTCAGGACAAAATCAAAACAGCAGAAATAGTAGATATACATAATAGTACAATATTCAAATATGTTTCTTTTACTAGTATCATGTGGAGCAGCCTACTGCTTCCAGTAGCACAGGCATAGTGCAGAAAGGGGACCAGAGCCCACGCTTGCTGTGTTTGGGGCAATCAAGCCTTTCTTCCATTTGCTGGTTTGAATTTCAGCTACAAGCAATGAACAGTGTCAAGAGAAAGACAAGCATTGGTACATCCATATCTGTGTATCAAACACAAATTTGCCTCTAGGCAGACAAACAGGTTTTAGTGTCAGGTAGTGTATGTCTGAAGTCTTCCTTCTCCTGCAAGGCGTGTATGAAAAAGACATGTCTTAGAGTCTTAGAATGTCCTTTCCTTAAGGACTTGTTTTTCAGAGTCTGGATTTTTCTGTTGCTAATAAGCCAAGAATTCAAGTTTTGAAGGACTGGGGTTTTTGTGGTACTTTGAGCAGAATGAAGAAAAGTCATATACAACATAACATGTTTTCAAGCTTTTGATAAGATATGTAGGAAGAATATTTCCTTTCTGTTACATGTTGTGCTCATGGATGTTGTTTTTTGAAACTTTATTCTGCCACTTGCTGAAATGCAACAAAATTCAAGGGATTTAAGGAAAGAAAATCTCAGCGTGACCTCAAAAGCAAAGATTACCCAGCATTTCTGTTTGATAGATAAATTACAGGATGGGAGTAAACCAAAGATGTTTGGTCCTTGTTACTCATTTGTTACCTTTGTCTGCATTAAGAAAGACAGCTATGAGAATCTGGAGTAACTCCAAACATTTGCCAGCTGGTTTTGCATGTTCTCAGCTGTGTGTTGTTGGATAATCTTAGACTTATTTTGTGCTGTTTGTTGCTGCCAGATAGTGTTACTGTTTAATGACAGTGTTAGAAGAGGCAAAAGTAGGTCCAGCTTCTGAGCTAGAAATAAGCCTACATAACTCTGGCTGAACGTTAGTGCATTTTGAAAAGAGAAAAAAGTAATCCTCCAGTGTATTCATCTGTCTGTTTCTCATAATACTTGTGGGAAAATAAACAATTTTCAAAGCTTTGGCTTTGGTTTTCTTCCATTATTAAGACCAGTACTTTTCTCTGATGGGAAAAAATAAAATTACAGACTGAAAGCTGTTGCAGAATTTCTATCAGATCAGCCTGATCACCAGAAGAACTCTTAGTTACTTCTCTTAATCTTGCAACAAGTTTGGATGATTTTCCATCCAGTCTGATCTACTTCTAGAGCCAAATGCAAGCTTCATAGATGGTCAAATAGTCTGCTTTTTGAACATTAACCCAGTGGTTTAATGACACACTATTAGTCTCTCTTAAAAACAAGATGCTCCATCTTGACCTCTAAAGTCACAGTCAGCTTCTTCCCAGTACAAGGTTTAATTAAAGAGACAAATAATCTGATGGAAATTTTGCCAAGCTCTGTGAAAACAATTCATCACAATCTGCTTAGAGAATAAAGGGATTTTATTCAGTGAATTAATTCAAAACAGCTGAAACTCTTAGTTAAGGATACTGTGGGTCTGTTTAATAGCATATACTTTGGCTTTTTTATATATTTTCATCTTTAAAATTCTCCCTCTTAGTTTTTTCTTTTTTAAAAAAAAAAAAATTTTCCTTCC
This sequence comes from Colius striatus, assembly GCF_028858725.1. NCBI lineage: Eukaryota > Metazoa > Chordata > Aves > Coliiformes > Coliidae > Colius > Colius striatus. Next base: position 60,811,037 of record NC_084762.1, read on the forward strand.
AATTCTCCTCACACTTTCAGCTATCTTATAGAAATGTTCCACTCTCTTAGTTTAAATATTGAAAGTAATCAATAATCTGGATTCTATTCACCTTTTCACAACTCTTGAGTCAGTCTGTTCTGATCCATGCTACCGAAATCTGTAGTTAGTTGGAAAGAATTATCTCACATTTCTAGAAATGTCTGATAAATCAACTTGATTTTTGCTCAGCATCCAGAATTAAAAAAGAGAACCCTGTTCTTGAAGAATCAGTCCTTCTAAACTTATAGCCTGTGGACATTTCTTGATGGCTAGATTCCATCACAAAATAAAAATGTGTCATAAGCAAGAGCTCTTCCCAGCAAAGAACCATTTTGCTGAAATCTCAACTGGTTTGGGATTGTTGAATTCTTAATTTTGTTCCTTGGAAACAAAAAAAAAACCCAACCAAACAAACATACAAACATATGTACTTATCCAATTTAGAAGTCTTTGATTACAAACTTTGGATAAATAAAATCCTCCAAAAAAGTTCCAACATGGAGTTCCCTCAAATATTAACAGAGGTAGCTTTTGAAGCGACAGATGTTATTACTCTGAGTCAAGATCCTGTGAATCTGTTGGATTTTGACTGGGCCTGCTATTCAGTCATGTAGGTAGACCCTCAGAGTTGGTCCGAGCTCTGTCTAGCCTGTGGTGTGCAGTGTCAGTCTCTCAGTCTAGGTGAGATTCAGTTTTATCTCTATTTTGCCACCCTAGAGGCTGCTTTTTTTTTTTTTTCTTCCCCATAGAGGGACTACCTGCATGCAGAAGCTGGGAAAAATACACACTATGCTTTCAAGAACCTCCCTTGTTCAGAGGACCAGGACCCTGGTTTGAACATACACCCACTTACCAATTTACCTGCAACCTAAGAAGGTTTTCTATGGGCTGGAACAACTCATGGCCATGTAATTGAGACAGTTTTGAGGAGGTCTAGAAGCACCTGTACAACTGAAATTTCAGTCTTACCTCTAGGACACTCCGTGCAACAGCAGAGTACCACCATGAAAGAGCATAGTGGTTTGCAAGAGGGAGATTCTCTCAGGAAGACAGAACTTTTAACTGTGAGCTTTCTTCATCTACCTGATGCAGACTTACGAAATCAACTGTAGCCTTGTTCAAACAAGCACAGGAAAATGGTTCAGGATTATGCTGTTTCAGCCCATTGCATAGACACCATGAAAGCTCCTGTGTGTGTCTGGTGCTCTGGAGATGTACAGCTGGTGCAGGGTGTAGGATGAGCAGCAAACAGCTGCTCTCTGAGGTATGTTCCCCCTTGAGACTGAGCATATCTCTGTCAGAAATATGTCGGGGAGTTAGGGCTAGCTGAACCAGAAGTCTCACTCAGCTGAATCAATCAGTGGGGAATGCCTGGCAGTGCTACCACCAGGGGAGTCACACTGTGGAGGAGGGACAGAGAAGACAATGAGCAGTGCAGAATGCCTCTATGTGAGTGCAGCCTCGTGCTTCAAATATTGAGAGCGCAGCACACTTAGACAGTGGGAAGCAGGCAGGGGCCAATTCCCATCTCCCACCCAGTCTTTCCTCATTGCCCTCCTACTCTTTATTTTGAGCATGTCCCTTTTAAACCTCACTCTAAGACATTTGACTCATCCCACTTGCTGCATTCCCCCTCTGATGGCCTCTATCATTTTGATCTACAACACTAGACTTGACCTGTAGGCTGAAAATATAAACTTTACATAAACTGAGAGTTTATCCTTCACCTTAAATAAGCACTTCTTTTACCTCCTGAATGAAGCTGTATCTCCCACAAAATAAATACACCTTTTGGCAATTTTAATTGCCCTTTTAGATGTGCTTAGGTTAGTGTAACAAAAGGACCTTTCTAAATGTGTCATGGCTTAGTAGTAAAAAGTGCCCTTGTGAAAAGGAAAAATGAAAATCCATGCCTAGCTTTACTGTAGCATGCACTTTTCAGTCACTAGCTCACAGAATTACAATAAGGCTCATACTTCCCAGCTCTCATTAGAAGCAAACTATAGTATTCCCACACATAGCATGGATTTACTTCCCTCTCCTTTCATGCAGGATTCTGGTAGATAAGATTAGTGCATATAATAGTGAGTATTCTCCAGGCACTTCAACATGTCTCCCAGGTCTGCCTTGTTTTTAAATTGCTTCATCTGCATCCATTGATATATAGGCAATCGTATGTCAAGGTGTTTCACCTTGTTCTTCACTGACACATTACAAAAATAACAACTGCCAGTAGATTTTTATTCACTTTTTCAGAAGATCTTTTACTAAACTATCCCTAATCCAAATCTCTTACTACTGAGTGTAATTTGTTTCACATCCAGATAGTTAAAATATCTGTTGTGGTGTAATGTGTCTTATATAAATTACATAGTAAGAATTTTAAAGTTGGTTTTAAGAACTAGTGCCATGGTTTTATATGAAGCTGTTTCTGATAAGTGAGAAGGGTCTGTAAAGATGGTTGCTGGAAGAAGTTGCTTGAAATTCTTCCCAGCTCTAAGCCAGACCTACTTCTGCGGCTGAGCCAATTAGATCACTCCATGATCACTTTTTAAGATGAAGAAGATGGAAGAGGAGAGTTCTTCCAGTTTCTTCCTTCTTCTGTCCCTTCTTCTTTTGTTCTGGCCGGTGGTGATGCAAGGAGTGGGAAGAGAGAGAGAAGCAACCATGCGGACTGCAAAATCAGTGAGGGAAGAGAGGAGGAGGTGTGCTGGAGCAGAGACTCCCCTGCATCCTGTGGTGAGGAGTGCTGAAGCAGTGATTTATTTGCATTTTGCTAAAGACCCTGCATCAGGGGCAGTGATTCTCTTCATTAAAGACCTCATGCTAGGGGCAGTGACTATGGCCAGAGGAGGCCACGTCCCATGTGAAGGATCTCATATTCACAGAAGCTGTAACTGTGGGGAAGAACTCAAGCCAAAGAAGCTTGTTAAAATTATGCCTAGAGGAGGCACTGTACTGAGGGAGGGACCCTATATCTGCAGAAGCTGTAACTGTGAGGAAGAACCCTTGTCAGATATGTTCATTAAGACTATGTCCTGTGTGAGGGACCCTGTATTGGCAGAAGCTGTAGCTGCTGGGAAGAACCCACATGAGAGAAGTTCATTAAGGACTGTGTCCTGTGGGAGGGACCCCGTATCAGAGCAGGGGAAGAATGCCAGGAGTCATCCTCCTCTGAGAAGACAGAAGCAGCAGAGTCCATCTATGAGAGACTGACCACATCCCCCATTCCCTGCCCCCCCCTGAGTCGTTGAGGGGGAAGGAGGTAGAAGTATTGGGACCAGTGAGCTGGGCCTGGGAAGAAAGGTGGGATGGGAGAGGGAGATCTTAAAGTGCTGGTTGTAATTTTCTCATCATCCTACTCTCTTTTTGCTTTTTGCTCTGTTCTGTTTCTTGTAGGTAGTAGAAGAAAATTTCCTTACTTTCTTTTCTGAGTACTGGAGTCTGTTTTGCCTGGAGCCATAATTGGCAGTGAGCTCTCCCTGCCCTTGTCTCAATCCACAACAACCTTGGTTATGTTTTTTTCCTCCCATCTCACTGGAGCCTCTGTCATCTTAACAAGAGTGGGGGTGAATGGGGGGCACTGAGCAACAGACTGTCATGATTCATTGCTGGCTGGGCAAAACCAAAACAACAACTAGGTATTTAAAAAAAAAAAAAAGATGCTGAATCATCTACAAATACAAAGAGATTCCCCCATCTGCCTTGTTGTCTTTTAAAACCTGTCCCCCGAGTCTTTTAGGTAAATCTAGAAATAAAATATTTTATCCTGTATCTGAGTATACTTGATTGCTGTCCAGATTTTGCTAGTGAATACAGTTTTCACATAGCAAAAGGCATTTAAACTGAGTTGCAAAGACAGGCACACAAATCCATTTTTATATATGTCATCCACTTCTGCAAGGATAAAGATCAAAATCCTTAATATCCTTCTTCTAGCTCTCTTTAAACAGAGATTTACACACAGATTTATTTCAATTCCAGTTGATAATGACTTTTAAGAGTCTTGATGTCTTTGGAAAAATCAGCCTTGGCAGTTCTCCATTGACCCCCATAGTCAAGAGCACCACATCAGCTTGAAAATGACTTGTTTGTGTGGCTGAAAAGAAAATCCAATCTACTCAGATATTAGGTCAATTATTTAAATTAAATATTATCATAAGTCTTCCTTTTAAGTGGGCTTGCCATGATTTGGGTTTGTTACTTTCACAAAATATCAGCTAAATATTTATGATGTTGTTATTTCTATTTAGCATAACCTGCTATCCGCAGCAGGAGTTAATGGATTTACCTTTTGTGTTAGGTGAAGCCAGCATGTGGATTGTATTTCAGCTACAATAAGTGGTACTATATTCATGAAATAGCACAAACTTTTGTGTAGCACAAGTTATTTAGAGGAGAAAAAAAAAATCAATACAATGTAGAAAATGACAAGAGTAAACATGGAAATTAACTCCTGGCACATCTTTTGTTCAGGGCTATAGTACTCATATTAGGATCATCCCTTTTTAATAGCTTTCGAAAGAATTTCTTGCATAATGGCATTTTAGTCATCATGTTAATGTCAACAAACAAGGCAGATTAATGCTTATAATCCTGAGCTGTCTCACACTCTGCTTATTAGCACTGTAGGCAGGTCTTCATTAGGATGAATGACATCTGAATCTATAAGCTCGTCACAACAGAGGCACCTTCTTGCTGTGGTGTCACCCTGCAGATGACAATGTTGGCCATTACGAATGACATTCCACAATTCGTTACTTCCTGCCTCAAATTGCAGTTAATCTTTCATCCAAACTGTACACATGTGCAGCTTTAAGTGGGCTATCACAGCAAGTACCCAGTAATGCTGCAAGCACATGGAGAATGACAGAAGGTAAATTGCTTGTCAGGAGGTCTGTATTTCAATTCACAGCATATTCCAAACACGTTGTGGTGAAAGCTCTCCACAACAGCTGCTTTCATTGCTAACTATTTTTGATGTAAATGTCAATAAAGCTCCAGGCTCTTTCATATTTTTGGCCAAGACTGTCCATCTTTCCCTATGCAGGCTGGCAGGTTGAGCTCCATTTATCTACTCTTAGGAACATGTCCTATAATAATGATTGTCTCTGGAGACCGTTTAGAGTGATTGAAAGCAGTGATTGGGACAATAGGCTGCTGAATTTCATTGCTGGATTGGTCTGACAGGTGACTGCTTTTATATCCTCTAGTCTGGAAGAGATGGAAATAAAAACACAGTTATATCTAATCAACAGACAAGCATCTACCGATTGCAAATCTATACCTTCAGCTTAGCCTTCTCACTGGAACGACTTAAACATGAATGATTATTCTCAAATTAGGATTCTCAAATTTCTCCAGTGGTTGGTGGGTTTTCAGAAGGGAAGATGAAACAGATATGTGTTGCCTAACTAGAAGTGAGAAATAGTAAAAGAACAAGTCACCGGCCCTACAGCTCTACCAATAGAAATGCCAGCTGCTGCTTTTAGTACCTGCAATTAAGATCTTTATTTTGTTTAATGAAAATCCCTGGGCATTACAGTAAGAAAGAATTTCATTTTTAATCTAAGAGACTATGAATGTTATATATTGCCCATGAATTTAACACACTGATTATGGGAATATATATCTATTTTTTGTCCTACATTTCAGCAAAAGTTCTGTAGACTCACTAAGCTTACCATGGATTTCTTTTTCTTTTATGAAGTTAGTAATTAACACACCACTGGGTTTTCCAAAGGAGATGGGAAGATGATCAGGTAGAATTATGAAAACAGTATGGCAAACAGTCTAAAATATTCACTCCTCACCAGCATCTGGCTCCTTGGCAGACCCCAAAGACAGTTGTGCTGGCACCTTTAAAATTCCCTGTGAGTCTGTGTAGTTGCCCATGGTTACACAGCAGCTGGGCTCTGGCTTCCTCATCTTCCCTGCTACCATGTCCCCCCCCAACCTCCATTCACCTCTGCTTCTGTAAATCATAAGTACTTCTAATCAGTAGCCATGCATTACATGCATTTCCCCCTCTTTTTTTTCAGATTAGTAGGGAGACAGTAAGCGAGAGTTTACCCTTGTCCATCTCCTTTTTTCTTCATCCACATCAGTATAGCTTCAGTTTCATTCACATTTAAGACTGTTTTTTTAACTAGAATCTCAGTCTCCATAATACTGAGCAGCTTTCCGTAACTCTAGGCAATGCTGACACAAGTTGTGAGGATAATATGATTAAAAGCAGTTAACTACCCAGCCCCTAGCCATCAGAGTAAAAGCTACAACAAAAACCTAATTTTAAAAAATTCACGCCATACTATCTGAGTTTTAGCCTTCAATTAAAAACCCCAAACAACTGTATTCTTTTTGACTTCAGTATGCCTTGAATAACTGCAGATTTATTTTGGAATTTTGAGGGTATATTGGGTTGCTGTGGTGAGGTTTCAGTAGTGGGAGGTTACAGGGGTGGCTTTTGTGAAAAACTACTGGAGGCTTCCCGTATGTCCAATAGAGCCAATGCCAGACAGCTCTAAAAGGAACCCTCCGCTGGTCAAGGCTGAGTCCAATAGCAAAGGTAGTAGTGCCTCTGGGATAACAGATCAAAAAGTTACTGTGCAACTGCAGCCAGACAAGAATGTAAGAATATAGGAGAGAAACAATTCTGCAGACACCAAGGTGGGGGAAGGAGGGAAGGAGGTGCTCCAGGTGCCAGAGCAGAGATTATCCTGCAACCCATAGTGCATCCCATGGTGAAGCCCTATCCCTGCAGCCATGGAGGCCATGGTGGAGCAGAAATATACCTGCAGACTGGTGAAGACCCCTCACCAGAGTGGGTGGATCTCTGGAGGAGATGGTGACCCTGTGAGAAATCCACGATGGAGCAAGTTCCTGGCAGGACCTGTGAGAGAGGAGCAGGTCAGGATTTGTGACCCCATGGGGGACTCGCACTGTCTGTTCCTGAAGGATTGTGCCTTGTGGAAGAGACCAATACTGGACCAACTCATGAAGAACCGTATCTCACAGGAAGGACTCACATTGGATAATTCACAGAGGACTGTCTCACATGTGAGAGACCCCAAACTGGAGCAGGGAAAGAGTGTGAGTCTGAGCCCTGAGAAGGAAGCAGCAACTTAAATAATGTGTGATGAACTGAACACAGCCCCCGTTCCCTGTCCCCCTGTGCTGGTTGAGGGGAAGAGGTAGAGAATTCAGGAATAAAGCTAACTCCAGGAAGAAGGAGGCAGGGCAGGGGATGTGTATGTATTTGAAGATCTAGTTTTTATTTTCTCATTATCCTACTCTGATTTGACTGGTAGTACATGTAATTATTTTTTTCCCTAAGCTGAGTTTGTTTAGCCTGTGATGGTAATTGGCGAACGATCTTTCCTTGCTCTTATCTTGACCACAAGTCTTTCATCTTATTTGTCCCTGCCCTGTCCGGCTGAGGAGTGGAGTGACAGAGCAGCTTTGGTAGGCAGCTGGCATCCAACCAAAGTCAACCCACCACAGAGGGTAAAATATTGTGTGACAAGTACTCATGGAAAATTTTGTTTCTTCAAGGAAAAACCATCTCTTTTAAATATGATCCGATTCACATCAGAGATGTAACACAAATTTTCCTTGGAAAGATAAAAAGAAGCAATTATTTCCAATTCTTGGATAACAATTTTGTATATACTTGTGCTTAAGGAAGTATAGCTGATAGGTTGCCAAAGAAATTGTTTCTGGTTTAAGACTTTAAAATTACAGTGGAATATTTCAAACTTGGTTAAAACTGTAAATGTTGAGCACTTCACATCAGAACCTGAGTGCCGTCTTCATAGTTTGTACAGACCTCCACTAAGTGAGGATAGAAATACTTGATGTCTTATAGGCCACATGAGGAGGCTCAAATGCCAAAAAGCATTATGGTTTTCCTTTTTAATGAGATAGTTTTTAATAAAGGAAAAAAACACCTGAAATTGTGATAAGTGTATGCAAAGAGGATATTACAAATGTATTTAAATGCGTTGATTAAACTGATAGACTATAAAGAACAAAAGGAAATGAAAAAGCAGAGACAGACTGTCCATGAAACAAATAGCTCACTCTTTGTTCACACACAAGTGTTCAATTTCCATGCAGTAGGAGGTAAACAGTTGGATTGGGAGAATCTAGCAAGAGTAGCCCATTTCACACAACAGATAACACAGTTATCACTCAGGCTCTATGTCCTCATCCTTAGCCCAAAGAAAATTGTGTACAAATTCAGATGTCAATTCAGGTCATGGGTTTTTTTTTTTTTTTCTTTTCCTTTAAAAAGGTGCCATTTCTTGCTGAAAAAGAAAACTGGATGAAAGATTGATTGCATTGTCAAGAAATACAGTAAAAGCCAGGAAATACATAATATTCAGAAGTTAGGAAATTTTCTGCATGCAGTGACATCCACAAAGACATAAAAATAAGGAGTTTGAGTTTCACTACTTAACTACAGAGCCAAATGCACTACAGTGAAAATAGAAAATCCCCTTCTAATTTATTAGTGTTAAAAAAGATAGATTCTTTTTATTCACAGAGGTACTGAAATGCTTGAGCTTCCTGTCAGCAGTGAGAGGATTGCAGTAGAAGGAACTCAGAACAAAAAAAACATTTGCAGAAGCTTAATTGTTTTCTCAAGTAACAGTTTTTAGAAAAATATTGCAGTAATTGTTCTTGGATTGTTTTTGTGGGCAAGCCACCAAAGAAATCCATCTCTGATCAGCCAAGACCATTGTCTATTAATCTGGAAACATCTTAAAGTGAAAAAAGTCTTCCAGTGGCTTGATTTTGTTTTTTGAAGCTTCCTAGAACATGAGTACTTGTCTAATGTCGATTGTAACCAGCTTTCACATCAGTTCTCACTGGTTATCCAGAGTGATACATAAAAGATTTTACATAGGGTCTCACATACATTGAAGAACTTAGGTTTTCCAAGAACTTTTATAAAAACATAAGATTAAGCCACATGTTCTGTTGAACAAAGAAGCACTGGAAAGGGCAGGTAAAGGTGTATACTTGGATCTTTCTGAAGGTGGAATACATGTTTTTTTACAACTCCAAAACCTTATGGACTGAATCAGTTGAAAATTGTGCACAATCCCTTGAAATGGACATCCACATCCTAGATTTCGTTTTGACTCACACATGAGCAAGTACTTTGACTTGCATGGATCTGCCACAATATCAAATAAGGGCTGAATTCAGATAGTAGGCATAAAATGCCACCAGAGCCTTCTTCAAGCCCTTCAACCAAAGGTACAATTCATTGACCTAGAAGGAATCCTGCAGAAAATGTGAACACAAAATATCTTTTCTTACTCACAGTGTCATTCCTAGAAGACTTCTCTCTTTCCTCTGTCAAACCCTGAAGGTCCTTGCTAGAAGGTCTAGGTCCAAGGAGGCCTAAGATGTGCAGATGTAAAATTGATATTAAAACCTGCTGTGCAAATGCTCTAAATGAGAGAGATCTGTGTTGGCTAGACACCTCCCTCTGCTCAGATATCTTCTCATTTTATACATTTTCTGTTTCTGAGGCACTCAGAACTGTCTCATCAGGTAGTGTCTTCTAAAACCTGGTTGGGCAGAGTGAAGCAGATGCCCTTGTAGGGTCAGGTCCAGTAGCTGTGTTCAGAGCAATTTGGACATGTCAGTTCAACAGGACATGGCAGAATGTTCCAACAGAAAAGACAGCAATCTTGAACATGCTCTGTGCAACAGGTATCCTGAGTCCCCAAAACTGATGGAAATCAAATTACATTCCTTTGACAATGCTGTAACAACCAAGCTACAGGAAAGCTGGTAAAACAAGGTTTAGTGTACAAGTTGTTTTAAGTGTGAAGTATAAAAGGAAGCAGCCACAGCTCAAGTGAGATGCAGTTTGGCCATCTGGTCTCCTGGACACGAGCTGGACCGTCGATAGATGTGTTCCCAGAACCTCAGCCATATCCCACATATCTTTCAGGGTTAATGTCCACAGCAGACACAGTCAGGTTTCTGAATGTCCAGTGTGTCCCAGGGAGACTTGTTACCCCAGCAAGGCTGCTAACAACTGGAATTTCTAGGCAGATTTTCAAGATCCTTAAACTCTAACTGGACAAAATTCTTGGCAGGAAAAGAGGATGTATCAAGGGAAAAGTTCAATATATGGTAGCCTTTCATACAGTTCCAGTTAAGAACAGCGTGACTTTCTGTATGAAGGCTTAGATCACATATGCTGCAGATAAACTGCATATTGAATGCATACAAAGTGTAAATGGAGAGAAATGTATTGCACAGTTTGTAATTTTGCAGTAGAAGGGGAAACACACTCCAGCAGATTTCAAATGCTAAATACAATTCACAACTGTATGTTTTAAGTAAAATTTTAAACTTTTTCTGACTTTCATTAATCTGTAAAAGGGAGAAGATCTCACATACGACTCATTTCCAAAATTACGTTTTCTTCCTTAACTGCATGCTATGTGATGTGGGTTAATTTTCCATTCTTCAACATTGTTCTGTCTCAGATAAACCCTCTCTTCAACAAACTCCATGCAGAATCCATTCAGGAAAGTTTTACATTAAAATCAATGTCACAGAATAAGTGTCTACCAAGACCAGATGATCTTTCCTGGAGGAGTCAGGGGAGTGGAATATGTCAGGTAATGTATATTAGTACCTCTCTCCTCTGGTAAAAAGAATATGGTATTTGTTGAAGGTTTTGAAATAACAATGTTAGTAAAAACCTAGCAAACTGTCGTCCACACTAGAAGAGCTAAGATCTGATATCTTTGTTAACACAAATTCTCCTTGAATAGTGGCAGGTCTTTTTTTTTTTTTTCCAGAATTTCATTCATTTTTTAATTTGCTTTGATTTATCCTATGTAGCTTTTGATACCTCATTAAGATAAACTGGGCTCAGTAGAAGAAGTTAGAGAGGTGGGTCAGGGGTCACCGTCACAAAATCCTAAGTTGTAGGGCATCTACACTGACAACTTAGTCACTTCAGTTATATATCTAAAGTTAAATGGGATGAATCACTCTCAGTGAGGTTAAAGTCAGTATAGGTATAAACCAATTTCACCACTCTCTGGCTTACTGGGGTGTCATGCAGTGAGCTGATGTGAAATGTTAGCAGCCCTGAAGACTCAGTGGTTTATAGATATTCCATACTTTGTAAAAAACTCTGCAAAACGGTATCCTGATGTGCCATGTCAGATCAACATTTTTCTGCTGAAAACATTTTTCTGATGAAAGCCAATGGTCCTGGCCTTTCCAAGTTTGGGATCCGCTTGAATAAGAGCAATTTAATATGAAAATACTACTTTTAAATTACTTCTGTTTAATTTTGGTTTCCACAATGAAAAACTTCAGTGAGATATTCATTGTGTTAAAATGAACTCTGACTTCTTAAAATACTAAATAATACAAAGAATTCTCTAGAATGATTCAAGTGGCTGATAATAATCTGGGTCACATCAGCAATGCTCTGTCTGTATTGTGGTATAGGAAATGTGTGGGGGCTTTAGTGCAAGCATATAAGATGAGTAATTAATCTAAACTCCTCTTAAAGAGAGATGCAAGGGACAACCTGAAAAATGTCACAAGCTGTAAAGCAAGTCTTTGGTATATGAGGTTATGAAAAAGTCTGTTAGGTAAAGTGTGTAATAGGGCCCTTTTATTTACAGTAAAGTGACTTTTTATTGTCTATAATTTTGCCCTTTAATTGTTCATAATGGAGGAGTTAATGTTCGGGAGAGAAGTTCCAATTAGCTCACATAAAAAAGTCAGGAGAGTTTGTCTCCAGAAAGGTGCATTGCTATCCTGCAGTTCCTGCAATTCAGCATAGCATCAGATCTGTGTCTCCTGAAATCTCAGATCAGCCTACTGAAAACCCATCTTCCACAGTCTTACAACAAATCATTGAGGAAACAAATTTATGCGATAGTGATTGACTGTTACACAATTAAATGTGATAGCATGAGGTATCAGAGTAACATGGAAAATTTGTCCATTGCTATATGTTATGTAAGGGATGATTCATCCCTGAAAATATCTCAGAGAAAAGGTGCAACTCAATCATCTTCATGCCAACTGCACCTCTGACATGATTATTGCTCCTTTGAAAGCAGCTGAGTTCTTTTCTAGTGGCATCATTAATTTGTGCTATTATAAGACCAGTATGAAATTTATGAAGACGAGTTGGCATATAAATACACGTCCAGAAGGAATGTGAAAAGGAAATACGTTGAAGTATGCATGATTTCAGGCATCTATTTCATTGAGTCGGGTATGTCTTGAAAAGAACATTTGTGAAAATGTTACAAATGGTGATTGCTGGGGCAAAGGTGAGGGGGTTTTTTTGTTTTTTTTTTAAATATTTTATTTGCTGCTGTTATTGGCATGATGGTAAGGAAGAAAATCAAGAAATGTATAAGGAGAAGCGCAAATCTGACAGCCCATCTTTTCTAACATTGATAAAAGTATTTACCATTTGAATATGAGAATTTTAGCTGGTGCATCTTTTCACACACTTGGAAGATAGGGAATTTGAATAGTACTTGTTGGAACAAAGCATTACAAGTAATCAACATGTGGTCTATTTTCATGACCAGGCAGAGATTTGATCTTGTAAAGTCTGTAACTGGACTACATTGCCAGATAAATCTCTGCTGGCAATCCCGAACAACTATTTCACTAGTTTGTTTGATTGCAACATCCTAATGTTTTACTGCTCTACTGGTTAATCACTTTAAAGTTATCCAGAAAGGAAGCAGCATTATCAGATAGAAAGCTTAAACTTGGAAATGCTGACAAAGTTTTACAAATAAGTCGGAGAATCCCATGACCCACTCACAGAAAACCTTCATGAGAGTCACCGTGTATGAAGTGTCAGGAAAAAATTTAAATACAGAGACATTCCAGTTAGATGTTGAAGTTCATCATGTCATGTCTGGGTCCCATGCAGACCCTCTGCATGAGGCTGAACTGTAGCCTAACTAAACAAAGCTGTACTGCATGAATATCACAGTAATTGACATTATCTATCATTGTTCCCAAGGACACTTGTTTTCAAGAGATGTACTGTAAAATAAGGGAGAGTAGGTGTCAATAATGTTTCAGGCACACTTGCTTTTTTGAGGGCATAAACCAGTTGAAGTACAGTTTTCATACACTTTTTACATCCTGCAGAAGTATTGCTGAACTTTTAAAATCTTGAGTGTTATGGGCATCACCGTTAAATCATTTCAGTCATTTTAGACTAACAAACCTTCTTGCATGGGTCAGAAAGACTAGACAACAGATGTTGTACAGATACCTTGGAATGTGTTTCCCACAACACAGTGAAAAAAATTAAGAGTCACAAAGAGGAAATGGCAAGAAGATAACCTTCTTGTTTGGTGTATGGGTGTGGATGAGTCAAACAAACACACAGCAGGAAGCTTGCTCCTAATTATCCCAGCACACAGTCTAGCATTTATTAGCAATTCCTCCTTACTTTTGTACAGGCAACAGGTCTGTGCTGTTTAGCCAACTGCAGGCAGGTTGGTTGGTTGGGACGGGGAGGGCAGGGTTGAGGAGGGGACTAAAGGAGCCTGTGCTATGGGACAAAGGTGTGGGCCTGTCAGAAGTGAGCAGCCAGTGCCACAGATAATTGCAAGCAGGCAGGAGAGCACACACTTCTCTCATGGCTCCCATTGATGCCTGGATCAGATCCTCTCTTGGACCAGCAAACTCTAACACCTCTTCTGAAATCAGCTCCAACTGGTGATGAGCTACATCTGGCCTGTGAAATCAAAATAGCAAAACCTTTGATTGAGTCCAAGTTAAGTGGATCTTCATCATCTGCTCAGTCAACTTTTGCCAAGATGAATGATACTATGACAGTATTCTAATAATTTCTGAGGTGAATTCCCTCCTTTTTTCATCCATTTGAAAAGAATAAACTGCAAAGACTTGGAGAATTTACTGTTCTGTGAGGGAGGAATTTTGCTCTTCATTTTGAACACATCCGTGGCATTTCACTGAGTGAAATGGAGCGCTACATGGAAGCCTGACTCAATATAAAAACACAGATCTTGGCGTTAAAAGGGTATCAGATTTTTTTAACATGTCACAATGCCTGTTTTTGCATTATTTTTATTTCAGTGTTTTTTGGGGATCTGGATATTTTCTATTCTAAATGCTTTATCTGTAGACAAACTACACTGACTGAAAGAACGGTCTCTCTTTGCCACCTCTACCACAAGGCAAACAAAACCATATCTTTACTAATATGGTAACATCTGAGATTATCAAACAAATAGAAACTTTGGCACTTAGAAGCCAGCTGTAAAATGATCGTTTGTGCTATTCTGCAAATTTGCTGGAAAGCACTGGAATTCTGTACTCACCTTGCAATGCATTGACTCCACAGATGCTGAAGATGACTGTCAAATGACTCTGACATAATTCTCCAAGTATCAGTGTTTCAGTATATGAAAAGATATTCAGCAGCCATGCAATGCAGACACTTGAGGTTTGCTTGCCATTGTGCCTGTCTGCGGCAGGCACAGGGCACACTAGGACTCTGCCTCCCTCCTGGCCTTCGGGTTTCAGTGTAGGTCTCAGTATTTTTTAAAATAGAGTACCTAGATATTTACATAGTGAAAAGAAAACTCTGCCACCTCCTAGGTATGAGAAGGTGAAACCCCCCCCAAAAACCAAACTTGTCTCTGCCTCTGGGCTCAGGCATTGGTGGACCTATCATTTTCCCCAGATCTGCAGAGCACACAGGGAACATTTGCCTCACAACACACAATTCACTAATTTAGAACACAACTAATGTCACAAGAATTTGAGCAAAGCAAAGCTGGCTTTTTGCCATGAAGCCATGATAAGACGTAGTTCATCTCAGCTCTCCACTTTGTTGAAAATGAAGAGTTTTACCATCCAGCAAACCAGCAACTGAGTTGGCATTTCTCTTTCTCTCTCTCCCTTGAAGTCTGATGTCTGCCCTGGGTGATTAAGTACTAGCAGCTCTTTGCTGATGTAGGAAAGTGGAATAATGCTGTACCCTGTCACAGATTTCAGTAATGGGAGGTTTCTTTTTCCTGTAGCAAACAAAATCGCATTTAGCTTTGTTCTTCTTCAGTTGACATGTAAGAGATTAGAGAGGATACCAGATTTTGTACTGTCTTTCCTCCTTTTCTACCCTCACACCGGCTTTAATTCCTCTGTTTTTCTCTCTGTTTACTTCTGTCTTCCCTTTACTTTCTACTTCATCTTCGCTCTTTCTTCATCTCCTGCCTGATTATCTTCACCTTCTCCAGACCCACCTGCTGGCCCTATCTCTCTGATGTCATTTCTGAGGTGCTGCTGCTAGCAGTTTTCAGAGTTGTGCTATTCCCTTTTAAAGACACCTTGCTGCAGCCACATGTCAACATTTCTTCTGGGTCATGATGCCTTTTGACACCATGAGCCAAGATGCCATCTCACCAGAGTCTGTACAGTTCTTTAGTGTTTCTGGATTTGATGCAAACCACTTTTACAATTTTGTGGACCAGTTGGTGAGTTTGAAGATATGGATAAATGTTTTGAAGAAAGGAATGATAGCTTTGAACTAATCAGATTCTTGTCAAGCTATGAGCTTTTATAATGCAGTCTCCAGCAATAGCCACAGAAAGTAGTCTTTTCCCAAGAAATCTGGAACAATGGTGTAGATAGCTGGATAAATAGGTAGTTATGCATCACATTTTATCATGCATGGAGAGGAAAAATACAGAGTATCTTATTACTGGGATTGTTCAGAGCCAAGTTTTAGAGGGAAAGACTAGAGATTAGTCTCAGTTTAATTGCTAGTGGGAGATAGTTCACATTACCAAATGATTTGATATTTCATGACAAACTGCATTCAGAGAGGTCCAAGTCTCTGTCAGCGTGGCTGGAGACTAAATCACCTTTCCTCTTTATATGAATTGTCCTTCCAAATCAGGGTTAAGGTCATTGGCAGGGCAGTCTGAGAATGAGAGCATCTGTCTGAAATATACCTGGATTGTGGATGTATTCAGAAATTCAATTTCTGATGTTGCCAGTCCCTTGACCTTCACAAGCACACATGCTTACCAAAACATATGAAAAGGAAAAAATAACAATAAAAGGATACTTTTATCCGACCTCAGCTTCAAACTCCCCTGAATGCATGAGCAAACACTGCTGAATAGTATATATTAGAGAGTCAAAAATAGTCGTGGACCATGGAGAAACACTAAATGCATTTAATCTTAATTCTAGCATAGAGGTTCTTTTCCCTTTCTTCATACACACACCACTCTGCCTGCAAATTATTTGAGTTCCTCTCAATTGATGACAGCTAGACATTTTCTAAAGTCCTTGAGCAATCATCCCTTGGAGTAGATATACTGAAATCGCCACACCAAAAAGACAAGTGCAGGAGCCCTAAATACAAGTTTGAGCATTTTTTCCCCACAAGATGATGTTGGGAGGAATGGTTTGCATATGTTGATAAAGTATGCACTTCCAATTGCCTTGGGAGCTGGTGTCCCTTGCAGCCGAGCAGCAATGGCCAGTCCTGGAGAGCTGTGGGTCTCTGGAGGGCTGTGCTTGCAGGGGCTACCTGCCTCAGTTCTGCGCAGCAACAGGGAGAAGCCATATGTGGAGCTGCAGGAAAACAGATGCTGTTTTTCCATTTGTGAAATCAAGTTGTTGGAAAGTAGTCAGCTTTCCAATGTATGAGACAGAGTTCATCTGATCAGCCTGCAGAGACAGTGTGAGCTGGTTTGTTTGATTTTTCTTAAGAAGTATTTGACAATGCTTCCGTATTGTTGGTGTCTGGAACGGTGTAAAAAATAATGGTATGGAAATAATCAGCTGATAAAGGGCTTTGATAATAAGCAAATTTTTAATGACCTGTGATTTTCATAAACAGTGAGGGTCTGCAACCTGGATTTTGACTGGCAGTTCTGCCTCCAGAACTGGAACACTTCTAGATGTACAGTCAGTTTACTGTAACATCTTGGTTTATTATATAACAGCTAGATTTCTTCTTATCCTCAAAACAATAACATAATACCCCTACAATAAAATGAAGACAGTGTTCTGTTGCCAGATAAGCCCCCAACAACTTTGTGTTAAA
This sequence comes from Colius striatus, assembly GCF_028858725.1. Classification (NCBI taxonomy): domain Eukaryota; kingdom Metazoa; phylum Chordata; class Aves; order Coliiformes; family Coliidae; genus Colius; species Colius striatus. Next base: position 60,828,183 of record NC_084762.1, read on the forward strand.
CCCAGAATAAATAGCTTTTAGTTGCTTATTACCAACTGAAAATGTGTGCTATGATAGTAAAATGCCTAATTCTTTTAAAATAAAACAGTTTATAATCCAAATGGGTTTTTTTAATTACTGTGACATAGTTAAACATAATGTGGTGTAATTTGTTGCCCTTTAAATATACAATTTATTTTATCAGAAATGCCAGGATTTAAGGTATTGACTGGTTCCAATGGTTTCAGACTGATAAAAGATATATTTTCTATTACTCTGATTAAAAGAATGGTATAAGATAGTAAAAAAATCAAAGAAGACTTATTGGAAAATAAAAAAGTACTAGTGTTATTTTACCAGGATTATGCTGTTTAAGAGTTTGTGCCAAGATCCCTAGGATATTTTGTCAACGTGTTAAGATCCTTCACGTTTCTCTGTAGCATATCTGTTTCCCACAATTTCATGGCTATAGGAATCTATCCTAACTTTAGCATCAAATCTACTTCTTTCCAGCAATATACTTCTTCTGTTGATTATATAAAGAACTTAGGATATTAGTCGTTCTGAATTACATCTTGGATGTCTAAAATAGATGGGTTAGGAAGTGTGTAATCAGAAGTCAGACTCCAGCCTGAATTTGTGTCAGAATGTAAAAATCATGCTGATGCTAATTCCAGAAGATTTAGATGAATGCAGACTTTTTCCATATCTTCTGGAGTTCTTTAAAGAAACTATATCTCACTGTCCATGTTAAAGGGAGGATCACAGCCACACCAGTGCAGCCATCTGCTTTCAAACACTAGCTCTTGTACAAATCATAAAAGATTCATCAGTTCAACTTACTTTGCTTTTGCTTCTGACCAACAAAACTACACAAATTACATAAATTAGATACATTCCATGGTAGAAGCGAGCACAAATAATATTCTAGCACAATAACAATTTCCTTAGAAGGGATAAAGATCATCTTTGCAGGGAAGCAGAGCCTTCTCTGGAGCTGGTCTGAGACCAGCAAGCATCAAATGGAACTCCTTGTATTCAGTGAGAAAGGCCATTCTCACAGACTCTGCTTCCTCTGACCAACAATGTTACTCTGAGGAGGTCTGTATGGCTTATACTTCTCTATCTTGAATACACACATGTGCAAATATGTCTAGAACTGAACAAGACACTGTTTGAAAGCATAGGGGTGGGACGTATATATATATATATATAGTCTTACATATCACACATTACAAATTCCATATATTACATATTACATATTATCATTCTTCTTTAAAAATAAAAAGTATCCTGTAGCTTCACCCTCTGGGGAGAGAAGGAGATGAGACAGAGAACATCAGATATGTTTCTTCATGTGCTGTTGGATGTTGGTCGATTGTTAAGATTAACAAAGCAGCAGGAAAAAATATAGAGCAACAAGAACCCAGATTTCTTCAGCTGCATGTTCCTACAGTTCCAAAAGCAAATGACTTCTGTTCTTCTGAGCTTCAATGGCTTTGTCAAATTAGAAGAAAATGCAAACTGAATATTCAGAAATGCTTTCTTGTAAGTGATAAATCTTCATCCAAGCTTTCAGCTTTTACACTTCAGCCATTTAAGTGATGACATTAAGAAATGTGATTAGAAATGGGAGAAATTTAACATATATACTTACCTTAAAAAATTATTTCAGGCATGGGCTGTATGCCTTATTTCACAAATAGAGGACACTCATCTCCCCCTTAAAAAAAAAAAAACAAGTAAAGTGCTAGCATAGACAAATAAAATCTGATGGAAGGAAAGCTTCTGAAATTCTCTTTAACTCCATGCTTTTACATTCTTTACCAAATTGCAACAAGGCTACTGCTGCAGTCAATGCACATAAATAGCTAAACTTCAGATCTCAAAGATCTTACAAACTTCTGCTTAATTTTTCCTTTCATCCAGAGTTTCTACTTCTCTGAAAGTGAAGGCAAAAGTGTAAAAAATGTCATAACAAAATTTACTCCCCTGAATTTCATAACTTTATTTATATAGCTAAAGGATGAATTATGTAGAGAAGCAATAGAGGATCAGGAGTCTGTGGATTTGAAAAGCAATAACAGTTCTGCATAAGTTTTCCAGTCAGCTGCATTTATTTCTGGAAGAGCAGCTTTTCTACAGCTGTTTAACTCACCTTGAAAATTGTGTACTGAAGTTCCATATATGCATAAGTCCCTGCTTATTTGTTCAACTACAGTTCATGAAAGCATCCAAACTTTAGTTATGTATTCAAACTCATGGAAATGCTAAGTCAATGGAGGTTCACCCATCAGGTTTTTTCCACATATATAATGCATGCTCAGTGAAATGTAAAAACCTCAGCCAATATGGCTGCAAATCTGGTCATCAGTTTGGTTGCAAAGGGGTCAAGTGAAATGTGAGTTGGTCACATGCAGTGTAAGATGCATTTTTTCCTTGACAGCACGTTCACCAGGAAAGCCCATCTGTCACAGTGCAGTGCAGTGCCGGATCCACTCTTACAAGTCCCTTTCCATACTCCCAGTCATTTGGGAGGGTCAGTATCTGTTGGGTCAGTATCAGTTTTACCTACGCCAATACCCAGCTCCACATGGGACTGATTGACATGCAAAACCATTTGGTCTGGTATGTGTTTTACCTGAGGCTTCATGAAATTCACTGCCCTGATTTTGCCCACAACACTTTAAAGGGCCTTCCTCTTCTTAGTGACAGTTTTTTACATAATAAAATAATTAGAAATTTTGGAGATGTGGAGAATGTGGCTGATTGCTAAGGTTGTAAACCTTTTTTTTCTATAGGTTATTCACTTTTTCTCAAAATATACCCTTCTCTCAAACCAAATTCTCCTTCTTTTCTGGCAGTTGCAGTTTTTGTCACCAAACATGAGTTGCTTGTAAATAAAATTTTGTCCATCCCAAAAATACATGACAGGAATTTAAACTATCCCTTAAATGAGTGTCGGATCCCAAATCCCAAATCAGACTGGGCTATGCGGGATAGGTGGAACTGTTAACCTTTCCGTCAGAACACAGCTCTGTGAGCAGTCAGTGCCAAGTTACTCCCAATGATTAATTTAGACTTATAGAAATATTCTTGACCCTTACTTCAACTCTTAGATATTTTTTCTTATTGTTACACATGCATAGGGTTGGGTTTTTTCATTTTACTGTTTCAACTTTACGTCATGTTGGCTTGATTTTTTTTTTTTAAATCTAATAAAGAATAAAGGAAAACCAGTTTGAATCATGTGTCCTGTTGTGGAGACCAAGTTAATTAAAATCCTGATGTATATATACAGCTGATACTCCTCACCCTAATGAAGAACATTAATTCTAGAACATGTGTGGCTGTAGTCACATTGCTACAAATTACTGGACTCTTTCCTTTATCTGTTTCCAAGAAAGTCTCCCCCGGTTAGTTAGGAAAAAAGAAAAATATGACGCCTTAGTTCTAAGCAGCATAAATTACATGCATCAATCAGAGGAAGCTTAAATTAAAATACACATTTGGCAAACAAATATGAATATGTTGATCTCATCTGTGAATCAAAATGATTTAATGCCAGTACTGACCCCCTACTGATCAACATGAAGGTCACCGCAAACTGCTTGATTCTCATTGAGAAATGTTGTCGTGTCTGTTAAAGATGCAGTTTCGTACATTCCCTAATGCTCAATCTAATCGGTAATTCCAATGTAGCAGAATTGATTTATTTTAGCAAGAAAATACAGAATCATTTTTTAATTTGTGTAATCCAAAACAGATAGCTAAATTAAAATATTCTTAAAATATGTGTGGTTTATGGACCCAAGATGAAGGTCTTCCAATGTATTTATGATGTTTTCGAATCTAGAGGAATACTGATTGTTAAATAGAATGCTACACCTTGCAGATACCAAGTGGTCATAAATCAGTCTTCTCTTATCATCCTGTCCATGCTTTCTGGCTATAGGGAAGACTAGTTGTTTAACTCAATTATGAGGCAAAATGTTGCTATGAATGGAAAATCCAAGGCCAAGTGGGTTGTCATTGCTCTCAAAGGTCTCAAGCAAACAGATGAGTAGGACAGTGTTCTTACTGAATCTTGAGCCAATATTTGCCTTTTATAATGTCTTTGCCTGCAGTTAAAACATCCTTGAAGTAAGGATGAAGAAAGTCAGCATGGCCCCAAGGTAGATGGCACCAGGTCATTTCATGGTGTAACGGTACACAAGCTCAGCAGTTCCTGTCACTGGGTTCCTGTGCAGTCCCTGATGAAAGTGAAAGAAACAGGGAGCTATATCAGACTCCATCTACGAGGGCAAAATCTTCGTTGAGACACAAGGTAAGAGGTCAGTCCAGGAAATATTTCTTCCTACATTAAACTCCATGGTTATAATGCAGGAGGTATAGATCTATTCATGCATGTATAGAAATGGGGTTTCCTCATAGGTATGAATGTTTTTGCATTGTTGTTTGTGAAATTGCACTTCCTAAGTAAACATTTCACACTTCTGTAACTGGGGACTACAGCAGCGGTGAAAGTCAGCTTCTCAGTTCTGCTGAAAAACAGAGTCCTTTGTGAATACAGTGTGAAATTCTTACTTTCAACATCCACAACTAAACATATTTCTTTCTTAGATAGTCCTTGCAGTCTCTATGCTTAAGAATATTTTTTCTATTAGAGGATTTTTGCTGGTTTTTTTCCTCCTCTTCTCCACGTGGAGCTGATATGTTCTTCATAGATATTCAATAGTCAAGTCTGACCTTCTAAAGCCCCCAATAGTTCACCTGTAGGGTGAAAATCTTCTAGAACTACTTCAATTTAAACTAGCTACTGAGAAAAAGCAGGAAGAAACAGCTTAAAAATGCATTTTGACAGGAACAGATCAGATGTTCACTAAGGAAAATAACCTTTCAAAATTATTGTACACCTTGAACAAAGCTTAATTTGTGAATCTTTGGATTTTGCATGAGAAGAAACAAGAAATCACTCGTCTTTTTTGCTTAATAAAATAAAAACTTCAAAAGCTTATGCTACATTCACATTCCAATGAAAGCCCCAGATGAACTCCTGGCACCTTGGAATTTCTTTAGGTCTCACTTGCCTAAGTGAACGTCTCAAATAAAGTATTGCAGAGCAGCACTTTACTGAGGGATGATACTTACTTTTGAGCTCTCTCTACCACGTAAATGCACAATACATAATCTAATAAACCACAAAATTATGAGAACTGCAGTTTATAACACATCTTCGATTACTTTCCCATTTGCCATCTTACGTAGTTTCCTTCCTAATTCCAGCAGTCAAAAATCCCTGAGAAGCCACAGTACCTTGTCTTATCCATTTTGAGAAACTGGATATGGATATAATTTGCATATCTTTATACAGAGACAACTTTGTCATTGATCAGCCCTGCACACCTTTACATAGAAGTTAAGCTGGATGACCTCTGTTCAAGTGAGGCATCTCTCAGCTCTAAGGATTAAAGACACTACTGTTTGTTTTTAAAGTTGAAAAGCAGGTAACTATAGTATTTTGGGTAGACTCAGGAACTTGTTTTTAGACCAAGGCATGTTGGAATAGCAAGTGGCCTGGATTGCTGGGAAGGTCACTGTAGTTATACTTTGGCAAGAAGGAGAGCAGATAGATATACATGACATATATAAGTCTGTTCTGCATTTTGGACCAAAAAGACTTTTTCAATGAACAAATTAATCAAGAGAATCTTGATTAATCTGCTATGACAGAAAGAAGTGTGGCTTTACTAGGCCATTCCCCAACACCTCAGGTTGCTTCGTATCAAAGTCTGCTGAGACAGAGCAAATATCACCTTGATTAAAACCAGATACTATGAATGTACACAAAGCTGTTTCCAGCTCCATATCTTTAAAGTAAAAGTTTTCTCCTTACCAAAGTGTTGGAAAAGTTTGGTCATAGGTTATTTGCTAAAAGTTGTGCAATGTTGTCTGCATGGAGTCTCTTTGATTCAGAATAATTCTACTTCTAATATTGGAGAGTGAGTAAGTCTCACTGTTCACCAGCATTCATTAGTGATTGACTTTATTTGAAGTGTGAAGATACAAACCCAACTTTAACAGGCCAAGGCTTAGGGAATGACATGAACACAGCCATCTTCTCTGCTTCAGCATCTGCAGAGCCAAGCAAAGAAGCAGAACTGACTAACTTAAACAAATTTTCTTTCTTTGAAAACTTTATTTCCCTGATCTGAAGAAGATAACCGATCTGAGAAACCACCCTTGATACATGATGTTAGAGCAGATGCTGATCTTTCTGCCATCTGTGGAGGAGTTCAGTACAGTCACACATACAATTAGACAATCCACAAATTAAATAATCCTTTGGATGGTACTGAAGAAAACTGCACCTCTAGAAAATTATGACCTTTGTCACTGTTTTCAGTTTTACCAGTATTAGTACAAATATTCACATAGGAATTTTATTCCTTCTGAAGCTTAAGACGAAAGTGCCAGGAGCCAAAGACATCATTTCAGTGTACAGGTGAAAAGAGAATAAAGAAAAGACAATGGCAAGTCAATACTAGCTTGCAAACGGGAAATGGTGTTGCCAGTGATTTTACTTCATGAAATTCCATTTCCTCGTAATAAATAAAATTATTGTAATGTCAACGTCTCTACTTTATATCTGCTCCAGTATGAAGAAGGAGAGGAGATTCTCTCACATATCATTTTAGTCTCTCAAAAGGTTCTGGTTTAGCTACTATTTTCTATTTAATCAAATTTCACGCTTCTCTTAGAAAGCAAATTTTTAACTTTATTTAAGGAAGAAGACAGACAGATTTTATCTGCTATGACACCCAGATTACTTCTTCTGAACAAGTGCATCAAAATATCATACTAAGACCCTTTTTCTCAACAAGGTAAGTTCACTTTTGAATGAGTTTTGAATTGCCTTCTCTGCTATATTTCGTAGATTTAGTCAGGACTGAATAATCCCTCACAAAATAAACATTATCACTTACAACACTGATGGATATTAGTTTATTAGTAAAGAGGAATATTGCTCTTTTAATATATGCAGATTAGCTCCTAACTGATAAACAATTTTCCGGCTATGCAGCTAGAACTGGTTGATCAGAAATAGATTTATGTGTTTGAGTGAATTGACCTTCATCTATTGATCAAGGGTAGCTGGCAAAATCTAAAGTAATAATGTTCTTGGCTTCACACATCACTTTCATATTGATAGTGTGGAATTGTTTCTGAGTCCAATACATATCTGCTGGTGAAATACGGGAACATATGAGTCTAGTCAGTCACACCCAAAATATTGTGGAAACTAGAAGCAACATATGTACTTCCTTGAATTTCTCCTACTGATATGGAGCATTTGGAAATGCAGCAACTCTTTGGATAGGCACTTGCTCAGTATCGAGCTAGCGTGTGGCATCCCCTGTTGCAATCTGGAAATTGCTTAAACCGTTGGGGAAAATCAGCTGGTTCAGTGACAACACAAAACAAAATGAGTCTCCCAGTTAAAGTTTCATTCCCAAGCCTTTTAAAATGTCTGTGTGAAAACTACAAAGGCAAAATGAACTCATCTTCCTAAATGCATTGAAAAGGAGATAGGACCACCCTTCTCTTGATGTGCAATGTATCCTGTTAACAAGGGCTAGTCGCCTTCTTCACCTTCACCCTCAAACAGATTGTTCTGCAGAGTGTTTTCTGTGTATTGCTAGGGAATAAATAAGCCTCCAGCATCCCACCTGGCACCCACACCGTGTGGTAGAAGAGGAAGAATTGCTCACTGTAGAATGAACTTCTTACCTCTTCCTGTCTTTTAGCAGAAGAGCATCACTCTCCTTCTTTTAAAAAATACAGAAAATATTTTTTTTGTTCCAGTCTCTCACTGCATACAAATCAATGTAAATAAACTGCAGTGGCTCTACAGCTAAGAACTATTATCTCTGTGTTTTGATCAGTTTTAACAGCAATGGTCTATAGACCTAAATTTCTTGTTCTACAGTGCTAAAACTTAAGAAAATAAACCTCAAAGCTTAGCAAGCACCTTTAATCGAATAAAATTGTCAGTGTGAATCTACTTATGCTAGCATAACCTTATAAAAAGAATGTTTGATAGTGGCTTTTGAGACTGTGGTATCTAAAACTTTAGTACACTTCAAATTCTGCAGGATAAATTTGATACATCAGTGATATTTTGCATTTCTTTTTTCTTTATTTATACAATTTTTCCTCTTTTTGGTATATTTTACACTGTTTTCTCGTCCTTTGTGTAACGTTCACCATTTTAATTATTTTTGTTTTATAAAATCATGTCTAATTAGAAGATTTTAAATTCCTCATTATAACATATTCTCATGCAGAACTTGAAATAGGAGTGATTATGAGCTGTTCTAATAAGCACCAAATTTGTGCTCTTTAAAAGATTGGATTTGTGGTTTATATCTGTATGCACATTAGTTTACCTCAAGATGTGTTAGATTACATTAATTATCTTTGCATCTGCAACAGAGAACATTAACAGTGGATGACTCTGAATTTTTGAAAAGTTATTTCTTTTTCTTGACTATGTGTATCTGCTGTACAGGGAAATTTAAGAGGGATGAGTAGAACTTACTAATGGAACTTGCAAGACCAGTATTTTTAATTTTGCTGCAGACTCATTGTGACAACTTCTCTCAAGGAGCTTTGAGAAACCATACTGTCAACCCATGCAACTTACCTGGACAGTGGAAATGATGAGTGCAGAGCAGAAGGGATAAATCCTGTGAGGCTTAGTTGATACCTTGAGACAAGAAGGTTGACTTAAAATTGCTAGTCAGAATAATGGTAGATATTGTTTACATACTTGCAAAAGTAAATATGTTTGGACAGCCAGCACTTAGTGCTGTGTACAAAAATTAGATACTGTATGCAAATACTTGGCTGCAAATTATCTAGTCCTCTTATTTGTAGGTAAAACTTTAGGGCTCATAACTCATACAAAACAATTGTAGGGATGTATTGAAGAGTTAAGAAGATCTGGATTATCTTGAAAGTACGAAACTTCCTTGTAAAGAGTATATGGTTCTCTTCCACTTATGTTTAGGTCCAAGTATAGAGAGGAATAACAAAAGAGGCCTCCAATATTCAGTGATCAGACTCCACTTGGTGTAAGTTCATAAACAGACTCAGAGATATAAGCAAAGAAATCTGCTTTCTGGCTCATGAGAATAAATACATATTTTCAGGTTCTTCTAACTTATGGCCAGCTATGGTATAGTTAACAAATTATTTTTTCTTTCCTGTTGCTCAGGCAAAATCTTCAAATTGCAAATGATACCAATACAGATCATCCCACTGAAATCAATGGGTTAAAGAGTAACTTGCTGATCAGAGGATCCAAGAGTATAACTATCTAAACACTAATTAGCACCAAAGAATTTATCTAATTCCTTTTACTATATTTTCCCCTTTGTGAAGCATGTGTATTGGACTGTAACTCTAGTATTTAAGGGCAAAGGCAAAGGCAAAGGCAAGGCAAAGGCAAGGCAAAGGCAAGGAAAGGAAAAAGGAAAGGCAAGGAAAGGAAAAAGGCAAGGCAAGGAAAGGAAAAAGGCAAGGCAAGGCAAAAGGCAAGGCAAAAGGCAAGGCAAGGCAAGAGGCAAGGCAAGAGGCAAGGCAAGGCAAGGCAAGGCAAGGCAAGGCAAGGCAAGGCAAGGCAAGGCAAGGCAAGGCAAGGCAAGGCAAGGAAAGGAAAGGAAAGGAAAGGAAAGGAAAGGAAAGGAAAGGAAAGGAAAGGAAAGGAAAGGAAAGGAAAGGAAGAATTAACTTGGAATATTCCTCAGAATTTTCATAAGATTAACTCTTATTTTGGACATGACAAAAGCAAGCTCATTTATGAGAAGTAAATAAAAATGGCAAACATATTGATAAAACATATTTGCTCAGAAATAGTGCATGCAACCTGACATTATATTTACTAGATGTGCTATAGCACAAGTAACAGATTTAAGGAGGCATTAAGAAGGCATTTCTTGAAATTAAATTTTCTGTACAGTGAAAAATCAGTTTAAGTTTCCCTCTCAGGCTCTGGAAAACAGACATTGAAACGTTGCACTCTAGAATTTCAATATTCTAAATGAATGCAGTCACATACATGTTCTAAATGCAGTGACTTCAGAGTTTTGTGTTTGTAGGCTGATACTTATTTCCCATTTGTTGTTAAATTTCCTAACCCTAAATGTTTCTCTAGTAAGCCCTCTGCTTTTTTTTTGGCATGGCTAAAAAACACAGCTTGGCTTGGCTCTTTGAGTTTGGCCTGTAAATGATGGTGATGTGGAGATAATGCTTGAGGGTGTAGCTGACACTGCTGCAGCTCCAGAGGCAGAGATGTTTCTGCAGGGTGGGCACGAGGCTATGCAATGAGCCTCTCACCACTGCCTCCCCTGGGGGGGAAGGAAACTTGCCGTGACATATGGCAACTGCTTACCCTTGAACATTTACTCTGAGAGGAACTCCTGTGTTGCTACTTCAGTGCAGACCTGTAAACTTGCAACAGGTGTGGGAAGCTCCTTGGGAAAAAAACAAAAAAAAAGCCAAAAAAACCCAAAACCAAAACCAAACAACTGACAGGGGAAATCTGGACAGCTGACAGAATTACAGGAAATTAATTGAACCAGGAAGACAAAATTAAATGAACCAGGAAGGTTTTGCAAATATGTCATTTGGGAGCTCTGGCAGATATGACCCCACAGTATGTGTGCCTCTCCTGTGCATCTATGTGACTCCACCATGCTGGGATGTGAGGATCCTGTAGTCTATTCATCCTCACAGTAGTCTCATGAACTGTTATGCTCAGGCAGAGTGTAATGCTCACTACCTTATGGATAGCAAGAAAAAAACCCCTTAACTAGTGTTTCAGAAAGTCTGCAGCTAGTAGAATTTTCTCCCCAAGTCCAAAAGAAATCCATTAATCACATCAGATGTAAACTGTGGAGCCTGCTTGGGCAGAAGAAGATACTGTGTCTGAACATCTGCGAATTTGGTGTCAAGCAAAAACAAAAATTGGCCAGTCCAGGCTTATTTGTAGTTCTTGAACTCACCATTAAAGCCAGGGCTGTATCAAAGACGCTACTGTTTGTAATTTAGTTAGATAAACCAGTTCAAAACATGATTTATTTTTGAACCTTCAACACTCCTTTTAAAATATCTATCATTTCCTGAAGGCCAAAGGCATCCTGGAACGTATCAAGAAGAGTGTGGCCAGTAGGTCTCTCTTTAGAGAGCCTCTCATTTTGTTTCAGACAAATGTATTAACTCCAGTGTAATAGTTGGTTTTGGCAGTGCCATGGCATGAAGAGATTTATCACTCGTGAATAAAATGTTGTGGGTTTGCATTAGGGTTTCCTTGGTGCTTGCCAATATCGAGGCAAATACCAGTGCAAAGGCAGGGGAATGGGCTGCTCATTGTGAGCTATAAGACCAGCTTGTTACGTGCAGCTCCCATGGGGATTTTCTCTTAATTTCTAGAAGTGATACTTCACATTGAGAAATTATATTTGCTTTCAAAGTTTTGCCCTAGTTCAGTGTTGTTATCTCCACTTGCAAACCAATTGTTTGCCCAAAATCGTGGAGCAGACATCGTTCAGACTGCAAGTGGTCTCTGGTGTTGCTTGTGTCACACTATCTGTAGGCAGCACTTGAGGACACCCATGGACACCAGCACATCACAGCATTACACCTTCTTTTCCCGCTTGCTTTCAGACGAGCAAAAGGAAAATCAGACCAGGAACTTTGGCTATAATGCACTAGGATTTCACAACTAGAACCTTAAATTTAGGGTCTTAAATACATATGAGGACATTTAGAGGAGATCATGGGTATCAGGACTTTCCATGGAAGACCATGGGACCAGAGCTCTGCAAAATCTACTGCTGACTGGATGTGGCCCAGGACTGTTTGCATACAAAGCTTCCTGTGCTTTCAGAGTGCATTAAGGAAAACAGCCTTCTCACAGTTTAGATGTGATTTACAGTCAAAATGATGTGAGTTACAGAAAAGGTATGACCAGGTAGCAAATCCCTGCAGCAAGACAGTGACTCTGGGACTGCTGAGGACGTATAGACTGAAGAAACATCTCTGACAGCCCTTTAAAATGTGTTACATGATGGTGCTTGTGACCCTGCCTTTGCCCTAGGCTATGCTGTAGCTGCTAGAATTTCAAAGTGAGGGCTGAGTGGTATCTGGGCAAAGAAAATAAATAAATAGTTTTGGACATTCCACATTTTTTGTCTGGGAAAAAGTTAACTTTTCTCAATTTTTGTTCCCCTTGGTTTAGATTTTTCTTTTTTCCATTTTAATATTTGAAGACTTTCTTTTTTTCATTTAAAATTCTGTGTGATTTCTGGTATCCCAGGTTACAGAATCCCAATGGCTGAAAATGGTTTTATCTATAAAGGGTGGAGACCACCACTTCTTCATCAAGGCTTAATAATCAGACATTTCAAGTTTTCACTTGAAAAAATCGGGGCATCCACATTTTCTGAGCATAATTTGTTGAAGACCAAACATTGGCTTTGAAGTTAAAGGTCAGAGTTATCATGTTAAGAGCCAGAAAAGCTGTGACACAACCAACATGAAGGCAGCGAAGAATATCTTGTACTTGTTGTGTTCTGATTTAATCCTGTTCCTTTTGTCTACACCTTTGATTTTTGTTTCATTACATGGATTGGATTTGTGTGGAAGGGGAGTGGGAGGCTGGAGGAGGTGTATTTTCCTTTTAACAATAATATCTGACTTTCATGAAGATATGAAGCAGAAGACTGAACAGAAAATCCAGCTATATTGTTGCCCCAAGGCATTATCCATTTTCCTGACACATTATGTTTTTAATTAAAATTGCACAAGTTAATTAAAATGTTCATTCAGCTTTTTTTTTTTTTTTTTTTTTTTTGCATGGGTGCCTCGTAACTCTCCCAGCATTTTAGTACAAGGCTGTTACATTTCAACAAACTGCTGGCTTTATCAGCTCAGACTTCTACTGACAGACTGTCATGTTCTCTATACCTTTTTATCTCAGATGTTCTAATTTCTTTAAATACATCCCCTGGTGTGGCGGTGGGTTGGTTGTTGGGTTTTTTAATAAAATATCATTGCTATTCTGCTACCAGCACCTTCCACTGGTTGTTTGAGCTCAGGTTTATCAAGGGAACATTGTCAGGATCAGTCAGGAAGGTTTCACAAATAGGGGGTCACACAAGAACTGGTGAACATTGTCAAGACTCACGGAAAATGCTCAGATTAATCTGCAGTACAAGTACACAGTAACTTGGGAAGCAATACTAAAGAAAAGGAGCTTTCAAAGAAAGTAATCATCAAAACCTTGCAGACACCTTTTTTATGCTGAAATACAGGGAATCCTTGAATTTATAGATTATATATATTGAAAATTTGATCACTAGTTTGGAAAAAAGATATGCTATAAAACACAGACTTTTGCCTGTCTTGCCCAATCTAATCTCTAATTTGAAAGATATAGTGGGATTTGAACAGTTTGAGAAAGCATTTCTTTTTAGCTGAAACAGTGATCTTGGTGGTATATTATGAAGTGAACTAGAGATTTCTTAGGCTGCTGACTAGTAAAAGCTGCTTTACTCAATTTTCGTAGAGCTTATTTCAACTCTTAAAATTTCCAAGGTGTGAGCGGAAGCCTATCTACTTCCTTGAAGCTGGCTACATAACGTGTTGAAATGCATTTTTTTTCCCCAAGCACTACCAGAGCTAGTTGGGAAGGCAGCTGTTGTAGGAAGTGTCCTCTGTCCCACTTTCTAGAGAGGAATAGATTTCACCTGTAGGTCATCTCTGAGTTCCCCAGAGGTTTTAAATATATATGATGTCTTTAGCTTGTTCAGTGCTATCTTTTTTCGGTGTTACAAGTTAGAAACATGTACAAGGGCAATAAACCATAGCAGGGGTAAAAGAGAACAGGTGAAGCAAACATTTTCGGAATAGGTGTACGGCAAGCTGTTGTGTGTTTGCTGAAGCCTTCAAAGCCTGCAGAAAAGCATTGACGTTTGTAACCAACATCTTGCGTCCCGGCTGCTGCACCAGCGCGTGCCTGGACAAAACAGAGCTTTTGGAGAAAAGATTTATTTTGTGTGTAAGCACCACACACAGTTTCTAACAGTAACACCAAAGCCAAGTTTGAAAATCAGACCTCAAAACAACAGCTCCTGTAACTCAAATAGACAAGGAAGGATGGGCCGAGGGGTTCAAATTTCAGGCTCAGCTAACATGCGTTAGTGCAATTTGCTTTTTTCACACAGCATGAGTTAAGGACAGACTGTCAGCCATAACTTTGAGCTTCCTGGATGCTGTCAGCTCATTTCACAACCTTCATATTATTGAAGTGAGCTTTTTACATTTTATTCTTTGATTTCTTGTTGTATCTTCATAAGAATAATGTGATTTCAGGAGAAGTGTTGAAAGGTTTGAATGTGGTAACTAAACATTTACAAAAGATCTTTAGCCTGAAATATGTAAATATATTTCTGTCAGTGGCTCAGATAGTGGTGTTTAATTTTGCAGAAAATTTGCAAAGGTCTCTTTTTATTTTTGTACAGATTTTATGAAAAGTGTTTCATTTCAGGAACAGGAAGAAATTATTTATTTTTAAAACTCTCTTAATATGGCATTTTAGATATCTTTCAAAGGGTGTGAAAGATAAGGTTACCAGTCAGGAGTAATGTTTTACAACATCATTACCCTGATAATACTGAAGCAGCTTAATTCACATGGTATCATTTGGTGTATAATATATCCATATTTTGAATCAAATAATATCCTCCTTGGTTATGCCAATATTCTCATGTGATTTTTATTTAGGTATCAAGAACTACAACGAAACCCAGTTAAGAAAACCTATTGCTCTCCAAAAGATCAGGTTTGAACTCCTTTAGTTTAGAATATACTTTGATATTTCATTAATCCTAAAGAGTTACCAGGTTATTAAAAACTCAGTCCTTTATTACTATATATTTTCTATACATTTAGCAGAAAAAAAACTCGAAGTATTTATTTGTAACTTCTATTGAAATTTCACATTAGTCAAAGTTTTCTTGCAGAACACAGAAATAAAAGAAGAATATGCCTTATGCCTATTGTACAGCCATACATAAGTACAACAAAAATGACCAATGGCTGGTGCATTTATAACTATTTCTAGGCACAGACATGAGAAACCTTGAGTACTGTGTGCAGTTCCGGGCATAATTATTTATGAAGGATATGAAAGTCCTTGAATGTGTCGAGAGGAGGGTAACAAAGCTAGTGTAAGGGATGAAAGGCATGTCCTATGAGAAGCAGTTGGTCTAGTTTGGAGTGAAGGAGGCTGAAGGGCAATCTCATTGCTTTCTCCAGCTTCCTGAGGAGGGGAAGAGGAGAGGGAGGTGATGATCTCTCTTCCCTGGTATCCAGTGACCGAACATGTGGGAATGGTTCAAAGCTGCCCCAGGGAAGTTTAGATTTGACATTAGGAAGTACTTATTTATGAGAGTGTGGTCAAACACTAGATAAGGCTTCCTAGAGAGGTGGTCGATAGCCTAAGTCTGTCAGTGTTTAAGAGGTGTTTGGACAATGCCCTTAATAACATACTTTAACTTTTGGTCAGTCCTGAATTGGTTAAGCAATTGGACTTGATCATCTGATCATTGCAGGTGTCTTCCAACTGAAACAGTGCATTCTATTCTAATTCAAGAAGTTGCCTACCAGCTGGTTTCTGAGAAAGGTGGTTTTGTACCCCTGGTCCGACCTTCCAAGTAATGGCATTGTTGATTTGCAAACTTCATTTTCTTCTTAATTTTTAAACATCTTACTGCACTTGAAATGAGATAGATGCTGTGGAACTAAACCAAAATCAGAAAATACTGGCCCTAGTGAAGGCAATGGCAAAAACTCCCATGATGCGCAACTGAGCTAGGATCTCACCTAGAGTGAATAAATAAGTTACTGTGGAACATGTATGGGTAGTTGGCTTGCAGAGACATTTCCAGCCGACGTTCCATATTCTTTCTGCTACCTAAATATCACACTTCTTTCACAGTCCCATTGTCTTGCAGGTGTCATTTCTGATTTGTCACCAGTGCCCCACTGTGGTCTTTTCTTCTACTTCTTTTGCTCCTTAATATCTTTCTCCTAAAGCCTTTTAATGCTTCTCTAACAATGCTGATGCAATTCATTGGCTTTCCAGCTACAGTTCATATTCTCAATAGCTCCTTCTCAATGTGCAGTCATGGAATCATAGAATCATAGAACCACAGAATCATTACAGTTGAAAAACACCTTTAAGATTGAGTCCAGCCACTAACCTAAAACTGCCAGGTCTGTCATTAAACTAAAGCATATCCCTCTGTACTTCATCTATGCATCTTTTGAATATCTCTAGGGATGGTGTCTCCATGTCCCCGGGCAGTCTGTTCCAATGTTTAGCAACTCTCTCAGTAAAAAAGTTCTTCCTAATGTCCAATCTAAATCTCCCCTGGTACAACTTGAACCCATTTCCTTGTGTCCTATCATAGAATCATAGAATGGTAGGGTTGGAAGGGACCTATCATTCATTACTATAGAGAAGAGATTGACCCTCCGCCTCATTACAACTCCCTTACAGGTAGTTGTAGAGGGTGATCATATCTCCTCTCAGTCTTCTCTAGACTAAACGTCCCCAACTCCCTCAACTGCTCCTCATAAGTCTTTTTCTCCAGACCTTTCACCAGCTTCATTGTCCATCTCTGGACATACTCCAGTGCCTCAGTGTCCCTCTTGTAGTGAAGGGCCCAGAATTGAATACAGTATTTGAGGTGTGACCTCAACAGAGCCAAGTACAGGGAGACAATCACTTCCTTGGTCCTGCTGGCCACACTATTTCTGATACAAGCCAGGATACCACTGGCATTCTTGGTGACCTAGGCACACAGCTGGCTCATGTTTAGCCAGCTGTTGATCAACATCACAAAGTCCTTTTCCACCAGACAGCTTTCCAGCCACTCTGCCCCATGCCTGTAGTGTTGCATGGGGTTGTTGTGGCCCAAGTGCAGGACCCAGCACTTGCCCCTGTTGAACCTCATACAATTGGCCTTGGTCCATTGCTCCAGCATGTCTGGCTGCCTCTGAAGAGCCTTCCTGTCCTCAAGCAGGTTTACACACCCACCAAGCTTGGTGTCATCTGCAAACTACAAAGGATGCACTCAATCCCCTTGTCCAGATCTTTGATAAAGATGTTAAACAAAACTGGCCCCAACACTGGAACTGAGTCCTTTCTTGTTCTTGACTTTCTTCTTAGTATCTCCATTTAGCACTACTTTCTGACTTGTGCAATAGTTTCTTGACTTTCCTGTCTCTAATCCCTACTTTTATTGCAGTCTTTTGTCCCTTCACAGACCAATTGCCTGTCTCTAAAACAGATGCCTGGATGAAAAGTTTTAAAAATTGTGTCAGTAAAAATGAAACATTTTTTAAACTTGCATTATTTTTACCAAATTGTTTGCTTAGGAAAATAAAAAGGCATAAAAAGCATAAAGTTTTTTTCTTTAGTATTTTTAAAGCAATATTTGAATTTGTGTGTTTGTAATAATAAGATCTTCTTGGTTTACACTTTTTTCTAACGCCACCACAGCCATTTTAAAACCACAACTTTTGTTCCATAAATTTCTAAAATAGTTTATCGTGCTACTAACATTTTAAAAACATTGGCTTTGAAATGGCCTGAAATATTTTTTCAACATTTTAAAAGGACTCTAAAATGTAAAAAAATCCTTTTCCTCCTTATTTTTACACTCTGTAATCTGGGTGCCTTGAACTTCCCACACAGTATCAACCTTTTGTGCTATCATGTAAGTAAAGTCAATTTCTAATCATAAAAGGGTTTGAGATTCTATATTAAGAATACAGTCTTGTTAGCTGCTCTTTGAGAAGCTGCACGCTATGAATTTCATACAGTAGAAATTAAAATCTGGTATCGTTTTGTAACCCACATCACCTTCTTTCTCACAGATTCCAATTGTGTGAAGTTATTTCCATAAAGAAATGTGGGGATATTGCAGGAAGCAAACTGGATTTACCAACAGTTCAAAGCTATGGTGAATATTACATTTAAAGCCAACTCCTTTTATTATAGATATTTTTAACACTTCCTGAAAATTCCCTTCAAAAAAAGTAACAGTAATTTTCATCAGCTCTGGGAAAAGAGTCATCAAGTATCTCCAGGTGTAATGTATTTTTAGTAGAAGCACCCAAACTGTTAGCCGCAGTTGTGAACTCTGCTGAGGAAGTCTCTCGGCGCGGCAGTGGCAAGCTATCTGCCCACTGGCAGTTTGAGAGCTCCAGAGAGAGGTGCAAGACCTCAAAAAAAAAAAGAAGCCTAAAGCCATGCCATAAACAGAGAGCACTTTAAAAAATAATTTTCCCTAGCTTGGAAAGCAATGAAGTAACGGGGAAAGGAGCAGGCTGAGGAGCCCAGCTTTGCTGCAGGGTCATTGATCATCCCCTGCTCTATCTCTCATTTGCTCACATAGGTGATTAGCTCCTTCTGGCCCTGCTGAAGTCCCTTGGCTTTTCTCTGCTCATACTCTGCCTTCTTCACCCCCCTTTTATGCTTTCTCTAAAGGAGCTCTAATCTTTTTTTATCCTGTGTTGAGGAACGTAGCAATTCCCAGGAAGTCAATTTCTAATAATCACTTAATTTCCTGCATGAAGCAGCACAGGATGCCCCAAGACTCCCATCATCTTGCTTGACCACTTTTAGCGCACTCAGACTTGTAAAGTCCTGCTGCTTTTTGCCCTTGTAGACACAACTGTTCACAGAGATTAGGCAACTTTTCTTGGTTGTCAAATTCTGGCAATTCAATCCTTAAGTCTGGGAAAGGAGAATTTCTAGGAAGAAAGACATTAACAGACCTCTCACATGTCTTCCCATTTAGAGCCAGAGCTGAGATGAGAGTCCAGATTGGCTCCAAAGGTTGAGATCTGTCAGAATAGACCACTTTTAGAGATACTGTCTTCCCTTAGAAATAAATCAGTAAGCAAACAAAGAAATAGCCACCTTGGACACGTCCTGCACACTCACAGATCATCCTGCCTGGGCACATCCTGCCTGACAGCCCCTGACCAGGCCGTGGCAACACCATCCAGACCTGCTGGAAATGCAGCAGGTGGTCACCTCTGCAAGGGAGATAAAGACTTGGAAATGGCAGTGATTTTTACCCTATGGAGATAAAGCAGAGTCACTGCTATGAATGTATTGATTTCCACTAAGAATATTTTTTTTTTCTATTTGTTCACTCTGAGTAAAGCCATTTGGGGACCTTTTCACAGAATCACAGAATCTTAAGGTTAGGAAGTGACTTTGAATAATCATCTCGGTCTTTTGTTTGCTTTGATTTGTTTATTAGCTTTTTTCACTGTATCATTTTAATTCTTCTACCTCGTTCAAGAATAAAACATCGCTACAGAGGAAAATACGGAGTTGAAAGCCTTTTTTTTCTATGCAAAGAGTGAGGGATCCACTACACAGCCTTGCAGCTGTCTCCACCTGTATGAAGATGAAGCAGGACCAAAAGACTACTGTCATCCCTTAGACTCTCAAGCCAGCATTACAAAATAGGCTTATTTTTGCATTCAGAGCACTTGGAGTATCTTTGTATGTATTTTTAGTTTATTACTGTTCAATAAACTTAGATTATCTCAGACAAACAGAGAAAAAAATACAATAGATTTTCTGTTTTGCTGTCCTAAATTTCATCTATCTACATTTTTAAGACCTTTGCTGCATTTCTTACTCCCATTTATTCCCCTCTCTCATCAGTAGGTGTGGATAGCAAGTTTACTTACTGACTTGTATTTGTACAACAGCTCTAAGTCACTGACATCATTTATCAGGGAGATAAATAGGAGCAATTAAACATCATGGCCATAACTGGTTAAATTTTCTGCAATGAGAGCATTTTTAGAATGACAGAGTGCTTGTCTGTGCCTGCTCAAGGTGTGTAATTCAGCCTCTCTCCTTTGCCTGGTGGAGTGACCACCAGCAGCACACCTCACACGTGCATTGTTTTCAGAGGACTATATATAATCTCTCATGTAAAATGGCAACACATATTGATTGATGGCCATTTCATTTGTAAGAGCCATCTTCCACTATGTTATTTAGAATTAAACAGGACAGTTGATAAACCTTACACTTTAGTTCATGTTTGTTAATCTATTCACTTGAATAACCTCTTTGGATGCTGATAAATGGCATCTTCACAAAGAATAGCAGTTACTTTTTCACATAATATACTGGTGTTTAAGGGTTTTTATAGTATATCAAATGCACAGCTTCTCTATGTCATTCAAAACCTGAATGACATTTTATCAAGACCAGGTTTCTTTTTAGTCTTGTCTGAATTATAGTTTTTAAATAGTTTTTAAAAGTGGGTTTGGGGAAAGTAGGGAAGTCGCCACGAGAAGAAGAAAGTCCATTCTGCCAAACCAAAAGCCTCGACTTCAATCTAGGGTTTGTTCCCTTAAGAAGTTAAGTTCTCTAATTTAGGCAGGAAAAGAGCTGTAAAAGGGCAGAAACAAACATCTGGAAAGAAAAGACAAATACATGGAGAAAGAGATAAAGACAGACAAATATAGTCTGAAGAAGAAAAAAAAAAACAAGCAGAAAGAGAAGGAAAAATCCCAAAACAATGACAATGCAATGAGAAAACATGAACTACATATGATGTTCCAGGCTTCCCTAACAGCACCAGGAGACAGGTCTGAGGTGTAGGACAACAGCCTTACCAGTCTGGGGCATCCCTGCCTGCCCTTGCCATCCTGCACTCATGGGAGGTGTTGACATCATGAGAGTCCTTGAAGGCTTCTGGCAAGTTTCAGACTGGGCACAGACATGCTATATATGCATGGACAGAATGCATACACAAAATGCAAACAGATGATGCAGCTGTGATATCAAATCTTTGCCCTTTTTAGATATTGTAAAGTAAATGTATTGCACAGGTTGCAATATGGCTGGCAAGAAAATGGAGATGACGTCCCTCTACTCATAGATCCAAATGCTTCATTTTGTAGAGTGCTTGATTTACCTGTGGTTTGTATCCTAGCAAACACTGCCTGGAGCATGGTGCCCAGAAGCGACTCTATCACCAGGAATCTCAGGGAAGGTGAAATGAGAGCCAGGGCTGGCAGGATAATGTAAGTAAAGCCCAGCTGCACCTTGGCCCTCAGGGGCTGCCTGGAAGAGGAAACCTGCAGCAAAGCATTGCTTCTGAGGACCCTCTTCTAGGTGTGTGTGGAGGGAGGCAACCCTGGGGTCTCAAAAGCAAAGAAGGAAAAGGGACAAATTGAGACTGGACCTGGAAACCAGACAGGAACCTTAGAAAGATTTTGCAAATACATGAAACAGAATTTAGAGCAACTAATTTCTTCCTTTGAAATGCTCCTCTTTTTACTAGATGTCAGAATGTGTTTATTACCACCCTTTCCATAGCTGCCAACTATGTTACAGTGGTAAGCCTATGGAAAGAAGGTGTGGAGAAAGATGGAAATAAATTACTACTTTAATTTTACAAAGGGATCTTTAGGGGTTGTTCCCATAGAGTTGAAAGGTGTCAGGGGTTGTGCAGAAACATACATAAAGACTCAGGGACAGGTGACGTGTTCAAACTGCCATAAGTGGAACAGAGGGCAATGGGAATAGAGGCAGCCAAGGTATATGAAGTAAATAACACATTTTTAAATGCCTAGATTTGTGCATAAGTGATTTGTGAAGGATGATGCTAAAACAGACACAAAGATGAACAAAATCAGGAGAGATATAATAACCATGCAAGGTAAGACAAATAGTCCCTCTAATTGGCTTCTGACATGTCACAGCAAGGTTTAGAAACCAATGTTAAGTCATCTACCTGCACTTGAAATAATGTCTTAGCCAGGATGAGCAGTCTAGACATTTCAGGTTTTAAAAAAGAAGTACTCATACTGTTAGGAAATAATCTGTTCTTAATTTAATGTGGTTGAATTCTCACAATGTCCACAGAAAGGTTTTATACATTTGCTGATTCCTGCTGATTTTTGGCTCAGTAATACATGTGAAAGGAGTTATACTAATACAACAAGTAGTTACATAAAGACAACTAACTTTGATCACTGTTAAACCATCTGCAATTCAGGTTCATTTATTGTTCTCCTTTTGTGCTTTTAAGAAAAAGTATAAAAAGAATTTTTTAAAGAACAGAACAACATGTGCTTGTCGGGAAACTGCTTCTCTAACCTCCACTTTTTACTTACCCATCCAATAGTCATCTTTCTCTTCAAGAAGCCAGAACCTCTCTGCTGTCTATGTTCAACAATTTTCTTTGCTGTTGACTTCAGCCAAATAACAGAGTGTACTCAGCCCTTATATTTCATGACAGGAGGAAACCAAGGAGGTGGTGGCGGCTGGGATTATTTCTTCAAGGATGCTAGCCATGTTTACTATACAAGGCTACAAAAATGCATAATCCCACATCTATCCTTACTATTTCCTGAATGAGATGATATACAGGAAAAAAATGGATTTTTTAATGAAAGAAAATATCCATGGTCTGAGTTTCCTCAAATAGCTATGTCTTCTAAATCAGGCAGTCTCTGGCATCCAATGAATCAGATTATCTGATGAATAGATTAATAAAGAAATGGTCTTCCTTCTAGGAAGGAGTAGAACATAGATATTAATTTTAAGTTTGTAAGAAAGTTCTCCCCAGGTTACCTCTATCAACCCTTTAACCTTTGATGATGCCTTTCACATCTCACACAACTTGTGTTACAGATGAGTTGGTAATTCCCAAGGACTGGAAGAACTTCCAATCCTCACTTGTGAAAAAGTTGAAGGAAGACAGATAGATAGATAGATAGATAGATAGATAGAAAGAAAGAAAAAGAGAGAGAGAGAGAGAGATGCTGAAGGATCCTGCACATTGCATAACTAAGTGCCCAGTTTTAAAACAGGACCATGTATCTTGTTTTTTGTCATACAGAGATCCTTTATCCAAAGATTTTCTTTGTATTGCTATGAAGGAAAAAAAATAAAGATTGAATTATCCTTTTTCAGAAACAGGTTGATAACGTGGGCCTAGAATAGGGTGGACTTTCTCACAAGTTATAGCACAAGTTATTTCATACAGAGTTTATTCAATAACAGAATTTGATATGTTAGTACTAAGACATCACTTTATTGCATACATTTCTGTATACAGTTAACGTTTATCTTGCACAGTTAATATATTTTCTTTAGAAGATTTTAAATAAATCTTATTTTTCTCAGTAGCAAAGAGGACCATGTCACATTTTGCATTTCACCTCCATGTCACCTTTGTGCATTTTGATGGAATGCAGCAGAATGTCTGCTACTATTTAATTAAACAGGAATCTGGATTAACTCCAGCTGTGGGCCATGTAATCAGGGCTTATGAGTGTGTTCAAAAAGGGGTGTTTTCCCTGGCTCATATTTCATTCCTGCATGGAAATCTGCTCTCACTCAAACCTGTCCACATGCTGCAGTAAATGATTTTCCTTCCCTTCTGAATCATGCACTTAAGCATCCCTCAGTACACTTCTCTGGAAAGAAACAAAAAGGCACAAACAGCTTGACTGGTCCATTTACACTAAGTACTATTTAATGAGGGGTAGCTTTGCTTGTTCATGTATGAATCTCCCATTTAGTCAAGTTTATACTGCAATGATTGTAAGATCTATTATATTGTTTTATGCAGATTTATGTGATTCTCTCCAGATGACTACAAATAGATTATGTGGTGCCCCTGGCTTAAGATGAGCTCAATGTTCAGAACTGATTTTACCTTTTCTTAAAAAGAGATATCATTCAAAATAAGTATATATATATGAAGTAGATTTAATAAGAAAGTCGGGCTGTAGTTGTCAACCTTTTCACAGGCCCATATATACATATATATTAGAGTCTAGCCCACTCATAAACATCAATGTGTTCTCAAGTCTGAACATGCATGTGCAAGAATGCAAATGTGCATCGAAAGTCAGGAATTAGCACATCCATGAGATTTTGTGATCATATTTGATTTTCAGTGGTCTTTCTGCGTACACACTTTGTCCCTTTAGATGTCATCACTGATTCATAGTGGTGCTTTTGACAGAGTGTATCTCAGCCAACAGAAAAGACAATTGTCTAATAGATGTTACTCATTGTTCGTTTCCAGAGATTGGACATCTTTTTGTAGTAATTTGATATGGCAAGTTTTCTCAAGCTAGCAGCAGAGATTCAGACTACAGCTTCATAATGAAAACTAAGTCAGAGTTTGTCATGTATGATTCTGAAACTTTGAATTTTATAAATATCATACCTTTTCTGGAGGTTACAGATGGATAAACTCAAAAAACGTTTGGCCTTACCACGATATTAGATTTGCTGGCCAAACATCAGCTGCCAAAACAAACTAGAAATAAATAGCTCTCCATTTTCAGCAGAACAGAGCCATTTTCCCTCCCTTTTTTATTTCTATTTTTCTTTTTCTTCCAATCCATCAGTGTGAAAAGACTATTGAATGAAATACTGGAAAACGCATCCAATATTTTAGGCTTTCCAATAAATTCTCTCATGGACATTGTAAATGGCAATTTTGATCACCACAGATTGCCTGAGTTATATAGAGTTATACAGTGGGATGTGGCAGGATGTGTCTTTGTATCCTGTAGTGTCCCACATTCTCTTCTCTGCGGAAACTGAAATGTCAGATCTCACTTTCTTTCAGTTCCTATTTGTTGGATTTTTTTTAAATAAGGAGCAAAATTACTCTAATTTTTTGGTTTTTGTGTGTTCAGGACATTATCTAATTAATTTCCTGTTAGCGTTCTTCACTGCTTTTCCTTCTGCCCTTCATGCTAGTCCTTACAAAGGAACTAGTCATTATAATACCATCAGATATAGATAACATTTCTGAAAGACAGTACTAATGCAGTTGCAGATGCTAATGTAAAGCGATTCATGTTCGTTACAACGTCTTTCCACATCGCTATGTGGGACAAGTCAAAGTCTAAGTGCATGTTTAAATACTTGAGGATCAATGATATATTCTTGAAGGAAATTATGGTGACAGAGGCAGCTTAAGTGAAATTATGTGGTCAGAAGTACTCTCTTATACTTTTTATTTCTGTCTGCAATTCAGACCATAGCCAGGCTGTACCCATATCATTGCATTATTATTGGCTTCCACCTAGCCATAAAGAGCCAGACAAGTTATTCTTTGAAGCTAACTCAGATTTCTGATTATGTTACTTTCCCATTTCAGTTTTTTATATCATGTCCGGCATTCTGATATTTAACTATTTCTATATGAATTGTGGCAACTATGTATATGCTTAAACTCCATTCATTTGTAGATCAGATCATCTAAAGCTAACCTGAGGTGAACACCTGCCCATCAACTTTTTTCTTTTTTTTTCTGTATTATCCTTTTATCCCTCTCATGACTGAATAAACACTAAGACAATAGTCTGGTCAACGTGGATATACTTTAACGCTTTAACAACAATCCAGGTTTTTGTCTCCACCTCTGTCTTTAATTCTACTGTGATTTTCAACCACAAAGACAGCACAAGTCAGCCAGGCAATCCATTACAAACTCCACTAAGGACTTCACAGTTAACAAAACAATGAATGAAACATCATTCTAGCATACAGAACAGCTTTCTGCCGTCTTCTGCCGCCTTTGCTTTTTTTTTTTCCCCCCCAAGTGGAAAAGCAACTTCAAAAACAAGGTGCTGTCATTTTAGGAAAGGAGAATTAGGACTGTGAAAGGATGAAGTGTCCTTGCACAGAAAGACTGCAGCTAAAATTGTATCAATATTCCTGTTATAAACTGATAAACACAGAGCTCAGTGAGGTCAAGTTGTACATGCTTGAGCTGACATGCCAATCTGCCAGCAGTCATATGGTTCTCATATGGCGACACGCCACAGATGCCAGGAAAATGTGAGAAGTTTCTGGCTCATTTCATTTCACTCTCCTGAATGCCATGTTTGCCTGCACACACACACACACACACACACACACACACACACACACGATTTTCTATTTTAAATGGAGTTTTTATAGCCTGTGTATTCCCATTTTCTTAAAGGATTTGCAATAACTCACCCAAACTGATTCCTGAGACTTCATAGCAAGACTTGTCTTGGAAATTAGAGCAGTACTTTTTTTTCTTACAAACCTTCAAAACACTCGCCTAGACATTTTTAAATGATGTCAAAAGACAAAATTAGAAAAAAGGACAGACAAGATGCATTTTGCACACATACATTTAGTGAAGGGAATCTTAATAGTTTTATTTTTCTCAAAACAACATTTCTTCCAATCTCTAACAGCATTAAAACAGCTCTTTTATTAATGCTTGAACAGTGGCAAGTATTTATTTCTTTGGTACTGTTTCTTCAATGTGCATTTTGTATCAATATGATGTCTCTGTGACATGGACTGACACAATAGTACATTAACAATTGTCTACATTCATATTTTGTAAACAGACCACAATTATTTGTTGAGTATATAATGTACAATTTACAAATTGTTAAAATATGTATTTCCACATTAGACCATCTTCCAAGCTTTTATAGTCTTTTGTGTCAGGTTCGATTGTCTTCAAGATGAATTGTTTTCCTTTTCCTTCTTTTAAACCATTACTAAAGGGAAAAGGCTAAGACAAATATAACTACAATCACACAGCATTTTAAATATTACTTTCTTCTACAACTAGGAGTGAACACTTCACCCTTGTCTCACCATTGTCAGCTACTGTGATTTTAAATTAATTTACTTCAAATTATAATTGCAAAAACATAAACTGGTTTTAGGCTTAATGTCTGAAAACAAAATATGCATAATATATATTTATGTGTCCATGTTTATGTCCTTGTGTGTATGCACATACAACTACACTAGTAGTAGTGATTTCTCTATGCAGGGCCATGCTTGAATTAAGATGCCTATGAGACCTCACCTACCTTTGTTCAGAAATCTCTTCAAAAACATTAAAAATGCCACAATTCTGGGCAGCTTCAAACATTGTAGATTAGTCTACAGGGAAATTATTTCTTCTTTTCCACTGGATGGGTAAGATCCACTCTCCAGAGATCACAATTACCCAAGGTTCAAGATAAGAAAAGTGAATCAGGAGCAAGCAGTACTTTTCTCATGAGTAAAAACATTAATATATGTGAGTCTTAGCCCCCAAATTGACAAGACTCGGAACAAGAAGTAGCAGAGAGAGTTCTCTGTACTATGAATATACTAAGATGTGAACTTTTCAATAATCACCCTTTAGATTTTTTAAATTTTCATTTACACATCAGTTGTAAGTTAGGGGAGTGTGGGGTCAGCTCAGGTATCAAGACAATAGCCTAAAGATGAGGAAAATCAGATTTGACTCCTTCTTTGTCCTAAAGTTTCCTGTATGACCCTCTTCCTTAGACACTAATCAAGATACTTCCCCTGTCTCCTTCTTCAAACCTTGTGAGGGTTGATGCTTGAGTTCTAAATGTGGGGAAACTGGAGTGCTTCTGATCTTATGGTTTCAAATGCATGTCCTGTCTGCATCCTGAGGCTGGAGAAATGCCCATGTTGATGATCACAGTTGTTCTTTCCAACACTCAAAGTTTCATGGAAAAGTGAGTGCAGATGCCAGAGAGCAGAGATGGGCTTTGATGTGGTCCCTCATCTTGTCAACAGGGAGACCATGTCCTCGGGGCAGGCCATGTGAAATACAGGGTCCACATACCAATGTCTCAGCTGGTGATATACCTCACAGTGATGCTCAGACAAAAGACTAAGAAAATGTGATATTAAGAGTTCTATGAGTCCTGACATGACTTTTATTAAACACATGAAACACAAATACTAGTTGAATTAAAACTAAACAAAATAATTTCCCCACTTAGAAAAGACAGACCACTTGAACATGCTTCAGTGACAAATCCCTATTTTCCATCCCTCAAACCCCAGGTTTTTCATAACACTTGCAGAAGTCTTTCCAGTTTTTCAGTCTTGCTTAACTCCTCAGGCTTAAGTCAAGGTAACCGGCCCATACAGACTACTTTAAATAAAAGCCATTCCAAACAGAATACTGAACTATCGCTGAAATATTTTGTCTTGCAAATATCATTAAAACCACTACTAAATGAAACAGTTCTCAATATCAGTGTGATGTTTCTTGTTTATCTTTTTCATGAGGTCAATAACTGTGAAAAGTGTTACAGACACAAAGTCAGATCTACAGTGTCTTTTATGAAGTCTTTTTTTTTCCTAGCAATGTCTTTTTTTTTCTCTAGTTGTATTTACCCAAAGGACTCTCATTATTGCAATAAGAATAATAAAGAAACTGAGGAGCTGAATTAAAGGACTTCAGTTTGTTTCTAAATATACACATTTGTACAGATGTTTTGGGACAAGCATTTGTATTTGTGCTTCCACAGCAATTAATAGATTGTAAAAACTTTCCAAAGTAATGTGTCCTCTTCCACTTATTGAATATACAATCTCTACTGGATTTTGGTACATGACACGAGCCCTGAATAGACTCTACTCTCTTTTTATTGTTAGTCATTCGGTAAAGATAAAGGACTTCTTAAATGGAGTCAGTCAGTGCACTTCCTCATGAGATTGTATTACTGGGATCAAAACAGCAGCATACTGAAACATTGATTTCAGCCCTATATACATTGTATATTGTATACATGTGATTGGTACTACGACCTCTTTGCAGTGATCAGAACAATTTCCCTGTCCCCAAACAATTTAAAGTATTAGAACATAATCCACATGACAATAAATATTATACATTTATCTCTATCTTAATGCTCTTTATCATTTTTTTTAACTTAATTTGTCAAGTTCATAACTATCACTTGAAACTTGCTGACAAGGAACCTGATAACACATCATATCAAATTCCATTTTACAACTGTTTCCTTGGAAACACAGGCATAAAAATGGGCCATGCACAATGGAATGAAATCAAACAAATTAAAATAAACCTTAAAGAATTCCCACTAACCACAAATCCTTTGCTTTGTTAAAATTCATGCAAAACCAGGGATGATTAGTCTTACAATAGCAGCATCATTAGCCCCACAGTGCTATAGGCCCTACTTGTTTTGGCCGTGATCCATCAAATCACTTTAGCACATATGTAACTTTAAATGCATGAGATACTCCAGTCAACAGAATGAGTCATGTGCTTAAGGTTATTCATGTACTCAAGAACTGCACAAGAGGTGGCTTTGTCTCCAGAGACTCACTAGTTATTAGAAAGAGGATATATACATAGATAGATATACACACAATGCAGGCTGTATGTACATCTGTGGAAGTCATGCTCAGGAATGATAATGTATAAAACACTCAAGTCTTCATTTACCATAAGTTATGACTTCTGATTATTTAAAATCGTGAGAAGATAACTGGATAAAGGTAGGAAGATATTCATTTTGGGCAATCTGTTTATATAGGGGTATAAATTTTATTTAACATAAAATTTGCATGCCAGTTCAAAGAAGAAAAATTACTTTTTATTGACTTTTGGGATTTTCTTCCATAGGTTTGAAGTGACTTTAAAGTAAGGTTACAGATCGTCTGATAAGAGGACTTTGGTGAGATTTACAGCCACCTTCCTAAAATCTTCTTGCCCATTAAGGGTGAGTTACCAAGCAAACCAAGAGTTTTCCTCTATATATTGTAGTAATTATAATAAAGATGGGTATGTAGATTCTTATGCTTGCATTTGAGATCTAGTGCATCAGATTTATATGGTAGAACTATCAAAGTGCAGATATTATGCTGGCAAATGTATTCTTTCTCCCAATAAAACAGTTATCATGTACCAGATAGCATGTTAATGTTATCATTCCTTTGGGAAAAAAAAATGGACAAAAAATCAATTTGATTACAATCTTTTCAGAATACCATTCATTTGTTTGTTGGTTTTTTTTAACTCTCTCTAAATTTAGGTAAATTTAGGTAAAAAATATAATAGATAAAGAAGTAATTTCCCTTGGGGAGTTTATTCCATATCATACATCATATAATCTCTTTTCTCTTTCTCTAATACATCTGGTACCAACAATGCACTACTAAATGTTAACAAAATCTAGTTATTGTATGGTGTGTTCAAAGATTTCAGATCTCTGGTTATTTTGCAAAAGAATTGCATATCACTGTCTCATTTCTACAGACAAGAACACTGATGTACGAAGAAACTCCTCATCAGAATTAGGTATTCCCCATAGATCTTAGATTTGCACTGAGATGTTTTAATTTCACATATTTTCCAAGGATCTCACAGCATTCAGACTGTAATGGATGTCTTTCTTGACCTAGGCACAGTAAAGAACAGATAAAACCTAAGCTTGTAAGATGAAAGATATCTAATGTAAAGCTGAAAATGGGTATCAAACACAGTTGCAAATCAAGCCCTTTAGTGTGGGTGCTAAGTTTTGATACAAGGACAGAAAATTCATAATCTACTTGAATGTTTGCTGATTCTATCTTTTGTCTTTCTCCACCTAGAAACTGAATTTTAAAAGTAACCAAATAGACCTCGTGCAATTTTCTTTTCAAAATTTTTGCCTCCTTAGCAGAAAATGTGGAACATTTTAATCACAATTTTATACTCATGAGATTTTATAAGCAGATATTGCATGGCTGAGATTTCTACAGTAATATATCTGTCAATATAGAGTTCAATTCCAATTCCAGCAGAGGTTTTTCACGTTACCTCTGAATGAAATCAGACCTTTATTCCTGTAAAATAGTGGTTATTAATGTTTTCTTTTATCTTATTCATTCTTTGCACTGCCAGTCTGACTCTTAAATTTTTTGAGCAAAAGTCATTGTACAATAAAATATAGTAAAATATCTTCTGGCCCTCACATTTTGTTAACACAAGAATTGCAACTAATAATTTCAAAACTCCAGAATATCTGTCTTTTTTCCCTGTTGTTATGTTCACTTTGCTACATCAGGAAATGCAATTTCTAGAGCCTTAGTATAAATGATGAAAGGTGTAACAAATGCTAAATTTTCTTGAAATTTAGTTATTATAACCTAGCCTCCTATTCCTATGGTACTCACAAATAAATTATATGTTCACAAATGGTTTTTAATGCTGTTTTCTTCTCATACTTTCTGGCAAAATTTGTACATAGAAATGAAACACTTGTGGTTTTTGTTAAACCACGTATATATATCATGAAGGAAATCATGAAATACAATTGCTTATTATAGCTGTTGGCATAAACTCAAAGTGGCCAAGAAGGAATGTATGGGAAAGTGTTCTCCTCCACTACCCTCCCTGTTAAGCGGCATTTGAATGCAGTTTCGGTGTTTGCTAACTAAACTTTTTGAACAGGATTGGAAACTCTGGTTTTATAGAAGTCAACAAGAATGCTTGCAAACTGTAGGAGGAATTTTGAGTGTGCCCATTTTTATTATTTCATAGAACCTAATTTATACAAAGTTCCACCATCATTCTTGGAGAACTTTGAGCCAAGACAATGTTATCTTACTCTCACATTAGAGAAATTTCTTTATTTCTTGGTATCTTGGTTACTGGTAGGCAGAAACATCAGACAAACTGAGGATTCAATCTACAGATTTAGTTTTAGCAGCTAGTAAAATATAGGTACATGCTCAGTGAAGAATATATCTTTTCACAACTGCACATGTCTACTGCTGCATTACAGGAAAAGTTACTGGTAGACATAGATATTTTTGTGTTGAGAGATGTTTCAAAATTGTTATGTATATACTTGGAAATTTCTGCTACAGTATGTGGAAAAGTGCAAAATTAACCTCAGTCAGGATTTAATACAGTATTTAATATAGAGCTGCCATCTCCTACCAGGGGCCGGAGGGTTTTTTTTCTGGTATAGTAGCTTTGGGTCTCTTTCTAGCTATTGTCAAATTTTATCCCACACGGCTGTTCCAAGTAAGGCCAATGAACAGTGTCAGGAGGCTCTAAATGATGTTAGTAACTAAATGTGATATACAGTATGTATCTGTAAAGCTTATAAGGCCTTTTGCCCTGGAAGTCCAGCAGCCAAGGTCTTAGGGCTCCTGTTGCAGAATTCAGTCTCTTTTTTTTTTTTTGAGGTTTAGTTTTGCTGTGATTTCTTTTGGCCCTCTTCCCTCACCTTGTTTCTTCCTCTACAGCTGAAACTATGAAATTGAGACGTCAAGAGTGTGTTACATTTCCCCCCTGTGTGGGAGCTGCCTTTCACCTGCTGGACCCAAAACAAATTGGTTTTCCAAATTCTCTTCAAATTCTTCAGGGTAATGATGTGGCTGATGAAAATTCACAGATGGATCTCCAGAATAAGGATAATACAGTGTGGACCGTCAGCAAAGAACGTCGTGTGTTTAGTTCTACAACAAAACCCCAGAGTTCTTGATATGAAGTGAAAGAGAACTGCAATCACTATGTAATACCATCAGGAACCTCATCATGTACAATGTAGTTTGTATCAAATCAAAGCACCAAAATTAGCCACCTTTTATTTTTAAAATTATTTTAATAACCACTGCCTCTCACACTTCTTTAGTTACTTATTCTCTTACCCTCTTTTTTTCTGTCTCACGGTCCTTAAGCACTTAAGTCACACCTTAACGAGAATCGTGCACAGTAACTGACTGAGCAATTTAAAAGTGCCTAAATTACCAAAGGAATGAAGTATTAAAATTATATCTCCCTAAAGGTTGGTGATTTCTAATTTTATGTACAGAGAGGAGGGGTGGAGGAGAAGGTTTTGCTTTTCCCTTAGTTCTGCCATATTGTCTGATTCACAGCCGGAGACAAACTGAAATGGCCATCTGGTTGATGTGCATACAAAAGGAGTGGTTTGCCAGACAAAGAAAGTACCTTTTATCATACAAAGCAATGCATCTCCTCTTATCAGATTTTCATTCTGTGACTCTGGTGGAGCTGCAGGTAGTTAGGAGCAGACCCAACACGCCATCCAGATGTAGCAACTGCTGTTAAAATAGTAATGTATAGTGATGCATATTGGTCAGAGAGCTCTGTGATACATTCATAACATGAAATACACCACAAACATATTGAATATTTTCAGCTTCTGGTATCTAATTTTTGATAGACCATTCTGAGTTCACTAATTTGCAGGAAAAATTACAAGATTTTATGTTTAAACAATGGTACACAATTAGAAATCAGTCTGAGACCACTGTGTAAATTGACCTTCGTAAATAGGTGTATGGTTTTAGTAGCTATTTAATACCATCCACAAATCTATCTGTCTGCCTTTTGTGATGGTAATTCTGTTGCCACATGCACAAAATAAAAATTGCGTGCAAAAATATCCCCTTTTTACCCACATCAACTCCTGCAATCTTAATCCACACACTCAAATATTTCCAAAAGGCCACTCCATTCTAGTTTGATTTCATCAGTATTTCAGTTCATACTGCTGATACCAGCACGGTCACCACTCAGACTACGTAAAAATGTCCCAGAAGTTTTTAAAGACTAATTTACAGTCCAACATTATATGATAGCCATTCCCCTTTCCTGGTGATAGCCAATCAGAGTGATGCAAGAAATTCATGTTAGTTCACACACACAAGATACCTGCTGTGTTTATGAATCACAGTTTTTCCCCTCTATGAGGTACTTTCATTAGGTCAAAGACAGTCATATGTATGAAGCACTGACGTTATTTTGAAATTGATCCTTTTTTTCAATTTTCTCATCCTCTCTTCTGCATTTAAACTTTCTGCTCTTGATACTGGACTCTGTTGACCTCCTCTTAAGGGGGTATTTCATTGCCTTTGCTGTGATGTTAACCATGGAAGTAGAACATCCCATTTCCACATAAAGCTGTCCAGGGAACAGGAATGGAAATTGCCCTGAACTGCCAATGGAAGAGACTCCACTCCTGAGAGTGGACTGGTCTATTCTGATACTTCCCTTCTCCTGATTTCCTTCTACTTCAAATTATTTCTAAAAAAGATTGAAGCAATATGTTTTTCTAACTAGAACAAAGGTTAAAGAGATGAAATGAGCAAATAAACAAAAGGAGGGTAAGGAGCTGTCCCAGGTTTCTAGGCATAGCTAGGAAGTTCATTTCCCTGGTATCTGGCAGGCATGGTAATATTATTAAACGTTCCCCAGGCAACGTTGCTAGGCTTCAAATTCTGTCATTTTCTTCCAGAAAACAAAATGTTTTCCTTTTTCAATCAGCTATCTCTCCATCAATATGTAACAAAATACACTACATGGTATGAAATCTGTTTAGAGTCAGGCGGTGACTGTCATTGTATTTATGCTGTCATGGTATAAGGTCATATTAAAACGAGGGACAACCAACTTAAATGTTGATCACAGAATATGGGAGTGTAATGGCAGCAAAAGCATTCTAATAATATTTTACAGGTTTAATACATTATTTTGAAATAAATGTGCACAAAGGATGTCCTGAAAGATGTTACTGAATTGTAAGTGTCAGTCATGCAAGAAGTAGAGATTTAAAAGCAGTCTTTGTATTCACAGGTCCATGACACAGAGTCCCTATTTGGAATACAATAAAAGAACATTCAAGGACAAAAGCATTTCTGCCCCTAAATTTCCATTCACTTCATTCAATTATCTAGAAACCTATCTTTTTTCCTCCTCATAATATATGACATCAAATCTCTATGCATTGCGTGAAATTTCCCTCTGTTGGGGAAAGACCTCCAGATTTCTCATCCATGCAGTGGCAAATTTCAGTTGAGTCTGGGTTTTTCTCTGTTGCTCTAACACATATGTCGATGGAAATTTGCTGTGCATTATATGATGTGCATTATGTCACCCACTAAACAAAAAGTAAAACCATTCATTATACTCAAAACAGTTTCTGAAGGTGTTTTCACATTCATCTTCCTACATAAGGGTCCGTTCAGGCCTCTCCTCCAACAGGAGACAATGGGTCCTTGCAGGGACCCTCTGAAGATCATGGGAGAGGAAAATAAACTCGATAATGAGGGCTCTCCACAGTGTAGCTGTAGACTGAGGCTTGTCAACCAAATTACCTAATATAGACTATGCCATTTTAACCAGAGACACAAAGCAAATTTCCATACTACTCCCTCTGTGATCAGTGTGAGAAATGAATAGCAAATAAATTAAGACTGAGGAAGCAGTCCAAGACAGAAAACTACCCAGGTTTAGCAACAACTTAGGCTCCAATTTGGTGTTTTTTGTGGCAAGGTCGTTATTTTTTCAGAAAACTTTAGTTCCAAAATTTTAGTGTCCAAATGCCTTAATGCCCCACCTTGCAGGCTGTTTGCTGTGATGAACATTTCAAATATTCAGATCTTTTGACAACGTCCACACAAGAACCTCAAGCTTACAGTATTATATTTATTATTTTACACTGCTATATCAGCTGTGTCTTGGAAACTGCACCATGGGAAATATACATGCCATACTCAGCAGTTTCCCTGAGTATAAACTGGACACCAGCATCAAAGTCAACTGTAACAAGGTTCATATCTGGAAGAAATTGTGCATATAATTGGTCTGTTTTGCTCCCTAGTACCTCATTAAAGGAAAAGATAGGCCGAGACCTTGTAGTCCCAAACCAAACTTCTCAATAGAGAGAGCAGAAGTTCTCAGGAGATTAGCTCTAAAACCCCCTTTTTGTTCTCCTAGCAGCACCTCTTTGTCAGATCAAGGTTTTGCCACTGCCTTTTTATCCAAATCCCAGGGTACTGGAGTAGCAAAATACTATTCTGCCTGGTGAAAATGATAGGCTTATACTGGCTCATTTCTGTCCCAGTCTCTTGATGTCTGTGTACTGGTGGGAGGGAGTATAGCACTTCTCACATGCATGCAAAACCTCACATTAGTAACGAGGAACAGGGATGGCTAGTACAAAGGCAACCTATTTATTTATTCTGTAGACATAAAATGTGCAGCTATATGTGCAAAATCAGTCACACGAAACAGAAACCTAGTGTCCAAAACGTGGTCCATGCTCCACACTCAATAGAAAAATAAAAGTTAAAGAATTGCCTTTGACAATGCTCTGTTGTACAGAGAAGTAAATGCCAAGGACTTAATCAAACCCAATGTAGCTAATGAAAAGACTCACATCCATTAACAGACTTGAACCAGGACAGAGGACTTTCTAGAATGTTTCATGAGCAACGAAGCTAAAAATGAGTAGCTGGAAAGGCTGAGGGCGACAGGGACATTTTAAAATGTGGTGGTAGAAAACCAAATGTGCAAGCAAGCAAACTGAGAAAGACAGTAACCATCTGCCACATGGAGCAGGGACACAGACGTTGATCCACTCCTCATACCAAAGCAGACCCACAGTGGGCCCCAGAAAGGTCCCGGGGCAGGATCCTGTGGGCAGGAGGAAGCTGCCCTTCTCTTCTGTCATTTCTTAGCATGTCCTTCTTGATTCAGCCTGGCAAGAAGGCTTCAGTCTGGAAGCGCTCTCGTACAAGCTTGAAAACTGCGACATGTACATTACTTTAATTTACCTTAAAAAGAGGAGCTGATCAACCCAAGGACACGGTGAAAAATAAGTATAAAAAGTAGAAAGAATTAGAGTGAAAAAAAAGGGAAACAACATGTTTCATCACTGCTGCATTCAGAGAAGCTCACCTAGCCCCTTGGCTGTTCATGCGGTTGCACAAATAACAGAAAATGCCTGGTAGGTACTTCCCCATGGTGGGAAGTGGAAATTTGGCATTTGGGACTTCTAGTGGTGTGGGTGGAGGCGAAGTAGCCAGGTTGCCAGGAAGCAGCTGAGTGCTTTGGAGGGTCTGGCTCTGATCCTGTAAGGGATGTTTGGAACCTTGCAGGATCGGGCCCTCAATGCCTATACTTGATAAGCAGCCACGGCAAAAAGGCTATACTAAGATATTCATCCAAAAATGGAGACACAAAGATCGCTGAAATTAGCGGTAGATGTGGGGTTTTTAACATAAATGGGAAAACCCAGCATTTAATACATAGCACAAGGTTCATTTGCAACCATATAATTGTTGTCAGCTAATGCCTGATAAACCCTGCCTGAATTGGAATTTTATTATATCTATTTCATTATATATCTATATTTATTCTGACAAAAGTTGGACAAACTTGTCCAAAAGACTAGGGGTCCATTTTATGTGCTTGGGTGTCCAAGCACCTGCCAGCTGTTTGTCCCTTGAATTGAGGACATCATGTTTTCAATTTCCTTCAATAAAGCTATGAATCTGGCAATTTGCTGGCCTGCTTCAGCTAAACAGAAAGGACAATTTGAGAAAGATCATAGTTCAGGCTCAGTCAGACGGAAACGATTGAAAACAGAGAGCTGGCCGCTATGTTTCCCCAATGCAGCTTGCTGTCGCAGTTTGACTGACAAACTGACTTTTTTGAGGTGCTCATGCCCATTTCAGTCAGAGTTTATTGAAGGTGATTTTGATCTTCTCCATGAGGCCACAGCAGCGGCCATGCCATCTGTCACCTTGATTGCATCGTGGATTCTCTGGAGAGAGTGCGATGGCTCCTGATCATTTACAGATTGTGCTGCTTTCGCCTCCATAAGGACCACATGCACAGAGCCAGATGGTGAACATACACGCTTATTATAAGTCTTTATCTCTGTGCAGGAAGGAGAGGCACCATTAGATCTCCCTCAGGAGCTTCGCTCCTCTCTACCATCATGCTGCTCTTCAGCAAATACAGTCTTCTTCAGCTGTCATCAACCTACCTCTGAAAATTAAAAAAATAAACAATAACTCCATCAGCGCAGGCACGAGACGTACAGACACTGCCACAAAGCAGCTCCCCCCAGCCCCAACACACACACACACACACACACACACACACACACACACACACACACACACCCCCCCCGCTCTCTCTCAGGCTCCCGCGACTGTCAGCGTTAGGTGGAAACAAGTTTGTTCGTGAAAAGACAGTTAATGTGCAATTAGGAGAGACTTCTTTGTGAAAATAAAGCAGTGCCATCCTGGTTGTTCTTGGCACATTTTTAATTCAGCACGTTCTTCTTTAAAGCAAAGCCTGAGTGCGAGATTGCTGTTTTTCCAAAGGCAGCTTTGTGTTTGTGTCTGTGTTTCTCCTGTCAGAGAGTCGTGATGGGATGCTGGTTGCCATGGGTTGCGTGGCTGAAATCTGTCTGCTGGGACTGGGGGAAGATCTGGCCACGCTGGGGCTGGGGCCGACTGGGAGAGGAAATGGGGCAGCCATCAGAGAGGCAATGGCAGACACTGAGCGTTATCAGCAGATCAACTGCTGCAAATAGGTTTAGTGAATCTTCTCAGCAAAGAGTGGTCCTACAGTCATTTTTTGCCAAGGGAGAGGGGTGCGTCAGCAGTCTACACGTAGCACAGACGCTCACCTCGACTTGTTTAATACATGTACCACATGCATGACCCTGGGTACAGGATGCCAGATTGCACAGTTTGAGCATTTCTCTCCAAGAGTTCAGTTTTCTTTTTTGCAGTTTCTACATAGCAAACACTTAATTGCTGGTAATCTGTTTTTATCTTGTTAGCCGCTATGTTCCCACTAAGCTGCAGTTACTCCTTTAAAGAACTGTAATAATTAAATCTTAAAAATCTTAGCAGAAGAACCATCACAGACACACATTTCTGGGCTTTGCCAAGCACAGAGCATCCTTCAGAGTGAAAACCTGGCCTACTTCCAACTACAGTGTCTATCCTGAAACACATGGAGATTAATTTGTTTGTTTCTTTCTTAAAAGTGCTTCTTTTCTGAAGATGGGGTGGCAGGGAGATATGAGGCAGATACAAAGCTGACACCTTCCAAAATGATAAGGGAACTTGTTTAAGTCACTATCCCAGAAATGGGAAAAACCCCAGGAATAAGAAAAAAATGCATTAAGAAAGAAGAGAATGATAGATTAAGATAGCATCAGTTATTTTAATTTTTCCTTGCTCTTTTTCCTTATGTTTAAAAACAGGACTTATATGCTGTCTGTGATTTTTCTTTATTAATTGCTGGTAAAAATAATAAAGTTGTTAAGTAACTTCGACTACAGGTAAACCTCAATGTCACTGTGCTGGGATTCTGCCCCACTTGTCTCTTTATTCTAGTCCTGTGGAAGAAAAATACGTGCTTTCTTAAAAAATACTAGATTTCTCCACAGGTAAAACCAGGTTTAAATTCTAGGTTTGACAGCTCTCACAGATGACAGTGATTTTTAAATATTTTTTTTCCCTACACCAGAATAACTTACTGTGTCAAATAACAGCTTCCAATTTTGTCACAAAGCATTTAATACTTTAGAGTCCTTCCTCACACTTTATGTTGCAGATCCTGGATGCTGTGGCATCAAATGAAGAAAAAATATCCCCAAACTTCTCCCCACAAATTAAGACCAAGTTTTCATATATAATATTAACTAAGGAAAAACACACATGTATGTTTACTGTATACCAATACCACAAGCTTATAGCAGAACATGATGTTAGTCATCTTACAGTTCTGCATTATCTACCAGTTGATGTTGGTGCTATATTTTGTGGATTTGTAATTCCACTGGAAAAGGTAAGTGGTATCTAAGTGATATCACAAGTGCGAAAGATAGAAAAATCCTTGCAATAACCAGCATTTTTTTCTACCCTCTTTTGTCTTGGTCTGTCCGTCCCTAGTATCCCTTCCCAAATTAGGCTAGCATGTGGCTGTCATGTATTCCCTCTGTGGACGGAATTATATATTGTGTTCGAAATCTCTGATTAATCTGATTAAGATAGTGAGTGGCTAATCCTTTAATCTCCTTGAGAGCACTGTTATGTCTGCTGTGTGTCAGATTTGTAGCTAGTAATCAGTTAAGTAAATGCTAAAAGTTAAGCAAAAACTATTTTGGATCCACTTTAGCATCTGCTTTTGGTTAGTGATCTTTATAGTTAAAATTGAAAGGAGAACGTGACTGAGAGAAGTTGCCCGTGGTGGCAATTCTGCTGTTGCAAGTGTATCCATTGCCAAGGACCAACTTGCTGCT
Source organism: Colius striatus (assembly GCF_028858725.1). Classification (NCBI taxonomy): domain Eukaryota; kingdom Metazoa; phylum Chordata; class Aves; order Coliiformes; family Coliidae; genus Colius; species Colius striatus. The sequence continues at coordinate 60,868,215 of NC_084762.1, forward strand.
GCTCCCCTATTCTTCAGTGATTTAATTATAAATTAACAGCTAACTGCCCCTTTCTTTGTTTCTTGCACTTTGGGAAGCAAATACCAAACATGCTTTCTGTGTATTTATCATTTAGAAGGGATGTTCTGTTGTCAATGAATTTCAAACTGTTTGCTTTACTCTTTCAGAAATTGTTGCATAGCCTTTACCTGAACAAACATAGACACATTTAAAAAGCTGCACTAAGAGAAAAAAAACCCACAAACCAAACCCACAAACTGTTTTACCTTAATAAAAAGAGACTGTGAAAGGAGATTTGGGGCAGTAGAAGGAAAATGTGCAATCTTTCTAGAAAAAAAATGTGTAGACCTATTGCTGGCAGATGTTAAAGCATCAAGTCAATATGGTAACAAGGATCAATATGCCCTCAGGCAAGATATGACTATGACAATACTGAATGCATGTATAAATTTACCACTCCAACTAGCTGCCTAGGAATAAAATAAATTCAAAGCAACCATGTAGAGAAGAGTAAATCTTGAACCTGGTGTCAGCTCACAGAGGTGGCCAGAACACCCAGAGACATTCAGAGGGGCCAGTGGGAATACCTCCAGAGCAGCTGGTGCTTAGCACTATCCTTTCTGCCATCATCCATGTAACCTCAGGTCCATGTCCCCACAATAGTACTCATGGGGGATGCACAAGGTACGTTCAGCCTGAGTTTTGTAGGGGCTACCCATTCCAAAACTGGCTTTTCCTAGTATTTCATATTTGCAAATGATTTCATCCAGAGCATCCTTTACTCAGACATGCCATCTGAGTGAAGAGGGGATGCTCCTATATCACAAAAGCAGCAGAATGTTTCCTGAATGTCTCTTTTCAGGCCTTTTCTTTGGGGATAAGGTGGAGTGAGGATGGGGAGCAATGCTATTGGGCAACTGAGGATTAGTAGAATAAAATTTAGGGTAAAATGAACATGCTCACCTTGTAGAAGACAGCAGCCAGGCATGTCCACAATGTCAGGAGGCTACAGAAACACTAGATTTCTATAAACTCATCTATATAGTGACTTTTTAAGGAAATCGTGGATAAAGAACATTCATTAATTATAGTCACATAGTCAAACAAAACATTGTAGCACTAGAGGTCTTTCTTTTATCCTTTTTTCTAATGTATTTTTCGATGTGTTTATTTTTTTCAGGAAAAAAAAAAAGAAGACAATGAGTCAAGCAGACATAACAAATATTTAAGTAAGGAGGAAAATGAGCACAATAGATTCATAGATTCCTCTTTGGATGCAGAAGCTGGTCTCCCACAGATTTCTATGACAGCCACATTGACAGCAGTGGGAATCAGGAGTACTCATCCAAGGGCATAATTTGGCCCATAATGTATGAGGTTTGTCCAGCTTGTGAAAGCAGCAAGCAGTGTATTACAAACACTGCTTCTATGCAGCTTACTGGAGGTTTAAATCCTCAGTGGCATTTTCTGTGCCTGTAAAATGCATTTGACAAAAATAGCAGAGGCTGCTTGAATCAATACCTGTTGAAAGAACAGACCTGCTAAAAAAATAAAAATTTGCTGCAACAAGATTATCCATTTAGCAGGTTTCTACATGAACAGCCAAACAATCCTCCTTTACAGTCTAGCTAATGCTATGGTGCATCTACTGGAGAAAGTCTGATGCTTTCAGTGCTTGCTTCTTAAGCTTGTCTTTGCAAATGTTTTCTATCCCTGCTCACAGCAATTTCTTTTCACCCAGACAATGGGAATGGCTTATGTAATTATGACTTTGTACATGAGCTGAACTCCCTATGGATGTTTAGACTCTTATTATCTTTAACCTCATCCACCTCTGTCAGTGAACTCTCACCTCAGCGCTTGGTGGGGGGATCAGCTGGTGGCTGAAAGGAGAACAGGGTGGTTACTGATGGGCAGCTTGTTAACCCTTATAGAGTATGACAGTCAAAGAAGGGAAGGCAGGCAGAGGTCACTTTCCCTCCACTTCTTCCCAGCTGACTGGCATCCCTAGGAGCTATTTGCAGCCACCTCTGAGGAGATAGTCCACTCAGATGTGGGCTTATAGGTCACGCTCACAGGCAGTGGTTTTGCTTTGCTAAGAGATCCTCTGTACTGAGATTTTGACAAGTTGCTTTTTTTTTTTTAAGAGTTTACTATTAATTTTTCATTGTTAGAATTTTGCAGCTCAAATAAAATTAATTCCTACACTCTTCCTTGCCCAGATGCAATGGATAAAAGATTCAAGGAGTTCTCATTAGTACAAACTGCTCACCCCTGAATGTATTCAGCCTCTTTTCCTTTTTTCCCTCACATATCCCTTCAATCCGTAACATTAAGTGTAGTGGTAGGAGGAAGCACAGTCCCCACAGGGCAGAGATAAATCTTCCTTCTGGCTAAAAATATGGTTTAAGAAACTGATGAACTCAGTACAGTCCGATCCTTGTAACAGGCAGGGGAAAGGGCTGTCACCAGTGGGGACTGACCCTCCTGTCCGAGTTGGCTGAACTGAAAAGACAAGAAAAAGTAGATCTGGATCTAAGTAAAAAATTGTTTAAAACTATGAAATGAAAACGTATGGAAAAAATTCAAACCCTGTTGGGCTTTTTACTTGACATAGTTATATATTTAATTTCATTCTAAGGTTCTTCAATCAAAGCAGAAATGTTATAGTAGAAGCTTTCTGAATTCTCTTAATTTCCCACCTCTTCCAAACAACCAAACAGGAGTTACCAAACTCTACCCAGCACCAAAAATCATTTCAGTACACCCAAAACAACCTGCTTTGCTCATTCACTCTCCACAGAGAAATGTCTGGTTTCATCTTGAGCCAAGTGGAAAGTGGAGAGGAACCTGCCAGGCCATTTCTCTGGACACCAGCAGCACCTGGTACTGTAGCTAGCTCTTCTGCCTCTCTCTCACAACCATGCCCCAAAACAAACAAATAGTACCTATGCCAGAATGGGCAAGATCTTGGTTGATAACACTTTTTTTTTTACCTTCAGAATTCTTTTTCTCGCCAAAGGAAGTGACTCCTGTCCATGTTGGGTTGCTCCTGCCTGACATCATCATATACCTGGGGGTACTGGCAGCCTGTAGTCTTCCTCTCTTTGAGAAGAGAGGAAGGAAAGGACAAGGAAGAACAATGACAATGAAGGGCTCATTAATGAATATGAGTGAATTTATTATTACTTACCTCAAAAAATGAACAACTACAGGAGGTGTGATAAACCATCTGTAAAATTTTTGAGAATTAATTTGAGAATTCAGTTCAATTTCTTCTGGCCATATTAAACACCGAGCTAAGTGGAGATTTTCTTTCTTGAGAAAAAAACCACCAACACTGAAACATGGGAGCTTCGCTAACAAGGATGCAGAGTGCTAAGACCTAACCTATGTGCTAAGAACATTTCCAGTCTTCTTGGGCTGCTGGCACTTTTCAGTCAGAATGTATTTGTTGGTGGGTTTCAACCCTCATCAACAATTTTGTATTAGTGAGCCAGTTCTAACATTTATCCTTTTTCCTGGAATTTTCAAATCTACAATGACTTCTGATTTATAACATTCAACATAAGTTACATGCATGTTATGTTGAGTGACCATTGAACCAAAACTTGCAGTGACTTAAGAGATAGGATTTCATCAAGGTGTATTCTCACCCATAGGGGCAAGGGAGATCCACAGTTGATATAAAGCTTGCTGCCTTTTCCTTTGGACATCGCTTATTTTGTGTATGTTGCCAGAAAATGAAATCAACAAAAGCAGTGCAGCCTGCATCATGTTTTCACTCTGTTAGGGATATAAATGACCTCTCTCTATGAGAAACATGGTAATAATTTTTTTGGTAGTCTAAATATCTCATTTTTTGTCCAAAAAAACCCCAATTTAAGTACAGAAACAAGAAGAATAAAGTAAAGGAAATGAAACTGTAATGACAATACTGACCCATTAAGTATTATTAGAGAAAACTTCTGAGATCTGTTAAAAAATACACATCTGTGCCTCCTAAAAAAACAACAGGAAATCAGATTCTGTCTACCTTCTTGAATCAAGCATCTGATTTACCTAATTTTTTTCATTATGAAATTTTTCACTATTTTTCTTCTCTGTCTAGCTTTATGTGTATTCCAGCCCTACACTGCTCTGGATTCCTCTTGTCCTCTGACTCAAGAATGAAGTATGCATACCAGTTTTACATAGCTATTTATTGATGGTTTGACAAATAATTTTGGGATCGACACAGATGCAGTGCATGTAAGATTGTTCTTTATAGTGGAATTAATAATCATGTCTTTAGATTTTCTTTATGCATCCCACTCTCTGTTGAGATTAAATGCTCATCACTGGTGCAGCAAAGCTAGTTTGCTTTCCTACATCAGAACTTTAATTGCATGAAAAGTCTGTGGTTGTATTTCTCAGAGCTTCTCACACCAGCAGAATCTTCCTTCTTAAGCACTCGTTTCCACCTGCCTCTCCCTTTTAAAGTTAGCAGCTGTGGTTATTCTGTACTCAACAGTAGTTGGGTACAAGAGCACTGAGGGGTGAGCAATAACTGCAGTAGCTAGTGCCGATACGTGGTGTACATATGGACAGTATAACTTAACATTAAAGCCTTTCTTTATTGAGTTTGATCCTGGCCCCATGAGTCAAACTCTTGCTGTCAGGGGACTTGTTGTAAGTAATGGTCATTTGTGTTTCATAATTATCTCGAATAAACACAATTAGTTCCACATTCTGTTGTTTTCTTCCTAAGGCATCTGTAAACATTCTGTACTATTCCAGCAAATGGCTTTTGGCAATCATTAAAAAAAAAAAAAACACAAAGCAAAATGGTTCTCGATGGATCCTCTTAATTTATTCTAAGGAGCATGCCCAGGGGAGTAATGAGACCTACTAGACACTAATGGCAAAAGGATATTATCTTTCACTTAGTTAACCATTGTAACCCACTTTGAAGTACTTCCAACCACAGTCCTCATGTGGTTAAATCAGAACGTAGACTTAAGGGTTTCACTTCAGGATTTCTCCCATAAGCAAGCCTAATGTATTTGGTATAGAAATAATGTAGGCATCCTACTTCTGGTCTCCCATTAAAAATAGTATCCAACAAAGCTAAATCAAAGTGTTACTAAAATGAAAAAGGAATGCAGAAATTTTCAACAGCACCAGGCAGGCAAAAATCTGTTCTCTGAAGGCTGCTGATCCTTTGTAGCCTTTGGGTGCTAGTCAATTTACTTGTTTCCTCTGTGCCCCATTTCTTCTGCCTGTGACACAGGGATAGATAGCACTTGCCCACTTTTGTAATTCTCTTTAGATTGAAAGCACTGCAAATTAATAGCAATACCATCCCCTATACAATACTGCCACTAGTTTTTCATATGGTTAAGATAATAGAATAGTATTTCATCAAGATAATTGGTTCTTTTTTATGTCCTAGAAAATCAGCAGTCCCAGCCTATTAAATATACAAAAAAAATTCTTGCAAAACAGCTTCTTCAAAGAGGAGGAAGAAGCACTGTAGTCCTTGTTCTTGTTCTAGTAAACAGGCAGTTAAAACCATGAGGAAAGTGTCGATTGGTAAAATTAGCTAAAAAAGTTACTCTGAGTTTTTGCCCTACATTTGGACTATCAAAACTGAGGGAAACTTTTCAAAGCAAATTGCTGAGGATTGCCAAGTTAACAAGCTGTTCTGTGCTGCAAGGGACATATTTATGGACATACTTTCAACAAGACGTACCTAGTGCTACCAAGCTGTGCTGTACTAAAGAGCAGTAAGTATCAGATAAACTGAGTTTTTTTAATAAAGGATTTCACACATGAGAATGATTAAACACAGCTCAAATATTCAAAAGTGTACAAACTAGCCCTTCCCCCCAAACCCACTCCTCTTTTCTGCTACAATAATGTCTAAACAAAGTAAGAAAAGCCAGGAAATTCAAAGATAAGAAGGTTACTATACAGAATTTTATAATCCATGCACTTGTGAAGAAGATACTGTGAAGTTAATTATGGATGAGTCCTAGGTCTTCAGTAGTAATTCTTATTTTAGTGGGGTTGTGTGTAACATCTTTAACGACATTTCAGAATGTGCCTTTTGAATCTATCAGTTTCTTGTTCCTTAAGAGCTGTTTTAAAAATATTTCACAGCATTTTCTGAAAAAAAAAATCACTCTAAAAACTAGTTCTAGCCCATAAAACAAACAGAACTAATACAGAAAACAAGAATACCTACACAAAGGGCTTACTTCTGGCCACTTATAAGGAGTCAAGATTTTCATGGCGATTCTACTCAAAATCAACCTTAAACACTTGTATGTGGTAGACCAAATACACTGAATTTCTCTGTAAGTTCCTGCAAAGGCAGATGCTATCTCAAGGCACAAGATTGTTTTACACACAGTGGTTCCTTCACCCCTCCTAACCTTCCTAATATAGTGATATGGTTTACTTCAATTTCTGTTCACAGAAGAGTAAAGTGCTGAATATGCTTGTTTTCTTCCATTACTGGGAGCTAAGAACATGTGCAAGGAGAGTACTCCTTTCTGGGAGGACTCTTGGTCATCACATATGTAAGCCCACCAGTGGTGTCACAAAACCTGACAGAAAAGGCCTGCGTGACCCACAAACAAAGCTAACCTTTCCTCAACAGTTCATTCGCCTTCAACCTCATTTATGCTCCATGATTCAAATTAGAAACAATGTTGGGAATAGGAAAGGACTCATGTCTGTGAACTTGTTTCAAAACTAAGTGGGCATTTTGCATCTTCTCATACATCTAGAAACACTGCGAGCTTCTATGGTATGACTCAGTTCACAATCTTTTTCACAGGATGTTTTTCCATCTTAGGAAACTTTTCTGGTGCGGTGATTCCCTGAGAGTTCAGGAATAGCCTCCACCAAAGGGCAGGAGCTCAAGGTGAAGTTTATTCCTACCAGAACCAGAATACCACATACCCAGAGGCAATCCAAGATTTTCCAAAAGTTATTTTAAAAATTTTGAATTTGTTTAAATTTCATATTTTAAAAAATCATTTTTTCCTGTAGTCTTTTTCTTTCATGTATCCTTAACCATGTTTTTGAGCAGCTACTGTCTCTCATGGCACTCGTACATTGGAAGTGTTATATAGAATATCTTCACTTATATTGGTTATCAGATGAAGTAATTCTATTTTGTACACCTTTTTAATACTTATAAAAGAAACACAGGCTTGAAATGTTTTGTTCTTCAATAAATAGAAGTTTAGCTTTTGTTATTTGAAAACACTAAGCTCCTAATGGCTTGAATAGGGAAAAAAAAAGAAAAAGAGTTTTAATTATGGAGACAAAAATAAGAAAATTTAATCTAAATAGATAATCTGCATGTAGCACAAAATTCGGAACACTGCAGAATATTTTTGCACTTTCCTTCTGGACTCCTACTGTTCTCAAAAAAAGTGTTACGTATTTATCTTTAAGAATAACCTTAACCTTAGGGTCTTTCAGGAAGATATGCTGATTTACCTGTATCAGACATAACAATATCCCTTACTGAAATATCTGAAAATGCATCCACTCCAGTGTCTTTTGGTCACATTTCATTTTTTTAAGTGCAAACTCAAGTTTTGGAGGAATTTTTCTGCCTGATTTTGGTAAGAGATATTTAAGCAGAAAGAGCAGCTTGTTTCCTTGACAGCAGAGAACCAACTGTTTTGGTTTTCTTTGTTCTGTGTCTGTTCAACATACTGTATCCATAGAAATAGCTGCTGTCCCAGAAGTTCAAGCATTTTGTATTATATATACCCAAAGACTTGGTTAATGCTACCTTAATTTTACAGAGTTTCTATCAAAAAATTTCACAAATGTTAAAAAAAAAAAAAAGTGTTCCCAAGGCAACAGTGTACATTCTGTATGTTTTCTCTTTTATATTTAACATTTCAAAAATATCAATATTAAGATACACATTTAAGAAATAAAGATGAGAGTAATGCATTGCTTATAAACCATGTTAGTGTCTGGCCGTTACAATGGAAACTGCTTCTTTTGTTTTGTTGTGTTGTGTTGTGTAAGGTGATGATCTGCCTGGTTGCGCTGAGTGTGCTAGTTTACAGTAAACTTTGCCAAATATTTCCTTGAATTTCAGAAGTGAAGTAAAAGAAAACCAGGTAGTGTCAGTCTTATATATGAGGCCCAGGGTCTCATTTTTAAGATAAAAACACAACCTGCAAGCAATCCCCTATCTTGTCTCCCTCAGGTCTGGTCTCCTCCCTTCTTAGTCTCATGTACCACCTAACTTTACCTCTGCACGAGAAACGCCAAGTAAACTGTAGCTTTTTGCAGTTTGTGAGTGGATAAATATTTTGAGACTGAAGACTGGAAAGGTCTCAAGACAGTGTGAGAGCCTTGGGCTTCACAATCTCTAATATGACATTTTAAAAAGATGCTTTCCACCAGGTAAAAAATTTGGGGGGCAAGGATGATCCACTAAGAATTATGAAACAGTGAGAAGGAAGATGTCAACAAGATTACAACTGAAACAGAGTGGTAACTTTTGCTCCAGTATCTTTTATCTAGAGTTACTTACAAAAGACTGGTTGTGTGTGCAGAAACCACCAAAGCAGTTCCTATTGTCTTAAAGAACAAAACACTCTTCAAGTCTCAAGACTTATAGAGTTTCTTGCCACAGGTGCCCAGGATACTCAGTGGTTCCTGGTGTACAGAAAGGAGTTTAATTAAATCAAAATCACAGAATTCCAGGATGAGGCCTAGCTGCTCTTTGACTCAGGACTGGCTTATTTTTCATTTTTCTCTGGAAAAGAAGCCATCTCCCAGCACTGTGCTTCCTGACTTGCAGTGGCTCTCTGGTGACCCTCGGGTGTGGAAGTGAGTAGGGGGATCTGTGATGTAGCCGGCTGTGCCATGGGAAGTGTGAACCCCCCAGCATGTCTGGTCTTCCTGGGCTGTGGAATATTGATGAGCTGAGAAAAAAAGCAGCGAGGCTGCTTCCTGTGATTTGCTGTGCCTGTTAGCTCTGTCTCTCTCTGTATATATGTATACATGTGTTCATGTGTGCTAGTGTGGGTGTAAGTACACATTCTCAAAATATAAATAAATATAAATAAGCATGCACACACATTTCTGCACAAATATTTATACGGATGAAAAAAGTAGAAAGGAAAACGATGATGAAGTAGTAGCATTTTTGCTCAAAGGACTCACTATGTATGGGGGAAAATGTATTGGCAATGGATTTTTTTTTGCCCAAGCGTCAGCTCAGCACCTTCATAAAACCTCCTTTCCAACATGGCCTTCATACAATCGCTTTTATCACTTTCTCTCTGTCCTTATGTACAAGGGTAAAGACTATTCTACTGCATCCAAGTACAGTGTGCTAAAGGGAGGGTGAGCAGTGGGGAGCCGTGCCTGTGCCACTGTCCTTTGCCTGTTCCTGATTCCATGGCCTGAGGCAATGGTTTGCATTTTTAGGACAACAGCCGGCTATCTGCAAGCAGGAGACCACTCGTCAGGCTTCATTACTGCACACAAAATGACACTAGTGAGCCTGTGGTCACAACTGTGCTTATGGTGCGCTGAAAAGCCATTACATCTCATTGCAACAAAAAACTGCATGAATGTACAGGCTGACCAGCCCCATAAATTGCCAAAAACCTGACAGGTCAGCTTATTTATGCAATGTAGTACCTGCAGTACAATTTCTGGATGGAAGCTATAGTAAGAGAGTAGGAACTGAGGAATCTTTTGGTCAAAGGTGTTATATTTTAATAGGCACTGCTCCTGGTTTTTTTTTTATTGAGTACTCAGAAAATAAAGAATTTGATTCTGCTGCATGCTTGCAGCATTAGGCATGGTCAGCTGAAGTGTCTTCCCCTTCTCCACATTAACAATCCGAAAAGCATAGTTAAAACCTAATGACCAGCATTAATGGATTTTCATGTCTGATAATGTTATTTTTCATTGTTTAAATTTTTAGTATCATACAGATCACATAGACATATTTCATATATAGCATTTTAACTTAACCAAAAAATAACTGGCTTCTGCTATAATTACAAGCATTACTATTTAAGTTGGATAATGACTATATTTAATAAGGTTGCATATAAGGGGTAAAACTCAAAGAGACAAAGAAAATACAGCTATTAGGATTCTGAGACAACATTCCCTTCTGAAGGACATTCATATCATAATATGGCTAGCCTTTATTTATTTTATATATAATTGGCACTCATTGGCAAGTGTTGTGAACAAAAGAACTGTGGGCCAGATTCTGACCCTGTGTTCATATGCATGTATACGTACAAAGAGAGAACATGATTAGCTTTTTTCTGGGAATGCAAGATGTGTAGAAAAAGGGACTGTCTTTTCTGAGGTCAGATAGCAGGGAAAGCAGAGAGCCCTCCAGGTCCACAGTGGCTTTGTTAAATAATCCTATTTCCCTATCATCATTTAGTGATTACAGTCATGACAATGTTAAATGATGGGGTTGTGTCAGTGCATACATGTTGTAACTGCAATTACCATCAGGATGTTTCTTTACTAATAAAACTGTTGCTGTACCGAGCAAATATTAGTACACAGTTTTCTCAAAAAATGTTTCTCTTCATATTCTAGGCTAAAAATATTCACAAACATAAATTTAACAGTAGATTATTGTGAAGGGGAGAAGCTCGTTATTGTTTGCAAAAGTCTTAACTGTTTCTTTCAAGTGAGGAGGTTAACTATAGGTCTTGCACCCAACTTTTTAGTGGGCAGCAGTGCTCTGTAAAGCACGTATTTCTATTGTGGTAATACGTGGCCTTCCAGCTTAGCTCTTCACTTTCTTCAAACATAAAGGACATTGGGGCATGTTAAAAGGTGGGGGAGGGAAATTCTTTGCAGAAAATACTTCAGGGGACTCAGCCATGTGGATTGAACTTTACCTGGAAGCTGCATTAAACTTTTTCAGGGCCTCTGGGGTTCAAAAAATGTAGGATGCTGTCAGATTGATTAAATATCTGGGTCATGATAGAAAGTCCATCAACTGTAGCTTTGAAGGCCACAGATATGATGAGGGAAGTATAAAAGCATCCCACAGACCTGTGAATGGCAATGCATTACTTTAAAAAGATTGATATATTGTCACAGTAACATCTACCAGCAAAAGGAACTAACCTGCAGAGGTTTTTCCGCATCCAGTTGCCTAGTTTCTCCTATAGTAACTCTTGCTAGTGATACAGAATTTTGTGACTACAGGCATCCTGTAATGTGCTTCTTCCCAGCACATACAGGGCAATGTATAGGTAGTTGGTTTCCACAGTTCGCATTGATGTCAATAAGTGGAAATGATATTGAAAACTATACGGTTGCTATCATTGCACCCAAAGTTTGGGGTTCAAGAGTCCATGAACTGGGTGTTAAGGAAGATCTTACAATTATTGCCAGTGCTACTTTTGTTTTGATTGCTTAAGCATGAGCTCTCATAAATAAATACCATATTCTCTAGAAGTAAAGCTACAGTGCAGCATAGTCCAATAGCTAGAAAAAAACAAACTGATCATTTGAGCGCTATGCTTCTCTGACCTGTATTGACCTGAGTTCAACTGACCTCAGGGAGCGGGAGAGTTTTGAGGGGATTTTTTAACATTTACAAAAAAACCCCTCATTTTGTAGCTGACATTACCGTGGAACGTTGCTGGAGGTTGAATTGTTTCTTGACATGATCAAGTGAGCACATGCACTCCTGGTTTAAAAAGTTTTCACTAGTGATCTGAAGATCCCTGCCTCCTGGTTGGATGTGGTAGAAGAACAGGTATCTGCTGCTAACCAGTAGTGCTACAAAGGAGCCAGTAAGTTATTTCATGATTCTGCATAAGTCATCTCCACAGTACCTTGTTTTCAGCAGAGATGTGAGCTGACCCATTTCCCTTGCATGATGCCTGATAAGCACAAGCACGGTCCATTTTGTTATCTCTCCTGGCATGGGGAGGGATTAACCACTGGGCAGAAACAGCTTTACATATGAGGCTAACAGGAGATAGGAACTTGCCTGGTCACACCTTCAGACTGCTTTATAGTCTAATTACTATCTTAATTAATTCCGGCAGTTTAAACACAGACCTATCTCAATAACAACTACCTCAGAAAAACTACAGGTATATAGACTTGAAGAGCTATTAGCCTCTTAGAGGAAACATTTATCCACTGCATGTTTAATGACATCCAAGGTAGCTGCTGGGCAGCAGGATAACACTAAATCAATTAAAAAAGGAATATCAACAATTTTTTGTTGTCATCCAGCTGTAGTTCATCCTAGAGCACTAGATTCTGGAATTTAAAGGTAGGGACAAGAGTAAAAAAAACCTTACTGCTTATATTGTGCTGTAGAACAAGTTAAAGATGCTGCCTGTATCCTACTTGAAAAGTGACCACAACATTCCAGGGCAGAAAGTGACTTCCAAAGAAATGAAGAAAACTGAAGCAGATAGCTAGTAATGTGTATTTTCATGCAATAAAGCAAAATTTCCTGGAGCCCAATATCTTTCCCAAGCATCTTTCAAAGAAGTACTCTAAAGCCAACTCAATTGTACACACCACCAGCAGTGACAGACAAACCTCCTGTGTAGATTTGCACTAGTTCTGGCATCTGTCCTATCTACCACACTTTGAGGTAGGATACATGCTGGCATATGTTTTTATATTTTTATATCAAGGTTAATTTCACCCATTCAATGCCCCAGTGATAAAGCACACATGCACAAAAAGACATTCTAACTAGTCTTCCATGTTTCTAAAGTTACTGAGCTGCTGGGCCTCGGGAGCGACTTCAGTAAGGACAGCAGCTAAACTCTCAGTCTGTGCAATGGCGTGAACACTTTGCAAGACTGTGCAGTCACTACCCCAGACACTGATATCCTAAGCAATGCAAATGGGGAAAACCCTACCCAGATCTGCAGAGGCCTGCATGTAGCTATTAGTGCAATACGAACAAACAAGATAACTAGTACTAGTATCCCATCCAGGCCTCAACAGACCAGTGTTTCAGTTCAGCTGTTCAATTATAAAAAGCACTGTAGCCTAGTGCATCTAATTTTACAGCAGAGAAAGGATTATAAATGTCATTTCAGTTCCCTTTCACTTCATAAACAAAGCACATGAGGAATGCTGTGTGATGATGTCATGGTTTTGCCCAACTAGCAATGAAGCACCATGACAGTCTCTCACTCCGTGCCCCCCATCCACTCCCACCATCGTGGAGGGATGGCAGAGGCCCCAGCAAAATAGAGGGAAAAAAGATAACTAAGGTTGTTGTGGATTGAGACAAGGGCAGGGAGGGCTCACTGTCAATTACAGACAAAACAGCCTCCAGTACTCGACTTAGAGAGGAAAGTAGGAAAGTTTCTTCTACAACCTTCAAGAAACAGAACAGAACAAAATGCAAAAAGAGAGTAGGATGATGAGAAAATTACAACCAGCACTTTAAGATCTCTCTCCCTCATCCCTCCTTTCTTCCCAGGCCCAGCTCACTGATACTGATATCTCTACCTCCTTCTCCTTCAACAGCTCAGGGGTGCAGGGAATGGGGAATGTGGTCAATCTTTCATACATGGTGTCTGCTGGTTCTTTCTTCACAAAGGAGGATGACTCCTCACATTCTTCTCCAGCTCTAACATGAGGTCCCTCCCCTGGGACACAGTCCTTAATGAACTTCTCTGGTGTGGGTTCTTCCCAGCAGCTGCAGCTTCTGCTGATACAGGGTCTCTCCCATGGGACAGGGCATCTTCTGGGTATAATTTTAATGAGTTTCTTTAGCGTGGGTTCTTCCCAGCAGCTATGGCTTCTCTGAATATGGGGTCCCTCACACTGGACAGGACCTCGTCTGAGCATAGTCACTGCCCCTGGTACAGGGTCTTTAACCAAATCCAAATAAATCTCAGCTTGACCAGTCTTCTCCACAGGATGCAGGGGAGTCTCTTCTCCAGCACATCTCCTCCTCTCTTCCCTCACTGACCTTCGAGTCTACGTGGTCACTCTCTCTCCCAACTCTTTGCACCACCAGCAGCAGGAAAAGAAAAAGGGACAGAAGAATAAGAAACAGGAAAAACCCTCCCCTTCTTGTTTCTTCTTAAAAAGTGATCATGGAGGTGCCTAATGGGCTCAGCCCCAGAAGTGGGTCTGACTCAGAGCTGGGGAGAGTTTCAAGCAACTTCTTACAGGAACTATCTTTACAGCCCCTTCCCTGTTACCAGAAACAGCTTCATGTCAAACCATGACAGATGGGAAGGCTGTGCAAACTTCAGTTGGACTCAGGATGCTCTCCCCATCAGAAATGCTGAGTCCCTATAGCTGCCGTTCTCCCTAATTCCATTTAATATAGCTATTCCTCTTCTAGAGCGGACACTGTTCAAGGCACCATGTTACAAATCAATAATAAGATAATTCACAAGATTTCCAACAGCTAGCATGAATAGAAACAAATCAGATCCTGGAGCCTGGTACAGTCTTTCCTCTCCTTCACTCCCGCACCAATCCCTGAAAAATTTTTTGCAGCCAAAAGGTCTTGCTGAATATTTTATTGTCATCATTTCTCCATTCTTCCATGTCAGTAAACTTCTTAATGCTGTAGGGATAAAAGATTTTTACATTACCTACAGAAAATGGTGACATAATAGTGGTGATGTAGAAAGCTCTCAAATATATGGGATATTTCAATTTATTTTAAGTATTCCATCTGGAATATCATAATCCACTATTTACTGCTGTTCCTATATTTAAAACTGATAGGCTACACTTATAGCAGCTGTTAAGATAATAACCAATGGGGGACAGATTGATACGTAACTTAATATGCCAGCCTTTCAAAAGCTCCTAAAATAGTTCAAAACCATTTTAGCTTCAAAATTTACATATGTGCATCCTTATAATTTCTAGGGCTAAAATCTCTTATGACTTACTGAGCCCTAAAAACCCAAGGTATCACCTGACCTAGTAATATTGTTTGCCAAATCTCCTGATGTTTTTCCTTTAAGAATCTAACAAAACATGAGTTCCCAGTATACTTTTTTCATCAGATCTAAAATTATTTCTCCTTTTCTTTTCTCTTTTCCTCTTTTTAATTCTAAACAGTTAGGCTTCATCATTGAAATTGATTTTTCACTCATGCTCACACCTGCTGAAGTAAAGTCATCACAGAAATGCAAACCAAAAGCTATAATTTCTACCTCAAAATGTATAATTCTTCATTCTTTGCTCAGGCCACTAGCCTTCTTTCACAAACCAAACATGAGACAACAACATCATGGTGTTATTAAATAGATGAACTTCATGTTGGTATGTAGATACAGATTTGCAGCCCAGAAGACACCTGGAGTCATCTTCTCCTTTACTTATCACTACCAGGACCTCGACAAATGTGCAGAGGATCAGCACCAGAGAAACCTGCCACCTCCTTTTATCATGACAGCTAACACTCCAGCAAGATGCATGAGGCTTTAAATGGTAGAAATGGAAATAGATTTGATCTTAGGAAAAAATCGGATTGGATTCACTTTATTGTATCAGGAGGTTTTAAAGAACAAACTATCTTACTATCAGACTTACTATCACTGCCATCTTCACCTTCATGCCATGGCTTCAGTATAGTTACTCCTGTTTGGGAGCGGGGGTCTGAATATTTGCACTTTTGAACTTTCTCTCCTGTTTTCATGAGTATTCAAAAAATACTTGTGAGGGGAAATTTAACCCACTAGTACACGATAAGGTGAAACAGAAAACAGGAGATCATAGGATCATAGAATGGTAGGGTTGGAAGGGATGTCCAGAGATGAACACATACTTAAAGGTAACAGTCCATCTTTCTTTTCTTACCTCATGGTTCCCTCCTCCCTCATTGCTCATCACTTGTTCATCTATCCATTTCCTTCACTTCAGGAAGGATTTTCAGATTTTCAGATGCTGTGATTTCTGACTTTCCCCTCTGGATTGAACAGGAGCAGTTGACACTCAGCACTTAGGAGTTTCCAGTGACATTGGCTGAAATGGAATTGCTTCTCTAGTGAAGAAGCTCAGAACAGATTTTTCATTCCTTTCTCTCTCACACCCTCTTTTTCTCACCCCTCTTCCCCTCCTGCTTTAGGGTGCTTTAATGTGATAAGGTGCTATACACAGTTAGTCTAAGCTGCTGTTTTAGAATTGTTGGTGAGAGCTAGCTAACACATGTGTGCTGTGCTTACATATTATTACCTTTCTAGCATGGTCAAGTCTGTCAAAGGAAGTATGGCTTTATTTTACACTTTTCCAATATATTTAATGTTTTACACCTCAGGAATGTTTCATAAGTAGGGCATAAGTTGTAGGAGCAATTGAATTTGAGTCAGATATGAAGTATAATTCCAAGTCTCCTATTAACTTTTTCATCTCCCTGCAGAAGTTGTTTCTGTCCATATTTTTATTTCAGCTGGGCTGAGTGGGAGAAAGAACTCTAAGGGAGGTCTTAGCAGATGGTTGTCACAAACTGCATACGGCAATTGAGAATTAGTGTGCAAGCATATGCAACCTGGTACAGTATGAAACATTCCAGCATATGAACACTGAAGTAAATCAAGCTTGGACAGGATTTTTTTTTTTTTATTATGAAAATTAGAATTTAGTTTCTCTTTTCATCTGCACATATGGATCTCAGGGTTTCACAACATATGGGGCCAAACTCCGGGCTTAAGAGCAACTCCTTGGAAATCTAGGTAGTTAAACTTAGTGCAAATTGAATTTATAAAGTTCAATGTAAAAATAAAACATGCACAAATGCAAATACAGCCATTGTGCATAAATATGTGTGTGTGTGTGTGTATGTCTGTGTATGTACCTATATAAAACACCTAATTTCCTTTTCATCATGCTCCCTGTTCCATACACTCTAAATAATCTGTAAAAGAAATCTAGTGAAGAGAAGAATGGAGAAGAATGGTGGTTCTGAAAATTTTAACTCAGGTATATATGTTTCTGTTTGGGATTTTTCTTTCTTTTAGAGAAGTAGCACCTTTTGGGAAAAACTGACTGAAATAGTAAAAATATCAAGTGGGGGAGCAAATACTCTTTTGTTGGTCATGCTTTAAACAGGCAGGAGGAAGGTTTTTTGATACTTGCCTTGAGAAGCAGCAATGTTCTAGCAGGTCTCTGTCTGAGCAGGGGCTCAGGTAGCATCTATTCTTCTGCTTTACAGGATGCAGGTTAGATTCTGACCCAGACTGGTGTCACCCACCTCTCCTCGCCTCCCTCCATCCTGTCCTCTCTGTGCTTGGAGTGCTGAGCAAGGGAGCAGAGGAGGAATTTCGGGAGTGGGTTTTATGGTGAAGAGGGATACTGGAAAATACTCCTCAGTGCTTTCTTAACCTTCCCACTTGCCCTTCTTGCTAAGTTGTGGTGGAAAAATACAACTGAAATGGAGAGAGGGGAAGAATGCAAATACTGGCACACAAGGAAATACTGAATTACATATTGGTCTACCAAAACACAAATCAACTCAAAACTACAGGAGTCCACCAACATGCACATAAATCATTTATAACGATAATCCAAGGCTAGGTCCAAATCTCATTAAAGTATATGAATCCTTAATCTATTTTGGCAAAAAAGAGCCAATACACATTTTTTCTTTTTATCATAAATTACAGTTCTGTGGCACTGTGCAAATATTACCAAGCTGTAAGACAGCTGTGCTCCATTAAAATGTGTAATGGTCGCTGATTTCTTACAGCACATGGTCATCAGGCTGAATCTACAGCCAGTAATTAGGAAGATGAAATGTTTAATTGTGCCTTAATTTTGATAAAATTTATCTGTCACACATCCCGTAGTCAAGCAGTATGCTCACAAATCAATGTCATCAGGCCCGAGCAAGAACTGAAGCACCACACTCTTGTTCCTGACAGATTCATTTGAATATCAAACTGCTCTGGATGAGCCACCAGACTAGCAAAACAATCAAAAACTTTTCTTAGGAGTACAGCTTCTGTGGCATGTCTCACCACCTAGGCTAAAAGGCACAGAAGTAAAAAC
Source organism: Colius striatus (assembly GCF_028858725.1). Classification (NCBI taxonomy): domain Eukaryota; kingdom Metazoa; phylum Chordata; class Aves; order Coliiformes; family Coliidae; genus Colius; species Colius striatus. The sequence goes on from NC_084762.1 coordinate 60,886,239, forward strand.
AAAGGACAGGTGGTTACCTTTTGTCTCTCACGAAGCGAATTCCCTAGGCACAGTAGCCCATCTAAAAATTATTTATAAGCCAAAAAACTTTGAATTGACTACTTGACCAAGTCTCAAGGGTTGGGATTGGTGGATTCAGACAGTGGTTTTCATTCCCTATTTCCCCCTCTTCTTACTTGTTTCCCTGCTGAAAAACCATGTGAGGCAAACACAGCGTCCATTGTGTAGGCGAGAGGCAATCACTCACTTCCCTGCTGGCAGTACAGAAGTGCACATTACAGCAACCAGTCATGTGCAGATTATTACCACACATATGCATTATTATTTTTTCTTTTTTTTTTTTTTTTTTACACCAGAGTCCACATGGCGTGTCAAAATGGTAGTGTGCTGCCTGAATAGTGCCCAGTTCCATTGCTTAAAAATGCATGCTTTGCTTTTAATACATCCAAATATGGGACTCATTTTGTTCATGAATTATTTTCTTTCTTTCTCTCTCTCTTTGAATCAGACTATCAGGAGCAGTACCCAAGATAAACCAACTACTTTACTGTGATGGTGGGTACACTGGCCACTGCTCAAAAAAGCTTCTTAATTGTTATCAAAGAGCTATTGTTGATATTGCCCATCTGTTTTACTGGAAGATGCAGTTGTAGTATAATAGCACCCCAACTACAGGAACTGAACTCAGCAGTGCTGTTTTAATGAATGTAAGCCTTCCACTGTTTCAGCAAAAAGATGGCATCCATAACTTTAGATGCTGTAGCTGACAGCTATAGCTGCTGTAACATTGGTGCATGGTCCAGATAAACTCAGGGAAGGAAGGATAACAAGTCTTCCTGTGGGTCATAATGCAACAGAGGCTACATAGGGATCTTAGTGGCATGAGTCTGCAGTTAATTATCATCTCTCTGACTTGGAGCAAAGCCATACCAGGTCTCAAGTATCATATGTTTTTGGGGATTGGAAGAGCTAACCACATGTATTCATTGTACCAAACCTCCTGGCACTGGAAATCTGGTTTCCCTTTTTCACTTATTGAAGGGTGAATCCATGTATCCTAGCAGAGAGCAAAAGCTCCAGTTTTGTTCCCCTGAATTAATCCCTGTACACACAGCCATGTATTCTGTAGGTAACTGTAAACAGAAGATTATTGAAAAAGTGGTGAAAGGATGGCTTTGGTAACATTTGCAATCACAATAGTCAATTCAGACACAAAAAATTAGGACTAAATCAGTCTGCTGTTAACAGTGGATGGTATATACTGAACTTCTTACTAGTCTCATTTTATCTACAGAATAGTCAGGTATCTATCCTTGTTCTTCTAAATCTGAGAGCAATTTTGCTAAACCTCCTCATGAGGTCCTGTTAACCTACCTGATGATTATATCACCTTTGCAGTTTTTCTACCATTCCTACTCTAGACACAAGAGCTCCTCTTGAATGATTGATCAAAGACCCCAGTTGTTCCAGAAAACCTATTCTTGCTCTATCTGGTTAACCTTCACATAAGCTTGATTTTAAAAAGTCTAAATAGGTGAGGGACCAGAAAGTTAACATCTCTGCAATAGCAGTCATTATTAATTGTATGAATATGCTCTTATCTTGTTTGTAATAACCTTGCTGTTGCACTTCTGCTGTGAATTTAAAATGTATTTTTTAGTCATGGCTTCTCTGAGATTGCCTTAGTCTTAGTCTGAAGCACACCCTTTATCTGAAATGACCTATTTTACCTCCATTCTAGAGTTCTCTTATTCTTTTCCACAACCTGATGCCAGCATTAGCAAATGTTGGAGGATCACAGACCCAGAATGGGTTTTCTTCAAGAACATCTCATGTAATACTTTGAAAACAATTACACAAACAGATTTATAATCTAGCAATTAGTTCAGTTCTTTGAAAATCGGTTAGTTGCTGTGAACAGGTCAGTTGTTGAGGTTTTTTCCTTCCCATTTATAAACATATATTTACAAATAGATACTGTGTCTTTCAGATATAATTATCAGCTATCATCCACCCCTTGATAGGTTCCAGATTAAATTATCATAACATACTTTAAACGTGACTACATGCCTGAATGATCATAGAAACTGGAGCTAGGGCAGAACTGTTTCTTACTCTTCACTGGCAAAGATCTTAGCACTGTACCGTGGCCAGCACACTTTGACTAAGGCCTTGAAGTTTTTGATTTTACAGTACAAAAAGGCTCAAAACCCTTCTCCTGGAAATGGATTTCTATGTCATATTTTTTGCTGTGAATAGTAAGAAATTATTTATCTGTAATTTATTTTATTTCTTGCACAGTGTTGATGTAGGAGAATCTGCTCACCTTCCCATCCTGTTTTTTTTTTTTTTTACAAGATGCTGTTTATAACATACAGAAAGTATTGTAAAAAGAATTGCTTTGTTTTATGCTGAATTCCCACATTTATTGTTTCTCTTGAGTCTGTGCATTAGGAGGGCTTACATCAAACAAAAAGCTCCCCTTTCAAAAAAAAAAAACAATCTATATAAGTATTTAATCTTTTAAATCTTGTGAAAATATCATGGTGACAAAAAGGCATAAAATCAGATCACAATGTTATCTTCATCAAAATCTTGCAATTCTGTTGGCAAAACCAACAATAACTGAGATATCCAATCTTGCTAAGCTTACCAGCTCCTTCTACACTAGATAAAATTGTAGGTACAAACCCCCTGACTCTGTGCTTCAGAAATTTCAGCATAAACAAGAACGTACAGTCATTTGATGTAAAAATCATTAAACAGATATGCAGGATTTATAACAATGGAGAAAATTATGAGCTCCACCATTCTGTCTTCTCTGTTATACATCATTTGGATACACCCCCTTTCCCCCATGACAAAGCACTCCTAACAAACATTAGTTTAGAGTAGATGTGAGATCTTCAATTGAAATGCTGGAAAGGAAGGCAGGAGTTATTATCACAGCTTTCATCTCATCAGCTTCTCCCGAAATGTTCTTGCTCTCCATCATTCTCTCTTATATTTCTGAACAGTACTGGTGACAATTTCTTATCTTTTTTGAATACTTTCTCAGTTTTGTTCAGTTTGGTTCCAATTCTTTGATGTTAATGAGATTACAGATTTTAACAGTGATTATGACAGTGTTAGCAGTCTGTAATCTGTCAAATCCCTCAGAAGTCTGTTTCAGCTAAGGTTTCTTACATAATTGTCTGGTTTACTTATTTACTTAGCTAATTATATGATTTTAGTGCCTTCTTGTAACATCTTAAGAGCTAAAGCTTGCAATCAAAATATTTTTCATTACCAATGTAAATTTCAAGATCTTTGAGGAAGTCAAGTATCAAGTTATAAATCCCTTCTGAGGTAGCAAACATGCAGGTAACTGTTGTTACTATTAATATTACCAGAAGATGACAGTCCTATTTCTTTTTTTAGGGTTATTGGGTTTTTTTCCCCAATTCAAAACAGGGGGCTTAATTGGGGACATTTTCAACTCAGCAGGTATAAAGTCTGTAGTACTTCTTTATGGGTTTCTAAGTCAATACAAATGATCTGTATGACTGGAGTCTCAGTGTAGTATGTTCACACTCAAGTGGTAGTCTCACCACTTACATTAAATGTTTTATTGTCTGAGGACTGACAAAGATTTTTTTTTTTGTTATTTATTTGTGTTAGAGTATTTACCTGCACAGAAAATGAAAAATGGGTGTCTATCGGACAGCTCACAGACTGGCTTTCTGAAGAGACAAAACAGATGATGGAAAGCGACAAATAGTGTGGGTAAGTGAGGAAAAGAAAAAATAAAAATGCTTTGCCATGTAAAAAATAGACTACTCTCCCTCCACTTAGTCAATGTCAACTGGCATTCTTCTTCTGACACCGTGTTAAAAACTAATTGTAAAGATGAAATTACAGGAGCATAACGTGGCAGATTTCTGGATTTAGACAGAAGCTTTTCCCCAAGCATAACAAGTGTTGATAAAAAGTAGGTAATGATGTTCTTTGTTGAAATCTTCGAATTTTTGAGACAATATCAGCACTTTCAACAGAGTAGTGATTATCCTTCCAAAACCCAAAGTGTGAGATCCTTCTGACAGCTGCCAATTAAATATAAAGTACTCCTGTAACTATAAATGTGATCATTCTACAATTCAATTCAGGTCAAAACTAATTCTTATATCTATTCTTTCCCACTGTTCTAGTCTGGTTTCAGTTTGCAAAGTGAACAATCAATGTGAAATGCATCAAATACAGATTTGAATACCTCATGCAGCATGGGGCTGGCTTAGGTTAATTTAGAATCATAGAATCGTAAGAATCATTACAGTTGGAAAAAACCTTTAAGATCATTGAGTCCAACCAATCACCTCACACTGCCAAGCCCACCACTTAACTAAACCATATCTCTCAGGGAAAAAGTTCCTCCTAGTGTCCAATCTAAACCTCCCCTGGCACAACTTGAACCCATTTCCTTGTGTCCTATTTTTTGTTACTATAGAGAAGAGATTGACTCCCCACGTCACTACAACTACCTTTAAGGGAGTTGAAGAGAATGACCATATCTCCTTTCAGTCTGTAGGCTAAACATTCTCGGCTCCCTCAGTTGCTCCTCATAAGACCTATTCTCTAGACCACCCACCAGCTTTGTTGCCTGTCTCTAGACACGCTCCAGCACATCCATGTCCTTCTTGTAGTGAGCAGCCCAGAACTGGACACAGTATTTGAGGTGCAGCCTCACCAGAGCCGAGTACAAGGGGACAATCACCTCCTTGGTCCTGCTGGCCACACTATTTCTGATACAAGTCAGGATGCCATTGGCCTTCTTAGCCACCTGGGCATACTGCTGGCTCACGTTAAGCCAGCTGTTGATAACGTCCCCAGGTCCTCTTCCGCAAGAGAACGTACAATGTGCTTACACATTATGCATCTTTCCTTTTCTCCCAACTTGATAACTGGCAGAATGTAAGAATGCCTTTCACATGGGGAGCTCCTTTAAGGTCAAGGAAGCTTCAATAGACGAACAAAGCTCCCTTAAATACCAAATGCAGCAGTACTGCAGGACTATAAATTCTATGATGTTAAAAATCAGTCCTCACTTAGTTTTTGAGTTTGTTTGAGTGGTACTCTCTCCTCATTGATCTTCAGATATTAAAAACATGTAAGTTAATCATCAGGAATGCAACAATATTACACAAACGTATATTTATGTTGGCAGCAACTGAACCAAAAAGTCATTAGAATTCACCAAACATACTAAAAAATCTCACAAAATCTGCAAAGGAACATCTCAGAGGTCATATGTATCATAGTCAACATCACCATCTTATTCCACAAAAGTATATTGTCCTGCTAAAACACCAATGGAGAGAAAAAGAAATAATCTATCCATTTTTAAATCCTCACATTTGGAGTATCTTTTAAACTATTTTTTTTTAAGACATCAGGAAATCAGTATCAGTGGGCTAGTAGAATGAGAAATAAAATAGACAGGAGTGGCTGCAAGGTGTAAAAAGTACACTTCAAAATTATTTGGAAGGAAAAGAAGGTACTGCTTACATATAACTCAAATTAGTCATTTTACAGTAGTTTTTTTGTATCCTCTTCCTACCCACACTCCTTGGTTGTTGCTTTATATATGAGAGTACTGGTATTAAGATAACACCTAAGAGAAACTAGTTATAGTTAATATCTCTTTTTCTCTATGAATTTTTAACTCATCAGAGAGAAGGAATAGTGCAATGCAATGAAAAGATCATGTAGACCCTAAAGAGGGAGAAGACATTTAAAATAATTTGCAATTAAGCAAACAACTTTTGCTGTTTGCAGTATCAGCACAGAGCATTTCATGTGCTGAACAAATCTATAAAACATCAACTGTTTTGAGGAAAACCCTTGGAAAAGAAGAGTGAAGTCTGTTGAATACATTTTCAACATAAAACATTCATCTAATTCTATTTAGGATTTATTTCTTAGCACCCTGGTTTAAAAGGCTACAAGCCAATAGCTGGTTGTAGTCCAACAACATCCCACATCCCCCAGGCAGATGATTTTACATTATAATAGATTAATATATTTTAAAACAAAAGCCACACAAAAGCTACAAAAACCTCAGCCAAACAAGGTGCGCTTACTCCTAGTGCAGCATTTGGAGCCTGGGACAGAAAGGTACAGGGAACACTGTTTTTAAAGTACATGCTTAAATTCAGTATTTTCTGGATTATCAAGACCTGGCATAACACCAAATATCTGAAATCTGCTTCCTCAGAAAAATGGGCTCCACATTACTGACAGCAGGAACAAAGCCTCATCTCCAGCCTGCGTAACGCAGTGTCCATCTGGACTGCAGCCACAGTGTGTAGTGAAGGGGGTGAATGGTGGAATGGGCCCAGCCTACAGGTCCCCACTTCAGTGAGTCAGTGGTAGCACACCTCGGCAGAAGAGGCTCTGCACAGGCCAGACAATCTGCTTCCCTGCAGTTGTATGGGCTACATACCATAACGTCACAAGCTGCCATGCCGCCGCCTGCGCTACTCTTCCACGGCAGCGCATCCCTGAACCCTGCCATGCTTCCACTCTGCAGTTGTACCCTAACTGTGGAGGGGTGTTTGTCCTAGAAAAGGATGAAAAAACCTCAGACTCTTTGATCTGTTTGTTGTCAACTGTAAAGACTGAAAATAAGGAGGTAATTGCAAACCTCATAGCAGCAGCTTTGTGGTTTCAACAAAAAGACATTCAGTTTATACTGTTTCTTAAGATGGGCTCAGCTTCTAGATTCTTAAACTGAGAGATGAGCATGACATTTCCCAGTCCAATGGTATGCTAGTGACTTGCACATATCTGCCATGCAATAGCAGTGTTGCTTTCAGGGAGTGCTGTTAGACTCATCATATGGGCAATAATTGGCTTTTGTTTGAGCTACTTGGACCAGAAAAAAAAAAAACAATCCCACTCCTGCACTGACCCTGGGCGCCAGCCATATTGAAGAATGAAGGGTTGTTGGCCTGCGGTGCCAACATACTCCACCTTCACGGGGAGGCCGTGCCCCTCACGCTCCAGCAATGCCAGACGGCGCTCAGATGAGGCGGGCTGGGTCTGGCAGGTGGTGGCACAGGAGGTAGTAAGTGAGAGCAGCACAGCACAACTAGCTCTAGCGTAGCAGTAGAATAATATCCTTGCGTCCTCAAAACCGTAGGAGTGTATTTTGACTTTGACTGCTTCCAATACTTAACAAATATGAGATCATGGCTTCTGGCATAAAAAGAGCAGATTCGTAGTTATGCTGGTATGGCTGCCACTGGTGGGAGGACGTGTCACCCACCCTGTCCCAACAGGTTGTCCATTGACTTCAAACCAGCATCAACCGCTTCTCTGTGTGCTCCTCCAAAGCACTTTATATTCACCGGCTCTACACCCGTGCAAGCCAGTAGCTCAGACAAAGGGACATGTGACAGACAAATCTCCTTTTCTTTTGAACTGAGAAGAGCTGTGTGGTATGCTACATCCTAGGTTTGTTTTATCTGCTGTTTTAACTCTTTGCAGTATATAACTCTTTGTTCTTAAAATGTATTCCTTCTAAGGAACAGATATCTGGGGAAGTAAACAAGCAAAATTTTAAATGTGAGAGCAGAAGCAGACGAGCTTGCAAGCACTGGGCCCAAACACAGCTAGACAACATCACTATGCAATAAAAGCCTATGAATAATTGATTTCACTAGCTGAAATGAAGATTTGCTGTTGAAAAGCTGAATTTGACACCAAAAATAGAAATACTCTGGACTCAAAAATGTCACAGTGCAACATTTTACCAAAATCATCCTCCCAAATGTGTATAAAACACCCCATATTCCAATGATGAGTGTTTCAGCACCTAACTTGTTTTGCCAAAATCCTGATCTATTCTGGCTAGTTTAAGAGCGGGCAAGTTTGAAGCAAGGGTTTCTGCTCTGGATGATCTATCTAGCTAGCTAACTATCTGTCTGTCTATCCCATCAGTAACAATAGCTGTGATTCACAGGTGAGAGTGCCAGAAGGTAGTATTTAGCAAATTACTCTAAACTTCAGAGACACATATATTTCCGTCGGATGCATGCCCAAAAATAAAGGAGAAAAAGCGTGCGTGCTGTATATGTGTGTAGAAAATTTTACAAATTCATATAATCATGATGATATTTTTATTCTTTCTGGGAGAGCAATAGAAAATAGAGGTTATTTGAATTCATTGCTGTTTTAGGGAGAATGTAGTCATGAACTGTATTTTATGAGTCCTCTAGACAAACTTGGCCTTTCACTTGACTAAGCATTTATCCAACACAGTTGTGAGATGTTGAGGTACAAGAAAAATTATCAAAAATGTACAGGTGCAGCAAAAGAACAATGAATGAGACATCTTGTTCACATTAGGTAGCAGGGAAGGGCATCAGCTGATTAGGATTTTGAGGTACTTCTATATACTCTAGCTGAAGAAAATGAGTGATCTTAAAGGTCTTTCTTTCTGTAATTTATTCTCTACTGCAAAGAGTCAAAATTACATTGTCTGAAAAAGCTAATCTCTGGTTCTTCTTGGTGGAAAGAATTCTTCCAGAAACAAAGTCTGGTCCAGACAAAAGAGCCACGAGAATTCTAATGGATGTACTGAGTTCTTTGTCGTTCTTAAGCCCAGACAGCAATGAAGTACCATGACAGTCTCTTGTTCCGTGTCCTGCGTGGGAAAGGGTCTCTTCTGGGCATAATTTTAATGAGTTTCTTTGGTGTGAGTTCTTCCCCATAGTTACAGCTTCTGTGAATATGGAGTCTCTCACACAGGACACGGCCTCCTCTGGCCATGGTCACTGCCCTTGGCAGGAAGTCTTTAACAAAATGAGTCATTGCCCCTTACAGTCCCTTCATTACATCATTACAGTCCCTTCTCTACTACCAGAAACGGCTGTCAAACCATGACTTGCTGTTTTCATAGTTATGCTGCTGACTGGTTCCTTTTCCACTTGCAAGCCTCCATTGATATCAACTGTATTGATATTTGCCTTTGAATTCAGGTCAGCAGCCATATTATTCTCTCCTCTCACAATTATCACTGAAAGACATATTCAACAGGAAAGCCCAAGAAATTGTTTTGAACTTTGAGGAGGCAATAAAGGTAAGAGAAAAAGAGTGAAGTAAACAATAGATAAAACCAATGAGAGTCAGCAGTTTTGGAAAATGAGCCAAATGTGAACAGAGAAGAGGCTTAAAGCAAGCAGAAGTTAGAAAGCTGGTGTGCAGCTCTGGGCACAGGTTTCTACATTTTTTGCACTTTACACTTCTCCCTTCTGAATCCTTCTGTTGGTGAGTGTCATACATTATTATCAACTTCCATGTTACCATGGAGAAAAAAGGAGAGATGGGGAGAAAACAAATGCAAAAAGATAATGATATAGAAGAATTTGTTTTGAAACAAGAATGAGTGGTTTTAGAGAAAACAATTAACCTTAAAGGTACAATGGAATCACTCAAAAAAAAAAAAAAATTGGCTTTTAATGGAAAGTTGGCACTGAAGAATTTTAAAGTAATACTGTAGCAGAAAGGGACTTCTGAAGAAAGTACTTGCAGCTACGGAGTTAGGTAATTGTGGTTTTGATAAAACTACACCTCTATTCTGGGAAAAGATGCCAAAACGACATACAATGGTTCTCCAGGCTTTTTATCTTTAAGAATTCTCAATTGAATGTCTTCAGTCCCTAAGTAAGAAGACATTGGGCATTTGTTCTTATCTTTTAAATGTAATTTCTGTGAATGTAAACTCACATCTGTAAAAATCAAGTTGTACTCTTTCTGATTTGAGTATCAGCAGAAAAATCAAAAACCATGAAAAGCATTATCTTCATTTGGCTTGTGCAGTGCCACAAAATTCAGATAATCCAGAATGCGAGATGCAACTAAAAATCCAGTTTGCATTGATGCCTGTACTAATACTTCAGCGAAAAGGAAGTGGAATCAAAATTTCCTCTTCTTTTTTTTTTAATACCTATGATTCTTATTCAAAGTTGGTAAAGACTTAATGAACAAGAAAGTTTTTGATCTAGAATGAAATCAAGTTTTATGGTGCAGTGAGGTTACCAACTCAGAGTCTTTTTACTTCCCATGGGAATCTTGTCTTCTCTTGTCAGAATAAAGATCATAAACTCACAGAATCATTTAGTTTGGAAAAGACCCTTAAGATGATTGAGTCCAACTGTTAACATAACACTGTCACATTTACCAGTAAACTTTGTCCCTAATCATATCATATACACATCTTTTAAATATCTTCAGGAATGATGGATGACTTGATCACTTCCCTGGGTAGCCTGTTCAAAACCTTGAAAAATCTTTTGATAAAGAAATTTTCCTAATATCCAATTTAAATCTTCATGGATGCACAGAATCACAGAATGTTAAGGTTTGGAAGGGACCTTAAAAGATCATCTAGTCCAATTCTCCTGCCAGAGCAGGACCACCTAGAGTAGGTCACACAGGAACTCATCCAGGTGGGTGAGAGTCTCCAGAGAAGGAGACTCAACAACCCATCTGAGCAGCCTGTTCCAGTGCTCCATCACCCTCACAGTGAATAAATTCTTCCTTGTCTTTCTTTGGAACCTCTTGTGTTTCAGTTTATACCCATTACCCCTTGTCTTGTCATTGGCCATCATTGAGAAGAGCCTGGTTCCATCCTCTTGACACCTGCTCTTCACATATTTGTAAACATTAATGAGGTCACCCCTCTGTCTCCTCTTCTTCAAGGTAAAGAGCCCCAGCTCCCTCAGCCTTTTGTCATAAGGGAGATGCTCCACTCCCTTCATCATCTTGGTAGCCGTGCACTGAACTCTCTCCAGCAGCTCCCTGTCCTTGAACTGAGGAGCACAGAGCTGGATACAATATTCCAGATGCAGTCTCACGAGGGCAGAGTATAGGGGGAGGAGAACCTCTCTTGACCCACTAACCGCAGCCCTTCTAATACACCCCAGGATGCCATTGACCTTCTTGGTCTCAAGGGCACATTGCTGGCTCATGGTCATTCTGCTGTCCACCAAGACGCCCAGGTCCCTTTCCCCTACAATGCTCTAAGAGTTCAACTTGAGGATATTTCCTCTTGTCTTATTACTTTTGTCTTTGGAAAAGAGATCAAATCCCACCTCGCTAAATCCTCCTTTCAGGTAGTTGTAGAGAGTGATTGGTCTCCCCTCAGACTCCCTTTGTACAGACTAAACAACCTCAGTTCCCTCCTCTGCTTCTCATAAGACTTGCTCTCTAGACTGTTCATCAGCTTCATTGCCCATCTCTGGATACTTTCCAGCACCTGAGTGGCTTTCTTGTAGTGAAGGGCCCAAAACTGAACACACTACTCCAGGTGCCATCTCACAATCACCAAGTACAGGGGGACAGTCACTTCATTGGTCCTGCTGGCCACACTATTTCTGATGAAAATGTTGGCAAGTACTCATATTTGCCACAAATTCTGCACCAATAGCTTTTTCTATTTAAAATATTGTATTTGACATAATGATTATTTTTGATTGGGAAATAAATACTGTACAATTGAGTAGAATGTTTTACTAAGGTTGGACTTGATAAGTGTATGTTGATTATCATGCCATACACTGGAGCTGATAGACCTGGCCTGATATTTGTTGAAGTACTACATTCATTGGGCAATGAAGGCCTGCAATAAAGAGAAACTAATGGAAGCAATTAGGAAAGAACACCTGTCGGTGGAAGACTGCAACCTCTACATTGACTATAGCCAGAAATTGCTCCCAATAGTTATTCACAACAATGGAAGGACTCTGGACTGTGAAGGTAGGCAATGATGGACTGCAATAAAATTTTCAAATGAGTTTTCACGTTGTCCAATAAAATTCTATGACTTTGTTAATCTGTGTTGACACAGACCAACACATGGCTAAAAACAAAATGATGTAAGAAAGGTGCTAATGGCTATTGTTGGTGAAAGTACCTTTGTACTTCTGAAGGACTAGAGTCCAAATTTTCCATTCATCACAGATGACCCCGAGACTTTTGGTTTTATCCTAATCTTTGTTGGAAGTTTCACCTTATTAGACAGGTTAAGTCAGTATGTGTTCTCTGTTCTGCATTCAGGGCCATAAGAAAAAAGTTATTGTAAGAAAGACAGCCATGGAAGCAAAATTGTAAGGAAAATATCTTTCTACACTATATGGTTTTAGCCAGCAGATGACACAGAACTGAGCATTTTACTAGCAATATATTTTACTTGTTACCTGAATTTTAGACAGCAACTGTTCACAAAGTAGCAATATTTTACTTTAAGAACAATATTTTAACTTTAAGAACTTTAATTTTACTTTAGGGACTGTTAGAAAGAGATATTCAGGTAAAAGTTTATACTTCTCTTCCAGTTCTCAGATGGACAATAAATAAATATTTGACATAGTTTAACTTCTCAGTTTTCCCTGTGAATATGGCAAGTGAGATGCAACAACAGTTGCAGAGGGAGGAAGGGTTGTGGGCCCAGAAGAAGAGGAGATGCTAAGAGGACTCTGTTTGCAGTGACACGCATAGACTCAGTATGCTCTTACATTTGATTTTCATGTTCTTCAAATAACCATGGTGTTAGCAATAGGAAACTGGTAGGACTGGAACAAAATCTCTATCAGAAACCTGAGAAATCAATCAAATGTTGCTTTTTAATCTGTTATTGAACCTCACGGAAAAATATTCCACCTAGTTAACAATTATGTGGCTTTTTAATTATTATTAGCCAGTTAAATGTATATATTGCAATTGTTCTGGAGAGAACAGGCAATTCCCTTTCCCTTAAATATACTTCTCCTCATTGCTGTAATGTAACTAAAAGAGACTGCTTCATGCCTCGGAAAAAACCTAACCACAATATGAAGGTTTAATCAATAGACTTAATTTAATTCCGTAATGATGAGCCGACTCTCTTCAGGGCCTAATTTTCTGTTCTCTACAGATAGTAGAACCCAATTTTTTTGTTGGCACAACTGTTTACATACAATAAGACAAAAATTTGTGTCTAGAAAGTCATTAATTAGAAATCCAAAAAAGAAATAGAAATTGTGAGAGTAATTAAAATGAAAGCAACACTGGTTTTGCTCAAAAAGAGTCTTGCATCTATGATTTCATTGTGCTTTTTAGACAGCATATAATTATAGAATCATAGAACCACAGAACGGTTTGGGTTGGAAAAGACCTTAAAGGTCATTTGTTTCCAAACCTTCTGCCATGGGCAAGGACACCTTCCACCAGACCACAAGTTGCTCACAGCCCTATGTAACCTGGCCTTGAATGCTTTCAGGGATGAGACATCCACATCTTCTCTGGGCAATCTATTCCAGTGACTCACTACCTGCATAGTGAAGAAAGTCTTCCTAATATCTGGTTTAAATCTATCCTTTCTCAGTTTAAAACCATTATCCCTTGTCCTGTCACTATATGTCACCATATGTCATTGTAAACAGTCCCTCTCTGGCTTGCTTGTAGGCTTCTTTTATGTACTACGTTCCTATCGGGTCTCCTCAGGCCCTTCTCAAGGCTAAAAATCCCAACTCTCAGACTATGTACACAGGAAATATTCTACAGACCTCTGAGTCTCTTCGTTCATAGAATCATAGCATCATTTCAGTTGGAAGAGACCTTTAAGATCATTGAGTCCAGCCTTATCAACCACTAGACCATTTCCCTAACTGGAACATCCACCCATCTCTTAAACACCTCCAGGGATGGTGACTCCACCACCTCCCTGGGCAGCACATTCCAATGCCTGACAACCCTTTCAGTAAAGAAAATCCTCCTCATATCCAGCCTGAACCTCCCCTGGTGCAAATTAATGCTGTTTCCTCTCATTCTATTGCTTGTTACTGGGGAGAACCGACTGACTCCCACCTCACTACAACTTCCTTTCAGGTAGTTGTAGAGGGGAATAAGGTCTCCCTTGAGCCTTCTTTTCTTCAGGATAAACAGCCTCAGATCCCTCAGTCATTCCTCGTATGAGACATGCTCCAAATCCTTTACTAGCTTGGTAGCCCACCTCTGCAACCTCTCCAGCACCGCAACGTCCTTCTTATAGAGAGGGGCCCAAAACTGAACACCGTATTCAAGGTGCGGCCTCACCAAAGCCAAGTGCACAGAGACAACACATGGGCAACAGACACCAGTTGCAACAAGGGAAATGGCATTGAGATACATGGAAACAAACATTCAGTGTGAAGGAGGTAAAACACTAGAACGAGTTACCCAGAGAAATTGTGGAATCTCTGTCAGAGATACTCAGGCTTGTCTTGACAAGGTACCTGGTGCAAATTGTTTTGTATTGAAAAGGGATTCAGACCAGATAGATGGCCTTTTGAGTTCATTTCCTTCCTAAATTGTCCTGTGCCTTTTTAGCAGTTGGCAGATTTACCTGGCAAGTAACTGGAGAGAGGAAAGCTCTATGTCCACACTTACAATAAAGTTTCTTTTAAAATGTCAGTACCATCACCTCTTCCTTGAGTCACTGTGAAACAAAAGAAAATGCAGTTTATAATGGAGCAATCTTCCTATAACTTGTGGTCATGTCCACAAAGTTTATTGTAGTTAAGGGGAAGATAAAGATGAAGAAAAATTATTCACTGCTAATGCATGAGATAAAAAGAGAACTGAATATAAACCAAGAAAAAAATACAATCCTTTATCTTTCCCAGAGAAGGAGATAATCACACTCTGGACACACTGTCCCATAGTGTGACACGTCATGATGAATGCCTCTGAGATTTTTTTTTTTTTTATGAGAATGGCACCTGACCATATATAAAGGCATTCATGTTTAATGTTAATTTCACCAAATAGGCTGCTTTTACCTTCTCTTTCTATTTTCAACAAATGTGGAAAATACGTGGGCTGATACAGAACTGCATAGGTACCCTATTTTTCTTTCATCAACAAGCATTTAACAAACTTTAACCTTAATATACTTTAAAAATGCAAAATTACTGTGTCTGTTAGAGACAGGGGTTTTTTAGCCAGATAACAATTAAATGTTCTTCCTGGGATCATTCCCAGCAAAAACCTTACTCTAAAATTTGCTTGCCTTGTTTGCAGTGTGGTTTCTTTGTTTATTGTGTGCACTCATGTAATTGGCATGAGTGGGGCTATTCACCTGGAAGTTGTTGAATGTCATGTAAAAATTGTGATCTTCTCTCTTTAGTTTGGATCTTCCTTGCCTTAAGGGAGGTTACAACTAAACAAATATGAATGCTTTCCTTTTAGGATCACAGTCTGGCAGCCTTATTGACATTGAATAGCTCCTTTCTGTCTTCTAGTAACCTTCTTAAATGTAGAAACTCTTTGTTCTGCAGAGGTTGATCCATGCAAGACAAGATGCAATGTTAGAGGCTGAGGTGAAACACCTGGCAAGCAAGTGTAGGCACATTACAACACTCTAAAAAGTCATTCAGAGTGGAATTATTTGTGATTTGCTATATACACAGAGGTCTTTGAGTATAAAAACTTCAAGAAAGGCTTCAGCAGGTACTTGAATAAGTAGATGAAGCACTGAGATTTTATTTTCATCAAATTTGTCTTAGTGTTTAGATGCATATGTATTTAACATGCTGACTGATACAGAAGTTATGTTTAAAATTTTAGTGTTCAAGATAATAGTTATCAAACTTTTATTTTAATTTGCTGCTACTGAAAGGGACTGGATCAGAGAGAAGAAGAGGTAGAAAGATGGGAAGAGGGAATATGCAAAAAATCTTACAAAAAATATTTTTAAATAGGGAAAGATTAATTGAGCTGCTAGCCCAAAAGCACAAAAGAAGAAATTCTGCAATGTCAAAGCAAAGCCACATCAGATATGTATACCAAGAATCAAAATAAAATCTTATTTGAATGCTCAGTTCAAAATAAGATATCCTTAAGAAAATAACAAAACTATAGTATGTGTCTGTGAGTATCTTGAATTCAATGCACAAATTCATACTGCAATACTTTTTTGCCATTTAAATGTTATTAGTTCCTATGCTGCATTTCTTCATTTATCCTTTATGCCTAATAACCAGGAATTATCTGAGGAGATCTCACAATGCTGATTTGCCTGGATGAGTTCCTGTGTGACCTGATCTAGGTGGGCCTGCTTTAGCAGGGAGGTTGGTTGGACTAGATGATCTTTAGATGTCCCTTTCAACCCTACCATTCTGTGATTCTGTGATACATCCCACTAAGCTCCTGACCAGAAAGTATTTACCAGGAGTTGGATTAATCTCATCCGAGCATTATCCACAATGGAGAGAATCCAGCTTTTCCAGGGCACATTTCATCTGATCTCTAGGACAAGTACTTTAGAATGAGAAGAACCCCACTAAAGCATGATTTATCCAATCTGTTTCTTTTAGGATAGGAGGATTCTCCACTTATAGTCATCTAGTTGTCTTCATAACTTCAGAGGAAGTCTACACAACTATTTGAGATCAAATGCCTGACTTTCAGGTGACTAAAGTATCTACTTGTGTAGTAACTATCCAACAAATACTATTCCAAGAAAATTGTCATCCTAGGAGTTGTAGCAAATTAGAGATCTGTTTCCAGATCAAAACTCAAGATGTCCTTAATTAGAGGTTATTAGCATAATAAATACATTACAAATGAGAAAAGTAACATAAATAGGGAAATAATTTAAATATTGCCAGGTATCATATACAGTTTCTGCATTACTCTCTCAGACCCCTAATGCATGGAGTCTCCTCCAATGCATCTCCTGTCCCAGTTGCCACCGACTGCAATGACTGGTAGGCAGTAACAGCTCCATGTAGACTTTTCATTTCTTATTGTCATTTCTGGCATGTGTCATAGTAATTTTTAGACCACTTGAAAGGTGTCGCCGTGTTGCTGTGCAGCAGTAGGGCAGGAAGAACTCACTTTTGTGCATGTTGAAAAGGTCCCTCATTCTGGTCACAGTCACACTGCACTTTTGTGATTGAATGGGCTTAAACAAAAGAGCTGGAACCATTATCTCTTGTGTCCAGTTCACCGTCTTAAAAAAAAATAAAAGCAAATTACTGGCAGCAGTAATTCTACTATGTTCTATATTCATCCCCATAATAGCCAAATATCAAATTATTATCTGGGTTTTGGACATTCTCAGAATAATTAAATTTATTTAATTTAGCTGACATATTTAGGTTGATTAAGAATACCTTTTAACATTTAGTAGAATAAAACTTACTTTTATGTAGCACAGGAAAAATTGATCCAGACATTGACAAGCAAAGGAATGTATAGAGAATAACCACGCACACAACATATTCTCAATTTGTAGTTGGCCTAGTAATAGTGAACTACTGTTGAGAAGTCAAGGTCATTTACAGTGTGTTAATCTCAAAACATTAGGACAGGATCATGCTTTTAGCCTGGTAAATAAAGAAAATCTACATAGTTGTGTGGGTAATTAAAGCATTAGATGTCCCACTGGTCATTCCTAACTCACTTATCAGCAAAAATCTCAGTAATCATAAGTCAGGGATGAGTCTATGCATGTGCTATACATGTGGCTTTCTGCATATGTCTGCACATCATTTCACAGGAAACTATTTCACACTACAGCAGCTTGGTGAGTAGCTGTTGTTCACACCCTCCAAGAAATAAGTACATGTGAGAATAATACCTTTACAACTTTGAAATGTCCTTAGACAGACTTTTAATCTCCAGGCCATCAACCTGCTGTGAACTCTCCTCCTGACTTTTCACACTTACAGAGAACGTGAGTGAAGCAATGCACCATAAGGCAATATGAAAAGACAGGAAAATTCTGGGAAGTCAAAAATTACTTATAAATATAAATAAGTAATCTTTTAAAAATATGTGGCAGTTTCATCATATATTTAAGCATAAATATGTGAACCCTGATATAAATTAGATCAGTAAATTAGATTACAAAGCTCAAATGATACTGATGCATTTTAACAATGGTCTTCAATTCTACCTTCTTGGTGTCTGCTCCATGTGTACAAAACACCAATAGTTAAAGCACCTGTGTTTTCACAGATTTCCTACAAATGTTAAGTTTAACCTCTGAAGGCTATTTCATTCAGTCTGCTGCTGCTGCTATTTTCTGTATAATGCCTGGAATATATAACTCGCCAAGGATATAGGATAACAAAGGATCTTTCAGCTGAAAGTCCTGATATGGTGCTAGTATAAACCTTGATATCAACACTAATTGAATACTTTTAGAGACAAAAATAAAAAGAGAAACACAAAAGCAATGTCTATCTATCCACATACTTTTAAAGAGGGAAGATTCAAAAAAGAATAGCTGATCATACTGAGCTGAAGAGTTAGTATCTAATGAAAACAGACATAATGTTTTCAGATCTTGTGCCTTTTCTTTTCTGATTTTGTTATTTGCTGGTCCATGACCTGGAGAAATAGTCACTGGTAGGTGAAAAGCAACGTCACTTAAGGATGGCCTTGAAAGAAGAGAGACTTGCTATTTGGCACAGAAGAGGCAAAAGGTAGTTTCAAAGATGAGGTAGGAATGAGGTAGAAAGCATATTAGTAATGGCAAACTGAGAATAACAAGAGAGAGTAAAACCCAACAGTTTGGACATGAAGAATTCTAGCCTTGTAAAAAACAATAATTTAAAATGAAAAGGGAGAAATCTGAAGTCATCATTGGTGTTTTATAGCCTTCAAATATTGGGAGTGGAATACAGCATACATCAAACAAAAGTGACAACAGCATCAACAGGAAAAAGTATATGAGGCCATGAAAGTGAGAGAATTACTGAAAAATTACATTGAAGAATAGAGTAGTTAAAAAGGTAGTTATCATTTGTGGGAGATGAATGGACATACGGGACCATGTCAGGTAAACTTAAAACCTAAATTTCTGTCTGTGTAAATACAGTTTTACAATCCTTCTTCTCTGTCTTCTTGGAGGAAGTGTACTCTGTTCCTTAGTTTGCTGCAAAGGAGCTAATCTTTTGATCCTTAATATTATTGGGATTCACAAAACCTGAGCGGTAAATTCATTCCCTTTAACAAGTTAAATCAGTTTTGCAGATGAATGTTTCACCTTTTCTTGAGTTTACTTAGACAAGAGAGCAGAGAATTGAAAATGTGATTACTGACCAAGATTAGTCAGGTAGAATTTTGTTCTTCTAGACACTACTAAATGCTCTGAATTCTTCAGATTCCTCCTTTCTTTTTCCTCTAAAGCTGCACCATAGCACAAACTGCATCTTGAGCAAGCACATCTCCCTAGTTGTAGCAAATGTATATGTATTACCCTAAATAACTTGGTTTACCCAACCTTCTGTCTAGAATGGATGTCTCCTTTCTTGTCGTCATTGTCAGTTGAATCCTCCTCGTCTGGATACAAGAGGAAGTGAACAGAACAACTCTGTGCACAGTGAACAGATGAGGCTGCCCATCCAACTTAGTTTTAAGAAGTCAAAATGGCAGTAGTTCTCACCAGACTTTGGATATTTGCAAAGAATGATATTTGGTAGGATAATTTTGGTTTACTTTAAACAATTCAAAAAATTTCACTCTACGATTGCCTGGTAATAAGATATCACCTCCTCATAAAGAATGATAAAGACAGGCAACACTGAACTTCACAAACAGACTGTCAGAGAATCTTATTCCGTCAATACATACTAGAGAATCATCATCCAAACAAACCAGACAATCTGTCTCTTTTGACATCTGGTCCTGTTTCAGTACTTGTATTATCCTCTTGGGTTATCCAATTTTCAGCTGTTTCAGCATGGATGCCATCTCATAATTTATGTATTCCAACAATTTATCCATATTTTCAACTTATGCTTATGTCAAACAATAAAGAATATAGAAAGAATAGACAGAAATATTACTGATGCCTTCTGGGATGACAAATATGTTAAAAGGGAGCACAGAGGGCTATGAGTTGGCATGGAATTCTCAGAATTCCATGTATACCCTTAATAAAAAGTTTTAAACTACTGGTACTTATAGTTTGTGTGTATGTGAAGTTGTAAGCCGATTGCATTTCTTTTTATTGCATTAGTAAAGAAAAATTTCTCCCTCTTCTTTTGGCATAAATTAAATAGTAAGGATTTTGAGTTAGGAGAATATCTCAATCCCTTTTAACAGTTCCAGGGAATGGAATTTCAATCTCATGGTGGCTTTTAGGTTCTACTATATTTTGGATAGCAATAAATACCTTCCATCTCATCCTGCTTCAATGCTAGCATTTCTGTCTCCTCGTGAACTTTTTAAAAGGTCACTCAGATATTTTGAGTGCATCTGACACTTATATTTCCTCTAAAGAAACGTAAGGCATTTCTTCTGCACAACTATTATTGTATAATAACTGGGAAGATACTGTGATTCCCATACCCTGTGCTTAGGGAAAGTCTTTGATAAAGTGATTGATAGACTTTCACTTTGAAACAAAAACGTAGAACTAGATAAGCAAAGAATCTGATATGTGCAGACAGTTCAGCCAAATCAATCATAATAAGATTGAGAGGAACAGAAAGATTCCACATCAAATTACCAAGACAACACTTTTGCATACTAAGAAGAAACATTGCATGGAAGTAGAGTGGTAGCTTTTCTTAGGGCATGTTTTAGCTCAGAAGGATGGAGAACCTGTGAATGATACAGATACAAAAAATGTAGAGATTGCTTTAGATTATCATTTAGGAAAAAAAAAAAAAAAAAAAGCACAACATGAAAGAGATGGCAGTTCCTTTTCATCTGAAAAAATGAACCAAGATCATTGGTCCAGAGCTGAGTGCGTTGTACAGGGCTAGTTAGCTCAATGGGCATTAGCTTCTCTGTACATTCACAAAGCACCAAACCTAAGGTAATGGAATAGAGGAGGCACTTCAAGGAGGCAAATCAGGTCTGGAGGCTGAAATACATTTGTTGATGGGATCTAAAATTGAAAGCTTGTATTTTTAGCACTGCAAAACATGCTCAAAAAAGGCACTAACATGTCAAGTTACCACTAGTAACTGTACGACACAATGAGAAGAGCCCTTAATAAAAAGCACTTTATGACCAGTATCTCAATGGTACTTGACCATTTTGCAAATATTTCAGAATATGAAGCAAAAGTATTGGATTGGTGAGTTTCTCTTTCAGCATACATTAACATTTTGCAAGATAAAAATGGTACAAAAGTACAATTGCAAGTCCTCATTAATGGCCTTGCCAGAAGAGTGACCCATCTGAAATGGCTTTTCAAGAGACCTTCTCTCTATGCAGCAAAAAAACATTTCTCTTTGTGTTTAATAACACTCAGACAGCTGAGTGATAAATTGTTGTCATTTTTTCACTATCATATCCATTCAATTTTCTTATTTGGAAGGGTGATAAAGTTCGGAAAACACTGAAATCCTTAAAAATAAATTTGTACTTTTCCTTTGTGCTTTTCAGGAGGCAAAGATTGTCTTCTTTCTTATTATCTTTGAAGTAGCAGCATCACAATGATTTTTGGCCACCAGTGACTCTGAAATGAAATGAAGCTTCCAGGGCTGGATTAAGAACAGAGAGTCCAGGAGATGCTTCTCAGAGCAAAGTCAATGAGAACTAATATTGGTCTTTCTTTTTTTTTTTTTTCAGTTGTCTTTACAATGAAATAAGATCCATGTAGCAAAACTACTTTCATTTATATATACTTTACTCTCACAGTCATAACAGACTTGGAGGTGAAAACAAAGTTGCCAGAAAGATTTCTGCTTTAGTAGTTGTAAATTCCTGCAAATGTAATTAATTCAAATGCAAAAATTTAAACTGCCTACAAGGTACTATGGTGAAGTTAGAGCAGAAAATATATCTAGTGCAGTCACTGAAACTTTAAGTCCTTGTTATGTGAGTTTTTCATTTACAGCAACCCACTGTTTAGGATACTTTTTCCATTGGAAAAATGCACAAGTTTCTATAGTAAAACTTTAGTGAGACTATCAGATTTTAAATGTAATCAATGACCAGTGGAAGGGTGGTTTTGACTTCCTGAGAAGTGAAACAAATTAGATAAGAGAAAATGTGATCGGTTTATAACCTTCGTTTTTCTGTTTCATAGATTCACAGGTTCTTAAGGGTTGGAAAGGATCTCAAAAGATCATCTAATCCAATCCTGCTAGAGCAAGACCATCTAGAGTAGTTCACACAGGAATTCATCCAGGTGAGTTTTGAATGTCCCTGGAAAGGAGACTCAACAACTTATCTGGGCAGCCCATTCCAGTGCTCCATCACCCTCACAGTGAAGTTATTCCTTGTGTTTCTTTGGGATCTCTTATGTTCCAGCTTATACCTGTTGCACCTTGTCCTATCATAGGGCATCATTGAGAACAGCCTGGCTCCATCCTCCTGACGCTCTTTATATATTTGTAAACATTAATGAGATCACCCCTCAGTCTCCTCCAAGCTAAAAGAGCCCCAGATCCCTCAGCCTTTCATCATAAGGGAGATGATCCATTCCCTTAATGATCTTTGTGGCCCTGCGATGGACTCTCTCTAGCAGCTCCCTGTCCTTCTTGAACTGAGGGGCCCAGAACTGGACACAATATTCCAGATATGGTCACATGAGGGCAGAGTAGAGGGGAAGGAGAACCTCTCTCCACCTACTGGCCACACTCCTTCTAATACCACAAAGACATATTGCTGGCTCATGCTCATCCTGCTGTCCACCAGGGTCCCCAGGTCCCTTTCCCCTACATTACTCTCTAAGAGTTCACTCCCCAGCCTGTACTAGTACATGGGATTATTCTTTCCCAGATGCAATGCTCTACACTTGCCATTGTTAAATTTCATTTGATTTCTCCCTGCCCAACTTCTAGCCTGTGCTGGTCTCATTGAATGGCAGCACAGGCTTCTGGTGTGTCAGACATTCCCCCCAGTTTAGTGTCATCAGTAAATTTGCTGACAATGCCCTCTGTTCCATCATCAAGATCATCAATGAATATATTGAACAGTATTGGTCCTAGCACTGACCTCTGAGGGACTCCACTAGATGCAGGCCTCCAACTAGACCCTGCCCCATTGATCACAACTCTCTGCCTTCTTCCCTTTAACCAGTTAACAATCCATCTCACTACCTCATCATCCAGCCCACACTTTCTTAGTTTTGCTGCAAGGATGGTGTAGGAGAAGGTGTCAAATGCTGTACTGAAATCAAGATAAATCACATCCACTGCACTACCACCATCTATCCACCTGGTTACATCTTCATAACAGGTTATCAGGTTAGTCAAAAGTGACTTCCCTGTGGTAATGCCATGTTGACTCTCTTGTCCCTTAGATGCCTCGAGACAGCACCCAGGATAGGTCATTCTATCACCTTTCCAGGGATGGAGGTGAGACTGACCTGTCTGTAGTTACCCAGCTCCTCCTTCTTGTCCTTTTATGAAGACTGGAGTGACATTTGCATTCTTCCAGTCCTCAGGCACCTCTCCTCCACTTACTGAAGATGATGCAGAGTGCTCTAAACCTTTTTTCCATCTCAACACATTTCAGCTTTGAAAACCAAGATCTATCATTGCCTACAATTCAACTTCCAGCCACTGAGAAAAGGAAAGAGAGCATTAAGCCTGGAAAGTGAGTTGACAGACAATAGTGTTAACCAACTCCTCAAACACAGTAATCTCCACAGCACATTAATGAAAGTTTCAGCAGACTCTGACTGCAGAGTGCACGAAAGGGCCCTGAAGAAGGTCCTCTAGAAGTAGCCAAAGATTTCTAGGAAAAAAAAAAATGAAGTAGTGTAGTAGGAAATGTTTCTAAGCATAACAAATACTCAAATACTCACAAAAACACATTTCCATGGAGGAGTGGTCTAAAGTCACAAGTGAACCTGGCTTAGTCCAGAATCAAGGATGTGAGATCAAGTCCATCTGTATGAATTTGTATTACTACAAGATTTACTGTAGTTCCTAAGATGCACAATCCCTGCAAAACTCTCAGCTGCGCTGTTGAGGAGTGCCATGTTCCTCTTTATCAATATGAAAGGGTGACAGTGTTTCTGAGGTACAGTAGCAATATAGGTAATTATCTTAATTTTTAATGTTATGATCCTCTCTATATAAAATTAAATTGTTAAAATGCAAAGTGGTGCACTGATTTTTTTTTTTTACCCAGAAGTTACTTACATCTAATTTCTTTATTTGATTTCTATTTTTTCCCTTTGTAGATGGGGAGATTAGGCCAAATGGATCAATACAGCAGTGTTCCAGATACCAGTACAGGCAGGAGAATACAAGTACTTTAGGAGTGAGGACTGATATAGTCGATACATAGGACTTCTGCTTTCCCAGTAGAGCATTTCTCATCCAAACCCATAGCTATGAGCTATTATTTCCCAGTTTCCAGCATGACTGCAATGGCTCAAATGACTGTTTGATGGGTTCCTATAGACTGAACAATGCTACTGTATATAATAGTCTTATTATTCTTTAAAATCCACCATTTATATTGATATCTCCCTCTGGATTCTCTTGTTACTAAGAGACTTGCATTCTTGCAATTGCAGAGCAAGACCAATTAATGGAATTAGTCTGGAACAAACCCCACAGACAAAAAGATCCTTTTATTTTATTTTATTTTCCTTCCTTGCAAGACAATTAATTGTCTGAGTACTCTTCACACTCCTGTATTTTTTTTTCCCCTGCAAGGATGTAATCCATCCAACACTAAGCACACCTTACAGCGTGAAATAGGATCACAACCACAGCTACAAGAGATACAGAGTTACAATGGAAATATTGAAACCAAGCTTTGATTTTAGCTGCCTATGATTTAGAAGGAGGTTGACATTGTCAGATGAGGATTTCACGTTAGTGAGAGACAATTTCACTTGATGTACAGATAATTCATTATTCCAGCACTGAGTCAGAGTGCAACAAGGAGTCTATTCTATTCTGCCCTCACAGGGAGAAGTACAGATAATATGAGCTCAATGGAGTCATATTGGTGTGGAAACTGATCTTAGATCAGAATGGAGCCAGATTTTCACCAATATTTGTGATTTTACCCTCTTGGGTACAAATGTTTCTACTGGATTCACATTAGCACATAACTTGCAATTTTTTTAGTACAGAGCTCTTTATTTTCTAGTGTTGCTTGCCACTGCCATTCCCAGAACTTCTTGACTGCTTTCCTGGCACTCAGTACATCTTGAGGTCTTTATCTAGCATTCATTCAATCACATTTTGGAAAAGATTAAGTAAGTCAATGAGAATTTTTCTTGCGAGACAGAACATAGACTCTTGGACTGCTATGTGGGTTGAGAATTTTTACAATGCAGCTATAAATGACGTAGAGCAGTCTACAGTACACTGGCAAAGCAATTCTCTTCCACTGATTGTTTTACAAATTACATCTATCTCTTTCTACGATACACTGTATATTTGCTTACTTCCAGTTGATGGTCTCTTGAAGCCAGTGTATGTGCAGTAGCTCTGGAGCACGTTCTGAACTGAGTATTAGCCCAGGCATCCAATAGAAATCTCTTACAAAACAGATTTCCTCCCTTAAACATTACAATGTGAAGTTGCTTTTAATATTCTATTTGATGACAACATTAAAAATTGAAAAACTACATGGTCAGGCCTGTTTTAGGTTTTCATGGACCTCCAAAAATGAAACAGGGAGTATGAAAAAACACATTCTCAGAGCTATATTCAGTCATGTTTATTCTGACTTTCATCTTATTTAAATAATACAGACAAATACAATGCTGCTACCCTAACTATAGCTCAAAATCCAGTCTACAACCTATGGTGAATTTTATATATTTAATTGATTTTTTTATCACTGAATATCTCTTTAATTTTTTCATTCCTCCCACAATCAATCTCTGCTCAGAGAACTTTATAATCACTCTTTACCTGAAATTAAGGTTTACTTATTCTAATACTAAATTATAACTTTCAGCACCTTTTAATATGGTAAGGATTTTTTACCCGTTCAACTGCAAATTCAATGTATTTATGTTTTTTTGTTTTGATACTCACAAAGAACATTATTAATACAAACCTGAGAACACGTTATTGCAATGGGAAAGGGTATAGACCAGTAAAAACTGTCATTCCTTACACCAAAACTCTCCTTAGGAAGGCTAATTCTAATATGCTACTGTAAGTGACATGTAGTGTTATAATGAAAGTGCCTTGCTATTAGAGGATTACAGTACTGTATACAGCTCTAGCAAAGAGAATGAATAATTGAAATCTAGTGCTTTTATGCTTCACTGAAAAAAAACAATATTTCATGGCACATAAAGTTATTCAGCTTATTTGCATTAAGGTTGAGTGATCACCACTGACCAAAACAGAAGCAGTGATGGTACCTTGATGTGAGTGGAGAAGAACATTCATAAATATTCTTAGGAAGCAAGATGTACCTGCATTTAATCAGTACTTATTAAAATTTTATTCCCTATAGTTATTCAACAGGATCTGTGGTATAAAAACATAATTACAAAAATCAGATTTGAGCTCATTTGACAACAGAAGGGTTTTATGGTGACCTATCTCCAAATGTTCCTATTTGTAATTAAATGCAGCGATCAGCAGTAAGGATTTTGAAGCTGTTTTAGTAGTTCCGCTATTCTGCTTAACATGTGGCACCCGTAATAATTAAAATGATACTAACACATGCACAATTTTATGGCCCTTATGGTGCAACCCATTATGCCAAATAAGGGCCTCTGTTTTCACAGCATACTGCACATGGTCTCATTACACCCACTTTTCTTTTCCTGTCTTCACACTAACAACTGTTAAAGTGAATCAACACACGAAACGTACTATAACAGCTTAGTGTTTATGATATGTGTGCTGTTAGTCAGTGAACAGGAAAATCTAAACATTTACTGTTTATGTAAAGAATAGCGTTAGTGTTAGCGAATTGCTTGGGTCTGCTTACTTTATTATCTAGATCACAAACATAATGACGGGTGTCAATGGTACCTATATTTTCCCTTTACTTCGCTCTCTCATTTATATGTCTAAAAGAACTAGAGGAACACCACACTTGCAGTTCTGTACAGGTTTGTTGTTAAGTAGTTTTCCTTTTCCACATTAAAGTGGGAGAAAAATATTTCTGTCATAAACTCCCACCATAAAAAAATATTTCCATAAATTCTTTTCTTCCTCTTCAACACAGTTGGATTTATCTGTGATCCAAGGTATTAGAAAGTTACACAATTTTCCTGCAGCACCTCAGGAAATTCTACAAGAAACTGGGAATTCTAGATTAGTGCTTTTTTATCATGAATAATTTTGCAATTACACAGCTACTCAAAGACCTCCTACACTCATTTTACAGTCATCAGTTCGGAATGGCTTTCACTCTTTTGGTCTGGGATCCATTCCAAGGGAAGTCCCATAGGTGGGACACCAATGGATTGGACTAAATCTATTCTCTGCATTTCATATTATAGCTTTGTGTGAACATTAGTTGAAAGTTCATATAAAGAGTAACAACCTGTCCTTTCATTTTCCCCTCTTTTCCCCTGCGGACTGACACTTAATCCTAACAGTTTCAGGAATTTGCTGTGTTATCAGTAGTAAGGGGAAACTAAAGCTGCTGAATGTGAATGGCAGAACACCTCCACTGATTTAAAGGACATAAAGGGAGAATCATCACAAAATTGCAGTGGTTGATCTCCAGATACTACGAAAACATAGAAAACAACCAGAAAACACTGAAATGCATAGCATACAGGTGCCACATATGCATTAAAGGGCAGCTTTTTAAAAAGTGCATCTGGAACTATGAGATTTCAAACAGTAACAAGAATGCCACAGCACAGAAAAACAGTGTAAAAGTCAGCAATGAACTACTTTAACCTTTGTTTTTATGCCCACTAGTGAGTGATAACCATGAACAAAACTTGCAATTTTGCTCACCAAAGATTCAGGAGGAGGACATGATGAGAGGAGATACAAGGGTGAGGACCAAAACAAAAGACAATATCTGTAATGTAACAACTTCTCCTTGGCCTGTTCTGGAATAATCTTGCTAAAAAAATCTAAATGTAATAAAATCTAAAAAGCTCCCAAATCTCTGATATTAAAAAGACTAAGGGGGGGGGGAAAAAGCACCTGATAATCACCTTCTGTCTGAACTTCAGGAAAGTTGACTTCCATGATCCTTTTTTCTTTGATTAAAATGAATGTTTGTGATCAGCATTACTATTTACTACCCCATGATCAAAAACAAATAACCCACTTTGTTTGTTTCTTACTGCAAATGAATTAAATTAGACGCCATTAGGAGCACTAGCTGTTTATATCCTTGTTTCAGCAGTGGTAGTATTTGAAGTTTCCTGCGGTAAGTTCATTACTCGTATTTTGTCCAGAATTAGTGAAGCGTGCTGAAAATTGCTAATGACAGATGTTTCTCCACTCTGTCACACTTCTTGTATCATTTGATTTGGAAAGCAACATACGGTGTTCTGCTCTATCAGTATGTCACAGACTGTCTGTAAACAGCTGGTCATAACTCAGTTCAGTGAAAACCATTACTTTCCAATGAAGTGCTGGACACCCTCCAAATTGCATTTTGGCATGGCCTGAGCTGCATAATGCACAAAGTTCTTCTGTTCTGAGGTTACCTAAGGAAGGATTTTTCTCCCCCTTCTACTTGTTTATTGTGTTTCAGGAAACAAAATATCTTTTAAAATGGTTAGATAGGGGATGAATAACACAGGAAATAAAAATGCTTTTTGTTCTTTCTGGAGCCCATAAAAGCTGTGACTGGTGCTGTGCTAAAAGAAAAAAAAAATACAACCCTACCTCACCATTTCTGTTTGTGCCTCAGGTTGAATGGGGTGTATTATTGGGGTCAGGGCACACAAGATGATGACAGATTGAAATGTCTCCTATCAAATAGTTGTGGCATTCTAACATTGCTATGACTATGGGGCTATTCCACAGCTCCTAATCACAATGAATCCTATTAAAAACATCTCCCTGTGGTTTATGTGTTGGTCAGATGCAAAGAAATCCATTTCACTTATGCATGTGAAAAGCAAAAAACACAGAGGGCAGATTTAATATCATGCACATAAGAATACAAGGAAAAAATGCTATTTTGTTCTAACAAAGGCACTGCCTCTGTTGTTTTATTATATGATATGTTATTAACATATATTTAACTGAATATGAATCATACATTTCATGAATACCAATACCTATTTCTGTGACAGAGGGTCTGGTATAGATATGTTACCTATAATGTAAGTATAAAGGATTTAAGCAGCATGTTTTAATAACACTATTTAATTGACAATGATTACCACTTATATTTAAATGAAGTCTTTACCTAACTACTCTTTTTTTAGAGCATGACAATAGGAAAAGGCATCAAAGCTACCTGTAATCCCCAGAGACTTCTGCAATGTTTGTACATTGCCAAATGAAGAGCATCTTTCCAACTACCATAAAAGGAAGGTTGTCTCATTTAAATTTAGGGCAATGGAACAAACAAGCAATCAAGAATTATGCAACGAAACCATCTTAGTTGAGTCGAGATATTCATCTATTCCTGTAACCTCTACCAAGGTTAGCATCAGGAAAGATTGAAAAAAGTACAGCATTGCCCAAATCCAAGTTGGATTTTTAACGTTTGATAAGATACCATTCTCGCCTATCATGAAATGCTATTAGAAGCTGCCTTTTAAGAGAAATCCACTGGGAAAAAAAAAAAAAAAAAGAAACGAAAAGAAAAA
Organism: Colius striatus; assembly: GCF_028858725.1. Lineage (NCBI taxonomy): Eukaryota > Metazoa > Chordata > Aves > Coliiformes > Coliidae > Colius > Colius striatus. The sequence continues at coordinate 60,915,943 of NC_084762.1, forward strand.
AAACTCTCATATAGAGAAATAACTTTTCCAGAGTAACTAAACTACTGAGAAAAGAGTTATGTATCAGCGCCTCTTTTATTTCCTTGAAATGAATCAATCTATAGGAATAACAAGCCCATTTGCTTTAGCAAGAAGTTGGACTAGATGATCTCTAGAGGTCCCTTCCAATCCCTACTGTTCTGTGATGCTGTGATTCTGTGATTATATTAAGTAAATTTTGAAATATATTTTTTGTACATACTGAACACCAATGAACAAATGGGATTTAGTGAAATAGAGTCTGACTGAGTGTTCAGCTAATTTTTATTGAAGAGGATGTAGCTTCTCTTTTGGTGTAGGACCTTTACTGATCTTGGGGTATAACCCCACTTGGAGGAGCTGAAGGAGGAGGATCTACAAGAAAAAAGAAAGTCACAAAAGTTTGTAGCCCATTTTTATATCTGTACTACACTACTTCTACAGAGAAAATATGCAAAATGTTTCACGGGTGATTACAAAAATAAGGCCACCACCCTTAAGAGTTTATTATCTCAACAAAGTAAGTACCATAAGAAGAAAAAAGGTCATTTATCAACAACATGAAACACAGAGTAGTTGAGTTTGCCATGTGTTAACATAATGACTTCTGCATAAGCTACTGGCATATATTGATTTAAATAAAAAGGTTTCTAATTACTATCTAATTGAATTCAGTAAGCAGACAAGGCAATTTACATTGCCAAAATTTAAAATAAATAAATTATTTCATCAATAAGTGGATACCTGTTGTTCATTACACATGCTACCTGTAACATTATTAATCACTCCTACAGTTTGTACCATATCAGATGTCAGAGGTTTTTTATTTTGGCTTGGTATCTCAACCCACACAATAAATCAGACATAGCCTTTAGCTTATGTTATAAGTTATAACTTATGTTATATAATGAAATCTAATTAAGCAACTTCACTTTCTTTTCAGCTATTTTCCTGTTAATTTTGTGACTATGACCTCTGGCCCAAGCAAACTGCTGTAACATTTGTAATCCAAAACTGTTGTAATTTGTATTCAACTCTTCCATCAAAATAATTAGTCATACAGTTTTGTGAAGTCTTCAGCAAACTTGAGCTTTGGACACAACATTTGTGGTTTTTGAAAAGTATTGAGATTGTTTCAGCATAGAAGTTCAATTGTATCAATAGGAAAACGCTCAACTTTCACAAAATATAAAAGGAGAAGATGTGGTAGTCTTTCTTGTGCTCAGCTTCCATGTGCACCTACCAGAAGCATAAATTCATTCTATGATAAGAAGTAACAACCCATCAGGGCAGACTTATCTGTTTATGCAAATGAAATCAAAACCAAGCACCGTCAACTGAAGGTCTCACTGCTTCACCAAGCCATCCTCTAGCTTGTCCACTTAACTCCTTGGATTTCTGGAGCTCTCCCACTTATTTAACCCTCTGGGAACAATCAAGTTCTCCAAGGGTACTGTAGAGATATCATTCATAAATGCAAGAGAATCTGATGGCGGAGATGCTGAGATCTCAGCAGCTCTCTCTTGCACACTACCTCCTAGCTTGACTAAAATAACCTCCAATGCTACAGTATCACCGAGTCTCCATAAGTTTTGATCTAACTAGGCTGAACACATTTAGGTAGCCAGTACTATACATTACTGGGCTGAGTTTCAAGTTCTTTGTTCACCATATGGAGGCAATCATAACAAGACACAAAAGCATGCAGAGTGGGGGGGGGCTGTCTCATATCTCCAATAGAATTTTGCCAAAGTGTGTCAATCTCAGCACAAGTTGCAAAGACACATAAAAAGGAAACATATTCATGAGTGCACCACAACAAGGCAAAGCTCGGATGATGTTGATACCAAAACAGAGGTCTTTGTTGGGTCTGTTGATCAAAGCAAGATTCTATAACAGATTGGCTTTGTGAAAATGGAAATAACCAGTCAAAGTAAATTTCAAAATAGATACTGAAGCTAAATACATTATCATCGTTCTAGGCACATGTAAAATTAAGATTGACCTCCCAGTACTAAAAGCAAAACCTAAGTTTTCCTCATAAAACAATCACAAAAAGTAGACAGGGCATAGAAAGTATGAACTCATACTGGCACAAGATATCTGTTGAAAGATATAAGATGAAGGGAAGCTGTATAACTGTCTACAAAACAGTGTTCAAAAGCTATTCTTAAAGAATCTGATGAGGCAGTTAGCAATCTGCGAGGCTCTAAGAATATAATGTATCACAGTTGCAGAGATTTCAGTGTGCCATCAAAATGCTTGCTCTGTTAGTACTAGGAGATAAAATCTGAACTTCAGTGAATGATAAAGTGAGAAGTTACTGGGCACATTCACACATCAATTGGCTAGAGTAGTAGTTATGTTGCCATAACAAAGCCAACAGTTAAAGATTGTCAAAATCTATAAGATTCCAACATGACTATTAAATATTATCATTAGCCAATAATGACAGCTGATACGGATTAGACCCTGACACTCAAAAATATTGTGATTTCCAAATGCAAGCCATAAGTAGTACACAGTGAGGAAAAGTCACCAAACTGAGTAACTTCCCATGCCTTTTGTGTTACTTGCCTACATGGATGACTTATTTTCAGACTTGTACTGGTCTTGAAGGTCACAGTCTTACAAGAGTGGATTAAGTTCTAACATCTGCTGTCTTAACTCTTAATTTCTTCTTTTTCATCTGTGTTGTAAGCAAGCATTCATAGCCTAGAGTACTACATACACCTAATCTCCACAAAAGTTGTCCCTTGCTCCACCAATGTCCAAGTTAATATTTTTAACAACTTAGCAAGGAGATGCTTACAGAGCTTTAACATAAAAAAAATGAGGTCAGTTTGCATTTCTCATGTCTTTGGAAGTTTAGATTCTCCAAGACACTCACATATTTGATCTCATGTCATGATTCAAAAGAAATTTTTGAATGCCGAACATTTGGCATTCAGCACTGTGATATGTACCAAACTGGGGAAAAAAAAATCTTAAAAAAGAAACTAATGCAAACCAAGGAGTCCATGAATAATCCAAAAAATGACTTATGTATATTAGCTTATATCTATGGACTATGTCTGTCTAACTATGAAAGTTGAAGAAGATTTTGACTTAACCTTGCATTTATAAAAAGAGAACAAATCACATGTGACAGATTCTACTCATGCTATTTAGTGCTCTAGGGGAAAACTCAGGTATTGTCACACTGGGTGTGGTAAAGAACCCAGTCGGACTAGAACAGCTTTGAAAGACATTCAAATTTCTTCTATCTTAAACCATAACCACAGATCTTTATAGAGAAACAGCACCAGCATATCCTAATCATCCTGTGAATGTGGGCATTACCATAAAAACCCCAAAGATGAACATCAAACTGCGGAGATCTTATTGCTTTACTACTGTAGAAATGCATACATCCTTCTTGCACTCCTCTTCTGGGATTTTGACATGGTCCATTATAAGGAAATCACATGCATGGAATTCTCACTCAGGATAATCTCTTGTCATTATGCCATTGTTCAAAACATAAAATACTTCTCTCATTCTAAAATACTGGTGCATTTCCCCATAAATTATTTGCATGTTTTATTTAAAAACTGTCAGATTGTACTTGACTCAAGAATGAAATTGATTCCTTTGATAGTAACCCATACTGAACAAATCAGGTATTATCCCTTCATACCCTACATTTTTAAAGAGTAATGTAAGAATTCAACATAACTTGTGGAGGAAAATGTGATGAAAATTCTGTCAGCAAATTTTTATTTTTGCCCAAATGTTTAATGAGTTCTCTTATTTCTCCTTACATTACAGAGCACTGTTTCAAGGGCGATCACATTAGGCTGTTTCATTCCCTACTTAATTACTGTTGCATACAGTTATAAATAGCAGACAGAAGGTGAGCGGAAAATGACAAAACAAGTTTATTCTAAAGTCTAACATAAAACACTACAGGCTAAATATGTACAGGGAATTACACAAACAAGTGTTGAACTATATACACATGTTATAACAGAAGGAAAGACATTTCATACATGCAAGAAAAATTTTCCCAAAATAACTTCAGAAAAAAAATGCCTACTTATCTAAACTAAAGATCTAAGAGGCCTCAGCAGCTGCTTTCTCTGGAGATGAAAATCTTCTTGAAGGTAGTCTTTTGGTGGCTTCTCAGGCTTTAGAGGGTTTCCAGCAAGCTTCTTTTCTAATCTACCCTCTCAGTCTTACTATCAGCCCTACAGTACACAGGTATTGGTACCCAGCTGAGGCTGTCTCGTCTCTAGAAATGCAGGTAATATATGTGAGTTTGCCAAGCTACACTAGATCCTGCCGCAGAGCAACCAATTGTACTACCTGGTCTCTTCACACACCTTTCAGAGCTGTGTTCAATTATTCTGTTGTCCCTTGTAGAACACTATCATTTTTACTCAGTGAGTAATAGCAATCAACCAATCTGTTAGGCTGGCTTCCTGATACAAATAACTGTTATAAGACTGGAACTATCAGATACAATGATGTATTGAATCTGCCATCTTCAGTTTCCATAGAGATGCCATATGGATGTCTCCTCAGGTTTGTTGGTCCCCAGCTAGAGCAGCATTCACATCACATAAAGCAAGCTGCAATAAATCTGTCTTTTCTTGTCATGGTTTTGTGTGAAGCCATTTCTGGTAATGGGGAAGGGGCTGTAAAGATGGCTCCTGTAAAAAGTTGCTCAAGACTCTCCCCAGCTCTGAGTCAGACCCACTGCTGGGGTTGAGACAATTAGGTGCCTCCACAATCACTCTTTAAGAAAAAGAAGCTGGATGAGGGTTCCTCCTATTCCTTCTTAGTTTTTTTTTTTTTTTTCCAGCTGCTGGTGGTGCAAGGAGTTGGGAGAGAGAGAAGCAACCATGGGGATCCCAAGGTCATTGAGGGAAGAGAAGAGGTGTGCTGGAGCAGAGACTCCCCTAACATGTTGGGAGGACTGGTGAAGGTGAGATTTGTTTGCACTTTGTAAAAGACCCTGCACCAGGGGTAGTGATTATGCCTAGAGCAGGCCATGTCCCATGTGATGGACCCCTTGTTTGCAGAAGTTTTAGCTACTGGGAAGAGCCCACACCAGAGAAGTTCATTAAAGACTGTGTCCCATGGGAGGGACTCTGTATTGGAGCAGGGGAAGAGTGTAAGGAGTTGTCCTCCTCTGAGAAGAGAGAAGCGGCAGACCCCATCTGTGAGAGACTGACCACATCCCCCATTCCCTTCCCCTTCATGATGTTGAGTTGGGACAAGGTAGAGATATTGGGAGCAGTGATCTGGGTCCAGGAAGAAAGGAAGGATGGGGAAGGAGACCTTAAAGTGCTGGTTGTATTTTTCTTATCATCCTGCTCTCTTTTTGCTTTTTCTTCTGTTCTGTTTCTTGTGGGTAGTAGAATAAACTTTCCTTACTTTCCTCTCTGAGTCGAGTACTGGAGTCTGTTTTGCCTGTAATTGACAGTGAGCCCTCCCTGCCCTTGTCTCAATCCACAATGTTATCTTTTTTCCCTCCATCTCTCTGGGGTCTCTGCCATCCTAACGAGGGTGGTGGTGGATGGGGTGCACTGAGTAAGAGACTGTCGTGGTGCTTCTTTGCTCACTGGACAAAACCATTACATGTCTACACATACAAAGCAAAGTAAAGCTTTCTTTTGGTCAAGTGTGAGTTTTGACTATAGTCCAAAACTATAAACTAGCAGTATTAAGATGTACCACTCAAAAACTAGACTTGGGAAATGCCATTGCTGAGGCTCAAAATAAAATGATAAAAGATTGCTTGAATACGGATCAGTTAGCGACTCATTTCCTTCAGTTCAATCCTCTTTCCAGATGTGATTCTGCTAAATGACTGCAATAGGACCCAGGGCTGGATTAGACACATCTGATATTTTATCTGACAAAGTTTACATCAGAAGGATTCCAAAAGACTTTCAGAAAATGGAGTAGAGCATTTGCAGTGGGCATTTAGGAACATGTTAGTTTACGGAAAGATTTGGAGCTAGAGTTAGTTTATGTCTTAAAGCATGAAAGTTTTATCTCAAAGAAAAAATAAACACTTTCATGCTTAATACAACTATGACTTTTCATGTTTTTAAACACGAATCATCTAAAATCCTAAATTCTTGCACTTATTAATAGCCTATACTTTGGTAATATCCTGCACAGAGACCAGCTTTGAGTGATGCAGAGAAGTCTCTGAAGTCTCTGCCTCTTTTCCTATTGTGAAGAAAGTAAAATGTATATGTCTGGTTCACCTTTTCTTAGACATTCATAACTTACTGATATCTAACATTTTTGCATCCATCTACCTTCTCTGAACAAACTCAGGCATCCCTTCTCTTGTCAGAGAGAAGTTTGATACATATCAAATAATTTTCCTAATTTATCCCTCAGATCTTTTTTGTAATAAGATTTATGAACTACCTTTTTGATAGTGATATTTATATGTGGTTTTACAATGTTTCCCTTTGTTTTTCTCTTATATTTATATGTGCCACCATTTTATTTTGCTATTATAGCATATTAATATCATACACCTAAGAGAAATTTTCATTAATCTGCTACAATTTGAGTCTGGATATGCAAATAATAACTCTTATTATTCTTTGCAGTATATATGGCTTCACATTTAGCAACACTTAGTTCTATTATTTTAAAGTCAGTATTTTTTGTGACTCTTCTAAGATTAATCTATACTTGATTACCTGATAATACATGTAGATAATACATATATCATCATAATACTTACAAATCATACCACTTACTCTCCAAATTTGCCACAAGACTGAAAGTAGATCTGATCTAGGCATAAGGTGAAGCTCAAAAGAGAAAAAAAAAGAAAAAACAATTCACATAATAAAAGACAGCCTATTAATCCCTGCCATTGAAGGTTCCACATTTTGCCAGACAGTTTTAAATCTGACATTCAAAATCCTACTTTGCAATGTTAATAAAATTCTTTTAACCCAGGAGGAGTTTTCTTTTAATGCTTCCAAGCAGCTCCCCCAAAAATATCTGAAGCAAATGCCATGATATGCTTTCAGACTGGCTCCCAAATAGATCCTGAGAAGGATTACATTCCCTGTGTTCAGGCCAGTGTAAGACCAGTGTACAGACCTCCAGCTCACCAGCTAATGTTGGACATAAGAACAACAAAATTTTCTCTCAAGTGCACAAGCTCAGGGATGATATGCTGTCATAGGATCAGATACTTCCCTCACTAGTGCCATAGATATTTGCTTGTAGCACAAACACGTTGACACTCAGAAACTTCACTCCAAACACAATAAGGGAACTCTAATAGGAGCTACCTCTTACAATTTTTTTTTTAAATGTTGATTCACCATTTGGCAGCCATTAGCTGCAAATAAATGTGCTCTAAAGTAGCTTTTACTAAAAAAACAAAAAAATATATTATTTTCTGAACAATATATTATCAATGGTGAAAACAATTATATCATTTAATGCACATGTATTCTCCTTATTTTTATTTTATTATTAAATACTATGTTAAACCACCTTTCCTATGCAATAGATTGTGTCTTTACTCAAATTGTGCCAGACTGCTTTTGGGTGGATAGAAAAATTCAATTAACAGTGCAGAAAACTAAGGTCCCTTCCAATCCCTATCATTCTATGATTCTATGATTTGTAGTAGTTAAATAAACTATTTCAAATATCCTGAATAAAAATATCAATACTGACTTGTCTTTCAAGATGACAGATTTATTGTGAGATGGTTTGATGATCTGTGTCCTTCAAGACAAGAGTACTGTTCTTAGACCCTCAAACCTATTTTTAAAATCTTATAAAAAAGGAGTAAAACATAATATTTTCCTAAAATTACTTTTATTACATTCGCAGTTCCCAAGTAGCTTTTTAGCTTCCCTTTTGATTATCTAAGAACTTTAAAATCCCCAGAGTATGCTGAAGTCATATTAGTACAATCTCCAAAAAACGGTGCAGCTCTCCAAAGCAGACAATTTTACCCAGTTTCTTTACAGAGACAGAACTAATGATTTCTCCTGGTTTAGTAATCTTACTTTAAAGATGTGTTGTTTAAGTTTTACACATCATTATTTAAATAGATTATTGGAAGTTATGTCTAAACATATGCTGTCATAGCTACAAGTTTAAGTTTTAGTATGTTTACATTTACAAGGAGAGATGTATGCAAAAGACAGTCAATTTGCAGTAAAACATACATCTTAAATGATTAATTTATTCCACTTCACAATCAGGCATTATGACACAGACATGCAGTCCATAGTGCATACACAGTGACACATGGAAACGCCTGTACCAAGAGAAATTTGACAGCTTCAGGAGTGTATCATCTTCCCTAATGAAAATCTAGATACAAAAATACTGTAGCTAGTACACTTTGCTTAAGAGGTTAGCTAGCTTGCAGATCAGCTCAGTTAGCTCTGTAAAAGATTAGTTGTTTGTCTAGGTTAAGATTAAAGAGAATTACTCAAAACAATGATAGCTTGGCAGCTTTTTTCGAGGTCCTGGGAACAAATGACTTAGAAATATTTAATACTAATACTGCCGACTGCTAAATTTAACAATTTTGTGGTGTTTCTGTTCCAGGAAATTGGAGTTATTTCTTCTGAAACTCAAGCATTATACTTAGGACTTGACTTTGATGTACAAAAGCAACCAGAAAACAAATACCAAGGTTGGAAAAGAAACTAGGACAGAAACATTGAAAAAATACTCACTTTAACAGTAGGTGATTTGTCCTAATTTATTCCCTTCCAAGCCTACAATATTAAGAAGAAAGAGCAGAAATGAAGTATGTACTAAAAAAGACAATTTAAAGGACAAGTAGCAAGGATTGGGGTTTGTTGCAATGAAAAAATATTGTGTTATTTGCAATGAGGATGAATAGACTAAAAAAGTGCTATATAGAGTCCCCAGAACTAAATAATCAGCAAGGGAAGAGCAAGTGATACTGCAGCTGAAAACCTGCCTGCTGCAAAATAAGAGAGGACAGGGTAGCAAAGCACTTATCAATTTTGTTTCCCTTTAAGAATTGCAATGGGCTGAATTTGAAACAGAAATGTACCTCTCCCTACCAAATGGTCTATTAAGATATCTGTTAGCAAATAACTGTAAATATCTGGCAAATAATTGTCCAACTGGCCCATCCATTATGGCAGCAAATGCTCGGCTTGTACAAGCAAATCCTTTTTCTTTTTGGGCACATAAGGAAAATCAAGGTGATTTGAACAGCTTCTTTCCCTCAGGTGAGGTCAAAGGTAAGAAACTCTCAGCTCTACTCATTACCACGAGTACTCTTCTGTCTGACCAAGAACCAGGTGATGTTAACCTTATCCATGTGAAACAAAGTTCACTTCTCTCCCAGGGTGCTGTGCTCCATCACCTGGAGAACACATCCCACCCATTCCTGCAAGAGCATCTGAAGCCTAGGCCATATATCACAGAGCACATCAATGTGGGGATGGGATGCTCAGGGATGAATGTTTCCTCTGACAGATAAAAATTGGCCTCCCAGAAGTCAGCCCTGCCTGGACACTGCCTAGCTGTGTATTTGGCAGGGATTAAAAGGACTGGGTACAGAACTCCACAGACGTAACCAAGCTGTCCCTACTGGTGCACATGGTGCCAGTGCAGGCACTTCTCTGCCTCCCTGGGCAGCTGAAACCAGCCTGGCATGTTTGCTGAGGCAAAATAGATGTACTGTAATGCCCTGTGGTATATTTATCCAAAAAAATTATTGTGCTGCTTCAGAGGCAGTGTTGACATATATAGAAAAGCTTTGTGGCCACTGGAAGAAGAAACACCCAAGGGACACTGAGAAATATTAAGCAGGAGAGGCAACAAAAATTTAACTTTTGCTGTCCAGAAAACCAGTGAGCATCATTTCTAGTGCCCCATGGAATTATTTTCTCATGCCTTGCATTCAACATATGGTCCAGAGAGAAGCTGTGTTCCCAAGGTGCACATGGAGTCAAGGAGAGCCTCGGATGCTCAGTGACACTTAGCACCCAGCTCACTGCAGCTCACATGTTGAGGTCCTGGCAAGCTGAGAAAATTCTTGAGAGAAAGCTGTGATCCTAGAATAACAAAAGCAGCATCTTCTAGGACATGGGGAAGGGAATGGCATAGATATCCCTCACCCTGCAAAACCCCAACAAGTAAGCCTGTATGACATATAGGAGGTAAGAAAATGTATCAGGCCATGTCCAAGAGAAATTTAGTTATATTTGTGCTGCTCTCTGCCCAAATCATGAAGCCCTGCCTCCCAGCATGACCAGATGGCTGAGAGTAGTCTGCAACCACCAAAGCCTTTACACACACTTGTTTTAATCATGATGATGAGATAAGTTCTCCTCAGATTTTAAAGAGCTTCAAATTTGTCTATATTTCCTGTATCTGCCACTTATCTTTTCACAAGACTATTCCCCCATGCCCTCCATGGGCTAAATCCATTAAAATATGCAGATGGAATGAACTGATTCTCTGATATTTTCTTTTCAAGGAGACTGCAATCCCAGGTCACCCTGTAGCCATGAATATTCTAGGTTACTGGTGAGCACAGTTTTATGTGATAATGAAGATACCTCTGTTTGTCCAGAGATGCTCTCAAATAATGGAAATCAACACAGATCCTCATTCAATAAAATAGAAATTGTCACCATTTTGCTGTGCTTCCGCCAGAGCAACATATGGTAGCACAGCTGACAAATATAATCTTTTCCTTTTTTTTTTTTCCATTTCACATGCACATTTCGTTTTGCAGAATACTAAGATTTTACATAAATTGTCTGTTAACCCCTTGCAGTCACAGCATTTGCTGCTTGGGCTGCCTTGAGCTCTTGAATTCTTGAAAGCTGGAGTTAAAATGTAGTCAACTGTCAGGGAATGGTTTATGTCTTCAGTCTACTTGCATTTTTCACAAGGAAAATCTCTTTTTTGCCTTTTCCTCTACCCAATCTTTCTTTTTAAGCAGAAACAATCCACCCTAGCTATATGAAAGCTTACTGATGTAAAAAAAAAAAGATATTCTATTAGCTTGCTGCTTTAGATGTTTTCCAATCCAACAAATCAAGTCACACACAGAATTATAGAACCATAGAATCATCGAATGGTTTGGGTTGGAAAAGACCTTTAAGATCTATTTCCAACCCTTCCTCTAGACATCTTCCTCTAAACCAGGTTACTCAAAGCCTCATCCAACTTGGTCTTGAACACTTCCAACACTTCCAGGTATGAAGTATCCATAGCCTCTCCAGGCAACCTGTTCCAGTGCCCTCACGTGCTTATGGACGTTACACTGATGTAACTCATTTATACTGGTTGTACCAATTTGATGGTATAAAACCAAACTGCAGTCACTTTGCAAAGCCAGCTTAAGATACTTTATTTGTTAATTATTATATCCACATGCGGATCAGCAGATAGACTCCAGTACAATAACCTTCTTGGTTCTTGGTGGTCTTTCTGCAGTAGGATGCCTGTAATGAGACCCGTGCCTCCAGAAATCTCATGAACGTTCTTGACTCTTCACTAAAGCTGACTCGTTTTACTCACCTCAGTTTTTAGCTCTTGACCAACTGTCCAGGTGACAAACTATGAAAGCTTTGCTCATTATTCGCACCGTTACAAGAGAGAAGTGTGTCTACTTTTTTTGTGGGGCTTTTTGGCACTCAGTAATAAGACTCGGGGCTACAGTGGTCACATATAGGAGGCATTCATACCCGTCTCACTGAAAATGGCCACTTGATTATGTAAATTAGCGTAAACTAATTTATTCCAGCTCTACATGATCCACTGGAGGATCCTCTGATGAACACATAGGCAACCCAGAGAAACCAGTCCCAGAGCCTAAAGCTGAGTAAAATGAATGTCATCTAGCAAGGACAGCTCCATTCAGAAGCAGCAATTGTGCATGGGTTACAGATTAGAGAACTTAGGGCCAGTGTAACTCTAAAGCAGAGAAGCTCACTGTAAGAAGCAGTTACTTGTTCCGTGGGGGATTATTTGCAAACAATAAAGCTTCTCTTCAGTTTAAAATCATATTCATCCCAAATGTAATTGACTTCCTTGGTATATCTTTGCATACATACTCAATGTAATGACACAGATAAGGCATAAATGATAGCTCTGACCACTTCTTAAACATATTTGCCTCCAATTTGTGAGCAGAAAATAAAAAACTGCTTTTCACAAATGTCATTTGCGTCCTGACAGTTTGCAAAAGCATCGTCCAACAAACATTTGCTTTTAAAGACTGAGAGCACCTGCACAAGCTAAAAGAGAAGAGTGGGGGTTGAATCACAAACTTGTGACACACATGCTAAATATTTCACAATTAAAGGCTTACACTACATATTTCAAGGCTGTTAATCTGAAGTGCAACAAAGAAATATGAGAGAGAGTCTATACAAGCCAAATCAAATAGTTAAATATGTCTTAACCATCAGTCCAGATTAAGTCAATTTTACTGCTAGGTATTAGACAACAGCATCAGCAGTACATCAGACTACATGGGAACTTTAAAACTGACTCAGTTTGTGTATTCTTACAATGTGTTGATACTTTGGGATACCTGAAAATCTGGGTTCTCCCTTCTTTTTCTAGATTTTCAGCTGACTGGAGTTAAGTTTTGCATAGAGTAGGAAGGTCGTCGTCACAGTAGAAAACAGCCTTGCTAATGGCAACCAACAACAAAGATTAGACACTGTCTGAAGAGGCCAATTTTTCAGGGAAATAAAGTTGTTGATAAAGCCTTTGATTTCCACTTGAATGCATGTTTTGGAACTTGCTATTTTGTTAGCTGACACATCTTGAGCATTTGCTTACTTTTTATGTTGATCATTTCACAGACTGATACATTCATATTACATCTAAAGAAATTATCAGATCTCATCTACTTGAGAAACTGTATCATATTTTATTACATACTGTAAACAAAACCTTTGGGGGAAAGAGGCACATTATGTCTTTTGCAAATCACTGCATTTTTCCAGATGTATGGTATGTTAGAAAACTGACACAAAAGATGTGAATTGAGTTAACGAGCCCTGCTATATTTCCACCAAAATGGGCTGTTGGTTCATTTGAATAACTTTGACCTTTTCTGCTTATTGGCTTTCTAAAAAAAAAAACCAAACCAAAACCAATCCAAAAAAAACACACAAAAAAAATCCATAGCCAATCATTGTGATGACCACAAGTCCACTCAGGCACCTTGACAGCTGAATCACCATCTCACATCAAGAGATTTAGCCTTGGGCATCTAGCTGAGCTGACACACATTAGTTGGTCCTTTTTACACATTAAATATCTTTACAGTTTTCATATTTCTTCTGTTTTACACTCTCCAGCTTTGGCTTGTTGTTGAAGGATAAGCTAAGATACATACTACACAATGAACATCATTAACACCTTGCAATTCTTTGTCATCTTTAGGATAAAACTGGACACAAGGGGGATGCTTAGATATTTTTCTTTTATGGAATACTACATGTACCATATATTTTGGCAAGAACTGAATGAAAATAACAACTGATAAAAGCCTAGAATTATAAAATTCATCAGAGAATTTCCTTTTCAGTCACACTGCAGGAAACAAAAATGAAAGAAAGGTGACAGGGAAAAGCTAAAAGGATATTATGTCCCCTCATACTTTAAATTCCCAGGCTTTTGTTGCCTGCTGCTCTAGAACAACATTTTTTTTACTAATGACATGGGAAAAATACCTTTGGGACACAGAAAAATCCACATGTGGGCCTGACTCAGGAACCTGACTCACTTCACATGGGAACAGACCCAACTGGTTTAATCTTTCAGTTATGACTTCAGTGATAGCCACTTTAGCTGGTTTACTCATGCAAACAAACATTATTCCAAGTGAGCAAAGACTGTAGACTGGAAATGTCCCCCACTGAGCTATAGCCACATGGAAGATAAAATGGAGGGAGACTGAAACGTGAACACTGAAAGGTATTTTTCCAGGCAAAGCTCAAGGGATTTTTTCAGTATAGTCAGAAATCTATTTAGTATTTTATCTCTTTGTATTTTGAAATGTATGGAAGGAAAATGTCATTTTTTCTTAGATTCTACCTCCTTGTCAAGATTTGTATATCAGGAATAATAAGAAAACATAGTAGAGAGAAATGAGTGAAAACTCCAAAACAGCAGCTTGGCCAGACCATGTTTCCTGAATGTAATAATTCAGGTTCTTCTGACCTTTGAAAAGCTTTTCCACTAAAATGTACATCAAGTCTTTCCTTTTTCTTTAGTTCTACAGTCTTCCCATTCACAATTGTATCTTTTGAAGTCAAAGTTGGAAACTACAAGCTGTAATATGTATTGTGTTTTTGATTAACTGAATTAATTAACAAATGTGAATACCAGGCATAAGGTGTGTAAATCTGTTTACCTGTGTTTATTAATTTAGACAGTGGGCAAACTACATTCTACTTGAGAGTTAATATTTTATATTCAACTAATATGACATGTTTGCATCTTGGACTCTCTTTTTTAGCACCACATATGTATCAGTCAGGCAATATATACTGGTTTATTACTTTTACATCCACACATGACATATCTGGCAGCAGCAGGAGACATAAGGACAGTTTAGGTATTTTAAACCTTCAGTGTGTCATGAACTTTCCAAGCCAGTGCTGAGGCTGTAGGAAAATCACCTCGGTGTTCACCTAACCCAGGCAGTAGGCTTTATCTGAGGAACAGTTGTCTTTTCTCCTCATCACAGGGAATATCTGAAGAGCAGAGTTTCTATGTGTTTCTGCAACTTTTTAGCCCGTCACAGTATCTTGAAGAGGAGGCAATACATATTACTGATGTACTGTGTTACTGTTACTGATGTACTTTCTGTTACTGTTGGAGAGATATCAGTTGTAGAACTGAAAACACAAGACAGGAGACAAAGAGAATGAAACTAACCACATGTACATTATCACTGAGTGAATATGAAAGCCCAGTGGAGTTAGTCTTGCATGCTGTTTTGTAAAATACTGCTGATTGCTTTAAAATTGCTATTCAAAATCTCAAAAATGGTCATGACTCCAAAGAATCCATGTTGATCCCTTCTTTCCACTGAAAAAAAAATGATGGGGATAAGGAAGAGAAAATCTGGGAGACTGAACCAGAGAACTATTAGGACTTGAGTAAAAAGTAGCAGCCTGCCTATGCCTGCTCTCTCATAGCCCTGCTGAGTTACATACGTTCGAAGTTGGCAATTTCCCTCATTTTTCAGAAAATAAAATAAAATAGAAAGTTCAATATAAGAAAATTTGGTATCTATATATCTTCATTTTCAGAAGTATCTTCAAGTACCGTTTCTTTAGAATGTAATCATAACTCAGAATAAAAGGATTCTAAGAGTTGTTTTAGATTGTGCAAGTCAAATGAGGATTTCCTGCATCTCTCCATATAACTATCTAATTCACATATCCATTGCATGCCAAACATCTCTCACTAACCAGCTTGAAGGACTTCACAGATCACAGATCAACCATAGTAAATCAGAAGATTTTTAATATTTCAATCACACTTTTTTAATTGATGTTTCTGTTTTTGTTGAAAGATGTGGGTAATAAAAAAACCAAACCATAGCAAACCATCACAAACTTTCAGAATCAAAATTCAGCCTGTTCCAGCTTTAACTGTTTATCTTAGATAAATGGAAAATACTCCTCTAATATAGCATTTCTCAAAACCAACAGTCTATTTTGTGTGACTGAAAGATCACAAAATTGCAAGATATTCAGTCTAGAGCAGAGAAAAACTGTCTTATTTTTCTAGTAAATACTACTGCTATTTTCCATCTTGGTGTGATTGCCAGAGAGAGCTTAGGCAAACTAAATATATATAGTGCAACATAAGCCATACAGACAGCAGGGGAGAATTTTTCAGACACCACTGGAATCTTATTAAAATATTTAAAGTGAGAAGGCCCAAATTATCAGCCAAATCCAGCTAGAGGAAACATGTGAGACTTTATTAACAGCTGTGATTGTATGTTTGTAATAACTTTCATCTGTTTCATGTACATCCAGGTTGTTCTTCTCCCCATTTATCACCTCTGCAATACTAAAAAGTCAGTCAATGCCCACGGGTGAAAGCTCTGCAAGCACAGCTGCTGCCTCCTTTCTGCTTCAGACTCAGCAGGAGAAGCTTCCCTGACCGGCACTGCAGGGACCACCACCAAGGGTAATTGAATTTCCATGCCTATTCAGCCCCAGGTCTGTGTGCTGACACTGCCAGCCGCCAGCTCCAGTTTGTCTCTGCAGAGCACTCACCACTGTGGCATTGAGGGCTGCTACCAAGGGACAACCAAGGGGTGGGTCTCCTGTAGGTAACATGTTGAGGAATAAGTGGCTTCACTAACGCACTGCAGAAAAGCTGTCTGTTAGACATCGTATGAACGATCACTAGCCATTATTGACTCCAGTTCAGTTTAAGCCTGAAGCATACATCCCTTCCAGCCCTTGAGATTCTGTGATTTGCAGGACAATGCATTTATTTACTGGTTACTATGAGCCTTTTCTTCCTTTCTGTCGGCCATCCCTGTGCACAAGCACATTCCATTAGATTTCCTTCTCTGTTTTCATTAACCTGTTGATAGATAGTCTAGAAGTCTAAAAGAGCACTGTCATCGGGAGAGGCAAGCGACTCACACTTGACAGTGATCTTTGAAGTTTATCCTGGCAAATACATCCTGTAAGTGCTAAGGGAAAACATTCAGAGCAGATGAAAAGGGACGCCTTTCTTCCCCCTTATCATCATGGCTAAATATCCCCTTTTTGTAAAACAGTTGAGCTGTTAAGTTCTATGCTAAGGCACGTACACACTTTGGAAAGGTAATTTGAAAGCGAGTTGAGCCATGACAAATAGGGACAGCTGGCCTAATTGAATCATTTGATCTAAGACAGCTCAACTTGGTTATCCTCACTGCAGCCCACAATGATATTAGCGAGTGAATCATTAGCCATGAAATCATGTCGACTTTCCCTATGCAGCGTTCTTGACATGACAGGGAACGCAGTCTGCCTTTCATTACAGCACCAATGAGTTCTTCAGTCTGTCATGAAAGGAGAAAAAAAAAGTGCCTTGAAAACTTTTAGGCCTGACAACAGAAAGTAATTTGCTCCTACATACATCATAGAGTAGCTAAAGGAAAGATCCTTCTGGTGGGTCTCAGGTTGCTCGTTAGACTTGGCCTTGCTAAGCCTTCTGTGGCAGACACAGTCTTCTGGTGGGACACCAGGTCACCACTTAGTAGTTGTTTCCTTATTGCCTAGGGCTTATTTCCTTTTCCTAGGTTTGTGTGGACAAGAGGGTATGCAGTGTCATATTCATTTCTACAGGCTATTTCTAGGAGTAACTTCTGCATCGTAATTCTTTTATACATTAATTAAGAGCAGACTAGAGCTGCATCTTTAGCATTTGGACCACATTTTTTGGCTCTTCTAAATATTTACTGGACTGCTCCTAATCTAACTGACATTTAATCTATTGTAGCACAAAAATAATCACCAGACCAAATATCTCCAAGGTATTTAGGAAGAGATATCACTCTTTAAAGTCCTTCCTTGATTTGCAAACTAATAGGCTCATCCAGCTGCCATGGAACAGAATGAAAATTTTCTGTGGGAACAGAGCCAAAGGTAGATCCCAGTCCCTTTTAACAGGCATAGGTAGACAAAACCACCTCATGGTTTAGATCAGATTATTGGTGGCAAGACCAGACAAACATAATTTGTGCAAAACTAGGAGAATGATGAATTTTGGATAGCATCCAATTAAGAGAGAGTAGCAGAAGTAGATTTTTAATTTTTTTTGCAAGTCAGAGAGACCTGACAACACTGGATGGGGACAAGATTCAGACTCTAGAAAGGAGAACTGCCATATCTTATCTTGCCAATTGTGGTCTAAACAGTATCTCTGTAAGCTATCAGGAAAAGCAGAAGAAAAAAGAAATAAGTACAGGTGCAGAGGTATTCATAAATCAAAACCAAACAATTCTAAAGACAAATCTAAACAAGTTGCAAGCTTGACAAGATATCAGGAAGTTTGATAATGTACTAAAAATTTTATTTGCTTTGTGGGTGGTTGCTTAATAGTGAGATTTCTTCCACTTAAAATATGAAAGATAGGTGAAAAAATCTAATTTAAAAATCTATTTCCCTCTAACAACTAGCTAGCAGTTTTGTAAGCAGAGCTTTTTCTGTCCCAAATGTGGAGTTACATTCTATGTCATGAAGGTTGGGAAGTGATCATTATTTACCAGAAGAAGAAAACCTTGCCAGCTTGCCTTCTGGAGACATGGAAATATAACAGTAGCAAATGAGTAGGAGCTAATCAAATAGAAATTAGATGTACAGGAGTAGCACAGACTTTATTCATAGAAATTAAATAGAGATAAATTTTCAAGTCATTGACACCAATGTTTTTCTCAATTTCTGCCTTTAAAAAACCCCTTTTATTGGGATGGCTACTCAGGTTCAGAGCACAATTTCTGTTCAGTACAAATCAACTATTGCTTAGGAAATTCATCTGACTGAGTTGGCATCCTAACTGCTTGCTTATAATGGAGTAATAATAATTAATTGAGTTGTTTTGTATGAATAACTATATAAATCATAGAGAAGGCAGCTATTTGTCTATTCTGGTGATTAGACTAATCGCCTGGGATGTGGGAAACCTGTGTTCAGGCCTCCCCTGTGCCTGATAAACCATGTTTACACTTCAAATACCTCTAGTATATCCCTGTGGTGTTTCAGAGTGTGTGGGGGGACAGGCGCATCAGTCCGGGAAGTGTTCCTGGTGCTGGACTTGAATTCATAAGTCCTGCACAGGCACTGCACTGCAGCCAGCATTCCTGGCCTGTGCTCAGCAAATCTTGTCAAGCTCAGTCTAAGCAGAGATGCCAGAGCTCAGATATCTTCACGCTGTGCCCTACTGCATGCATAAAAGCAAGGTCAGCTATATGGAAAGCCATTTCCAAGAGATGCACATCTTAAAAGCCTTCAGAAACAGAGGTACCACATTTTCCATATGTAAATTGTCCCGTGCATATCTTTTCCTGTCATTAGAAAGATTTATTCACTCTGCAGTATGAATTTCGGCTGTGTAACAATTTGAAGACTGTTGTTCTATTTCCCCTCAGTCTTTCAAATCAAGATGAAAACACCCCTTATTTTCTTAGCTATTTCTCAAAGATTGGACTAAGGTAAGTTTGTAACTCTAAGTGATGTATTTTTTATATTGTTTGTTATTCTGAGGTTAAAAAATCCTCCAGCATACGTCAGCTAAGTGTTTAGAAGAGGATTACTTCTTCACTTTTTGCAAGTCGTGTCTTTAGTGAGATATCACTTTTTGGCCATTGCTCATGCTTTCTACCAACTGACTGGCTTATGTGGTGTATTTGCTTTGGAATTTAGTTTGTCTGAAAAAAGGCACAATGACTGTATGTAGGTCAGCCCAAACGTGTGTCAATGAAACTTTCATAACATCATTGTCTTGCATTCAGTATAAGTCAACATGCCACAGAAAAGATGGTTCTGAAAGATTTTATTAGTTTTGAAGTTTTTTCATTAGTATTGTATACATGCATATCTGCAAACTACGTCAGATTCTCGTATTTGTTTAGGAGATGAAAACATATATTTCAGAAACTTCTGCAATGTCTGAGACGTCTTCTTTAAAACACCAAGAAAGTGACAGTTGCTCTCCTGAGCTCTCCCAAAGCAATTTCTCCACAAGCCTTTTAGATTTGGAAAGTAGGCTCCCTGCCTTCCTAAAACACTGAGCGAGACCATTTTTTCACTTTAGACTGTTAAGATCATAGAATTATAGAACTGTTATGGTTGGAAAAGACCTTTAAGATCATCAAGTCCAACCACTAACATCACACTGCTAAGCCCACCAGTAAAATAAGCCATATCACTCAATACTTCATCTTTTGAATATCTCTAGGGATGGTGACTCCACCACCTCCCTGGACAGCCTGTTCCAGTGCTTAATAAGCCTCTCTGTGAAAAAGTTCTTCCTAATGTCCAATCTAAACTTTCCCTGGTGCAATTTAAATCCATTTCTTTGTGTTCAATCATTCATTATTGGAGCGAAGAGATTGACCACCAGCTCACCACAACTCCCCTTCAGGTAACTATAGAGTGTGATCATATCTCTTCTCAGCTTCCTCTTCTCTAGGCTAAATATACCCAGCTCCCTCAGCTGCTCCTCGTAAGACCTATTCTCTAGACCATCCACCAGCTTTGTTGCCTGTATCTGGACATGCTCCAGCACATCCATGTCCTTCTTGTAGTGAGCAGCCCAGAACTGGACACAGTATTTGAGGTGAAGTTTCACCAGGGCCAAGTACAAGGGTACAATCACCTCCTTGGTCCTGCTGGTCACACTATTTCTGGTACAGGCCAGGATGCCATTGGCCTTCTTGAACACCTGGACACACTCCTGGCTCATGTTCAGTTGGCTCTCAATTAATACCCCCAGGTCCTTTTCCACAAGAAACTCTCAAGCCACAGTGTCCAAATCTTGTAGCATTGCATGAGGTTGTTGTGGCCCAAGTGCAGGATCTCGCACTTGGCCTTGTTGAACCCCATGAAATTGGCCTTGATCAATTACTCCAGCCTGTTCAAGTCCCTCTGAAGGACCTTCCTGTCCTTAAGCAGGTCTACACACCTGCCAGCTTGGTGTCATCTGCCAATTTACTGAGGGTGCATTTGATCCCCTCGTCCAGATAATCAATAAAGATGTTAAACAAAACAGGCCGCAGCACTGAGGCACACCACTGGTGATCAGCTGCTGACTGGATTTAACTCCACTCACAATGACTCTCTGAGTACAGAAAGCAGCCTGGACAGTGTTTTCACCTGGTTTCAAACTGGGGACCTTTCGCGTGTTGGGTGAATGTGATAAACACTACACTACAGAAACACTGCCAAAATGGTAGTAGGCCTTAAATTCATCAAAAAAAAAAGACTATTTCCCACTCAGAGTTTCAATATGGTTTTTCAGTGCACATAGCCATCTGAAAGGAGAAATATTTCTCTGTCAACTCTTTTAGGCTGGATGCTGAAGGAACTAGTATTTGGGTAAATGGTGAATGAAATGTCTAGCCTGCGTGTGTCATGTCCCTATCATCCACGTAAAAGCTTTTGTAGCTGCATGAACACATGTGTGTACCTTCATGACACACATGTATCTTCCATTGGTGCCACCTCCTAGCATTCAAGCCCTAGTCATGACTGGATAAAAAATGATTTTTTTTTTTTATATATAGCTACTTATACATTTGATTACATTAAGGAAAAGGGCTGAACCTTCAGGTAAGTGAAATAGGTTGTCATTGGCCTTTTTGCAGATGTTGCCTTTGGAGAGCAACTCCATTAGTCCAGCTCAGCCAGCTAAGCTCCTACTGATTTTTCACCAGAGTAAAGGTGCTACACATTTCCATTTCTTTTCTCCTTTTTTTTTTTTGATTAAAAAAACTTTAAAAATAACACATATGGATCTTCTGCACCTTTCTGCCCTCCTTTTCTACCAACTTGCTGAGTTTTTTTTTAAAGCTAATTAAAGGATTGTCCTCAACAAATTTACAATATTTTCTCAAAAAATATATACAGCTTCCCTTCTTTGGTGCTAACAATCAGTCATAAAACTCAGTCAATTTTAAGGATCTTCTTTTAAAACTTTTCAAAATTACAGAGGTAATATTGGCCCCATTTTCTTCATCTGTCTAGTTTCCTCTAACGTAAAGATGCTGGGTTTATTTAGTACTTAAGAAAAGTGAATGTTCACTGTCTTGGAATAGTCTGATTTAATAGCTTGTTTCAGCATGAACCACAGTAATGTAATGCTTTTATTCACTGATGAATTTGAGCAGTACAGCGTTAATCACTCTCACTACCGTATGTCACCTGAATAATCAACAAACCTTGGTGATACATGTTCCTAGAGCCTGTAGAGTGCCATTTATCACTGACACAGAGCCTATTTATTCTTGACATGTCTTATTTGTGCAGAATAAGCAGGGAATTTACTGCATAAATAATGCTGGGTGGGTATGATGTAAACCAAAATACAAGGGGTTTGAACCTATTCAGAAGCACACGTGTCTGAAAGGTAGAAAATGTAGGTAGAAAATGTATAGAAAATGTAGGTAGAAAATGTATCATCACTGCTTCTTCATCAGCAGTGATGATAAAAAATATATTTCATTTCCTTACAACTTTTCAGAATGGTCTGGTGATTCGACTAGACTACTACTCATGTAGGTCACCAGATTTCTTATGTTGACAGTCTCAACTGTAGTTTGAAGTCTTTCACACAACCACCCTCAGCTTTTATAGTTGATTTGAGGGTTTGTTTTTTGTGTTTTTTTTTTTTTTTTTTTTTTTTTTGCAATGTCACTTGCATATCCATACCTGAGTGTATAAAGATAGCTTTATTCTTTGCAGTTTTGAGATGGTGGCAGGTCAGTAAAACAGGTTCTAAAAAACAGGATGGGGGTTAAGGCGACAGTGACATTTCTACCTACCTTTCACATTTCCTGAATGGGGCTGAGCACGCAGATGTACAGTACCTGTGCTTGCAACCTCTCCACCCTCCAATGCAGATCATGGCAGATGCAAGATCTCACATTGTTGTGTATTGCTTCTCAATATTCTACTGGACTTGGGTTCCAGTCTGCAAACTGTTAGAAGCAGTGAAAACCTGGCTCCAAGCTTCTGTTTTCTAAGGATTTAGAACTGCATTTCAAGAAGAAATAATCCAAGAGGTAGCAGTATCGTTCTTAATATTGAAAAACAACAAGAGAAGATTTTTGAAGCCTTGACAAAGTTGCACAACTTAGGTACATTTAGTCAGTTTTACAGGCGAGACCGGAATCAACCTGTCTGGCAACAGGGATTATTTAACTACACAAATATGACCCATCAGTCAGAAAATGAAAAAGATAGACAAATATTGAAATTACATATTTGTATCATCAAAATATTTCTAAGTGATCTGACTTAGGCACTGCCATGTTTGAAATAAAAATTAGAATTTTGGGAATCCCTCAGGGACAATCCAGCAGCTGCAACTCTCATGTTTCTGAGGTGAATGCTTGTTCAAATCTTCATCTTACTGTGTCTGAATCATGCTGTAAACCTAATGACGTTATTTGCAGTTAGTGAAAAGGCAGAACTACAGGAAGATAGCTTATGCAACAACAGCACAGTACTTCATAGTTTTACTGAAAAAGTCCTTGAAATGGTCTTGAAGAAGTCTTTCTACAAGCTCTGCAGTCCAGCCTGGAACAAAGTAGTTCATCCTGCCACAGATAAACAACTTTATTTAGAAATTTGAGGGCTATTAAACAAGGTGAATTTCCCCAGTGAATCAGCACAAATTTATTAATCCAGGTGTTACTCTAATTGTGATTCATTGGAGATAGGAACTCTGTTCAATGGTCCTCAAACTTACACTTTCACTTGGTGCTGTGCTGCAAACACAGGACTAGGAGCTGCAAGCTGGCTTAAAATCCTGTATATTTCCTTATGTTTTGCCATTATTTGTACTTTGTTAGCAATTCTGGTTTTATTTTTCAGGTTATAAAGAGATTATTCACAGTCAGTTTTGCCCCTCTAATCTTTTGTACTTGAAGTACTAATAATCTTCCAGTCACAAAGCATACTTAAAAGGAGGAAAATAAAGACCTGGTCAGAAAATAGGACTGTAACAGACCTGTCAGTAAGTGCGAATTTTACTGTCACAAACAAACAAGTTAATTTAAAACTTTCACAAACTAATCTTCCTCCACTTGAAAAATCATAGAATCATAGAATGGTAGGGTTGGAAGGGACCTTTAGAGATCATCTAGTCCAACGCCCCTGCAGAAGCAGGTTCACCTAGATCAGATCACATAGGAACATGTCCAGGTGAGTCTTGAAGACCTCCAAGGAAGGAGACTCCACAACCCCTCTGGGCAGCCTGTTCCACTGCTCTGTCATCCTCACAGTGAAATAGTTTTTTCTTATATTTAAATTGAACTTTTTGTGTTCCAGCTTCATCCCATTACCCCGTGTCCTGTTACTATCTACTACAGAAAAAAGGGATGTCCCAACCTCCTGACACCCACCCTTTAGATATTTATAAATGTTAATAAGATCTCCACTCAATCTCCTCTTCTCCAGACTAAACAGCCCCAGTTCCTGCAGCCTTTCCTCATATGAAAGATGTTCCATTCCCCTGATCATCTTGGTGGCCCTGTGCTGGACTCTCTCCAGAAGTTCTCTGTCCCTCTTGAGCTGAGGAGCCCAAAACTGGACACAGGACTCCAGATGAGGCTTCACCAGGGAAGAGTAGAGGGAAAGAATAACCTCCCTTGACCTGCTGGCCACACTGCCACTGGCCTTCTTGGCCACGAGGGCACATTGCTGGCTCATATTTAGCTTATTATCAATCAAGACTCCCAGGTCTCTCTCTGCAGAGCTGCTCTCCAGAAGTTTGACCCCCAGCCTGTATTGGTGCATGGCATTGTTCCTTCCCAGATGCAGGACTCTGCACTTGTCCTTGTTGAACCTCATGAGGTTCCTCTCTGCCCAACTCTCAAGCCGGTCAAGATCCCGCTGAATGGCAGCACAGCCTTCTGGGGAATCAGACACTCCTCCCAGTTGTTTTTTTTCTTCACTCAGTGGGACATCAGCATTTACCAAATGGGCTGCAGGTATCTACTGAATAAACAGTCATTTCTGTTGTCCACCATCCATTTACTCCCCAAGCCCTGTGTATCTATGGATTTAGTTTTGTTTGCTGAAATCATTAAACAGGGAAATATCTGTATCTGTAATGAGTGTAGGTTAAAGAAAGGCAGAGGTTTAACACCAGTGTTTAAGGACAAGGGTCCATCTTTTCTTCTAATGTGACCTCTCACTCCCCTGGAATCTATTCAGCATAGCTGTAACTTGATACTGGATGGTGAGACTACACTTTCATATACAGGGAATTTGGCTTTCCAGTCCAATTTCCTCTGGCTCTGACAAGAAGTTTATTTCAGTATTATACCTGTCACTCTCAATGAGTCATCTATATTGCTCAAATGAGCTGTATAGGAAATTTATTCAGAGTAGAGGTACACCTACATAGGTTCAACTCTACAAACAAGGCAATGAAAACTAGTGCTCACTGGTGAAATAATGACATGGTACTAGAAAGAAGACATTCTGATGTTGTTGGATTGAACTTAGCATGCAATAAGGGATTTCCATCTGCAGTTTCAAGCAGGTTAATATTTTCAAATGTTAGTTTCCTTTATGGTTGTTTTAAAGTTGAATACATCATGAATACAATATGAATATAGTGGATTTCATAATTTCATTCCTGGAAACTACCCCTAAGTTATCACTTCTAACCTTATGTCTCCAGTTTAGTACAAAGAAAAGAAAAAAAAAAGAAAGAAAGAAAAAAAAAAAAGGTTTGTTATTAGTTATCAGATTGAAACTGGCAGACTTTTAAATATGTTTAAAATTATATTTGGTGGAGTTCATTTTGGTGTCACCTAAAAATAGTCAAAATTGTGCAATAGTTTTTTTCCTTTAATGACACCCAACATCACAAATCATTAGAATTCTCTTGAATATAGTGGGGCTTCATGTCTTTACAAAGGCCAAAGATTAATCCATTATATTTTGCTATGATGACTGAGGAGTGACTGGAAGTGACCAAAGCATCCAGACTAGGATGAGAAACACAAAATATTCATGAAACCTTTCCGCAACTTTCCACAGCAAACAAGCACAGAAGCGGAGCCAAGTGCTCACTGTTTGTTCTGAAGTTTCACCAGCTACAGGATGTCTGTTCACCTATACCAGCCATTTATGGATGAAACAAGAAAAGGGAAAGTTGGGCAAAAATTGGAGAGGAGGCTTCATGGTGTGACAGGAGATTTATGTTGGAGCAGGTTCTGGTCAACCATTCACACAAAATGCCTCCGTGGTGGTTGCTGCTGACTCTCCTTTGCCAGTAGATCAGTGGCCTCAGGCTCCAGCTGATAGTCACTTCCTCCAGTTTGTCCCTTGTGGTTAGTCAAAACCCAGGACAGGTCAGAGGGCATCTCTTACCACCTGGATGAGTTTTGGGGTTCGGAAGGATTAAGCAGCCCCAGTCCAGACTGGCGAAATGTAAGTCCAGCCCACAGTCTTAACCTGACTCCACTAGATAATAAAGATGATCAAGATAGTTTGTGGTTTGATACATGCTTCCCCAAAGCCTAGAAAGAGGAAGCAGTTTTCAGACTAACTTCCAAACTTGTAAGTAAAGCCATAGGACCTCAAGAGAGGAAGAGAGAAACAAAAAAGCTGTGACAACTGAAAGTGAAAAGTTTGACGACTCTGCCACTGCTGTATTACTAATGATATACCATAACACACACATTTTTTGTTATGCTACTTTAAGCTAAAAAATTTTTAATTTCCTAATCAAACTTACTATCACTGCAGAACCTGAACATCAATAGTTCCATTCAAATCTCAGTCAAATGAGGTTTAACATCCTAAAACTTGAGAGCTTCATTAAATGTTAATTTAATGTCTGCAGAGTTTTTTTCAGATTAATTTCAGATTAATTTGCATGTAGGTATTTGTGCAGCTCAAGCAGTATCTTTCCTTTCTGTCAGTTCCATCATCTGATGGACGGTGGAAATAAGAAAATGTATAGAGAAGGTGTACAGTGATAAAATCAGCTGAGGAAGGTTTAATTACAGGCTATCATTGCATATTTTGCCCTGGCAAGCATGAAAAGGTAAGAAAATAAAATAAATTTGCTAATCAGATTGATAGAAGGTACTGGAACATCTTAGATAAATAAAGTGGGCAGTTTGAAATGGCAGAGCAAGGTACATGACTATTATTAATGCTACTGCATTTGTTGCTGAAGTTTAAAAATGGTTTGACAATGTATTACGTTTTATGCACATTGAATGAATTGAATATTTCTACTAGCAGTTAAAAATACATAAGAAATTTCAGAAAGCGGGTTTATGGGTGTCTGAGGGAAATCACCACAGATGGGTATGGGAATTCTGAACTGTTGTGAAAATTGTTAACACTTGCAAAACACTAGCTGAAAGAAAACAGAAAAATATTTCTGCTGCTCCTAGCATAATCATTTATTTATTAGGGGCATGCCATTTATGTTTGGAACCTTTTCATATGTTTCCAATATAGTATGTCTACAGGGAGAAGTTAGAATGAAGCAATTTAGGGCTGAATATAAAATATAGTAAGGTTCAGATCTAGAATCTTATTAATTATTTATTTGGGGGCCCTGTAAATCTGACCTCTGTACTATGGTTTGAATTCCCATTGGTAGCAAAAAGGACCCAAATTCAGTTATTGGTTGGTTATCTCTGCATGACATGCCATCTTGCGTATTCATACAATACAACCTGTTACATTTCCATGAGGTACTTAATAAGTGGTCTCCTAGAACTCATTAAGCATTTCATATTCCCGTTAACAGGTAAATGGACCTGTTACCAACATATGTCACAGAAGATATCCTAACTGGCCAAGAACCACAAAATTAGTGCTACACTTTGACCATTGGAGATGGTGAGGATGGCCATCACTCTCCCCTGAGCCTCCAGCACAGAGCATGGGTATGATGATGATCCCTCATGCTTGGATGCCACCACTTAGTTCTTCTCCATCATCTTCCAGACCAGGGCATGAAGGAGAGCAGCAGTGGCAGCCCAGAAAGCCATGCTATCACTTCCATGTCACAATACTTCAGGTATAGTCTCTAGGGCATGGGAAGGAGCTCTTTCAAGGGGACAAGAGACAATATGGTTTCTCCCTTAAGAAGAAGAGCTACCCATACATGATAGGGACAATGGTTTAAATCACTGAAAACCAAGAAAAGCATTGTTTTGATTGGGGACCACAAGAGAGAAGCATAAAGCAAAAATTATTAAATAGAGCAGGGTGGTAGCTACTACAAAACAATCTGCTCAAAATGACAATTCACATTAAATCACTCTTATCATTGTATCCTAAGTGCTGTCTCATCATAGCTCAAAAAATAAAATATTGTCAATCTGAGTAATAGTAAAACAAACATGGAATTCATACCACAATATTGACAAAACGTAACATTATCAATGAACCATTAGAATGGGCCTGTTGACTCAAGCAAATGGAATGTAGTAGAACATCTGTTAGCTTCATCCTGCCCATAAAACCTTGGTGACTCACTGAGGGCTTTATGAATTGCCGCTGCTTTTTTACCCCTCTCTGCTATAAATAGAATTCTTCAGCTGAGTCTCGCATGTCCAGCTTACACCTACTGCTTGCCATAGCAAGTGCTAGTAAATACTCACCACTTTGAACAAGGAAATGAGAGAAAATCAGTAATCTATTTTCAAAATTGTTAACAGCCAGTTAAGTGATTTAACTTCGATCAACGGGACGAAATGAGACTCAGAGGTTTTGGGAGTCTTTTCAGCTCCCACATTAAAATGTAAAGAGGTCCAATGGGAGCAGAAATGGGATTTCATTGACTGATGCCAGAAAATATTTGTATTTGGGCTTCCAGGAAGATAGTACAGAAACCAGTGTGACTTAGGGGAAACTGCAGCCCAGAGAGTCAATTCTAGATCATTGCAATGATCTCAATCATAATTTTTTCCTTTTCAGAAACTTGATATATGTGGTAGTTTGACCCTGGCTGGATGCCAGGTGCCCACAACACCACTCTATCACCCACCTCCTCAGCAAGCCAGAGAAGGGGAGAAAATGAGAGTCTTGTGGGTTGAGATAAAAGCAGTTTAATAAAGAAGCAGCAAAGCCACGTGTGCAAGAAACAAAGCAAAAGCAAATAAAGCTGTTACTCTCTACTTCCCATCAGCAGCGATGTCCGGCCACCTCCCGAGAAGCAGGGCTTTGGTACACATAACAGTTGCTTTTGGAAGGCCAAAAATGAATCTTTGCCTCCCCTTCCTGCTCCTCTCCCCCAGTTTATATTACTGAGCTGACGTCATATGGTATGGAATATCTCCTTGGTCAGCCTGGGTCAGCTGTTCTGGCCATGGTCCCTCCCAAGATTGTGGGCCCCACCCACAGCTATTGGTGAAGGTGGGGGAAGGAATGCTGGAGAGACAGGCCTGATGCTGTGCGAGCAGTAGTCATAATATTGATACCAACAGTAAGCACAGCACTGCAAGAGCTGCTGTGGAAAATCACTACCGTCCCAGATCCACTATAATATAATAGAGACATTGTAGACCAAAGCAGATGTTTAGGAATACTCCTTAAATACCACAGACTTTTAAGATTTTTTTGGCATTGAGTCATGCCACAGTTCAAAGACATTTATTTCCACAAGGATGTTCATTTTCTTGGAAAAAAAAATTACTTTTTTTGGTCATTAGTTTCATTACCAAAATGGCATTTAATATGCTGTGTGTCAAAGCACTCAAATAATTTCTAAGACATCACATAGCAAAATAGAATACATCTAGATTGCTCCATCATTGCAATTATAAGAAACAACTCAAGGTTGGAAAGTTAAACTAGAGGAATATAATTACTGCATTCATTTTTGATGACTGATAATGATGACTGACAACGAAGATCAAGACCAGAAAAAGACAAGAACCTTTTGAGATCTCCCTCTAATATTTTAAAAATTAAGGATTTGGAAAGAAAATGAGAGACAAAACCAGGAAAAAACTCAGAAAGAAACTGTATACGAAGGACCAAACTATATAAGCAGGACCAAAAAATTCCTGAAACCTAAACACAAACAACTGGTGTATGGGGTTTTTTTATATATATCATATATGACATTTGCAAATGTTGCTGTTCAATATGTGCAAGCATTGCAATGATGTGTGTTAGCTCATGTGCTAAGCTGCTGTAAAACCTGTGTGAGACTCTTAATTGGCTGGGAGCAGTCAGCTGAGTTATGAAAGATATCGTATTGTCTTCAGAGCTCCACCTTTCTGGGCATGACTGGAGTCTGTTGCCACAAACAACTAAAACTTGCTAGTCTAAGCTAACAAAATTTATTTCCCTGGAAAAGAGAGGTCATGTCCAACAGTAATTTCCAAGAGCTGTGGTGGCAGGGCAGGTTCCACCACCACTACCAAAGTCAGTAGGTTGATTGGCAAGTTGCCAGTGATTGGCTGGGAGCATCTGAATGGCAGTTGCTAAGAGACAGTACATGCTAATATGGCTTGAACACTGGGGCTCTAGAAGGGTCACATCCAGAATAATGAAAGGCTGAGGGAGCTGGGGCTCTTTAGCTTGGAGAAAAGGAAACTGAAGGGTGACCTCATTAATGTTTACAAATATGTAAAGGGCAGGTTTAAGGAGGATGGGTTTAAGGGACAGTGGGTATAAGCAGGAACATAAGAGATTCCAAAGAAATACAAGGAAGAGTTTCTTCCCTGTGAGAGTGAGGGAACATTGGAACAGGCTGCCAAGATGGGTTGTTGAGTCTCCTTCTGTGGAGACATTCAAAACCCACCTTGACTAGTTCCTGTGTGACCAACTGTCATGGTTTGACATGAAGCCATTTCTGGTAATGGGGAAGGGACTGTAAAGATGGCTCCTGTAAGAAGTTGCTTGAAACTCTCCCCAGCTGTGAGCCAGAGCCACTTCTGGGGCTGAGCCAATTAGGCACCTCCATGACCACTTTTTAAGAAGAAGATGGAAGGAGGGTTTATCCTGTTTCTTCCTTCTTCCGGTCCTTCTTTTTTTTTTTTTGGCTAGCAATGATGCAAGGAGTGGGAAGAGAGAGAAGCAACCATGTGGACTCCAAGGTCAGTGAGGGAAGAGAAGAGGAGGTGTGCTGGAGCAGAGACTCCTCTGCATCCTGTGGAGAGGAGTGGTGAAGCAGTGATTTGTTTATATTTTGCTAAAGACCCTGAATCAGAGGCAGTGACTCACTTTGCTAATGACCTTGCACCAGGGGCAGTGATTTTCTTCATTAAAGACCCCATGCCAGGGGCAATGACTATGGCCAGAGGAGGCTATGTCTCTTGTGAGTGACTCCATATTCACAGAAGCTGTAAGTGTTGGGAAGAACCCACACCAAAGAAATTCATTAAAATTATGCCCAGAAGAGGCCATGTCCCATGGGAGGAACCTTGTATCTGCAGAAGCTGCAACTGCATCAAAGAATCCACACCAGAGATATTCACTAAGGGCTCCGTCCCATGTGAGGGACCCTGTATTGGCAGAAGCCGTAGCTGCTGGGAAGAACCAACACCAGTGAAATTTGTTAAGGACTGTGTCCTGGGGAGGGACCCCGTGTTAGAACAGGGGAAGAATGCGAGGAGTCGTCCTCCTCTGAAAAGAAGTGGCAGATCCCATCTGTGAGAGACTGACCACATCCCCCATTCCCTGCCCCCGTAACCTGTTGAAGGGGCAGGCGGTAGAGATATCAGGAGCAGTGAGCTGAAAGAAGAAAGGAGGGATGGGGGAGGGAAATCTTAAAGTGCTGATTATAATTTTCTCATGATCCCACCCTCTTTTTCCTTTGTGTTCTGTCCTATTTCTTGCAGGCAGTACAATAAACTTTCCTTACTTTCCTTTCTAAGTCAAGTACTGGAGTCTGTTTTGCCTGAAACCATAACTGGCAGCGAGCCCTCCCTGCCCTTGTCTCAATCCACAACAACCTTGGTTATCTTGTTTTTTTCCCTCCCGTCTTGCTAGAGCCTCCACCACCCTAACAAGGGTGAGGGTGAATGGAGGGCACCAACTGAGAGACTGTATTGAAGCTTCCTTGCTGATTGGACTAAACCACGACACGTACCCTAGGTGGTTCTGCTCTGGCAGAGGAGTTAGACTACATGATCTTTTGAGTTCCCTTCCAGCTCTTGAGATTCTGTGATTCTGTGATACAAGTTCCTGGTGTCTTTGCCTTGGCTCCCAATGACTGCTTAACATAGTGGGAGTCAGTTTCGATTGGGAAGACCTTTATGTGAACAGCGGTAGCTTTGCCAATTCTCCATATTCCCACTTTGTTGCATTTATTGATAATAGCAACGTGTTAATTATAGGAGACTTGCTCACGGATTGTGAATCCAGCAGGAACACATTGTGATACAAAATGTTCCTCTCACACCAATATGTGCCCACCCATCTATTTTCCTCCTGTTTGAATTACTTTCCATTTGTCTCTCAATATTGTCACTTCTTTGTATTTGATGAGGAACCAGAGCTAGTCAGATGGCAGAACAAGTCCTCCAGATGAAAGTATCATGTTCAGCTCCCCATGAGCTCTCCAGTGTCAGAGTGCTGGGATACAGCACTCAGGCAGCTCTGAAAATCTTCATGAGACTCAAGAACTCCTTGGAATTTAGCCTCAAGTCTGGTCCCTACAAGTAGAAATATTTTATTTCAAAGCTTCGAGGCATGCCAACAAGGAGGAGTCCACCTGTCCACTCTGTTCAGCAGACACATTCACATAAGCCAAAATTAGTTGCAGAATAAAGACTAATGTCATTCTCTTGCAAAGACCCTTCCAACTGCTGCAACTAGAGACTTTAGCCAACTGTATTTCTTAATTTTTAAAATCAGAGTCAGATTTTTGCCCTGGACCGGAAGACAAAAGAGTCTTCCTCCATCAAATACAAATCTGTGAGCAGTGAAGTCGTGTTTTAGAAGCTGTGACGGCCTGTATAAGGTTCCTGAAAAGGACCATTAAAATGTAGAATAAAAGCAGCACTAAAGGTGTCACACAAAACTGATTTTCCTTTCTTGAACAGTTGCTCTGTTTTCTGAGAATCCCCTTTCTACGCAGAAGTTACCAGTGGTGCTGGCTCTGCAACAGGAGTCACTCACACCCCACTGTGCAGAGATCCAGACACAGCTGCTATCAAATAAGGAGGAAAGAAAGGTCTCTCCCCATCCTGGATTCAACAAAAATGCAGCAAAATTTCACATCTCCCCACTTTCCACAGAGAGCAATATTAGAAGGAGCCACTTGCATCGATCTCTGAGGAAACTAATTGTTTACACAGTCAAAAGTCAAATGTGAGTTCTGACCTAGAGCTGCCAGCAGTATACTGAGTTTCTTGTTTTCATATTTTGTCAGATGTCTTCTAAGCAGTACTGAGAGTCACTCCAGAAGTATACAGGTGAGGCATTTTATAGGAGTGCTTGTGTGCAATTACATGAGTCTGTCTCTCAAAAACCAGCAAACAAAATCTCTAAACGTTCAAATTCCTACCTGATTTTTTTTAAAAAAATAACACGTGCATGGTGCCTACCACAAAGTACCTACCTGGAAGACAAATTACAATAGTGGAAAAAGGAGATAAATTAAACTTTTAAAAGTACTTTAAAATTACAGTCTACTATTCAATACATAGTTCACTGTTGATTCAAATAACATCTTTGGGATATTTTCCCATCACTATTTAATTTTCTGCAACTACTACTTTCTTCAAAGTTGTTATGTGCCCTAATCCAGCACACAAAACTTAAGAGTCTTAAAATAGAAATAATAGACGTTCCATTAACAAGCCTCAGTTAATATATCTATATAATCACACATCATTTATATGCGACTATCCAAAATAAAGCTTCCTAGGAAGCTAATCTTTCACTCACATATCTAATCATTTTTTAGATTGTTTAAAAGCCTACAAGATACAAGTTGTACAAACTTTAATAGGCATTTTGCCAGTTTCATAAATTATCTTTTGAGGGTTGCATACTATCTTGTAAAATTAAACCTTAAAAATACAAACTAAATGTCCAGGCCTGCAATCCTTTATCATAGCAGTCCCACTGAGATTAAAAAAATGTTAGAGAGGCGATGAGATGACAGAATGGACTGTTCATATTCTATGAAGTCTTGCCCTGTAAACACATTATTTTCCAGCTTTGTACAGACATAATCCTTAATGCACCCTTGGTTTGGCAACTTTGCCCAGTGGCGAGTTACAGACAGAATGACAGTGCAGTAAGGACACAATGGCAGCCTTATTTCTGAATTCACTGTTTTTTGTCAGTTTTTGTTAGAATATTAAAATTATTTCTATCTGGGGATAGTTTTCCTGTGAAGTAGACAGGCTATTGACACTGTGTGACATGGGTGACTGGTGGAGATTTTGCATGTCAGAATATATTTGCACTTTGACTGTTCTACCTATGGATAGATCTGTTTTAGAAAGCTTCAGTTTATAGTATGTTCCTGCAGGTCATTTCTCTGAGTTGATGAAGCAAATAATGTTTTTGTGTTTTGTTTTAACACAGTTTTTAAGGGGTTGTCAGAGAAAGACTGATGAGGGGTTAAGAATTTCTTTTTGAAGTTGTACAGAATTAGCAACTAATGAGTTGATTTCTTTGATAGGTCTTTTATAGTTGACTGCAGCTGGACAAGAATCAACCACAAAGGGATCTTGATTTTTCTTCATCATTAATTCCAGCTCAACAGATGAAGTCTGGCTATCATTGTCACTTTCAGTTTGCCTTTGTATTATGTGAAGCTCATGTACTCAATTAACGGTCTGATTAGCAGGTTCTTGCATTCTTCAAGTAGCTTTCTTCATTGCTGCCAATATATCAGGTCCTTCAAGTAGGATTATAAAATGAGAATTTTTTTGGCAACAACGTAATTTACAATGCTAGTATTTAAGATATTGAAGCACACAGGCCAGCAGGGGAAGTTAGCAATGACCTTCAGAAAGTTAAGAGTTACAAAGATATGGAGAGAATTATTTAATTAAAAGTTACAACAGAATTAATCTTTTTTCCTCCTTTGTACAGAAGCTGAGTGTAATGAGGATGCTTTTTTTTTTGTCACTTTTGTTTAAATTAAAACAGAATGAGAAAAATCTGGTTTAGCAGAAGGCACAGATGTTCTGGACTCTGGTGCAAGTTTAAATACTGCTTTGGACTAGAAGTTGGAATTGATGGCTTCTTGGTCTCTCTTCTCCAGTCTGAAGCCTGGCACCACTGGTCCAGGAAGTCAAATCAAATGGAGATGACATGGCCATGGCTGCACTTGTCATCGTTTAGAGCTTTGCTTTGGATTTATTTGTTTTGTAAATAAGAATACCAGAATATCAAGTAATATTTGGTTGGTGTTTAAGAATTATGTCAGACTTGTACCTAAAGAGAGTACACTTGATTTTAATCAGATTGGATATGCATTAAAATACATTTCATTTCACAACTGCATCTAGGCCCAGATAACCAAGTTATCCTACTACAAATACATAAAGGGAAAAAAAAAAAAGAAACACAAAAACACGAAATCCATTTCATTTATAACTTATTTACAGCTATGCCTTGGTGTTTATTTTCTCTGGATGATATCTAGCAGGTATAAACTAAATCATTCTATTTTTTCCCTCCTGGTTATCTGAAAGGGAAAGGTTTCGATCCACTTAACTATAAATATTCAGAAACTCCTGTTTATTAGATGATTTCTATAAAATAGCATAAAAACATGAATCTTTTCCCTGTTTCATTTCTAAGATCATGACATGTTTCATTATGATACATCCCTGCTACCCTATTGTCTGAAAGTTTAAATTCACAAAATCTGGAATTCAGCACAGTGAAAGCAGTCTCCTCCTTCGCACTGTTCTATCGAACAGGCCACTGAGATGTGATGTTAGACTGGACCCTGCATGCTTCAGAGAATGCTGTATTCCTTGGAGAAACTAAATGACAAGTCTTTCTAGAAATATAAAAGTGAAAAGAAATAATAGTTTTTCAAGGAAATGGTAGCACTTTTATTACAGCTTCTAAAGGTTTATATAATGCTTTGCACTTGAATAACACTTTCTACTCAGTGATCCAAAAATCCCTTGTAGTAGTGTATTTCACTTTCTGACAGCCCAATGGAATAGGCAAATAACACCATCTCCTTTATTTAAATTGGTTAGTGAGTCTGACAAAGTAAAGCACGTAGTTCAAAGCCCATTAAGGCAAATGAAAATACTCCCAGCAGGCTTTGGTCAGTTGCTAATGAGACATCTCAGGTCATACAAAAAATTTGTGACACAGAAGAGAGCTCAGGTGTCCTTATTCCAATTCCCGTGTCTTAGGTAGACATTGTCCACCTTCCATATAAAAAAGATTTTTCAAAGGGCACATTTGTGCCTGTCATTCTCATAGAGGAGTGTCAACCCTGTAAGGTGATATTACATGGATTAAAGAAACAGCTGCATAGCAGAAGGTTCCAGGTAGGCAGAGAGAGGTCTCACAATGAACAGATGTTTGAATCACAGTTCCAGGAAATTAAGGCCATATTTCAGACCAAAGTGACCCAAGTGCGTGCTGATCATTTTGCAGATCTTTACCAATTGAAGAATGGAGAAATAAGAAGACAAATAACAACCTGATGGGAAGGGTTAAAGAAGACATAGCCAAACACTTCTCAGAGATTTCCAGTGACAAGAGGCAATGAATACAAACTGAAATGCAATAAATTGCATTTAAACATAAGAAAAAAACTTTTTTACTGTAAAGGTGGTCAAACATTGGCACAAGTTTCCCAGAGAAGCTTTGGAGACTCCACCCTTGGAGAGATTCAAAATCCAGCTGGACATAGTTCTGGACAACTTGCTGGGTGGTTGGATTAGACAGCCTTCAGAACTAACCTTATCCTCAAAGAATTAAACATCTAAGACAGGAAACCTTCCTGGGCTGCTCAGAATTTAAGCATGCTGTACAACAGCAAAAAGCCTTGCCATCAGTTTAGAACCACAAGAAGTAACTGTAAAGAAGATGCTTCCTCCTCTGCTGACTTATATGCTCTCCATCTACCTCATGTTGCTCATCTAGATCTCATACCATTACCCATGATGCTGCAGTAAATGCCACAGAGTGAAGGGCATGTGGAGGTACTGGAGCACTGTACTTTAGACATGCTGTAATTTTGTTACTCCACCATACCCAGAGTGACAAATATAATTCTTTACTCAATCATTTTTCATGACATTCAAAATAGACAGGTCTTTTTCAAATAATCATTTAAAAGACAACTAAAGACAGGAGGGGAGAGGGACAGCTAACACCTTATATTTCACCTGCCTACACTTAAACTGGAAATGCTTGTCTTTCACTTTATGAATCCTGAAAGACCTGCTATCTGAAAAATTTTATCTTCCTGCATATCTTACTTCTCAGGTTGCATATTTCAGACAAAAAACTTTCTTAGCAGCACACATTCCTTCTATTGTTAACATTTTCAGTCCTTTTTAACTCCTCTTAGGGACCTAGGCAGATTCAGACTTTCTTTTCAAAACTTGTCTAGTCCTTTCTATTTGAGAGACAGCATCAGTTCGCTCATTCGCGGAAACTAATGTCTTTTATGAAAGGAAGGAACTTGTGTAATTTCAAAGCAGTGGTCACTGTAATGGTCCTTCAATTTTACATTGCCCTGCATGTTAAAATACATATCCAACACAAGCGCACACACAGACTAAATTCCCACCTCTCTGCTGTCTCTTGGCTGCTACCAAACTTAAAGGCTGATGTTTTTCTGGGAAACATGGCAGAGCTTGAAATATTTGACTCAATTGTAGGATAACTGTACCAATGACAATTTGGGATTTCAAACTCAGTGTGTGTATGCCCCTCTTGTGAAACTTAAGTCCTTTTCTTAGATGCATCGCTATGCTTTCCTTCCTGAAGCAGAAGCTCTCATTTTCTACAGTGTCTGGTCAAAGTTTACTCTCATCAGCAAAGGGCCTGACAAAAGTTGTCTTTATACATTGTCATGGTTTTGTCCAGCCAGCAATGCGGCTAGACAGTCTCTTACTCACTGCCTGCCATCCACCTCAACTCTTCTTAGCACTGCAAGGGCCCCCATGAGATGAAAGGGAAAAAGATAACCAAGGTTGTCGTGGATTGAGACAAGGGCAGGGAGGGCTTGCTGCAAACTACAATTCCAGGCAAAACAGCCTCCAGTACTCAGAGAGGAAAGTAAGGAAAGTTTATTCTAATACCTATAAGAAACAGAACAGAACAAAAAGCAAAAAGATAGTAGGATGATGAGAAAATTACAACCAGTGCTTTAAGAGATCCCTCCCCCATCTCTCCTTTCTTCCTGGGCCCAGCTCACTGCTCCCAATATCTTTGCCTCCTCCCCATTCAGTGGCTCAGGGAAGTAGGGAGTAGGAGATGTGGCCAGTCTCTCACAGATGGGCTCTGCTGCTTCTCTCTTCTCAGAGGATGACTCCTCACATTCTTCCCCTGCTCTACCATGGGGTCCCTCCCATGGGACACAACAGTCCTTAATGAACTTCTCTGGTGTGGGTTCTTCCCAACACCTACAGCTTCTGATAATATGAGGTCCCTCCCATGGTACTTGGTCCTTAATGAACATGTCTGGTGAGAGTTCTTCCCAACAGCTAAGGCTTCTGCAAATACAGTGTCTCTCACACAGAACACAGCCTCCGCTGGTCATAGTCACTACTGCTGGCACAGGGTCTTTTACGAACTGCCAACAAATCACTGCATTACCAGTCCTCTTCACAGGATGCAGAGGAGTCTCTGCTACAGCACACCTCTTCCTCTCTTTCCTTGCTGACCTTAGAGTCCACATTTTTGCTTCTCTCTCCTCCAACTCCTTGCACCACCACCAGCCCGAAAAGAAGGAAGAAGAGAAAAAAGGAACAGGAAGAACCCTCCTCTTCTGACTTTATCTTAAAAAGTGATTGTGAAGGTGCCTAATGGGCTCAGTCCCAAAAGTAGGTCTGGCTCAGAGCTGGGGGGAGTTTCAAGCAACTTCTTACAGGAGCCATCTTTACAATCCCTTCCCCATTACCAGAAACAGCTCCACACAAAACCATGACAGACATGAATAGGGATATCCAAAATAATACCACCAAAAAAAAAAAAATCAATGCTGTATTTTATTTATGGAGAGATTTATGAAGCATATATTTATAAAGAATAAGCTCCTTGGAAAAAGAATTCACTTTCCAGATGAGGTATTCCTTCAGCTATTAGATATATTCTTAAGCTAAGGAGAAAAACGTCATTAAAAATATAAGTAATTGATGTACTAACATCTATTTAAAGCTAACTAAAGCCATTCTACAAAAGCCATCTTTCCAAAAGTCATTTCCCCACCCCTCATACGCATTTTAGTCACCACAATCCCATACTGAGTGCAAAAGGTAGAGTTAAGCAACACATTTCCCTGAAATGGCAATGAAGTGCAGCCAAAATAGAGATAATTATTTTAATTAATGGTAATGATTTTAACGGTGGAACATTTTAACTAATTAATTATGATTGATTGCTTGTTACTAATCAGAAATGTGATTCAAAGTTCTAATTGAAAACCTGAGAGCAACGGGCACTAAAATATGATATACTTCTGCTGAGAGAACAGGCATTTATTTTTTATATAAAACCTTTCAAACAAAAATTCACTTTGACATTTAAGATGGTCAGAAAATAACATACATCTCCCCCACAGGAGTCTTTTCACTCACAGACATAGCAATCTGAAAATACCCAGATAACTAACTTAAATGAAAACAGAGTGCTCTATCTGGTCTTGTTTAAAATCTGCTTAACCCTTCTGTGCTACGTTCCCTGTCAACATGGCATCATGCTGTCATACTTTAGTACATAAGGGAGAAGCTAACTGCACAGTTTTTATTCCGGATATGAACCCACTGAAGTAGCTTTACAGATCTGAAGCTGTTCTAAGGATCTCAGTGAGTCATTTATTGAATTTAATAGCCCTACAATCTTTTCCCACAGATACAATCTCTCAGCAACACGCTACTCGTGGCATCTTCAAGCCTGGCTTGAGGACCATGCTGGTAGACCAGCATCTTTCCTACCATAAAATCTCCCA
Source organism: Colius striatus (assembly GCF_028858725.1). Lineage (NCBI taxonomy): Eukaryota > Metazoa > Chordata > Aves > Coliiformes > Coliidae > Colius > Colius striatus. The sequence continues at coordinate 60,955,819 of NC_084762.1, forward strand.
TTGCATCCGTACATCTGGAGGCACAGGCAGCACTGTGAGAAGATGGCATTCCCCGAAGCCATAGAGATACACCCTGGAGACTGGGGCCTATGGCTCACCAACCCACCAGTGGCCTTGGCACTGGGCCAACTGTAGGGCTTACCAACCACCACTGTCGGACCCATCACAACCAGAAGGCTGGGTTGCTTCTGAAAAATCTGCTGGACCGCTGCAAATGGAAGTGGAGTGGGTAAAGGAAAACCAGCCCTAGCACCAGGCTTCCTTGAGATGACAGGAGTGGCTGAACAACTGTGGCACAACCAAGCCATCTGTCTGGTAGGATGGGCACCACCCCTAGGATGGCTGTGGGAGGACTGAGAGCCCTCCATCTAAGTCACTAGATTGCAAGGAGTGACAATCAACACAGGGATCAGTTTGATATTGTCCTTACATAAGGTATAAAGACAGGTTACCTCTGAAAGGAGCAGCCCTGCTTATACACTTATCCTGACCTTCTGTCAGATTTGCATCAGATCTAGACATCCCATGGCAGCTGTGCAAGTCCATTCAGCAAGCTGATCTGGTAGATGGCTTACCTTTTGGGTATGAGGAGGACAATAGTCCCTATCAGCAGCAGTCCATAGTCAATGGCTTAGGTGAGTGATACACAAGAGGCAACAGCCCCAGGAATGAGCCACCTCAGGCCACAAGCAGGAAACATTGCAGAATGGGAAAGGTCTGAAGCAGCCGCCTTTCTAGGAATGGGACATCAAATGCTGGGCTGAAAGCAGATCCACTCTCAAAAATGCATAGTCAGAAGTCTTTCACTGCTACTTCTGTTTCGCTGCATGTAAGCTCTAATTACAAATAAAATAAAATAAAATGGAATTGCCTTAGAAAGAAGAGGGTAAAACAAGAGAGTTGTAGTGCCACAAAAATGTTTACAGAACCATGAAGCTGTTGCACAGTTTTGGTAGAGTATTTCCTTCCTTGTTAGCTGATTTTTAAAAAGGAGAATCCCCAAAATATCATTTGGCAACTACTATAAATAAATGTTGCAGACATACTATTGCTTTCTTCTTCCAAAAAAAAAGTATTAATTTTCACAATAAAAGTATGGATTAGAGACATGTAGAGCTGGATTACGAGAATGTGACATTTTAAACACAGCTCTGATACAGCTGGTACCAAAAATTTGTTTTGTAAACCCGAATGTTTTTTAATTTAAACTGATATTTTCATCATAGAGCTTTAGTGCTTGTTGTGGGGATCAAGATGCAGTGATTTGCCCAAATTTCTATATTTAAATTCATTAGGGCCCTTCATACAAAGCCTGAGAATCTTTGGGCACTTTAATTCCATCTATATGACAAAAAAAAAAAAAAAGTTAAGTCATCTAGTACCTCATCACGATCCAGCCTTAAGCAGTCATCTCGCTTGAGTTGCACTTAAATCCTCCCAAAGCCTAGATGTGGTCAGAGCTATTGTTAGCTATGATAGAAATTACTCCTGCGTTTAGCATCTCAAGTGCTCACATGTTCAGCGGGTACTCCATGCCCATGATGCTGGGCTGCCTGTGGGACACTGCACTTCCACCTCAAAACCGGCCTGGAGTGGCAGCTCAGGAACTGATTCACGACGGGATCGGATATCCCTGATTTAGCCATGGCAATGTCCACTGAAGGAATACAGGTAGAGACAGATTCATTCACTTTAATTTTGCAGAATCACAGAACTGTATCAGTACCCTGAATTTAGTCCTTAAAGTAGAAAGAGGGGATTCCATCTCTGGGCACTATGCATTTATCTGCTGCATCAAACCACTTAGTTAATCTTGGAACAAAATAAAAACAAAAAGTAGTCTGCTTTGCTGATCTGCAGAAGGCTAGTCAGGAGTCACTTTCAAAGCTAAAACTTCACCTACCTCTCTTCACATCACAAGCAGGGCAAAATTAGCAAATCAGTCTTGCAAATAGCTTTAAATATCTTAATACACTTCTCCCTTAATTATTTACACTATGGTGAATGTACAAATTCTTTTCCTTAACACTCTTATTGTATCAGTTTTTTGGTAGAGCTGACCAGCAAACACTGGTACACAGTAGAATATTTGCAATTTTACCTTCTGGGAGAGACAACCAAGAACAAATTCCTTCCTAGCCTTATCCTTCTCTATCTCCAGTTACCAAGATGGGAAAATCAAAGCCTCAGGAAGTACAGCTGATAGCCTAAATGAAAGGACAAACTGGGAGTGCAGTATGGAAAGGACTGTACACTTAAACTTACCATTTGTATGTTGAGCTATTTAGCTGGGGGCGGGGGGCAGAAATCATATTTGCTGATTGTATAAATAAGCCCCAAAGCTGCAGCCCTGTGTTTTCTGCTCCTTTGAAGGACTGCCATATCATATTAGCAGTCATCAGAGGAAACCATGCCTAGAAACTTCTCTGAAAAGCTGCAGCACTTCAAGAAGCATCAGAAAGAAATGTCACCAGGCAATACTTCCTCTTGCCCCTTTAGCATAATGTCTCAGGAGAAGGAGATTACAACAGGTTTTCATCATGAATATCTTCTGTTTGAGCAAGGAGCAATTTCCTGACAGCTTTGATTCCAAATTTCAACATTATGTCACTTGCTGAAGTATCAGACACATCATTAACCAGCCCTAGCAGGTTTTGTTATGATATGATGAGTCAATATCTGCTTAGAAAATTTAACCCATTTTTCGCTCTCACGCATTTTGAATGAGCTCTATCCTGAAATGTCTGCCTTTCTGAACAACATTTCATCTGAATCACAAAATGTACTCTGATGCCTTAGTATTTACACACCACTTACACGGGCTCATGCCTTATTCTTTGGCATTTCCATGAAGTAGCTCTACACAAGATTCAAGGTTCTTTCTGGATTTAGTTTTAATTTTATTCCCTCTCTTAGGGAGCTAAGCATTATCCCCCATCCCCTATGTCAGAAAAAGGGAGAGAGCTGTGATGTCTCACTGACTTCTGCTGGATAGCTTTGGGGTCAGATTCTTTGAGTCAATTGCCAGGATATAGACCTTGAACAACTCTTCCTAGGCTGTTGCTTCTGGACCATCCTTTCTTTCTCATTGCACGGTTTCTATCCACTATCCCAAATTAAAGGAGTGTCGTAGTTTCTACAAAGAGTGCCGTTTCACAGCAGACATACAGGATGATTCAGGTAATCTAGCAACTGATACGTATCACTGTGTATACTGCTTTGCAAGATCAAGATCTAGGAGAGGATGTGTTTTGAACTCAGATATCTGTTTTAAGTATGAAAGGGCTATCTGAAGTCAAGGATTATTCATGTCAGGATAAGATACATCACTGTAGTTATTAATTCTCTCTAATCTTTGCATCCAGGGCAGGGCCACACAGTTGTCTAAAACATCATGGAGGGAAGGGGCAAATTAGACACTTCTCAAGTTATTCTGCAAGGTGAAGAAGTTAAGTCAACCTCAATTTCCCTTTTAGTTAAAACACCATTGATAAAGCACAAATTGAAGCATTTACTTAGATGAGAAGGTGAAAGGAAAATTATTATGCGAGGTCTACTGACAAGTACTCAGTAACTTCTCTGTGTTATAGAAAACTTGTTTAAGTAAGAGGATTTTACAGTTAATTTAACTTCTTTAAAAACAGCCGAGAAGCAGAACAGACAATATCCTCCACTTAGCTCAGCTGAGGGAAAATGACTAAATTATAGCCAAGTTTTGGAAGTTATGTTGCAACATTCGAGAAGAGGAATGCAAGCTCAGTACAAAAAGCTGCTTCTTAACTGCAGCAGCATGCCTGGAAAATGTGGAAGACTGACAACAGAGAAACATGTATGAGAAACCAGAGCTGCTATTGTGCTGTGCATGTCACAAAACGAAAACCAGAAGATTATGTCCCAATCACATGTGACTCCTATCTCAAAAAAGAAAAGCAACACAAAACTTCACCTGGAGAAAGGAACTTAAGTCCTCTTTAACTGCACATAATCTTTAAAATTCAGCTTCGGTCAGTCTTTGTTATGAATCTCTGCTTCATCTGGGAGGAGTGGGCTGTCCAAAAGCAGGTATGACCTGGTACTTGCTAAAATATATTTTCCACACTATATGTCTGTGTTCATTTAGTGCATCTTTTCTGGTTCTTTAAAGCTGCTACACAAATCATTTTCATCAAAATATGCTTGTCTGTTTAAATGCTTTGGAAAATGCTTAAAGCAATACATTTGGGTTTGAGAAGATGTTGGCCCGATTTTATTTTCAGTATGTTATGACTCTTTGGAGAACTGCTTCCCCTTTTCAGAGAGGGTTCAGGGTAGAAAAGCCTGTGAGAATCTTCTGGGAATCTCTGACGTACCACCTTCTTCTACACACCGTAGCAAGGGTGTATGCTAAGATAATGTCATGTGTTATGCTCAGAAACCGAGGTCATTTCTGGACCATTAGTCTTGAGCTTTAACACTAGACATTTTTGCATAAAGACATATAAATTTTAAATTAAACTATCTGAAATCTGAATTAGATGTGAATTTTGTCTCAGGGCCTCCCTGCTGTTTCTTGTGCTGTTTCTGAACAGCTCAGTTACTCATAAAATACTTCCCCCAAAAGAATTTCTTAGCTAGTAGGCTGAAATGCCAGTGCAACAAGCCAGGACTTGTGCCAGTATTTTTCAAGGTGTTCATACATGTTTTCTTGGCTCCCAATAAAGCTGTTTTTCACTAGCACTGTATCCCCTGTACTATGACCTTTTTTGCCCTTTCTTCATAAATACCAAATAGAGTCAGAAGTAGTACAGACACAAAGCTAGTTGTAAGTTGAAACGTCAGCTCTGCCAGTGTCAGCTGCTCTCCTGAAAGCTGTTCCAAGTTCCACCGCTTAGAGGAACAATGAGTAGGAAGGTAGAGGTACAAGGAAGACTCTAGTTAACATTCATTTGTGTTAGGTTACACCTACATCTGCTATGTCTGTTAATCATTAATTAATATCTCTAGAAATAGTTACCTAAATTAATATGATTCACAGAAAGAAATATAATTGCATAAACCTTTTTTAAAGCTGTCATTCAATCTATCAAGATGTTGCAGAAGAAAAAATAGATTAAGATTTAACCTGGTGCCCTTTCTCTCTTGCAAGGCTGCTTTGAAATGTGCTTGTTCAATACGGCAGCAGCTCAGATCTCAGTTTTCTATTGAAAACTTCCTTGGAAAAGAGAGTCAGACTGCAAAATCCTGTGAGGAAAAGTGGAATCGAGACAGAGAAAAATCTTCTCTGCGTTTACTTGAGCATCAACAGGATACAAATTTCTCATGCTGAAACATGAAGCATTGCTGTTTCAGTGAATGATTGTTTACTGAAATAGAAAACAACAAAGTGCTTGTTGGTAGCCTCAACAGAAACATTGAGAATTCAGCAGGATAAAGCTGCCTTTCAAACCTACTGATGACTAGTCAGTGGGAAAAATTGAGGCGCAAGGCAAGTTTGCTGTCAGCACCTACACCATGAGTAAAAGCCTTTCCCAGGACACTAGCTTGACTCTTACCAACACAACACTGAATATTTCCATCCCTCTTTGAGCTCGCTGCCTCTCCAGGAGTGGAAACTGCTCCAGCTGGTACCCAAATTGTCACTGGTTAACTGACACTGGATCCCAAAGGCACAGCGTTACAAGTCCATGACTGTCAATAGAAAGCCATTTCTATTTCATGAAGCCTAAATCGGGAACTTATTCCATTTACTAGGGTTTTTGTTTTTTCATGGTAAAATGAAACAATACTAAGAGCCTTCTTAATTTCTGTCTAATATGGAAAATCATGTAGATCAGCCAATTCTGTGATAGCTGTATTATTAACTCGGTAGGATTCCACCAGCTTAGATCACCTTCACTAAATTATTCCAGTAAGGAGAGGAAAGCAATACAAAGTAGGTGAGTTGGAAGGAGACAGAACTTGCTGTGAAGAATGCAGAAGTCTCTTTGACTATTTAATAGATAAGAATGAATGCTGCTGTTTAACTAGACCCAGCCGCTGAAATATCTAATTAAAACTGATGTGCTTATTTAGTTTCCAATTCATCACAGGTGGGCCCACATTAATGTGAAAATGAAAGTAAATTACCAGCATTTGGCAATCTCACTGAATGTCATTCACATTATTAGCTCAAATCTCAGAATGCATTTTAAAATATAGTTCATAAGTAATAATGTGCCTGAGAACAAGTGAAACCTTGAACTGCTGTCTTTTAGTATTTTACTCGCACGTGTGAATTCAAACTTTACTGGGGAAGCTGACAGTGCACAGAGTGCTGTGTGCAGAATTGCTTCTAGGCAGAATGTTCTGGGGGAATTTCTCTCACTTTCCTACCACTAATGTCATTTGGGAATGGTTGTTTGTATTGGCCCTACTTCTGCCTGCCCCTCCCCCCTCCAGCTAGAAGCTCATAACTTCAAGCCACTTAATTGTAACTAGGTTTCAGGCTCATACTCAGATCACAGAGCCCCTGTGTGCTTCAACTGCAGCATATTCAGCTTCAGAAATTAACAGAAAGGGACAAACAGATGAGAAATTCAAGTGTCTTCCAAAAGCATTTACAGCTTTTTTGTAATTTTTTTTTTTTCCGTTATGCATGTCTTGAGCTGGTTGGAAAAAGAAAACTAAAATACACTTGAATTTGACTTAGAGAATCAATGCAAATCTTCACAAATACATAAAGATGCATTTAAGCCATGGGTCTTTATGAAATGATTGTTTATTCAATGCTAAAATTTGGGCTGGATATTATTGTCAAGAGATATACATCTGTGCTGGTTTTGTCCTGGGTAAAGTTAGTTCTTTTCACAGTAGCTACTACAGAGTTCTGAACTGGATGTTTTTTGAAAACAGTATTGATAGTACAGGGATGTTTTTCTTGCTGCTGCATGGTGCCTGCACAGAGTCAAGATGTTTTCTGCTCTTCACACCAGCTCACTAGTATGTAGTCTGCCACTGCACAAGAAGATGGGAGAGCACACAGCTGGGACAGCTGATCACAACTGACCAAATGGATATCACATACCATATGATATCACGTTCAGTATACAGTGCTAGGGGAACAAGAAGGAAGGGGTGGAGGTTTGAGGTGATGACAGTTATCTGTACCTCTAGTTTCCTACTCATTGTTCCTCTAAGTGACTGCAGCTGTTATGCATGATGGAGCCCTGCTTTTCTGGAGTTGGCTGAGCACCTGGCTACCAACAGGAAGTGGTGAGGGAATTCCTTGTTTTCCTTTGTTTGCACACACAGATTTTGCTTTACCTGTTAAACCGTCTTTTTCTCATCCCAGGAGTTTTCTCACTTTTACCCTTTTGATTCTCTCCCCATCCCACTGAAGGAGGAGTAAGAGAGCTCTGTGTGGTGCTTAATTGCCAGCTGGAGTGAAACCATGATGACATGTCTTCAAATCCAGCTTGCAGGATTCTACTAACCTATAAACATTTTCCATCTCAATTTTTGTTGGAGTAAATGTAACCAACAACTTAAAAGGTACTGTACTCTGGGGCTTATCCCAAGTGCTCAATGTGGTCAGTCTATGAAACATAGTGATGCCAGACTTCAGATTAAGTTTCTCAAGTTCAGACAATTATTTTCTTTTCACTTAACCATAGCCTTGTCCTGAGTATTACTGGTAACCTAAAACCGTAACATGTGGTTACTTTGGTAAAAAGGACACTTTTTTTTTTTCAAGATTCCAAAGGTTTTTTTCTACTGCTTTCAAAAACAATACTTTTCATTTTAAAAAATAATTGTCAAAATATGTTTACTGAATTTTAAAAAATATTTTTAAACTTTGCTTTAATCTCTTTTGCCACTAAATAAAAAAAAGAGTGAGAAATTAAAAAAAAATATTTTGTAATATTTGTAAAATATTTTGTAAAAAAGAAAAATACTTTCTGGTTGGTTTGTTTGTTTTTAGCTCATATTCTGTTTCGTAAAACTCATTTTGGTCTGAAGAAAAGTCTTGAAATGAAAAAGAAAGAGAGTTTTTATCATAGGAATTACTTAAAGGAATTTATTAAAATCTGGAGTGGCATATATATTTATGTATATATACATTGAAATGTAGACCAATTTCTTCACTAGTTACACATGAGCTGCAGACTGGACGAAACTATTTCTTCGTTGGCCAAATAGCTGTCAAAGCACTACAGCCCCATGGAAGCACTATTTTAAACTCAGTGTCTCATTATCAACCACAACAAAACATTCCCAAGAGGTGTATAGAAAAACCAAGTAGGCTACAAAATCTCATCTCTTTTAAAGAAAAAGAGAAGAAAAGGTGGAAGATGAGACAGAGCACTGGAAAGGAGAAAAAGGAGAAAGGAGAGAAGGAAATGGGCTAAGGATAAAAACAGTGTGGTAAAGACAAATAAAGTTAGGCAGAATTTTAGAAGAGGGAAGGAAGGAAGGAAGGAAGGAAGGAAGGAAGGAAGGAAGGAAGGAAGGAAGGAAGGAAGGAAGGAAGGAAAATATAAACATAGGTGCTAAATCACCTAGTCTGGGAAAAAATACCCTTTATGAGGAATTAAAAGCAAAGAAAAAGGAGGAAAAACATAAGGCAAGAGTGTTGTTTGTTCAGGGAATGTGGTGGTCCACCCTCCTGTGTTTAAACAACCTAAGACTGATGGCAAAGTGAAATATTGGCAGGCAAACCTTTGGGAGCATTCTCTTGCTCATCAGGAAGTGCAGTCGAGGTGCCACCAGCCCTATGGTAGGATGCAGATAGGACACCAACACCCCCAGGAACACTAATAGGATGTGAGCAGGGATCGTGTTTTCTCCTTCCATTCCACAACAGAGTTTCCTTTCAAAGATTCATTTGAAGTATGTGTAGGGAGAAGAAGTGTAAGGCTGTGAAGATAGTAGGAGATCATAGGAAAGAAATGGTGTAGTTTGATGAAGGTAATAACCTTTCTAACTGATGTCCTATTGCATTAGGTTCCCTGTGAAATTATTTAAAACAGCAGGGAATCAAATATCCCCACATTATTAACCTCCAACTCGTGCTTATTGACGAAAATCAGACAGATATTTCATGGGTCCTGTGAAGCCAGTGAAACTGCTTCCCAGATGATGCCATGCAGTGTGGTGGGACTATGGGACAGGGGACTCCCACTGATAAAGGACAGCCCTCCCACTGTGCCCCAGCTCTGGCAGACTGGGCACCATCCCCAGACAGCCCAACAGCCACCACCGCTCTCCGCTCCCTCTCCCTTTCTGCCCGGCTGTGTGCTGCTCAAGGCTCCTTAACTGCTCTAGGAAGGCAAATATTCAAAAGTGAGAAAGGATGCTGTGTACCCCTCAAATAGCAACACAACACCAGGGTAACACCAGAGCTGACTGGCAGTCCCCAGTACTAAGGTGACTGCTGCACTATTAAGGCATCTGTTAATAAAGAATTTGAATATGATTTTTTATATGAAAGCTAGCCTAGATTTGATAAACATTGCAGAGGAAATGTTTTTAAAGCCAAATTAATACCTTTTTATGTAAAAAAAGTGAAAGTTTCAATCTAGAAATCAGCCACACTGGGAAACCAAAACATTGCATCACCATTTTTCACATCACTTGTATGTTTTGTAATGTGTGACAAAATACCATGCAGAACAAAAACAAGTAGCCAGATTCAAAAGCAGTTATTAGATAAGTCCCTGAATTTGCATCATCTAAAGAAAGAGAAAAACCATCTGAATGATCGACTCTTCCTACCTATTCACAAATTGTGATGGGACATAATTTAGCATGTTTGTTTTCACTTTTATCATCCCTCATAGTAGTACATTGCTTGGCTGGGGATCCACTGGTGATATTTGGGTTTAAAATTCTATTTTGTTTAAATTCTTCTTGGGAGATGTGTTTTTTCTGTTACAAATAAATATCTTCTTTTCTCCTAACAAAACTCATATGACTGTCTATTCAAAGGCTTATGCTTATCGAGTAAACATGTACTTCTCTAAAATACTAAGGAATATAGGACAACAGAAAGTCTTTTAAATGTTATTTTGAAATATTTAAACCTTTGGAGGGCAGGTTCGGTTTTTTAAGAGTTTATTTTTGACATTTGTGAAGATATGCATACATAAATTATTGGTAACGTTGAATTCCAGCACTGGAAATGCAGCGAAGGACCTTGGCGGCACCACGACGAACAGCTGCTTGTGAAGAGCCTGCCTTCCCAAACACCCAGAGGAAGGTAGGGAGTGCTGAAGTGTTGGCTGAATATTCAAAAACATTGCAAAGAATAAACCTCAGCAAAAAACAAAATGTGAGGAACACACTTCTGTTTCCAACATCCCTTGGGCAACACTGCAAAAAGACCTGGCTGTACATTTTACACCTCTACTATATGCTCATACATATATGCTTTTTTTAAAAAAAAAAAAGAAAATCATATAAAAAAAGCCTTATTACTATTTCACCATCTCTGAATAACATTCAGGTCTCATAGAAAATATTTCCTGCATACAGCAGCTCATAATCCTTTAGCTGCACAGTGGGAGGTATTGCCCATCTTCTGAAGTATCACTATTAGTCCTAGCAGGACTGGGACCAACAAAACAATGGGATGATCCTCATTCAGAGGAGCTGGGGGGAGATGAGCAGGGCCACCAAGATGATCAGGGGACTGGAACATCTTTCATTCGAGGAAAGGCTGCAGGAACTGGGGCTGTTTAGTCTGGAGAAGAGGAGAATGAGGGGGCATCTTATTAATATTTACAAATATCTAAATGGTGGATGTCACGAGGTTGGAACATCTCTTTTTTCAACTGTAGCTAGCAACAGAACAAGGGGTAATGGGGTGAAGCTGGAACACAAAAAGTTCAATTTAAATATAAGAAAAAACTATTTCACTGTGAGGGTGAGGGAGCCCTGGCACAGGCTGCCCAGAGGGGTTGTGGAGTCTCCTTCCTTGGAGGTCTTCAAGACCCACATGGACATGTTCCTATATGACCTGATCTAGGTTGACATGCTTCTGCAGGGGGTTGGACCAGATGATCTCTAAAGATCCCTTCCAATCCTACCATTCCATGATTCTATGATCTTCCCATAGCAAATGCGGTTCATTGTTTGAATGAGAAGGGCAGGAAAGTCTTATGGTGTCGTCAGGTCATTTCTGAGGGATTCATTATGGACAGTCTATATCACTGTTGTACAAATATGAGCCTGTAAAGAACAAGGATCACTGCTATGTGTGGGGCTGTGCTCACATCCCATAGTAAGACAGATTCCTCCATCAAGTGTTTACCAGACAGGTTTATAACCAGACAACATAAAGATGTAATACAGAAACATAGAGGAAGAGAAGAAAGGAGATAACAGTAAAATGAGCATGTGTTTTTCATAATAGGCAGTAATTTCATGGCTTAGTTTAATCAATGGTCTAAATGTAGTACCTTGCTTTTCTCCTGTACTCATAAGTTTTAAGGCCTCGTTAACAAAAGATGCATGTGGACTGTTTTATGAGGACTTATTCCATTTTAAGTAGTGGCCCCAATGAAAAGTAAATATTTATCAATTCATTTATTACAAAAGGTAGGTGAAATGTTCTGCAATATATGTCTTGTAGTAAGAACAGTGTACAACTCATAATTTTCGGCTCTGCCAAGTCCAAGCCAAGGATTTTAAAGGTGTTCACAATATTGTATTACTTGCACAATATTGTATTACTTGAGTCCTTCTTATCACTGTGTTACGTTTGGAAATGACTCTGGATTCCACTAGGAAAAAAAAAAAAAAAAGGATTGTAGGTTATTAGATGTTGCTCTAATAAAAACCATTTCTGTGAAGATGATGAAAGCACTACACTACTTTAGGTGGCAAAGGTAAGCTCTGGTCCAGAGGACAGTTTGAGCTGAAGGAGAGGGGAAGAGGGCTCTGAGTGTCACTGGTTTCCCTAAAATAACAAGTTGCACGTAACTTTGTAATAAATTATTAACATGAATATATGTATAAGGTGAGATCTAATAGCCTGTTACTTTTGTCTGTTGTTATTGTTCCTATTTCTACCTTCCACATAAAGATGATTTCCCATGTGATGTAGTCTCAGGAATACCTGCCCAGGTTTGGCCAAGAAGCTAGTTATTGAAGTATATGACTGTATACTTTAATTTCACTTCAGATCACATAATGCAGGAGGCAATTTTTAGTATAGGTACCCTGATAGGCCCACAAGGCCCTTAAATATCACAGGAGGAACAATCATCCCCCTACCTGTACTGAGATCAAAATATACACTAATGCTGCCAGAACTGATTTGGGTATAAAAGAAATTCAGCTTTCAGGTTCAAGTTTTAAAGAAATTGGAGTACACTCAAACCTGGTGCCAACTGAATGTAGCAGCAGTGTTAAAGGAGAAACTAATTTAGCTCAATTATTTTAATATGAATTTACTGCTCTTGAAAGACACTGTATTAATGAAAGCCCTTTATTTATCCATGGAGGTACAACATGAGTGACAGCAGCATTTCTCACCAACACAAGTTGGTCTATTTCTTGGGACAGGCTCCAAGGAAAGTGTTTGCATCCTATCATGTCTACTGACATCTCTGGGCTTCCTGGACTTGCCAGCAGAGCTATCATCATCTGTATCAGCATTTCTCTCACAGTGGGGACTTAGGCTCGTAGAAATGAAATGAGATTGACTGTTTTGTAAGGGCTACTGAAATACATGTAGATGATAAGGAATCACTTGTAAGAGACCACAAAATCTCAGAGCTAAACTAAATCATGAGTACATTGAAGACACATTTCTCCATCAGTTTCCACTTTCAGTTGCATGTATGACTCATTTCAACTTCCCATTAGAGAGATGTATTGGTAAGTTTCTGAAGAATATCCTAAACTTCTAGAAATCTCACAGTTTGAACCAGGTCTTCTCTTCAATGAGAGATACTGGCTGCAACATGAACAATGATGTTTTAACAAGTATAACTTATAGGTTCTTATTATATTCCATCAGTCTTCAGTGCATAGCTTTACCTTTTTTTTAGGAGCTATCTCTTTAAGGGAATGTGCAAATGTAATTACCACATACTTTGTCACATTCAAGTCTATACAGTTGATACTGCATGTGCTTGGTGTTTACCCAGGATCCAGTGCAACATAAAAAGTGCATGTGTTTTGCTTAGTGCTAATGCAACCAAGGTCAGGCAGACAAATCAAATGCTAGAAGCAGAAAAACAGTCTGACATGATGGCTGGGTATCAAGTGTGGCAAATATTTTGCACTTAGGGCAAAAGGAAAAACACTCTCACCTGCCAAGTGATTCTTCCAGCTACTCAGCTTTGACCATTGCGAATGATTCCCCTTCACTTGAGACTCAAATCTTTTGTTTCCATGGGAAGTTCCAGTTTTTCTACAACATTTTACTCAGCATCCAGCTCCAGCAGTGATGAAATTCCTCCAGCAAAGAGCTAAACAGTACAAACAATTTTTCTTTGTTTTTTCAAAGTTTCAGGAAGAACAAGATGACTAAAGAAACACAGAAGTGCTAGTCTCACACTAAATTTTGTGATGTTTAGTCATAGCTATCCAAAGGATAAAGTCCATTTTGTTAATTTTAAACTTGCCTACAAATTGAAAAGACGAGATAGAATATGATTATTTATGCCTGTGAAAATAAATGAACTAATCTGAGATTATTATAACTTCAGCAGAGGATTCCAGGCCCCAGAATCTCTAGAGAACCCTATATATGTTGTACCCTTACCCAGTTACACTCTGCCTCCTTCACAGGGCACATCTTCCACAAGTATCTGAACTGGTATTTTGGTCCTATTCAGAATCCATGGTCTCCTTTCACTGGTGATCTGTAATTATTATTACACAGTCATGATAGTACCCACTGGCTTGTGCAATAGGCTTAAGAGTACACTGTTTAGCTGTAGGATTTTAACATGATTTTTAATTGAACTTTGAATTTTATACCCTCCTTTTCAAACAGAAGGGTGTTGTCTATTTTCATCATGTACCAGGTGGAGTAGACATAACAGAATGGTACAGACAATTGGCTTACTTCAACCACGCATTTCCTCATCCTTTTATTGTGAAAGAGTCACTGTCGTAGAGTTCAGCCCAGTGTAACGTATTTTCAATTAACTCAAACAAAAATGCATCATCAATAGCATCATCATCAACAATCTGCAATTACTGCTTAGTTACAGCACTTGTTCTAGCTTTGGGGTGTGCATCCCCACGCTGATGACGGTGATGATTACAATAGCAAAGGTCAGGCTTGAAGCCTCTCTGAAGCCAGTCATCCAGACGATTACCACCATTGACAGTTTTTGCCAGAAGCAGGCTTATTGAAAGCAATGCGAATGCCACAAGGACTGTGTATAAAAATAGAGGAAAATTGTCTGCAGTCTTCCCTCATCTCCTGGTTGCCAATTGTAATTAGATCTTCAGGCTGCTTTGTAATCAGCCATCAATTCCGCAGTATAAAGACCTCTGCAGCAGAATATGCACTCTATGTCTTTATCAGACGAGTCCTCCTGTCATTCAAATGGCTTACGTTATAAATACCTTTTCCATACAACTTAGGACATTCCAAAAAAAAGGAAAATGAGTATACTAGAGATTCTTCTAGCAGAAACTGGAAAAAAATATCAATTGCAACTACTGTGCAGCATTTCCTGATTCAACCCTATAATAGCAGAGGTACTGAAACACTGTCAAAAAGAACATTCATACACATAAACTTCCATCTCCTTTTACATTTTTTAACATATAGAATTATCTCCCCTTATACAATGTACTTAATCATTATTACTAATGTATATTAATAAATTGGTAATTAAATAAGTAAATAGGTCCACCTAGATTAAGTCACACAGGAATGCATCCAGGTGGGTTTCCTTACCCTTATGGGAATCTATATGGACAAAGACTCATTTGTACCAGTTTCCTGGTTTTCACTGTAAAAAGTATAAATACTATTTTAAGTATTGAAAATTTACTCTGATAAAGTCCCTCTCAGCTAATTGTCTAAGACCCACCTGGACATGTTCCTATGTAACCTGATTTAGATGAACCTGCTTCTGCAGGGGGGTTGGACTAGATGATCTCTAAAGGTCCCTTCCAACCCCTACCATTCTATGATTCTATGAATATGGCAGAAATCTCTCTCAGTTACACATCTTTTACTAAACAATAATAAAAATTACAGTAAGCTTGTATTTTTCTTTCTCAGAATATGCTACTCTATACTTTGGAGGAACTTTGTGTGAGAACAAGAACAAGCACTGTTGAAACTAATAGAGACATAGACTACAAGCCCAACCATCCAAGATGAGTTTCAACTGCTCAGAGTCTCCATAGTAAGGGCAGTTCTGGTCAATCTAGACATAGGAACCCACTGCAATTTTGAAAACTGCTTCTTCCCTAAATAGAAATAATACTGACTCCAAGAAATTGTTTCTGGGATGGATGTTCCTACAACTTCCATCCTTATTTTAAAAGACATAGTTAAGAAAGATCCAATGTTGTATTCCCTTGATTTCCTCCTGTCTCTCTAAATGAAGAAGATCTTTCAAGCAAAGAGATGGGGGCAAAAATTAAAAATAAGACATTTAAATAATATTTCATGAACCTTGGAAAATGTCATAATGAGCTCCTCAGGTGGAAATTCAGTTTCTGTGCATTCCAATCTTCTTTCAACATGCCCATCTGACTCTCCAGATTCATTAACTGAGCAGCCACATTTTCTAGCAGGTTTCCTACAGCGATTGAAGTTTGCAACACATCTATTTTTGCATATAGCAATTCCAACACTTCTCAAAATGATTCCTTAAAGTCCAGACTTGTGGCAGATTGTCTTTCCAGCAGGACAGCACAAGATGGGCTCTGGTATATGTCTTGAGATGTAGTGGCAAATGCATGTTGAAATAAATTAACTATATATTCAGAGCATTTCATCTCAGAGTTGCACGAGCTATCTGTCTTATAATCTATGCATAAAAATATCAGCCTTCTGAATCAGACAAGGAAGTTTACACAGGTCAGGATCTTGGGTACTGAGAATACACCATGCTCAGGAAGCCTGATGAGCTTAGGTGGTTCTGTTTATAATGATGATGTTATTCAGGTGATTAAATGTTGTGTAAATAAGTTTCTAGGATCAGGAATTGATGATTCAATTTAGGCAACAAAATGCAATTTTATACACCAGTGCAGAATAGCCTTTAGGCTAGACTACAATGTTCTGCTTTGGTGAGTTAAGAACCAACAGTTTTAAACAACGCGTAGTTCAACAATGACATCATTAATTAGAAAAAGAAAGGTTCTCATAGTTCTCCTAACTCATTTCACTCCCTTTATCAGTCTTATTGTCCCCTATGACAAAGTTATGAAAAATAGCTAGGTAGCAATTGTATGGAATCACATCAACTGGAAAGATTTAAATGGTGTTATTATATTGTGACATCTGCAAGCTCCACTTAGTGGCTAATGGACAAAATTTTGTTTTGGTTTTCCACCCACTTTTTCTCACACTACCAGCATGAAAGTCAGGGCAATAGCATGTGTGATTTCTTGTTAACATTTCTGGTATAAGAAAAACAAAGCAAAAGAAGCTATGATACAGATTGAGAGCTGAACAGCACAGAAGTGGTACCAGGAGTTTTTCGTTCGGAGAACTTTGTGTAAATGTCCAGTTCCACTTCTTCCTTGTCTCTTTTTGTCTGTATTAAGATCAGGAATTAAGGTTATCGTCAGCACTGCAGTCCATAAATCACCACGCCAACTTTACCAACTTTTTTTTTTTATGGGAAATGACATTATAGCAGCAGCTTCTATATCTCTGGTAAGCTCCACATATTGTACAGACAGCTCCGAAGTTGCCTTTAGATCTGTCATATGGTGCAAACAGCTGCCGATGAGCCATGTGAACTGCTTTGACCTCCTCTATGCCATTTTCCTCTGGCTTCTCTTTGACTTTGAGCATGCAGCCTCTTTTACACAACTCACAGGACTGCAACATCAAGGTTCTTTTCCCATTTGAAAGAATCGGTGATTTTTCTTGGACAATAAAAATACAAATCAATAGTTTCTCATCTTGACATAAGGAAAATGCTTATTTTTAAATGAACTCTCTTTTCACCCCCGAGACCAGTACAAAACAACCAAAAGAGGCTCCATTAGAGCTGCACTGAGGATTTTAAGACTGCTTCACTTGTCCCCATTTCACAGTGTCAAAACACGTGAAAACAAAGGATTTCACTTACAAAAGACATTTCAGTAAGTCTACAACTACAGAAGGAGTTTAATTACATGGTATATTTACAGGTGAGAAGGTGCTAGCATTTGTACACATAAAAACTACCTGAGTAAGCTTTCAGGAGGATTTTTTTCCCTCTAACATGGGGGAATTAGGGTTACCCTCTCTCATTTATTTAAGGTCAAAGACTCCACTCAGATGAACACTCAGGACTCTGGATTGACTGATCTGGGAGCAGAATGAATGCAGAATGTGTCCCTTGAACTGCACATTCCCACTGTCCTCCTGGACAGTATGGTGTTGGTTTCTTGAAATATATATATTTTTCAGTTTATGTTATCTATTTGATATTTGACTGATTTAACTAGGGAACAAAGCCATCTTTATATAACGTCTCAAAACCAAGTGGCCTGCTAAGCAGAAATTTCGTCAGATGTCTCTGCCCTTTAAAATCCTCTTGTACAAAAAGAAGCAGTATGTAAGGATGGGAATATAGCATAGAGCTGTTCCAGGGTGAGTTACTGTGGCTCAGGTACAGCCAGAATTGAGACTAGCCGATCTCCCTGCAGGGAGCATCAGTGAAGGGCAAATACGATGTCCCAGCTCTGCCCCAAGAGATTTCACTGCTGGAGTGTTCAAGTCATGTACCCTAAGCTCAGGGCATTACTGAGCAGGACATGACAACAGATGCAGCTCTGGAACCCAAATTTTGCTCCAGAAAACTACATGGCTTGCTGAAATCTTGCGTTACTTATTCAGGGATGAGCTGCATAAAACCAAAGGCAACATTTGTTTGCTTATGTTTAGACTTAACGAAGTTACATTTCATTTCACATTCCTTATTTGTACCGCAAAGAAGCAGATTGATATTTCAAAACCTTCTCCAAATGTTTATTTTAAGCAGTGATACAGGAACTCTGTATTTTTACATATGGTTAGTGATGCTGTTTGCAAGTTACCAGTCATCAGTTTAACTTTTAATCAAAGATTTTTAAAGGTTTATGTATCTTTTAAAGTTTCACACATATTTAACTGAAGCTTTATGAGCAGTAAAGTTTTAATTGAACAAGTGTCCAATGATGGAGGCATACCTCCCTGACACCCTGGGGCTACCTTTGGGTAGCAAGCTATCACGTGACTGAGAAGCACAGGTAGTTGAGAGTAGGAATTCTGACAATGCACCTTCTTTAGCACAAAACTTGTAGAAAAGAAAAAATAAATTGGGAAGCAAGAACATGCTTTGCTGATTATAGATGTTGAAAAGATAATTTCACATATGTAGTTACATATTACATAAATTATCTAAAGATACATAAATTATCTAATAATCCAGAATTCTGATGATTGCACTTGGGTATATTATCTAATTTGAGATGACCAGTTATTATTCTGATGCTAGAAACAACAGAGGAGGATGCAAACAACGCAAGGAAATAATCTAAGCATGGGGGTCTAAGAACCAGCATTTCTGATTTCTGTCGTTACATCTCTTCATTTTGGGGCACATGAATATGTAGTACATAGTCTTAGATGGTTTATTTTTATTAATTAAAATGTCATAGATTTGCATGTGTACATATTAGACATTTAGAGAGATAGGACTAGGTACTAAATATTCACCGACAGATATTAAGATTTAATCATGTAAACAGCTTTGAAACCTTGGAATCAATGTATATGTATACACATCCCCCCTCATTTATACACACTCAAGTGTAAAGTAGTATTGGTACTGTATATCATACAACTCCAAGTGATGTGCACACGGATTATTTTCTAAGTGACAGTTAAAATTAAGCATATGGCTATTGCATTCAAAAGACAGAATCGGCATTCTTTAACCAGTTAAAATATAAATACATCAAAAATAGAGATAAGCAATAAACTCAACACAGAAAGAATTTAAGGAAACTTAACTTCACAAAAAGAAAACAAATACAAATAGATCTAATTATTTGAAAGTTTCTAGATATATATAAAATTCTAAACTATTAATAAATATATCTGATAAATAATGATGATAGTCTCCATATTTCTTTGTTTAATTCTCAGTTTTCTTGCAAGACCTTCTTGAAGTTTGGTTGTAATGGATCATTACGTCCATAATGTGCTCAATGTTGGAGTGAATTTTGAACAGTTTTTAGACTGCATACTGTTTTCTTCCAGATAATTTACTGGATTAAAATTAGCAGTGTGAAAAGCTGTAGAGAAATCTAAATGCCTGCCAAATCAAAGAAATAATCACATTTTTATGAATATTTAATATCATAGTCATGGCAAATAAGGCAAGTAATTAGTACTTACCATAAATTTGCAAAGTATTATTTTATGTAAATGTTACATTCTACTAGTTTGATATGAATTATTCATTGTATTACCAGACGCTGACACAAACCAGCAAACACTAAAATCTATGTGTTATTAGTTTACTTACCTTTAATGATATTGTTCTGAAAGTATTTTTGTGAGATTACTATTTTTTCCCAAATGGGATGGAAACAAGAAGAAAGTCATTTAAAGTCACCTACTGCACATTCTAATACTGGAGAAACTCAAGATGCAAATATACAAAATGCAAGTTCTTTCATGTGTACAGATGAAGAGCTCTCAGCTATGCCTCCTATTGCAAAGACCACACAGGAGATTACTATTAATGAAGTATGACAAAAGCTGTTTATAAAAATAATGGATGTGGGAGAAATCCGAGCAACACCTTTAAAGATAACCCCTGTAACCCCTCACAGCCAAGGGGCAGAGTCCTTGGGTCAGGGAATGAAACAATTAAAAAAACAATCTGTATTTGAGCATAACACACAATATCCAAATAGTGCTTCAGGACAGAACGGTCCCTGAAGCTCATCTATGGATATTGGGTTGCCACCTGTCTTTCAAGACTTGACTACTAACACTTCTTAGTTCACACAAAAGATAGTTCCTTTTCCTCATCTGTGATTGGCATCTATTGATTCCTGAAAACGTTAACCCTTACCATTTCCAGTGCTGCTGTATAGTAAATGACCAAATACACTTTCAGCTCTTGCTCCACCTGAAACGTAGCCTCATTCTCCTATGGTATTAGTAACATCTTTCACTTTATTGTGACTGGCAAATTTTCACATTTTCCCAATATTCCTTCTTTGAAGCCACCAGTATAGACAGTGACTCAATACTAATTCCTAGAACACACCCCTTTGCAATTACCTTGCGATGTGAAAAATAACGATTTACCCTCCTCATCTATCTTTCTCCTACCAAACTATTCTTACTGAATCTTTCATGAGCAGCATCTGACTTTTTGATGGTACAAAATGAATCTTCTCCAAACAGTAAATCTTTAAGTCTTAATAAATTACATCCACTGCTTTTTACTTGTCAGCTTGCTCTGTAGAAAGCCCAACAAAATTACAGTCTGCTCACTGTATACATCCTTTCCCTTCAGAAATTCATGTCAACTTTCTGCAGATAATTTTGATCTAGTCTAATACTAATCTATCCTAGTACAAACCAAATTTATTGTACAGAAGACTTTCAGAATATTTGGGTTTGGAAACAAATCCTCACAAGATATTAAGTTCTGGTATTTTATTTTTTTTTATTTTTTAAATCATACTTTGGTCCTTTGGAGTATAGTTGAACCTAGACTCACAACAAATTACACTTGGGATCTACCAAGGGATATTATAACTTTCAGTCTACATCATTCTTCATCTGTCTGATAGTGTCTTACAGTAAGAGGGTTCACAATAGACAGACAAAAAGCCAATGTTGCATTCCTATTTTTTGTTCAAATATGATCACAGTAGCAAAGAGTTTTTATGTCCTAACAGAACTCTGAATGGTGAAAATGTAGACTATCAGTGTAAAGTGAAGAGCAGTATTGTCATCTTTGGACAGAGCTAGGAGCATGTGGAGTAGTTGTTTTATTGGCAGTAAATAAATCAGGGTGAGATTATAGGCTGGTAGAGCTAGCTCTCTTTGAGCCATTGTCAGCTCTGGATCAGGAATTTACAAGCATGGGCATTATTGGTCTGCATTTAACTTATTTTATTTAAACACATCTTTCTTCATGCAACCTTGATTCTTATTATTCATGCTTTTCACCAATCGTTTCCATAACATTGTACCTAGACTTTGTACAGCAAAGACAAGGTTTAACCTTACATGCTAACATTACAGTGTAAATGTGATTTTGAATCATGTCATACTAAGGCATACACTCACCAGAAAGTCTCTGCAGCTCCTACTGCATACTACAAAATGAAAAACATTCCATTTCCAGAGAACTGAAACACGAGGATGTCAGCTAGGGGAGAGGGGCAGGGTTGAAGATTACTATCAGATGTGGTTTCACAAAATCACATATTCCAAAGTACAGGAAAAAGGTGGAACAGTGATTTTGGGAACAGTGCTGTTAGCATAACTCCTCACTGTGAGTTCATTTTTGCATGCTGCACTTGGGAAATGGCATCAAGGAGTTGGCAGCCAAGGATCAACTATTATAAGCAGTTTTCCAAACCACAGCTCAGTATACCCCATTTTAAATAAAAGCTTGCCAGCTGGCAAGTGGGAGAGAAGGAAAGTGCTTGTCCTTGTGGGTGGTTTGGACCATGCACCAGCAAACCTTCAGTCTTTACCCTAACAAAACTCTCATCAGTCTTTGGGATGTTTTCCCTTAAAATCACCCTTGTGCAACCTAGCTTCAAATTTATTTCAGCCTCCAAATAAGCAAGATAGCAAGGTCTGTAAAAAAGCAGGAGGAACAAATGTAATAATGTAATAATCTAAAAATCTAAATCACACTGAAGAAATCCTGCCATCCCTTGTTCCTTCATCCTTTGTATGGCCTTTCGTTCCCTTCTGTATCCCACGATGTCCTTCTCTCCTACAATCATTACAGTAAGTAACACGTACAAAACATCCAATTAAAAGCAAAATACTATTTGAACATTTAAAATAATGGTAGAGAAGATACAAGAACACAGCACAGTGGACAGTAAAAATGTGGTTCACATAAATGTTTGTTTTTAGCTTTAATATTTTAAACAAACATTTCCTTCCACTTAGACTCATCCTAATCTGCAATCTCCACCTGGTGTTTTTCAAACCAGATGGAAATGTAAATTATTTAAAATCATGAAATTCCATTAGCAGTTGGGCTTAAGTGCTTAAAAAAAAAAAAAAAAGAAAAAAGAGGAAAGAAGAGAACTTCTCAGGGTTCCAGAAGGCAGCTATGCCGCTTCTTGTGTATGGCTACAAACACAGAGCAGGGTCCAGGAGTGCTTTGTTCCATGTGGGCCTCTCCAAGCTTTAGGCACTGGCAAAGAAACTCTAGATCCAAGTGGTGGCTGAGATTTGCACTGCAGCAATGCCTGCAGCTCACTCATTCCCAGAGCAGAAAGAGTGTGACCCCCGGAGAGCCTGCAAAGCAGAAATCCATTTCACTTCCCAAACTGCTTCGAGCAATACTACCTACTTTGTTTCTGTTCAATGGGAAGAAAAGCTTTTTCCCAAAACTTTTTATTTTTCACAAAGTGCATCTGATGCCTATGATGATGTGTGTTCTTTCCTATTTGTAGCATAAAAGCCTGGGAGCAAATGACATATGAAGAAGACGCCTGCATGAACAAATACAGCAGAAAACTGAAAAGGATCTTCAGGATGGAAACACAAACTAACTTCATCTTTCTATATGCAGGGGTTTTGTCATGAAAATTAAAAACAGAAATGACATTTTGAGGCACTGCACTCTTTGTCTCTCTTCTTTATTGAGGTCTTGTAAAGAGGTAATAAGGAAGCAGTAAGTACTGATGTTGTATCAGGCTACTCACGGCTCTCAAAGTGAACCACAAGACTGGAGCCTAACATCACTAGCATCAACAAGCTGAGACACAAGATGCTCCCACGTCCCTTCCTCAAAGTGAGCTGCATTCTGCCAACTACCACCACCTTCTGCTGAGCTCCCTACTGCCCCTCACAGCAAAAAATGAAGCAGAGAAAGCTTCCCCACTGGTTAGAGGACCCTCTCATGCATCTTCAGAATTCATTTCATTAGCTGGGAACTCTCTGATTCCTGTTTGCTTGGTTTTGCCTAATATTTGGCCACATCATACTATAAAACACTCTCTAAAACTCAGTTATATTACTTAAAGTACGATAACTTTAAACTCAATAGTAGTATGGATACACTCTATTCACACTCAGTGGCCATCTATAGATACAGTAGATATACTGTTTACAAAATCCACACCAGATGTACTTATTCTTCCTCTGTTATTGATTGCCAGTTATTAACCTCCCAGCTTCAGCTAGATGGTAACCACACAGTCATCTTTAAACACAGTTTCATTGAGCCAAGCAGAGTTGATGGATTTAAGTTTCATGGATCAAATCCATCAAAGGAGACTTAAGCACTGTAACCCTATCCTATCATCTGTGTTATTATGAAACCAGAACCCTATGAGAGATGGTTCTGTCCTCCTTGAAAAGCATGTTTGGTACTTGTGAAGGAAATTCACAAGTGTCAGCACAGTGAACAGGTGCTAATGCCTCTCTTACACCTTAGATCTATTGGAGCACTGACCTACTAGTGCAAGTGTCCCCCCTGAACCAGAGCAGGTCCTCCACTGCTTGGTTTGGACAGCCTAGTCCAACAATCTAACAGAAAATCTAACTAGTCTAACAGAAAATTGCTACATAAGGACATTTGTAAATCTTATATGATACAATCAGAGGATACAGCAAATAGTTAAGGGCATTGGATATATGGCTGGAAAATGAGCAAGGAGCTGGACCCTCAAGTTTTGTTTTAGGTTCTGTGGTGGAAGGTGATGTCAGTCTCTATGTGTTTGGCCTTCTGTTTGCACATCATTGCCTAATCCAGTGTAAATCCTATCTGCTGCAAGCTTGCATGCTCTGTGAAGTTGCTAACTCAGAGAAACTGTGAATAACACTGATTGTTTTTACTATGGAAACAGTACCTAAATCCCATTTAAATGTGACTAAATAGTTTTGCACTATACCTAACAATCACTTCGGATTTTTTTCTTGCATTGTTCATTTACACCAATATTTCAATAAATCTTTTCATGTCTTTGATGCTTGAGCCAGTGTAAGCCTAGCTTCCCTAGGAAAACTTGTACCTTTTTCTTATATCTAAAACACTGGCATAATGACTAAGGAAAAAACACCTATGAGTCACAGATACGATCCCCTACAGGGTGCTATCTACTGACAATTCCTAGTGTTTCATACCATTTCAAAACCAGACTGTTCGTAGAGAAAAACCTTATCAAATATTGCAGCACTAAAAGCACCCAGAAGTGGCAAAGTAAGCAAGAATCCAAATTTCACTGTCTCCAAGTGAATTTCAATGTTCTGAGCAGCTGCCACATGGAAGGGAGAAGGCTGGTTGCTTCACACAGCTCTACTCTTCTCTTATTACATCATTTAAATGCCAGACATGTTCTTGTCATGGCTTTTTCTCTCTATGATTCCAAAGAATGAAACTGGTGTTTCTGATCAGGGTGGAGAAGCAAAGAGAAAAAAAGCATTCTATAGAAAGGGGAATCCTGTCAAACCATATTTTAAAAGAAACAGTATTTTGGGGTATACCTATACTGAATTTGTTGCACTTTGGGCAGAGAGAACTGTATTCACTACATGGGTCCTGGGGACGTGATAGCTCTTGTGGCACAGAAATGAGAGGGACTAAATATCCCCGTGTTTGCTGAATTCCTCAGAAAATCTTTACAGCCTGCATGGAGCTTTCCCTTTTCTGCCATCCAGAGCATCCAGCAGAGCTAGTTTAAATCTAGCTAGGATGTATCTGTGTGTTCTGCAGTCAGCTCAGCTGCAGAGTAACTGCAGTGTAGCATCCCTTCCCATGCAAAACAAATGACTCTATGTTATGAATTTTTTGTAAGCTTGCATACCTCACAGGTAGCCCAAAATTGTCCTCCTTCATAGAAAGAAGTCAACAGCCATCTGCACGACAGTGAATGGCATTCCACATGATAGAGGTCCCAGTTGGGACCAAGTCTTCCTCTAAATCTCATCTGAGATTTTCCCTCTTCCCTTAACAAAACCCAAAGAAGTCATAAAAACATATTCTGAAATTTCCACAACTTTATATGCAGACAAAGCTTCTTTTGTGCTCTCTGTTCAAAACTGCTTGCAGCATCTGGGGGTACAGGGTAAGAACCTCCAGAAGTGCAGCTGCTTTTGGCCACAGCCCACAGGCACAAACTCTGTTGTGCTTCCTTATAACATCATCCTACAGAACCAGTAATGACAGAGACTTTCTTAAGGGTAAAAGGAAAATGGAGATCCAGTGGGCTCATACCTTCTATCTGTGCCATCTTAGACTCAGAGTTGCAGAAAAGGAAGGCTTATTTCCAGCACCTTGGGGAGATCAGAACAAGGTAGAAATTCCTTACCATCCAGAATAACTCAGAGGGCAGTTCAGGTTGAAAAGGTCATCCTTCTTAAAACAGGCTCAGCTATGAGATTAGATTAAATTACTCAAAGATTTTTCTTGGCAAACCTGTAGACATCCAAGTTAGGAGGTAGCACACTCTCTCTGTGCACCCTTTTCCACTGTTTCACTGTTCTCATGATGAAACAGTTTTTCCTTGTATTCCCTTGAACATAGCTTTTCTTGTTTCAGTTTCTGTCTATTGTCTCTTGTCCTTCAAGAGATCTTGTTGCCAAAAGTTTGGCTCCATCTTCTTGATAATCTCCTCATTGGTTCTGCCACACTTTTGGTAGGTCCTCCTGACATCAGATCCTCTGAAGACTGAATAAGCCCAGTTCCTTCAGCCTCTCTTCACAGGAAAAGTGCTCCAATTTCAATGGCCCTCTGCTGAAAATGCTCCCTTTTATTGATGTCTTACTTATATTGAGAAGTCCAAACCTGGATGAATCAATGAAGCCACAAGGAAAGCCAGAAGGAGCCAAAGCAGGAAGACATTCAAAGAACTTTCTACTTTTTTTTTTCTAGGCATTTCCCCATCCTGTTTTGCAGATTTTGATAGGAAATAATAAGCAATTGCACCCCCACGATGTCATAAGTTATCCCTTTCTAATTATCACAAGGACCAGTGACATGTACATGTCTAATACATCACAAAAGCAAAATTAAGCACAATTATTAAGTCTTCCATGCCATGGTCTGATTGTGGCCAGTGAGAAATCTGCACACAACAGGTCCCTCCAGTTAGCTGATTAATAAAGCCCATTAACCTCCAAGCTGCTCACTTTTCTGATAAGACCAATGAATACAAACTAATTTTGAGTTTGTGTCCCTGTCTTCTTTTCCCTTTTTCTGCATTGCTTTCAATTCTCTGTTCATCTCAGTTGACCAAAACTTTTTTTCATCATTCTCGAATCTTCCATGCCTATAGTGGTTTTGCCTGGGCCAGATTTTTCGGTAGCAGGGAGTCTACAGGGGTGGCTTCTTTAAACAAAGATTTGTCAGAAGCTTCCTCTGTAGTCCACAGGGTTAGGGCAAGTCAATTCTAAGCTGGATCCTGCACCTGACCCAGGCCTGGCCAATTAGCGATTGAGGTATCACCCCTGTGAATAACATGTTGGAGAAAGGGAAGAAGTTGTTGCACAGTTGCTAGTTGTTGTGAAAACATCTCCACAGACACCAAAGTCAGTGGAGAAGGAGGTGGAAGAGATGCTTAGGGCCTGGAAGAAAGACTCCCCTGTGACCTGTGGTGAGGACCATGGTGAGGCAGCTGTGCCCCCGCAGTCCATGAAGGACCACTCATAGCCCATGGAGAACCCCACGCCAGAGTGGGTGGATGCCTGAAGGAGGCTGTGACTCTGTGGGAAGCTCACCCTGGAGCAAGTTCCTGGCAGGACCTGGGAGCCCTTGGGAAGAGAGAAGCCTACAGCAGAGCAGGTTTGCTGTCAGGACTTGTGATCCTGTGAGGGACTCAGGCTGGAGCAGTCGGTACCTGAAGGACTGTTCTCCCAGTGGATGACCCACGTTGGTGCGGAGTGTGAGGAGCTGCCCCTGTGGGAGGCCCCATGCTGGAGCAGTTAATGAGGAACTGTAGTCCATGGGAAGGACCCACACTGGAGAAGTTTGTTAGAGATTGTCTCCCATGGGAGGGACCCCACAGTGTAGCAGTGGGAAGTGTGATGAAGCCTCTCTCTGAGAAGAAGCAAAGGCAAAGTCCATCTGTAATGAAATGACCACAACCCCCATCCCCCACCCCCTGTGCCGCTGGCGGGGGAAGGAAGGAGAGTACTGGGAAGAGGGAGGGTTGGGGGGAGGTGTTTTTAAGATTCAGTTTTGTTTCTCATCTCCCTGTTCTTGTTGTTCCTTTAATAAATCAAACCTTTTTCTCCCCAAGTTGAGTCTGTTTTGCCTGTGATGCTAATTGCTGAGCTATCTCTCCGTCCTTATCTCAACTCACAAGTTGTTTGTTATATTTCTCTCTCTCTTCTGTCCAGTTAGAAGGGGGAGTGATATTATGACTTGGTAGACAGCTGGCTAAACTACTACATATGCCAAATCTCTGAAGTTTCTGTGGTATTTCCCATGGTCATTGTCAGCATCCCTTTAGCCCAACATCCAATTTAAATCTAGTCTGTTTCACTGACAGTCTTGGTGGATGGGACCACTAGCCACTTTAATTTTGACCAATAGCTAAAGTTAGGGAACTCCATTCTTGATTTGCTGACAGCCACCTCCATAGGAAACATAATTATTCATAATAAGAAAAGAGAAATTACAAACTAAGTATAAGTAATTTATAATCTAGGATATATTTTTAAGACAGATTTAGTACAAGGACACTAAGGATGGACTCATATTGAGACTAAGGCACCTGAATTTAGGTATTTACAAGTGCACCACTGACCTAAATTCCCATTACAAAAAACTTGAGATTGTGAGCTGTCTACCTACAGCCCGTCTGCTCAATAACCCTGCAGGCTCCACTGACTATAATGGCATCTGAGGCACAAAGCTTTTAAGTACAGCAACCTCACACTTTGTATTTTTCCACAGGGCAGCTGAGGCCCATGGACACAAAACCCTCTGGAGTGCTCCAGCAGGCTCAGTTCCTCATTCCCAAGGGCACAACAGTGAGTGCAGACCCTAGCTGGGGGGGAGAGCCCTCACTTGCAGCAGCAAGCAAGAGATGCCTTCCACT
The DNA here is from genome assembly GCF_028858725.1 of Colius striatus. Taxonomy (NCBI): domain Eukaryota; kingdom Metazoa; phylum Chordata; class Aves; order Coliiformes; family Coliidae; genus Colius; species Colius striatus. Next base: position 60,984,226 of record NC_084762.1, read on the forward strand.
AGCAAGGGCTAAGGAATCACTTGGCACTTGCCAACAAACAGAGGCCAAACAGAGCTCCTGGACGAAGGGGACTGCTTGATGCAGTGTACTGGGGCACCATACCATGAGGGAAAGGATGGATCCTCCCCAGTAGTCACTGTGTCTCCTTTTTTTGTTTTCTTCTTTGTTTGTATCCAGGACAATTCAGGTCCAGATGAGACCAGCTTCAGAGTCAGTGGACTGCAGCAGTTTCTAGTCAATCAGAAGCCATTCAAAGTTAATAAACAAGTCTCTGCAAATGAAAAGAAAGAGATTCATGCATTAAAGCTGCATTAAGAGAGTAAAGACGAAAACAAATCCCTCCGTCTGGCACAAGCTTCGCTTTAACTAACTGAAGCCTATTTGAAAGAAATGCTGTGAGTCCCCAGTGCAGAGGTGGAAGGGGCACGAGGGTTACATGGGGAGAAGAAGAAATCACTTTATTTCTATCACGATGCAGTAAGATATAAATACAATCAAAAGGGGTTAATCTAATCCTTTTGTGAAGCACTGAGTCAGAGAACAAGACAAAAACAAATCTGTGATCTGGAACTTCCTGAGCACCCACTCAGGGTGGATTAATGAGGAGTACACGGCTGTGAAATTACGTGCCCTCTGAGTCAGGAAAATGGTCCTAGTGGTGCATGACCTTGAAATGAGGGGAAGCAAACTTCACCTGATCCACAATTATAAAGACCTAAAAGGAGGGGGACTAAGGAGGAGGGAGAACACATTAAGAGCCGGGAAAATGTTTCTGAAAATGAAACCAACAAAATACTAAACAAACCCAAGGCTTGAAAGACAAATTAAATGTAGCATAAAAAAAAATCCAGAGGCTTTAAAGGATACTGGCATTAGTGTTTGAGCATTACAAGGAAAGCTTGTCCTCTTTATTTACATGAAGTGGATATTTTGTTGCTGCTGTTATGGACTTAGCGATGTTTGTCTGCCTTCAATTTTCTCTTTGCAATGAAAAATTGTTGTGAGATGATTTCTAGTCTTAGCTGCTTTACATGACAGTATTATCAAGGATTCATCAAGAGGCCATCTGTCGAATTTATGAAAAAAAATGCAAAAACAAAACAGATGAAAAGGAAAGAGCAAGACAGAGACTGGTCCAGGGGACGATAGATGTGGCAGCATGTGCCTCAGTGTGAAAATTACAACATTTAAATACTGTAGAATAAATTACTGTGCCGAAAAATTAGTGATGCTCTCCCACTTCAGATTCTCCCCTTATGATGAGAACATAATGAAATAGATCACAGATCAAATCATTTTTTCCTGTGGCTATTATTATATTCTGATGAAAAATTAAAATGGGGTAAAGACATACAACCTACAAGGGAATCCAATAAGCTAAGCTACTGAGTCATTTCTTAGGTACCCCCAAAATGTACAGTTGATGTAGAAACAATGAATTCATATTTTTTATGCATTTAATCAACAGATCTCCCCCTGATTTTCACATCTTCTTGCATCTTGCTGGTATGTGTAGACTCACATGCCTGCCTGCGACACAGGAAAATATCTAATGGAAGTGCAAAATACTTTATCTGTCCTCTTTACAAGATGGTTTAATTGCATATCAGAGTCGAATATAAACTTCACATCCCAAACAATATATATTGTACATAAAATCCACTGAGTATCTATTGTTTTCTAATTGGGTTGACATCTATGCTTACATACATTTATTTATTAGAAATAAATCTGAATCAAATGCACTTATTGAAATCAAGCAGTTTGGATTTAATTGGAATCTAAGAGATGAAATCCAGTTTTTACTGTATTTCAAAATGGAAAAATTGCAAAGTCCAGGCCTTTCCTAGCCTCCCTCTTCATCTGGCCTCCATCAGGAATGCACTTGATTTTCTGTGCAAATTTTTGGTAAGCTAACATGGAAAATATCCCATTGATTTTCAACAAAAAAAAAAAGCTCAAAAGTAGTTTGCCTTTCTCTTTTATTGATTCTGTTTAAAATTATGGAAAGCCAGCCACACAAATATCCTTATGACAGTGCAAAATAACAGAGCATGACGTGTCATATCTTTTAAAACATGACAGTAATATTTAATGGAACTTTGAGTCCTTTGTGTGCTGATTCTTAACAGAGAGAAAAACTAAGAGAAGGAAAGGTTGATAGAGCTTTTATATCACAATTAGAAAGACATTTACAATAGTTCACTCTGACTATATCCACCAAAACCTTCCACAAAAGTAAAGGCTTTACCGGTGATGACATCCAAAGAGGACTTTCTGCGCTTGAGAGAAAGAGCAGGTGAAACTGCCCCTAAGCTTTATTATAGACCCTTCCTAAACTGTTCTGGTTTATACGGCAGGTAGCCAAACTCCACACTAATTTCCACCAGTTCCATTTTTTAAATTAACAAATAAAAAAAAGCTACATCTTACAGTCTATCAAACAGTCCTCAAGTACATGGTCCTCCAATTTAGGCAATGAGCATACTCAGTGTACAGAGATTGCAACATCTCAAAATCTTCAAACCTAAAATAACCATTAATTTTAACTTAATTGAATTGGAAATATGATCTTGATGCATCAATAATTAAATGACAGCAAATATCATAAAAGCAAACTGTGCATCTTAATGACACAGAACAAAGCAAAACTACTTACAATGTCTAAACTTTATGTGCTTCCAAAAACTGCAAAAGGGTTTATCACTAAAGACCATTATATTATTCACTGTACTCTAGGAAGACTGCAGCAGGGAGAACCTATATGTTTAGTACGGAAAATATATGTTTATTTAACTTTACTCATGAGAGTAAGACCACAAATTTCTGTTGTATTTGATCCAACAGTAAGGGCAAGCATATATAAATCCCTCTGAAAGACTGGCCATTAAATTCACATTCTGGAAACTCTTTTTGATACAATTACACAAGTATTACTATAGTGATACTATGTTTTAAGAATCAATTCTTTAATTACATAAACTTCAACAACTGTGACACAATTACAAGGAAAATAAGAGGTAGTTTTGTTTGGTGGGGGGCTAATTAAGTAAAAGTCTTCTGTGAAGCATTTTCTTTTCAACCTATTCAAATATCTGAATATCAAATGAAGTCAGGACAATGATTCCCTGACAAGAATGCAGTACAAGTCTGCAGGGTTTAGATTCCGATTCAATATAAGATTGATATATGGATACTAGAGCTGATACCCTTTATGCAGAAGGAGAAACCACGTAAACGCAGTGAATCCGTAACTTCTCGGTGAACAGCGATTTTGCTTGTGAAAATTAACAGAGAGTAATCTTACAGTAATCAAGTGTACTCTATTAATGCCTATGATACGACCAAGCATCTAGATAACAATTGTACCATAGTAAATGGTAAACAAAAATACTTATTGACAGTGATTTTTGATGCTCACTTCACTGCACCTCTAAGAACAGCTCAGAAGCAAAAAATGGCATCAACAAACCACCACAATCCTTTGTGATTGGATTTTAAGAATCCAGCTGACTTCTTTAGAGAGCAAGACATTTCTTCTTCTCTGCATTTTCCCATATTTGCCTCAAAAAAATGAAGCCTCTGCCTGAATCTATGTCCTCACAAAAACAGTGCAAAACTTCTTAGAGTTTCAAGGGAGTTGGATTTTTCACACAAGTGCAGAGCTCTGCACCAAATATTCAGCTTGACTCCTGCTGCCCTTGGGTCATTCAGGTTTTTTACCCATGCCAAGCCATTATTGTTGAACTGATTAACAAAGCTCAACACTCATAAACTCTAATAATCTGCATCAACAGAAACTGCCATACAAGTATTGGAAGTCCATTTTCCTTAGGAGCAGTGTATTCTTCATAACCACAATTAATTTACTGGGATCAGAGGCAAGATTTTTCTGGAAGTAGGTTTACCATGAGATCTGGCTCTATTTCGGCCTCTGGCCCTGTCTTTGAGAAATCAAGATCCCTTGTACCACTGTTCACCTGTCCCAAATTGCTGGGGCCCTGAGAGGAGAATTATGCTGGGGTAGAGCTGTGTGGGAGAACAGGAAAACTCATTCCATTAAATTAGTTACTCAAGTGTGTAACACCGCCATGCACGGGAGTCAATTACCCTGATAGCCTGGCTCTGCCCGACTCCCTATAACCATATGACTGAAGAGCCATTGTATAATAATAGCCTGCAATAAGGTGTCAAGAAAGGACATTAGGGGTCTTTGAAGCAATGAGCATTAACCGGGTGCAGTATTCTCCCAAATCCATTTTATTGGGATAATCCTTGAACTATTCAAATACATGAACTCCCATATGAAACCCATATCTCTCCATCTGCATGGGCTCGGGTACTGATGGACAGTCTGGAAATATATAGGAAGCTGAGTTATTTTAAATAACTGCTCCATAAAATAAATAGTAAGCACACAGGTCAGCATTTCAAGAGCTGTAAAATAAATCGTCATCAGAAAAGCTTATTTTATGAACCCATAAATCTCCTGAAAATAGACGTTTTCTTCATCTTCCTGTGTTTTAATAAAAAATTCCTTTTTTTACTCACTCAATTACAATATCACTATCAGTTCAAATTACAGGTCAAAGACACGGGGCTTAATGTATGTACAGCCAGTTCTCTTCTCCTAATAACCTGTCATTCCCAGGATTTGAATGTCAGAACAGAGCCTGCCGCGGTAATGCTACCCGGCAGCACAGTGATGAAAACTTTGGACAAATCATGAAGAACATTCCAGATCCAAATCATCAGAAGGTTACTGGGGAGAGCCTTTCATCCTGCTCTGACCCCTTGATCTGACAAGTGACACCTACAAAATGAACAGCTCTCCAGCTTAAATTGTTTAACTGTAGCCTGATCAGTTTTATTATCTTGCTAATCCGGATATCAGCCGTTTCATCAGAACGGAAGATATGCATATCATGAATTATTTTGACACCAAGACCTTTTAATTTTTGCCAGCAATATTTCACCACACCAATCAGGACCTGCAGTCAGTGATGCTGCTCACCTCCTGGGATGTCAGAGGACAGTGCACTCCTGACAGCACCAAATCATCTGGGAGCTGTAACGAGCTATTGCTGCAATTATTATTATCTCTTGTAGTCATGCATTTCATTACAGTGCAGGCAGACAGAGGTTTCAGTTTCTGGCCAGTCTTATTTAGGAAGCTCTGCCATTTTATGGGCTGTAGGGCTCTGTAGTGTAATTTCTTTTCTCCTCAGTAGACAAGGATAGGTGAATTTCTAATAAAAACAAAACACTAGCTAGGTACTGTAGAAAGAGGGAGCACAATACAGTACATTAAGCAGCAGTGAAACAGCTTAAATGGCCCACTTGTAGTTTATGAAAGCAGTGGTTAATCAGCAATATGGTTTGCTGCAGAGAGAAATACAGAACAGTGTATCTTTAAATACGTATATATTATTCTTTTTCCAAACTACCCACTGTTAAGTTTTCTGTAGGCTGACACTAAATCCTGAAGGGATGGGTCTATGTTTTTAGGGATTTTTTTTTTTTTTCACACCAGTTAAATAAGCTAAAATAGTTAAGAAAAGATGAAGAAAAGTGTCCGGTTTGTTTGTTTAAGCAGCTCAAGGGCCATTATGCAAAGCATGGGTATGCAAACAAGCATGTTGCAGAGAAAGAGGAGAGTAGCATTCTCAACTGAAAATTGATTAACATCAAAACATTCATAGACAGATATTCACAAGTAGAATACATGACAAATCTTTCCCAGAGAAGCACCAATTACCATCTTACCTATTTCCTATATCATAGATTAAATGGTGACCCAAAAGAGGTTGTCCTGCCAACCATGTTTTGAATGTCCTTTGGAGAGTATTGCCAGCATTCACAAGTGTTGTAAAAGAAAAGATAACAAAATGCACATCATTAAAGGTGTACATTGATGTAAAGGCAATGGTCTGCAAAAAACCCAACATTCCCTCTCCTTGTTCTCCACTTCTCCTTGATGTTCACTTTTATTATGGCCAGTGTCCTTGTGCTTACACATACATCATACCACATTTTCATCCTTAGCCTTCTTTTGCTACACTGGATGGATTTCAAAGCCTTTTCCACTCTCTTTCTCTTCAGGCTTCCCTTTCTCTCTTGACTCCCTTTCCCCTTTTCAAACCTGCTCCCATTTTTCCCAACATTTAAACTATAAATCACTTAATTTCATAATAGAAAAAGAAGAGACAGAATTTAGCAGTTTCAATTCTCCCATGTTTTTAGTAATTCTATGTAATCAGTAAAATAAGTAAAAACCAAACAGGAAAGTTTCTACTAAGTGGGGGCAAAGCCAAGAATCTGACTATCTGTGTGCAAATAATAAAACACAGGAAAGTTAATCACACAACCAGAGAGTCTGAAATTTAGATACTATTGATATAACAAGAAATTGATGATATATATATATAAACAAACAAGAAAAACCCACAACAAAAAAAATCTATATTTCAAGAGACTAGCTTATATGTAAACAATGAATCACGTCATGCCACCTTTCCCCATGAAAACTACATAATTTCATCTTCTATGCTGAAGTATTTTAATTATGTGCTTTCTGTAGTCAGCAGTCCCTCCACATGTATAGCTGTTTGACAGCAAGACAGACAAAGTTCTGAATATTAAACTTAAAGTAACATATTCTGCCTCATCACTTCTGTAAAGACAGCTGATACTGCCTGAAAGTTTGGCACCAGAGGCCAAGCACCATATTTTCAACCACCCACACACAAACCCTTTCAATACAATCACTGGCAACTTAACTGTGAAATTTCCAGACATTGATGGTTAGCAAAGACTAATAGCAATGCTCCTGTGATGGACTCCCGTCATGAAAAAGCATTTCTTCAGCTTTTTGATCCCATCTGTGTGATGCGAAGAGAGCAGGGAAGACGTTGCCTCAGCAAAGATAGGATAGTATGTCCAAAAAGGAGCAGAGCAGCACACCAGGGTCTGTAGTGTTGTGTTTATTTACAGATGCCATTCAGTTTTACATAACTCACTTGTTAGTTAAGGGTTGCTGATCCTGCAGACTCTTACACATGTGAGCAGTTCCATCAAAGTCAGTGGGACATGCATGAGTTAAGATTCCTCTTTTAAATAAGGCTTAGCAGGATCAAGGCTGGTGCTCAACGGCTGATGAAATCTTTTATTGCAATTGACTTGAAGGAGAAGCTAAATCCACTTGGCACTAAGAAAACTGGAAGAGACTTTCTCACATTTCATGAACCATTTCATCCTCTCTTTGGATCGTAAGACAGTCATTCAAACCTCCAGTGGACTGACTCTGACAATTAGTGCTTGTGGTATGCAGCTATGGAGTAAGAGAGCTGGATCACACCTCCAGGCTGCCTAGTGTTGGTTAACACAGAATAGTATCAGCTTAAGGCACTGACATGGACACTGCAGGTTGCCTGAGAATCATGGTGCCCCCTGCTCTGAAAAGGCTGGCACACAAGTGACTATGAGCTAAAGTCTCAACATTCTGAGTCAAGATCATCAACCGCTAGCTAGGAGCTTAAAATGGCAATTATTGTCCCCCTCCTCCTCTCTTCAATTACAATTTCCACTGTAGATTTCAGAAAACAGCTTATTAAACTCACTGCACTTTGCAGGTCCACATGAGCTTTAAATCTATTGTGGCTATCACAAAGGACAGATGGAGACATTTAGCATAAAACAAAAGCAAGATAGCTCAGTCAGATAGATCTGAAAGTGCTGCAAAACCAGGCTGGATTTTTCTGGACATTTGCAGCTTTTTCTGAGCTCCTATGGAAGGTGTCATTTGTGGGAAGAAAATCTCTGCCAGGTCATTTGTGACTACCTGCTCCACAAGCCCTCTGAGGCCAGCAAAGATGACAGGAGCCCAAGTAACACCATTCTGGGGTGGTTGTGTCGAGGATCATTAAGACATGTCTGGTGTATGGGCTGAGTCCTGCTGTACATTGAATGCAAGCTCTATGTTATACTCCATCACAGCAAAGGGCCAGTGAGTCGCTGACCTGTTTGAGGATGGGTGGCAAGGTACAAGATTTACTTCAAATTATCGTAAAATTTTAATATAAAATAAACAAAAAAAAAAAAGGAGAATTGCTGATTAATTAGAAAGGGTTAAAAGTGAGACCAGGTACCTAAGTTCCTCCAGTTTCACCCTACAACTTACAACTGCCTTGCAATCCCTCTTACTCATTTTATAACCATATTTATTCTCTTGGGGACAAATGCTTGTTTTCCTAGGTGACCATGAAATCGCTTTTGAAACTCAGATGAAAACTATTATTATCTCCTTATTATGGATTTATCCAAACAGACTTGAGGAAAAATCCTTTTTGCTCTTGAAAAGTTATAGTTCTTGCACGTGTGTCAATAAGAAATTAAAAATGGAATATAGCAAGAAAATAATCATTCTTTTGCCATTCTTCAGGTCAGTGAGAAGCTCTTCAAATGCATTCATGACAAACAAATAAGTTTACAGATTTCATACAGTGTCTTCTCTAAGATACCTTTGAATTCTATATTATTGTGATTAAAAAACTCATAAACAATGCTAATGTAAATGCAATAACATACAACAATAAAGTCAAAATATCCTCATTTTCTTGCGTCTTTCAGTGTGTAAGTGGTGTTTTTTTGTTTTACAGAACACAAGAGTACCTGACCATGAAGAACTTACACACCAGATTATAAACAGTTAATTTGATCCCTATAACACTTCCAGATCATCAGTCCTAGAATTTTCAATATCATCTTGGGACAAATCTAGCAACGTCCACCAAAGTGGAACAATGTTGTTAACTGCTCTGACCCAGATCAGATTCCTTATAGTTACAGGTCCTTCAGCATATATTATCACATTGTTTAGGTCCTGCAGTTGTACTTATTTCTTCTTTGCTACATTTTATATTGCCTTACTAGCACCTTGGCTTGTTTTATTTACCTATAGAGAGTTCAATCCAAGGCATTTGTATTGCAGTCTAAATAATGTTCAAGTTTATAACATCAGAATTATAGTTATTTTTAATAGCAATACAACAGATTTACAGTACAATAAACACAGAATACTTCATTAACAATAACATTTGTTCAGACTTAGCCTTTTGTTTTATAAGAAATCAAAGGTGACAGGTTCTTTAAAATACTTCTTGAAACAGAGGACATGACTTCCACCTGAATTCTGATGACTAGCTGTAATGTTGCAAGCACCAAATATAGAGTGCCAGCATTTACCTCTTCAGCTTATTAAGCATATTTAGTAGTCTACACAATCCAACAATAATTAAGTGGAAAAATGAAGAAATTTTAAAAATCTGACTGCCAGCAACCTGTCAAAAAGTCATATTCTTAAATTCAAGGTAGAAATTCAGCAATTCATAGCTCTCATGTTTGAGCTTAAGCCATTAATTCATTTTTCATTGTAACCCACATAAAATATTATTCCTTCTTCTTTTGCCCTCTTGTAATGTACTGTATCTTTTATTCTTACCATGCTAAAAGGTTAAGGATGCAGAGTGTAAAAGCACTTTTTACTTGTACACTGGTAACCTCATGCCCATATAGGGAACGTAACCCAACCTGCTTAAATTTCAACTGCTTCTACCTTTGGAGAGTTTAATATGGAGAGTGTAAAATATTCTGCCTTTTATATGATACATAAAAGTAATAAAACAAATTTAGAGAAAGATTTCATAGCTCGTCTATCACACAGACATGAGCACTCATTTTAAAAGCAGAAGCAGAAATCTACAACTCCAGAGTGACCTGAAAAAGGTTGGACCAGAGTTTTCAAACTCAGTGCCTGGTGGCAGACTCTTGAACCCAGATTAGTCTTACAGCTTTTATCCAAAAAAGAGGGCTAAGCCCTGTGCGGAGGAGCCTTACAGAATTTCAGTAGAAACCTGCTGTTACCACAGAGAAGGAGTCAAGCATTGCCAAAAATGATCTTGCTGGATCTGTGTTATGCCAAGGTACGGGCTGGTAACAGAGCAGCTCTGCCGTCTGTGCTAGGAAGGAGATTGCTCTCAGCATCCAGGGAAGAGCTGCAGGCTCTGGGGAGTCATTCCAACCAAAAGTTATGAGCTCTGGAGTGATGTAGCCAGCAAGAATCTTTATGGGTATAATTGTGGAGATTTAAAGCAAGACCTAGAAATAATTGACTGGACTTATCTTTGAACCTGATATTTGCACAAAAATGGTGTGACTTAAAACCACTAAGTGCCTGTATTTCCCTTTAATGCCAAAAGGTGGGGTGGCTTTTTTTTATGCAAGAGGCAAATCAGGAATGTAAAATTAGCCATAATATTTTAAAATTTTGGCCTATAAACTTCATGTGTATTGCCAGTCTAAACTCAGATCCTAAATATTTAAAATCTTGTTTCTTTTTTATTGGACATAATTTTGTGATTAGGAAAAAGAAGAATGGAAATAAAACCTCTTAATTTTACTCATAGGATTCATTTAGATGACTCCATGAGATCACAGTTAGACACATAAATTAAATTAAACTACACAAATAAGTGTTCTTAGGCTGGGAAAGAAAGTTAGGGAAGGACAAAATGATCATTTTTTTCCCTTCTATTGGAGTAATTTTTAATCATTATTCCTTGTGTAGCCATCACTACCATTCATGCTAAAGTTTAAGGGAGTTGTTAAGAGAAAGGATGTATAGCACTGCTGCATTTACAATGACTTATTTAATTTTAAATATTGCATGTAAAATTTTACAAGATCATCTTGAAAACTTGCTAGGTACTCTGACCAGTGGAGTGAATCCACCACTCTCATTCATCTGTAGAGCTAAGGGAGGTATTCCAGGATGTAAGTCAGTGTAATGTAACGAAACATGCAACTTCCCTGTGAAAACCCATACTTGAATGAAAGCTTAATAGGTTTAAAATCAACACCTGTGCTGGTGTTTACCTGCTGCGGAGAGCTAGGCACGATCCAACAAAGGTTACAAGCGACCTTCAGAGTATTTGCTTCCAATATACAGGGTGAGTTCACACTTTTATATTAAACCTAAGGCAATGGTACACGTACCTGTGCAATTGGTACATTGCTAAGCCACCAGGCTGGAGAGGCAAATCACTCGCTTTTGAAAGAAGGCTTTGGCAGTACAGCTGCCGTCTACTTTATTGAAAGATTTAGACTTGCTTTTGCTTTCTTCATTTGCCCAAGGTAGTTCTCATTTCTAAGTCAGTCTGAATTAACTCATACACTGCTACGCAAGCGCATTCCTAATTTTGTTGTACTCTGAACAATATGTTTCTTGTTAATAATTAAAAACCCTTTGAATTGGTATAAATCAGTAGTTCAGATTTTCTATTGCCATTTAAGAGTAAGTAACCCCCTGAATTACTGGTAAAAGGAACTTCACCAAAAAGGACAGAAAATCTCCTCAATTGAATATAAAACCTTTTATAACATATATTGGTATCCTGGGAAAAGACCATTTAAACTTTTGTTAAACCATGCAATGAAAGTTTGAAATAGCACTGAAACTCAGCTTAAATCCTAATGAAAACAGTTGTAATAATGCATTTTACTTTGTAAGCACATGGGAAACGAGAGAACTCACACACTATCAATTATAATATGCAGTGGATGGGCCATTGCTTGTAGAGGTGTTGTAACTCGATGGTGTGTTCAGATGTGTGTTCATACTCAAGTGTACATAGCCAGCTTTGTTCTGGAAGAGATAAAGCTACTTTTAACCACAATCCTCATATTGAAAGCTGAGCATGTACTTTTCTTTGCAGGACTGTGGCCCAAATGACTTTGCAAGACAAAAGATAAGGAAGGTCACTCTTTTCTCTGGTGAATGTTTATGTGCTCCTGGGTTAGGTAGGCAAAACAATACCCAGCTGTCAAACTAAAAGCAATCATAGTTTGCTTTTACTTGCAATCATTCTGCCTTGGGAGGCTTGCAGTTTTGTCTTTGTTATTTGTGGGTTTAAGAGCAACATTAAAATGTGAAACCCTATCAACATGTGAACTTGTCACCCTCTGACATATGGGGCATGCCCCTCATCCAACACAATCTTTGGTTAACAGCTGTGAGAAATTTTACCAGGCTAAACAGCTTTTTAGTCCAACCCAGGGGAACTGGCATGTGCTAGCACAGCTACAGAAGGTCTCTCCAGTCCCTAAATGCAAAAACATATTGAGGATTGCAAAGAAAAAGTTACAAGGGGACAGAGTTCAAATAAAATTTGTTCTCTGGTTCATGGCAAGATCTATCTATGCTCACAAACACATTCAAGTCAGGCACATTTATCACGGGTTCTGCAAATGCTCAGTGTGAAAAGCTCCCATTGAAGCCACTGGGAGCACTGGCACACAGAAAAGCTGTTCCCCTGCAGAGTGGAGACAATTTGCATCAGCTGAGGATTCAATTCAGAGTACTTGTAAGGTGAGGCTTCAGTGCTGTCTACCATTATAAGCAAAATATTTTATTTTTCTTACCAGAGGATGGATTCTTACCAGTGGAGTATCCAGAAAACTCATCCCGGTATGTAGTAATCTATTGGTATGGCAAGGCCTGAATATGGCAAAGCAAAATGTCTAAAATTTGTTGTGGCCGCAGTTGGAAGGTAGTCTTAAGAGCAGCAAACAGTGAAATTTTCCCACTTAGAGTAGCAACGGAAAAATAATAGCATGTGAACGGGTGCCCGTATCTAGGACTGCCATATTTCTGCTCCTGATTCTTCTGTAATGCAGGTACAAGAGAGCTGATCATAAGGATTATATCAAAAGAATAGTATATTATTGTTATACAGTATATTGTACAGTATTATATATACAGTATTATACTGGATATTATACAGTAAGAACTTCAAGCTTACTGTACCTTTAGAGTTCATCTGTGCAATGTCCAGCTGGCTTACAGGGCACACACACAGCCTGGTCAGACCCAGTACCTGGAGCAAGCATCAGCCAAACCAAATGACTGAGCAAGTGGTAAAGTGCTATTCTCCTACCAACCAAGTGAAAAGGGAAAAAAACTTTCAGGGAAAACTGGATATCATAGAATCAGAGAATGGTTTGTATTGGAAGGGACCTTATCTAGTTCTGACCTCCCTGCCATGGGCAGGGACACCTTCCACTAGCCCAAGTTGCTCAAAGTCCCATTCAGCCTGGCCTTGAGCAGTGATAGGGATGGGGCATCCACAGCCTTTTCTGGGCAGCCTGTTCCAGTGCCTCACACCCTCACAGTGAGTATACTTCTTTCCTATATCTAATCTATATCTACCCTCTTTCAGTTTGAAGCCATCATCCCTTGTCCTGTCACTACATGCCCTTGTAAAAAGTGCCTCTCCAGCTTTCCTGTAGGCCCCTTTAGGTACTTGAAGGCAGCTATCAGGCCTTCTGGGAGCCTTCTCTTCTCCAGGTTGAACAACCCTAACTCCTTCAGCTTGTCTCCGTAGAAGAGGTGGTCCAGCCCTCTGATCATCTTCGTGGCCCTCCCCTGGACTCAGTCCAAGGAGGTCCGTGCCCTCCTTGTGTTGAAGGCCCTAGATCTGTATGCAGTACTCAGGTGGCATCTCATGAGAGGGGAGTAGAGGGAGAGAATCACATCCATTGACCTGCTGTACATGCTTCTTTTGATGTAGACCAGAATATGGTTGGTTTTCTGTGCTGCAAGTGCACATTCTTGGCTCATACTCAGTTTTTCATCTAACAACACTCCCAAGTCCTGCTCCACAGGGCTACTCTCAACCCATTCACTGCCCAGCCTGTACTTGTGCTTAGGATTGCCCTTATCCAGATGTAGGACCTTGCACATGGCCTTGTTGCACTTCTGCACAGGCCCACCTCTCCATCCTACCAAGGTCCCTCTGGATAGCATCTCCTTCCTCCAGTACATCAACTGCACCACCACACCATTTGGTGGAGTTGGCAGACTCGCTGAGGGTGCACCCAATCCACTGTCCATGTCACCAAGAAAGATATTAAGCAACACTGATTCCAATACAAACCCCTGAGGAATGTCACTTGTCTTTGGCCTCCACTTGGACATTGAGCCATTGACCACAACAACTCACAAGTGTGACCATCCAGTCGATTCCTTAACCACATAGTATTGATGTCGACGTAGTCCAGAATCCAGCCCATTTTATCTCAAACTGACTGCAGGAAAATCTCTTCAGGCTGGTATAGCCTGTAAAAATCCCATTTATCACTTCAAACAACCACTGTGCTCCATGAACACTTGTGTGCCGTAGCCCAGGACTCTGAGAGAGGGATATTTCTTTTCTTGTCAATGTGAAGGGTTTGCTTCATTATTCTGGCCTTGACTGAATTCCTCTGCCTCTTGCCAACTTAGGCTTCCATTATCACAATAATTCTAGGTGCTGCTAAAGGCATTTGTTGAAGCATGATGAAAGCTAATTGACATGGAAAAGGAAAATTCATAGGCCATGTTTTCTCCTGTGGAAATTATGTAAATTTGTTACTGCTGCGTTACACAAATAATTTTGATGCATTAACTTGTCTTTTGCTTGTCTTTACTTCAATCTCACCCAAATACTATGGGTTTTTTGCATGGCCTTTTTGATTCTTAGTTGAATGCTTTCCAGAGAACAATTCAAAGAGACGTTCCAGAAAGAGTTTTGTTCACACCACCTCCCATGCTGATATGCAACAGCAGCTATTATACAATACAACTATTTATTTTTTAAAAAAGCAAAAACTTTTTAAGCCAACTAGCATTTATATGAAGGAATTGACAATACTAGCTCCAGCCAGGCTCTGCTGTGCCTTGTGCTATGGCATGAGCTGAAGCTCCACAGTGTAGCAGGGCTGCTGCCAAGAGAAGGTAAGTCCTTCGTGGTAGCTTTGACATGCCCTGTTGAAATGTTTTTACCTGTCATCTTCACCCTTGTATGCCACCTCAAGTAGAACTCTGATCTAGACCATTCTGCTTGAAAGTCTTATTTGCTGCCCCTGTGATGACAACTTAATGTGACAATAGGGTCACTTATTTCCCCGTCATAGGTACAAAAAGCATTACTACCAGAAAACAGCAACATTTTGAAATATTTTGTTCTGCCTTATATCTGTCTTTGTTCAGTGCTCACCCACACTGACTGTCATTAGTTTCTAACAATTTAAGGCATTCCTATTTTCAGTTTTCTCTGAAACAATATATATGCCTCTGACGTTGATATATCACTGGTACTCCTGTCATTTAGCAAATCTAAATACGGATCAGAATGTGACTCTGAATTAACAGACACTTTTTATTTATTTCCACCTACCCATTGAGGTGACAATAGCAATGACTATTCATTTTTTATAGTGTAAAATATACCATATTTATAATTCATATGTATTTTAGAAATATATAAAAGCTTAAGAAATTTGCTTCATTGCAAAGAGTTGAAATACATGTCCACTAAATTGTGACTAAATCTGAAGATAGCTATGAATGAGTGCCTCAGAAATTTCAAGAACACCTAAAAAGAATAGATATCAATGTTAAAACATGTTAAATTATTTACATTTCTGCCGTTTCATTGTATATCAGGTATATTTTTTTAAATGAAGCCATATTTTCATCTTGATTACTAAAAAATGTAGGATTGTTATTTTGATATGAACTTCACATGCCTATCTGTCTTGTTAATGAACATTTTCCTGTTTAGAGAAAATGAGAACTATTTTATTTAGAGATCAATAATATTCCTGACTGTTCATCCTCAAGAATATTATTTAGTAATAATATTCCTGAGTGCTCTGAAAGAACAATGAAACAGCACTTACATGAAGGATTTACTGGTATGCATGCCAGGACAAAAACAGATGGACAAAATAAGTTTAGACAAGTGAGTCTGAAAAATTGGATGACCTTTATCTCACAAAGTTACAGAAATTCAGAAAAAATCCAAAAGTTATTTCCCTCAATGGAGAAATTCCAGTATTTCTGCTTGAGCCAAGCACTTAAATTTAAATCCAGTGATGTAAGTTAGTAGCTAATCATTATGGCCAAAACGTATAATTTCTAAAGCACAAATATCCCAAATGCCTTAAAAAAATCATGCCAAAAAATGGTTATGATTGTCTTGACTAAGGGTAAGATTGGGCCTCATAAAGGAGATGTGTGGGTTTGGAGTTTTTTTTGCATTTGGTAGCATATGTGGACTCATAGCCAAGACTGACTGACTTGCAGTGACAATGTCAAGCTTAGGTGACAGCTTACAGAGCTCAGGGGTGAGAATAGGCAGAAATACAGCAGGCAGACAAAACAAGATATTTGGTAGGCTGATAAACAGTTAAGAAGGAAAAGGCAAAACATACTGTTGTTAGCAACAAAGCACAAGGTTTGGATCACTAGTTTTAAGGCATACAAAATAAAATTACACCAAGTATCCCATTGAGGTTTCTAAGATACTAAAGATCATTCTTTGACAGAGACATAAGAATTGAAGTAGTTAAGGCAGAGAGTCAAGATATGGTAAGGCCAGCACAAAAAGTAAATTTTGTATCTATGCATGTTTATTTCAGATTTAGAAAGAGATCCTCATAATATTTAAACTGTAAAGTGTACTGCATACAAATACCGAAACCATGAAATTCCCAAGTGGATTCTTCATACTCCTTTGAGAGCAACATCTCAAAGTGACGTTATCAAGAGAAGCTGATCAGTGACCTTCCAGCTTTAAACATAACATTTCCTAAGAAGCCAGAGATCCAAACTAAACCAAAAGGAAAATTAAAATTTACACAGGAGGATCACCCTACACAGAATAACCACCAAGCAAACAAAAAACCTTCTGAAAAACGGAATAGCATAGTTTAAGTCTCGCAGTTTAACAATCAAGCCCCCACAAATGGCTAGGCCTTTGGTAGATTTGCATGCAGCTATATACACTTGCCTTCTTGCTATCTACCTACTGTTATAGGGAATGGTATAATAGTAACACAATATATTAGAAATCAATTAGTATTGTGAAAAACAAAGTCACTTCTCATCTTCACATGGTCTACCTCAAAGAAGCACCATATTCCCTAAGATTTCCTGTTAAGCTTCCTGCAGT
Source organism: Colius striatus (assembly GCF_028858725.1). Lineage (NCBI taxonomy): Eukaryota > Metazoa > Chordata > Aves > Coliiformes > Coliidae > Colius > Colius striatus. Next base: position 61,001,277 of record NC_084762.1, read on the forward strand.
GGCACTAATCACACTGGGAACTTCTGCTCAAACACAATGAGACATGAGGGCAAGCTCATGCAAATAGATAGGTCTTTCCTACAGCACGTACCTCTTACTCATATATGAATTTGAGTAATACTTGATAGAAGAGGTAGCCTTCATGAGAACATGTTGGGCAGTTTAGTAGAGAGGGACAGCTTTACCTTGTCATTTTTAAATCAATGTTTATAATTCTACTGTGGGAATATGGGTCTGTTATGTTCTACATGATTTTGCATGAATTCTACATGTTTCTAGAAAATTAATTCAGGACCATGATATTTCTTTAAAAATAACTTTATGAGAGTATGAGGATGTTTACCCTTCACTGTGTTGCCTGTCCAGTCCCTGTCTTCTCTACAGCCATGCTACAGACAGAGCATGAACCTACATATCTGCCTGAAATGGCTAGTATTTTTAAAGGGACACTGCCATGGCAGAATTTAATTTTTAAGAGATCTCTCTGTCTGGACTCCTGGTGGCTATGACTTTGTTCTTGTCTTAAACCATGTACGTCCTTGTGCCTAAGTTAGGCTCCATTAATTTTAATGGGATGCTGTCCTGGCTCATGAGACACAGGATCAAGCCCCGGGTGCAATCATCTCTGCAGCTACAACAGAACCAAACACTTCTGCTTTCAAGTGAAATAGCTTTTCTGCAGTCATTTTCCTGACTACTTGAGCTGTGAGCCAGGAGAGGTGCTGAGGCAGACCACATAATACTGTGACCTTAAGAATGTTTTTTTGGCAAGGAATAAAATTCTCTGTTTCTCATCTCTCAGCAGTATCGACTTTATTTCTCAGAGCTGTTCAAAGATCCAAAAAGACAGAATTATCTTGTTCTGGCTGCTGTAATCAGAATGAAAATGCTCTGCAAATATCCAGCTTTTTATTATCAGAGATTCTGTTTTATCTTTTTTCTCTTTTTCTCTTCTTTTTTTTTTCTTTTGTAGCACGAAATGGTTTAATTCTGTCTAACAAGCAATTAATATGTTCTTCCAAACAAATCAGTACTGGAGAACCAAATTAACACCCTTCAAGAGTGATATATCAGCACTTGATTTCACAGAATGCTTTACGACCCTTCCACCTAATCTAATGGATGGATTTTAAACATGAAAAAGCCTTAACATGGCTTGGATTTGAACACTTGGACTCTTTATAAGTGTGTATCACTAGTTACAGTGAACTTTTATTAAACCAAATAGTCACCTGTGTATTTCAAAGAAAAGAATGCCTTTTAAAACAATAGTGACTACTAAATATTACATTCACTGTTATTTTTATAGATGCTTACCCAGCAAGGCAGTATCTACCATTTCAGTACTGCATACATATAAAGATTATTTGTAATGCTAAGATATATTAAATATTAAACACGTAGCCGTATCAAGTCAGAACTAGAGTTATCAACTGCTAGTTTTTTTTCACTTGTCTTTCACTTCCTTCAGCTCATAAACAGATTTAACAAAAAAAGAACCATGGAATCAAAACAACATATTCATGGTGAGGTATGTTCTTTTAAGCAACAGGCTGTTCCAACTTAGCTTTTTAATAGGACTGAAGAAAATGACTAAGTGATAATTTAACCAATGACAAAAATGGTTTTTTTGTACATTGCAGTGCCAAGCTCTGAATTCTAGTGAATCCTCTGTTTTTCTCATAAAACCCCAGATCTTACAGTCAGCTAATTAGTCAGTAACTTCACTTTTTGTTTGGGGAAATGTACAATTCTAGGTGTTACATTTAGAAAAGGTTAGTATGAGGCAAATGCCTTAGAAAACAGACAACAAAGGAATAATGAACACATTCTGCTGCATTGAAAATTGCATGCTTTTTATGTTGTATGATGGGCAAAACTTCTGGTTATATGTATGTGCAAAATATCCAGACCAAGAGGTAGCTGTTGGGAGTTCGAGTGCTACCATTGCAGCAGCACCTGTAAAGAAGATGGGACAGATAGGGAATATGACTTGTCCTACTGAACTTCTCAGCATCTGCATACACAGTCCCTGTGAGCGTGGTCACATGGTGCATAGAATCAGATACCCTAACTAAATGTGCAACAGTAGGGCAAACTTCCTAACAATGACTCTCTCGCATAGAGTATTCCTGGTCTGAAGAAGTGCCTCTAAAAAATTGGCTGAATCAGTCTGCATGCCCATACAGATCCTGCACTACCAAATCTGGAAGCAGAGGTTTCTGCCAATATTTTTTGTTAAAGGAATTGGACCGCAGCCTATGACCCTTTTTACATATAGTAGTGTTGATCTACATCTAAAAATTCACAATGGTATAACTATGTCAGTTTGGGATGTAATATTTTTCTGATAGTTTTAGCTTTAAAAGACCTAATGTAGATTTGGTTAAATCTGTATCCGGATATCTTATACTCACTGAGGTTTGGGGTGAGTCTTTTTCTGGCTTTCAGATAGAGCAAACAGGCTAAACTACATAACTATGGCAACTCACAGCAGGCTGCCTATTTATCTGTTCTTATCAAAATAATAAAGACGACATGCAGGGCTAGACATGTACCAGTGATTCCCTACAAAACAAAAAAGGATCATTCGTAGATACTTTGCATCAGTCATCTCTTTACAGAATCACAGAATGGCTGAGGCTGGAACAGATCTTTGGAGGTCATCTGTTCCAATCCCCCTGCTCAAGCAGGACTGCTCAGAGCTGGTTGCCCAGGACCTTGTCCATATAGCTTTTGAGTATCTCCAATAAAGGAGACTCCACAACCTCTCTGGGCAACCTGTGTCAGTGCTTTGTCACTCTCCTGGTGAAAAAGTGTTTCCTTATGTTCAGACTGAAATTTTATAGGAAAAATAAACTTGTAGTGTACAGATAGATATTCAACAAAATGTACCAAGATTTAAAAAAAAAGATAGACAATTTAACTGATAGGTGTATATAACACCTGTGATACCAAAAAAAGAGTCTGTATCTTTGTTCTGAAAATGATATTGTGGTAGTGGTCTCTATATTCATGCTTTCTAGAGATGGATATTTTTTACTGGGTAGGAGAATTCACCATGATTAATTGAAATGTAAGAAGGCCTGAAACTAAACCTCCTCCCTAGGTATCACCAGTTTCAGTCTTTTCAGAAGCACACAACCCAAAAGGAATTTCATTTTTAAAGCAAGTTACTCATTTATTACTCATGCTAGTTGTAGAATAGAGGAGATCATAACACAATACAAAGGTTTTAAGATTCAGGATTTTCATAGGAAAAAATTACTTTGTTAGCCTACTATGGCTTGCTTTATTAGCATCATTTAGTTCTAAGTAGACTGAGAAATGAAAAAAGAATTGGTTTTAATTTTTAACATTTCCTTCCTCCATTAATACTCCTCATCAATTACAGTAATCAATCTGTTGGACACACAGAGATTTCAAATCATAGGGTCTATAGGGGGATGTTGGTTTTTGCACTGTTTCTATACACTCTCTCCAAAAAAATTAGTCTGTCAACCACACGTCAGGCTCTTGGCAAAGGTTCTGACCTTACCATATTAAGCAATGTTTTCTTACTACAATGTTGACATATGGCTATTGTGCTCTTAATCTAGTTATTTTGTGTCTGCTGTGTTGTTGCAATCTCATCTTCTGTATTTTCTTCAGGCAATTACTGTCAGAGGTATTTAATTTCTTCTGCTACATATTAACCAGTTGCCAACATTCCCCTCTTTTCAGCATTGAGAGGTTGGTTATGGGGCCAAAGCAATATTATTGCAAGATGTCCTAGGCATATCTGTATACCTGCAAGGCCATCTAAAAATGTTCTCATTGCACACTGAAGAATAGTAGAGAATCTTTGTAGAGATTAAAGCTGTTCTTTTGGCCTTCACATGTCACAAAGCCAGGAAAAAAAACATGCTACGTTGCTTTCATCTCTAATATGTTGAATAGTTGCCTGTGGTTAATTACACTGCATCGTGGAAGGTGCCACAATCAGGCATCAGGATTAAGCCAGTTGAAAGTGATGTGAGGAAACAGATGGAAAATAACTCAGGTAACCATATAAAGCAAGTATAAAAGCTCTAGCCATAAGTAGGCAAAACACCATGTTTAACCATTTTATGCTGTGAGAAAAGCAAACACCCTACAACAAAGAACAGTACAAGCTAAAACACATTGTTCGCTACCACGTGTTGACAATATTTTGACCTTGAGCAAGCAAGACCAGAGGTACATATGATAAACTGAGAAATGAAATAGCTAGTAGGCACAGATTTAACACAAGGATGGGGAGGGGATGTTCTTCACATTAACTGTTGCTGGTTAACAACACACTCCACATCCTGTGACACGGAGCAGCTACCCTCCTGTGATGCTGCCCAACATCCATCAAGTCTGTGTTCATCCTGACAAGTCTATAGTATTTATTATATCTTATGGCTTCTGTTTGGTCCTTGTGTCTTGTTCCAATGTCCCTTAAACCTAAACTATGAAAAAGCTGCCAATGGAATATGAGACCAGAAAGTATTTATTCTACCCAGCTTCACAGGGCTAGCTCCGAATGGTCCTCTGAGGAGCTTCTCTCTCTTTTCATTAACTGTAAATAATTCACATCACAGGCATCTAGTCTGGGCAGTGTGAGCACCTGCTCATCATCTTTGTGTTATTGTGCTTTGTCCATATTCCCAGAGCACAACGCAACTTCATTTTTCTGTGACTCTCCTTATGAAATGAGGATGACAAGGCCCACTTCATCAGCTGCAAGTATTCCAGCACGTTATCAGGTGATCAGCTTTCTGTTTACAGGCATGACCAGTGATCATAATGTTTGCTTTCATTGAACAAATTGCAGATCTCTAGAAAATCAGCAGCTATATTTATATCCCTAGTTCATTTTGAATGCAAGCTAAATCCCATGTTTTCAGATTTTACCACACAAATACTAAAATAGCCACTTCTTGAGGGCTGGAAAATAAACTGAAAAAATATACCCTTAACTTCTCAGGGAAGGAAGAGAAGATATTTTGAGAGAAAGAACAAAGGATATGTGATCCATTCCTGTGCTTCACAGTTTGTCACATTTTGCACTGAAGTTCAACCAGCCATTAAGTCATAGGATAGCATGTACTATTTACAAAACACTAAGTATAACCACTGGGTTTACTCACAAAGGCCCTTACTTTTCTTCAGTGATCTCTAAAGGAATTTTATCATATGAGCATAGGTTGCATAAATGCCAGTTAGACAGACATGACAGGGGTATTGATAATATCATAAAAGCAGCAGTTACGCTTTACTTGAGCACTTAGGTTAAATGGTATCTGCAGCAGCTAATCAGACAACTGGTTCGCAATTCAGAAACCAGTTTATTCATAAAGTTAAATGTAGCATCAAAAACAATGTGGCAATATGACTAAGCTGCAATCATATAGGTTGAAGCATACTGCACAAGAGACACGTTTGCAAAGTCCAGGAGAATTCGACTGTACTGCAACATTCTGACAGCCGTCATCATTATCTTGTACAGGTACCTAGTGGACAAAATAACAATCTGAACTACAGAGAACCTGATAAAATTCACAGTTCAGTGAAATGCTGATTGCAGCAGCAATCCTCTTTTCTTCTCCGTCACTCCCACCCTTTTGTTCTCCTCCACTTCGCTTTTTTCCTTGGAACAGCAGACAGCGGTAAAATGGTGTAGGTAACATGTGGTATATTAGTCTTATTAGCACTCATTTACAACAAGCTGCATAACTGCACTCTTCCTGAACTCATGCTGCTCGGCATCCCTACTGCCAGGGCACACACTTTCCTTGCTCTATGTTGGAATGCTTGCACAAGGGATCAGCATCCCTTCTCCTGTCATGGGATGCCTTCTCCTTGTCTGGCCCAGGAAAGTAGAGCTTCCTTCTGCCTCCTTTGTGCATTTGAATGCCTCATTTAAATCAAATTAAAAGCTTGCATTTCAGCCAATATCTTTATCTCCTGAAACCAAGTTGGAATATAAAAGATGATACAAGACTTAGCATAAACATTAGTCTGTTGTATGAGTGTAATTTTTATCTCCTAATTGAAATACTTCTTATTTTCCTTGATTCATCAAACTATTTTAAGGAATAGTTGAATAAGATTGTGTTGGGAGACACATGGAGACTTGCTCAAACATCAATTTCTTTTTTTTTCCAGGGGAGCAAAATATATAAATTTCAAAATGAGATTAAAATTAATCACCTAACAGGTACCTAGATTGTTAAAAAATGGCTCCGTAGACAAGTAACTATAAAAGAAGGATTCAGGAAAAATTATCTAAAAAATACCTAAATGTCACGGCTGGATACAACCCTGTGTGAGGCCCAACATAGGCTACAAAACTGTCCACTCACCTAAATCATCTCTAAGAGCCCCATGATGTCACTGCTCTTTATAGAAGAAGAGGTCTCATTTTTAACAAACATTATGACATACCTTAACCCTCAGCAAATTACATTTTTCTCATCATTTTTACATCAAAATGTAAAGAATTGCTTTTTATTTGTCTTGATTGTCTTAAAATAGGAAGCTACGGGGGGAAAAAGACAAATCAGACAAGTTAGTTACTGAATAGATTACTCAATGCCATCCCCAAAAGCTGATTCACAAAACCTCTGTCTCATTGTTCAGGGAAAAAGTCTGTATAGCACCTGATCTATTATTCTGAGCAGTTGAATTTGTCTTTCTAACTCTCCAGCCTTGAATCCACAAGGCACTGTCACAGTTTGACATGACACTGTTTCTGGTAATGGGGAAGGGGCTGTAAAGATGGCTGCTGTAAGAAGTTGCTCCAAATTCTCCCCAGCTCTCAGCCAGACCTGCTTCTGGGGCTGAGACAATTAGATGCCTCCACGATCACTTTTTAAGAAGAAGCCGGAAGAGCAGGCTTCTTCCTGTTTCTTCCTTCTTCTGATCTTTCTGTTTTTTCTGCCTGGTGGTGGTGGAAGGAGTGGAAAGAGTGAGAGAAACAATCTGCAGACTCCAAGGTCAGTGAGGGAAGAGAGGAGGAGGTGTGCTGGAGCAGAGACTCCCCTGCATTCTACAGAGAGGACTGGTGAAGCTGAGATTTGTTTGCATTTCTTTAAAGACCCCACATCAGGGGCAGTGACTATGGCCAGAGGAGGTCGTATCCAGTGGGAGGGACCCCATATTCACAGAAGCTGTAACTGTGGAGAAGAACCCACACCAAAGAAGCTCATTAAAATTACGCCCAGAAGAGGCTCTGTCCCGTGGGAGGGACCCTGTATTTGCAGAAGCTACAACTGTGGTGAAGAATCCACGTCAGAGATTAAGGACTGTGTCCCGTGTGAGTGACCCAGTATCAGCAGAAGCCGTAGTTGTTGGGAAGAACCCACACCAGAGAAGTTCGTTAAGGACTGTATCTTGTGGGAGGCATCCCGTACTGGAGCAGGGGAAGAATGCCAGGAGTCATCCTCCTCTAAGAAGAGAGAAGCGGCAAAGCCCATCTGTGAGAGACTGACCACATCCCCCACTCCCTGCCCCCCTGAGCCATTGATGTGGGGGGGAGGTAGAGATATCGGGAGCAGTGAGCTGGGCCTGGGAAGAAAGGAGGGATGCGGGAGGGAGATCTTAAAGTGCTGGTTGTAATTTTCTCATCATCCTACTCTCTTTTTGCTTTTATTCCTTTCTGTTTCTTGTAGAATAAACTTTCCTACTTGCCTCTTTAAGTCAGAACTGTAATTGGCAGTGAGCCCTCCCTGCTGTTGTCTCAATCGACAACATCCTTGGTTATCTGTCTCCTCCCATCTCGCTGGGGCCTCCACCATCCTAATGAGAGTGGAGGTGAATGGGGGGCACCAAGTGAAAGACTGTCATGGTGCTTCATTGCTGGCTGGGCAAAACCACACAAGCACGCTGATGGATTTTGGCTAGCACAATCAGTGTGATTAAGGTGACATCCTGAGACAGTGGAAGTCATATATGAGAGAATTAAGATGCAAAAGTAAGAATCAGGACAAGGAGTTGCTTTGTGGCTTGGATGGGGCTGCTGCTTCATCATGCAATAGAGTGAAAAGTCAGGTGTCTGCTTTAGAACAAGAGAAACACTATGAAAGAGAAAGGTGGGGGGAAAAAAAGAAAAAAAGAAAAAGGAAAAAATGCAACTGAAGGGTTTCTTTATTCTTTTTGCTTTCCTGCCTGTCTCACTTCCAGCTGAGAGGTAATAAATGGAAATACTTGATATTGTCAGTGAGTCAGGGCCCAGCCTCTATAAGCATCTAGAATCCAATTTGAAATCATCATACCATTTTCCAGATAATAGATATAAAAGTTTCTGCAGGAGACAAAGCACCTGAAGTTGGATCACATCATCAGTTTTGTACTGATGAGACATTGGATGGGTTTTCTATTACATATCCAAAGAGTGAACATCTGTCTTACCAGAAAGCTTATTCAGGCTCAGCCAAAAGCTTTCATACTCAGGGATACATGTCATAATTTGAGACTAGTGAACTGGAGATATTCTGGGAGAAGAAACATGCCGTCAGGGAATATTTTAACACAACTGAGATTGGTCTAACACGGAAAGGACACTCAGACAAAAATTCAGAGCCTTGGGGTTTTCTATTCCTCTCTAATTCTGAGTTAATTTAATTTTTTTCCTTTGATTCTGGTCTGTTAAATATCCACTGAACACCCAACAGAAGAATAAGACATTCTCAAAAAAAAAAAAAAATAGAGAATAAACATACATTTTAAAAGCATTGGCTCTAAACTAAATTCAAAGTATGTGTTTTGGTTTGTTTTTTTTTTTAATAACAGGAGGTCCTTCCAAGCCAAAGCATAGCTGCCTGAGACTTAGCAAGCCTCTAGGAAGCATCTATTTGTGGACAGCAAGAAGATCTTACTTTAGGGGTCTCCTCCTACAAAGCACATGAGAAAAAGAAGGTTTTCAATGTCTATACTCCAACTTGACTCCTGAAGGCAGCTCACTGTACAGTGACCAAGCTCCAAGCTATGCATCTCTCCAGAACAATTAAAGTCTTCTGAGGTAGATATCACCCAACATGACCATAAAATCCTTCGACTCACAGTGTGCTGTAAATGAACCAGCTATAAGTCAACAAGCTGTCAGAAAAATTAAATTCCTGAGAAGACTTTCAGCATATAATCCACTTTGGATGCTTAGGCACCCAGGTACAAAACACTAGAGTTCAACCTGGAAACTTCTTCACATGAGCAGGTTTTAATGTTACTATTTGCATGAATAAGTCTTTTGCAGACTCACGACTTTATTTCATAAGAACCTTTTGTTCAAATGACATCCTAAAGCCACTTATGGAACGAAATAACACTGTCCACTGTCTTGTATCTGATATAAATTACAGAAAACAGCTTCATAAAGATATTGCATGGTGGATAAATTAAACCATTCAGTCGTAAGGTCAATGGCCGAGGGAAAGAGAAATTAAGAGACATAGGCAAAGGAGAAAAGATATGTTTTAAGATGAGATTTGAAAAGAGATAGAGTTGATGAGGCAGAGAAATACATTCATGCAAACTTTCAGATGTTCTGATATCCAGACAAACCAACCGTGGACAAGTTTGACTAAACACATGGTACATGGAGGCTGTCACACATCTTCCTACACAAAGAGCAGTTCTCGCACCTCACAAATTAATTACAGGGAGAAGCCTAGTGTTTGACTGGTCTCCAGTTTTTCATCTCACTATCCTATAAAAGGCATTTATGCTAGCACAATCCGACAAAACACTAAGAGAATAGCGTCACCCTATAAACCAGAGATATATGTGATGTTTCCTGAGAGGAAAAGAAACATTTGTGAAAGTCTTCCAAACCCTTCTGCTTTTACATGCAGAACTTAAGCCAATATATTTTGGACTCTGGCAATCCAAAATTGCTGCAGCCACAGTAACATAGAGCAGAAACTCCAATCAAGTAGCACTGGGTTTGGTTTTCACTTCTACTAAAACTCATGGGCCATATCCACATTCATATTTAGATACCCAATGCCACTCAGTTCAACAGACCTTCAATATCTAAATGACTCTGTAAATTCAAGTTTCATGCTTGGCCTTCAGCAAGTCATTTAAAGATTGTGTACCTCAAATCTTTCCTATAAAGTTAGGGTGTTAGCACTTGGTAATGATAAATTAAGCTAGTGAAAGGTTCTTGTAATAACATGCAGCACTAAGCACATAATATCTGCCTAACACTTTTTGTGTCACATCAATCAAGAGACAAATAATCTAATGTCACAATGAGAAAGAACTGTCAGGATTTTAGGATTTACTGCCCCTACAGACAGAGCAAGGCACTCTCAGACCCGGGAAGAGGTTTTGAAAGGTCCTCTAAAGTTTACAGGAACCTGCTTATACATCAACTCCATCCGAGTTGGTGAAGCAAAGCTGGAGCCTTCCACTGCTTTTGAAAACTTAGATATTAACAACACTTCTTCTGAGTTTTCCCCTGTAGAGACAAAGCACTGTACCTGCTCAACACATCAGGGCATTAGGAAGCTGAATTCAAAACTGAATTATTAGAAATAATATGAGACTCTTGGAAGAAGCTGTCTCAGAGGAACGATTGCTTAGCAAATCCTTCCTAGGAAAGGAAGGAACACCTGTTAATGAACTATTGAGCCTGACTATCAAAGTGAGATCCCAAAGGCTGTACAGTACACAAAAAAGGTGACACATTTGCAGAACAGATACATTCTTAATATGCTCTTTAAGTCACATAGGTACTCACTAATTGTCCATCAGTCTGCTGACTCCAATGCATGAAAGGACAACAACTACAGATTTTTCCATGTAGCCTGGGAGCCATGAGGTCAGCTTTATTGAATGAACCTATCAGTAGAGTTAGAGTTCAATTTCTCTAACACGTTTTACCTAATAAGGCAGTTCCTGTCATAATTGCTGTTGTAGGGATAGGAGGTTAATCTTTTAAGTGATGGCACTGAACTCACCTGCTGAGAGATGATCTGGAGCACTCCAATAAAACATTCATGGCTTCATGCCTCCTCTGTTGCACTTAAATCTGTGTTAACAGTTTCAAAAAGCTTAAAAGCCAGGCCTATGCTCTGCAGTGATCAATAGCACCATGGTTAGATATCAGCGTATTCAGCTCAGTGGGATAAATGTTCAGTCTTTGGTAGATTTAGTAGTGGGTGGAAATGACAGATGGAATTTAAGGCTTTTGTTCAAAGGCTTTGTTCTCCTCCTTCTCTAGTGCAAAGAATTTCCCTGTGATATTTTGCTTTCTTTCCAAGTGTCCTGAAGCACCAATCATTTTGTTTTGTTCCCTTGGGGGAAAAAAAAAGATAAAAGGAAAAAATAGAGAAGGAAAACACTTACTTCATAAAGACACATCATTAACAAAAAGCGTAGGTCAAAAGAAACAAGACTCAGTATGTCTGGACAGCATCCTTTCAAATTTGGTAATAAATGACCATATGAAAGTGTACAATTTGATCAAATAAAGTTTGGGATAAAGGATCAGGAATGGGAAACTTCATTTTTTGGCATTAAACTACAATTGTCTTAGAACTTCAAATATAGTGAATGAATGCATAGAATTCCCTACCTCCTCCCCTCCACTGATGCAGGGCAATAGGGAATGTGGGTTGTGGTCAGTTCATCACGTGTTGTATCCGTCACTCTTTCCCCCTCAAGGGACGGACTCCTCACACTCTTCCACAGCTCCAGTGTGGTGTCTGCACAATTGTTTCTCTCATATATTCGCACTCCTCTCTTCTCTTCTGGATGTAATTGCACAGGGATCTTTTTTCTCTTTCTTAGATATGTTACCTAGATGCACTACTACCGCTGCTGATGAACTTGGCCTTGGCCAACCATGGATCTGTCTTGGAGCCATCTTGGCATAGGCTCTGTCAGACATTGGGGAAGCTTCCAGCAGCATCTCACAGAAGCAATCCCTGTACCTCTCCCCACTACCAAAACCTTGCCACACAAACCCAACACATGCACTTTCAAATAATTTTTTATAAAAATTGGGCAGTTAACAAAGAAATTATGGACATAATTTTAAATTTCTAGTCCGATCAAGGACATAGATACAGGTCCAGGTCTGTTATATTTGAATGGCAAAAAAGAACACACTAACTCAAAGGTTTCTTAGTTACATCTTCCAATCAGTCTGCTGTCAAGGATCTTACTTGATTACACCTTTAGGGAAGAGCTCACTACCACCACTGAAAACTGTGGACAGTTTCCTGCTAAAGCTGTAAGGTGTCAGTGAAACCTTCTTCAACACTGGGGACATTAATTTTTTTATTCAAATAGTCTATCTAGCCCTGGTCTCAGTACAGCAACCGTTCTCATACAATCTTTTTCTCATCACGAAGGGGAAGTGTTTTATTTCCTGAATAATGCCAGAAAGCTGTAATGTAATTGTTTCTTAAATTTGAGATTCTCTTAGTTCCATCTGTGAAAGAAAGGAGCTCTGTTTCACTGCTTCCAGAGCCTGGGACCCTTGCTGTCAAAGTTAGATAGAAATCAAGTATTTGTCGACATGAAAGAGAGTTCTCCTTGATTAACTGTTCAGATTTTTCAGGTTATTCCCAGAATGTAGTTCATTTGCAATGTCTTTCACCACTTCTCCATGAAAATGAAACTTCTGTACAATCTCTTATAATGTTTTTGTGCAGCATAGCAAGTCTTGGACCTCTTGATACCTGCAGTCTCATAAAATACTAACCTATCAATGGGCAACCAGTAGACTGCCACCAACAAACTAATAGGATTTTGCTGAAGGAAACTCAGAAGAAATGCAACAAATCCCACAGTTGATGGTTAAAGTCCAATTACCAGTGGCAAGGTTTGTTTGCTATGCTTCTTCCTGAAGACAATCAGGTATATCAGAGGAAACAAGGTTCATCTAGGGAATAAAGATTTTGGCAGTGTAATATGTTTTGTGGACTATAGCATAAGGAAGGCTGATTAAGATAAAAGTATCATTTCCATCCGTAAAAGGAAGCCCTTTTGTCTCATCAAGAAATTTTACTATGAACAAAACTGAACTTGAAAATCCTTGAAAAATCTAAAAAAGAAAAACCAACTAAATTCTTGAAAAACTAAAAAAAGGCACACAAGGGTTAGAATAATTTGGAAGCTGCAGCATAAGTAGAGCCATACTGAATATGAAGATGAGACACATTTAGTTTAAACCTCAGAAAGGGATTTTCTCAAAGGGGGATGAAACATAATGTTTGCTATATGCAAAACATAAAGATTGCCTCACCATCCTTTTAAATACAGCATATGAACATATCTGCTAAAAGTCAAAAGTGAAAGTCTCTAGGAAGCTGCCAGACCTAGGGAAAATGAATATTCTGCAAATATATTTATTTTACATATAAAGCAAAGCAAAGAAAAATATTGTTAAATATTTACTCATCACCCAGTAGCTTATTAATCTTTGTTGCTGCAAATACAGCTGACTATAGAGTGTGGGCAGAGATGGTCCTTAACAACAAAATACTATGACTGAGATTCATAGGTAAGCAGCAGTCCTGACAGGAACAGTGACTCAGCTGCATGAAGAGCAGCTGCACAGGCAAATCTGGCTAGAAGGATCCATGATTGTTGCATTCTCTTGCTTTTTCCCACCTCTCTGGGATTTCATTCATATAGCCCCCAGAATTATCTTGCAGTACCAGTCATCCCATAGTCATTACCCCAGCACCACTTCAGCACCACTGGAGTCCGTGGAGAAATGAACTATATTCTCACCACCTACTTCTAAGCACTTAATATTAAGAGTTGCAACACCCAAAAAACAAATGTCTGGTTCCAGCCTGATGGTGCAAGCTGCCTATGTAAAAGCAAAGGCTTCCCAGCTGGTCTGTGGGGGATCTAATTCAGCTTACATCTTTTTCTCTTCCCCTTGGTCCTCTAGGTTTCCTGAATGCTGAGCTAACTACCTCCAGCAGATAGAAAACAATGGTTCCCAGTAGGTCTGCACTGGGGTTTGGTGTAATTTTGCAACACCATCTGCTCAGAGAGGACTCAGTAGTTTATTCTTCTGATGTATGTAGCAGCAGCAGCGATCACTTGCATTTGCACAGCAACATAGTGGCAGGTTCCCAAATCCAGAAGAGGAGTCTTAAAAACCTGAGCTCTACTCCACACTGAGGAGAATCAATCCCACAGCTCCCACTTCCTTGAGAGTACCCCACCATGCAAGTTACGCATCAGGAGGGGATTTTCCCTGTCTGTTGAAATTGTGCCTTCTTTTCCTGCTACATGCTTATATGCAAGACTCTTTAAATCAGAGGACAAACAGGGAATCTGCTTGCAGATTCATGGTTTCTGTCACTCAGAAATCTTCATGAAGTCCATAGAAAAATATGAAGCCTCCTGAAGCAGGAACCAGATTACCTTGAAAGAGCCTCCTCCTCACTGATGGAACAGAGGAAGCTCTTTCATAGAATCACAGAATGGTAGGGATTGGAGGGGACCTTTAGAGATCATCTAGTCCAGAACTAGCTAGAGATCTAGCTAGTCTTTGACTAGCTCTTGATCAAAAAAGTCAAAGAAAAAAATGCAATGAACACAGCACACATTGGTCTTAACAAAGACCAGAAAACAGTTAACAGAAAATGTTGGAAAATGTGCTAGGAGCTATGGTGGGCTCTGGAGATAAAATCAGGACTGGCTGTTTTCCTTGGGGATACACAGGCCTTCAAGTGTGAGTTATTTAGTGAGCATCCAAAGGTCTGTACTATGCAAGAAGGCAGATTAGATGGTCATAGCAGTCCCTTCTGGTCTTAAGCAATTAATCTCCCATGTGATGTCAGAAGGTTGGTTCATCACAATCAAAGAAAGCAATTTCCTTGCTGATAAATGGAAAAGTAAATCAATTTTTACTCCAAGATGAGGATAGGATTCCACTGGTCCCTGGGGTCTGTTTCCCCATGCAGGCTCTGAGCAACTGAGCAAAGGAGTACTGCAGCAAACAGTATGTGTTCTTGCCAGGGCCTGGATTATTCTCTTCATTTCTCAACAAAATCACAGACATAAAAGGTGAATTCTGGCCTCTGATGACATTGATAAGTTTAGATGGGCTCTTGGCTTTCAAAGGAGCACAGAATGATCAATGATATGGAGCTAAACAAATTATGGAAATCAGAGAAGGAAAAAATAGATTGATATTTACTTTGCAGGATCACAATCTAGGACAACTGCACCTTTGATAAACAGTGATGGCGCAATGTTAGCAACTGACCTTGGCCTACATCTTCCACACAAATTTAGTTTTTCAAGTCAAGACTGGATATTGACAGACACTTTTCAAGAAGTTTTACTACAAGAATTGTGCAGATATTGAGTAACCGATTCTCAAATGTCCATGTGACACGGGGAGCAATGCTTTTCTTATCTCCAGTTCACCAGGGAGAGATGTAAAATGTCCGAGGACATGTCCAAGGGCCAAACCCAAGTAAGCAAAATAGAAGGGTTTGGAAGTGAAATAACACAGCATCCTGTCCCACGTCCCTACCACTAAATTTCACGGTCCCTCAACAGTCACTCCTTCCATTTCCAAAACTGACACACTTAAATTTAAGCTTCCATTTAGACAGCACTAGTTTCTCTTCCCTGTACTGGCATCTTAGAAAGACAGTGAGAAAATATCTGGGGTCAGAATCTGCCCCCGTGTTTCAAAGTAATGGCTGAAATTCAAGATGGAGAAAGGAAGCAAAACCACAAAATTAGTTATGCACTGTCATCCATAAAGAATGAAAACAAGAGGATTACACTGCCTACCATTACATACTTAATGATACCACTGCCAAGAGGATTTCTCAACAGCAAACACAGATGTAAAGTTTTCACTGTCGCAGTTGCAGAAATAAGTGATTATCATTTTTAAATCTCTCCTTGGTTTCATTTAAGTATATTACAGAGAAATTAATCAGTCCCTTCTAAAGGACTGATACAGAGGAATCACTCAGAAATAATTCAAACTGTGGCCACAGTGGCTTTATTTTGTATTTGAGGCATCTTCCCAGTCGATGAACCTCTGTGAAAGATTAATGTCATTTGAACTTTTATTGTGGAATATCATTCGTGCCCTGTCACACTTCGCACAAATGGTGCTTCAGTCACAGTTCGGTAACACTCCAGCATATTATTTCCAAGGCATTTGAGAGTTTAGAGAATTATTGAAGGGCAAACTGTACTCGTTTGGTAATAAGGCAGAGTGCAGTCGCAGTCTCCATATGATTTCAACAAATGGAATCCACGTTAATTTCATGGAACGCAGCAAAATAGTTGTGATAATAACCCTAGTGAAAGATTCCACTAGAGAAAAGAGATAGAATATAGTTTTATAGTGTTATATAGTTATATATAGTGTATCTAGTGTTACATTATCTACATCAAGGATTCTAGAATACAGAAATGGATAGGGGAAAAAATCCTAACAATTTCTGAAAAAAACATACTCATTTGCAAATCAAAATTTCTGTTTCTCCCAATCCCTATACTTTGACTTTAAGAACATGCTGTGGAAGAAAGAATTACAGAAATCGATTAAGATTCACACTGTATTTTCACCAATGACACTCAGCTTTAAGGCAGTTTAGAAATATCCATTTGGCATTACTGTTTGTGAAGATACGTTATATCCTGATAGTAAACACTTCCCAATGATGTGATTTGCTAGGATTGCTTTCACATCTTATAGCCAATTAGTCAACAATTAGTCAAATAATTAAAAATATAATTACATAACAATGTTGCCTTTTTTAAATTAAGGACTCGTTCACAAGCTGATTCTGATTCTTTTTCTTTGCTGCTGTAGTTTAAGTGAATAAGCCTTGGTTGCTTTTTCTCTCCTTTTGAATTAAAACAGGATTCTGCTAATAAATGGACAAGTGCTTATTAATATGCTGTCACCAGCAAAGATGTAAATATGCAACTAAATATGTATGTAGCTCCCATCAGATGCAAATATATCTGTAAGACCCATCACTGATGTGTTGGAGACCTCTAGAGCTGTAGCTCTTCTGAAACTACACTTGCTGATATTACCAGTTATTAGGGCTACAGTTCAGGTATGCAATATCAAGATTTAATTAAAAAAAAACAACAAAACAAAACAACAGAGACATCTCCTGCAGAATCATCAAAATATCACCTATATATAATCATAAAGTGTACAACGTAGCAACCATCATGCTTTCAGTACTTTTGGACACTGATTTGAATCATAGGGATACCAGCCTCTAGAAGGGCCCTGATGGCACGCAGGGAACTTGGGATCACTGAGAGAGAGGGACGTGGCAGTGGTGTGTACTGGCACCCAGAAAAGTGACTTCTATAGAAAATGAAACATAGCAGCTCTAAGACAACCAAAATTGGGAATTCAAAGTGGTTTTAACCACCCGTTAGCTGGCTCCCATCTATCTATACCAAGGCCATGGGATTTCCTGCTTGTAAAGTCTGCATGGAGGAACTAAGATAGCTTGCAGTGAAGCAAGGCACATACTTCATCTCACTCCTCTGAGCTAAATCTGTGTTATTAATGTAGACACAGAAATGTATTACTTCAATATTTTCCAGTGACTACATTCACCCTTCCATCTATCTACCTTTTTGTTCATGAAACACTAATATTCTGAGAATTTCTTTCATCTAGGCACAAAGTTAGCAAAACTCTGGGCTCCCCAGCTCAAGAAGGACAGAGAACTTCTGGAGAGAGCCCAGCACAGGGCCACCAAGATGATCAGGAGGCTGAAGCATCTTCCTTATGAGGAAAAGCTGTGGGAACTGGGGCTGTTTAGCCTAGAAAAGAGGAGACTGAGGGGGGGACCTCATCAATATTTACAAATATCTAAATGGTAGATGTTAGGAGGCTGGGACATCCCTTTTCTCTATGGTATCTAACAACAGGACTAGGGGTAATGGGATGAAGCTGGAACATAAAGTTCCATTTAAATATAAGAAAAAAACTATTTCACTGTGAGGGTGACGGAGCAGTGGCACAGGCCGCCCAGGGAGGGTGTGGAGTCTCCTTCCTTGGAGGTCTTCAAGACCCTGTCTGGATGCATTCCTGTGCGACCTGATCTAGGCTGACCTGCTTGAGAATGGTTGGACTAGATGATCTCTAAAGATCCCTTCCAATCCCCACCATTCTATGATTCTATGAAATGCAGTAGCAATCGCATGGTGCTGTCCGATGCTCCACTGTAGCCATCTCCATTATATAAATACTTTAGAAGTGAACCGGTGGATGGCTGTGAAGAGGCTTTATCTCCCTGCAGTCTCATGAAGTTAGATCTGGTCACAAAATCAAACCAAACAAAGGCCTGTTCATTATTTCACAAATACAGAAAGAGAAAGGGACCTTCTCAAGATGGTCAGTGGTAGATGGAAATGGAAACTAAAAGTAGAAAAACCTTTAAAAATTGAACAAGATTTATGCCAATCATTTCAGCTTTTTTTAAAAAATGCAAAATGCTGTTATTTTACCTGTCAAAAACTCACTCAAAAAAGTCACCTTATATTTTTTCTCAAAGCCACTCCTAGGGGTCAAGACAGACTGAATTAAAGCTCAGTGGCAAATGTATCCTAATGTTAGAGAGTTAATTACTGAACATACGAGCCTTTCAGTCCACTTAGTGAACAGGATTCCTGCCTGAACAGAACTGAGTAAAGAGATCAAGACTTTTAACTACAGTTATGAAGACAAGCGTGCAATTCCAGTCACGCGTAACTTGAAATTTCTGAACTGAATGCATCCAATACTCTATCAGAAAGATTAATTTTGTTATATGGATGTTTTTCCAAGAAAACTCTCAACCATAATTGGTACCAAGTTGTGGGTTTGGCAGGTGTATAGAAAACTTCAATTTTTGTCTCTTAATATGCGGTACTAGAGATGGGAAACATTTTTGCCTTCATACAGGACCCAGATGGCAAACTGTGAAAGCTTAATTTCAAGAGCATTCAGGCTGACAGCTCTACAAGCAGCAAGCTGAATTTAACTTATGTGATTATGACACATACACAGGACTCTTCAACCAAGTGGTCCAAAGCTCTACCTATTAGACACATGCTTACAAAACTGGTGTGTGCTGCGTGAAAGCCTTTAATATGCAAATCAGGCCTGGATTACTACACTAGAAGCCACATGTGCACATGCACACAATGTACTTCCATGGGCTACCTTGTCAACCGGGACATTAACTCTATTTCTGTGTTTGCAAGAGATTCATAAGAGTTTCTACAGTCTCATAGGCAGGATCACTTTTACTCTGTACTTTTAACTAAAGAGCTTCACTCATGTGTGTTATGCCTTACTCAACTTCATGCTGGCACACCACCTACTGACAGCCCAGCATTGTTTTCTGTATCAAGCCTTCCTTCAAATCCTCTCCTTGTGTGAGCCCATGAGCTCTGAACCTGAGATTTATGTCTGTGTATAGTCAGCACAGCAGCATTTGTTAAGATTCTGAAAAGAGAAGGAATTGAAAAGAAGGGTCTTCAGGTGTTATATTGATACAAAACAGCAAGCTCACCTCTTCAGGATTTCAAGCCAGGCAGTGAAAAATTGCTTCCCAGACAAATAAGAAGTAAGCAGTAAGACAGCTTATCAGTAAACAGTTAACGAAACTCCAGCACTCTGAGAATTTATTTCATCCAGGCAAAAAGTTAGCAAAAGAAGTAATGATGGGTACTATCCCATCCTCCATTTCAGCCATCTCCTTGTCTACCAGACACCAAGGTCAGTTCAAGTTTCCTCTGATTTCACATTATTTTAAGGTGTTTGTGTGTTTTAGTGGTTACAGCTTTGCAAGCAGATTGTGGTGCACAGAATAGAAAGGTATTAAAGCACCATCTTTTTTTCCTTTCTGACTTTATATATCACTGCTGCTCAGCTCAATAAGGTTGAATTTCGTGTCTCTATTTTCAGCAATGTTTTATGTTCTTTCCCTTGTATTTATTTTCATAGGTAGCACCCTTGAACCTCATAGGGTATTCTAAGATGAAACTACAGCCAAAGAGCTGATCCTGTGAGGGGAAAATAGGAGTGTCTGAAGGGAACTACAGCTAATGACTCCCACATCTCCAAGTTACAACTGACTGTGTAAAAAGTTAATCAAATCCTGGACTTAATAATGCTGGGATTTGACAGACATGCCACCTCATCCTGTCATCTTTGTCATTATTTGAAGTATCCCAATCCACTGATTTTGCCACCTTTGACAACCCAGTGGTAGCTACTTATCCTACTCTCTCCCTGCCTTCCCATGACACCTTTGTTTGGGCTGAACTCTGCAGACCTCAGTCCATCTGTTCTACCTCAAGTTACAAAACTTCCTTAAAAGCCCTGTTTCTGGAACTTCTGGTGCTAGGAAGATGCTAGTGACAATAAAAGAGGAAGAGGTTGTTACACATCTGGCTGACCTAAGGAGCCAGGTCATCATCGTCCTTTTCCTCTGCTCACAACATGAAGTATACACATGTGAAGTCACGCCAGTGGAATTTGTGCAAAGATCATCATTTGCTTGTCTTTGTTAGACATTAAATAGCTATTTAAGGTAATAAAGGAAGGGATATTTGCTATAGAAGAAGACTCTGGTGTTTCAATTTCTTGAAGATCCTAGTCTCTAGAAGTCTCTAGTGTTTCCAGTCATCTCTAGGGTCAATTGGAAAGAAGAAGGTTAAGGCTGGTCTAATCCAATCAGAGGGGATTTGAGGAACCCCAAACCGCTAGATTAACTTTTAAAGAGTTCTCAGACACAAATCTGAGGATTGTATATAAACTCTGCATAGTTGTACAAGTATGTGTGCATGCTATTATGCGTGGTCTTAGTGGGCACAACATTGCAAAGGGCTTTGACTGCCTGCTAATATGTCCCTGTCTGGTGTGCATGCATCAGTTCACACAGATCAATTCTACCAAGCCATTCCCACGGCAGCTGCATCCAGTCTTGAACAGTGTCATTAACCTCCATATCCTGGAGGGAAACACAATGATTTCGTTTTCCCAGGTGGGAGCTAAAACATGAGAGGTTTGATGATCTCCCCAGATCACACAGGTAAAGCAGGAAACAGAGCCCTGGGATAATCACCCAAAAAATTACTGCTCACAAGAACGACACTTCCTATCTGGAGAGAGAAAAAGCAGTAAGAGTTAATCCTAAAGTAGTACCACAAAAATCATCGGCAAATGGATCCAAGTTTCCATTACACAAAGGTGCTTGTAGAAAAAATATCCTCTTTACTTCAGTCTTAATTGGTGCTGATAAAATTCCATGAAACTGAACCATAACACTTAAACTAATGAAGATCTAGCAGATGTTGAATCTGTGATATTTTACAGCATTGTTTTCTTTGGGGAAAGAATCTGGTTTTGCTAAAATATTAATTAAAAAAAAAAAAAAAAGCTCATTTTGCTTCTGGATCTACTGAATGCCTGTGTTCAATAGTTTATTCCTTTTTTCAGCTCCCACTGTTGCTTCTTCATCTTGCTAGTAAGACAGTAAGAGGTATAAACAAAGAACTAACAGTCTTTGTACATGGAACTGTTACACTGTGAAGTAGACAATATACAAGCTGATGTGAATATTTTTTTTTCCCTGGAAACCTGTCCATTTGAAGCCAAATTGAATTCAGACCCTTTGAATTTCCTTTTGATGGTGTCCATACAATATGAACAAAAATCCCAGGAGACTTTCTTGAGCTCCAGACTGTAAATCTCAATTTGAACAAAATGCCCAAGAGAATGTGTCTTTGGGTAAGGCATCTTGGAGGTTTTCATGCAACAGCTCTGCTTGGCTTGCCATGAGAAAATTTTAAAAGCCCAAGTATTACACTATGAAACTCAGCCTAAGTCACTGGATCACAGTCATCTAGACTTGCTATGTGGTCACTTGTCACTTGTGTTCCTTGTCACTTGGGACATTTCTAAAGGCTGAGACCGAATTCTCTTTCCTGCCTGACTGCCAGGTGAAGATCTCTTTTCTGTCCCCACAAGAGAAATCTCAACTTGTCATCTCCACAACACACAATTCTGTGCCTGTGTTTTTCTGAATCACTCTGCTATACATGCCTCTGCTGTTATACATCTGTTGTGGCACAAGCACATATCCCCACTGTCATTCTCTGAGTCAGTATTTGTACTTCTGTCTTATATTGTGATGAAAACGTCTCTAGTGGCACTACACTTTAATTGGTATCAAAATATTTGGTAGCATAGTCAGTAACACCCACAACTTTCACTTATCACTTCTCTCTCCATGGAATATTAGTATCGTTATCCACTTTTACATGCATTATTTTATCCTTATTTTTCACTTTGGTGATGAGACTCCTAATTTTGAGCAGCCAATTCTAGTAATACATCAGACCCTTTCCAGGGAAGTTCCTAGAGACCTGAGAAGGGAATTTAAACCCACTACAAGCATCAGTAGACTTTATATCAACATCTGCAGTTGCACTTACAACCAGCAAGTCTGATACAAAGACAGAGAGGATCATGAGATAAAGGCATTTCTAAAATTAGGTCAGTTTTCTTGGTCAATAGCTCTACCCACACGCCAAACCGATTTCTGTTGGAAAAGTCCTTTGAGGGAAGTAACATTAACCATGAGTGTGTGTTCTGTGTACTACATACTGCTAGAATATTAAAGCATTTCCTGTTGTATCAGTTTGATGATATTTAATTTTTAGATATACGTATTGCACAGGACATGATTGTTGAATATGCCCTGAGGGGGCATATTGTCTACAAACAGACTTTTAGCTATTCATGAAAGTCTGAATAACAAAAAGATTTCTTTGAACTAATACCCACAGCATTTTTCTCTCCTACACATCTGCATCCACATCCATTAAGACAACTGATCTTCTACTAAACCATTTTAAATGGGGACTGCAACAGGAAAAAAAACCAGCAGTTTGCAGTTGCCAGCTTTTGGAATAAAATGCATACAGGGCATTGTGAAAAAGATCAATGCATGTCTTCTGGGTTCTAAATTAAATTACCTCTTTAGATAGCTTCTGCAATGATTGTCTCAATAACAGTGGGGATAGTTTTCCCTAATTTTGCAATTAGTACCTCTGTTTTTTGGAGGCTAAGCCCAACAGAGTGGAAGGACAGCACTTTCTAAAGAAGTAAATTGGATCTCAAATTTTGGCTTCATTAATCCAGCACACAACTTCATCTATACGAGTATAGCTAAAGGGTACAGACCCTTACTCAGATCTCTCCTTTTCCCTGTTCACCCTTCCACTCATCCCACAGCCACAGCAGCCAGGAGGCACTTGTACTACTGGTGCCATCCTGGCAGGGGAATTGGCTCTCCCAGTGAAGGGTCAGGAGCCAGGCTGCCCTTTCTGCTCCCAGTGCTGAATAAGGCACAACACAGTCCAAAATACTAATAAACACAGACTAAACTATAGCCACTTCCAGGAAGTGTTTTATGTGCCTCTCACTAATTCCTCATTTATGTAGATGCTCTTCCACCCTGTATTGCCATGAGAAACAGCAGAACACTTGAAAGAGGGAAGAATTGGTCACTTTCCTGTATGATAAAGTCAACTAGCAGCAAGGACACTCCTGAGGCATTGGGTGAAGACTCATTGCAGAAGATTTAGCAGTATGCTGTTCAGTTCTGAGAGCAGACCACCAGCCTCTGTGGCCAATTTATACAAACTAAACCTGTAATCTCTGGGGCAATATCTTGAGGCCTGTGCACAAAGGCTGCTCTGGAGGCTGGAGTAAAAGAAATGTCCCTTGCTCTGGAATCAAAGCATGGTCTTAGAAGGGGGCACTTACTTGCAAAGAACTAAATGGGGTGTGTCAGGAGGTTGGGGCATCCCTTTTTTCTATTTTATCTAGCAACGTGACAAGGGGTAATGGGATGAAGCTGGAACACAAAAAGTTCCATTTAAATACAAGAAAAAATTATTTTACTGTGAGAGTGAGGGAGCAGTGGCACAGGCTGCCCAGGGGGGTTGTGGAGTCTCCTTCCTTGGAGGTCTTCAAGACCCGTCTGGATGTGTTCTTGTGTGACCTGATCTAGGTGAACCTGCTTCTGCAGGGAGGTTGGACTAGATGATCTCTAAAGGTCCCTTCCAACCCTACCATTCTATGATTCCATGATTCTATGAACCTGGGCTAAATTCTGATTTCAATTACACCAAGATGCTCTGTATTTAGGATAAAACTAAGATTAAGTTAGCTCATGCTCACATTGCTATCAAGCAGATCAGATCAGGGCTTCTGTCACCCAAGTGGGTGGTACATAGGGCATAAATATGTAGATATTTACACATGGATGTACAATCCTCACTATCAATTCCATTTCATGGGTCATTAAGGTTGTCTGTAGTGTTGCATATGCAGTTATGAATAAATTGATTGTAAAAAATAAATAAATAAATGATTATCTTTAGTTAGAGATAAAAACTCTCTTCCATAGGAAGTGTTACTTTATAAAATACCTTTAAAAAGAAAAAGACAAAAAACCAAACAAACAAACAAAAAAAACACAAACAAAAAAACCCACCAAACCTCAACATTAAAGAAGCCTAACGGTGGGATTCTGAGGGTTGAACTGCTGAAGAGCAGCTCTGCAGAGAGAGACCTGGGAGTCCTGATTGATAATAAGCTAAATATGAGCCAGCAATGTGCCCTTGTGGACAAGGCCACCAATGGCATCCTGGGATGCATCAAGAAGAGTGTGGCCAACAGGTCAAGGGAGGTTCTTCTCCCCTCTACTCTTCCCTGGTGAGGCCTCATCTGGAGTCCTGTGTTCAGTTCTGGGTTCCCCAGCTCAAGAGGGACAGGGAACTTCTGCAGAGAGTCCAGTGCAGGGCCACCAAAATGATCAGGGGTCTGGAACATCTTTCATATGAGGAAAGGCTGCGGGAACTGGGGCTGTTTAGTCTGGAGAAGAGGAGACTGAGGGGAGAACTTATTAACATTTACAAATATCTAAATGGTGAGTGTCAGGAGGTTGGGACATCCCTTTTTTTCCATAGTAACTAGCAACAGGACAAGGGGTAATGGGATGAAGCTGGAACATAAAAAGTTCCACTTAACTATAAGAAAAAAAACTGACTGTGAGGGTGATGGAGCAGTGGCACAGGCTGCCCAGAGGGGTTGTGGAGTCTCCTTCCTTGGAGGTCTTCAAGACCTGTCTGGACATGTTCCTATGCGACCTGATCTGGGTGAACCTGCTTCTGCAGGGGAGCTGAACTAGATGATCTCTAAAGGTCCCTTCCAACCCCTCCCATTCTATGGTTCTGTGATCCATGTGAGAACAAAGAGTGCAATACTCCTCCTCTGACGACCGCACAAAATTCAGCAGAAAAGTAAAAGAATACATTTAATGTTTTTGTATTTTTTTGTTTTTAAAGAACAACGGGAGCCGTAGCTGCGGCTCAGCCGGAGCCTCCGCGTCCGCCGGCGAGCGGCCCGTGGCCAGCAGCAGCCTGCGGCGGCTCGCCCGCGCCGCGCGCCCTCCCAACGGCACGCCCATGCTGCCATCTAGCGCGCGCGCCGCCACCGGCACCGCCAACCGCCACCGCACCCGCACCGCGGCAGCGCCGGCAACGCCAGGCTGCTTGACACGGAGGAGTTAGCGTCCCTTCGTGCTTCACCGGCAGAGGCATTTTCAGCAGGATGCTCTGCTCTGCTGTGGTGAGGCCCCACCCGCAGTGCTGCATGCAGCTCTGGGGCACCCAACGTAAGGAGCGCATGGGCCTGTTGGAGTGAGTCCAGGGCAGGGCCATGAAGGTGATCAGAGGGCTGCAGCACTTCTATGGAGACAAGCTGAGTTCAGCCTGGAGAAGTGAAGGCTTCAGGGACAACTGATAGCCGCCTTCCAGTACCTAAAGGGGCCTACAGGAAAGCTGGAGAGGGACTTTTTACAAGGGCATGTAGTGACAGGACAAGTGACGATGGCTTCAAGCTGAAAGAGGGTAGATTTAGATTAAATATAAGGAAGAACCATACTCACTGTGAGGATGTGAGACACAAACAGGCTGCCCAGAGAGGTTGTGAATGCCCCATCCCTGGCAGTGTTCAAGGCCAGGCTGGTCAGGGCTTTGAGCAACCTGGACTAGTGGAAAGTGTCCCTGCCCTGCCCATGGCTGGGGTGATGGAACTAGATCATCTTTAAGGTCCCTTCCAACTCTGACACCATTCTATGATTCTATGCTGAAATGCCTCCTTTAAGTAGCTGGTACCCAATGTTGGCTAGGAGGGAAGAACCACAATTCATCAACTTGCCAAAGCCTGGGCCTACAGTTTCTATGTTTGATGTAGGATCAAATTAAATAGTAACAAGAATAAGCACAGATCACACCAGCCAAGAGAAGCACAAAGACCTGAGGTACAATAAAAGTGGACTTTCTTCCCATGAAGCAGATCTGTGTGGCCAAGCAAGCAATTAAAAGTCCTTTTAAAGTAAGGAAAAAAGGACACATTAGGACTCCAAAGGCTGAGATAGAACATTGGAGTGAAAACACATCTGGAGAAGGTGGTGCTGTGAGCACCTGGTTATGTGGGAAATGAGCAGATCCTCTCTTCCTTTTGTTCCTTTACACAGGTGCTGGAAGTTTGGTCACTGAAGTGGAGACTGAGCTTCAAATCCAAGCAATGCTGTGGATTCAGAGGCCCAGCAGAAGAGAAAGCACCCTTTCTCTACCCCACAACCAGGGTGGGACTTCCTCCTTTTCATCAGAACTGCAGGATTAGCCCATAAAAAGAAAAGATCTTCCTTAGAAATGACATAACCTCTCAGCAGTCATAAACCACTAAGCAGCTTGAGGAATAAGGCCAAATCAGCAACTCCCAAAAATGTCTCGACTGGTAGTAGTACAATGTAGGAGGAGTTCTCACTGTCAGTGCTAGTGGGTTGCACTACCAGCCACCCAGGTCCCTAGCAGGGGGAGACACTAATATTTCCAAACACAGAATAAAGGACTCATATGTCACATGTTAGTTTATACAAGAATCATCTGGGAGGGGAGGTCATTAGAAACAACTTTTTGCAATTTCATGAGATGTGTGGGATAAGATTTGCCACTAGAACCCTCCACATCTGTGTGCTGCTCAGTCAAATAGTTCTGACTTAAGGCGAGCACTTCCCTTAGCCAAATCCCAAAACAGCAGAGCGCACTCTGCCTGTTACTCTGCTTTGCCTGGCTGGAAAGTGAGATATAGAGTTACAGTAAAGCAGGGGAGGGGGGATGGGGGATAAAATATAGAAGACCCTGCATGCTTCACAAAACCACTGAGCCAGGGAAACAGGAAAAGGTGGTATGAAACAGCAGAAAGACTGGCAGAGTAAAGTAGAGGCCAGTGAGGAAGTGGGTGAATTAGCAAAGAAAGAAGGGTGGTAAGCTGTTTTAATCTTGTTACAGGGTTTGGTTGTTTTGCTTTGTTTTGTTTTTCTGATGCTAGCTTTTGCAAAGCCCTGCCTTGTACAGGAAGCAAAGTCTCAATCTTCATTAAAAAACAAACATCCCTAATCCTCACAGCTGCAAAGATGATGGGGAAAAAAAGAGCTTGAAACTGCACTCTAGCATACCCAAATGGCTGGAGAAAATTAACATGAAACAAAATTATTGGGTTTTAATCCCTTAGGAATCTAAGTCCAGTTCATGGTGGGACTGTGTTAACTACAGGATTGTTATAACCAGGACTGAATGGATGGATGCATACAACAACAACAACATGAGTATTGTACTAAGCACAAAAGAAAGGAGCAAAGTGTGCAGTAGAAGAAGCAGATTTGCCCCAAAGAAAATACCTATTTACTTGCCTAAGGATATAACATTCTGTTCTGAGAGATGCTGGAACAAGATGAGGACCTCAGGTCCAGAAACCAAAACTAGTTTCCCTGCCTTAGTGTGACCAAGCCAGTGTTTTACCGGATTGCTCGGCAAGAAGTACTGCCCAGATTTGTTAGTGTGGTGGTTTTGCCTGGGCCAGGTTTTTTGGTAACAGGGAGGCTACAGGGGTGGCTTCTTTAAACAAAGATCTGCCAGAAGCTTCCCTGGTAGCTGACAGGGCTAATGCCAGTCAGTTCTAAGATGGATCCCGCACTTGACCCAGGCCTGAACAATTAGCGATTGAGGTAACGCCGCTGAATAACATATTGGAGAAGGAGAAGTTGTTGCCCAGTTTCTAAACTGCAGCAGCAATAGGGAGTGAGAATGTGAAAACATCTCCACATACACCAAGGTCAGTGGAGAAGGAAGGGGAAGAGGTGCTTAAGCCCTGGAAGAAAGACTCCCCTGTGACCTGTGGTGAGGACCATGGTGAGGCCCATGGTGAGGACCATGCCCCTGCAGTCCATGGAGGCCACCGGGAAGTAGAGATCTACTGGCAGCCCGTGGAGGACCCCACATTGGAGCGGGTGGATGCCTGAAGGAGTCTGTGACTCCATGGGAAGCCCATGTTGGAGCAAGTTCCTTGCAGGACCTGGGAACCTGTGGAGAGAGGAGCCCACGCCAGAGCAGGTTTGTTGGCAGGATTTGTGATCCTGTGAGGCACTCAGGCTGGAGCAGTCGGTACCTGAAGGACTGTTCTCCAAGTGGATGACCCACGTTGGTGCAGAGTGTGAGGAGCTGCCCCTGTGGGAGGCCCCATGCTGGAGCAGTTAATGAGGAACCATGGGAAGGACCCACATTGGATAAATTCGTGAGGGATTGTCTCCCATGGGAGGGACCTCACAGTGTAGCAGTGGGAAGTGTGATGAGGCCTCCCTCTGAGAAGAAGCAGCAGCAAAGCCCATCTGTAATGAACTGACCACAACCCTCATCCCCTGCGCCGCTGGCGGGGGAAGGAGGAGAGTCCTGGGAAGAGGGAGGGGTGTGGGGAGGTGTTTTAAGATTTGAGTTTATTTCTCATCTCCCTGTGCTGATGGCTCATTAAATAAATCCAAACATTTTCTCCCCAAGTTGAGCATGTTTTGCCTGTGATGCTAATTGCTGAGCGATCTCCCTGACTTTATCTCAACTCACAAAGCTCTCATTATAGTTCTCTCTCCCCTGTCCAGTTTAGAAGGGGGGTGAGTGATAGTACGACTTTGTGGGCACCTGGCACCCAGCCAGGGCTAAACCACCACAGGTAGGTGTCCAGTTTGCTGAACAGCTCTCTCCTTGGCAGGGGAGAGATTTGGCTTTCAGTTTTTGATTTTGATGTCTCACGTAGCAGTTTAGCATTTCTTTGTATAAACAGCTACCTTCATCCACTTTCTACTATTTTATAATGCTCAAGTTTAGAGAGTGGAGGCCTCCTGAGATTCAGTTATGTTGTAGGACAGTCCCAGCTGTAGTGCAGCCTACTACAGGAAAAAGAGGGAAAGTCCTGTACAGAGGCCAAAAGTGGTCATTTCCAATAAAAGCTGGTGCAAGGAACAATCACTAATAAGAAAATTGTTTCTTCACAGTTGTAACTATTTCCTTTGCCACACTTAAGAGATAGCCTCAGAAGAGGAAATTTGGGAAATATGTTCTTGCCACGATCACAGGATGGTAGGGGCTGGAAGGGACCTCTAGAGATCATCTAGTCCAACCCCTCTGCTAAAGCAGGTTCAAGATATTAGAAAAGACTACACATGAAACTGCAATTGCTTTGGGGCATTACTGTGGCACTGCAAACCACTACTAACATTTATGATATGGCTTATAAGATTAACCATGGACAAAATAAAATCATTTTTACAAGACTTATTTCTATCGAAGAAAGGTTCCCGCTAATAGCATTGGAAGATGGAATCAGCTCACAGCCTCCTTCTTTAAAATCAGCTTAAGGACAACATTGCAATCACAACAGCATTATGTGGGGGCATTTTTGTCAGCATTGACAATTTTTATCCTGTACAAATGGTGGTGTTTAACAAAGACATATGTTTACACAGATGGAGGAGGGAGGTTGTAGTAATGGTGTGATTGAAAGTAAATTGGATTGGTTGAGTGGTTGATGCCAGCTGCCATTTCAGTCTAGGAGTAGGTGGGTACTCGAGATGGGCTGTAGTCACTGGGACCAGACATTGCAAGTTTCCTGGGTACCTGTTATCATCCATTTAGGTGAAGCAAATACTGTCACACAGCAGCTGACAGCTGGCTTGGGGCTCAGGATTCAGTGAGGGTTTGGGTGTTGCCATCCTGAGGGAAGGAAACAAAATGTTCACTGGTGGCATTTAGGGGCACATCTTTTTAGGACCAGGCACACAGCATGGCACGTAGCTGAAGGACAAACTTGGGTATCCCTCCAGCTCTCCAAATGGAGAATTTAAGACTGCCCTCCCTCTCTTCCCCCATGGAGGCAGACTATCCAATAAGCCAAATACAAAGACAACCGTAGTGTTATTTCAGCTAGAACAGCGTAACACTGATCTTGCACATGAAACACCATTCTTGGAGCTCTTAATGCTTTGGCTGGCCAAAGAGAGGCTTTGAAAGGCAAAAGCCTATTTTCAGGATTTGGATCTTTATGAGCTATCATTATTGGAATATTAAAGCACTAGCAACTGTAGAGCTAATGGGAATAATACCCATAGGCCCCATCTTTTTTCACTTAATGATAGTCTCACATGAGCAAAAGGCCTGTTCCTCCCCACATCCCTTGGTTTACAGGCCCTGCTGCAGTCTGGTGGTGACAGTGTCAGACAAGGGGCAGAAAGGACTGGGGAGCGATGGGATACAGGTCAAACGTTCACTTCATTTTGTGGCATCAGGTTTTTCCCCTCGCTTCCTACTCCAATTAATTTAAATAACACAAGTAACTTTTACACACTTGCTTCACAAGTAATAATGAGGTCTAGCTCTTATACCAGATATCAATCCCCTCTACACAGGGGTCAGCATCATGCTTTCTTATGTATCATCTTGTATATTATGAACAGCATGTTAACAAAGCTTTTTTTAAGGTTAGATATGTTAAATTTTTTTCAAGTGTTAAAGCTATGGTGGGGGGGGATGTCCCTAATAACCACCATTTCCCTTTTGTAATTTATAGACTCTTGATTGAATTGTACATGACTATTTAGCTATAGCACTAGTGACATATGAGTCAGGGTCCATTATAGTGAAGGCGGTATATCTATACATACATGAAAGGCTGAAGGAAAAAAGAACAGAGCACAATGTGACATTCTCAACTCATTTAGCACAGACACACAAGTATAAACTGCAAACATCATATTATGGCAGTCACGACTTTGGAGATATACCAGGTGAAGGACTAGCCAGCTGTAATGTACAAGGTCCTCTTCAGGAATAAGCACTGCAAAATCACATTTCAAGAAGCTGTTTTCACAGCAAAGGCTTATATACTATTTTTTGTTCTTAAAACATTTTGAAGGATAGTACAATGCGTTTTCATTGTTGAATCTACTACAGTGAAAAAGAGTTCAAAACTAGTCATTATTTACTTTATCTTTGCTTATTCTGTTGAAGGGTCCAGATATAACTTCATTTAAATAGCAACAGTAGCCTTCAAGCACATGTAATTTGCTGTTACAAATGGCAACCGATTTTATACACCAGAACATCTACACATATGGAGAAACAAAACCAGCTACATTGGCTGTAATAATAAGATTGCTTCAGCACCCTAAATGCCAGAGTTAATGTTCAACCATGTTAAATGGCTGCTATTTCCCTATTATAGTGGGTGATATATCTTCATTGTTTCAGTAATGTAGCCAACAATTGAGAGCTAAGTAGTTGCCACTCTTCACCTTCAGTAAGCTTTACAGGTATTTTATATGCAAAGAAATAGACTCCTTAAAATATGCCGTTTACTACATCCCACTGAATTACAGTGTATAAACAATAATGGTTATTTGCTAAAACATTACAGCACATATTTGTTGCAGCAAAGGAGGCAGAGCCATGAAAACCAAGGACAACATATCAGCTCTTCAGTTTATACCAAGGTAATGAACGCAAATAGCTTAGTCCATATTAAATGTGGGACTTCCGTATGAACAATATAAGGGTTTATAATCAAAAATCTATTATGGTAGTTTAAGGTTTTATTCAGAAAAAAAAAAAATCTTGTGATAATACAAATGAAACCATCACCTTTAGACAATCTCATGTAATGTTAAATTACTGTGCTGCTCCCCTGGCCAGGAGGAGCAGCCTTTTTCAAGCAGAAAGCCTGTTTCTCTAGGAAATGGCTTCCAGCTTTCCTCCCTTCCCTCCTGCCCTTCCCCCCAAAAAAGGAGTCCCTGTGCTGGATCACACCTGCCCTTCAAAGTTTAATACAAACCAACACACGCTGGATTCTTCCTTAATGAAGGCGAATGTGCTATCTATGGAGAGAGGAGGGGACATGCTCTGGAAAAACAAAGAAATATCACGTTCTTATTGGCTACATGATGGTATATATATGGGGAGTCCATAAAGCAGATCACACCTTTAGGGATTGAAAACCACTAATGGTATTAATGCTGGAAAGGGCGTAAACATCCCTGCAGGGGTGATACTTTAACACATGTGAAGACAGCAGATGAATTGGGCACGTTCTGCTGGTGGCACTGCTGGAATAAATCATGTGCAAAGGTTTTGAAATACACTGTAACATATGCAAAGACAGTTAAATGTTTTTTGGGGAAACCAACTAGAAAGGGTATCTGTTACCACAGTCTTCCTTACCTAGAACTTCAAACAAATCAGTAAGAGCTATTTTGAGAAGAAAAAATGGCTTTCAAACATGCCTGGCTTGCAATGCAATCCTATGTATAACTCAATAAGAAAAGTTGCTCATGACAGGTTTGATTCTTCTACTCCAGGCCAGGGGAGCTCAGACAGTGCAAAGGCATCCCTTGAAACGACATTTCAGCTTATTTTTGTAATAGAGCATGAACTAAGAAACAGAGACAGCTCACAAAATTTTGCACCTCCTAGGATTCCTGAGTAATCTGCATAAAGAGGCTCAGTTGTACAGTCTGTAAAAAGAGGCTAGGACAAAAACACTTTTGTAAAGACGTGGTGTTATGGCTGTTGGTGTTTCTGTGTGTTCAGTGTGAACAGCACGCCAGCTGCTCCTTGACAGCTCACCACAGGCTCTCCTGGTAGTTTGCCCTCCCCTTGCACCAGCAAACATCCTGAGGGGCAGTTCCCTGCACCAGTGAGTTCACAGGCTCTGGTTCCCCAAGCAGCTCAATGAGAGGAGGTATGAAACAGCAAAGCCTTACTCCAGAGCAGTAGCACTCCCTTACACTCAGCAATGAAAGCAACGATCCTGACATATGGTGGTTTTGTGGTATTCAGTTTTTTTACATCTGCTACTTAAAAGACCCTTTTTATGCCAGTCAGACATATTGCCATACACTGCTGGCATGGAAGTGCTTTTTACATAAGAAATTTGGTTCCAGTTGTGATTTCACTCATCTCCTTAGAAATGCTGGTCAGGTTGACACTGCTGGCTAACTGCTGGCACTGGGCAAGTATTTAACACTGTTGGAAATTATTTAGCTACGAAGTTCTGTGCAGTCTTAATGCCACAAAGAGATCGAGCTGCTGGGAACTTGATCCTGACAGTACACTTCAGATACTAACATAATAAACAACTTCTACCATGGAGATTGGCACAGAGATATGGTAGGAGTGTGCGTCTCCTCTGAGATGTTTTTGTATATCCAGACAACTTTAACTGCTTTAATGGAACTTAATTTATTCCACAGGGAAAGCTCTAACTCTCCTAGTCACTAACAAGCCTAGTGCAACGTGCACATAAATGAACAATAATGTCAAGAAATTTTACGGCAATGTAAATTCGGATGCAGCACATGCATCAGCTTAGAGGCAGACCATGACCTCTGGGTTTTAACCAAGATACATGCAAACTACTGCAAATTTAAATGAGCTTTTTTCAGCCCCATTCAAAAGCTGCATGTGAAGCGGGCTAGACGAGTAGAGCACTGCCCACCCCACGTAATCTGCAGGAAATGAGGCTTCTTTTGGTAGCGGTTTAATATAAAGTTTCAGAGCAGGAATCGTATGCCCTACCTCGCTGAAGAAGTCTCCAGTACCCCTGCACTCCTTCACTTTCACCAAATAATCTGTTCTCAACTTTTCCCAAAGAGCAATCAGAATCTGAGATGGGTTGAGAAGTTCTTTTCATGTCCATCTTCATTTATTTTCAATCCTTAATTTAATCCCCAATACATCTGTTTGCATTTTGAGAGCTCAGAATATATTCTATCAGGTGCATATGGAGAAACAAGAAAGTCTACATGGTGCTGCCTTCTGTAAAACAAATACAGCAAGGAGTGTTGCTGCTAATTTTTGTTAGGTACATTTTTAAACTCCACTAGTTGACAGCTGGAGTGTTGTTCACAGGCAAAAAGGAGCACCCACCTTTTACTTTACATTGCAGGCAGTTACAGGAGTACTTCACACCTGCCAGTTTGCATCTGCCTAGGTATTCAACGTTTTCTTCAGAATGAGCCCCACAGTCAGTACTCCTCCCCATCAGCTTACATGGCCTATGGCAAAACTCAACATCAGCTATTTTTGTACAGAATAAGCCATAGGTGATGGTGGAGTGGGAAAGCCCCAGTACAGTGTATTTCACAATACCGCAGGATGCTTACAGTGCCTTGACAGCTGTTCACAGAAGCACAGTTATGAGCCTCTGTTTTGCCTCTACCTACCCCATCTGCTTTTTACTCCTTATTAGGAAGAAACATGGTGGTGATTATTTTGCTTTACAGGGCTATAACCCTAGGACAATTCAGGAGCTTAAACTGTGATGTATGTGGTGGCTTCCTTGACAACCCAGTACTTTGCAACTAGTGCAACGTGCTACCAGTGCTCTGCTTCCCAGTTCAGCTTCTTTTTGGAAGCCTCTAATTTTGCAGCAATTTCTTTTTTGGTCATCTCCTTCGATCAGCACAAAAAGGGCTTTCTTTTCCTTAATCTGGCCTCTGAAAAAGTACAAGCATAAAAGTAAGAAATGTCTGCTGTGTCTTTTTTTTTTTTTCAGTTTTTCAAAACAAGAGGTTTCTCCAGGACTGTTGATTCTTCTTAATTTCCCTAATGAAATATGACCTATACAGCATCAGCTATTTCAAAACAAAACAAAAAAAAAAGCAAAAAGCTAATGTCTGAAAAAAGCCCTTAAGACTCAATTTGAGACAATGACCTTAAGTAGTTTCTACTTACCTTCATTTTACAAAAGCTTTGCTTAGAATGCAAGCGTGTTCTAAACATAAAGGTCACACTATAACTGGACATTGGCCCTCATTTTTTTCAGTAAAGATGAAAAAGATATGCTTCTAATACCCCAAGCAGCTTAAAAGGACATCAGAATATTTAAGAAGGCACCAGCTTTTGCTTAGAAACCAGTCATAGTTTGTTTAATTATATTATACTTTATTATTTTACAATATATTTCAAAAACTTTTACAGATGCCTTAAACTGTTCTACAAGAGCTGCAATACTGTCATAAAAGCACACCTACAGACCAAATGCACAAACAAACTGTAATACCTACTGGTATTGAACCATTAATATCCAAAGGGTGTAGTCTTTTAGTAAATAGATGTGCAGTAATGCAAACGCAAACAGATGTTAATGCAGAAAAACAAAACTCTGCATTCATGGCTATAGAACAGAGGACTTTTCAAACACATTTGGTACTGTAACATTCTAGACAGCAATATGAGTAGTATTACATATTTAAAGCAATACATGCCCTGAAAAGCCTGTATTTTCAATCTGTGCGTGTAAACCTGAATGAAAAAACAACCCCCATGATATATTAAAAAACATGAGATATCTAATCTGCCAACAAGCTTTTGTTTCTTCTTTATCCTAGAATGACAATTAACTTGGGCGGGTGAACTTTGACCTGCATTATTATTTTACATTATCATTTCCTCAGCATTTCTGCAGCACTATGACAGCCTGTGAATTTTTTCTTTTTAATCCCTGTGCAGAGGCACAGAGGAATAACTTTGATGCATTCATTCCTTTTTTTTTTTTCTGAGGCTCCAAGTGGTAAATATAATTAACATTATAGCAAATACATTACCACAAAAAAGCTTTGTATAGCGAGGTTTATAACATTACAAGTTCTCAGCTGTACTTCTCTGTATTGGTGTAACAAAGCAGTGGCACAGCAGCTTTTCAAGCACTGTGTGTAGAATCCTCCCAGGTACACAGTGTTTACTAGCAGCTCCAGTATGTATTACTCTCTACCTACAGATGTTTTGCTTTAATGGTCACTTCTGGTCACAGAAATTACCAAGACATCTTTAAACCTACACTGTCTGTAAGTAACAAGGTAAAGACAATTGTTTGCATATGTTGTTAAGCCTATCAAAGCTGATGTACTTTCACAGGAGTCTCATTAAGAGACATTAAGAGGGAACACTAATTATGTATCAGATTTGTTAGATAAAAAAATAAAAAGAGTTAAAGTAAAAAATTTTAAGTGTGGCACTGTGGCAAAAGAAGCATTCAGTTCTGCTTTATTCTTCAAGTTTCAGTTACCATTAAATACTTGCTAACACTGAACACATTTTCTTAGCCAGTCTACATCCCTCTATTCTCTGCAGACAGAGCTGCAATGGGTCACCATTACAGCTTTTCTTGCTACAGTCTTCCCAGATAGCCTAAAAAGCAGTCAGTGGTATTTAGTAATTATATATATATATATATCAGTCAGTCACACCCATCATTACAAATATGTTCTAGTTTATTTACTGTACAATGTATGTATACATATTTGTGTTTACTCAATCCCTTATTTCTTAATCTCAAGCACTCCAATAGTTAAGGGCAGGCTGGAAAAAAAAAAAATCAATATACATAGAAGACTTTTAAGTTTCAGGTCTACAGTGATTCTAGTTTAATAGCAAAAGGGGAACGTCATGCTCACACTGTGAACATGGCTGGCAAAAATAAAGGGAAAAAAAAAGAGGCAGACTGTATTTTTTGTCTGGAGTCAAAGTCTAGAAAGTGAAACAAAATTACTTTAGTCCAAAGGGATGCAGGAACAGAAAGGGCATTTTATTTAACACACAGCTAGAGCTGTTTCTTTCGCAGAGGACGTGAGACTTGAGTTAAATGGATTCTCCCTACCACGTGTTTCAGGTGAAGTCAAACTTAAAGCTCTATATGTATAAACATTTGGTATATAACAGTGGACCCATTTTTAAAACGTGAAGCAATAAAATCTACCTGAAAAACAAATGAAAGAATAATTTCATTGGAGGCCTCTGTCCTCTGACCCCTGCCCTATCAGGCTAGACATCCAATAAAATGTAAAATGCAGCATACATTTGCTTAATCTAAAATTTTTGTGATTATTGCAAATTGCACTTGGCAGTTCACCACACCAATGGAAAACTGGCCCCCCTGTTGGTTCATTCACACAGTCTTTTTAACACCAAACACAAGTCACCAGTAGAAAGATCTCGATAGAAAGTTTGCTGCCGTGCTAAGCCAGCTTGCTGCACCTTCTGGGTGTGACCCAACACGAGACACTGCTTTGTCCTGTTCCTTAGTAGGGCTTTCATCTTCTGGCAAATATTCAGGTAGATCTGTATTCTGCTCTACTTCCACTGGAGTATCTTGGAACGGAACCAGCATCTGATAAAACACAGACAAAAACTAGGTCAAATAGTGGAACTCAAAAGAATGAAAGTTATACGTATGTACACATTCAGGATGACAGGCATGTGTGTCGTGAGACTTTCCCCCATCCCCTTATATGGCAAGAATGGAACCTGCTGTGTATCTGGAATCTACTATGCTCAGCAGACACACAAGAAGAGCTTTGGCTTAACACAGAAGAAAAAAAAAATATCAAAGAACGGAAGCCATGGCCCTTCACTGCAGTTGTGAAATAAAACCACTTCAGCAAGGAAAAAGGTTCACTGGGACCCTTTTCACATCATTAACATGAAAAACAACTACAGTATTTTGCCTTTCTTCTGAACATTAGGTTCTATAAAACTCTTCTGTGGACACATATTCTGACAAAGGATACTCTTCCTTCTCCTGGTACTGCATGTGTAGCACTCACACTCAAAAAACTTTGCCTGGCATCGGATGGCACTGAGGTGTGAGTAGATTAGAGACATAGGTATGCTAAGACAATTGGCACTCTGAAAGATGCATATCCTACCTCCTCACCACTTTCACTTTTCACAACTTGCTGTGCCTTCATAACTTTGGTTGATGCTATTGCCGTTGCCAATGCCTAGATGTACACAGAAAAGAAACCAAGGGCTTAGTGTGACAGAATGCAATAATGGGAGGGTCTCAACGGGTATTGAGCGCTTACCTCTGCTTTTAAGTCTGAGCGAATTCGGACCACACACCTTTGAACAGCCATTTGAAAGGTAAAACTAATAACACCTTTGATTTTCAACAAGGCTTCTTCACAGAGGTTCCTTCGAGACTGAAAAACAAACAAAAGCCACACAACTAAAGACCTTTTGTAAGGTATCATGTGAAAATGTTCATAATGTTCATGTTAATAATTCCTGCATGTCTGAGGGCAGGTGGTTACTCAACCACGTTGTTGTAAAAGAAAAACTAAGACAATTTTAGTGCACAAATATTAGACTCTCTTGCCACAGAAAAAAAAAAGAAAAATAAGAAAATGCTTACACTTTAGAAGTCAAAGTAGGATGGAATCAACTGTAAATAATTAGAGAAAAGTGCTGAAAAGCAAAGAATGTTTTTCTCCGTATGATCAGCTAAACAGTCCCCTCTGGTTAAGTTCTGATTGAGTGAAGTGCTCATTGATGAGTAGTCAGTGTTTAAGTTGCTATTTATCAGACACCTTGCCTCCATACTGACTGAATGCATCAAAGCAGCTGTTGTATCTTTCAGCTGCTTCATCTGTGGCAGCTCACAGACACTAGTGCACAGAGTAAGCGTAATTCTTATTTCAAAGGGAAAATACTGGCTTGATAACCCAAAGAATGTTATGTTTAAAACAAGTGACATCACCTACTGTGCTGTAACATTACATTGACCTGTACTAGTTGCATTTGTTTTACATTATCTTACAGTGTTCTATTTTTTTCCTTTTAATATTTGCACAAGAAGGTTGTAATAAAAGGATTAAAGTATACTTGGAGAGGCTGCTAACTCATAAGGCGAAGAAAAAGATTCACTGTACCAGAAATAAAATGACAGCCTTACACAGGTTCAAAATAATGATGTAGCTAACATTTACTGCAAGTTTCTGCGAGGTTCTAAATACGAAGTTATTTCAATGCATATTCATATTAGCTATCAAATAATCATTGGTCAGTATTTGGGACAGTTTCATGCACAAGTCTACTGAATTATTTTAAACTCTGGAAGAACAGAGTGAGGGTTTTATCCATTTAGTGCATATATTAAGGCAATTCATGTAAGTTTACATATTGAAACAATAACCATTTCAGAGATTTACAAAAATAACTTTGCTGGATAGGTATCTTTCCTATACACAGGAAATATCTGATGGAAAGATGACAGGCATGAGCAAAAGTTGAAACTACTGTTGGACACAAGAAGCAACATTTTCACAGCTCATTAGACTAAATTCACACTTACATGGGTGCATTACAGTTCTGGGACAGAATTTGGCTTTTTACTCCGAGTTCCTAGGTTAAACCACAGTCATCTCAGTTTAATACAAAATGAGGCTTTCAGTGAATCATATCTTAGTGATAAAATTTACCAAAGTCTGCCCAGTCTCCTTAAAAAGCTGAAAGCTTGGCAGCCACTGGCCTTGCTGTACAAATGTCTTGTGCAAAGTATGTCTAATTATGGCAGTTAGACACAAACCCCAGCAATACAAATCTAGGTATCTTTCTGTATGCTACTCCTGAAGCATGGGCACAGGGTAGAGGGTAGGACAGGTGAAATTTAGGTTATTTTCTTGCATGCTGAACCCTGATTACCATATCTCAACAAATGCTGCTAACGTGTATAGACTAAAAAACTCATTGAGGGTGATGCCACAGGCTCCTGAAGTACTGCTTCATTCTTCCCTTTTTCAAGCTTAGCATCAAATTCGATAATTAAATCTTAAAATAAAAACATCCAACTCCAAGCTAAATGACAAATGACCTTTCACTCTCCCTTCCTGAAATAATCAATATCTACTATTTGATGTTTAAAAATCCTCGAGCACTTGGAGGATTTGTAATCGTTCCCAACAGCAGCTTCTCGTTTCAAATCCAGAAGACGAAATGGAGGTAGCCTGAGAACATAGCACTTCGAGTCATGCATTTGCTTACTGTGCCCTTCACACTCATGGGAGCCACCCAACACTCTTTGTTAAGCTGGGAATAAACTGTTGAATGAAACTGCTGCTTTTATTGTTCACAACCTTCATCATCCTCCCAGTCCCACCTTATTATGACATTGAAAAGAACAATATAGGGATGTTTAACTGGTGGGCAAGCCCTGGAGTATCACTAATATCTCTTTAATCATCTGGTGAAATACAGAGCTATGTACACTGTACACAGCCATCTCCAGACAGTACACAAACAGATTTTTCTTTTCTTCAATGAGCTAAGAAAACATCCTGGTGTGCTCTAGACAGCTACAGAGGCCTGCAGTTTTGCTCCCTGGAGCCAAATATCTAAATGTCCTGCTTTTTTTCAAGAATACCTTTGCCTCAGCATTTAAGACAGAAACTCCACCAATCTCCCTAAGTTCCATTTGTCAAAGAACACAAAGAAACACGTTTAAGACAGAATCAGACTATAGCCAGAATATCTAAACTCAAAAGTAGAAGTGGATGAGGTTTCTTGCTCTGAGTTACCTGTGAACAAACAAATCAACTACAAGCTTAAAAACCAAAACAAACTTCACAGGAGACAACCAATTGGACTGAAGTAAAAAACCCCAAAACTTGAGTACAAAAGTCCAACGGTGTTGACAAATTACTGCTTTTCGAGACAGAGCAAGTGCTGTAAGGACAAAACCTTAAAGAAATATTTCCTTTGTATAAAGTGAGCTAGAGCAGCATGTTATTTCTAAAGGAATTAACTATGATCTTTTGAAAACAGTACGACGGGTATACTGTTGATAAACTGGACTGTGGACACGCTTACTTGGCAAAATGTAAAGCAACAAAGCAAAAGATCAGGTTTGATCATTTAAAATGGTACAAAACTGAAGATACAGAGTCCGGAGGGCACTTGTGGATAACATGCTTAAACAGTCTACATGCTGTTTGGCAGCCGTAAAAAGGCAAACATGGCCCTGGGGTGTTATCTACAGGGGTATGGTAGATAAA
Source organism: Colius striatus (assembly GCF_028858725.1). Classification (NCBI taxonomy): domain Eukaryota; kingdom Metazoa; phylum Chordata; class Aves; order Coliiformes; family Coliidae; genus Colius; species Colius striatus. The sequence continues at coordinate 61,042,547 of NC_084762.1, forward strand.
TCCGTAGAAGTTATTCTGACATTACATAAAGACTCAGTGAGACCTCATTAACTCAAATGCCATTCTGGTCACTACAGGAGAAAAGATCTTACAGACAATGAAAAGATGGAGCAAAACCAGCTCAAAAAAAATATTGCATTTCTAATCTGAGAGTAATTAAAAAAAAAGTCTGAAATCTCTCATAACTACAATGAAACTTTAGATTCACACACCAAAACAAGCACATGATATTTTTAAGTGAAACTGATGAATGTTCCTTGTTTACTCCATTCTCTCTTGAAAGAAGAAAGAAAATTAGGACAGAGGGAATTAGAATGGTTTTTTAGAGCAATTAAAAAGCCATCAAGAAAAATGCCTTAAGAAAACTCATCATCTTTAGGCACTCTGAATGAGCTCAATTTATACAAGATTTTGTATGTATCTTGTGATCCCAAATACAGTTCACAGAAACTGCAGATAACTGACAGTCCCACTCAAGTCGCCCAAATCCACTATTTTTGTGGGCAAAATACATCTCAGTACATCATGCCTCACTTTGGTAAACGCTGAAGGTTTCCTTACCGAATCATCAAGGCCATCTATATGCAAAACCACCGTCTTGGCACGTTTGTTCGTGCTGCCGAGGAAAAACTGTGCTTTCCGCCGACGGTAATTCATCTCATTCACATTGTCCATGTCTGACATGTTAGAAGACTGAAGGATATCGTAGACTTCAGAAGCTAAAAGTTTCGTCTCTCCCGGTGTAGTGGTCCTTAAAGAAAAAGGGGATTAAGATTTTGAAATATTTGTTTTTACATTCATACTCCAAACAGCTGCTGTTTATGCCCTTGCAACTAGAATACTCCACGTGCTGAAGAAATGCAATTATACAGCCAGCATAGTGCAAAAATTTTAAAAGGGGAGAGGATAAATCAGGTAGAAGTATTTCCTTTCCCATACTCCAGTTTTTACATCAATCTGTTAATTCTAGTATCATTATAAACAAGTCTGTGTTCTCAAACAGCATGAAGAGTTTGCATCATTTTGGCAACTACGAACTGAATATGGTAGTACCTGCTCTGTGAACCACTGTTACTTTGCTTGTATCAAGCTTTTTTCCCCTTTTAAACATAAGATCTCCTACTGCCTTGCGATACGTTTCGTTTCCCCCCATTTGCCTCATAACATAAATTATTTTTATTATCTGTAGAACTGTGATATTTCCAAATGTTCTCTTCTCCAAAGTTACTGAGCATCAACACCAGAGTCCCAGATTTTCTTGAAGAATCCAAAGGTTATTTCTGATTAGACTAAAATTTATGGTATGAACTACGTGATAGCATTTTTTTTAGACAGAAAAAATTGTAGATAATAGATCAAACATATATTAATGTCTTATGATTAATGAAAATTAATTTTAATAGGGTACTAATATAAATCTGTTGTCCAAATTCAGTCCTGTTTTAATTATGCCAGTGATTTAAAGCTATGTGCAGAAACAAAATTATTACCACATCAACTTGAGATTAATCTTGAAATGATGAACAACTGCTTCGCTGCTTTGTTTCGCAGACACTAAATAAGTAAAAGTACCTTTAGGTACACGTTTTCCATCCTACCATATGGATAAGAACAAACACCAAAGCAAGCATGTTTAGAGCTCTCAGCTTGTGGGGGTCCCAACTAGCCTTTTTGATTTTTTTTCCCTTCTCTACATCTTGTTTTGAACAGCATCCATTTGGAGAGGAAAACATGAGTTCTTGTGTGATCATTTGGTACACTGATAGCATTCAAAAGAAAAAAGAAGGTAGTAAGCAAACAACCAAGACCTAAAATAGGAAAGCATTTCAGCATACGTTCAGTTTTGAATACATGCTTACATATGGCTTTCCTACAGTAAAAAAATATGCTTATGCTACTTCATAGAAACAAGTGCTGGTAACCCACAAAGACTTCAACTTCAATCTCCCATAATTTATTAGATAACAGATGATAAAGTCATACAAGCTGATGTCTTGAGATAGTAATAAATTAGCTTGTGCAAAAGTGACATCAAGCTACTAAGAAATCTACACACCCGTCAATTTTTGCAAATTCTTCCAACAACAACAAAAATCCTGTTCATATCAAGTGATTTAGAGGACTTGTTTGTTTTCAAGTTGAAATACAGATAACTAAGTGCACTATTGAAAATGTCACTCTCCCACTGACAGAACCCACTATGCTGTTGGTAAAGAGTTTTTGCTCGAATACAACTGCACTATTGCAGAGTTTAAAACAATCTGCAAAACAAGTAAGAAAGAAAATACTCTTAATATTGTCCATAATATATATGTGTGTGTATATATATATACACACACACATACACAAAAAAAAGACAATCTAAAGTTATCACTATGTCAGTAATTACAAAATATGCAAGGGCCCGAAGTAAAAAATTAACAGTGACTTTCAGACATGTTTTGTGCTCCCAACATTAGAGTTGACATAGTTCTTGGAAAGTTAATGACCTAAGATTATCTGTATTACTGAAACAACCTGTTGATTTGAAAACACAAATATAAAGATGATCTTATTCAATACAAGTATTCTAAGGTGTTTCATAGTATCACAGAATGGTAGGGACCTTTAGAAACCTTCTAGTCCAACCTCTGTTAAACAGGTCAACCTAAAACAAGTCCATATGGGCAAATGTTAATTAAGCACATTCATGCACACAACGAGCTACTGGGATATTTCCTCCATTTTTCCAAATAGAGGATTATTACCTACTACTAAATTACAGATGATAAGTCTAGTAACTCTTCTTACATTAAAAAAAAAATCCTAACCACAGTACTTTAATCTTACACAAAGTGAAACTGTTGTAAAATAACTGTAATAAGTAGCAGCATGAAACTCAGACACCACAGAGACAAGAACAATGGATGTCACATAAGAATATCAGATTGCAAAACAATAATCAGTTTTATTCTGCAGAAATGCAATATGACTCTTTCAGCAACTTGGTTAAAACAAAGATGTACAAAATCCCACAAAAAGCCTTCTACCGTTAAAGCATACTGGTAAAATGTCTGAATACACATTGTGCATAAATCTGTTACTCTTTCCATTAAAGTATACATAATGTATACAACAGCTACAAAAAGAAAAGAAACCTTTTATCTAGACCAATATTAACGACGAGATGATGAAACCCTGGAACATGTTGCCCAGAAAGGTGGTAGATGCCTCATCGTAGAAACATTCAAGGTCAGGCTGGACGGGTCTCTGAGCAACCTGATCTAGTTCATTGCAGATGACCTTAAACATCCTTCCAATCCAAACTAACCTATGATTCTATGATGATTATATTATCTTCCAGGAAGAAAGTAGCCATCTGGAATCAAGTGGAATAAAAAAGTCTCTATTGTAAAACCAAGATGACATTCAACAGGGATTTTGTTTCTTTATATACTATATTAGTAATGAAAAGATAAATACAGTAAAACTGCATGTGAAATTAAAACACAGTGGAATAGTGGAAGGTTGGGGGGTTTTTTTTATAAGGATAACAGATGGGTTGTGGTTTTGTTGCTTGAGAAAAAAAAAAAAAAAAAAAAGCAATCTGAAGAGGGTTCTGAGGGCCCTGACAAAGTCCCTTCCAGCATGTCACCAGTTTCAGATACTGCTGCTCACAGCTGTCTGAGCCAGCCTCCTGCCACCATCAGAGCAGCAGAAAGAAACTCTTGCTCATATGTCTGCCACCCTTGCTCACACTCCAGTATACTGCTTTTCACCACTGAAGGTGCAGGTATACACCACAAAGTTACTACAAAGGCAGAGATTGTTTAAGAACAATCAATCACTGGAACAGCCTCCCAAGAGATATCGCAGTCTCCATTGCTGGAGGTCTTCAAGGTGTGATTTAACGGGGCACTTGGTAGTCTCAACCAGGCTCCCTTTCCCTGGAAAGGCTGAACCAGATTATCTTTTGAAGTCCTTTCCAGCTTGAGCTGTTCTACCATTTTATAACTAGTGTTCTGCTACTCTGTTAGGGAAGTGGTAGTCTGTAGTTAGAGCAGAGTAACAGTTGGTAAGAGTTGGTTACCATCTCTTTCAGAGGCAGTAACATTTCACATTACTTCAGCAAGATTCAGAAGATGCCTGTCAGAAATCCAAACCTTTAATTTTTACTGTCTTCTTGAATTCTTGTCATTCTAGATAGCTGCCTGTCCTTCTGTTATGTTCACCCAAGGCTGGCTGTATAAATAATACAAACAGAGAAGCCAAGTGATATGTGCTGTATTTGCCACAAGAGTATACAATAAATAGTTCTCATTTTCTTCAGAATTAAAAATAACTAGAACTCCAAAGGTATATGTGATGAAGGCTGAGTATGCATGCCTGGAAAGAATTTTTAAGTGGCATATAGCATTATGGCTGTACAACTAATGTGTGACTTAAGTATACACAGAGCATCATAAACAATAACAGAAGAGCTCCAATGATCTTCCCAGATTTATATAGTGGATTTTTCCCTTTGGAGAAAGATAAGGTATAAATATGTTTATAAATATACATATATAAAAACTATATATATATATGAACACTACCTTATTTTTAAAGCTATTTTATGTATATATTTGAAAATAATTCTATATGTACCTATACATATGTGTACATTACATACACACTCTTGTATCAGAACAAACAGATGGAACCATAACCCTGCTCAAAGGACAGCAGACCCTGTGCACAGCCACAGAAACAATTACACACATTTCCTTATTGGCATATATTTCACTCTAAAGACACATTAGTCAAGCAGATAAACATACTATAATGGAATTTCATTACAGCGTTTCTACTGAGTTTATAACCCAGAGACAGGAGGTTTTAAAATTACAGATGGTATTGTTCTTTACCAGAGATTCAACTACAATCCAGATCCTATAAAAAGGAGATTTGTGTAGCTTAACCCCAAGAGTCTCACTTCCACAGGGACGCTGGCTTTTCGTTTTACTTGCTGTTTGTCCACTACCCACAAGACATCAGTTAATTACCCATTCATGAAATTTCAAGGCTCTTGGTAATCTTTCAATGATCATTTCAACCCCTTGGAAGGTGATGGAACAAACTGGAAACCTCTAAGCGCATGAAGGACAAGAAGATGCCCAGGAAAAGCAAGCATGGACTTACAAAGAGGAAGTCATACCTGACCACCTTGACAGTCTCCTAGAATGAAATGACTGGTTTCATAGCTGAGAGGAGAGCAGTGGATAATGTCTTTTGACATTGTCTCCTACCCAATCCTCACAGAGAAGCTGATGAAATATGGACTTGGTGATGAACAGAGAGCACGGTGGAGTGAAAACCAGCTAGATAGCCAGGACCAGAATGTGGTGATTAGGGCAACAAAATCTAGCTGGAGGCTAGCATCCAGCAGTGCACCCTATGGGTCAATCCTGGATCCAATTCTGCTCAACATCTTCATCGATGATTTGGATGATAGGGCAGAACATGAGCCGACAATGTGCCCTTGTGGCTAAGAAGGCTAATGGTTTCCTTAGCTGCAGTGTTGCCAGCAGGTCCACGGAGGTGATCCTGCCCCTCTCCTCAGTATCACTGAAGCAGCACCATGAGTATACTGGGTCCAGGCCTGGGCTCCCCAGTACACAAGAGAGATGGATATGCTGGGAGTTCAACGAAGGTTTATGAGTTGGTGAGGAAAGGCTGAGATAGTTCTTCAGGGAGTATTGTACCAATGCATATGAACATCTGAAGGGAGGGAGCCAGGTCCTTTTCAGTCGTGCCCAGTGCTGGAACCAGAGGAAGTGGGCACAAACTGAAACACAGGAGTCTCCCTCTCAACGTCAGGAAACACTTTTTCACTGTGAGGGTGACCAAGCACTGCCACAGGTTGCACAGGGAGGTTATGGAGTCTCCCTCCTTGGAGATACTCAAAAGTCACTTGGACTGAGTGCATCATTCAAAATACTAGTCTGAGAGATTCCATTTCTAGAATGACTTAAGCACCTTTACAAAATGTTTTAATCATTCTGATTGCAAAAGACCTTTAAGATCGTAAAACCCACGACTAAACCATGTCCCTCAGCACTTCATCTACACGTCTTTTAAACACCTCAAGGGAAAGTGATTCCACTACCTGCCTGGGCAGTCCATTCAGTGAATCCTCTCAGTGAAAAAGTTCTTCCTAATCTCCAGTCTAAACCTCCCCTGGTGCAACCTGAGGCCACTTCCTCTCGTCCTATCACTTGTTACTTCAGAGAAGAAACCAACTCCCACCTCGCTACAACCTCCCTTCAGGTAGTTGCAGATCGGTAAGGTCTCCTCTCAGCCTCTTCTCCTCCAGACTAAACAACCCTGGTTCTCTCAGCTGTTCCTCACCAGACTTATTCTCCACAGACCCTTCATCAGCTTCGTTGCCTGTCTCTGGACATGATCCAGCACCTCAGTGTCTTTCTTGTATTGAAGGGTCCAAAAACAAACACGGTATTTGTGCTGTAGCCTCACCAGTGCCAAACAGACAGGGACAATCACTTCCCTGGTCCTGCTGGTCACATTATTTCTGATACAAGCCAGAATACCACTGGCCTTCTTGGTCATCTGGGCACACTGCTGGTTCACCTTCAGTGTCACATTTGCCATCCTCCAGTCTGCTGGTCTTCCCTCAGCACGTTCCGGTAGATTCCATCTGGCCTGATGGATTTGAGTCAAGATGGAGCAGCATTTCCCTATGGACGAAATGAGCTTCATTCTGTCCCCTGTTCCTGTCTTCTGGCCAAGAAAACAGCTGGTTTCACCACTAAAGACCAAGGTGAAGAAGGTATTAAGTACCTCAGGCTTTTCCTCATCCTTGGTCACTACGCTTCCCCCTGTATCCATTAAAGGATGAAGATTTTCCTTAGCCCTCCTTTTGTTTCCCTGGATCCTAATCCTTTTCATACATGCAAATACTGCCCCTATAAGGCAGAATATTTTTCCCTAGGATCCTAAGTAGTGATATTTTCATCCATCATTTTATTTCTGTAATGAATCTCATTGACTGCAATAAATGTAGTATCCAACATGACAAAAAAGTGCAAGAATTTATTACTGTGAATTCTATCTAAATGCATTGTTGGGTAAATACAGCCATATTAAAAATCTTAAAGCATATACTTGGTAGAGATTCATCATTTAATTATGGTTTAAAAGGCCTAACAAATTGATATTCATATCAACTACACCTTAAGACCACTGATTTATTTGTTCCTGGGCAAACAATTTATTTCAGAGACCACTCTTCCTATATTTAAAGATAGAAACTGCCTCTAGCAATAACTAAAGGAAGCAATAAGCTCCAAAGAATTGCTACATTCTATAAAGGGGGTTGAAAAAAATCACTAATCCTTGATTCTACAAGTGAGACACAGTGATTGACATGGTTTTGATGAAAACTTTGAGCATGAATGACAAGCCTAAAGAAAGAGCATGGTATTAGAGAAAAAGCAATCTGTTTCACGACAGTTATCTGATCTGGCTGTTTTTCTGGTGGTTCTGCTCCAGTGCCAGGGCAAGATTCTTTCTTATCTCCAAGAATGCTGCTCTTTCTTATGTACTTTTAGTGCATCCCATGATACGGTGGGCTCAGAAGCATATGGCTGCTCTCCTGACTCATTCCAGGCAAAAGGCAAGTCATTTGAAAACAACTTGAAAAAGAGCATTACTTCAGTGCAACACTTTCCCAGAGTCCCAGTATGGTGCCATTTCCATGTTATCCATTACAGTACAGCTCAGTTCCCTCTAGCCCTGAAACACACAGTAAAGACCAGATAACATTATACAACAGCTGACAAAAGATTACCACTTGCTTTCTTAATAGAAAGAAGTAAAAATGCTCAAGAATATAGGCAGCTGGATGTTATGTTGGTCAACAATGTATCAAGAACAGTAGTGGGTTAATAACAAGAAAAAGAATTTATAAATACAGAACAGGAAAAAAAGTAGAATCTGTAGGACTGAGCAAGTTTGACGCAACACAATGAGCTGCAGCCCTATGAATCTCCAAATCCAAAGCCCAGGGAGCTGGACTTCTCAATACACCTACGTAGAGCCTGAGTGCAGTTATGTTATGTGACCGCACTCCAGTGATATCAATCAACCATGCACTAGCTACACATTACCGCAATTTACTCCAAGACTGTCACACCATGGAAACAAGGCAAGGTCAGTCAGACTTTCTTAGAATGCTCTCTAGACCTCGAAGATGCCTGCCACTTGGCAAGCCTTCCAGATCCTGGTCACACTACTAGCTGTGACAATTTGACCAGGGAACACTACGAGAAGTTTAGAACTGAACAAGGAAATCTGATGTCTTGAGCTTAATTTTGTACTAAATAAGAGATACGTCACTGAAATTAGGAGTGAGGATTGGCTCTCCAAGAGGCACTTCCACCTCAATTTAAGACATACATTTAATGACCCTAGAAATGTAGAGAAATCCCACGTAAATGTTGGTATGTTCTAAAGATTACTGAAACCCCAAAAAAAAGCCTAAATATTAAAAGCTGTAAATCTGAGTAAAATCACAAGACAATCCAATTAGCTGCTGTAAAAATCAGTGACTGCAGGACAATCTTAAACATTTAGCAAACTGAGTAATTACCCATGCTTGGAACATTTCCCTGATTCTATTGTCCTCCAATCACAAAAAGAAAATGAACTTTCAAGAATGGGGTAACAGATTTGAACATATGCCGTATGTTTAACCCAGCTATTCATCTAATTTTGTTTAACTCTTGCTATTTATATGCTAAATGGAAGATCAAGAGTCGATCTTCCACAGCTTGGTATCTACCATATGGACATATTCTCCATCTGAAAAAAAAAAACCACCAACAAAACACCCAAGGCCTGTTACTCAACTCCAAAGGCTTCAGAGTAGCATTTGCTAGACAAGAGTCTGTATAACATACACAAAGTCCATACTGAATTTCACAGTACCTAGTTCCAACATCTTGTCTGCTAGTGAACAGTAACCGTTTAATGGATTAATATGGCAGAAATCATGTTTATTACATGGTTTCAACAAACTGCATCTGGGTTTAAAAAAAAAAAAAAATCTTAAGGGTAATAACTCTCTCTGGTCTCTTCCGATGGAAGATATCACATAATGTCATTAAAAACACAGTCTTTCCCAGCAATAATGCTTTAGTGACCACGCAGAAGAATGGGTAGTGCTGGAATTACACTCTGTATTGAAGCATTTTATTAACATCTTGAAGAAAACCAAATACCACTTCTTGTATTAAGGCATGCTAATAGCATTAAGTATATCATATATTATTACATGATGATACATTTATCTGGAAAATCCTTTTATGCCTTAAAAATCTTTACAGTTTAGCTTAATTTGAGAAACAAGCTTCATCTGATTATTTCCCTGAAATCTACTGAAGAAAGTAAAAGTTTGCAAGCTTACAGATAAAGGCTTCCCTAAACAAAATCCATGTGAATAATAAGAATTAAACTATTAAACCTTTACCAAAGAAAAACAAATGCAGGTTTAGTCTATGCATGAATATCTGTGTGTAAGCTTTGTATTTGACTCATTTGCTAATATAGTTAATATTAATCTAGTCAGCCGAGAATTGAGGTAAAGTTGATTTCAAAGATATCTAACACCTCTTGATGTTCTTGATCTTTCATATTCTTAACTACTTAGTTGTTGGAAATGGATTTTTTTTAAGCAGTTTCAGAGTAAAATTCACTTTTTTTCTGAAGTAACAGCTCCATTCAAAAACTGCTAATGAAGACTACTTCATCACTAATTTGGAGGCATTTTCTTTATAATACTTATTGCTTGTAATACTCATATGAAACTATGTAATCTAACTAACTAATCACATACAAGCACCTAACTATCTCTGTTGCTTGAGAAGCATTTGAGAAAAATAAAAAAGGGAAATCCAGACACTTATGGTTTAACAGAAAAACACCTGCCACGTTTTGGTAATACTGAGCATGCAGGTAAAAAAACCTGGGACAAGTATCACCCAAGTGGAAAAGCTCACTGTAACCCAAAATGCAGACATAGGATGTTGGCAAGGAAAGATGAAAAACCTCACAGTGCTAAGTATCTATCATAGATACATGATATACATATATTTTTTACAGATAAATGGCTCCAGCCTACTATATTGTCAATCCACATCTGCAGTAAAGTATTAAATACTTCACAATACAACCTGCTATCTTTATTTCAAAGCATCTTAGGCTTCTTTGCTTATCTTAATAAGCTGCCAGAAAAAGTCAGCATATCAAAGACCTTACCTCAGTACTTTCTTGTGTAAACTCAAGAGTAACTAGCAAAGGTCCCTGTATGCCTAAAATGCTTTCAACACCAGTTGATGACAAGGTTTACTGAGTGTGAAAGGCACTCGGTGTTGTCATTACTCCTCCTGACTCTTCTGCCAAAACACTTAAATCTCTCCTGTCACGCCCCAGTACTGAATCCCACTGCAAAAAGAGAAGAGAGTTGCCTTTTGGCACACCGTAACAGGCGGGTCTGAAGTTCAGTATTACAGTAATTTTTTTCATACCATACAATCAGCAATTAGTTAAATATAAGTTCTGATTCTATTCTTTCACACATCAAAACATTGTGCCACACTCTAAACCATTTCTTATTTTATCATCAATTTTTCCCAGCATTCAAAATTTTAAAATATAAAGTCTGCATGAAAAAAGAGTAAGCAAGAACTCCTTAAGCTTTTAACTACTTTCTGCATTACTTAATTCTGCTCCAGCCAGTTTCTAAATGAAGAAGAAACCGGCTAAGACATTATGCACAAAAGGCTTTTAAAGACGTATTTTTATTAAAGCTATTTTATATTTCACACACTTTTTTTATCAGTGTTTCAAAGTTCTTTTTTTATATTCTGCAATACCCATCACATTACTTACCTATAGCTCATTTTTCTAACTTTCCAACTGATTTCTTCACCTTTAAATACAAAGCACTCAAAGCAATTACAGCAGTGGCTCCCTCTCTGCCAAAAAAAAAGCAACACCAGAATAACGCCTGTTCAATCAGTAACAAGTAGCAAACATTCTTTTCCAGGTTTAGGAACCTATGATTTGGTAACGTGGCTTTTCAGATATTGCATATAACTCACCACTGTAGAACTTAAGCACTTTGATGGTTAGGTAACAAGGCATGAAACAACCTGAAGGTCATAATTTTGAAGAACTTACAGGTGGTCTCCAAATCTTACGTTATGTAAATGATCAATTAAATTTACTTACTTTGCTACCCCACTATTTGTCAATTAGTTAACTTAGAATTCACTAAATACCAACAAAACTATATACTTCTATCAAAGAAAGGAGATGAGAGAAAACATTGAAATGCAAGCACTCTAGTGTCAAGAGGTGTACCAAGAAAGCTGTGCATTAATTGCAAGTGCTGCACAGAAACTAGTAACAAAGGTAGCTGGGTCACTCTTGCACCGAGTGTACCAATGTATGGAACTAGGACGCTAAAAGCTCATCCGTTGGAACACGATTTGTATTGAACCAGCATGCTGAGAAAAAAAAAATCTATGGATGTTTAGTACCCAAATTGAGACAGATGATGAACAGTTACACAACCAATAGTCCTGATACAGATGTCAGATATCAAGTGGAATGTTACAAAGTAAAAGTAGTAGCTTGGAGAGCAAAAAGTGAAATCAAATTGCATTCCGAACCACAGTAAAAAACATTGTAACAGGAATTTCACACATGAAAGAATGAAAAAATCATTAACAGAAACACACAGAAGCCAGATCTAGAGGTTGACAACCACCTGTACTGTTGAGTACTGTACACAGTACTGATCATACAGAGCTCACTAAGCAAGGAAGTTCTATGCAAAAAGAAACGATGACTTTCTGTTGGGCAAACTCAGTGGAAGAAGAGAGTCTATAGATCATGGAAGGAAAGGATGGCCACTTAGAATGAATATAAGACTGTCGTGAGAGGATGTAGGGAGGCAACTAGGAAAGCTAAAGCCTCACTGGAGTTGTACCTTGCAAGGGAGGTCAAGGACAACAAGAAGGCTTCTTCAAATACATTGCAGATAAAACTAACACTAGAGGCAATGTAGGCCCACTGCTGAATGAGGCAGGTGCTCTGTCACAGAAGATACAGAGAAGGCACAGTTACTGGATGCGTTCTTTGCCTCTGTCTATTATGCTGGAGACTGTCCTCAGGAGCCTCAGACTCCAGAGGAAGTCAGCTTAAAGGAGAATTTTTGTTCAGTTGATGAGGGCTGGATTAAGCACCAGTTGAGCAATCTGGATGTCCACGGGCCCCGATGGGATGCACCCGCAGGTGCTGAGGGAGCCGGTGGAAGTCATTGCTAGACCACTCCATCATCGTCAGTAAGTCATGGACAACAGGAGAGGTGCCTGAGGACTAGAGGAAAGCAAATGTCACTCCAGTCTTCAAAAAGGGCAAGAAGGAAGAGTCATGTAACTACAGAACACCCAGCCTCACCTCCATCCCTGAAAAGGTGATGGAATTACTTATCCTTGGTGCTGTCTCCAGGCATTTAAGGGACAAGAGGGTCACTAGGAGCAGTCAATATGGTTTTACCAAAGGGAAGTAATGTTTGACCAATCTGATAACCTGTTATAAAGATGTAACCAGGTGGATAGAGGGTGGTAGTGCAGAGGATGTGGTTTATCTTGATTTCAGTAAAGCATTTGACACCATTTCCCACAGCATCCTCACAGCAAAACTCAGAAAGTGTTGGGTTGGATGATGAGGTAGTGAGGTGGATTGTTAAGTGGCTGAAGAAAAGAGGGCAGAGAGTTGTGATCAATGAGGCAGGGTCTAGTTGGAGGCTTGTATCTAGTAGAATCTCTCAGAGGTCAGTGCTGGGACCAGTACTGTTCAATATATTCATTAATGACCTTACTGAGGGAACCAAGAGCACTGTCAGCAAGTTTGCTGATGATACTGAACTGGGGGGAGTGGCTGACACACCAGAAGGCTTTGCTGCCATTCAATGAGACCTGAACAGGCTGGAGGGTTGGGCAGGAAGAAATCTAATGAGATTCAACAAGGGCAAGTGTAGAGTCTTGCATCTGGGAAAGAAGAACCCCATGTATCAGTACAGGCTGGGGAACGAACTGTTAAGAGAGTAGTGTAGGGGAAAGGGACCTGGGGGTCCTGGTGGACAGCAGGATAAGCATAGCCAGCACTGTGGCCTCAAGGCCAAGAAGGCCAATGGCAATGGCTGTGGGCAGCCCTCATGAGAGGACATCTGGGATATTGTGTCCAGTTCTGGACCCTTCAGTTCAAGAAGGGCAGAGAGCTGCTGGAGAGAGTTCAGCACAGGGCCACAGAGATAAAGCGAATGGATTATCTCCCTTATGATGAAAGGCTGAGGGAGGTGGGGCTCTTTAGCTTGAAGAAGAGAGATTGAGGGGTGATCTTATTAATGTTTACAAATATGTAAAGGTTGGGTGTCAAGAGGATGGAGCCAGGCCGTTCTAAGTGATGTCCAATGATAGGACAAAGGGCAATGGGTACAAGCTGGAACAGAGGTTTCAAAGAAGATAAGGAAAAACTTCTTCACTATGAGGGTGATGGAGCACTGGAACAAGCTGCCCAGATGGGTTGTTGAGTCTCCTTTTCTGGAGACACTCAAAACCCACCTGGACAAGTTCCTGTGTGACCTACTCTAGGTGGCCCTGCTCTGGCCAGGGAGTTGGACTAGATGATCTTTTTCGGTCTCTTCTAGCCCTTGAGATTCTGTAATTCTAATACCTTTTTGATTGCAGATATCCCAAGATAAAAAATACCAAAACAGAACATTAAAAGTATATCAAGAGAATGCAGAGTACAACTTGTAGGACACAGGGCAAATCCTTTCATTTGGTCACACTTTCATATTTTTCTCAGTGACCAATTTCACATACACAAACAAAAGCTCTACCTGAATTGTTCCTCAGAATAAACAGAATAGTTTTTTGTATGACTGCTAATTTCCATCAGCCCCAGTAGTATTTCCACATATGAGTAGTTATGTTTGAATTGTTGGCAGTCAAGTCTTGGACTTACAGTGACATTTATCTTTACAACCCTTTAAACCTTATTTTCTTATCTTACAAAACCTGTAAGATTCTCCTATAAAGCCCATTACACCATGACTGAAGTGCAACACTGTAAAACTAGGATTTACATAATTTCATCACTGTTTTTTGTGTTTTAGTTATTGTTGCCATTTGCTCCTGTGCCCACATCTCTGTGTCGAGACTATGACTTCTTATATCCTTCATAATGCTCAATATGCTGCAGGAACAAAAAAAAAAAAAATCTTGAAATATTTTAAAAATTGCTGAACTGAAAGTAAGTCTGAACTCTTGTTAGCTTTCCATGACCAACAAACAAATAGAACAAGAATCTTTTACTGAGAACAAATAACATGGTATATTTAAAGTGGACATACTGATGTTTCCTACATCTCATAATACTTTATTGGGGTTTTTTGGGTAGGGGATGCTTTTACAAATAAATTTAAAAAACCATCCATTTCTGAAACTTGTAAGACTAACAAAAGATACAATAAAACATTCCATAAACCAGGGGTAGGGGAGGGGAATACTAAGCTACTTTGATTAAAAACAGCCTACAGAGATCTTCCTGCTGTGGTCATCTATTATTAACAAGCACATTGCTACAGCACTGCATAGACCAGAACCCCAGTCTGAAGAGACACACTAATAACCAATAGTATAATTTTCTAGAAGTACTTACTTTCTAATAGACAAAATATTAGAAAGTGGGTAAAAGTTCCACTTAAACATAAGAACAAACTATTTCACTGTGAGGGTGAGGGAGCAGTGGCACAGGCTGCCCAGAGGCGTTGTGGAGTCTCCTTCCTTGGAGGTCTTCCAGACCCGCCTGGACATGTTCCTATGTGACCTGATCTAGGTGAACCTGCTTCTGCAGGGGGTTGGACTAGATGATCTCTAGAGGTCCCTTCCAGCCCCTACCATTCTATAATTCTACGATTCTATGAAAACAAGGAGGCTTGGGAAAATAACAGGAAATGACAAACCAGGAAAGTTAACACAGAACACACAGAGATATGTGTGTATTACTTTTGTTTCAGGTAATATACTGCAATTTGTAAATAATTTCCAAAAAATAACGTCTTCGGAATATCCTGCTCAAAGTAATATTTAACACAGAGGATAACCACATTTTTCTCCAAAAACATGACTTCTCAGTATAGAACTGTAAGTATGGCAAAGTCCAAAAATAATCATGCAACAGAATCATGCATCCCATTACCCAAGCTAAACTATTTCTCAATTTTGATGTGTAAAAAATACCCCACATAACAAGGGTTACAAAAATAACATTACTAAGTGATTCAGATATTAAAAAAAAAATAAATCAAAGTCTGTAAAAAGCTATTTCCTTCTCCTTCGCAGATCAGAATCCAAATACTCCAATCAAGAGCATAAATGTATAAAAGCAGTAAACATGAAACATTCAGAGAATTTTTAGCTATCATTTCTTGCAAAGCCAGATATAATATGGCAACATCCCCTTCATCATCACATAGCCCTTTAAATATGTAGTTGGCATTCTTGCTAATTAATACATGGCCTTTGCCCTGTCTTCCCCAACCATTCCTTCTTTCTCACAAAGAAGTAGTATGTCACACACCAAAAATGATAAAATCATGATGCTACATTCCTACCATTTTAATTTCACCAAATACCTGAAGTACTTAGCGCTTTTGAGACATCATAAATTAAACTTTGCTGTTTTCAACAAATAATTAAATTTTCAGAAACTATAAGTAATTAAGACTACCAAAAATTAAAATGGAGTAAGAAGTCAGCAATTATAGACTGCATGTACTTTACCAGTTCTGCAAGGGACTCTAATTAAACACATATTAATTGCCCTAATCTTCTTAGGCAAGTAATAAATTGGAAGAGCTGATTAATGCACTGGATTTAGTTCAGCTTGTTAAATCTGACACCCTGGCAAAGGAAGACTATCTTGAAAAGCTCTTTTAGCTAAGTAATTGGAATTTTACTCTCAGTAATTTGCTGTTCCATAATATGAGCTATTTAGTATACTGACTCTTCATCATTTGGGTTTTTTTTTTTTAAATACATTAGTTATATTTAAACAGTACCATTATGCTGCTCATGAAGATTATGAAAAAATTATGAACTTTGACCTTTACTGTCCATCAAAAGTCACTTTCACTCTGAACACAAATTAGTACATTTCCTTGTAGGCTATAAACCCTAATTAATTTTAATTCTAGAAGCTGCTAATAACATTTTATAAAGTCCATACGGACACATTAAGTCCTCCATACAATTCAGAATGCCAGCAACTAAACCAGTTTTCAATATTAAGTACCTGCTGATGACTGCTGGAAAACAATGAACCACCATTTTCCCATGAGCCCCAATTTCTCTTCTTTTCATCTATTTAGGCAAACACTTCTACACATACACTTACAGGTACTTGGTAAGGTGGTGAGGGAGTGAAACATTTTTGTGATAGCAATATAGCAGAAACAGCCATAAAAAAAGTCCAGAAGCATGCAGGTAAGGGTTTTAAAGGCCTGCTTGCTCTCCAACACAGTTACTACTCCTATCTTATAACATGGAAAGGTGCATCAAGCTTCACTTAAAAATAAGGAGATGTGGATAAATCAGAACTCTCCCCTGCTAAGAAAAAAAAACCAAACAAACTAGCAAGTATAGAACAGGGTAACAGAGAATTTTATATTTGGGAAACGTTTTGAAGTATTCTATGAAACTTGAACAGCTTCTCATGTCCTAGGAAACATGGAAAGGTATAAAGCATTTCATATGTATCTCAAAATCATGTGTTCCAAATCAAGTTCAGTTTGAAAAAAAATCCCAAATATATAAATATCTCCCTGCCTTCAAATTTTTATTCTATACTCCTCAAAGCTGACATTTCGTATTTCTACTCTAGAGCCTACAAGCTCCAGTTTCTACATCTAAAATCTGCAACTCTTCTGTTGGCAAAAACTAGTCTTCATACATCTCAAAAATCAGTTAGTGAACCTAAGCCATATCTTTTGCTCCTCAGGTGAAATGCAGTACCAACTAAGGAGTCAAACGTTCATTTTAAGCAGTAAAATGATTTTCACATACCAGCTATAATGCAAATACCAAAACGCTCATGGGATGATACTAGGAGACTGATAGTCATGAATTGAGATATGAAGGTACCTCAAAGTACTACAGTTTAACTTGGATGTCTCTCAAATATCTCCTACCCATTTTCCATGATGCAGTACACAGTATAATTCACTGCTTGTCGTTGGATAAACAGGTGGCACTCCATTTTAGCTCTCATTCTCGGTACTTTTCCGAAGGAAACAGTACTTTGCCTTCATGGTAACAAAATCAAACAAGTGCTTTATTCTTCTTCCACTGGTTAGCTATTACTTGCAACAAAAGGGTTTTTAGCCTGTGCCTGAGGGTCCCATGTGCTCTTTCAAAAATCTTAAGTAGCAAACCAACTACAATGATTTTCCAGTTGACGACATCAACCACTTAAAGGTCTGTTAAGAATGTAGGCAGGTTAAAACAAGAAATTTCACACCTAAACCTGAAGTCTCTAAAATAGAGATCTTCAAGGCTTACAAAAATGTACTCACACGATGAGAAAAGCCCTCAAATTTCAAGATATACATAAAAAGTAAAATAGAACCGGAATTCTAAACAAACTCTTGACTTCCTAAGCACAGTTTCAGTTCAGTGCTGCTGAATATCACCTTAAGTCTGAAATGGGACAAATATTCAGCCTGTGACTTGTCTTTATGCACCTGAGCTCCATTTCATTGCCTGAAAAGAAGTTAACATGGCTTTGTCAAAATACAGCTTGTCACGATTCAATATTGAACTAAATAACATACAGCTTTCCATGTTAAGTGAGAAGTCAGTGAAAATGAACAGTGAAAGTGACAAAATCCTTGATGAAAGGGAAAGATTCAGACCACAGGGTATGCTTAACCTGTCAAAGGCTAAAAGTTTGTAACTGTAACCTCTGATCCAGAAGAGGTTGGGTTCTGTCTCACTTCAAAGAACTGTACAGTAACAAGAAAAGTAGAACACTGACAGAAGTTTGTATCTGTTTGTATGGTTTGCATTTTTATAACACATCATCAAAACCATAAAAAATCTAAATCCCTACTTAAATAGTGGAAATAATCACAAGATTTTAGATTAGAGTGATGAGCTAGATAGGCAGGCTCTGGAAAGTACACTGAAGCGCAGAGCATGAAATCATTAAGACCAAAGTATTTATTAATGCTTAGTTTCAATTCAAAGGACTATGATATCTTCTGGTAAACTGAAGTCATATTAAAAGATAGAATGTGCATTTTGTAAAGAAACTCTGAAGAAGGTAAACATCTTGATTTCTTCCCTATAGACTTTAACAAAAAAGCAGAACCCCAAAATCATTGTTTTTTGTGACAAAAATAATTTCACATCTATCTTCTCAGCACTTTTCTACCATCTTTCTCCATATTTCTGCAGGCAATACAAAACTTAGCTTCAGCATTTTCTGTCAACATTAAAGCCCAAAATCCTGACAAGCACATGACAAAGTCTTGTGTTCGAAGATGCCATGTATTTAAATTTTCATGATATCACACTTCCCAAATGTTAGAAGCATATAAATCAAATGTATGTTCTTACTCTTGCCAAAGAGCTATCTAGAAAGAAAACACCTACAAGATTTCCAGTTTTTACTGAAAAAAAATGGACTTATCTCTCCTTTTCTGCACATTTCTGAACTTTATGCTTTTTCAGTCCTTGAAATTGAAACAGAAATAAATCTTGCCAAAGAGATTTCCATAAAATTCTTTAAACAAAAGTTTTAATTATGACTGTTTCCCAAGTAATATTTGTAAGCTGCAGAGACTGATAATGAACTACTACTCCCCTTTCATCAACTTCTTAGGGATGTCTTTGTGTTCTAAATAGGCATGTAATCTATACTAAATATAAGTTCTTCTGAAATACATGCTTTTGCTATCACCTAAACATTGCAGTTCTTACTGTTACTATAAAAGTAGCAAGCAAAAACTTCTATTTTACCCTGATTATTCTTGTCCTTAGAAGAGGTGACTACTGTAAGACTTAATTCCATGTTTTCCCCATATATCCCAGTAAAAACAGCTATCATTTTAAACAATTATAATGATTACATTATTCCAAAAAACTGAGAACTGATTTCTTCTGAATTCTTGTTATTTGGCTCATTGTCCCATTTAAGCCATTTCAAATCCTTGTGTTCTGGGTAACTGATGAACAATAAGGCAGTATTTAGGCATAATGTTGTTAGTTTCAGCAGAATTAATGAAGTATTTCAGGGTAAATAATTTGATTCTTTTGGATCATATAGAACTTGTGAATAGATCAGAATTTCCTCTCCACTTCTCCAGGCTCATACCTTTAGATACTAAGCAGCACCAGAGAGATACACCACCAGAGAGATTATGGAGTCTCCTTCCTTGGAGGTCTTCAAAACCCACCTGGATGTGTTCCTGTGTGACTTGATCTAGGTTGACCTGCTTCTGCAGGGGATTTGGACTAGATGATCTTTAAAGGTCTCTTCCAACCCTACCATTCTATGATTCTATGAAAATCTAGAGGGGCTACGGGATCAAGGAACCGTTGAAGCCTAGTCTTGTTTTTGTCCTAAAAGAAGCTTGTAACTTACACCACAAGTGATGTATTAAAGATTCAAGTAAAATATTAAAGATTCAAAAGTTTTCCACTTGAATTTTTAATATATAATTTTACTTTTGTTTCATTCTTTTCTAAATTTTCTAAATGTTCATCTAAGACTCCTCTCAGTGAAGCAAAAGGACTTTTCCCCCCTCTCATGGAACAGTCCCTCACATCTGAAAAATTCATTTAACTAGCATGTTATCAAACTGTGTGTAAAATAATCACCTTTTGATAACTTGACGGCAAATTATTTTTGCCATGACAGACTAATCTTTGAAGGAGACTGGAGTTTGGGGTTTTTTTACTAATCATGTTTCATCTTAATTGATCATATTAATTTATATTAACAAGTGCACATGTGCAGCTTCTCCAGGGTACATACACCCACACATTTTTCAGTGTCCAAGATTCCACAGTTAGCAATCTGCACAACAGTCATAAATTTTAAGAGACATCATCCAGTTGCCACATTCTATAGAGAAATGACAGACCACTAACAAACCTCAATAACTTCTACTCTATCTGCAAGATGTTTTCTCAACATTGAGCTGCAGAGACATACCTTCAAAAACACATTGAAACAAATACAATTTCCCTTTGCAAAGGTGGAAGTCAAAGAAATTATAAGAGAATCTGAAGGGAAGAGTCAAAATCTGTTATCTGTAAAAAGGGGAAAAAAAATCTGTTGTTTGGCAAATGACACTTAATATTTCTTCTAGATTACAGTCTAAATACTTTGATACAGCGTAAAATGAAAACCATTAATTCCTTGCAGACACATACTTTTAACAAGGAAGAATACAATATTAAAAATTTGCTGTACGGGTTCATAGTCAAAGTTTTCCTTTTCATCTGAATGTTATGTTTACACTGTTTGGATCCAACAACCCATCATAAACTTACTTTTGTATTACATTCTGTAAGCTGAGCATCATACCCAATTCACTTTTCATCTTTTCTCTGTTGGCACGGCACTCTGCCAAATAGCGGAGAGCCTAAAAGAAAGAGGACCACAGCAAATCAGCAACATGTCCAGTACATTATCGTTCATTTTTACTAATGCACACCTGCAAAACATTCACAACGTGAGTTCTAATGAGAAGACAAAGAGTATTATTACCCATTGTGAACATTAAAAAATTGTTTTATTCTCATACACAGAAAGCACAGGATGCCTAATCTACGAGAAAAGGCTGACAGAATCAGTTTCTTTATACTGACTAAAAGGAGCAACCTAACAACATTCTACAACTACTCAGAAAGCCTCTACAAAGATGACCAAGCCAAACTTTCCTCTACAGCAGCAAACAATGTAAGGAGACAGAGTAGCTACAAACTGCAGCTTGAGAAGTTAAAAATCAGGTATTACAAAAAGTTGCTTTGCTACGAAAGCTGTTCAAAACTGTAACAATGACCTAGTGGGACAGCAGGACCAACAAGACAAAGCTACAACTGACCTGGTTGAGTTTTGGTGACCGTCCTAAGTCAAGCAGGAATCTGAAGCAAATTACTTTCAGAAGTCTCTTCCAACAAACATTTATGTGATCTGAGATCTAAAAGTATTCTTTATACATCATGCCTTTAGTATAATTTCTATCAATTCTGTGGGTTACCCCTGGACTAGAAAACTTACCACCACTGAGTTTCTACAGTCCACACAAAGAGGTCTACCACATTTACAGGCCTCTGAAGACTAATTACAATATTTATCACTCTGTGCAGGAATAAGAACAAGCAGCAGCAATTCACTTAGGTTTCTGTTACTTAAGCTGGGAATTTACACTTATTTGTTGCTCGAGGTTTTGTTTATTTGACCTTCAAGATAGACTCTTCGCACGACGTCACACTGCTGAGTCTAGTCAGCAACTGTGTATTTCCCTGATTCTCCTAATGCAAAATTCTTTCAGTTGAAACATCAGCCATTAGACATCTCTCTGTTGTTAGTGCAGATGGACAAAATTGTCTTGGAAAGAATCTGCAAAGGTGTCCTATATGTTATGTTTTAATGTGTTTTATTGACGTAGGTACAAGAACTGCACTTGCCATATCCTGCAATACACAAACACAAGGGTTTATAAAATGGGTTCTGTGATAGCAAGGTCAGAAGTGCACCAATTTTTTAAATACAGTCATCTAATAGCTATGCTTCTCAACAGTTGCTTTAAAAATAACATGCTGCTTAATGCCTCCAAGAGAGAGAGAATCAATTATCTGGGGTATTTTTCAAAATCATCTTCAGCACATATCAGGTAAAATTCAAAAACATTTTATTGCCTTTTGAGAAAGTCTGGCTGCTGTCTAGCATACAAAAAAAATCAAGTGTGATTTTTGTTGTTTCCTGATGTGAATCAGCATTGATAATTGCAGTTTATAAGCGTTGCATACAAATTTATTTTCTTACTTTTCAGCTACGGGGAAATACCTGAATGACAGCTCTGAACCACTAACTCTCATGTTAGAAATGAACCCTTACTATAAGGTGGAAAAAGTTTCTCATTTTTACTAATCTCTGTTCAAGTAATTTACTAAGGATGCAATGTTGTTGGACAAAGAAAAACCCCTTCTCTTAACAGCTCACTATTTGAGTGAAAATGTAGGCAGTCTCTTCTCCATATGTTACATTCTCTTTACACACAAATATAACTTTCACTAAAGTATCACCAAAGACAAAGGTATCGCAACTACTGAAGTGATCTGACCTTTCAGCACTAGGTCTTATTGCTCCTGCTCCCACCATGGAAGACGGAAAGGTCTGCACTTCTAAAGAAGGGAGATCATTTATGCGTCTTGGATCACTATCTACTCAAGGCATAGGGAAAATTACTCTTATGGATTTTGGCTCAGACTCTGTTCAATGAAACAGTTACCTACAATGGCTTTAAACTCACAAATCATTTCATCAGCATCAATAGGACTACCTCCATACTTGCATATAAAAATACACTGATATCTATCTTAATTGACATTTTATAAATGAAATGTTAATTACTTCAGTCCTACTATTTTTTAGAATTTGACTCCAAATTTTAGAGGAAAAAAAAAGATGTATTGCCTGGGTTACTTCTGATTTTTTAACTTTAAAAATTCTAACCTTTTAGCCTTTGAAGAGTACCATAAAGAATTCCTGGAATCAAAACTAGAGACAATTATAAAAAAATTGTACCACTTCTTGATCAGATAGAACTCAATTGAAACTGCACGCATGGAGGAAAATACCCTTCTTGAGAGATTCCACAACACATCAAAAAAGTTAAATAGGGAATTACTTATTTATAATTTCAGCTATGAAAATCACAGAATATTACAGTAAGAGATTTAAAGTCAGTGCTGTACATCCTTTTATTAGGTACAAACTTAATGGAAAAATCATTACATTTAATGATTCCCATTCAAATGGAAACACTTTTCTGACAATTTGGATGGCTAGAAAAAACAAGACAAAAAGACCTTTCAGAAGGGAAAAAACCCCAAAAATTAAGATTTAAAAGTTATCAGCAAAGATAATAAAAGCTACAGAACCTATGAGGTTCAACACAAGGAATCAGTAGCAGAGAAAAAACATATTTTCACAGTAAACTGATCTATTTCTGGCTGCAGCTAGGGTACTGGAATATAGCATTGATTTCCTCTAAATCCTGACTCAACTCACTCCAACTGTATGTTAGCATTAGAAGGAAGAACACAGCTTTCGCATTCCCATCCAAAGACACGTCCTTCCAGCACAACTTTGGGAACTCTTTCCCCAAATGCAGAAGCGTATCAGAGACACTGAAAGAAATCTAAGAATCCGCTAATATCCACAATGAAAGCAACACAAATGAATAATAAAGAGAAAAATCAAGACTTCCAGCTTCTATGACTTAGAATGAGAAGCTGGAACAAGCTGTATTAGATATTAAGAAATTTTTAGAGTTTTCTTTTTTAGGCGTTTGGGAGCGTGAGTGTATTGGTTTTAATACCACAAGGGTGGTCAAATGCTGGAAGACGGTGATAGAAAAGTTACAAAACGTCTATCCTTCAATATGTTCAAGAATCAAGCAGATACAACTGAGCTGTAATCTACATGCAAATTAATTTGAGTATGGGATTGGACTTCATCACCTCTGGAAGTAGTTTCTAACCAAAGTTATCCTATGGGGGTTTGGTTTGGGTTTTTTGGGTTTGTTTTCTTTTTTTACAACATGAACATCAAACCCCTGTGTATATTTACCAAATTCCATGATTTCGTCTCAAGAAGGAGACTTAAGAGTGCTTACCTCCTTCCACACAAAAAGTGAAATTGCTGTATTAGGGAAAAAATGCAAAGTAAATTAATCTGATGCAAAAGTCATAAATTCCCCAGGAATAATGTGTCGTTGCCAAACCACTTTTTAAATACATGGCTTTTAAAAACCACACATAATGAATATCAACAAAGCATAATTCTGAGGTTTATTGTTTATATTCCTACTTGTTTCAAGTAATATTAACAAAGTTACAAAACATCCTACTGACACACAAAATTAATCTCAAAAACACTTACTAGTAAAGCTGAATGAACAACCGGAGGGTTAGGATGGTCCAAAAACAGAATAAGACCTGGCAGGCATCCTTGATCCTGAACAATAGCCCGTCTGTTCAATGGGTCAGCTGCTAGATCTCGGAGTTGGTTAACTACAGAGAGTGCATCAGGCTCCTCACTCATAGAAGAATTCATTTTTCCTGCACCATGCACATAAAATACCTGCTGAAAGACAAAACCTTGATTACCAATACCACAGCACTTACCACCAATTAAAACACACATAAGATAGAAGCACAAAGGTGCTGATTTGTTACAAGCATAACAGTAGCAAAAAAGTAGGACTAGAACTCATGTAATGCGGGTGGAATTGCTAAGGACGTGGTTCTTGAAATTCGTAAACTGGAAATCTAAACTTCCTATGCGGAGAACAGGTAGGCTTGTTTAATAACTTTCTCAGACAGAAATATGTTTGTGTTGGGTGTTTTACACTACTGTCAAATATTTCCAAGAAAACCAGTTTTCTCTCAACAATGTACACCCTTCTGTGCAAATATGTGTAAAATCAATATGTATTTCAAGAATATCTTGAGCAACAGTAACATTTTACATAAAAATGAAACAGAAAGGCCAGCAAAAGATCAGTGGCACATCAAGAACAGTGAATACTAAGTTTTACACATTGATATATAGATAAGTTTAATGTCATACAAATATCAGTGTGTGCAAAATCATACAAAAAGGGCTTTAGAAGCTGGATTTGGGGATTCTTTTTCTTTTCACGAGTATCCTCTCAATAAAAAGAAGCAAAGCAGGTCATGCCTTCCTCCAGACAAAGTCCAAGTCACCGTATCAATTTCAAAGGAGACACGTGTTAGCTTGAGAGTATCAGACTCCAGAGTTGCTTAATAAGGACTAACCACTTAACAAGCAAGAAAAGTATAAGTTTACTCATACAAAGTGCCACATCTTGTTGCAAAAAACTAGTTCCCTTCAAAAGGCTGGTTACATGCCTCTAACTACTAAATGTTAACTGCAGTCCTGGTGTTGCCAGTACCAACTCACACACGGAATTCCTAAAGCACTGAAGTGCAAGTCAATCTGTATTGTTCATTTGTGTTCTCTCATTTTCCCCTGCCTAAAAATAAAAATAATTACATTTGTAAGTGGTCACATTGCAAACAAATCCTATTGTACAAACATTGTTTTCTCACTGAAGGTAGGCCTTTCAGCAACACAAATTAACCCCATTTGTCAAAACTAACAAACCGCAAACATGCATTTGGTTATGGCAATTTCTGACGTTTTCACTCGCTAAAAAATGCTGTTAATCTCTAAGTCATGTGTCATTTCTTCAGGAAAGAGTGTTCATGTGAAAAGCATATGCCAATGGTTAGTTCCCAGGTTATGCTTCTTGATTATCAAAAATCTAAAACAGATGAACTGGGAGATACAAATTATTGTTGAGCTGCAGTATTTCCAAAGCAGACTACTTTAAATTTAAAAAAAAAAAAAACAACAACTCAAATCAACAACCTCTGTTAAATAGTATTAACTACTTTTCATAGTTGGCAAAGGAACTTATTCAAATCACAAAAATCAAGTTTGTTGTAGAGGTGATGCTAAACAAAGTCTTTGACTTCCAGTTCACTCATCCCTACAGCTCTCTCCTTCTGATCACCTTTTTCCTTCCAATCTGGAAGAGCACTGAATCAAACTTCACCCCCTTCCTATCACCCTCGGTCATATTCATGTCCTTCCTTCTCCCTCTATCCTTAGCCACAGCTGAGGAGACAACTTACCTTCTCCATCATCTAAAACAACCAATTTAAAAAAAACTAGAACCCTCAGCAATGTTGAATGAAAAAAAATCATTAGACTGCTTTAAAAGTTTTAATAAGTTTTCTGGAATTTGAAGGCCTGGCAGAGAGGTTAGCCAGGCACCGGCTCTTTTCTCCTTGTAGCTTTGTTCTCAAAGCTTAACAAAGGCACCTCTGTCGACCTCCCTTTCCGCTCTGCGTCCCCACCGGGGAGGGCGGGAGAGGAGCCGCCGCAGCTTCACACCTCTGTAGTCACGCCGAGCGTTCTGTAAATGGTGGAGCTGACACTCCGGCTGCGACAAGGCTCCGGGGCTCAGCTCCCGGGCCCCTCGCCTGGCGGAGGTACGTCCCTCCAGCCTCCAATAGACGTGAGGCCCGGGACGTAGTCAGGGAGCGCAGGAGGGCGCCGCCCGCCCGGCCTCGCCGGCCCCCTCGCACGGCCCTTCCCCAGCGTCCTCCGTTCCCGCTCCACTGGCGCGGCCCGTTCCCCTCCCCGGCCCCGTACCGTCGCAAAAGATGTCCCCGTCCGAGGAACTCAGCTCCGCGCCGCCATGGCCCGCGGGGCCGACACGGCCTAAGGGAGCAGCGGAGGCTGCGGAGGCGGCAGCCGGGCCCGCCGCACACGCACCACCCGCCAGGGCCCGCTCTGACCCCAGCACCCTGCACCACCCCGCAGCCCCATTGGTGCGCGCGGGGCCGCGCCTCTCCGCCACTCGCGGCGCGGCTTGTTCCCGAGCGGGGCGCGGTTGGCTGCGGCGCCCGCCCCGCCCTCCAGCCCTGCCGCCGCGGCGCCAGCCGGGAGCTGCAGTCCGTTTGCAACGGTATGCTCGGGACGCGGCGGCGCCGGCCGGGGAAAGCATGCTGCCTGCGCACTCGGTTGGTTTTAAGAACGACTTTCGCTCTTTTTCCATATAAAGCCAGAACTTTAGTCTACTACTCGAGTAAAGTGTACTGTAAACCAACATAGTGTGGCACACACCTTACCCTGCGCGACGACACGGGACCCACGCCCCTGCCGAAAGCTGGAGCAATTATACTTGCTTCCACACAAACACCTCTTCACCCTCGCCGAAGGTTCAGGCTCCTGCCCCGCTGAGTTGCAAAGGGGTGGGGTTTTAACCATGCTCACATTCCTCCCTTCACCGCAGCTGAATTTCGAGCCTTGCACTGTTCCCAGGAAAGCTTTTAGAACTGGGAGTGCCTCCTAATTAACCCTTAAATCTTCCACATGGGAAGCCTTTCCCCGAGCTCGTCTACCTCGGGGCAGCTCACCCCGCGGCGTTCGACTCCCAGCTATTTCGGCGCGCGTCTCCACCCCCGTCAATCTCACAGGAACACCTCAGCCCCCAATGCGCCCCAGCGCTCGCTGTCTTCCCTGCACTTTTTAACGGGAGCACAGCTGCGTCCCAGAGCGCTGCAAATGCAGCAGCTGCCGCAGGGCTGCGCCGCGAGGGGCAGTTGCCAAGTAGCGCTACGTAACCTCCCCGCTCTCGAGCAATTCCGACACTGGTGGAGGATGGTGCTGCCGGCAGCGCCGGTAACGAGCAGGTAGCCCCAGTGCCATTCCAGCAACCGCAAGAGCCGCACTGACAGCACAGACAGCCCTCCCACGCCTCCCCCCACCACAGCTGCCGCGGCCTGTTCCCCAGGGCCCCTCTTATTGGAAGGGCTGGTCACGTGACAGCGAGGGAACGGGGCGGGTGGTTTCCTCTGTCTCCTCCGGGCCCCGGTGGCTGCCGGGTAGGTCACCGCGCCGCAGCCTCGCGGAGGGCACTCGGGGTCCCGCCTCCCGCGGGCGCGGCGGACTATTGGTCGGAGTGGCGCCGGGGCGGCCATGGATTGGCTGCCGTGGCGGGGGGTGTTGCGAGACTCGGTGGAAGAAGCGGGTGAGAGAGCGCGGCCGTGGCGGACCGTAGGTGAGGCGGGGACGGCGTGAGGGGTGGCGTGGCGGGTGGTGGCCCCTTCCCCGAGGCGGCCCCGTGGCGACTTCTCTTCTGGGTAGCTCTTCTCGTCTCGCCCGATGCCGGGTGAGGGCCGGTGTAGTGTGGGGCAGTGCGGCCCGGGCCCGGAGGCGGCAGCGCTCAGTAAGCGTTTCCCCATCTGCTGCGGGCTGCTGCTGCTGCCGGGATAGGCATCACTCTCTTTGCTCCGCCGGCTTAGCCGGGGCCCCCGAGCTCTTTGTGTATGTGAGTGTAGGGAGAGGTGTTGCTGGTGTGTTCTACAGCGTCCGCCTTCCGGAGCGCCCGAGCCTGTGTGCCGAGGGGAAGTGGGGGTACTGCTCGTCTGGGAGTGGGTAGAGTCCGCTGAGGGCGGCCCCGCTCATGGCTGCTGTCCTCGAGCAATAAGGCGGGATGGAGCCGACGCCTTCCGCTGGCAGCGGCGAGGGCCGACCCTGGGCAGTGCAGTGCAGGGGCCGGGCAGACAGCGGCCTGGAGAAGGTACCGGCCTGAAGAAGGTACCGGCCGTGCGCCACCTTTCCGGAGGAGTTGGAGTGGTGTAGAAATGGCTGTGGGTGTTGGGGTCGAAGCTGTCGTTTATGCAGGCAAGCTGACTGAAACCGAAACCCTCTTACCTTGCTGTGATGAGAGATACAGGTCGAGGGAAATCATGTGAGTGAAAGATTAAACGGAGAAGTTTGAGACAGGTGTTTTAAGGAAGCTTTCAAATACACAGGTAGCACATTGAGGGGAAAAAGAGCCTAGTGTTAAGGGGTCTGGTGCTTATTTTCTGTAACATTACGATGATTACTTTGTATACCTTTAGTAATAGTGTTGCTGTACTCAAATTCTTCTGCAGTTGATATAAATAAGTAACTTACTAGGTGCTTGTTTTTATTTTGTTTAACAAGCTGTCAAATTTCCAAATATTGAGTGTGGGTAGAGTTTGAATGCTGACATCAAGTGTAGCATATTGATCTCTGTCTGACAGCATCAGCCAGGCTTCATTAATATTTACATGCTGTCCTCAAACAGCCGAAGTCCTCGGTAGCTCTTAGGAAGATAAAACTCACAAAGAGTAAGTGCAAATGAAATAATTATGTTTTCTGATACTCACTGCTTTTTACCTTGGTGATAAAGAAAGAAGGAAGCTGAGTGTTCTGTGCATCAGCTCTAAAAGTTCCAGTTAAATGTAACTGAAGCAAAATAATTTTCTTCACAGAGATCACTAGCTGAAATACAATCACCTTATGTAGGAGAGATTGGAAATTGAACACTTTAAATGCTTTTTCAAACAAATAAACTTTTTCTTAAGAAAAGACTGCATGCTTTTCCTTCTCAAAAATGTAGCAGGACTGGCACTCACAGATATGACTAGAGGTCTGTGTGTCTGGGAGAAAAGTGTAGGGATATGGTTATGTCTGTATAGTGTAATACTGTATGGTTTAGAGATCTCAAAGGATTGTACTTATATTCTCTCCATGGTATCATATTGCAACGTGTAGATACAAACTGCAGAACAAAGGGTAGCTACATTCAACTACTGTTGAAATACAGATTTTTGTTTGCTTGTTCTCCATCCCTAGTTGGTAAGATATAGTAACATGGATGAGATGTGAATAGTATGGTTTCGTGCTTCGACGTATGTATGATTGGGTGATATTTTTAAGAAAGCTTTGGCAACCTGTATTGCAAATATGTATGAATTTCAATTTTTTCTTAAGATTTCATGCTGGTATTAGCTTAGATAATTCTTTTATTGTAATGGTCACTGACTTTTATTTCTCTTTGCATATCTTTCCAAACAGGTGTTTCTGAAAGTAGTAGGTCAGTTCATTCTTTGTGGCTTTCAAGACAAAAAAAAAAATAGACCTCTCTATTTGACTTTGTGACATCTGCCAAATACTTATGTTACTTTTATCCGATTTGTGTAAATTCAGGAGAGGGTCTAGACCTTTATCAGAAGATATTTTGCTGCCTGTTGGGCTTACTGTTGCTGTGATAATTTTTTTTGTTGGCTTTATCTTCTTTGATATGTTTCCTTATGGATATAATTTTGTGAGGTGAGCTTTGGTCATGTGTCAGTCTTAAAGACTGTGAACATATGTGTGCCCTAGTTTTCTGCTAAAATAAGGAGGAACCTACTCTCTTTGCATTTGATTTTTGATGTGGTTTGTATTCCTTTGAAACCGTGCTGCTTTGAAAATTTTATACTTCTTTATGTTAAACATACCCTTTCAATTTAGAGACTAGACCTTTCATTTTTCAGGTTCCATGCATTTCTATCTTCTTTGTTAAGGCTGATCTGCTGCGCTGAGCCCATTAAATCATTCTCTTTTATTTTCATGTAGATCTTACATGAATGAGAGTAACTTCCTTCAGTAAGAAAAATACAAATATCATATTTCTTCTTAAGAGTGAGAACCTATAATTCAAAAGAGACTTGGACAAAATACAGCATTGGAAAATAAACAGAAGAATTTCAATTTGAAAGCTGTTGCATCTGATTTTCCTTTCATCTTTAACCTTTCATGTGTAGGACTCACTAGAAAGCCTGGCCAGGGGCTCTATTTCATATTTACTAGGTGGTATGCCTTATGTATACAGCCTCCAGAGCCTTTGTATTTATGTAATGAACATTTTGTAATTTCTAAGTGGTATTATCGCTCAGCTTTGTAGACTGGTATTTGATGTGACAGTCTTGAATGAAACCTGAAAAAGTGGTTGGGAAAAGCAGGGGCAAAAGAGAGTTGAGGGAGGCTAAAGTGAGAATCCCAGCACTCAGAAATGTAAGCCTCATTTCTGATCCAAGGAATTCCTGCATATTCCCATATCAGAAGGAAAGTTCTTCAGCATTGCTAATTTCCATGTAGGTAGAGTTTTATAAATGAAGAACCCGTGAAATTCCAACCCCCACATGCTTTATGCAGTGAAATGTAATTCTTTGTGTTACTCTTCTTCTAACCTCTTTTGGCAATTTTGCCTATGACTGCTGCTTATCATTGTAATAGTTTTGCTTAAGCACAGAAGGGACTGTGTTTTATAGCAATACTACTGCCACTCAAAAAACTACTACAGTAGTTCTACTGTAGTTTTTGAGTTGTGGAAATTTTAGGGGAATGCAGCTACCACTATTTCTAGTTTAAGTAGCTTAAAGAAAATAGAGGACAAATAAATCAGGTGTTAGTATTTTAAAAGACATATTGTTCTAGCTTACTAAAAGCAATATACACCCGACCCCTGCAGCTGAAATTGACATGTATGCAGAGCATGAGAGGAAAAATTGCTAATGTTTTCATTCTTGCTGTCCATCAGTTTCTTTTGGAGTTAACTCTTTCTGTTCTTGACAAATAAAATAACTGTGAAATAACTGAGATTTATGGGGAAAGGTATAGTGCAATATAGTCTGGAACAAATGAGTATGAAGTTTGTCCGGGGCTGGAAAGCAATAGATCTCATAAAAATAGCAAGCTGGTATACTTAGAAGCCTTTTCCTTCTAAATGTCCTGTTGGTTAACAAATTATTTGGAGGTTGTTAAAACACAGTGGTTTTCCTTAGTGCCAGGATTAAGGAAACTAATCCAGGAACTGGCTGCTATTCCACACTCTTGATGATGGACTTCAATTGCCTTCATCTGCATAAGCAGAGAACGGGTCATGGACAAGATAAGAGTTGATGACCACTGTCTTGGGGCTACAGAAGAAGCAATGATTTGTAGGGTGAAGTACAAATAATCATTTTACTGAAGAGACTGTTCTGTTCAATGAGTGTTCTTTGGTGTTTGGTCATCAAAGTGTTGGAATCTGGAATTATAAATGGTTTAAATGTTTTAGGGTAGAATAAGTATTTTGGACTATTACCAACGCTTTGTGTCGTCACACTCTCTTTATTCCTGGGTCTTTTAGATCTCATTGAGCAAGTTTCTAGAAGTTATATTTCAGAAATTGTTTTGGTTAATTTCTCAGCTATTTCATTAGACACTGTTGTCCTGGTTGCTTATTACTTTTCAGAGTTGTCTATAAGCACTTCTAGCATCTGTTTCTGTGTTTTCTATCATATGAAAACACAGAAAATACTGACTAGCTGTATCACTC
Source organism: Colius striatus (assembly GCF_028858725.1). Lineage (NCBI taxonomy): Eukaryota > Metazoa > Chordata > Aves > Coliiformes > Coliidae > Colius > Colius striatus. The sequence goes on from NC_084762.1 coordinate 61,074,669, forward strand.
ATTGCTTTCTATCCTGCTCCATTGATGCTGTATCTCTTGTCTCCTGCTTACTACTAATACAGTATAGGATTTTCTTACTACTAATACAGTATAGGATTGGAACCCACTTTGGACCATATCTCATCAAAGAACAATGTGTCAGGATACAGTCATTTCTTTAGAGTACTACTGCTTGCCTTGATCAACCAGCCATGTCCTTGTAGTTGCTCAGCAATAGAGTCTCAACCTTTTTTTCCCTCTTGTTTGAATATCTTGACAGGGCTTCCATCTTTCTTCTCTTTGATTTCCCCACTATGTAATTAACAAGTCTGAACTTTGGAATGAGGTGGAGTGGATCGCATATATCCCACTTTTGGAACAGGTTTGCCCTTCTAAAGGAGCAATCGTTTCTCTTTTATGTCACCACGTGTCTATGGTTCCAGATACGTTGCCAAATCTAATACGGGACATGCAGACAGACTTGTTTTCATCCTGTTCTAAAAACATATCAGCTGCAATGTGGTCAAAGATCCCTACAGCCCATACAGTAGCTTGTCTAAGGGAAGAATAACATATGCCTAAAAGAAGAATAGATCAAGTAGAATGTAATGCTTCCCTAGTTGACTGTTCCAGCTTTCCGTAAAGAAGTCCATGACTTATTTATTATGTACAACTGTGGCTTATATTCATGGCTGTTTGGTAGGTAGTCCATTATTTTGCCTGATGATTTTTCTTTTAACAATTCAGTTTCCATTCTAATCTCATGATGGTTGGTCCACTTTTTTTAATAACATTTTAATCTTATGTTGCCTTTAGTCTTCCTTTAGCTGATAGAGCAGTAATTTCTTCCCAGTTTATTCAGAAAGAGAAGAAAATACTGTTTGGAAATGTCTTTTACTTTCTGTGGAGATAAGAAACTAATATCAACCTGGATTTTTTAAAGTCTTTTTAAAAAAAGAAAACTGTAGAGTTGCACCGTTCCTCCCAAGTTTCCACAAGAAGCAGGTTATGACTAAGGAACTGTAAACTGTTGAAAAAAAACATTTGTAATGGGAACAATGATGGTTTAACTGTAATGCTTGTGGGTACTTTCAAACAGCGTAGCTTTTCCATCTCCCAGCCTTCAAACTTCCCAAGTACCAGTTCGTTGCTGCTACATTGCTTTAATCATCGCTCTGTGTATGTGTAGTGGCTTCAGCAATACTGTTGTTCATGCTGCAATTATTTTGCTCAGGGTGGTTCAACAGAGTGTTGTTTCCAGAGTGATCCACAAACCAAATGTAAACTGAAATCTGTCTCCCGTTTTGGTTTTGGTAGCATACATTTCTTAGTAGTGTCCAAGTTATGACTGGTGTAGAACACAGTTAAAGAAAAACTACATTATTTTCACTAGGGGAGCAATAAAACTATCTTGATTTAAGCGAACAGTGGTACATATAAATAGAATTTGAAATCTGTCCAACTTTATTAAATTGCTTTAATGTTTTCACATCCCTCATCTGCGCTATTTCCTGTCATTTCCTTGCATTAGTCATTTTTTCCATGTGTCCTTTCTCTCCTCCATTTTGGGAAAAAGAAGGGAAAAATAAAGCTGTCAGAAAAATGTGAATGAAGTGATCAGCTTTCTGTAGTTTGTCACTGCACAGAAATGAGTTTTAGACAGGACTGTGGCTCTTGAATCTTGGTGCTAGTCTTTAGCAGCAGGCATTCCATAGTGTTTGGTGCTCAGAGTTGTTAAGCACCATCATCTGTCCAAGCTCAAGTGAGCAATCGTTTCCAGTCCTAGGAATTGTGACCTGGCATGTCTTGTTTTCAGTAACAGTTTCTAAAGCTTATCCTTTTTCTAGGAATGCATGTAGCAGTTACTTTTGTATATATTCCATAAGATGCATGAAAAATTCCTCTGTTTCTCATTTCAGAAGTACTATGGAACCTCTGCAGGCTTGTAAGTTCGGAAGGCTTAAATCCAAGTTCGGAAAGGCTTTTTCCATTCCAGATGATTTGCTGGCTTAAGCGCTTAATTAGGATGGCCTTTGAGCAAGTTGGATTTAACATGGAATCGGTAAGTGTTTCAGAAGTGCTTTAGGTTTCCAGAAAATCAGGTCTAGAAAGCACTTCAGATATTTTAGTTTGGGCTTGTCTGTTCCAGCGGAGCACTTTGAGCAATACTTGTATGCTTCTGCATCGCTGAAAAAGTGGGAGGTTTACTACTTGGACGCTGAAGTATTAAGTAATAGATGCATTAAAAATACCATATATTTCCTTCAAGTTACAGTAACAAACATTTTCCTTTATAAACACTGCTTTTCATGGTGGGTTTCTGGGTTTTGAAGCTGAAGGAAAATGTTCAACTGGTTTTTAACAGTGATGTTAATTCTTAAATAATCATATTTCTCTCTTAATCTCTTACCTTGGAGATCTGAAAAGCTTCGTGAAATGGAGATTATTATCTTGTAACACTTTCAGGAGAGGTAAACATAGCACATGAGAGCAAGACAGCTGTGTTCTTTACTGGGTGAAAAGAGAAATGTGCATGCACAGCTCTCTTCTTGGAGGAAAGTGTGTATAGGGGTTTTTTTGAATGCCTTAGCAGAGAGGGAGAGAGAGAGATCTGCTATACATCAACTGATTTATCACTGGGACCTCTGGGAAGGTATTTTTAGTACAAGTGTTGACCTCAGTGTAGTAATGCAGTAAGTTGTTGAAATATTTTAGTGTTTTAACAATGGGGAGATCCATAACAGCTATGTGCACTTTCAGGAGGGCATTTCTTAGTCTGCATTATTGTAGTAGAACCATTTGGCAATCTACGCAGAGCAAAATGTTTATGCACTGTAAATTAAAATTAGCAATAAGAAACTGTATTTTATAATTTTATTCAAACTTTGATCTGAAATGTCATGCACTGTGACTTTGAAAATTTGAAGTACAAGACCATGCTGGACTACCATGGGTGTTGCTGGGTCAGCAAAACATTGCAGCCTAAATAGCTGAGAGAAAAAGTTTTTTGCTCTGTCTCCCTCCATTCTCTGCTTGTGTCAAGCTCATGATAATGCAGTTACGTTTCCAAACGGCAGCTGTTCTGGACAGCAGCAAACCACTGATGCAATAAGAGAGTATGACTAATTAATATTAGCAGACTTGCTCTGCCAGTGTTTCAAGTTAAAAGAAGCTGTGTGAACTTGGGTAGAGCAGTGCTGAGTCTTATTAGCTCAGCTGAGGAGTGTGCTGACTTTATTTGCCTACCTTGTGGCACAGCTTCTGTGTCCTGGTATGTCTTGAATTACCAAAACTGAGTCATTGAAATTTTTGGTGCACCAAACTACTGCTGTTGAACAACCGCAAGGGCATTTGGGGACCAAATATTTTTTGAGGATCTGGGTGCTAGTCACCATCTTGTCTGTGGTCTGAGCAATCCTTAAACAAGTTTTACCACTTCTTAAATGCGATGCAGTTATGTTGGTAGAAAGCGTGTAGTGTAGGCTCTTCTGCTGTTATGGAAGTACTTCTGTAATTAATTAAGCCTTCCCTTGACTAGTGTTATTTTGATTTCCAGTGCAACATTTCTTTGAGTTCTGCTTCTAACTTAAGAATAGTGAATAGTTAGGCTATAGTTGTTGTCATGGTTTAGGCCCATCAGGGAACAAAGGCCACAATTAGCCTCGAGTACCGAAGAGGCCGAGAATTGCTCAAGGGCAGGGAGGGCTTAATTGCCGCTTAAGGTTCAGGACAAAACAGACCAGGCCACTCGGTTTGGGGAAGAAAACAGAAAATAATTTAATGCAACATCAACTAAAACATACCCCAAAAACCCAAAACATAACCAAAATGAAACAACACAGAGTAATACATCAATGAAGAGTCCAACCAGCCTTTTTAAGAACACCTTCTTGCCACCCCTCCCCTCTTCCCGGGTTCAGAGCCCTGATCCCGGTGTTTTTACCCTGTCCCCCCCTGAACGGTTCGGGGGGGCAGGCAGTGGGGGTTTCAGTTAGTCTGTTCCCGATAGCTTCTGCCATTTGTTCCTCCTCAGGATGGGTGAGCTCCACACCAGTCCTCCCTGCAAGTCCGTGGGGTAACTCACACACACGGCAGCCCTGCACGGGCTGCTCCGATGCACACTTATTCCAAAGGCTGCAGCTCCTCTCTGCCTCTCGTGTGGGGCTGCTCTGCGGCGCGCAGGCTCTCCAGCATGGCCTGGGCCATGGCCATCTCCCCACACAGTCCCTCGCCCGTCCGGGCTCACCCACACGGAGCTGCTGGTAACTCTCGGTCCTGCCATGGATCTCCATAGGTTGTAGGGGCACAGCTTGCATTCTCGCCACGGCTTGCAGAAGGGTCTCTGGTCTATTGCTTCTCCTTCCTTCCTCCTTCTCTGGCTGAAGGGTCCACGTGGTCGCCTCCATCTTGTATCACTCTTACACCTCCTGCCTCGCATTCCAAATTCCCGTCCCCTAAATAGTGATGGCAGAGGCGCCAGATTGGCCCAGCCGGGCCGGAGGTGGGTCTGAACCCAGGAGCCAGGGGAGAGTCCGCAAACTCTTTACCGAGTCTTCACTGCAACCCGCTCCCCCTGTTACTAAGCCAAAAGCTGCTCCTTGCTAAACCAGAACAGTTGTGAATAGTGAGGCTCTATTACTGTGGTACTGTTTGTTAATGGCTTTTTCTTGAAGGCCACTGATCTACCTGCTCTTTGCTCAAACATACGGAGAGTAGCGTGATACTCACAAATGTGAGGTCTTTGCGTGAGGCATCCAAAGTGCAGAATCTGTAGAGTACTATGCCTTGAAAAAAAGTGTGTTCAAACTTATCAGCATATTAAGCAAGAGAATGTGTATAGGATGGAAAAAATGAGCCTTTAAAAAGAGGGAATTAATGTCAAACTTGCAGCTCTGATGTAAGGGTCTAGCACAGAGTATATGCAGCACTTAGTTATTTTGTTAAAATTTATACATTCCAATAGGAGGAAGGAAAGATACTTGGTTAGAAATGGGCAAAATGTTTGTACGAGGTTTCTGACATAATGTAGTGTGGGGAAAATACCATGGAGCATAAATTTTCCTTTTTAATGGAACTTTCAGAATCCAAGAATAGTGATCTTTGCTCCCTAAATCAAAATGTTATTCAGCTGAATGTTGTGAAACTCCCACAGCTGAACTACACTAATCACACAAGCAGTATTGCCATGCCAGACAAGAGTTGATCCAGCATCCGTAGCCTGGATTTGATCTAAGTTTTCTTTGTTGGGCAACCTTTGTAATAGGACATTGGGTTTGCTTGAAGCCGTGAGCCTTTAACAACTAAGATCCGATTAGTAAATTCATATCTACAGCCATAAGTAAACACTGGCCAAGCTTTTTTTAATTACCATACACAGGTCTAATTGTTTGCTAACAATGTACTCTCTGTTAGAGTCTTCCCATTATTCTTTTTCTCCTTTGCATTGTTTCGTGTTGCCTTTCCCTATGTTGAAATTGTTCCTACTTCTCTCTGGGGTTTTGTTTGGGTTTTTTTTTTTCCCTTCTGTCTCATTTTGAATATTCTTCTAGGATTAATGCTTCATTAATGCTTCATTTCATACAGCTATGGTAAATGGTAGAGCAAACATTTTATTAAGACTAGTAGACACTATTCCTGTCTTAAAAGAAGTCTTAATTTTTTTTTAAAAAAGGTGAAAAAAGATACTTTGGGAAATGTAGAATTACAGAACTTTATGGATTTGTCATGATTGAGTAGCTTTTCTTGAAACCACTTAAAAAGAGGTGTCTGACCCAGTGCAGGTTCTTCCTTCCTTCCTTCCTTCCTTCCTTCTTCCTTCTCTTGAAAATGGAAAAGTTATGCTTTTGAAATGCTTCCAGTTCTCGAATCCTTCTGTGTTACCTGATTTGCTGCTTTGAATTTAAACTTAACACAAAGGCATCGCTACATTTGGACAAAACCAAATTCTGTGCCATCTGGAGTATAGAACATCAGGAGTTCACCAATACAAATTTCAGTCTATGTATATTCTATTCTAACATGAAAGGAATTGCTTTGAGTATGTTTAGCACAAACAAAACGTGGAAGGACAAGAGAAATCTATTTTGATATAAAACTCCATTACCTTACAGCTGGCTTCTTTTTCCTTCCCATCTAGGTGCTTTGGTCAAGCAAGCCTTATGGTTCATCTCGGAGCATTGTAAGGAAAATTGGTACTAACCTCTCTCTTATACAGTGTCCAAGAGTTCAGTTTCAGGTAGGTCTTCTCAAATTTACAATACATATTTCACTGTACCGATAGAGGAATGTGCTCTTGCATCAAAAGATTTTAATCAGATACACAGTTTGTTTAAATAAATTACCAGAGAGTGTGTAAAAGCAGAGTGTGATAAACCAGACACAGAGGAGGATTAGCTTGCCTCAGTTCTTCCCACTTCCAGTCAGGTATTTTCAAATATATATTCTTCAGCCTCTGTACTACCTAAAACCTGAATCCCTGTTGCTGTAACACATGTATTGAAAGTCGAAACAAATTTTTTCCTTGATGAAATTGAGACTTCTGAAGTGAGGCAATACACAATTAAAAAGTTATTATTGGGAAAAAAACCCATAGTTAAAAAAACATTGGAAGCCTTTCTATAAAGAGTACTTTTAAGCTGGGCTTAGAGGTGTGTGAAGATGAACTGAGATACGTAAAAGTATTTGGGAAAATAAACAACTTTATCAGAAAGTAAAAAATTAGTACTAAGATAACATGAGTGTTTACTTTTGGTTTAAATACAAGGCTAACACTGGATAGGTGAAAGGGGAGCATCAGTTCTGTTCAGCATTCTGACTTTCTGTTTGCTCTTAACTTCAACTGCATATTGCGGGAGGGTAAAAAGCGATGGTGGAACCTTTAGGTGGAGAAAACTCTTGCTTTTTATAACAAGTGTTTCAGGAACAGATGGGAAATGGAAGCTATTACACATAATCTCTTCAACTCTGTGTGTGTTAGGGTTAAGGGGGTGGGCATAGGGTTGGAGAAATTGAGTGGCTGAAACTCAGAAACTGAGACACTCTGAAGCTCAGCTGAGAGAGGAGCATTTCATGGGCCGAGCAAGGGTGGGTAATGTAAAGATGAATGGTGGAAATCATCACCCACACTAAGAGAAGGTAACTTCCACATAGCTGAATTTGTCACCATTCAAACTATTCCTTTATTTTATATGAATAACATTTTGACCTGAAATTATAGTAGCAAGATCTCAGGTATTTCAGATCACCATAGGAACCATTTTTTGTGTGATAGCAAAAGCCATGCAAACCTTTTGCCTCTCTTAAGCAATTACACTGAGAAACTAGAGGGGCAACCATCTCCCACTATTAGTAGCTTGGTGAAACTTTAATATATGTGTTATGGGGGTGGAGATTTGTGCCGGTGGAGAGGACAACAAAATAACTTGCTGGATTTAAGCTTTTGGCTATATAATCAGTAGCAGTTATACCGGCAATAAGTCTCTATGTGCCTTTGATTTGAAAGGAAGTGAAGTCCTCCTGTATGTGTTTGATTTTCTGTACTGTAAAGGCCATCCAAGGGAAGACGATGCTCATTTGCAGATAGTTAACCTAATATTGCCTTCTCTTAATATAGTACGTAAAAGAAGACATTTCTGGTTTATTTTCTTGCAGAGAGCTGTAAGATAAATCTGGGGAATCTGTTCTTGAATATTTTTAGTGTTGAAATAAAAATATGTATATGTCTTCATCTGAATTCTGTGTTAGAATAAATAAAATATTTGCCCTTTTTTCTCTTAAAGAGATGTAAAGTCAGCTTTGCATAGATTTTATGCACACTGAGTGTATCTTCTATAAGACAAAAGGATCTTAAAACTAGAAGTACAATTGTCTGTTGATTGAATTAGAAATATGAATTTCAAAAGTGAAGCTTTGAAACACATTTAAATGTATATGGTTTATGCAGGCTTTAAGCTATTCTAATATATAAACTGCTGAACGTGTAAAAGTGTGATGCTAACATCTGGTTTTTATGTCTTTGTCTCTGAGTTAAGATTCTATAGTGAAGTTCAATCCTGATCTCGATCATTTTTATGCTGTTGCAACTGACACTTTCCTATAGCTGTCTCTTCCTCTTTCTTTCTTGCCAGCTTTAGCTATATTTTGAAAGGACCATGCACTGAACCTTGCTGTAAGTCACTTTATTTAAAAACCAAAGCAAACCTTACTTGCCTCATCTGAGGGTGCATGTATATCATCAGTGTTTCTAACTTCATCTGAGAGCACCAGACTTTCCACAGGTCTTCATTTTCCTTATGATAAATCGATAAGAGACATCGAAATAATATCTCTGTTATGTTCAGTCTTTTTTCTTTTCTAGCATGCTTTTGGTCAGCTAGTCTGGAAAAGAGTAATAGCCTAGTATCTTGAAGTCTGTATTTTGAAGTCTAGTATTTTGAAGACTGTTGTACTATCCATCTCTATGGATCTTGCCACAGTCAACATTTAAATTAATTGCTAAATGCTGCTTATGTCTTCAGGAAACAGTGGCAGAGCTTACCTTATATATGCCAGGTAGCATGAACAAATAAAAGTGGTTGTTTTTGTATGTCAGTTTTTAGGTTTATCTGTGGCCTTTAAGAGAAAATACCTAAACTTACCAATATAGCCTAGGTAGATTCAACTAAATCTGCAATAGTGTCTCTCAAGATTTTTATCTTCAGCTGCAGTATCTCTATTCTAGTGCCAAGCTGTCCCCTCTGTATCAGGAAACCTGATAGCTCAATATCAAACCCCTAAGGAACTGGAGTGTGTAGCAAACGTCAGTATCTGTGGGGCTGATTTGAAAATTCATAGTATGTGTCTTCAGAAGATATTTCCAAATGCTTAATGTCTAACTGTATTAGCGATTTGAGAGTTTTATTCTGTCCTTAGATGTGCGAGAATAGTAATTCTACTTTCCACCTCCTGGAGCAAACAAGAAGCAGGGGTGGTGGCGTGAGAGGCTCGCAGGCAGCGTTTCCGTAGTGTAGTGGTTATCACGTTCGCCTAACACGCGAAAGGTCCCCGGTTCGAAACCGGGCGGAAACACCGGCCGGGCTGCTTTTTGCGAGGTAGACTCGATGATTCCTTACACGTGTCCCCTCCAACCCGAAGTGTTCTATAATTCTCTGACAGCAGCTAAAACAGTGCATCGTGTGTTTTTTCTTCAGAAATTCAGGGAGTCACGAGTCTGAAGCAACCACACACACTGAAATAGGCAAAAAAAGCCTGTACAGGCAGAAGCAGCAGAAACAAGTACATAGCTTCCAGAGAAGGAAAAGCAAGCCAGTTTTGGTTTTAATTCAGTTTCTGCCATCCAGTAGAACTGGGCCTCTCTGTTCAGCTCTCTGTGCTCCATTTCAGGTGCTGGCAGAGCAGCTGTCCACATTTTCTTGGCTGGAGAAACAGTGTAGTCACAGAGTTGTTCAGACATCCTTCTACAGACAGGTGGAGGTTTTAAGAGATGGGTGTTGGCTTTTAACCTTTAAATTAAAAATCTTCTATATAACTTCAAATTTGAAATCCACTGCTGTAGAAGGCCTTCTTGTTTTTAGGGACAGAGAAAAGAAACATTTGTATATGGGGTAACAAGCAGACTCTGCTTACATATAAATACAAATGAAAAAGTAAGAAGAAATTTGCATCACAATATATCAGAAGGCTTGCTACTAAATGTTAGAGTACAAGTTATTTATCTCACAATGCAGGAAAGCTGGCAGTGGCAAATGGATTCCTTGCATTGATTTATAAAATTATTTTTGATGCAGATATGTGTAGTGCCTTTATTCAAATATGGCTTCAGGCCTTTCATGGTTATAGTTACTCATGCAGCCATTACTGCCAGGAAAGTCTGTATCGCCTGCAAGGCGTGGCTCATGTGTTAGGGATTTCTTTAAATTGCCATTAGCATTAATACAGATAATATGGTCATGGAAGTTTCTTTTTATTCTAAAAATAAAGAAAAAAAACAAGGAAGCCTCAAACAATGACAATCCTAACATGCAATATAGTATTCTCTAGACCGTTGTAAAGAGAGGCAGACTGTGATGGTATTAGGCACAACTGTTAATGTGATAAACATATTGCCATCTGTGCTGATGCTACCTGGAAAAAACCCTGTTGTTTCCAAATGATCTGATTGTGCCAATACACACTCCTGGGAGCTGTGATAGAGGCTCACATACAAGTTGCGAGAGTGTGAGGTGAAGATGACTAATCTTGAGTTCCAAAGCTGTTTGTAACAACTCCTGGGGAAAAAACAACCCCAAACCCACAGCTTTGATATTCCTGGGTCTTGGATGTCAAAGGCTACAGCTAAAATCTGTAGATGTTTTTCAGAAATGGTTTTGCCTCATCCAGTCTGCAGTCCTACTGTGAAAGGTCTGCTACAAATTCAGGTTAATGCTAACATTTCATAGTTGCTGCTACATAATAGTTTCCTCTTATAGAGGTGAGTTGCCTTGAAAATTGCCCTAAGTGTTAAGAGACTGGATCCAAGCTTGTTTTCACGGGCTGTTACATACTACCTGTTTGGTCAGCTATTACTAGTTTCTTGGTTGCTACCAGGAGCAGCCAGCACTTGAACAGCTGCAACAACTCACATGCAAATTTGGCCTGTGGATTGTATATCATACAAGCAAAGGAGGTGGCAGAGTTGCATTGAAGGTAGATGACTCAAGGTGACAGACTGAGGAAAAGAAATTACTGAAAGATGTTTCAGTAGCTTTTTATCTGCTAAGATGCTGAGACCAGGATGCTCAGTAGTCCTGTGGCTGAGTACACGTGCCCTCGCGTAACCTGGGGAAAAAGGCAGTATTTCAAATTGATTTGAAACCATTTTGTGTAGTTGTGGCTGTGGGGTGTGTATTGATGATTCAAGCCATTTTTCAGATGCCCATTCAGGTCACATAACTGTAAATTTAAGAAAGGCTCCAGTCTCTGGAGCCTTCCTTACCTTTGGGGTCAAACAGTTACAAAGCTAACGGCAGAGCCATGCTGGAAAATGGTCAGTTTGTTTGGTGTACTGTAAATAAGAATGTTAGCAAATATTCTATTGTGATTGCATCTGGCCTCTCTCTCAAAGCTATTGTGGTTAGTGAGCTACTAGTAATGCCTCATTGCCTTTGGGTTTGATTTTTTTTCCTGTGTAACGCACACACCTTGATTCTTGTGTAGAAATTCTCAAAGTTGTAGGGGAAGGGAAACACTTAACAGAATTTCACTTCCAAAATAATAGTAGATCAGAGCAAAAGACTTAGGAAGTATTGGTTGCCTTGATGTCTTTTTTAACTAGTGGTCATGAATGTAACTAAAAAACGTATTATTTGAGTTAAGATAGCAAATTACTTGAGAAAGTCAATGTTTGTTTGTCTTCAAGGTTTACATCAGGTCGGTAGTGTTCAGTAGTTTCATGTGGTAGTACCTGTGGTTAGCTGTGAACCTCTGCCAGGTGTTAAGCAGACTGAACAGTTTGAAGTCAGTGAAATAGTTCTGGACCAAGCCCAGAACAGAAATAAGTGTGCAAAGTCTGCAGATGTGTGTTTTGTGCATGTATGTGTTAATAGTTAGATGTAGCGTCAGTAAAACTATCAGGTAGAATAACTGTGACTTGGGCGGGGAATAGTGATTCTAAACCCTCAATCTTGTCTTTAAAATTTAGCTTACTTCTCATGCCGCAGAAGGAAACCACCCTCATCAACTTAGAGAAGATGCAGTAGCCTCCTTTGCAGATGTGGGATGGGTTGCTCAAGAAGAAGGGGAAGTCTCTACAAGGCTCAGGTATGCTCCTCAAATCTTCTCTTTGACCTTCTGCACTATGAAGAAGAAATTTACTTTCTCTCCAGTGAGAATCTACCGTGCATTGCAGTTAATGGACAGCGCTTGAATGCTGGGAGAAGAGAGAGGGGAGAGTGATAGAAAAGATATGATCTGGAAAAGAAGTAGCAGAGGTCAGTCTAACAGAGTGATGAATGAAAGACTGGTTGGAGAGTGTGTAGGAGATTGGCTTTATACCAGGAAGACTCTGGGTTTTATTTACTTATTTATTGCAAAGAATTACATTTTACAGCTTTAAGCAGCCTTGTCCCCACAAGGATGTCTGCTGTGCTATGACACAGTTGCTAACACCGATTCTCCAGTTCCCCAGAGGTTTTCGTTATTATGGGGTGGTGCAGCTTCCTAACTAAAAGCAACGGTCACCCTGACAATCCCACGTTGGCACGTTGTTTTTCACCTGCCTGGCTAAGGCTCTCCACTCTGCTAAAGACAATTTTAAAATGATGGTCTATATTTTGTCTTTGATCTTCATAACGAAAACTGTCAGGGAAGCACGTGAGCACCTGTGTCCAGAGTGATGGGAAAGGAGCTGCTGTGTTGGACCAGGAGTACGACATAGCACTGTAACTGCATGAAACAGGTTGGCTGAAGGGATGAAGTTCCCTATTCCAGCCTTCCCAAACTGCTGCTCAGACCAGCCAGAAACAGAGGTACAGTCCTGTAGTACAGAGGAGGTTTTTCTTCTAAACAAACTAACCGTACAGACAAAGGCACAGATTGTGGGCTCCACAGAATACTGGAGGATACTGTTGTTAATCCGAGAGCACAGAAGAGGTTAGCAGCGACCTCGACAGCCTCTAACGTGACTTGACACAGTGAGGCTTTGCAGGACAGAAGTCAACAGTTGTTTGGGGAACGCTGTTTGATGCAAAGGAAATTAACTGGCCAGTGCTGCTTTTGTTTGCACAGGAACATTTGTCAAGGATTTAACTGCAAAGCTATTACATTTAGTGCAGACAACAGGGAGAACAGCTCTTAGGTGCTTTAAAGAGCCGATTATGAAGGATGCAGGGCGTGCGTATTTGCTGAGACGTCTGCACGTGAATGGGGGAATGGGGACAGATGGATGTGGGATGAGACTAAAATAACCCTGCAGATATATAGTGACCTTAAGGCAAACAGCTTATGATGGAGCGTGGTAAGTGAATTGCTTGGGAAACAGGAGTCTTTTCTACATGCACCATTTATTACATCAGAGCACAGTGTTATGTAGTGGAGCCAGTATGTATTAGGTGCTTTCCAGCCATTTGAAAGTCTCTGTTTCTTGACGAGATCACATAGGTGTTTCTGTCAGATATACAGTCACTGTATAATTCAACAAACAGTCCCACAGACATGATTGGATTTTTGCTGCAAATGCAGTTTCAGAGAGGAGGCGACCAAATGGCAGATCACTTCTCCCCCACCCCCAATCAGAGCAGTAGTGACAACTTGGGCATATTCTTTTTCCACAGTGTTAGATTCTGATCAAGACATTTCCTTAAACATCATTACTGCTCTGAGTGGCAAATACTTTGTTGTTTTGCTCTTCTGCTCCTTTGAAGAGTTTCTAGAAGGCAGGTTTTAAAGAGTGAAGGGACAACTGTCTCCTTCCACCTTACTTATTTGGAGAGAGCAGGAAGATGGCTGCTGAAGGAAGCATGCTGTTCTCTTCTCAGCTTTAGTTGCTCTCTATTCCCGTCTAGATAACACCACCTACATTTTAGCATCCTTGATAATATTCAGTTGTTCTCAACCAGATTTCTGCAAGTTGTGCTGACATTGTCAGTGTCATGGAAGACTCAGATATATATCTAATCCCAGACTGAGGAAGTCAGAACACAGGCCTTGTTCTGGCCTTAACTCTTGGCGTTAAGTCTAGCTCAGCTGCTGACCCAGTGTGATGCAAGTCCAGAGCAACTTAACCCATGCACCTGGAGTGATGGGGCTCTTCAGCTGCAGTACTCCAGAGCCATTCTACTCTACACATTTTGAAAAGTCGTATGGGTGGCTGCTGTTCTTACTCTCATGTTTGAGTAAATAATTCAATCCTGACCTGCCTGAGAAGTTTTGGCATTGAAGTTAAGGAGGACTGAGGGGTTAAGGATGGGGTTATATTTTGGAGTTACAAATCTGTTGTCATTAATCCTTACAAGTTCTACTGATAGAATCACACAATAGTTTGAGTTGGAAGGGACTTTGAAAGGTCATCTGCTTCACTCCCCTGCCATGAATAGGGACATCTTCAACTGGATCAAGTTGCTCAGGTACTTGAGATAAACTTTAAAAATGGTGGTGTCTTGAGTGAAGATAACTTTTTCTTGTTGTTTGTTTGGCTGCAGATGCTCAGTAATGCCTCAGTATTTGACAAAGCTTGAGCTTTGGTGGGTAAAAAAGGGGCAAGATGGTTGCATTTTCTCGCTCTTGTGAGAAAGACAAGGGAAGCTTACGAACTCTTTCAGCCTGTATTTGAGAGAAGTTTTCTTGTCTATACTTTTATGTTAGAAAACAAGACACGAGACCCTTTCTCATTTCCTAATACACAACCTCTGCATCACTGAGCTGTTTCATGTACTCCATACTCCCCAACACCACTGAAATGGAGGACTGGCCTTTCAGAAGCACAAAAAGTACAAAAATAAGCCGTGGAACTAAGAAACTCTTTCTCCTCCTTCAAAGGAATCAACAAGTGACTATTTGCAGCCTGTACATGGGGGGAAAATGGCAGCATAATAAACATATATTCTTACTTCCAACAAAAAGTACAATAGGTATGAGGCAGAGAGAGTTGAGGTGAAGGGGAATGTGTTCCTTTTTTCTCCTGAAATCAGGGATTCCACAAAAAGCTGGCATAGGGAAGAAATGCAGCTAGTGATGCAAGCCAAAGGGACGAGAAGCTCCCAATTTAAGCTATATAATATCTTGGTGGAAGGGAGTTTAAAGTGAGGCCTTTACCTTGCATTCCTGGTTCATCTGTGACATGGCTTTAGTTTTATCTATTACAAAGCCTTTTAAAAAGGAATCTTTTGATATTTTCCTTACAGGTCAGAAGTTTGGTCAAAACCAGCCGCTCTTTCAGGTGAACCACATCCTTCTGGGAAGTCCCCACACAGACAGGTGTCCTTACAAAACCCTTTGGAAGAAGAAGCCGCGTCCAGGAGCACCGTGATCGCAAATGAAGAAGCTCTGCAGAAGATCAGTGCTCTGGAAAATGAGCTAGCCACTTTAAGAGCACAAATAGCCAAAATTGTAATCTTGCAAGAGCAACAGAACCTGGCAGCAGGTATTAAATTTGCTGTAAATTTGGAAAAAAAACCCTAATGAAATTGTCCGTTTTCTCATTAACAATGTGCTGATTTGTTTTTGTAAGATACTGCAAGCACTGAGCATTTCTCCATATTGTTTTGGTTAGTTTGGTAGACAGACATAGCAGACAAAGCAAGGGACACAGAACGGGTCTTGAAGACGAGAGACCTGCCAGATTTTCTGTGTTTCCTAGTATTCCAAAAGTCTTCGTGTTTGTGTGAAAGTCTGCCAGAATTCTGAATCTGTGGATGAGTAAAGAGTATTAAACAGCTTTCAGAGCAAAGCTCATGGTAAACACGAGGGCCTAAACTAAACTGAGGGAATGTATCTTCAATTACTAACGCTTAAGCCTTCCCATCCAGCAATGCAATACTGATATCATGAGGTGATCATACAAGAGGCTAATTATGCTTTTGGAATATGTCATGTATATCTCAGGTTTATGGTCATCTCTGGGATCAGGCACATTGTCCAGCTGGAGCTAAAAGCTGGGCACTGCTTCTGGTAGTAAACAGCCATTCCTCTTCTCTTGGGTTTCTTTCTCCCCTTTCCCTCACCTCTGACTGCCTTCCAGTTCTAAGTCTCCCATCTCTCAAGATGAGCGGGAGACAGCCCTTGGCAGCCTGTTGGTTTTCACTCTTTCCAGAGTGAAAGCACAGTTTCTTCTGTGTTCAGGTATAAAATCATATTCTTTCTTCAGGTGCTCTTGTTTAGTTCTGATCTGCTCTTGGTTAATAGCAGTTGCTTTATTCTCCCTTAACTGTTCTTATTGGAAACTGTGAAATAGTTTTAAGGATCACATGGTTCCAATCTGGAATTGTAATTATTTGTGAAGCAATTAATAACTTTTTTCCATCGTTTTCCCTTTGCCTCTATTTATTAGGACAATTGATTCGTAACATTTTATTTTGTCACCTTTGCCTCCCTCTTCTGGTAGAATGTGGTAACGGCACCGTGGGTTTGCCTGCACCATACACAGGGTAGAACTCCTCTGTGTCCTCTGTATACACGTGTCTTTACACACTGTATACTCCAAGACTCAAAGCTCTGGTTTGAGCTGGCCATGCTGATTTCTTTAAAGGTGCTTGTAAGCAGAGGTTTCTTCATTTATTTGTCAAGGTATTGCTGCTATTATAGTATCAATTTTTACCTAAAAAGTACAGGGAACTTGAAATGAAGACTATCCTGAGAATCTCCATCTTCAGACAGATGGTTATCTGGCCTAGAAAGCCTTAGTCTCAGAGAGCTGGAGTAAGCTTCAATTTAAGCGCTACGTGAGCTCTGAAATTTACATTTAAAAATCATGTATGGTAATTTCTTGTTTGTGGTGATGAGGGAGGAGGAGGCACTGCTCCTGTGGCAGATTGTGTGGGACTTCCTGCTCAGAACACGACTCTCAGAGGAAAGTGGAATACTGGTGCCTTAGCCGTGGAACAGAGCTAAGAGATGTCGTGATGTCCATCCTGTTGCAGTAAAGACAGGAGTGCACCTAGAATTTGAACTGGAAATTCAGAGTCTGCTTCTGGCTCTTCAGGAAAAGTTTTTATTATGTGGCTTTTCATGTGAGTCTACTAAGGTGGTTCAGGGATGAGGATGTTCTGGGATCATCTAGAGGCGGCAGAGGGGGAGGCACTTGTGTTCTTACCTCAGCATTTGTGAGATAGACAGGGGATTTACAAGTAAACTGATGTGGAATGCATGTTTTATTTGTAGTTGTGTCAAGTCCTGCTGCTTCAGCTGCCATCCCTGTTGCACCTCCAGCACCACCACCTCCACCTCCTCCTCCGCCACCGCTCCCTCCCCCAGGCCAACAGCAGAGCAGGTCTGCAATCGAGCTCATTAAAGAGAGGAAAAACAAAAAAACGAACTCTGGGCACAACCTGACAGAAAACGGGCCAAAGAAGCCTGAAATACCAAACATGCTAGAAATCCTCAAAGACATGAACAGCGTCAAACTGCGCTCAGTGAAGAGGTAACGAGTAGAAACATCGATAAGTGTTAACATTTGCGTTAATACAAATGATGCAAAAGCATTCCCAGCTTCTACAGCTTCAATTTCAACTGTTGTTAACGCTTCTCATTCGGTTTCCTAGATCATCAGAAGGCACGAAACCTAAAGTGTCTGACCCTACAGATCCTGCAGCGTTAATAGCAGAAGCGCTCAAAAAGAAGTTTGCTTATCGGTACCGAAACGATGGCCCGAGTGAAGCAGAAAAAGTGATTCCAAAGACTGAAGCAAAGACAAAGACTGAGGTAGTGCTGGTGAGTATCGGGATTCTCAACACGTGCTTGGACTAAATTTTAGTTCTCGTGCAAACCAACGTATGTCCTTTTGCCAACACGTGCGAATACGTACGCGTTGGCATCCCAGTCCACGGAGCCTTGTGACATGCTGCTGATTCGCCACAATTTGTGGCAAGCATGTGTGTTTAGTACTGAGCCTTGAGACTGTGTACTTGTTTGGCCTTAGGTTTAAAAAGCCCTGTCATTTTTCTTTCTTTAAATAACAACCTTTCCTGTTGCCACGAGCAAGCTGTGTTCTGAAAACTCACTTCCTAAGGGTTCGTACCAGAGTCAAATCGGTACTGAGTTTGCCTGTTGTCACCCACCGAAACCCTTCAGATAGGCCACGTCAGATTTTGAACTGAGATCCCGAAATGTTGTCAGCCATCCCTAGGGATTCAGAAAGCAAATTGCTCAGAACGGCTGCTGGATCTTGGCACAGGAATTTTCTTCTAATAGCTGGAAATGCTGGGTAAATAAAAGTTTCGTTACAGTGTGAGAATGTTACAGTGAAATTATAATTAAAATCCATATCATAGTAGAAATTAACGGCTCTTTGTTCCAGACTGATTTCAAATGGAAGTAAGGAGGTTTTAAGTGGTGAATGTTCAAGATGGAAGTTTCTAGCAATATAGCTCTACTTGAAGAACAAGCTAGTGTTGATCACTTTTGTTAGTAAGTAATCCTTGAACCCTTGTGCTACAGAACAAGAAGAAGGGTAGTAAAGAGTTATCCTTCCCTCTGTGTATTTGGAGAAATGCATCCAAAACTCCAAAAGCTGGCTGCACTCTGAATTAAGTTGTGAGGACAGTAAGGCTCCAAGGTCACAGATCTCAGAACCTGAGTCCTTCATCTTTTTAATGTAGACTTACGTGCTTTCTGGTTTGGGCCTTTAAGGTATATTCCTGTAACGTTCAGGCTGTTCTTCACAACTAAAAGTGCAGATATTCCCCAACAATCAAACACTTTTTTGCAGCCTCTCTGAGGCTTTAAGGAAGAGAACATGAATTGGCAGCGTTTACTCACACATGGGTTTTTCATGACTTCACGAGTTTGAAATTTACAGTCCATCTTTAGAGATTAAGGATCATCAGGTCCTCAAAAGCTAAGAAAATTGAAGCTTTTAACTTGTTAAATCATAGAATGTTGATCTGTAATGAGCTGATAAACATCTGTCATCAGTTACATCAGCCCTCCCACTCTACAGTTTTTTAGAAGGACTTGCACAAGATGCAGAGTAGAGCCAGCACAGAACTACTGTTAAACTGTCTCCAGAGCAACTGGTTGTCAGCTTCTAAAGACGACCACGTTTGTCTTCTTATGTTGCTGTGGCAGAGTGAACAATCCGTAGTCAGAGCTGCCTCACCTCAGCCATCTCAGCTGATCGCTGACACAAGTTTCCCTTTTTTACATTTGTGGCTATGAAGTGTGGGTGAAATTCACCTGCAGAGCAGCAGGTTGATAAAGGAAATCATCTCTGCCCAAGTTCTAGTTTCACTCACGGCTCGGATGGGTAATAGTTCAACTGCATTTCTGTTGAAAGCCATCTGAACGTGTTTCTGGTTTCTTTCTCAGTTTGGACCGCACATGCTGAAGTCTACGGGAAAAATGAAGACTTTAATGGAGAAATCTTAATGTTATTAAATCACTACATGAAAGACTCTTAAGCTGTTTTATCCGAAATCTTGTATATTGCTAACAGCCCTAGTGCTGAGTGTGGTCTCTTACAACACGGGGAAAAACCTGATGTGAAATGTAGAATTGAGGCACTAAACGTCTTTTGTATACAATTTATCGAGGGGAATAAATTTGACCGTTGCACTCAGGTATTAATTATGTATTCAAACCTGGCTTTCTACTCAGACTCATATGGTTGGGTTAACACTGAGTTATATACCCCCAGATTCTTTGTGCGTAACTGACCACCTTAAAAATGTGTGTACATGTTAACAAGAGTGACACCCTTAAGTCAGTATCAGTTATTTGAGCTCTAACTGTAACTTGCACTACAATGTTTAGTTCAGTACATAAATCATCATGTCGAGGTCTTTGTTTTAAACTTACTTTTTGCAAATTTTTAGCCCAAAGAAATCCTCAATATGTTTTGCCTCCTACTGAAAGCAAGTGCAAACTTGAATCTGCTGCAGAGGTTGCCTGGTATGAGACGTTTTAAAAAGTAACACATTTTTGTGCAGCATTTTTGTTTGCTGCAGAGGTGTTTTGTTTTGTTTCAAAAGAGCTTGCAAGGATAAGAGAGCAAAACCTATTTGTGTCATCCCATGGCCAAGGTAAAGTGTGCATGACAAGTGAGTAAATCATGGTGTGGGAGGGAGCCTCTGTCAATAGGTAGCCTTGTCAATTCAAAATAACCAGTAGATTGCAGCAGAGTAAAATAGCATCAGAGCACAGTGTTAACTAGCATAGAAGTGGTGTAGGCAAGAAAAAAGTACAAAGTGCTGTGGGGTGCAAGTTGCCAAAAGCATATTGCTCATCTCAGCTGTGCTCATTGACACATCCCCAGCTGTCTTGGGACCCTGGACGGGTTTCTGGGAGCTGGGGACTGTAGAAGCCCTTGTGGTCCTATGAGCAGGGCAGAGATGGTACAAGCTGTTGCACAGAACCTGTTTTTCCAGGGAAGGCCCTTTGGGAGACTTCCCATAGCCAGCACTTTGCTGACAGAGCTGGTTCATTAACCAACCACCTGAGTTCATGGCTCCAGCCACAGGGGTAGAGACGGCTCAAGCTAAAGTTAAAATCTCAGGTCAAATCTCAGGTTTAGGAACCAGAGAACTATGGCTTAGCTACACACTTAAAGGAAGTCAAGGTTTGCTCTGACTGTAGATGAGCACAATGAAAGGTGAGTCTGGGTATTCCAGTGTTCCAAGTCAATCTGGCTCCTGGAACAAGTTCCAGTGCTCTAGGAGCTTCTGTTTTCTGGAGAAAGAAAAAAGCAGCACTTAAATACAGCTGAACAGCTCTGAGGGGGTTACTGAAGATGATAGAATAAGTTTTGCTGCTTGTAACTGCAACGTAGACTTGTATAACTGAGGAGGAGGTTTTCGGGTGTGGAATTTGGAAGTGGTGTTAACATGTACACAACGCATCTTCCTTCCAGGGTGCTCTGCCATCAGTCTTACTGACAGGCCACTAAACCTTTATGTTTTTAAATGCCTTTAAAACACCTTTTTGAAAGTTAATTTTGACTTCCAGTTTTATATTTAATGCTCTATTGCCACTATATAAAATTAAAAGCCGTTAAAATAAACTGTGTCTGAGTGATCTGTCGTACTCTAGAAAGGACAGCAGCCACAATGTAGTTTACATTTTATTATAGTGACTGTGGATCAGTGTAGGGGGATAACTTGTGTCTCCTTCGGGACTGGACTGCTTACCTTGTTGTGCAGCAGGAATAACAGTCCAACTAGCTGTAGAACAGCACAACACTGTTAATTCAGTTACAGTCAGATTAAAAAAACCCAGAGGTTTATGCCTCACCGCAACAGGAAGGTGCCCATTTAACGGTCTCTCTGTCCCCTGCTACATTGGGTTGGTTCCCTGTCAGTCCCTGGGTGGGGCACAACCACCTCCCTCCAACAGGCCAGAGCTTCAGAACACAGGCCCAGAAAACCTCTGCTGAAGTTTTCCTTCATAGACAAAACCTACCTTGAAAGTGTTTCAACCTAAATTATTGTTTCAGAGTTCAAAGGAAGTTAAGTCCAATTACATCATTAACTTGTTAAACTTATGATAGCATTTGACCTATTCAAGTGGGCTCACGTGAGAAAGACCCACCACAAACATCATCTGTTTGAATTGTTGATAGGTATCCAGCACCTCAGAAATACAAACACACATGGCAAGATAGAATAGGAATGTAAAAGTGTAGTAAAAAAATTCCCATCTGTACAAGAGAACAAAAGCAAGGTTGCCATCAAATAACTTCATGCTTTTCTGTACTTTCATTTCTACCTTTCAACTTGAAATCTGTCACATACACAGTGCCAGTGCCCACGGAAAAACATCTTGAGGGAAGTACTCCAACTCTGGACACTCGGGTACACTGGGCAGAGGCCTCAGGCACTACCTCAGGGCTGTTTGTATCTGTGGGAGTGAGGAGTAGTGCAGCCCCAGGGAGCTCCCTGGGGCTGCAACCCAGTTACAAGGAGGAGCCCAGACATGGGGGCTCAGATGGGCCTGTCTGGCTGTAACGCATCAGGCACACTCATGTATGTAGGCTCCAGGCTCTCAACAGGAAAGTTTTTGGGCTGTAGCAATGTTTGAAGTTCAATATCCATTTGTAAAGGGTTTTTCCAAGCAGCACATTCCTAAGAAAGCATTCATTTCTTTGGATTTGAAATTCAGAAGCTTCCACATACACTAAACAGGAACGGAAAAAAGGCAGCTTAGAACAAAATTAATTGGGTCTTACTCCAGCACCTGGACAAGCTGTACTGGTTCTCTGGTTCCGATCAGAGCACCACAGGAAGGTGGCAAAATGTTAGAGCCACAGCTTGTTTACAAGTATTATATCTAAATGTTGTTGCATACGTATTTGTAAATGCATGGATTTTGCCATTAAAGTGACATTGGAGTATGTTTATGAACAGCCTCTAACAAGCAGCAAAATGTGTATCGCTGTTCAGGCCCCATCTTTAAACCACGTCACAATTCTCAAAATGTGAGTCTCGGAAGACATTGTCAGATACTGATTTTAGCGGCTGTTTTGAAAACAGGTGCAGGCTTGGCATGTGCTTCATTCAGAAACCTCAAAGAGGAACTGTGATTTCATAATGTTCACAAATTGGGTGTCAGGAGGATGGAGCCAGGCTGTTCTCAGTGATGTCCAATGACAGGACAAGAGGCAATGGGTACAAGCTGGAATATAAGAGGTTCCAAAGAAACACGAGGAAAAACTTCTTCACTGTGAGGGTGACAGAGCACTGGAACAGGCTGCCCAGATGGGTTCTGGGGTCTCATTCTCTGGAAAAACCCACCTGGACAAGTTCCTGTGTGACCTACTCTAAGTGGCCCTGCTCCAGCAGGGGGGTTGGAATAGATGACCTTTCGAGGTCCTTTCCACCCCTTAAGATTCTCTGATTCTGTGGTTCTGTGAGTCAGTACTTTTCCCCACTTAACCCTACAAACAGCTACAAACAGGCTGTCAAGCAGCTTAGTCTCTCTGTAGTAAGTTACTTACACGCAGCAGTTACCCCTTCCTTCCGACAGCTCCAAACACCACTGGCGAAGTATCACCCTTTTTGAGCCACTGTCTTAAAGCTTTTCTGTCACTGCAAGTGCTCCCCAAAGCTCCCCGTCGCACCTGATCCTTCTCTGCCCCACTCAGACCACAGCAAGAGCTCGCACTGACCGCAAAGGAAGGAAGTTCACGCAGGTTCAGGAAAACGCTTTCATTAGAAATTTATTTGTTTAAACATGGCCACTTCGATATTAACGGTACTACTCCGGGGAACATGAACCGATAATAACTTCATTTTAGAAGGGAAACAACCAAGTAAGTCAGGACTTGCTTTTCAAACAGTAAAAGGCCAAGTTCCAAGAGGCAATACATTTTGGCAGGTAAGGACTAGTATTTTGAGATCCAGAAGTTGGCTTAGTTTTACAGTGGAAGGTGACTGCAACCTCAGCTACTTTTCCATGACGCTGGACTCGGTCAGAACTTAAATGTACAAGAGCGTAAAATGTGAAAAGATTACTTTTTTTTTTCTTTTTATTAATTAAAAGTTAACAGCAACAGGCACATATTAAAATGAATATGGCAAAGCCTTTACAAATGGCTTTACGCTGAAGCTCTCTCCCAAAAATGGCTGTTGCAACAAACTGTAAACAGAATTAATAAACAGTCTTTTACAACAATAACAGGGAAATACAAATGAACTAAAAGAAAGCACCAGTTTCTCAAACTAGATTACAGTTGTGCTTACTGTACTTAAAACAATGTAAAACAAATTACAAAAATGGAATGTTTTAAGTTTAAAATTAGTCCTTTAATTTTGTCCTAAAAAACATTTTCTCCTTTTCCCATCAGAAACCCATTCTGTGGGTGATGTTTCAGTAGAGGGAGGAATACGTAAACAATGCACTTTTTTACTTATTATTATTTTTCAAATCAAAAACAAATTTGGTCACTTAGCTTTGTGCATAGTTTAAGGCATCTGTAGCAATTTGTTACAGTTTCCTCCCCAATGTGGCTGTTTATGAAATTGTCACATTCTAAAAGAATAAATAAAATTAAAAAAAAACCAAAACACAAGAACAGAAAACCAAAGCAAACCAAGATAACCAAACCATAATGGTGCCGTTCAAACCCATCCCTGTCCCCTCCCACCCTCCCCCGGCCCAAACATACTCACACACCCACACATACACACACGCTGCAGCGAAAGGGGCATTTGTACCCTTGTTCTGAAGGACACGCTTCCCATCCCACTTTATTTCAGATTGGCAAATACCCTGAGCTGATTATGGTGTTTAGACATTCCACCTTTTTGTTTGTTTGTTTCTTGCATGTGCAGTTCAAGTGTACAATAGTGAAAACAACATGCGATGTTCCCACTGCAGGATCGCAGTTATGCAGTTCGGACGCTTCCCTCCCTCCAACCCCCACCCCCCCACACCCCCCCCACTTCTCCCTTCCCAAACTCAGAAGTGTTTTCCAACATTAAAAAATTGCATTCCCATACAGCACTGGAGGAAAGCTTGGCTGTGCTCTATGATGAACGCTCAGTTCCCAGTGCACAAACAAAATTATGGCAAATGGGAGGCTTTTCTGGCATCCAAAGAAACAAGAGCCGCAGTCTCGGATTTCATCTTTTTCTTTTAAAAAAAGCAAAAAAAAAACCAACCCCAAACCCCAAGTTAGTGGTTCCTTCACAGCCATGCGCAAAGGGTAAGTCTAGAACCAACAGTTTCAGAGTACATTTGTAAACATCGAGTCTCGCCAGAGGCAGCAGAGGATGGGCACTTCACATTTCCATAGTAAAAGGGGGGCTGAGTGGAAGGTAGGCGTTGAACACATGTACGCGAGTCTCGCGGAATTCCGAGGGAGTGGAACAATCCATCGCAAGTGTTACGTTCGAAGACCGGATTCCAAGTGTCAGCAGACAGACGCAAAGCCCGCGCGCGGCACGCGACGGACGCGGCTCTCGCGCCGTCCCTCGCGGCTCAGTCGCTGCTGTGCTTTGCATATTCAAGGTTCCCAACGAAAACCAACCGAGGCGGGTGCATATTGCTCTATGTTCAGATCTTGCAAGTTTTAAAAAAATTCTGGTTCAGATGGTCTGTGTCAAAGGAAAACTTGGAAATAAATAATGCTGGCATCATTTTACCATGTTAGCAAAACCTTGGGCTGGCAAGTATCTCTTTTAATCCAACCGTGCAGATACCAAGAGAAGAGGCAGTTTTGTCGTGAAGACTGAGGTCAGGACAATCGAGGTTCCTGAGGTAATATGTCTGAGTCCATTTCCTCAAAAGCAGGGTCATCACCGCTGCCCGACTGCTCCCTCTGCACTCCCTTCCAGCTCGCCTTGTTCAGTCCCAGGTGGCCAAGCATCGTCTGCGACAGCCTGGTGTTTGAAAACCGGGCCCATTCCCCAAACAGTGGTTCCACTAAGTAGGTCATAAAACCTAGGGAAAACAAAACCCAAACATTTCCAAGTGAGAGAAGAGGAAAGGAGAGAGGAGAACAGGGGAAGAGAGGAGAACAGGGGAAGAGAGGAGAACAGGGGAAGAGAGGAGAACAGGGGAAGAGAGGAGAACAGGGGAAGAGAGGAGAACAGGGGAAGAGAGGAGAACAGGGGAAGAGAGGAGAACAGGGGAAGAGAGGAGAACAGGGGAAGAGAGGAGAACAGGGGAAGAGAGGAGAACAGGGGAAGAGAGGAGAACAGGGGAAGAGAGGAGAACAGGGGAAGAGAGGAGAACAGGGGAAGAGAGGAGAACAGGGGAAGAGAGGAGAACAGGGGAAGAGAGGAGAACAGGGGAAGAGAGGAGAACAGGGGAAGAGAGGAGAACAGGGGAAGAGAGGAGAACAGGGGAAGAGAGGAGAACAGGGGAAGAGAGGAGAACAGGGGAAGAGAGGAGAACAGGGGAAGAGAGGAGAACAGGGGAAGAGAGGAGAACAGGGGAAGAGAGGAGAACAGGGGAAGAGAGGAGAACAGGAGAAAAAGAAATTCAAACTATATATTTCAAATAACATTTAGTAGCAAAAACCCAACTGCGTTAAGACTGTTCCTCTCTGACCTGCCTTTAAAAATTCATTTCAATATTTAGGGCATCTTTACAAAATAATCTCTCAAAATGTAAAAGACTTTACTATTTGGTCAAAGGACCAACATTCTACTGGATTACAAATTCACTTTTCTTCCACAGCCACACCAGGTTAACAGAAAACGCTGGAGAACACAGGGGAAGAATCTAAACATCAGCCACCAAGTCACAAAAACTACTCTGGAAAGCATCAAATCCTTCTTTTGGAAATGTGTAACAAATCACCTCAGAGGCTCTCTGAACTATACTACACAGGGGGGGAAATATTGAGCTGATTGAAATTCTTAAAAATACAAGTTACAGGCATTTTCAAACAAAAGGGTCACATAACATGAACACACGGGCCCGTGTACACACGTCTGTGCGTATGCACATGTGCACTCACACTATTTCCCTTAACTAAAAATTAATGGTTAAATGCCTAAAATTTAAATCTGTCAATTACAGAAATGCACGTTTTGTCTAACACTCCCGATTAAAACTGTGCAGCTGCTTAAACAGATCAGGTTTGGCTCTCATTGAAAGCACTGGTTCGTAACTATGTGGTTAAATATATTCTTTACCGTGCTTTTAAGGAATTTGCGTTCAATCTACATAAGCAACTTCATTAAAAATAACTATATTTATATTATAACTTTAAATCCAACTCAAATGAGGAACAAAAAGGTTTAATACAACAGCTGTTCACCATTCTCCACCAAAACTCTGCCCAGCACCATTTCAGAGGCTGTGTTTCAAAGGATTGTTAACATCCCAGAAAGCTAAACTCAAAGAGCTGGAACACAGTCGTGGCAACCTCGCTGGGAAAGGCACCCAAGACTAAAGGGGCAAGGGGAATGACCACTCCTTTCCCCAGACTGGACATTTCAGATGAGGAAGTTCTCAGCAGCAGCATGGGAAAAATCAGACAGCTGCCTGTCCTGCTGTACTTGCTCTGGGAGGAAGTACAAGGTCTGTGAGCACAGCACCTTTTGTAAACACTCTATTTAAGGAGGAAGTGTTATATAAGAGATCAAAACTGGAGATGTAGTTACCAATCTGGATGTCAGCAATAGTCTCTGTCTGACGGTCACAAAGGGGACTCACACCCAAGTGGTACTTTTTTTCAATATCTCCTAAAGAAACAAAAGGATAATACAACTGTTAGGTCATTGAGTCCAGACCTAAAGAGTCATCAAGGACTAACAGAGATGGGTTGTGCCAGCTGGTTTAACAAGGATGGTATCTTTCAGCTGTTATGTTTACTTCTCTCCCCCATCTCTCAGGAGAAAACAAGTAGGTCTATCAGTGAGACTAACAGTACTTTGTATTTTCCATCAAACACAGGTTTCCTGAAGGATTAACATACTCCCTTGCAGTATCTCCTAGACTGCCACAGAAATGACACATTAACACACACAACCCCACCCTTAGCAGGATGGAAGTGAAAAGCTTAGCCTTCACAAATTTCCCACTAAAGGCAATTAGTCATCGTGCTTCACCTTTACCTAAGAACACTCTTCATAGTGTTAGCACCAAATAAAACACTCTGTTCCCCATTTATCATTTCCATGCACAAATTAGCAGGTCTCAAGTCAGCTAAACCAGCCTTAAGAAAGAAGCACGCTTTATTACAGAAACAATTTATCAATAATGGAGAAAATTCACTCCATTTGTCAATGAAAAGCTTTATTAACTACTTACATAAATAAGTAGCCTTAACTGCACGGTAACTAAAAAAAAAATGACCTCCCCAGTTCTTACCTGCTCATCAACAGGCCTCACAGCTAAAGTGAACAATACCCAAGGTGCATGCTCAATGTATTTCATAATTTACTGAAACCACTAGGTAAATGCCAAGTGAGCCTAATCACCCACCTGAAGCACCTTTCAGGCTGAAGGATATATCTCACCAGCCATTCTAGGTTCAGATTCTAACCAGATTCTTTGTTGGGTTTCAGTACGACTGACCTTTTACAAGAAGTACAACTTGTGAAAAGTAAAAGATCCCATCCCATACCATAAATCTCTGTTAGTCCTAAATATAGATCCCTGTATTTGCAAGCAGCTATGACTCACAGTCGCTTTCTCAACAGTATAAATACATTATGTACCAACAGATACTTCTACTCTTACTTGCCTTGATGGAAGAACTCCTCTGTTACTTTTTCACTCCACTGCTTACTGAGCTCCCACGTCCGACATGGATTACAAATATCAGCACACTTCAAAGCCATCTAGTAAGTTAACGTAACAGTGTTAGAGCACCTTTCCCTCCAACACAGGCATCTGTAATTATTTTCTTCCTGACAGTTGATTAAGTTTCGTGAATAACAAACCTACTTAGCACTTGTGCTTCTCTCTAAAGTTATGTTCTACAGTCATTATTTAAAAGTCCTCAGGGAACTATTATCAGATCTCATGATTACCTCTGAGTAATATGGAAATTCAGCCAAGCTGAAGTATCTCAAGGGCACTATATTGAGTATATTCACGAGTACAGGGGACGACAATAAATTCAGAAAAATGAAGCATCAAAGCAAGCAAACGGTATTTCCCATTCCTGGCTCAGAAGTTCACACCTTTAGTAATGGCTTGCACAGGACAGAACTTCTCATCTGTCTGTGATTCTGCCTATTCCCTTTCTTTTGTAATCCACAGTAAGAACCTAATCATCAAAATTTCTATTAGCCTAAAGAGACTCTCAATGGTTTTGTTTCTACAGCTCACCAAACTTCTTCTCTAGCATCGCTGCAAACTGATTAATAATAGGAGTGCTCTCCTTTCCTAAAATGTGTTCTGACAGAGCGCTCCACAGCTCTGAGACTGCACTGGAGTCATCAAAAGAACTAAACCTTGTCTTGGAAACACATCTCTCCTTGCCTTAGCAACTCTGGCGTTGCTTGGGAAAAAGTGCTGGGCACAGGGGAGACTGACGTTTTGTTCGTAACAAAATGTCTAGAAGATATTTCTACTGCATTTTGAAAGGACTTAGCCTAGCAGAAGTCATATTTAGCATTTGAAGTGAACTATTTTTGACATCAAAATTCTGTTTCCAAAAATATGACCAAAAACATCACCTGTAAGATGAAGTGCCGATGGTTCGCATTCTCTAAACATAAGTCTCCTCTATCCAAGTGGGATCGAAACATGGACAGATATTCATTTTGCTGACTGATGTCTGTGGCAAGAATGAGATCACCTATCTGGCTTTCCATCAGCTGCCTGAAATTAGCAATACCAAACATTCAAAAAGCATAACAATTAAGAACAACTACCAGCACTAGATTGAGGTGTCTTTTTATCATAGTCATTAGTATATAGACACAAGCTTTACAACCAGCATTTTCACTCAACTGTTTCTTTTGTTTTCACACTCTCGGAAAAATTCCTACAACATCCAGAGAAGCATCAGGATGTTTCGCTGGCAACTTTCAGGAAGACTAAACAGTTTTAGTTTCCCCTCCTCCAATCCCCCCATAAAAATGCACAAAATCATTGCTTAAAGCTCTTGTTCAAGTAGGTGAAGAGGGTCTATTTTAAACTACAGTTGTGGTGGCAAGATGAGAAAGGGCTGCCAAGTTTCATTTGAACAGGTGCATGACTACATGAACACACTCCTCCAGTGTGCTGGCAAAAAAAGGGTGTTTCCTGAATATCCCATTGCACCACGAAGTGCTCCTCTGCAACAGCACAGTGTGGCACCCGGGAATGCTGCAAATACATCATAACCTACGTTCCGTGTGCAGAGCTGACATGCAATAATTTAGCTTCTTTTGCAAGGCTGTCTTATGTAAGTGGCAGCTTATTTGTATCTGAAACTCTCTGGTATAAACATACCTGTTTTCTAACGACATATGTGCAAATAAGCCAGACTCTCTCAGCAACCCCACTGCTGATCTCCAGTGATGGTTCTCTAATACTGAGGTATTCTGCAAAAGAAAAAGGTATTACAGGGATCAATCAGTAACTTGCTCTCACACGGAGGAGCAATATGCTAAGAAGAGCTGTACCAGACAGTTTTGTTGGGTTTTCGTGGGGGGGGCAGTGCTCTTCCTCCTTGTTTTTCCCGAAGGAGGTTAAAGCTCACAAATCCTGAACACTTTGTTAGCTTGCACAGTTTTTAATTCACAGTGGCACAGAAACAGTGTTGAGATTCAAACCAACCACTAGCTAAATGCATCACAATTTACATTCCTGTTCTGCTCAGGCATCCTGCAAACCTGGTTTTAAGAAAACAACTGGTTTATGTCCTTACCTTATATAAAGTTGCTAAGTAATGGTTTGTTTTAATTAGGAAAGGTTGGTTAACACCTGGGTGATCCAAATCGTGTGTGGCAGCTGCTATCAAACTGAGCAGAACATCCCATGGAGTTAAAGATTTGGAAAGCTGTAGAGTAACAACAACAAATGTCATTCTGTTAGCAATACAAGCGTGCCTTTAGAAAAAGAGCATCAGTGTCACATTTTTCTTATTTAGTAATTAAAAGCCAACAGAAACTCAGAAAAAACTTTAATAGCATAAAACTATTATTCCACTGACTTTTCGCAGTATTTCCCCTCCACCAAGCTACAAGATTTCAGCAATGGTTTAAGCATTATTCTTTCTGAAGGGGAAAGTTCAGGTTTAAAAAATGCTGACACACAAAATGCTACTTTCTGTCTGGTAATGAAGTACTATCTCTAACCAGATCCTGTAAAATCGGCAAATGCTTAAAATAAACTCTCCATCTCATTTACCAAGTTTGTCTGTATGTGTCAATTCTGCCTTCAACACAGAGCATACTTAAAAGAAACATAAAATTCTTTCATCTTAGAAGGAAGAAACTGATGCTCTGGAAAACTTTAGAACTATTCAGAATGGATTTCTACTCTTACACAAAATTATATTTCAAAGTCTGTGAGGAAAAGAACTGAAGGAGGAAAATCTGCCAAAAAAAAAAGTCCTTTCAAGAAGCAATTAAGTCATCATAAAACTGCAGGGACTTATTTCCACTGTTCATAGCTGTTCCTACTTCTGTCTGGGAGGTCTGAGAGTTACACTCAGTAACACAGTCCAGCTTGCACTAAAACAGAGGACAGTTCTGCACACACCAAAGTGAAATGCGGCAAATGCCATACAAGGACAGATGCTTATACTCCCTGTTGCATTTCCATCTATCATGCCTCACATGTTTATAACATACTTTGGTGCAGCAGAACCAGTAGCTGAACATGTTACTAAAAATACAAAGTCTATACTTGTATCCAAAGCATCACAAAACTTCCATCACGGGTATTAAATTAAAAACACTCAGAGCTTCCCAACTGCAAGCCGGAAAAAAACCTTGTCGTGTATCAGCTCTGCTCACTGCACCAACAATTGATCTGAGAGCATCACTGAGAAACTGAGTGGGAGGAGTGGGCAAAGAGCCTCTGAAAAACATACACAGAGCCAGGACTGACTTGTTTTTACCTCAGAAGGAGAATAAAGAGCTATGCTATTCAAGAGAATACCAGATTGGTGATAATCTGCATCAAGGTAGATAATTTATCCCACCCCGCTAGAGAGCACTACAGTCTGCAATTTAATACAGAAGGACTTGATTTAGCTCTCAAATTGTCTAGAAGACCACCTACAGCAGACTGCCAGCAGTTCCAGTAATAAGAAACAAACACTCAAACAGCTCAGCTCCTTTAAGATCTGTCACACTGCACCTTTTCAGAAAGAAAGAGAACTGATGTCTTGCTTTAAGGTGCCTCTAGCAGAAGCATACTACTCACTAACATCAAAGGTGAGCAAAGCATGGGGAGCTGTAGTTTCTGGGAAAAAAACAAACAAACAAAACCCAAGAAAATAAAAACCAATCCAAAGCCCCAACCAAATCAAAAAACCCTACCCCAAACCCCAAACACACAGGTTTATCACTGCCAGCTCAGATCTGGGCTGCAGTTCTATGTATATGTCTTGGGGCACAAGGCTATCTTAGACAGCTGCAGTCTGACTCAGTTCCCTAGTCTGGTTCAATGTAAAGTCACACAAAAGACAAAGCCAGCTGAGGGAGAGTAAAAAGAAGAGCATACAGAGGGGTTGTGGAGTCTCCTTCCTTGGAGGTCTTCAAGACATGCCTGGACATGTTCCTATGTGACCTTATCTAGGTGACCCTGCTTCTGCAGGGGGGTTGGACTAGATGATCTCTAAAGGTCCCTTCTAACCCTACCATTCTATGATTCTAAGTGTGGATCCACAGCCTCAGCAACATGGAAAGTAATTCCCTGCCTTTGTGTGTTCAAAAGTGGTTTTTGTTGGGTTTTTAGGTTTGCTTTTAATAGAAAGTGTTGTATGTGCATTTACACATAGATGTGTATATGTACACACACCCATGTATACGCACACACAGAGACACGTAGTTCTGCGCATACACATGAAGTACAGGTCAGAACACTCCCTTACCTTGGGCTCTTTTAAGTAACAGTGCATGGCCTGAGTTACATCAGCAGCATGAACTGCATTATGATAAGGGTTTTGACTGTGATAATCTTCTTGGACCATAACTGCAGGAAAAATAACAAATATCCAAATTTGACTAAAACAGCAATTTTTTCAAGCACCATTTTCTCCGTCCTTGTTAGGCACAGAGATATGCAATGTCACAAGCTATAGCCACATAAAAGCATCAAAGTAATAAATCACCAGTTGAAGCACAACGCGGATTTAAAAGATTTTTATGTGAGCAAACAGTATTTTCTTAAGGAAATCAACCACATGCAAAGTCATCTCAGAGCAAAAATTAAACAGCCTGAAATCAATATATAACCTGAGATGCTTTGACTTTTGAGAGCTTCCCAGGAAAGACTCCTTTTGATAACCTAGCCTGTCTGAATGCTGAAGCCACCTGGAATACAAAATGAAGACAATACAATTTACCCAAGCATCAGGGTAACTTCATAACATGCCTTGAAAACGGGATGAGAGGAATCAGGCGCTGCTTTCCCATCAATTTAAGTGTTTTTCTTTCCCCTTCAGGAAAGTGGTCATGGAAAGCCACTTCCACATAGTTTAGGCACCTTCTCATACTTGTACTCAGGCAAACTTGAGTCTATATGCAAGTTTGAAATGGATCTTGTTTAGATCATGGTCTGACTAACCACTCCTAGATTTAATGCTCCCTATTTAACTCCTTACTTGCTTTTCTCCACCTTCCTGGCTTTTTCCAATATATATCTTTAAGCATTACAGGTAGAATACTTTAAAGGACATTAACATTAACTTAAGCACATAGAACTAAAACGTTTAAAAAGATGGAGGGGGAGAAGACCTGACACACGGTAACCAAACTACATTCTGAAGATTTGCCTGACATGACACATTAGCTCTTTCAAGGAAACCTCAAAAGAACATCTTCCAGGCTGACTACAGTCTGCCAGTCTCATTCCAACAAATATGCCCACAACCTCTTTCCCTATCAGTTTACAAACCAGTACCCTTTATGTAACTGGGACTGTAAAGTTTGGGCACTGCTGCCATGGTATCTGCAAAGAGATGTGGCTCACGAAAAATCAAAATGCTGTAACCATTGTGTAAACTCAATAGTACTCATTGTGTGGCTGATACCTCATATGGAAAATAATGAAAACAAGCATCTTTGGCTTTTATTAACCTACAGTAGAATTCCGTTTCACCTATTCCTCACATCCAGTTCAGCATGAATGAAGATGTCCTTGCCTTCGCTTTTTTT
Source organism: Colius striatus (assembly GCF_028858725.1). Taxonomy (NCBI): domain Eukaryota; kingdom Metazoa; phylum Chordata; class Aves; order Coliiformes; family Coliidae; genus Colius; species Colius striatus. Next base: position 61,108,049 of record NC_084762.1, read on the forward strand.
TTCCCTTTTTGTGGCTTCATAAGCTGGTCCAGCTCTCTGAAGTCTACATGTTTCTTAAATAATTCATGTTAATAAAGCTGACCTGGGACAGTATTTTGATTACAGTTTGCCAGGAACAGCATGGCACAACAAATCCTATGTTTCCAGGAACATAGTACTTTGTCCTTTCTTTCCCCCTGGTTCCAATTTGGATTAAGAACTTGAAAATACGCAGAAAAAGAGGAAAGATCACCAAGTGACCTCTGGAAATCACAGAAAGACTGTGTGTGTGTGTAAGCAGACATACATGCACACACATACACACATGTTTATATGATTATTGCTAAACTGTAAGGTACAAACATGTGGATAAACAGCAACATTCATCATAATAATTTATCTACCCAAATGTATTAATAATGTATTTACCCAAAAATCTACGAAGTTTCATCGTATCTAACTGGAAGTGTTCAATTAGTCCATGAAGATTAAACAGATGAAAGGTTAGGCTGACTAGACTGTTTCCTAAAAATGAGATGAAAATACTAATTCATTGGAGGCCATGAAATCAGTGACTCTTTCATCAGAAACATATTATTTCAATACACAAAAATCACACAAGCAAACTTCTCTACACCAATTTATGATAAACATTTAACTCTTACTGCATGACATGATTCCATTAGCTATGTCCTCTACTAATAACCAGTGGTTTTGCATAATCATAGTGTATTCACCCATTGTCCACTGCCAACTGAGAGGAAGAAAATATCACTGAACAATATCGAAAGTAACAGGTTTCAACATGTGAACCCATTACAATGATACTTGACTTCACAGGTATGACAATGCAACGTTATCATAGACACACATCTGAAAACCAAATAAAAAAATAATCAGGCAAAGAAAAAAACTAGCCAACATTACCAATTAGCATAAACTGTACATACGCTGTCACTCATTTCCATTCTGCATTTTGCTAAATTACTTCTTGTTTCACTGAGAACAAAGTTTTAAGTTTCTCTAGGCAGAGTATACTATTACAAGCTTACAATATACTTTGTCTATTCACAGCTGGAAGACTGTAATCATTTGCAGTGGTAAAACAAGGAAAGCTGAGAGAAATATCCTGCAAATATTTACTTGAGATAGCTTGCCCATTATTTACTCTGCAAACAATATGTAGTGGCAGATAACTCAGTTTTGGTACATTGACAATTTTCATTTAGCAGGAACTAAAGAACCTAGAACAGACAGAAACTGGGCAAAAATTTCTGCTAAATGGAGCTTATTGCTAGGTTTAATGTATTCAGATGTACCTGCCACTTCCTCATAATAAGATGGGCAATTCCTCAAACACTATTTACTGAGTAATTCATTTCTTACGGGCTTGTCCAGGGCAGCTCACCAAGCCAAGTTTTATACACAGCATTCTCCCCTTAAAACTTTCAAGGCTGCCTGTTCAAAATGTCCTTCTGAAATGACTAAATTAGAATAGCAAAGGAAGGCTTCCATGACAGAAGCTGTACTGGTAGTATTTTAAATGCTTCTGAAAAAAGTGCATTTAAAATTAGAGAAGGCCTCTTACAAAAAGGATGACTTCAGATTACTCCCATCTGATAAACTAATCCAAAATAAACTATGCTTCCAAACAAGTTGACTTGTACACGTAGTTCCTTCTCACACAGTTATCTAAAGTTCATCATCTACATAAATATTCTATTTTTTAAAATAGACTTGCTCTTTTCAGGTTTTTTTCTATCCATGTTCTGCATTAAATCAAATTGTGAGGATACTACTTCTACACTAGATTGAGCCAATCATCCTTTCAATGAAACAGGAGAGAAAATTATCTTTTGGCACAACATTTCCCTTTCTGAACTTCAATTCTCTTTCTGTCCACTCTAAACACTCTTACTGCATCTCTACTACCAGCTTCTTTTGACTGACATAAAAGGTGCAAGAGCTGCTCTCCGTTTGCATCCCACACTGGCACAAATCTTACTGTGATGCTGGACTTCACTCATCTTCTTCCAGTCTAATCAAAACTCAGCTACCATCGCTGCGATTGTAATACCAAACTTCACCCTACCCACTGCAGCAGCCCTTCCCCCTCCTTTCCAGCACACTTACAGAATCCCTTTCTAACTAAAATGTTTTATTTTAATCAACTCTTTCTGTAGTTCCTATTGTTCTTTGTAATAGGTGCACAAAACTAACCGTAATATTCTCTTCCTTTCTTTTTTAATGTTGTGCAAGTTCTCCAGTTATCCTATGGCATAATTACAATGCATTCATACCAATATGCCTTCTTATTGCACTGCAAAGTACTGGAACTATTCTACACATCACTACATTTATCAGAAAAATACTTTGTTCAATATAAATGACTTTTTGGACACAACCATATAAACTATCAGCACTCTACAATTTTGAAAAAGACTAAGTTAGCAAAATTACTTCTTAATTTTTATTACTTGTTAACTTATTACTTCAATTCAGTAAGAGAGAGCAGCAGCTTACAAAGCATAAGAAGTAACTTTTCTAAAAATCAATGATTATTATCAGTACTGACAGTAACAGCATTTTAACAGAGTCACCAGGCAGCTAGGATTTAAAGACTATTAAATCAAAAAGTGCCACCCAATGAAATTTGTGCTTTTTAGTGAACAAGCAATCACACAATATCATGTAAGAGCAATGGTAAGTTATGCTAAGAGATAAAACACAAATGAAGGAGCAAAAGTAAACTCACCATTTGTCAGTCTATCAAAAAGAAAAATATCAAAATTCCAATTTCCAACCTTCTCCAGCATACACTGAAAGAAAAACACAAAAGCTGTCTTCTTTTGCCTCGGGATATGCCTATCTTCCCATAGCCTAGATTGTATTTAAGACTTCAGAGATGGATGCAAATCTTATGATTTCTAGATCTAAAAAAAAACGCTACTGAAAGATTCATTACATTTGTCTGATAACTCAATACTTTAAAGTACATGTTACAAATTTTAAAAACAGAAAAAAACCCCAAGAAGTGACTTGACAGAACTGGTTGGAGATTTCCCTCTCATCCTTTAGTCAATTTCTTTAAAGAAGGAAGAGACACCATAAGTTATAAACAGGAACTACTATGTATTCAGACTTCTTTCACTTTAATTTTGCAGTGAGCTTCTAAATTAATCCGTGTAGTCCTTTACCTTGTTTTCTCTGTTTATAATAGAGAAATACCTAGATGCTTGACTAGACATTTTCATTTCTTTAACTTCTTTTTAAAGAAACAGTCTTTTGACTTTCCATTTCACTAAACAAGCACTTCACATTTGCTGCACATGAACTGCTCTTCCAGCAACAGGGAACGAACAAGAACAGCCAACAGTACTTGAGGACTCACCAGAGTTCAGCAGTCACAATCTTTGCCTCTCCTACTCCTACCCCTACCAGAAATACCTATCCAGCACATTTTGCAACAGGTACTTGCCTTCTCCTATTCTCATAGATTGGTAGAGCTGTCTTGTGATACAACTACACATTCTAGCTTTTCTCCACCAGCCACTGTAACTCTGCTACCAGAACAAACAGGAGCATTAATATTTTACTATTAAATTACATGCACATTTTTTAAACCTCATCTTCCAGGTTATCAGACTCTTCCTATGCAGTGGCCTGATCACGTTCAGCAAAGACATATTAGTTGTATCATAAGCACATTCCTTTTTCTGCATCAAGATTACAACCAGAAAGCATAACATGCAATCAGTACGATGACACAGCTTTGGGATCCTGAGTAACCTTTGCCTGCCCACTCCTCTTCAGCACTACCCATCCTCCCTCCCCAATGCAACTAGCCTTTCATCCAACTAGTCATTCTCTTAGTACTGCTCATCTTCCCATTACCGGCTTTCCCCGCCTTACTGCGGCAGAGACACGTTACAGCTATCAGGCTTTGCTTTGCCTACCAAAGAAAAAATCAGCTTGGCATCATAATCTTCTCATAAATCCATTTACAACTTTTTCTTGAGTTTTCAAAAGTAGGTATTAATTTCTTAAATAAAGATACACTCTCCTTTTCTCACTATTTCTTCAATTATTAAGTTGCATCCTCCATTCACTGGAGTTATTAATAAAAACAAAACATAAGCTCTAAAAATTATCCCAGTAAACTTGTGGGCAATAAAAGAGTTTGTTAGAGACTATGTAACTTGGAATAGACCTTATTGAGATATACACATATATACATACATACACTTAAAAAAATACATGCACACATATAAAAAAATACATGCTTAAACGTTGTACTTGGTTGCACTTAAACATGAGTTACACACTAGCAAATATTTTTTTAAAACATAGTTAAAAAAAACCAACACAAACCAAAAATTAAGCAACCAACCTTTGCTTGTCCATTATAATCATCATCTAAAATGTTTGAAGAATTTGGAACAGTGATACCACGGAAAAAACGGGAAGATCTCAGGTATCTCTGGAAACTAAGCAACCGTCTCACATTTCTTGCAGACACAGACACCTCGATTTCAGAGTTTGCTACGAAAAAAAAGAAAATAAATACTCTCTCTAAAAAAACTACTAAAAAGAAGCTTGTTAAGGGAGGTTTGGTATAATGAAGACAATACAATTTTTTTGTGTATCAAACGTTTCGACCATAAGTACAGATATTTTTAATCAACAGTATGTACAACAGAGACATGGCTTAGGGGGGATTTTTTTTTTTTTAATGTAAGCATCCTGTGAAGAAAAAGAAACATATGGATCACAGTTAAAACTTGCATTTCTAAGAAACTTTGATGCTGAAAGGACGGAGTAGGGGAGAAGAGAGGGAAAAACCATATTAAGTAGAGAAGTCAGTGCAGATGTGCTCTTTCTAAAAACTGAGATCCTCAGAACCAACATAAGCCAGAACAGACTTCTTGTCCTCCCAAGAACCAGGAATACTAGAAACTGGTCAAGTAAGCAGTTCAGATTTTTGTTCTTCAAGTCAATCTAAAATCTTTAACGCATGGTCTTATTAACAACCTCAATTAAAAACCTTTATGATTTCTAGTGAAAGTGGGTTAGTTTTACATAAAGTAAATCTTTAGAAGTTTCAACATACTTTCAGTTCTGTTAACTCATCAATATACCAACTTCCAATCCAATATACCAATATTCCAATTTACCAAGACAATTTAGTAAATTGTCTTTGAACAGAACTGCCAATTGTATGAACATGTATCTAATCAAACGCAGCGGTATTTCAAATCAACAGTCTGCGCTAAAAAAGATTAAGTTGACAAAACCACAATATTCTTGCAAACATGCCTGAAATACCTCCATGAAGATGAACTGAGGTTCTCATCACTTTCAAAGGGATAACACAGATGACTTCACATCAAACATCTTTCATCATAGTCAAGGCAAAGGGCACAATGACTGAAGAGAGCAGCATCCACATATCCCAGTCACATAAGCAGGTGTACTACATATGATAAAGGTTGCTTACGAAGCAAGTCATGTGTACAGCATGCAAATAAATAGATTCTGTCGTGCTGCATTATCCTACCGCTATTTCTAATCACATTCATTAACACGAGGTTTCAGTCTGAGCACTCACACACTGCAGAACAGAGACACGGGGGGCTGCTCTTGTTAGCAGAGCATAGGTTTCAGGTAAGAAGTTTTTCCCCCTGAATCTTGATCCAGTCCCCTAAAATCCCAATTTCAGAACGGAAGTCATAAATAATAAAGCACTATAAAATACGTATATTTAAGTCAAAAATATCTCAAATGTTGAGAAAGTCACAAAGTCCAGGAACTTCATTAAATCTCAGTTTTAAGCAGGAGAAATCAGCACTCTTCTGGAAGTACAGATAGCTTTCTTGATCTTAAGTACCTTTTTACAGATCCATGGTTAACAAGAACCTACTTTTGTTGTTATGTTGTTATTCTAGAAGTAAGTCTGTTACAGACACTATCTGCTGATCTTTGGCAGAACAGTATGTTGGTAATACGAACAGAAAACAGCTTTGGTCAGCAAAGTGGACAATAGAACACAGAAATGCAGTAATTTAGCAGTATAGACCTGTTCTACCTATATTGTGTTCAACAGCTGCTGGGAGTTGCAAATGTTCTTGCTTCAGTGTTTTTTTCTGATGATGATGTGGGTACCGAGACAAATGAATTCATTTCCTGTGAAGTTCAACAGTCATCACTTTATTTTGCAATATCCTATTGAGACATTCATCTTAATATTTTTAAACTCTCTCAATTATCATCAGTTTGTAGAGTTAGTAAACTGCTACTGTTAAACATAGTTTAACATAGAAATTTTTTAAGCCAGAAAAAAAAAAAGCACTCCTCCAGCTGATATAATTGAAACAACAACAAGGCCTACTTCATTCCAGCTTTCCTGGCAATACATGATTTAGGTGACCCTGCTTCTGCAGGGCAGCTGGGCTAGATGATCTCTAAAGGTCCCTTCCAATCCTACCATTCTATGATTACTGAGGGAGGAAATGACCTCTGGAGATCATCTGGTCAAAATCCTCTGTTCAAGCAAGGCCACCTAAAAACACTGCCCAGGACTAAGTCCAGGCAGCTTTTGAGTATCTTCAAGGATGACAACTCCACAGCCTCCCTGGGCTACCTGTGCCAATGCTCAGTCACTCTCAGCAAAAAAGCATCTCCCAATGGTCACAGTCGTAACTACCTGTGAATTTTCAGTTTGTGCCCATTGCTCTGGTCCTGTTACTGGGCTCCACTGCTGGCTCTATCTTCTTTGCACCCTCCATTCACATATTTATATACACTAATACATTTTACCTGAGCCTTCTTGTCTCCAGGCTGAAGAGTCCCACCTCTGTGTCTTTCCTCATTCCTTAATCATCTTCCTGACCCTTTGCTGAACTCTCTCCATGTCTCTCTTCTGTACCAGGGAGCCCAGACCTGAAACTAGCACTCCAGGTATAGCCTCACCAGTACTGAATAAAGAGGCAGAATCACCTCCCTCCACATCAGGCAATACTCTGATGCAGCCCAGGATACCAGTTGCTTTCTTTGCAGCAACAGCATGTTGTTGGATCATGCGGTGTCCACCAGGACCCCTAGGTCCTTCTCTGCCAAGCTGCTTCCAGACGGTCAGTCCCCAGCCTCTGCGTGCCTGAGGTTGTTCCTCCCAAAGGGCTGGGCTTTGCACTTCCCTTTCAACTAATAGTTATTCCACATGTATAGGCCAAGTTAGGCAACAAAAGCTCGACCAAGCTTATTACCATTTATATCTGCAATGGTTAGAATATATTCCAAATATTTTGAGCCCCTCTTAGCACTCTGCAGTTCTAGAACAACTAATTCAGGGAGACTGTATCAACCCAAAAAGTACATTGCTCTCTAACAGTTAAACATTTGCTACAGGGCAATTCAGAATAGGTGAGTCATATGTGGAGGTTTGACAGGTAATTAATTTTAAAGAAAGATTGAAAAGAGCTGTCTTTCAAGGAAAGGCACAGCGTAGAGCGAGGGGGAAGAGACAAGTTCTTCTACTGCAGGAACACCAAAAGCATCTATGCTTGCAGTTTCTTTTCCTCACAAGTAAATTATTATGAAGGATACAAAAATCAACTGTGTTCTACCAGATCAGCAAAGACAAGTTCACGGGAAAGACTGGTAATCTGAATGACACAGTTGTGCAACAGACACTTGGTATTTCCCTCCTGGCACAAGGAGAAAATTCATTCCTTTTATATGCAGGATTAATAAGAGGATGTCAGCCTACACTCTTCTTTCATGCATCATGAAGCAAGATGCTAATTTCTGAGATTCTACCAAAGCAAGGTTCAGTAATGTATTTATAATGGGCAGAAAGTGAAGATTGAACAGTATATTACATCTGCTCAAGAAAAAGAATGCTGCAAAAACATCCCTTCTCTCCAGCCCAAACAACCTTCCTCTCATTTGGAGCTTTCAGAGTGCCAAATGCCTTTCCAATATCCAACAGCGATCATTTACTCTTAAGAGCTAAGTGCAGTTTTTAAGGATGAATTAGAATGAGAAAATAAACGTATATAACATCCACAGTCTTGAGAACTGACACAGAACAAAAGCAAAGTCAGGATGCTGCGCATGTTATAAAGGAAGCTACAGAACTCAGATGTGCCTTCAATGCAAACCACCATAGAACTGAAACTGCAGGCCCTTGTACCTACTCAACAGCAGCTCTCCTATGACATTCTTCCCCTCCCAACTCTTCATGTTTTACTTTCAAGTTAATTTTTATTAAATTTCTAAGCATCTTACACTCGTATAACGTAAAAAGCCCTTTCTCTAAAATAATGGAAAGGGACATTAACTGTTCACTAACTTCAGTTAAATTCCTAATATGCATATACAGTAATAATGCAGGTTGTCTTCCTGCAACAGAATTCATCTGAATTCCTAGACATTTATTTTAATCTCTCTTCCCACTCCCAATCTTTTAAGTGTGTTGTACTTCATGAAAATCTAAAATAAAATTATCACATTTCACAGGGATATTATTTATTTTTCTCATGCTGAAATAAAAATACAAAATAAGTAGAAAAATGACAAGTGACAATCACAAAATCATAATACATTGATATACATATTCTCAGAATTTGTCTTTCATATGTAATTACAGACAAGAAAAGGAAGAATGACAAGGTAATTATGGTTTGGTTTAATTTTTTATTAATAGAAACCTTAAATCCTAGCAAAATATTTTAAATTTCTTTAAATGTTGGCTGGAAAACTGTCTGGATGGTTGGGCCCACAGAGTTGTAGGGAACGGAGTTAAATCCAGATAATGGCCAGTCACCAGTGGTGTTCCCCAGAACTCAGTGCTGGAGCCTGTTCTATTTAACATCTTTATCAATGACCTGGATGAGGGGATTGAGTGTACCCTCAGTAAGTTTGCAGATGACACTAAGTTGGGCAGGAGTGTAGATGTGCTTGAGGACAGGAAGGCTCTTCAGAGGGACCTGGACAGGCTGGAGCAATGGGCCAAGGCCAATTGTATGTTCAACAAGACGAAGTGCAGGGTCCTGCACTTAGGCCACAACCCCATGCAACGCTACAGGTTTCGGGATGAGTGGCTGGAAAGCTGTCCTGCAAAAAAAGATTTGGGAGTGTAGACTGACAGTTGGCTGAACATGAGCCAGCAGTGTGTCCAGGTGGCCAAGAAGGCTAATGGCAGCCTGGCCTGTATCAGAAACAGTGGGACTAGCAGGACCAGGGAAGTGACTGTTTCCCCTGTACTGCTGAGGTCACACCTTGAGTACTGTGTTCAGTTCTGGGCCCCTCACTACAAGGACATGGCGGTGCTGGATCATGTCCAGAGACAGATAATGAAGCTGGTGAAGAGTCTAGAGAACAAGTCTGATGAGGAGTGGTTGAGAAAACTAGGGTTGTTTAGTCTGGAGAAAGGAAGTCTATAGCAAGGTGAGGGCTAGTCTCCTCGCCTATATAACAAGTGATAGGACAAGAAGAAATGGCCTCAAGTTGCATCAGGAGAGGTTTAGGTTCAACATTAGGAAAAATTTCTTCACTGATAGGGCTGTTGAACACTGGAACAGGCTGCTCAGGGAGGTAGTGGGTTCACCATCCCTGGAGATATTTAAAAGATGCATTGACGAGGTACTGAGGGACATGGTTTAGTGGCAGTTTTAGGTTAGTGGTTAGACTTGATGATCTTGAAAGTTCTTTCCCAACTGGAAAGGACTCTACGACTCTATGATAAAAAGTTCTATGAGTCTCTGATGGAGTCCTGGTTGAAACAAGGCTATCCAGTGTAAGAACTGTACCTCCATTTCTTCCCCGCTACAGCCCAAAAGGCAAATAATTTTGCAATTGCCAATAGAAAAAGCTTAACTGAGCATCACAGGTATCACCGCCCCTAACACAAAAAAAAGAAATTTAAAAAAAACATTTCAGAGGATGGTTCTTTCTTATGTTTTAATGTGATGAACTGAGATGTGTAGGTCCACCAGAGGAAGGTTTTTTCCTAAAGAAATAAAAAAAAAATCAGGGAAATCTGTCATGGAAGTAATCTCTCACAATTTTTCCACACTACATCCAACTACACATTTACCATGTTTACATAGGAGATGCTATCACCAAATCTGACATAATATCTGAAAGTTTCCACGACTTCTAAGCATAAGTGTTTGAAAGAAATACACCATTTCACATATCAATTAGAACCATATTTCCAAGGCCTTTCAGGATACAAATAACTTCCCATTTCTGAATAATCTGAAAGTATTACCTAGCATTTCAGACCACTAGAGGGACCCATAAGCATTCTAATTTCACATCTACTCCCATCAAGCCATTAAGAAATTAATAATAGATCCATGCACATTTGTAAAAAATAAGCCCTGTTGTTTAACTCTTCTTTAATTTCTCCACATACAACTTGAATTTTAAAATTAAAGACGTTCAGTACTAAAATCATATATAAAACTATTATTTCATTTTGAAGACAATTTCAGAAAGGATTTTAAAGTTACATATGGACTATTGGTGTCTAAATTATTTTATACTTCCTTTCTTCCTTAGACCCACTCTGAAGCCCTGTTTAGCATCATTGTAAGGCAAGATATTCTCTCTTTTTCTAAAAGAAAAAATTAAGCCAGACTGTTTTGCTTTTACTATATTGTACATTCATACTTTTTTTTTTCCCAAAATAATAATGATGACCAGAAAGTACGCTATGAGTTACGGATTACTTATATAAATATGGCTCTGCCAGTGTCTTCTGAGTAGAATCAGAAAAAAATGTGAAGTTTCAAGAAACAGTACCACAACCCTCATTCAAAACTCTAGTAGTTTTCAATAGAACTTCCCTGATGGAAGGCAACTGCTAGGTATCACCCCTCATCAGAGATAACTCCTTTCCTGAAGAATCTTACAGAGGGAAATACTGCCCTAACAAAGTGTAGAGCTGTGGAACAGCAGAATAATTTAGCTTGGAAGGGTCAGAGGAGACTTCTGCAAGTCTCTGATACAATTCTCTGCTCAAAGCAGAACTAATTTGAGAGAAATTATTCTAATTGCAAGGATTACAATACTTCAGTATGAATTAAATGCCATTTCTCCAGTGGTACTGCAAGCCATTTCACAGCAGCAAAACTGTAAAGAAAACAGTGTTTAAAGGTACCTAAAGGGTTCTGCTCCTGTAAGTCTTGAATTTTGTCTCCTCTTAATGTTTTTGTAAACACCTCAGGATGAATATGAACTATGTCATTCCTGTGCTAGATTGCCTAACATTTTGCAATTATCTTAGGAGTAGGAGTATTCTATAAGGCATATTCTTTCCCTACCAAATCACTGAATCATAACACCAGCAATCCTGCAACTGTATACTTTCCTTTTTACCCAAATCCATGCACTGGACAAAACAAATCTGTAGCTAACAGCATAGTGCGAAGAAGCACAGAGCTAAGAAGCCTCACTAAAGTAAAATATTTGAAGGAATATCATCAGAATATAAATACATCCCTTATAAAAATGGGTTATGCTGTGTTAATCAATGTACTGATGCTCTTGAACAAGTATACAATGCATAATGGTTCATCTCTTTTCCCAAAAGAAGGATAATGTATTCTAGATCATCACCACATCCTTTTCTTGATGTCTACCAAGAAAACAATTCTTTGGTGGGTGCCTTAGCAATCTTTTAATTCTATGACATTGGAATGACAGAACCATCAAGTAATACTTTTTGGAAATGAGAAAAGAATTCAAAAAAGTAACACATCACAGTAGATAGAAAGAGACTCTCTCTTAAGCGTCTGTACAACTGTCGATACAAAAGTCAAACTAGAAGCAGAGACAAAAATGAAAGAATTTTCATGTACTTTATGTCCAATAGTCCAGCATTTTAAAAAAAGGGCCATTCAAAATAAGCTACTTGGAGAAGGAACACATTGAAGAAGTTCAAAAGAAAAGAAAAATACCTAGAATGTGTCTATGTCTTCCTCTAAGCTCAAACTTACCTCAGCAATAAAACATTGAGTGAGCTGTACCAGCACAAGACTCCAGAGCACACATACTGTTTTACAGAAACTTGAAAAAAATAAATTGTAAGTAAAATAACAATCGAGGATAGTAAAAACAAAGCAAAACAAATCTGTCCTGTATTCTTAATTGGAATCTTTTATCCTGAAATCTTTCTTAACCAAGCTCACTTTTCACTGAAGTTTATATTTGATTTTCTTTTGGCCACAGCTGTATTTAAGACATTGTCTGTGACTTCCTCTTGTTTTGACTGCATTCTCCACACTAAACTGAAGTCAACATTTCTCTCAGATTAAGGAAAACAATTTGTTTGAATATTCTGTGTTGTGAATTATTAAGATGACAATTCCAGATGCATCCTTCACAGAAAAGCAGCTTTTAGAGAAATCTCTTGAGTACAAGCTTTTCACTCGTCAGTGCTGGTATTTTTACAGGGAAACAAATACCTTGTTAAACCTATGTACATAAAGAAATCTTCATGACTTCATTCACTGTGAAGCTCACCCTTTTGCACAGTAAACTGTTGAACAAGACAGACTATTACTCTTAACCAGATTCAGTTAGGTAACTCCTCTATTTTCTTGAAACAAAGGCAGCATTCAGCTTCATCTGGACTATGTTAATTTTATCTCAGTCCCTATATGTTATTGTCAAAGGACGATCAGGTGCTGTTACACAAAGAGTTCTCAAATTGGTTAAGGTAATCTATTTGGATTTGAACTCTCTTCTTCGATTTCTGGCCTCTCACCCAAGTCTAAATTCACTACGGTAAACCTTTTACAACGATTTGTGAAGAAAAAAAAAAAAAACCTGGAAAGTTCAAAACATTGTAAACAGTAAATGATGACAACTTTGCTAGAAGTCAAAACAGCACATAAAATGTTCCTTGAACTGAAATTTTCAAGTAAACAGTCTGACAGTTGTATAGGAGAGAAATTCTGGAACTTGATGTATCTGAACTCTGAAGAGAAAGAATTAGATTTATCTGTGACCTATAGAAGTCACCTTAACTCTTCCTTTCTTCCCGTGCTAAAAAACCTCCATATACAGCTAAGGAGAAGAACCATCTAAGTTCTCAATGAAGTCTTCAGTTCCTATCACATCATTTTCTCTCCTATGTGAAGCATTTTACTCTGTACCACCATCAATTTGATTCAAAATTTATTAATTCCTAAATGTTTACAAAAACTAAATTACTAACTCAAAAAGACCTTTCTCCTTTCTACTAAATTTTAACTCACAGATGTAATATATTCAATTATCTATAAAACACAAAGTAGAGCCACACGTGTTGGCATCATCACCATCTCCCCCTAGAAGCATGCAGACTAGAGTACAACAGGAAAACACAAAGAAAAAAAAATGTTTCCTCTCCACAAAACCTAAGTATTCAGTTTTTATCTGGTTCTTCCAGACTATATCCAACAACTCTTTCCTAAAAAATGTCTGAAAGCACTGAAGTATCTGCATAGGACACATTATTTTTGCTGCTATCTTCACCACTTCAGCCTCACTTCATTAATTTCTGCTTCACTTCCTCACTATAATATACTGTACATATGACTGAGCACGTCTGCTGATTATTGCTTTTCAGGTAAAATGGTGTTTGGGTCACACTATTTTTTTTTGTTTCTGCCTGCTAGAAAATCCTCACAAATATAATCAAAGTTTCTTGTGTATATATACACACACACAGACCCGCCTGGACACGTTCCTATGCGACCTGATCTAGGTTGACCTGCTTCTGCAGGGAGGTTGGACTAGATCTCTAAAGCTCTCTTCCAACCCTACCATTCTATGATTCTACTCTACATAAAAAACAAGAGAGATATTACTGACAATCTCCCAGTACCAGGAAAGCAAAACTTAAGATGTTATTGCTGGTTTGCTATTTCTGAAAAAAAGGGACTATTTTTATACTGTCATTTACCAATTCTTTTACTAAAGACACTACATCAGCTTTTATCAACATACTCTGTCAACACCGCAGAATGAATTACTGTCTGGAGCAACATAAAAAAAAAATAAAAAGTAAATCACATTAACTGTAGTCTGCTTGTAAACCAGCAGAGAGAAAAAGTGGTTATAACCACTGCAATCATTTTTTCAATAACTTCCCTGAAAATGAAACAGTACATGCTGCGTTGTGAGACAATAAACTGCCACACTTCCTCCTTATTCCCTGAGGATTGAAAACTAGATCCAGTGCTCTACATTCAACTCTGAAAACACTAAAATGTATGCAATTTACTGTGAAATATGTACATCCACTTAACAAAACCAGACCATTATATTTCAGGTTAAACTTTATTTCTGAGGAAGAAAGTTACATGGCTGCTCTCTCTTCTCCAGAAATGGCAGCTTTTAGCTGCCAACTTGAGTTTGTGCCCATGGTCCCACACAGATATAATCAATAGGTTACGGTAACAGAAAAACTACTAATTGATGTCCCGACATTAACCAATTACCAATCAACAAGAAGAATACAAGTCTGACTTTCCCCATTTATCAGGATGCATTCTCATTGAAACAGAAATTTTATTGAGCCATTCTTCCTGGCTAGTTCCTGCAATTAGCTATAAAAAAAAAAATTACTTCTGGAATAATGGATAACACAGAAGAAAATCTACCACCCGAATTTAAGTTGGATTATCAGTCAAATCCTGCATTTAATAATCCTCTGATGACTCATATCACCATTTCTAGCAACAACAATAAATATTTTTTCCAACAAACATTTTAAAAGAGTTTCCTATGAAGAAGTTACCATTTGAATACTTCTGGCTAGTTTAAAAACCTAAATAGTCACATGTCAGTTACAGAACTCTGTCATGAAGATCCTTAAGAAGAAACAGAAGTGGTTTTAAGAACTAAATGCTAACTTTACTTTGGTAACACTGGTTGAAGTTGCAAGCAAAAATAGTGCTATGAAACAGAAGTGATTATTACAAAACTGAAACAGTAACTTCCTGAGAAAAGACTAATGCACTTAAAATTCAGTTCTCTTCAAGTCTACTAATGAAATACTGAGTTAAAAGCCTGTTAATAAAAGATTGGAAAAAGAACTGGTCAGCAGATTATTAGCTGGGACTTCCTGAAAGACATTTAATTTCTTTACAAGACGTCATTGACAGAAAAAGAAAATACTGCTAAACAACAAGTTAGCTAAGGACAATTTAAAAAGGCAATAACACTTGAACACTCTGAATGATAGCCAGTACATAAATTACCTGCAAAACAGGTAAGCAATGATGATTGCAAAATATTTAGAACCACAGAATAAAGTTAGTGAATAGTGGAAGAAAGTCAGAGTGAAACTTTACAAACACCATGAAGGAAGCACATCCATGCATTACTGATGTTCAGTATGCAGCTGTAGTGAGGTAAAGCCAACATTCAGATGCTTTAGCCTGCTTCAGCTGCAGAAGACAACATTTTCAGTCCAGCTTTTGCCCCAAGAAAAGAAGAGCCAGCTGGTTCAGTTGGCTCCCCTCACATGCTGACTGCTGCTGCTCATACAGGTGAACGTTTTTCCAATCATGTAGCTCTACGTGGAAAAATTCTTCTTCTGAAGAAGGTGAAAAGAACATCCTAAAAATGAGGTCAAATCTAACCCCCACAACTTCTCTCTACCCATAGTTGGACAGTGCAATACCAAAACTCTGATGCTTAAAACAGGTAAGGAAACACTGATCAGAACTCGATTAGCATTGCACAAAAAAAGAAAATATTTTAGTGATTTAAAAAAAGACAACTCAATCATGTCTGTAAATTAACAGATAATCTAGTGAAATGGTAAGAGACAGGGCTGAATTCCTTACTGAAACTCTACAATTCAGCAGGAGTCTTAAATCAAAGAGCAAACAGCCAATAGACCACAGTCCTGAAGTGCAAAAAAATCTGACTGTAATATGGCAACTCTGAAAACTGCCACAGCAGCTGACTCCAGAGGTAAGCTATAGCCAAAGAATTTTTTGGGCCTCCTAGCAACATTCTTTGCTGTCATCAGACACCACAGTTGATGTTGCTAAAAGTTGGTGCCTCTGCCTGAACAAGTAGGGACAAGAAGAAAGGGTGTGAAAATCCTTTTCCTGATTAGTCATGATCTGCCTGATGCACAAACATCAGGATAGAAAGAAACAGTGTGATGAGTACTACAGAAAATACAGTGAATTAGACAGCAACAATATTATACATGACTGCATTTTAACAGGTAATTCATACTTGTTAGTATTTTCCTGTATCAGCATGAAATGCCACACACATACACACACAAAAAGACATGGTTATGTAATTCATAAACTGCATGCTATTCCTACAGAGAATTTCATTATACTCAATAATCAGGAATTGAGACAGAATTATCATCCTCTTTATTGAAAAAATCAATAGCATACTCTTCAAACTTTGTTTTCTCACCTATTTTATACTAACTTTTGAATGAAACTAAGAATTTTAAATTTAAGTAGTGATCTACTTTTCAAAAGAGTAACTTAAGATGACAATATTATTTAGACCAGTTTCTGCCACTCATTGTTATTAATAAGGTAATTACAACAACCACACTTGTAATCCTGAAGTAAGTATTTTTCAATCCCTTCACTGCATTCAGAATACTTGGAATTGTGCTGGTACAATGGTGGTATAGATACTTTATGACATAATACATTAATATTACTGGCATAGTTTAATTAATATTTTAATCCTCTACACTGTTGCTGCATGTTGATTTGGTGGTTAACGAAGCTTTCACATTACAGTGGATACTGCATTATTTAGTTATAACAATATAGATGTAGAGAAAAATGTGAAAAAGTCTTGTCACACTACTGATAAAAAATGTTTCCAAAAAATCCAAACAAAAAAAATTTAGTCTGCTACTTTCTTGTAACATTATAATCTTTAAGATTTGTCCATGTTCAAAATATTTAAGTTCTACTACATGTTTGAGTAAACATAACATTAATTGATTATGAGAGGGTCAATAATGTTGACATTTTCTATAATTCTCTTCAAACATACTGGATGAGGCCCTTCTGCTGCTTCATAAAAGCAGGAAAGTATTCTCAATTGATTGGGTCTGCCAAGAATGAACTGGGCACACACATCAGTAGCTGCACATAAGATAGTCTTCATTTCCATAGGTATACAGATTTAAATCCAAGGAGTTTAAACTAGATTTTTTTTTTAAAGAAAAAGTAGTTGTTTACATTTTCCTCTTGTTTTTGGTAATAAAGTACGGTGAAAGACTTTCCTAAGTAGTATAAAAAACGGTCTTGCTATATAATAAGCTGCTAACCTTATTTTTAGAGGCTCAGTAGTTAAAACTAATGGAAGCCTTTACTTGTCATTTATCTGCTTTTAAATACTTACAGTGAAAAATACGGAAATCAATGTATGGATGAGAACCTCTTCTCTCTGTTTCAAATCCTGCCCGACTTCTTACTCGCACATCTCCTAGAAACAGGGTCAAGAGTGAAATAAAAGTGTGGAAGAGTGGCAGAGATAAAATGCAAATGAACATAGCCTGGAGGGGTAAAGATTTATGTACTTAATGAAGGAGGGTTATTCAAACAATAGGCCTACTTCAATGATTTTTGTTTTAAAGGTGAAATTCAAAACAAAGTTTGAAGACTAGTTAAACATGCAATTGCATGCTTTCTTGTCAAAATCTCTCCTGCCTAAGCATACGTTGCCAGAAGCATGTGATAAGCATTCAGATGAAATTAGGAACAGCTTGCTACACCAGTATGGTAAAAATGCACCTTAATATGACAGGAAACAAGAACACTGAAAATTTATTTGTTCCTCAGTAGCACACATAAAACGATAACATTTTGTGTAATACAAAAAAGATTCAGCTTCTAGAAATGGTAGCTTTTAGCAAATAAGCTAGTTACAGTATGGTTTTATATTACATAATAGAATATTTTCCCACTAGCATTTACTTACTTGTGCTGAGCTGTTTGAATATTACACAAGAGCCTAGTAAAATACCAAAACTCAGTATTAAAATTTTATCAAACTATTTTGCACTGCAAATAGCTTCAACCTGAATCTCTTAGCATACTAGTTGATTAATACTTAGTATTTTACCAACTGAAAGCTGATCAGTATTTTTTATTAGTATTTGTATGTATGAATGTAAGTAGTTCACCTAGATTAAAAGATTTCACTTAAAATCCTGTGGCAATTGCAAATTTGGGCAAACCTTGGAGGATCAAATGCAATAGTGTTTCCCTCTTCAAATCCTAACAAATAAGTGAAATTTAAGATGCAAAAGTGTTCTAGCTTCTAATTATGGAAATCCTTCAAGTGTAGTATTCTACTCTTCTTAAACACAGTGATTTTCATATGAAGAAAAACTTAAGTATTTAACATGAAGAATTAAGACTGATTTTATAAGAACAAAATAAAAACTCAGCTACCTAATTTCCAGCAACTGATAACATCTTTAAAGTGTTCTTTTCCTTTTCTCCTCCAACCTGCTAATTTGTAACACTGAAGCAGCCAAGTTGTCAGAAAATAGGTAAAAACACTAAAACTTTAGTAGTATTCTTTTCACACTTAAGTATTTTTCTAGAGACACACTGACATTATCTATAGCGACACACTTCTCACTAATTTTATCTTGCTAGCCACCCTGGTCAGACCACAAAAAGATAAGTAGGCCCAGGGGTCTCTAAACGATGAGTCTAACATTACATATCTGTAAAAACACACCAAATACACGTGGTTTTCAGTTATTACTCCATTTGGGTTTTTTTAACTGAAAATCTTAACACAGCTGCAAGGGAAAGTAAGCCAATTACTACCTGTAAACATTATTTTTGAGACCACTGACAATATATTACTTATAAAGGTTTCAAGCTCTCCTCTGAGCACAATGAATGAGGCTCATCTTGTTCCAAACAATACAGAGGCAGCAAATTGTAGAACTCTTCTGTTAGGCGCAAGCAACTGGTGAATCATATTTATAAAATAAATTATTAAAAAGGAAAAATTGAGCAATTTTTTAGAAGAGGAGACAAGTGTTAATTAATAGTTGTGTAAAAAAATACCAATTTACGTACAAGAAAATGCAACTTCCTTTACCTTTCACCCATGTTTATCTGGGTATCAATCACAGCTGTAGCTGTGTGAACGAGTTCACCAGCAGAATTAAAAGAAAAAGAAACCTTTAGTTGAGATTTTGCTGTTTCTACAGGAGAGGTGATACATCTTTAATCAACTATATATTTCAAAGTAGTCTGAACTTTCAAAATTTACAAACCATAACATGAATAAGCAAATCATTTTAATCAGCATAAAACTAGGTTTTGCTGAACGATTTTACTCGTTCGGTGTCAAGAAAAGTTCACAGACAAATACCTCAAGACTAACATGGAATTCCTCAAATAAAACAAGTTGGTTCATCTGATAAATGATAACCAGAAAATTTCTCTCTGCTTTCTTTTCTTATTTACTAGTACCTTGTCTAACAGCATAGATGGAACAGCAGTATCCTTGTTACCCTTTAAAATGCAAGCAACATTGTGGATTTTGAGTAGGAAAACAAGAAAAAACTGTACAAGAGAAATGCAGAACTGAAACTAACTATATTTCTTTCAACAGAAATTATTAAAGCATCTCTTTACAGGAGTAGTTAGCCAAGAAAAATGCACATGGCAAATTGTAATCAGGCAATTGTAATAAGATAAAGGTAAAATACGAGTATTTACCTGAATACATCTCAAATAAGAAATATCCAGGAAGGAAAGCAAAATATCTCTCTCCTTGATCCATTCAGAAGCAACAGGTAATCTTCTCAACAATCAAGATATCAACAATGGATGCTTTGGCATTTTTTCTAATACATTTTTATTTATTCTGGGAAAAAATATCACTTCCACAGGGCTGGAATTTTCACAGTAAACAAAGCAGAAATCCCTATTGTACCTAAACAAAAGCAGAGCTATCTCTGGTAATGCACAGAATTACTGCCTATTTCAAGATTTCAGATAATAAATGCACCTGGAAAAAATTGGTACAGGCAGAATATGTAGAGATCATACATCCATCTGAAGTTTCTATGTACACAGAAGTATAAAAAGGAATTTCATCAAACTGGCATTATCACATTACGAAATTACATGCACAATGAAACTGATCTCTACCAAATATGTATAGTTAGACCCAAAAACATCGAGAAATACTGGACCATCACTATGCATCACTGTTCAGTTAATTCGACCTGCAAAGGTCAATAGATCCGAAGTGCACCCACTACATTGTGCTTGCACTAAACGTAACGTTCACATTGATTTGATTGGGAAATCCTGCACAAGTTTTTGTAACCTTGGGACTATGTAATGATACAGAGTTTAATTTTAAGGAAGACACATATTTATACTTATTGTTAAACCTAAATTTAAAAAAAAGCTCTGAGACGTTTCAGATTTAAGATTATCAGAGTAAGGGACACTGTCACCCAATTCCTTCAAACGGCAACAGAGTCCAGCATCAGAACCAGTGGCTGAAAAGGCAACTAAATCTGATAACTAAAACAGAAGAACTTATACTTCTCATTCATCAAAGTGGCCACAAAATCTTTTAAAACCATCAGATCACACCATTTGCTTACAGGTAAATTTCCTTGGAGGGGCAGAAGTGGTAGCTAGCTGACATTTTTTTATCTTAAGTGTCTCCTCTTTAGTCACTTTAGCCACTCTGAAAAGACTCTTCTGCTTCCTCGGGGAACATATTCAAGTCCAGTATCATAATGAGAGCGCACTTCCAGAAACAAATATTTTTTTCTTCTTTGAGGGTTTCTGTGAATCCAAAGAATGACTTAAACAGGAACCCTTCCTTTCAAAATCTGATTTTGTGCATAAACATGACAAAGTTTCTGTTGGCTATTTAACTTAGAAATTTTTTTTCCAGAATAGGAGTACGTGACCAGGACTGCTTACATTTTAAGACAGAGGCCATACAGACAGGAACTCAACTGAAGACTAGATAAAGAAAGATTGTAAGAGGGAGGTTTGCAGCTACAACTGAAAACTGAAAAGGAATCAGGGCTGTAACAAAACTTACCTTGAGATAGATTGTTTAGTTCCTACCCCTCTCTCCGATTCCTGCTCACACCACAAGAACAGCTCTGATACTTACGAGGCAGCTGAAATGCCATAGCTGACATCCCTGCACATTAGGGTTACATAGCACATACGTTGTGCTACCCTAATACTCCAGTGTAGCACAGTAACAATGCAGCAGCTGCTCGGGGAGCTGAGGCCTTCTGGAGTAGGGGCAGAAATCCCAGAGATCATGGTGAACAGCTGAGAGCAGAAATTACGACAGCCACCTCAAGGTAAACCACTCAAGTCAAAGCCATGACGTTGTGAAGAGCAGGATTTCCAGAAAGAACTACTAGCTTCCCAGATTAAAGTTCCTATTAGATTTGTTGGAGAAATAAGATGACAGGTCAGCCAAATATGCCAGAATTAAAGCGGAAGGGACACAATATAGCCACCACTACCAGGAAAGGAAGTGCACCTGCATTGTGCACTTGCAGTGTGCTTGCCTCCACTGTTTCTTATTTGAAGTGATCAAGACCTCTAAGAGAGGGTAAAATGCCCCACTTTTAGTTGAGAGGTGATACCAATATAGTCAGTGCTCCACTCTTTCTACCCCATGCACAGAAGCATTTCGGGCAACATAAAAAAACACCAAAAACACCCAAGAAAAAGAAACCAGAAAAGCAGAGAAAAATCAAGGAAGTATCAAGATTATACAGAAGCACTTCCAAGAAATTCTGAGAATTCCTCACAGTTGTCGAGAGAAGTAGCTGACTGAGGTGATGCAGGTACATTAGCCCTTCTGCAGTCTTAAAAGAAAAATTCTACAATGCTGCATCTGTATCTGTATTTTAAAATAGTAGATAAACTACTTGGGAGTGGCTTAGTTTATATTTTGGGAATAGGGTATGACAGATGAGTCATTAGAGTCAACACTGTTTGTTTACATCAGCACTGATGAAGCCCATTAAGAGTTAGTTATTTTGTATGCCCCTAAAATTTGATCTTTTAAACCTGGAAACACTGCCAATTTCTCTTTACTCACAGCAAATGAATTTACATTGAATTCCTATTGGAAAAGTCTGAAAATGTTAAAGGAAGCAACTCTACGGCCAGCACAAATAAACAGAGGCAGAGGGAGGTGTCCTAGATACCTGTAGCTTTATATTTTTAGTCTGCTAAAATAAACATTTTATCAAGCTACATTTTATGAGTAGATATAGTCTATTTGGAATAACAACCAAAAGGTAAAACCTCTCATGACTGTGCCCAACTTCCCAGTAAGTTACAGCTGAGGATTCCTTACAGTTTACTCTGCTAGAGTGTACTAATTAAAAAAAAAAAAGTTAGAGTACTGTATAGAAAATGCAATAATTGATATTTCTTGCAAAACTGCATATATATCTATATATATTTAATTGAATATGTTCATTCCTGATCTGATTGGAATGTTTCAGCATACCAGTGCATGCATGCAACTGTTCAGCTTTCAGGCTGGTCTTTTTTACAGTCCATTTATGAATACAACAATAATAACTCTGTAAATAGTTGCTAACTTGTACAGGACAGTGTATGTAACATTCAGGAAAACAAAGTGATCACCATGAAGTGAGAAAGTAATATGAATTTAACATACTCATTCAAACACTCAATAAGCAATTTTTTGTTTGCTTGTTGGTATCTTCCTCCCCGCAACTGAAGTTAGAAGAGGTCAAACGTCTTTTAAAAGACTTACTGCCTCTGAACAGCTAGCATTGAGCAGCAATGAATGCCTGCAAGGTTTATGCTATTCATAACAAGCATCAATCACAGTCTAGTAATTAATTCCAATACAACAACAAAGGAAAATTTTATTTGCTTAACATCTCGTTCTGAATATTTTCTACTTCTGCCCATAAGAACTGTTACAGAAAGATGTCAAAACAAATGAGGTTTTCCCCTCAGTTGAAGTGTATATACCAAGAACCACCATGCTTTGCTTTCCTCTAGACTTACTTGAGCTTTATCACAGACTCTCCTGCAGAACCGATGGGCCTAACTACTTCATGGTAGAGTTAAACTTCTCAAGTAGCAAAATAAATCAGATTATTCTCCCTAAAAATTAAGAATTTTTTTCTTACAACTTGAGTATCTATCCCTAGCACATTAATTTTAAAAAGACAAAAACACAGACATGTACTTACAGTGCCTTTAATTCAAGCATAACAGTGAATTTTAAAAACAAATTAAGTATATCCCCAGTTGTGGAATTAAAAGTACTCAATTTATTGGATTACAAAGGAAAAAAAGTGTATTTTCTAATTAAAGCACAAAATAAATTTAGTTTTAAAAGTACTACAAAATCAAGGAAACAAAACTACCTTAGACCTGAATTTACTCTTATGACTAGAGCAGAAAAATCACATTTTGAAGAATTCTAGTGTTCATCCTGCAAGGATTATTAAAAATGAAGATGTTACTTTGACATTTGAAAATGAAGTAAATCTACTTACAATAAAAAAAGCCAAGCAGCTTTTTCAACAATCATTTAGAAGTCAGCATCTTCTGTCCCGCTTCTCTTAACAAGTCTCAAAGTAATTACATTATCTTATCAAAAATCCCTCAGCAGACAGTTAGTACTACTGTATTAACAACTTCACAGACTTAAAAAAAAAAAAATTAAAAGAACTGAAAAGCAGAAATGCTTTTCTACTTGATCTATACCTAAGCAGACATCTGCCTGCATACGTAGGCTATGACTATAAATTCCTCCATATATACACACATGCGTATACACGCATATAGCTTACAACTGCAAATCCATAGAGCCCACAGTCATGAATTTCTGGGGACTTTAAAACGTACAATAGACAACTCAATTGAAAACACTCAGGGCATTAAAAGATGTGTTCTGGCCGATTTAGTTGCAGCCAGTAAGAATTTATAATTGCTAGCTATTGATGTTCATTGAGCCTTGCAAGACATCACACAAGCATTCATAGTCCATTTCAACACAAACATCACAGCTCAAGATGGCTTAAATTAAGTGGAATAAATCTGCTCTGAAACAGACTTCAGAGTACGTAGACAATGCCCATGCCATCTGCACCATCAGCAATCTCCAGAAGGTGCAGGAAGTACTGAATCTGGCAGCCAGATCTGCAAGAGCATTGCATCTTTCTCCTCTCAAGGACTGACCTCAACTCCCTCCATTCTCAGTATCACAGAGGGTCTCCACAGGATGCTTGCCTCTCCCAGTATTTTTCTTTTGTTTTAATTTGGCTTTACCCTTTATGTAGTTGCTACTCTGGAGACATTCTTGAGTAAGATAACTAAACTACTAGCCCTTTCATACCTCCTCTCCCTGCTCAAATCATCTTCTAGGATTAGTAAGAGAAGATAGTTTAAATTAATATCATTATTTTAAGAACATCTTGAGCATTTCATAGCCTCAGTATTAAAGTTTTTAAAAATATGTGGTAACTCTCACACAAATTTTCTCTAAGCTACAGCTTTGCATGGTATCTTTCATGTTAGAGGTGATCAATTCCATCACAGAACTAAAGATCAATCATGAATCACTTGGAAAACTTAATTTCCACAAAACACATTATGTTATTCATAAGAAGTTCGTTTGGGTTCTTTTTAATATAAATGTAAAACATCCAACACAACAGTTAACTCAGGAAAATATAAAGAAAAAAGGCAAACAACCAAGTAACCCAAGTCAACACAAAAGAACCCAAACTCTGCTAAAGAATCTAACAAGAATACTATCCAGGATAAAGGAGATAAGTTTAAGAATTCAACACTCAAATATAAAAAGGAAAAAATGTTTCAAATTAATCATAAATACTAGAAGCTTACAATACAGAAATGGGTGTGCTTACCTAGCATACGAATGTACAACGCTGTCTGATCAGAGCTGTCATAGGAAATTGCTCCACGTCTCTGGGAAAAAGAAAACAACAAAAAGGTATATTTGATGCAAGTTAGAAGTGAATCATTTTTATATTGAAATGAAAATGAAGTGTCAATTGTCCACTTAAAATTTAACTCTCAAAATTCATTTGAGAAATCTGAACATCCATCTTTCAAATAGATGTATGTATTGATTTTATTTTAGGAATGGACAAAGGAAGAACAAGAGTTAGCAGTGGTGAGATTATGAAATACAAGGCCAGAGTGTAGGAAAACAACTGTCCCTCCCCGAATTTCTCTTTCAATGCTCCTCAATCATTCCTCAGAACAAAAAGACACAGAACAAGAGTAAGCAGACAAAAAAGCATGCCCCTCAAGCCTTCTAGAATGTAATACTTGAACCATGAACTGTGCGTTTTTATGTGCGTTTACCTTCAAAGTATTTCGATCTTTCAAAGCTACAGGTAGTTTTAACAGAAGAACACAAATGACCCCATTAATGCAGTCCTATGAAGTCAATCTATATTCTGTAAGGGCAGGACTTGGCTGCCACGTGTTACTTTCATGCCACCCCATACTTCCTGTATGCAAATCACAGCATGACTGAAGCAGAATGTAATGCATAAAGATATTTTAAAGAAAACAAGAAACAGGTACTTCACATTTGATGATTAAAGTCTAAGAGAGTCATTAAGCTATCCACACGTGACATTGAGGCACAGACTATACTTTACTACACAAAACATGTATGGTCCATACATATTCAGCTAATGCAACAATAGTTACAGTCCAAGAAGTCTCCCCCAAGTGTGACAAACTGGTCCTCTAATAGCTAAAAACTAGAGGAATGTTCTCATACTACCATAACACTGGCATCATGTAGTCTTCAAAGCCTGGTGTGACTTAGCACCCTGCCTCACACTTTGCCTATATTTTCACCATCTTCTGCCACTTCCTAGGCCCTTCATTAATGTTATTTCTTAACTCTAGGATCAGAGGATCACCTTCACAATCAGACCTCAGTTTTGCCAGTTCACATTTGATCTTTAAAGAAATAAGATTCTTTCATGTGTGTACACTAAGAACTCCTATGACCTTTCCCTGTTCACCACACTTCTCACGTACGCTGAGGACAGTAAAGCCCTCAGTGCCACAATGGGTTATCATATCCCTTTGACAACTTCAGGTAAAAAACAACGTGGAGGTGATTTCAGTCACCCATTTTTATTCTGTGTAGCAGGAACAACACTACATGAGGGTCACACAACAGCCTGAAACTGTGCAAGTTCAAAAGATGGGAAATCAAACCATGTCAGGAAACAGGACAGAAAAGCAGCTGTTAGCTATTGAAAAGAACTCTAAAAGGAAGAAAAAAATAAATACTAATTACTTGAAAGGAGAGAAAGGAAAATTGCTTAAATGCATCTATCTACAGAACAAACTGAACACATACAAAGAAAGATCTCTATCACAAAATAACCTCTATCAGCGAGATTTGTACAACCGATGTGCTAAGACACCAAAATCATAAGTTAAACTTCATTCAAGAACTAAAACCTTACACTTGAATTAAGAGATTTCCACACGTAAGCTTAATATTTAATTACAGAAATGACCAAAGACTTAGCTCCAAAAAGGGTCCAATTATAGTACCTATTATAAAGATTACAAGGAAGAACTCCCTTTACAGCACTTATATGTTTTCTTAGCTTTTGTTCTCTGTTTCCTTGGAAGATAATAAACCATGCAAATAATCCTTCCCTTAAAATACATTTGTATAGTATTTGTCAGAGCAATGTGACTGTCCTGATGGGAAAGGCAGGAATACAACTCAACCAGAAAATTATGCTTATTTGCCACTAACATTTTCAAATTTCTTCATATAATCTACCTTTTTATATCAGCAAATCTCAGCTGAATGTATTTTCAGTAGCCTGGAACATTTCATATCACTGACTAGGCACAATCAGTGATGTAATTTAGTGCTAACTTGCAATTTGCACCTGTCTATCACAGATTTCTGGTCATGTCCAGTACAGTTCTGTAATCTAATACAGGAGAAAGTTAAGCACACATACAGCTAGAAGAACCATGCCCAACTGGAGCAATAGTCTCTGAGAAGCAAAACAATATGTAAAAATTTACTGAAAAATAAATCCTTTTAATATGTTGATTCTAAAACATTACTTGCTCCTTAAGATCCAAAACATTATTTGTGAGATAGTGTGTCCACGTATGATATCAAACACAAAGCACATTTTTTAAAACGTAAACCAGTTACTTATACCAACAAGTTATTTCGTTCTGCAAAGACTTTGAAAGATCTCATAGGAATGTTTGAGCAATCAAAATCTTTTCAAATTATTTTTCAAAGTTTGGTTTCCTAATGAAAGGCAGACTATCACATAAACCTTATTAATAGTACTTCATAAGTAGTAGGACAATTTCAGCTAATTTTGCTTGAAGAGTAGAGGTCCCAAAGAGGTCCCATTCAATGACATCTGTTACATAAAATGGATAGGAGGAAAACACTTCTTAGCAAGTTTCATCAAGGGACAAAATACAGAATCTGTGCTAAGTGGTCAGACCACATAAATAAGGTACAGATAGCTAAGAGCACTGCAGTGGGTGGTCACAGAAGAGGGAGCTAACAGTACAGAGGGTTTTAGTCACTTCTGACATGTAAGTAAATTAAATAATAATACACTCACCCTGCCATGAATTGCTTTGTGTCATCCTCTGTACCAAGTAGGTAACAGACTAGGTACAGCAGGTAGAGGTACATTACCTATTTTCCCACTTTAAATAATACTGTCAGCATATTTGTTACACTATCCCCTACATTACTCTTGAAAAAAATATAAGGAAAGAAGCAAAAAAGAGAAGTAATGTAATCATCCCTGCCTGTCGTTCTTTAAGGTACTCTGCCCAGATTCTACTTTTTACATTCAGCAAACGGACCAGATTTAACGCATCAGCTTCTACTGAAAGGTGAACTGTCATGTGCAGCAGAACTGGAAGCAGAAAGCCAAGTATGTCTTGAAGGACTAAAGTTTCTGTAAAGCACTCAACAGTTCAAACAATTTAATCACCAGGACTCTACCCTTGTTAGCCACCAAAAATGCCTCTTCCTTCATTGCTAATCAAAAGTCTTGACACGTAATCATAATCTGTAGCCTCCACCAAGACATAAAGGTTGTAGTTACACTAAAAATGTACCCTACTTACACAGTCAAGATGACCATAGCATACACTGTTTCAGCCTACAGACACCTTGGCTAAAAACTTAATGGACAGAGTCTAACTTCTGGCACTTCAAAATATCACGTTACTGGCGGTATTTTTAACTCATTTAGCATAAAGTTTCCTTTCTAGATCTCTGCCATCTCTTTGGCCAACTTGAAGTTTTGTCCCTGTTAATAACCATAAAGCATATTGAACTTCTTGACCCTCTGTAGAAATCTCAAAACAAATAACCATAATTATAACAGGCAAACAGAATTAGTAGTGCTCAAACTGAAGACAATCCTACTGTGTTTAGGCAGGTTCCCTTTTCAAGCACATTCCCTTTTTGGTCTGCTGGGAATAACTGCTGGACTCCAAATGACTCAACAAACTCCTCAAACAACGAAGTGAGGTTCTTCACCACTTTGCTCCTTTCCAGACACAAGCATAGTCACCTGAACTGGGTGGGCTGTTTTGCTTCAGCAGTGGAGACATGTCAGAAAGAGGACTGGGAAGGATTGTTTACACTGGACTTCCACTTTGTAAACATCACCTTGAATTTCAGTTTCATATTAAAATGTCATTTATTCTTCCAAAGGGCCATGCAGTAAGAAAAGCTTTCATTTTTCCTGTCTTTTGTCACATCTTTGTGGAAAGTGAACAGATGAAGTTCAAACTAGAATGGAGGATCCGGTAGTCCTTGAAGAACAATGATATAAGGACTCTAGAAAAACAGGCAAAGAGTATCTACCAAAAGCCATATTTTAAGTCATCTCTTTCTCCAAATCCTTTCACAAGGCTACAGGAAAAGTTATTAAAGGCCATGCAACACGAATGACATGAGAAAAGAGCACACGTATATCTTCAAAATGAAACCAGTTCAGTGATGCTAGTGAGTACAGCGTATGCATGTAACACTTGGAAACAAAGCACCTGCTGCTGTTTGTGCCAAACAGAAACATTTCCATTGATGTATCAGTTTTATTGCAAGGACTTCCCAGTCCATCCCACAGCAGAGCACCAGTATTACTGTTGGGCACGTCACTTAGGCAAGCACCAGCTAGCCAGGTTTTGGACTGTCAAGTGAAACTGCTTGTCTCATTCTGTAAAGGCAGAAAACAGCTGGCAGAGCCGCTGGCCTTCAAAATTCAGTACTTCTCATCAGAAAGAACCATCTGTGGTTTTTAATAGAGCACGCGACCCTCACTCTGTGACTCAGTTGTTTAGAGAGAAGTTAGGAAAGGAAGGCCAGAGGACAGCACCACAGCCAGTCACACATTTCTGACTATTTGGCTTTTCTGCCTGTCAAATAATTGTTTTCAGAGAGAGAAAGTAAGAAAAAAGTTTGGAGAAGTTCTGTCATGGCAACTACAGTTTACTGGTTATGCACACTTGGAAACTATTTAAAATTTTAAGACAGTTTATCAGCTAAAAGTCCCTAGAATTACAAACTGATTGGACCAGATTTTTCCAACTATTGTTGAACTTCAAAAGCAAGACTGTCATTTATCATAATACTTAGAACTGTTTTAAGTAATTAAAAGCTCCATACTACTGTAAGATCCACAGTTTTTCACAAAGGATCACAAAGTTTTTACTCACTAAGCCACTGGAAAAATGTTATTTGTAAAGCACTTAAACTATCATTGAACTCAGATAAGCCACTGTAAAACGCTCCTACTACTATTTTTTAAATATTTCACTGGAGTTCAATGCAGTATTTTGAAAGTTTATCAAGCCAGTGATAAGAAAATGAAATTAATTTCAGGAAGCAATGCTAATTAGCAGTAAGACACACACACACCCCCCAGATACATGAATGTGGCGCTTTTAATATTTTCTTCTATATAAAACTACTTCATATGATCGTCGTCCAAGACAGATGGCAATCATTTACCAACTCAGATGTTGTTTGAATGATAGCTATCAACATAAGTGATACATACACCTGACAAACACCTGTACAGTATTTTCTCTTACACACCTTAGATTTATATTACATGTCATCATAAGATGTCAAAATTTGAATCAACGTAAAAACTTCAAGATTTATCAAAACTATGCAAAAAAAAAAAAAGGTTGAAGTTTTATTAGAAAAGAAAGCCTAACCGAAAAAAAAAGCTTAAGCAATTGACTTAAAAAAAGGACAAATAGACATGGAGGTATTTATTACCTTTAGAAACCAAATCAGAATAGCAGGAAGACTCAAAAAGTAACAGCAAAACAAGGTAATTGGATGAACATTAAAAAAAAGTGTCTTTTAAAGAAACAACCATTAGCACATTTAAAAAACACAACCATAAATAAGCAGAGGTTTTTATGCTTAACTGTATTATTTTAGCTACTTCGAATTCCTATTTTTCCCACCTTAACAGAACCTTTGACCAAAATGAATTACAGACATAATCCTTAAGCAGGTTTCTTATGTCGTTTCAGAAAACCAGCGATTCGACAGTATGCCAGTAAAATGTGGATGATATACTGGGCTAAAAAACAGACTGTAAAGCTTTAGCATTTGGCATCTGCCTTCAGTCACAAGTGAACATCCACTAGGGTATCTTGATGTGACAAAAGTCATCAGAAGTGCTAGCATCTAAGCCTGACCACTTTTGCTTTTAGTAAACCTAGAACTGTGCTATTGGCAATGAAGAGTACAGGCATGGTTACCTAGCAAAGCTTGTTTTCACAACAAATCCATATTCATATTTGTTCAGATTCTCCTATTAATTATACAGAAATATTAAAATCATGCTTCATATATATTTAATTCATATATATGAATGTATGAACAACGATTTTTTTTTCCCCAGTTTCCCTCTTTCTCTCCAATGATCTGGCCCTCCTTCACAATCCTAAATTTAAATTTACTCCTCTTTTTGGAACTAATTCCAGGGTATGCAACGAGCTAAGCTGAGAAGAGCCTGGTCTCATGCCCAAGCACCAATCTCATGTATATTTACTGCGACAATACACACTATGAGGATACTTACATTCTTTAGAATGAGAGAAAAGGAAGTCTCAATTTTGTCTAATATTAGCATGCATTTTCCAAAACACGGGCATCTCAAATGGAAAGGCTACAAAGTGAAGTAGCTGGTATTTCCCCTAAGCAAACAAAACTGTTATTTCACTCCAGTAACCCTGAAATCAACAATACAAAAAGGATATCCTATCCAGGATTTTTTTTAAAAAAGCTAATTTGTATTATTCTTACTATGTTTAAAATTGCTTTTATTTTCACAAAGCCTTTAAAAGCTCTACAAAATTTAAGATCTTCTAGTAAGGGAGACAAACAACCCGTGCCATTCAGAAGCCATTTCGGATCCCTTCCCCCCCCCCACCCCGTCTCCTACCTGGCACTGCTACAAACACACTCTTCCCACTTCAAGGCAGGCAAAAGTCTGGGAGCTATAAAAATCATGTAAGAACACTTAAGAAACACAATCTTAAATGGCGAATGATGTGTTTCCAAAACAGATTAGATTTTAAAAAGCAAAATAAATACTCGGGAAGTTCTTAATGACTTGTTTTCTCTCGGGCTACTTACAAACCCAGCTAGTCAAAACAGAATAATAAAATGGCCTACCTTAGAAGTAATCCATTTGATAAGGATCACAGCTAAACACCAGATCAGTGCAATTCCCATTGAATCACCCTGAAGACCTGAAGCATAATCTCCTCCCCGATGCCTGCCAGTGCTGGAGGCTGGGCGCGAGTTTCGGAGCCCCAGACCCAGGCGCGGCGAGGAAGAGGAGGGCGGGCGGCAGGGGCTGTCCGTGAGGCGGAGGAGAGAGGGTGTCAGACAGGGGCTGGTGGCAGGGGCTGCCCGTGAGGCAGAGGGCTGGTGGCAGGCAGGGGCTGCCCGTGAGGCAGAGGAGGGCGGGTGGCAAGCATGGGCTGCCCGTGCAGCCGACAGCTGCGCGGGACTGCCGTCACCTGACGGCCCCGCCGACCCGCCCTGCCAGAGCGGCGCTGCCCCCCTCCCTACTCCGCAAGTTAGTTTTACAGCCAGAGTACGTGGCAGACGGTGAAACGTTTCTGAGCCCAACAGAAATGCTAAAGTAACTGAAAAAAACCCCACGATTACATGCTTTTATAACGGATATTTTAATATAGCGAAGCATGCCAGACTACAGGATCAAACTCCAGCACCACCTGAGCTAATTCATTGTGATTGTAATATTGTAATACTGCCTTGCCTTTAAATGATATGAAGAGCCTGTTTCCAGCAGATTTTACCATAGCTACTACGTGGAGAACTGCTATGGACCGAACTTCAAAACATATTTGAAGACTGCTTTTATAGCAGCTTACTGTAAGTTAATGCACTGAATACAGGCAATCATTGAAACCGTTCTCTCATCTCTCCTTTTGTCCACTGAATACCAAGCCATCCTTCATACTACCTTTCTTGCCACACATACTCATGCCTGAACAGGCATATTGCTCGTTTATTGCTCCAAGGGTTGAACTTGCCTTACAACCCTCTCCGCACCCCCACCCAACAATTTCCAGGGTTGGAAAGCAGAGTAAATTCCTCTAAAAGCATTGATTATGCAGACAATAAGTCCTATATACTTGGTACAGCTTTGAGATTCATTTCTTGTCATTTTAAGCAGACCAAAATGTTTCATTTCAGAAATACAAAGAAATCTCAAATAGTTTGGGGAAAAAAAGTAGCTACAGAAGGGAAAAAATAAGTGTGGTGGATATTGAGGAGTTTAAAAGGATGAAGCTGAATAATTGAAAGGAAAATTACATGAAGACTCTGCTCTTTGTATAATTATTTTTCTTATACGAACATCATAATGCAAATTCCAACATGTGCACAAAACACAAAAGTTAGTACAGATTACCAAAGGAGTAACTTTAGCACTAAGAAATTACTCTCTTCCTATCCATAGGAAAAGAGGACAAATACCACAGTGGATGTTTACTGAACAAAGAGTAAGGGGAATAGGGCTCTTGTATTTTATAATATGATTCCCAATATTTGTGCTGGTTTTTAGGCTATAATCATGATCTCAGCACCAGCTGTGAGTTCTTACATTTAAACATATATCTTCTGCTCTCTCTTCCCTCCCCATGCCTGTCAAAATCAGCCAGATCAAAAGCACAGGCAAGAACATTCATAATAGATCTTTGAGTACCATACTTAATGAATACAGCATTTATCCCCTTATCCAAAGGTCCGGCAAGTTCCACCCAAAATACAAGTCGTCAAGGAGGTAGACTTTAAAACATAACCTTTTCCAAATTTGACAAAGTCACCTGACAACTCGTCACCAACAGTCTGCATTAGACTATTTCAATGAGCAATTTGGCTCAACTGCAGCAGATCAAAACACAGCTGCTGCTGAGGTCTTCACATCTATACTATATGAAGACCAGGAGGGGGATTTTTGGAAGCCATATTTACACAAACCCCTCGAAGCAGACCCTAACATGGGAGGTTCAAATGACCAATAACTGGTCAAACCCTCTTAAGGATTAGGGTACACTTGGTGCACACAAGGAGTGGAATGGCTTAGTTTCTTTTGAAACAAGCCTCATTAGCACATGCCAAAACTGCTCTGGAAAACAAATAAATGGACACAATAAACAGGGACAAAAAGGTGATTTGCTTCAAGATTGAACTCTCCTCCCAATAAAACTCTTAACACAAATAGCCTGATACTTCAAAGGTCAAGCATTTCTCTCCATCACCACTATTTTCAATCCCTGATCAGTCTTCTGTTTTCACGTCTCAAAACACATGAAGACATTACTGGAGTGTGTGGATGTAGTTTTACCCTGAGTGCATGGAGCAAATCCTTCTTTCACCGATATCAGGAACAAGACAATCTTGGAAAACACCCTGACACCATGTAACCATCCTTTTTTTTTTCCCCTCGGGTTTACTTAATTAGCCTTCTCCTACTGACTTTTTTTTCCTTAAAACTACTGTCTTATGCTGAAGTTGAATATCAGAACACAGAAATAAAAATACTGTTAAGGCCATCTGTTAAGCAACACTACAGCATTATTCAGTTTAACTATGACTTAGAAATGGAAAGACTCTTTTCATAAATAGGATTCCAAATTTGGGGTCAAAGGAAGACTAAATAATGCACTGGCTTGTATGATAAGGTTGAGAAATCAACAAAAAAGCTCAAATGCTTCTCTTGAGCAAGTACTGTTTTAAATAACCCTATTAACAAATGGAAGGTGAAGGCAAAATAATTATATTTTCTAAGGATATGAAAGGAATCATTCAAGGTCATTAGCAACTATGGTAAACTCTCAGGTACAAGACTACATAAAAATAAAATAGCACTACATTCCCTCCGTGGTAACATACTTCCTATTATACAAAGCTCTGTGAGTGAAATCAGTGCTGTGGACATCATCACAGCCTCACCTTGAAATGAAGGAGCACACTGAAAACAAAAGCTATCATACATTGTATTTTTTTGTCTTTTAAATATATGAAAGTTCCTAAGGCTGTTTCATTTTCTTTCTTCTCTTTTTCTTCCCCACTTTTTAGTGCATTCTTTTTCACCTTTTCTAAAATTAATTTTCTCAATGCCTGCAGAGGTCTATGTCCGATAAGCCAAGATTTCCAGTACTTACATCTAGTAACACTGTTTGAGTATACTCACTATGTTGCAACTCTGTCCTTACCATCAGCTCAAATGTACAAGTGCAATTGCTGTCTCTTACCATTTCCAAATGAAGAAACAAATACTGCAACAACTTCAATATTAATTTAATGATATGCAGCATTGCAGATATATCTAAACCATAAAAGGCATGTTTTGCTACAATTTTTGCATTTGCCAACCAAACATTTCTGTGTAACTCCTTAAGACAGGAATTCAGCATCAATACAGCAGAAAGAGGACCTGTGGTCTTCCAACAGTTGTTACAAAGATTCCACCAAGGAACTTGCTGTAAAGATATCTGTTTGCTCTCATTATGAAATTTGCATCACAGGGAACAAACTCCTACCAATTCAAAGTAGCTCTCCATTAATATGCCATCACGATTTTCAAGGATCCAACTATTCCCATATACGCTCCTAGAGATCTGCAAGGCTCCACATGGCAACCTATAATTTCCTATTAGCGTACTCCATTATTTTAAGTACCAAATACAGGATCCCAGATTCACTTGTGTGTTTCTCAACACCCATCTGTTCCAATCCTTATTTTTTTTAAATAAATTTAATCAGTCCTAAAGAATGACTCAGTATTGCCTTACAAACCCCAGTAGCTACTATACCTAGAGAACTGCCTCTAAATGCTCCCCTTTAAATGCTCTCCCAAAATGTTTCACTAACACCTATACGAAATATAGAGCTGAAGGAATAGCACCATATTTCACAGACATTATTAGGTCTCACATGATGCTCCTCTTTAAATGCAGCAGGTCTTCACAGATCTGCATCACCACATGAGCTTTTATGCAGAAGTGCGAGACTCACTGCTAATCACACCTACTTGCAGAATGACCCGATTTCACACACACACACACACTTGTACACCTGGCCCAAAAATAAGATCCTCATGGAGCCTCCTTTAACCTTCAAACACTGACTTCCAGCATGAGCCCAGAGCAGTGGCTTGTGGCACATCCATTTCCACAGTAGATTTCTGACTGGCATATTACTTGTTATGAACCAGTCAGGGAACTTAACCATATTTATATTAACAGTATGTAAAGACAGCAGAGAAATAAGCCTATCATTTACCAGTTCATCAGCATGTAGTGGAAGAAAACAAATCCACATAGCTCTAAACTAATTTTCATATTCACTTTTCTTCTTTCTCATTATCTATCATGTGTGATCTTTCTCTCCAGCAGTCTTCACTAACAGAGAATAATTAAATGGTAATATATGAGTATTCTTGTAGAAAATGTGGGTAGCTATTTCTGCAGCCCAACCCGACTACTAAACAGCGCACTCAAGAAAAAAATAAAAGGAAAAGATGCTATTATTTTCAGGGATACTGAGAACAAGCCCTTCAGAACTGTACGGTGCATATGCAATGATCAACTTTTACAAATGCTAGTTTTTCATGTCTTAATTTTAAATGTTATCTAAGCCTTTTACTTTTAATTCATCATCTTATTTTTTAAAATTGCCATGTTAGCCTATTTTGCAACTAGGTACAAGGTTTCAACTATTCTGGCTGCCTATTAAAATGTTACATATTGCCTAGTAAGCAAGAAGTAAACATGAAAAATTAAAGAAAATCAATCTTCAATGAGGTAGAAAAAGACACAAACCCCTCCTTAGAAAAGAGGGTATCCAATCTCAGTGAATGAAAGGAACCCAACAATCCTACATTTCTATACAAGCACTCATTCATCAACTGTTCTAATGTAGCAACAGAAAACTATTGTGATTGTGCTACAGGCACTGTATTTCCAAAAGAGGTAAGAGGTGTTCTGTATTTTATATATAAATCTTCGCCAAAGCAAGCATGTTATTAAATTTTGCATTTTTCTGATAGTTGTTTTTAACTTTTCATCTTATTTGCTCAACATCACACTTACGTAGGTTAATAGAAATGGCTGCGTAACAAAGTGATTTGGCAAAAATATACATCTTAGTTGAGGAGTAAGAATGCATTTTTAACTTCCTTGCATTGATTAAACATCTAGGAACAGATTAGTTCTAAAATGCTTCTTGTACAATAGTCTCAGTGCCTCTGTCATATCACAAACTTCAGTTAATCTTCTGGTGACTTATTTTACCTAATAAATTTGTAGAAAAAGAATTTCTACAAAGAATATACGCATTTAAAGGATTTAAATTGAATCATTTGTCACTGTGCCAGTTCATACCACATAACCCTTATTCTTATGAAAATGTATCTAGCCAAAGAACTGAAGTTCCAGAGTACAGTATTCTTTCTCAGTTTTTTTACACATTCATTTTTTCTGAGGCTTCTTACTTACAATTGGATTTTAGGGCTTTGTTTAAATCACTGAACTTAAATTTCTGCTTTTCTCCAGATAAGAGACATTGGCAAGAAGCTATGTTCCACTTTTACCAAATACTCTTGAAAGAAATAAAAAGAGTATTAAAAAGTTAGTATAACAACATTCTGCACACATATACTTGTATTATTATATTTAGGAAATATTCATTTTTCAACTGTCTAGTGGACATAGTAAAGCTTATTACCTTGGATAGAGAATCATTTTAGCATGGTCAAACAGATGCTCAGCCAGGGCTGATCTACATCAGCTTGTATCTGTCCACATGTGTTTGCAGATACCATCAGCTGCTCCTTCATAGAAGGTCTGTGGCACAGCAAGAGAGTGGACTGGTTTAGAGTTTAATACGAGTGCCTTCATCTGTGATTTTGTAGAGCCAAAATATGGTACTGTTACAAAACAAAGCAGGGCCTCAGTCTGCAATCCATTCGCTAGAGTTTCAGCTGCTCTGAGTTAACATGTTTCACTATGAAACACACCTTCAAAGACTGAACAGCATATTGGAAGCAAATAGCCATTTAAATTCCCACATACTTCACATATTGCAAGTAACCTGGCTATGTAAGTGAAAACAGATGAACAGTAATGTGTGACAAGGAAAGCTACCACTGTTTAAGACTTTGTAATAAAACACATGTTCTATTTCTAAAGGATATTCTTTGAACAGGGAAAGACTGTCTTACTGCCTGTCTTATATTTAACTGGAAACCTAAATAAAAAACACTGAGGTTACAATCTTGCAGAAATACATCATCACAAAATTGTCAACAC
Source organism: Colius striatus (assembly GCF_028858725.1). Classification (NCBI taxonomy): domain Eukaryota; kingdom Metazoa; phylum Chordata; class Aves; order Coliiformes; family Coliidae; genus Colius; species Colius striatus. The sequence continues at coordinate 61,145,995 of NC_084762.1, forward strand.
ATCACAACACCTGAGAAGGAAATTACAGAAATTTAAGTCACGGTAGTTGCACCTCATAATTCTCCAGAAACTACTACAAAAGACACCAAGGACACAAGAAGTTTGTCCTGTAAACTCAAAGTTTAATCTTTTTTCCTGTGAGATAAGCTTGTGCAATAATTCTTATTCTTAAATGAACACTACTAGCTCACCTCTGCAGCTTCACAGTTCCGAGAAGCGTGTTTGGAAAGCAGGAGCACAGAAAGGAATCGGAGCTTCCCCAGGCAGCAGGTGTATGTATGAATTTCGACAGATATATCTGTCTAACTTGTGAGCTCAAAGAAGAGAGCAATTCACTGCAAGGAATGAAGGCTAAAAGGGACAAGGACAGGGTACAATATGAGTTCCTCCTTTTGACTTGCTCCCTGGCTTCTTTCTCCTTCAGACAAAAAAATTAATCAGAAATTAATAGATTGAATAAAAAAAATAAATAAACCCCTAAGAGCTTCTATTGGCTCTTAAGTGATGGGCAACCTCCCGTAACTATGAAGGCTCACCTCCCTCCAAGCCTAAGAAACATCTGCCTCCCTAGTTCTTGACTAGCAAGTTTTCCCTACTCCTATATTGCTAAAAGATGCTTTTAATCCCTTCTGATACACTAAAATTCACTTTGTAGGAAGTATTTAAAGAGCAGTTTACATAAAATTTAAATATGGACACCTATTGAGACTCCCCAGACAACACAGCTTCCATTTATTGTAAATGGGGTTTTATGCAAGGATTTTCTTATATTATCTTCAAAGTTTATTAAAAAAAAAAAAAAAGTTCCCAAAGAGAAAGTACATTTCAGAATTTCCCTATGTACACAGGCATTTGCTAAAGCTCAAAAAACACGCTAAACATTAAAAAGGCAGTAATACAGTCATCTTTGTTGCTGCTTCCTTGCTAGCCATTACATGAAAATATTATGTTGTCAAAAAAGATTAAATTTCAAGGGGAAATCTGGAAATTTCATGCTAATAAATTAAGCAGAGATGGCAACAGAACAGCTCAAATAAATCAAGTCTCGCTTTTATTCTCCTATTCTGTGATCACTGCCATTAAAATAACTGAAAGACTACACAGGACAAACATTGAAACTGGTTACACCATCTGCTGTCAAATCCACAAACCAATATAGTATTTTATTTATAACAGGATGGCATTACCAATGAAAATAATAATTAACTGAAATAGTCATCACAGAGTTTATAAAGATTAAAGAGATTCGTAGAAAGATCACATTGGCCATGCCTGAGGATTTCACAGGAAAAAAGCAAAACACAAAACTAAGATTTGAAATACAAAAAAAAGTTGACTGGCTACATTCAACTTCTTTCACCTCAACAATCTAATGTTTCAAGCTTAAAAAAAATCCACAACAACCAAACACAAAATTAGCAGAGTTACAGTTTCTCATACAATACTCTTTCTGGAGAAAACTCATCTAGAGACTCACCTGCACTAAACATTTATTTCAAAACTTGCCTATGCACCATACCGAAAAATGCTTGTAGTCTTCCATGCATTTTCCCAAGAACTAATTAAATGTACACCCATTAAGGTTAAGCTGACCAATTTCAACTGAACTGGTTAAGCAGACCAATTTCAGTTGAACTACTTGGAAAGGCTCTAATGAGACAGTAAGCTGAAAACCCCAGCCTTCCAAATGCCACAAATGTTCAACACCTGTCATTGCAACACCTTTCCTCATTTTCCAGGCAGCAATATATTGTTGCCAGCTTCTCATCTTTTATTTTACTGAGCTACCAATACAACCCTATCTTGCATACTTCCAAATTCTCCTTCTCTCACCTGTAGCAGATGGAAACTTAGAGCGAATGCTTTAAAAAACTGCTAATGAAGTTTAGTACAGCCATTTCCATGCAAAACTATTATTTTGTAGACATTTACACATTTGTAAAACATGTAGTTATTGTCTTCAATTAATATTCTGTTAGACTGTAGGTACCAGCAATCCATGCATCCAAAGACTTTTCATCAAAAACCTGCTCTACTTATTTCATCATCTTACCCAACATAGATAAAGCTGACCCAGTAAGAGAGAGCGCTTTTCAGTTGTGTTGCAGCTTAGTCTGCAGGTGTTAAACAGAAAAAGGCTACTGTGTTTTCAACTGACATAGACTGAAAAGATTCAGCCTTCTATTACAGAGATGTCAGTATAAGACATTTTTCTTTGGATACAGAGAAAGAGGGTTTGGGTTTTTTTTTTCATTTTTTAAAATATATCAGTACTATGAGGCAGCTGACAAAGAAATAGAATAATTTCAAGCTCAAAACCAATACCAAAAAAAAAAAATCCCTGGCAAAAATTTTGATATGATTGCAATCTCCTGTTAGGGGGAGGCATGGAAGGAGGTATGGAAACAGGCATCAAAAAAAAAAAAGGGGGTTCTATTAGTAGATTAACACATTAATTACTTTTCTGATAACACTTCACAGCTGACACTAATATAGGAAAAAGGTGTAAACCTAGTAGAAAAAAAGGTTTAGGGACTTCAACTACAATGAATATATATCTAGAGTCTTCTCAGAAATACAATACGCTTGTACAAACTTCTCATTATTCAACCTTATGTGCATTTAATTGCTTTTACAACACTGAGACCTCCTACAATTACGAGCCACATTCAAGTAATTTTTCTTATCGGGATTTCACAGCAGCATAACTCCAAATTTAACATTTAAGTTTTGAAGCTAACAAGATGCTACTTTTACTGTCAAGCTTTAACGTAAAACAGATTCTGAATTTTAAAAATCTAGCATTAAAAACTTATTTAAATAGGATTTAAAAGATTTACATTTGTAAAATTGAGCTCCATTTGCATTTTACTTAATTATCCTGCAGGGATGCTGAAAAAAAGCCATATAATTATTATATTGTTTCTTAAAGAAGCAAGAATTGTAGCAGTACCAACAAAAATGTTTATCTCTGAAGCTCCTTGCCACCCACTGGACACCTGTCAGTCTTGGCACTGGCCTTTATGTGCCCATGTAAAGAAGATTTTGCATGGCATAGCCCTCTCTTGACCAAATTAGGCTAACCTCATCTGCATTGACATCAGTGTCTATAATTTTGGAATCTCATCGACAGAAATAGCTTTATCACAAGGCCCAGCATACAAATTAAGCATCTGTATAGGGCATGCTGAACTTGTGGAAGTGATGAAAAGCTGTAGTGGAAAAATCTTCGCACACACTTTGAAGCTATATCTAATTAAGGCAACAGCTACTTTGGGTGAATTTATTATTTGAAGTCTCAGGTTTAGTCCACTTGCAGTATTCGCTGTTTGCACACAAGCTAATGTTAAAAGCTTTCATTTTAACTGAAGACCCTGAACAGGTTCCGTGTAGTATATTTGAGAGCATTTGAAGTTTCAGGTATATAGAAATAACAAATTTTAATACCATATCCCAGTTCTGCTTTCAAATTCAGTGTCACTAATCATCCCGTTGTTCTGTGAGAAGCCATTTCAGCTTGCTATACGATCTCCAGTACTAAATTTGTGCTGTTTGTGCATGACAAACTAATATCAAGAAACAATTTCATTAATGTTATATGACTTGGGCAGTAAGGGGAAAGTCTAGTATATTGAATTGTAATTTCCTTATGAATGTAGTGATCTAATTTTGTAACAGGGACTTTTGGAAAAAAGCAGAATAGCAAAACAATTAAGCTACACAAGCAACTTCCAACACGAATTTGGAAAATGAGGGAGACAGGAGTAACTTGCACAACTGTAGGATAATTCCAGGCTCCTCATCACTCTGTCAGAGCTGGGAGTTTACGGATCAAAAGGCGTTCTCCGGGGGAAAGGAGGATCTGCTGTCAGTTACTTCTGCAAATATGATGGAAGATAGACATAAGGCTCAATTTAATTAAAGCCCTTCTCACCTTATGAAGGAATTTTAAGACGTATGGAAATATAGATGAGCGTGTAAAACTAAAGAGCAGAACAAGAGAATAACAGAGAAGACTAAAAACATTCTTTGATTTAAAATAAGTTACTGAATATAGATGTCTTTCCTCCTGAAGGGAACAGTATTTTAAATGCTATGGCCACCCCCAAAGACTTAGTAGAATAGAAAAAATGCAATCCAGGCTGTAGTTCAAGATCTCTGGGATTTAGGGGATAGTGACATGGACAGCCAACCTCTGACACAGAGCAGAGCCTTGCTTCCTATGCTATATATCAGTAACTTTACCACAACTACTCCAACTTTTTTTTTTTGCTCCCTACACATTACAAACTCTCCCCGTGCCTCTAACCCACAATTTCCACATGTAATCAACCAACTCGCTCTCATTCTACCATCCCCTCTCTTGTATTAAACCCACCAAATAACAGTGTAGGAAAACAGGAAAGGAAAGGTAGCATATACTGTGGCTGACTCGTGAGCCTTGGTGAAAGTTCTGCTGTATACCATGCCAGAGAACTCTCCTGCAAGTCATTGGTGAAAAGACTAACTTTCTTTTACAAGTCTTCCATTCGCTTTCCAAATTGTGAAGAGCAATTCTTTTCAAATCCTGAAAGTCACAGATCCATTTTCAACACTGGACTTCTACTCATCTTTGAGAGATATAAATATTTCTATTAAGTAATTTCTATTTCTTTCAAGAAAGTTTTGGACATGTCCTTCTAGACAAGAGATACAGACATTTTGGGCAATACCCTGCACTGAAAGGTATTCATGGCAATAAATTACTGGCCAAGCTAGTCAGCTGTTTATAATCCATACTTATGATGCCCTTAATTCTAACCTCACTCAAAAAACAAATTAATTACAAAAAGAAGAGGGCGTTCTTTACTTAAAAAGAGAAGTGAAAGGTCTGAAATTGCAATAGGCTTTACATATTGCCAAGTGCTCCAAATCCAAAGGCACAAGTATTCCTCTTCAAAACCTCAGCCCAGCACAAAGTGATCAGATCCCAAATATCAATTATTCTGGGCACCCAATTTAAGACCACTAGAACTGTATTACAATTTGTTAATCACATAATGCCCTCATGTAAGCACAGCTCCCTGACCTGAGCTTTTTCCTCTGTTGGGAGTGAGTGGAGGGGAGAAAGAGGGCAGGAAAGGCAAATCACATTGCAAGATCTCACATCAAGCACTTAACAAATGGAAGGCATAAAAATCATGATCTCGGAAAAGCTTGATTTGCATGTCTGCAGTAATAAGCAATTACAAGATAATAGTGTAAGAAATAATCATTTTCTCCAGAGGTGCATTTAGCTGCCTTATAAGTACACAAAATCCTCCATTCTTCTTAGACAAAGAACTCAAGGAATGATTGTAATGCTTCTCACAACAAAAGCAAGTACATTTTTTGCAATAAAAAGGAGGCAGAGATTTCCTGGAAAATATTAACAAAATTAAAACCTCATAATGCATGAATGTAAGGATATTAACATGAATTGCACAGGCAATCCAAATACATATTTCCTAAATGCTGTGCTTGTCTTTAGCATTACATCCATAATGGAAGAAATCTTTACATTTAAAAAAAAAGATACACAAAAAAAACTCAAACCAAAAAATAAAACACTAACCAACCACCAAACGAAGAAATTCTGTAAGATTAGAACATACTTTACCCATGTAACTTCCAAAAAAAAAAAAAAAGTTGAAAGCTCTAGATTCATCTCAAAGGCCACTTTTGCTATGTTAAGATATAAACTACATAACTCATCACTTTTAACAACAGAAAACAAATTAAAAATCTATTTTAAAAATTAACAAATTGAAAATATTTCTGGAGCAATACAGTAATGCATCTTTACATATATACAAATACACTCACCATATATGCTGTATTTGCAAAAAAAAAAGCCCAAATTTAAAGCAATTATTCTTAACCAGCACACACGCCCTTTTTACAGCAAGCAGTACAATGCAAAAAAAAAAAAAAAAACACGTAGCTTTGTACACCTACACATTTTTATCCTTCTAGACCTGAGCTATTTACACTTTTCCCTGAACAACTGAACTTTCAATACAGGATTAGCTGCTTCTATTATCTACAAAGTCTGAAGTTAAAAAAATTAAAAACTCCTGGGTTTGGAATTTGTGTGAAGTTGCTTCCTCTAGGCAAGTTAGTTCAACACACAACGCCTACTAGAGTTTTAAGTGATAGAGTAATTGGGGCTAGGCATGGACAGGGCATTAGCTGTAAAGTAACCTGTCCCTTGTGATGAGAAAAACTTTCCAAGTGCACAGTTCACACCAAAATGCCTTTGAGTCTGAGAATTTAACACTGTACAAAGCTTCCAATAGCACAGCAGAGTGCTTGAGAGCTTCTTAAGAACCCTGCAATAATTACAATGAGACTAAATATTCCTATAATTAAGTTTCCTTGTTTAATAAAAAAAATAATTGCTTAATGTTTTAAACTGCCCTGTACCTGCAGATTTTATCTGAAAACCTGATGTCTGTCATTGTCAGGTTATGGTTTGTGTTTAGTTGTAAAAGATCACTATCCCAAGTATTTAATGATCACTTGGAACTGAGAGATGGCTATGCTGTCTGTAACAGTATGGACGCATGGGGTACAGCACCCACAGGGCTGACGTTGACTTGCACCTCCAAGAGATGACATTGTTACAGCTTTTTATTTACCAATTTTCAAAGCAGGTATCAATATAACACCACTTCACATCCAGAAGTAGGAAGAAGTACAATTAATAAGTTGAACTCCTTTCCCAGCTCCAGCCTCCCACATACTGTGGAGATGTGATACAGGAGGCTTGCCACCCTTCAGCTGCACACTTTTCCATCTTCCACCAAGACACTGCTTGCCCTAGGGCAATATATACCATTTCACCTCCTCCCAATTCCACACATGCTGTGAAGGAGTGGGATAAGCTTATAGAAATGCAGGGCTCCTAAAGAGAGGCCCAGCTGAATATTTTGCAAGCAGGTATCTATTACCATATAATGAAACAGACAACGGAAAGACAGCTTTGAAATCAGAACTGTAACTTCTTCAAGGTTTAGAAAGGCAAGTCTAATTATTACATTAAAGAAAAATATGGCTATGTTTAAAAAACAGCATACATCTGTGAAACACTCAGGATAAATTTCAGTTTGCATCAAAAAAATACATTTTCATGTCAATACTATTAGCATTTTCCTTTTTTTGTATAAAAATAAAGACATTTAGAAGCTTAAAAAAAACCCTTTGCATGCAAAGTTACATAAAGGTCAGAAAGATATCCCCACAAAACCAGCTGTAAGGACAATAAACTATTTCACACTGGCATATGAGATTAGGTGGATAGTCTCATGATATTTTCATGGAAATCATTCCACATAAAATGGAATTCCATATGCAAAATTAAGCAAGTAGCTTATCAGCCCGCAACTACTTCCTCCCTGTAAGTTACATCACAAATCCCTCAAAAGAGGACTTTAACCCCTGTTCTCTAACCAAATATCACAACATACTTATTTTCCTTTCATTTTTTTCTGTACACTTTGTACCACAAAATATGTCCTGACAAACTCATTTGATGAATTACTTTGTTAGCTTTTTTCCCCCCATAACAGCTATGGTTAATTTCTGTGCAACAGTTTGAGACTTTTCCTTTCAAATAGAAAGGGTTGTGATTTTTGTAACTGACAGTATTTTTGTTATTTTATTCATACAAAAAGTAAAACATAAGAAACTCAATGAACAACTGTACTGAAAGACTCCCCACTCTACTGCAGATAAGACTAAAAACAGGTGAGAAAGATCAATATCAGAATTACTTATTTTTCTTTGCTCTTAAAACATGAAAAAAATGGAAGGAAGAACAAATTTGAGACAAATACACTTTTCAAGGAACCATAATTTGTGTTTGGGGTTTTTCTCCCCACACTATACATTATTGATTTGACAGAGGTTTGTTTCCTCAGTTTCAATTGGTTTTATTTACTTCCTACCTTTTTCTTGCACTAGTCAAAATACAACCAACCTAAAAATTTCAGAAGAATATACATGAATGTTTTTCAATCTTTTCGACAATGCTACTTAGTTGATCTTACCTTTTAGCTTCTGTGCTGCAATACAACCTTTTTAACAAGGTCTGCAAACTGCTCAGGAAACCTAAGAGTAAGAGAGTTCATTAACCAAGAGCTTAGAAAATAGGAGGCTGGAGAAATTCACTTCAGGGTTGTTACAAGGCATAGGAGCCTCAAGTAAAATGAGCAAACAGTTTGCGAACTCAGAAGAGTAACCCAACTTTTTGCAGGAGCTGGGAGAAGTGATTGACTTCAAGAATCCATAGAGTTCACATGCTGTATACATCTGAAGAAAGAGAAGACAACACCCACGGCCTTTTAACTGCCTCTCATAACAATTAACTCACTGACAGGAGAAGAGACTTAACACCATCATCATCAGACTAATCCAAAAGAAACTTGGGTCTACTTCACAGTTCACACAAACAGGGAACCAGAATGAAAGGCAGGCATATTCTTGCCTCCCTCAACAAGCAGCAAGAAGACTGTTTTTGCACCCCTGCCTGACAGTTTCCATTTTGGTATGCGTATGCAGTAGGACATCTAGGAACTACATCAATTTGGACAAAGTTCTTAAGTAGTAACCTGTCCAGTTTTCTTTCATTTATTAATCTAGACTGCCAGATATCTGGAAATCCTTCAGAGACCAACTTAGTATCACATACAGCACATCAGCATATTCTGGCCACTGCAGTCATTTGATTGCTAAAGTCTAGAACAGTCTAGAACTCATGAATGTGAGAACAGTCTACGTGTATGCACTAAATCTATGCATGTCAAACCTGCATCATGTGTGCAGAAGGCTCCTCAGATTCCTTACCACCTTCTCCAATAGATAGTACTAGGTGACTCATTTCCTTTATGTGTCCGTGCATCATTTCAGGGGGGATGAGGATGTTATGACAGACAATGTCAAAAGCCTTGCTGAAGTGAAGGTAGATGACATCCGCTGCTCTCCCCTCATCTAGCCAGCTGGTTATGCACTCATAGTCTACCAGACTGGTCAAACAGGATTTCTCCTTGGTGAATCCATGTTGACTACCTCCCAATAACCACCTTTTCCTCTTCAGGTACGCTACAAAAGGGTGCCAGATTCTGGATCTGTGTGATGATTACTTTACATTAGGCTCTTCATTGTGCAGGTAAGAGAACAGTCTATTAATGGAACTAAAATTATTAAACCACACACAAAGTTTCTCATAGCATCACAGAAGAAATGCAGTGATTGGTGAGGCTCTTTCTGCCCCCTAGCCATCCCCAAAAGAGCAGATCCTCAAACTCTCTTAGGTATCTTCTATCAAGAGACTACTTTCAGGAATAGCATCAACCCATGTCAAAATACTATCAGAATAATATACTTGGTTATAACATAATGACTAAGACAAAAACCTGTTTTAGAAAGCATAAATCACCTGAAAAATTAATTATCATCCACCAACCTTATGCACCACCTATTAAGGTTTATAGTTTAAAGACACTAAAGTAAGATTTCCACTTTTTTTCCAACAATAGAAAGTTAACTGTTACACAAATACTGAGGTTTGATGTGAAATATTAAGAGTTACTGAAAACAGGAAAGCTTTAACTGAAAGCTGAAAAAAGAGCAGCTGAACAAAAAAGTGCACTCCACTAATATGAAAGCAAGCCTGGGAACAAAAACACTTGTGCATGCCAGTAGCTGTAATTATGATGCTTCACCTATTGTACTTGAATGAAAGCAATAGGACAGAGAATTTATTTTTATTTGCCATGACGCACAAAGTTCTTTTTTCACCAAATTATTTAAATCAATACTATCTGCAAATTATAATATATGTATCATAGTTGTGTAACAGTTAACTTTTCAGCAAAGAATTTAACCAGCTTATATGAACTTGTAAACTCTGAGATAGTAAAAAATATTCCAGTTGCAACTGGAGTTGTTTACATTATCAGTACAGATACAGCTTCTGGACCCTATACTCCAGACAGCTAGTATTAGCAATAAATTCAGTTGCTTCACTTTTCCAGACAATAAACAACACAGACTCCCCCAAAAACATCTTAGAAGTTCACTTCAGAGGAAAATTAAATTTATTTTTTAATAAACTGGAGTAGCCTGAAACAAGTTTGCAGAAAAAGACACAATAATTAAAACATTCTGTAGGTCTCATCTTCCAGAAGGGAAATTAGATCACTGATTCTTCAGCTTTCATTCTTCCTGCTCAGTTTTCTACAACCACACTTTCTTTGTCAATATGATAGGTACCACAAATTCTTAAGTAACTGACATAATTTCCAAAGACAAATCACCTAGATGGTCAGACAAAGCTGATTAAGAAGATACAGCACAGCCACACCAGCTTTATTTGAATATGTGGGAAGAACTGACATGGTGCCAACACATTTATGTAATGTGGTCCCTGCAGATGTTCAAGTGCTTTGACTTGTCAGCTGGCTTTGGAGATATACATCACAAAGCAGACTGGCAATTTAAAGAATCGCTCTCCAGGTGGTAGTTCACGGATTCTATCATGGTGAGATATCTTGCGAAGCATACTGGGATATCTACCCTATAGAACTGAAAGTTTTAGAAACCTCAATGATACATTCCATCGTGTAGAACATGTTTGTGCCTCATGGCCTCAAGAGTTGCTCTTACAATATTTAAAACTCATTAATCATCTTCAAAAGAGCATCTTTCTGTCATATTTTTTTCTGTGATTACAGGAAATTTAAAGTAGAAAATCTGAAAATTCTTAATTCCAAAGCTTGTCCATCCACACAGAAGATTTTTAAATGCCTTTATTTTTTTGTTGAAGTGTGTGCCTGTATATGTGCACCTGATAGAGAGAATAAACGATCAAGTCTGTCTTTTTACCACTGGCTACAGAAACCAGGAGAGGGCTGCACTTCAACCACCTTTAATATCCTTACTAAATCAAATCAAAGGACAAAAGGACTAATCAAAGGACAAAACCAAAACATGCGTAGTTCTTAAAAGCCACTATATAGGAATTCCTATCTGAAATATTTGAAAAATCTAACAAATGAACACCCCCCTCTTTGTTTTTTCATTCTAAATGATAGGGTCTACTATGTACTTTACTACTTTCCTGCTAGTTTTACACAAACAGCTTTTTTCTCTTTCACACTACTGTTGAAATATTTTACCTCTCTGTATTTAACATTAAAAAGCACAGTGCACATACTCATCCTAAACAATACATATTTGCTCTATTAATTCTAGTAATGCAATTCTGTATCTCTGGTCCTGGGCCTCAGCTTGTATCATCAGACCCCAGAATATTCACATGTGTCTTCATTCTTCTCTGTCTCAAAGTGTGAAGGACTACAGACTACTGATCAGACCCTCTTCCCCTAAGCATGAGAGTCCCTCTTTCCCTCAAAAGCATCGGAGAAGAACTACCATATTCTGTGGTAGACAGAGAAGGCTACAGAAGACTTTGTGAGACTTGGAAAGGGAACGTATGAAGAGGAAAGATTCCAATAACAGCTAAGTGAAGGGATAAACTTCTGGGTATCTGCATGCTGAGATGGGAATAGAGATGCTGGAGGACACAGGTGCTCTAGCAGCAGCTTTGAACCAGATCACATAGGACATGAAAAGTCACTGCTATTAAGGCAGAGATGACAAAGTCCCTTACCTGACCTACAGTTCTTCTACAATTTCTCAGCCACAGATTTAACAGTATTTTCATTCCTGATCTCGTTGTAACATAAGCTCTTCACTATATATCCATTGCATCTACAAAAACATTTCATCTCCAGATCTCCATAACGTGATCTCCAAATGTTACAACATGAATGCAACAATGAATTTTCACTAACATGTTTATTTTTCCCCAACTCAAAAATGGAGGATCAAGGTCTGATTAAACCATAAAATCCTGAAAGATGCCTGGAATTTAACATAAAAAAGAAAGCACATTTCATGATCCCTCTATCAACTAGTTCAAATTTATACTCTACTGGTTGACTTGGGTGTTCAGAGACCCATAGCAGTCAAAGGAAGGCTAGGGTTTTGGAAAAAGCTACAGAAACTAGAAACTATAATCCTACTTTCATCTGAACACTCGCTAGAATCAAGCTCAATTACAAAACCGGGACTCTGTCTTTTCTTCCCACTTTCCTTTTTCAAGTTAAGTCACCTTGACTCTTAACAACTATCTCACTTCCCCAATTACTGAGTGCTTGAGCAACAGTGCTCCAAAAGACACTTGTCACTCCACAGTTAGAGCACAAGCTTTTACACCTAATATTGTATCCTGCACCACCCCCCATAAAGGCAGGGCCACTGAAACTACCAGTGAATTATGTGCTAGGCACACATGAAATGCCGCCCCTTTATCCCAGCTGCATGCAGGCAGCAGTCCTGGATCTGCTCAAACTACAAGATCTAGCAGCAGCACAGAAGGTCCAAATTGAGAGTATGATTATTCTGTCATCCATGAGACAATACCACTGACCAGATGGATGTGAAGCAGTTTTCATTCTTGTGAGGCCCCAAGAGAGGCGTAGAAGATCACTGCAACAAAAGAGTAAGAGTTGTCTCACTGCTCTGGCAGTGCTAGAGGCCACTATATGGTTTAAACACAGGTTAGAAAATTGATATAGAGACAGTGAAGAAGCAACTGAGAAGCAAGCTGGAAACTGTAACTGAGCAACTACTGTCTCACGAGAGGCCTCTCTGTACTGTGTAGTTACTGCCATACTCTCTGCAGCACACACTTCTTTTCAGTCCCTGCTGAGAGTTAGTGGCATAGCCTATAATCAGCAAAGAACACCACTTCAGGCAAAGCAAGGATCAAAATACGTGCCACTATGTAACAACATACACAAGTCTACATGGCCATGGAAGCCCTTTAAGTCCATGGCTTTCTGTTCTGACCAGAGCTGCTTCCTTCCCTTCACAAAGCAATGAAATCAGTGGAACTCATAAAAAGCAGAGAGCTGCTTAAAACTTAATTACACATTGCTATAATAAATAATCCATATTTGTGCAATAGATACATGTCCTTTATTTACCAAACTCATTCTCCTTGGCACTTACAGACTAAAGTGATGTATCAGGACCCATAAGGACAGCTGAAACTTTCACAGAGCATTTGAGAGACTGTATCTGGGCCTGGGCCACCACATAGGAACTTGAAGAAAGCAATACCACAACCGAGGCAGTAGAAGCAAGACAGCACAAGAGATCAATGTGTGCATTCAACAAAATCACACATAACAATCTCACAAACTGCAGAGGTAGTATTCTGCCACAAGCACTTCACACAAATTATCTGATTTCCACTTCTTCCCAAGGGGGACAAATCTCAGAAAATACTGATGGCACAACTCTCACACCCTATCTTTAGTCAGTCCTCACCCTTTGCTTTCACAAATATTACAAAGAAAACTTCAGATAAGACCTCTACAAGACACCTTCCACAGCATACATGAAAAGATCCTAAGAAAGGATGCTCATAGAATTATAAAATGTTAGGGGTTGGAACGGACCTTTAGAGATCATCTAGTCCAATCCCCCTGAAGAAGCAGGTCAACCTAGATCAGGTCACATAGGAACATGTCCAGGTGAGTCTTGAAGACCTTTTGCCATCCCCAAGTTAGACTTGATCTGCAGAACAATCATCTGCTACCAATGACGACTTCTTTCACAAATGCCAGCATGCATGAAATGGCAGCCAATACATTTATTGCCACAGCTATATCAGCAGCAGGGCCTATCTTATCTCCTGTATGTTGATAGCTCACAGGAATGTTCTCATGGTGCTACACTGGGCAGGCCAGCATATGGTATCCAAACACCCTCAAGGCACTTCTCCTAGGACTGGGGTTGGGTTCCACATAGGCCCAGTAACAAACCCACCCACAAATACCTACACAGAACTGGATGCACTTCAGGCTGGGATTCAAAATAATTCTGCCAATCAACATAATCAGCATACTGCGTGCTCTACTAAATTCAGCTGAAACGGATGGCTGAACAACTGTGCACACATGTACTCAGTCAATCCAAATTTGTTTGACTTGGCAACTCAGTAACATAGAGAATGAGCTATTATGGTATGACTGTCCTTGGCCTAAGACATGCTTCAGGACAAGCTCTGCAAAGTTTGAAGGAGATACCTAACAGTTTGGAATTTGGAGAAAGAAAAGGAAAAAAAAAAAGGAAGAAAAAAAAGACTCAAAAGAGCAAACACAAGAGTTACCTGGTAACATCCTGAAGCACTTCAAACACAGTAAAACAAATGTGTCTCTAGCTGTGGTGCATTCTGACCAAATGCATCTAACCCCTTACTGATAACGACAGAGGCTAATGAGCTAACAAACTCCTTGCTTACAAAGACCAAATAATAGCAACAAGTCTTCCAGAAATTTATATATTTAGGAGATGATTTTGTCCTGTGACGTGCTGGATGCAGGACAACCTGGTAGCTAATGGTACAATGAATACTGTCTTTTTCTCTTTTCCAAATCTATGCAGCACAAACCAGACCCTTATTCAGTACCACATTTTCATGTATATCTATATATTTATTTTCATATATACACACGCATACATAAATATATAAATATATATACACACGCCCACACACACCAGAAAGCCTTTTAACTATTCTAAGCAATTCTGCAAAGACAAAAGATATGATTGATCCTCATGTTCTGACACATTTCATTTATAAACTGTAACAACCGTAGCTATTTTTCAGTAGAAAAATTCAGAAAGAAAATATGCTTTCAGTGTCATACGAAAATAACCTCTAATTTGTACATTATTTCTAAATGTACTACTCATGTATATATCAAAAACAAAATTTCATATTTTGAAGAAGTCCATTAACCTGTATTTCGAAACTGTATGTTTTATGGTCAAATAAAGAACTAGAGATTCTTTTCACTTAGTGTACTTTATCAAACAATTATTCAAAGGTTAACAACAACCTTTTTAAAATGTTCTTTTTACCAAGTCAAATCTCTCCATTATCTGCCAATACCTGAAAAATACGGAAGCATGGAGTCATCTAAGAAAGATGAAATTACAGATTTTGAAGTTACATAATAACAATGTATAAAAGACAGTGCACAATGCTTTTCCAAGAACACTAAGTAGCATAATACAGTGCATTAGAAGATTTGAATAACACTAGGGAATTATTCATCCCACTCTTGTTTAGCGAGAAAGTGAAACAATTCCACACAGTTGTCAGCTGCTCTGGACATTCCACCAATTGCAAGGGAAACAACTTGAGTCAGTGTTGCCACACATTGTGCTGCCTCTGACTGCATGTTCCTGTTCCTTTCCTTGCACTCCTCAGACCCAGCAAGAAAGCCAGGGAGAAGCAAGATCAGCTGAAAAATTAGTTCTACAAAAAAGGAAAGGGCTTTCTGCTGCTGAAGCTCAGTAAACTAGCTTTCTGCAGGATCAGACGAGTGCAAATGTCAACACAAGAGGAGGAGTAAAGATATGCAGCTAAAAGCAATTACTGTGCAAGCATTGCTTACATTTAACACCGTAAGTGCCTTGAAACTATGACTGGAGACTTTAAATAAAACTCTTACCTGAAAAAGAATATCTGTTCAAAATAATACTAGAAATAAAAACTACGGCTCCAGTCAATGATAATCATCAACAACCATGTCTCTCCAAGCACCAAGCTCAGCAGTGTCAAGCCAGGTAGAATTAAAGGAATTGTCCTATTTTTCATTACAAAAGAAATACAAAAAAGGTGTATTATTACACTAAGAAATTAACTTAAGACGTATTCTTTAGCTTACTAATCTTTGTCTCCTTCCAACCTAACCAGATCCTCTGTCATATTCAGCATAGAAAAAAGTTTTACATTATATCTCCCAAATTGGTTTCAATCCAAACAGATTTTTCACTACATAGTCTCTTTCCTATTCTGTCATATGAATACAACGGTTGGAAGGACTAAAAAAAAAGTCTTAAACTTCATTAGGCATAATAGTCTTTCCTACTTAGTCATCCAATCATGGATAATAACTTTCCATCTAATCCTCTCAAATCATTTTTCCTAAAAACCTTGTGGAAATGGATTAGCCTTGTAGTGCAGAGCAAATTATTTCACTTACCATCTACTGTGTCAAAAGGTGGTAGGTGAACAATTTTAACCAAGGCACAAAAAAATCCCTTCAGGTCTCAACTTAAGCTGCAAAAATAATGCTATAACATCAAATGAAAAACACCAAGGTACCCATAGCTTCAACCATTCAACATTCCTAGGGAGATGAAGCTTTTCTCCTCCTTTAAACAGCCTGCCTAAAACTCACAGATCACAGAGTAAACACTCCTTGCAAGCAAAACTTAAGGAATTTAGTACCTGCAATTGGCTGTGTTTAACTTCTAGTCTTTATTTATGGTAGGTTGCAAAAAACTCACAATAATCTGGTGATAAAGATATAAGGTGACAATATTCAGAAAATAATCACCTTTTTTTTTTTAAAGTGAGAAGGAAAAATTGGGGGAACAATAATTGTAAGTATTTGGGACATTATGGAATTCTTAAGGTAAAAAAACCTCAGGGTGTTCAGGGTGTTCTTTTTTTAAAAATTAAGGCAATAGATAAAGTTCAAACATTTCCTCTTGCCAATTTATAGGGTAAATACTAATGTTTTATCTGGACAAAGATGCAATCAGTTTATTTTGTCCAAATGAAAACAAGCCCAAAAAAGCTGAATAAATATACCATTTAGATGCAGTGAAAAGTGCAGAAATTCCCATTATCACCATGCTAAAGGAAATGTAGCTCAGATTTACGACAGAAGAAATGGTAGAACAAAATTCCAAAGTTACCCTCTAGATGTCCCATAGTAAGAATATCAAAGAAAACTCTTTGCCTTTACTTATGTCTGCACACTGACATTTTTTATTTAGCTTGCAGTTATAAAAGAAACTGTATGGATTTTTCTTTATCCAATACCAGAAAAAGATCACAGAATTGCAGAATAGTAGGGGTTGGAAGGGACCTCTAGAGATCGTCTAGTCCAACCCCCCTGCTTGAGCAGGTCCACCTAGATCAGGTCACACAGGAACGCATCCAGGCAGGTTTTGAAAACCTCCAGAGAAGACGACTCCACACCCTCACTGGACAGCCTGTGCCAGGGCTCCAGTGATCAATTATTGCAGTTGCTGAAATCTGAAGTATAAGATTCCACAGATAATAATCAAGGAAATTTAAGTATTCCAGATTTCTGGAAAACTAGTTATATGGCTTTACCATTCCAAAAGAGAAGCTAAGACAGGGCACTATCAGCAAGACCCCACTACCACATACAGGCATTTCAGCATCACTAGATCACTGTTACATGGGAGATTTACTGAAAAGTTTTTAAAAATGGTAGAGCAACTTCACGCTTGACTAAACATGAAACTCCCTCAGCTTGCTGTAAACCAAGACATCAATATATGGAGTATATTAGCTACAAACATAAAGTAAGAAATAACACAGGCCAGTGTCATTCCTGTTATGACAGCTGTGGCCCCTCTACTACCAGATTATTAAAAAACAAGAGTATTTTTTGCAAGAGTGTTAACTTTTTCTGATCTAGAAGTTTAACTGAGTACCTCAGAAAAATACTTGTCAACATGCCAACACCATCCGCACCTCAATTTCTAACATAACTAAGATCCAGAACATCAGACAGAGACTGCACAATGACGCTAAAACCTTTCCTGTTTCAAGGCTGGGGCCACCTAGTCTCAAGCTTCCCATTATAAACTTTTCCCTCAGAGCCTTAGAACAGGTTCCTGTATCTCTTCCTTTGGTTTTTTTTTTTCTCCTTGGGACAGAACTGACCCCTTGCCCTAAAGGAGGCAACAACTTGTATTTCACATGTGTTAAATATCCAGTTTTACTAGTTAGGGTAGCCTCCAGCTATGTCTGCTACAGGGAAGAAAAAAAATTAAAAACCACTGGTAGAGGAAACAGCCTCTCTGTCTCTCCACATATCTCACCTGTCAGCAAGGGGCTGGACAAATAGTAAAATCTGCTAATACAGAGCAACCTTCATTCTTCCCATTGCAGCACACTCCTTCTGATGCTCAGGCATGCAGAAAATGAGGGCTTGCTGTAAATTTTGGCTCCTTCACACCTTCAGCTAGGAGCTTAGAAAAGAATTTGCCCTCTACCTTCCAGTGAAAAGCAGACTCCGCGAATCTCTTTAATTGTAATTATTGTGGGAGTGTGGTCAGGAAGATAATAAATCAGATTGCCATTATCACAGGTACACAAAGCAGAGGGAAGTGGGAGGAAAACAGGAGTTCAACTTATGTCAGTCTCAGACTGTGGAAGGGGGGAGGGCAGGGAAGGTGAGATAAGAGCTGCAAACTTACTTGAAAACAAAACATTTGGCTACAAATTCCTTACAATATACCTAGAATGAAACATACAAATAAACAGTTCCCCAGCTAATCCTTATATCCAATTTTCCAGAATTGCATTTTTATAATAAAATATTTTGTCTTTGGCAGGCTGCCTTGTTGGATTACACAGGGTGCTTATTTACACTGCAGTTACTTGTTAATGACATAATCAGAACAAACTGAGGAAAACTTCACATCTAATGAAACAAAAACTCTTCCAAGTTCTCCTGTGAGGTCTTACATGCCTAACACTGAACTGGAATTTGCAAAGTCTAGGTTCAACTCCTGGTCCAGACACATGCTTCCTGCGAGACCCTATATGCATTTCCATGTACACACCAAGCATTTGTGACCTAATCTAAGTGGACCTACTTTGGCAGGAGGAGTGGACTACATGATTTCTAAAGCTCCCTCTCAACCTCTACCATTCTATGATTCTATGATTTGTACTTGCTTATATAAAAGAATTCTCTCAAGTAGAATTGCCATTTCATTTAACTGTGAACGCACACAAAGGACTATTTGCACTAAATGCATTCTGTAGTATGATTTCCAAGATGATTAAATTCTTCAAGTCCATTCTCAGTCTCTCAATTATAAGAAAAGGATACTCCAACAGAATACATAACATTCCTTTAATTGTATCATGAGATACATGAACCTGTGTCTTAGACACCCAGCTGTACAAATTCACATGTGGAAATACTGATGTGTGTTAAAAGATTTACACAGTAAAGAAATCCTGCTACTTTGGTTTCACACTTCTGGAAACAAAAAAATCTAATTTGAGATGCCAAATTACTCACTATTTCCAGGCATATTCAGTGAATTTTTAAGGCAGGCAAATGCAACAACTTTGGTCCAATCCAAAAGGTGTTTCTTACACAAGCCATAAACTGGCAGGCAGGGCCTGAAAATATGGTCACGAATCTGAGATCCTCTGTGCTAGGAAGTGATCGAGTACATTCAGAAACCTACAACTTTAGTAGAAAACCAGTAAAAACTTGTAGATACTGAGCTACTAGAGAAATTCAAGAAAACCATAAGTCAATTGTAACTGACATGATAGAACTGTTCTAACAAATCACCGTTCTAATGGTTACCAGGGCTTTTCTTTCCCTGTAGGCTTTGCAGAAAATCAAAGAACTGAAGAAATAAAGATTCAACTGCAGATGTCCTCCACATTATTTTTAACATGCCAAAACAGTAGAACAATAGAAATGTCAGAAATTTACATGATTTTTATGATACTCTAACAACTCATAATTGAGCATATTACCATACTGACTCAAGAGTAACCTTAAGCTCTTGCTCCTCCTAAGTAACCTAAAAAAAAAAAAAAAACACACCCCAAGACAAAAACCACAGAAAACGGACTTACTTGGCAAATACAGGTTGGTTTTGGTTTTTAGAGAAAAGCCACTGAAACAGACACCCTATACAAAACATTTTTAGTTCCAACAACCTGTATTTGCATTACATTACTAGATTATTAGTTCATCTGGAACACTAAATACATATATGCTAATGCAGACTTGTTGTAAAATTGGTTTATGGTTAAAATTCAGTATTTCACAACTTAAGTGGCACATACAAATCTTTTTTTCTCAAACCAATTTCTCTTTAAAGATGGCATCAGAAAACTGAAGTTCATACAAAGCACAAAACATACTATTACACCATCTGGACAAAGAAGAATTAACTTCTGGTGACTTAAGACAATCTAATTAATGGGGACTCTATTATTCTGCTTTGACCTTACACAAGCAATTATAGGCCATGAAATAAGCTGCTATGACCTTTTGCAGAATGAAAGTAAAAATGTTGCTTTACACTACAACATATGAAAAAATTAATTGGTCATAAAGCTCAGGGAGCATTTTAAAAATGAATCGCTACATAAAACTACTGCAGTGCATGAAATCCCCAATCAGAACTTGTCCATGCTGTGTGTAGGGAGAGTCAGTTTCTGTCTCCCACATGAATAGATGCAATCTCAGCAACCAGATACAAACACTACAAGATGAAGAGAATGGCAGCAACAGAATTAATCCAGAGACTAGGAATCACATCATGAAAATCATTTCACTATTTTAGCTTGTTAATTAGTCATGCAGTAGAGATATAGGAAATTGCAGGAGAAAGCTAATAAAAGAGTAAGCAACTGAGAAACAGTGATGGAGAGGACTATAAAGGTATGGAAGAAAAGTTATGAAAAACAGCAGGTGAGGAAAGAAAGGAGTTTACGGTAAGGTTCCACATTCAGTACCAGGGCCAACCTAAGGCATTCCTTCTGCCTCCCAACTGCTCATTACTCCTGGTTTAGCACTGTAGGGTATTGCTTCCTCCTTACTAACAGGCACAATCATACCATGAGTCAGACAGGGCTGAAAAATAACAAAAAAGAAAAAAAATGGGGGGGGGGAGGGAGAAGTTCACACAACTAAGAGGAAAATGCAGAAGAGGAAAATGCAGAAGCGGAAATGAGCAGCTGAAAGGGAGAAATAGGTCATGCCACCATTTCTCCCAGCAAGAAGGTGCAACTGTGGGATTAAAGATCAATGCCTGTGTTTGGATCATAAAAATACACCTCTCAATGATATCTGGTACCTTGTAATGCTACATGCAAAATGAAAGACGCTCGTATAGCATGAGGTGATAAATACTAAAAAGATGAGTTACACAGTAAAAGGTGAGACAAGCACTTGATTATGTTGGGCAATACATTTTTCTAGGGATGCATGTACCTTTCACTAAGGAATCCATCAGTGCAGCATACTCTCACCTGCTCCTGGCAACTTTTTCCCCCACCGTATCCTCTTTAAGTCAAATCTAGACTTCCATGAATATGATCTGCAGTTTACTGTTCAGGTATATACCACATGGAGAATCAGAAAGCATAAAGGTATATTGCTTAAGTGCATGAAATGGAGATTCAATAAAGAGGGATCATAAACGGAGTTATCAAATACCAAGTAGCAGCTCCTGGTACTACCTGGTACACAGTAGCAATTGGTGCTTTAGGTAGAGACTTAGCATCGACATTTCTGGAGTTTTCTATTATTTGCTTAATTCCTTCTTCACATAGTATCATCCTCAGGAGATATCTTTCTCTACCATCAATCTAAAACATTTAAGGATAGAAAGGTCAAAACTAGATCTTTACTTCTATTCAGACACTGCTACCTAGATACCACTGATGCCGTTTTTGGAGGCGCTGAAGAAAGTGCAGAACCAGTTACAAGGCACAGTGATGGAAATGAGTCAAAAATAGCAGGTTAGGCCAAAGTTTTCGTACTCATTTGTTTATGTCAATTCAACTTGGGAGACAGGGAAGGCATGCAACACAGGACACAATCTAAACCTGCTTGCAGCTAAATTTGTGAAGTGGCTTTCATTACAAACCCTTATTCATTAAAAAAAAAAAAAAAAGACTAAAAATTTTCATGCAAAATAAGTACTAGTTTTAGAAACTCAGTTTTACTATTAGCAACACACATTAAAAACCAGATGAGGCAAAGAATACAAAATTGTCCTCCGAAAGCTCAACTTTAATTTAAAAAAGATCATTTAATAACATTTGGAATGAACAACCTAAACATAAAATCCAAGGTACTACTTAACATCCACTTGACCTCAAAGTGAACCTAAATTCAATCTCACCAGCGTGAAACGTCCTAGTCATTTCAACAGTTACCCATTCAAGTGCCCTTAAAAACAGCTTTTAACACTAGCATTTAATATTATTTCATGTTCAAAGACATAATTATTAACTCAATTGAATAAACCCATACAGTAGCAGCTTTTCACTTGACTGGACTTGAACAATGAATATCACAAATAACCTCCAGGTAACAGATGTCACTTCTACTATTCTTTTGTTGTTAATACTTCGAAATTAATGAAAAGAATACTTCAGGGGAATAATTCACACATAAAATAAAACCACAAGGAGAAAAAAGATAAGCTCTTCTCTACATTTACTGGGGACAGTAACAGGTGTAAATCACAAGGAAGATGTGAATTCCTTATTAAGAACTCTTATGACAAGAACAGTTAGGCATTACTAAGAACAGTTACGCTGTCTAATAGGATTGCGTAATTTCTATTATTTGAGGCTCTTATGGTTTTCAAAAGACTAGTGGTACATTCCCCTCCTTTACATTAGTTCTGACAAACTTCACTAAGCCTATTTTATTCAAAGAGATGGCAGAGCTATGTTGTTTCCTGCTTGTATTGGTTTTCTGCTCTTTTAGTGAACTGAATCAGCAAACACCTGACAAGCATCAGAGATGGCATAAAGGAAGTAGCCATAATACATGCCCAATGTCAGGACTTTAACTTTCAGGAATAATGAGTTATGTCAGCTCACTGCATCTCACAAGACTGTATCTTAAAAAACAAATTGATCAGACAGATTAGACAAATGTCTGCTAATACTACTGTAAGTACAATTTATCCTTTCTGGGGCTGAGAGGAGTAGAGCAGAATTCTCAAGGTCATTCCCAGCATCACTCACTTTAAGCTTTAAAAAAGCAACACCCAGCCCACTTTGAGCCCATTTAGCAAAACTAACAAAACAGTAAACTGAAATGGAACTTAATATACTGAAAGAGATAAATTTGCTTGCTTAGGATTGTCACAATTAAACACTATGTCTAATGTCACACAAATTTCTCACTTGTGTTTCCCATATACTTTGTTGTTGAAAGGATGAGCCTCAGATATCTTATGCCTCAATCATTCCACTTTTGATCTCTAAGTGGGAAATGGATTTTCAAGACTGTACATATTTTTAAGAAAATCTGCCAGATGTGTATTAACTGTGAAGTTCTAGCTGTATATATTGGCTCCCTGCACTTGCGAATACACACCTCCAGTTTTACTATTGCTTAAAGCTAGCTTGAGCAGAAGACTGAAAATCACAGACTGGTAAGTGTTCAGACCTCTTTGAACAGCAAAGGAACTGGAATACCAGGAGTCTTACAGAAGACTTGGCAAGGTGAAGTTAATTTCAGATTCATTAATCTCACTGCTTCTCAGTCCATCATTTAGAACAGCCTGAGATCGCAGATCTGGTAGACATTCACATTCTATTGTCTGTGGGAGACTTCAGGGAAAGGAAAAAAGGTAAAGACAGGAACACATAACTGTACTCTAATCCACTGGCGGATATTAGTAAAGACTTCCTCACTTAGATGTCTCAATTCCCTTTTATTAATGCATAAACTTCTTTCTCAGGTTTACTCAAAAGAAATACTGCTTGGTCAGGCATACATATAGTTTTCACCTTTTTACAAGTTACTTGAGCACCTCTTCCTGTGACTCACTAACTTATATGCAGCATATTGCTCAGAAAACAGGGAATCCATTGAGAAGCTTGAAAAAATACAACCCAACTTAAATGTCAATGACATATTTCATATGATAAGCTTGTATACACTTTATGTATCACCTGCTCTGGAGACCATGCAGAAAAAGAATAAATACAATACATCACCTTGAACATTTTGCTTATTCCTTTTCTCAGAAGGCCTTAAATGCTTCAAACAAGAAAGATTTGCACAGGACAAAAGGTACTAAAATAGGTTGGACTTTCAAGATGACTTATACATACAGAAAATTCACCATTATCAAGTACAGCTCAGACCAAGTGGTAGAAATGAAAAAACATCCTAACCCAGTTGCTACGTGAATAACTAATTGGTCCTAAACCCAACGTTTTTGTTAGTTATTACATTCATGCTCTGGAAAGGGAGGGTTGTACACGTATGCTCATCTTCATTTGCTTACTAATAATTATTTCCATACGCATTCAAATTCCTGGTCATTAACACAGTGTTTTGTTGATTCCTACTTCCCAAACACACACCCGTAGAGACTCACTGCTACCAAACCAGGGCCAATGCCAAAAGAGACTGGTAGCTCTATATTTTCTATATTTGTATATATTAAGCAGAATAATTCACAAAAAAACCCCCAAAATAACTTAATAAGATATCTCAAAAGTGTAAAGAACAAAAAAAGACCATTAGACACATAAAGATGGAAGACAATATCTTCTGTAAGGACACCATACTTCAGAAAACTGAAAGAGACCTTTCAATCAAGACATTATAGGTAATCCCTAGAAGCCAAAACCAGTTGACTTACCACCAGAACACACACTTTCCACTGTAACTATAAGTTTTCTACAGAGACTTCCACCAGAATATAATTTTATCAGTTTTCTGGGAAACTATACTAACGCATATTCAGAAATGTAGAGCAGCATTCTCAAGAAAAACCTTTATTTTGTCCTGACAGTTATAATGACCCTTTTTGTAGTATTACCAACATGATCAGATGAAACAAAATACAGCATAGTTCGCTTGTGGCTGATGTAATGTGGGCAGAGAACAATACCGTTGAAATGAAAAAAGCTCAGGATCTTTGTCTCTTTCTAGAGGGATTGCCAAGTCTTCATAGTTGGAGGGAGAAACAGCTTAGCATCCCAAATAAAACACTGCAACGCATGTTCATTATTTCAGTAAAGTCACTGCTGCTTTTGGCAACCCCATAGGAAACTTAGACCCTTCAAGGAATTTCAAGCTGAAAAGCCAGAAAAGAGCCCAAGTTTTAAAATTACAGAAAAAAAAAAACCACCTAAATAATCAACTGGCTCTGGGAATAAACCCCAAGGAAATCATCCGCTCGCACTATAATCAACGCTAAAGAGATAACCTCAACAACAACTAGCCATAAAGGTGTAAAATGCCGCACGTTCCCGTCACCACCGCCGGTATTCGGTAGCATGCGGGGAAGGCGCGACGGGCGGCTGGGCCGGGGTGATTGGGCCGGGGCGGCAGGCCGCTCGCCCCCGCCGCGGCCCTTCGGCTGCCCGCGGGGCAGCTCTGCCGCCAGCCCACCGGCACCACCGGCTCCGCGCTGGCACTCAACGCAGGCCCCGGCGTCGGCACAGTGGGGGCTGGCCGGCGGGCCCCGTGGCGGTGCCTACCTGCGAGAGCTGCCGGGGGTTGGGGCAGCCGAAGAGAGCGGAGCTGGAGCTGAAGCTGATGGCCCCTCTGCGGCTGAGGACGTGCTGCGGCACCGGCCTGTCCAGCGGCAGCACCGGCAGCTGGTAACATACTTCCATTGAAGAAGCCTCCGTGCGCCGACCCGCCGCAGGGCAGCGGCCTCGCCCGCCGCCGCACCTGCCCGCACAGGGCTCGCCGCAGCGGGGCGGCGGGGGGAAGCCCGCGGCGCAACCCCGCGGGGGCCCGGCGCCTCCTCACCGCCCCCGCGCCCCTCCGGGGGTCGGGCCGGGCCGCGCCGGGCCCCGGGCCTTTGTCCTCCGCCGCCAAAGCCTGGCGGGAACGGCCGCCGGGAGCGAGGGGGAGGCGGCGAAGCGGGACGCCTCTGTCAGCGCCCGAGGCGACGAGTCCCGGCCCGGAGCCGCCGCCGCTCGCTTGGCCTCGGTGCCGCTGGCGGGAGCCGCTGTCAGCCCCGCTGCCGGGCGCCGCGCATGGAGGCGAGGCCGGCCGGGAAGGGCCGCTTTGGGTGAGACACACGCCGCGCTCACCCCTATTGTCCGGCACGGCCGAGAGGAGGAGGAAGGAGGCGTCGCAGCCGCACGGCCCCACTCCACCGGGGGGAAGGGGCCGGGCCCTCAGAGAGGGGACGCAGGCAGGAGGGGAGGGGAGGAGGAGGGAGAGGAGGAGGAGGAGGAGAGAGGAAGCCTTCGCCCCGCCCGCCCCCACTCGGAACAGCCCCGAGCGCACCGGCCCAGGAGGAGGCACAAGCCCGACGGACTCTGCGTGGGTCGCGCGGCTGGCGACACGCAGAGCGTCATCACGTAACTACCCACTCTCCCCTTCCTCCCGCCCGCGCGCAGCAGGGTGGCTCGGCGCCGCCAGCGGGCCCCGCGCGCCGCGCCTGGCGCATGCGCCCTCCTCTTCGCGCCTTCGGTGGCCGGCGAGGCCGGGATAGGGACCGCTGGGGAGGTGATGAGAGGGCGCGGCTGGCGGTGCTGCCCATGTGGAATCGGGAGCCGGCGCCTTCCTCTCGCTCTGCCTCCCTCCTTTCTTCCCTTCCCCTCCCCCGGCGGGCTGAGCACGTGCCGTGCCAGGCGCTGCTCGGGCGAGGCTTGAGGGGGCCGGGTCCCAGCGGGGAAGGGGGATCGTGGCGGGAGTTGAGTCGGTGCCCCAAAGGGCTGTGTCCTGAGGGCACGTCGCTGAGGGTGCAGCGGTCTGCCTGGGGCAGGATCCACTTTCTGTCGCTTCTTCCACGGGGGGCGGCAACAGTCTGTATGGCCCAGCCTTGAGCGCCCAAAATGCACAGCTACTCGAAAATCAAACTTACAAAGACAGTTTAAAATGTATTATCGGAAGCAATACACAGAGAACTTTGTATTTGCATTTAAATCCTTGACGTTAATTTTTTAGGGTTTTTTTTTGCAACATGA
The DNA here is from genome assembly GCF_028858725.1 of Colius striatus. Lineage (NCBI taxonomy): Eukaryota > Metazoa > Chordata > Aves > Coliiformes > Coliidae > Colius > Colius striatus. Next base: position 61,172,876 of record NC_084762.1, read on the forward strand.
AGAGGTACAACCATGCCACTTCTGTTACAGGAGATGACATTCCTGGCAAACAGAATTCCGAGAATTGACCTTTAAGGAAGAAACAGTAATTCGTGAGGTGATGTGGTCCATTGAAATGTACATCACGTTAACGCTTAGAACTAAACTTTGCTGTAGTTTCTAAGTCTAAGCCTCCCTTTGTCTTTTTGTGCAGCAGCTTTTAAACTTTTTATCTCTTTTGTCATTAAAAAAAAAAATCCTAAATATAATAGGCATGGGAACATTTCTGTTCTTTGAATAATATATGAAGTGCCTGTACCCACTTAAAAATCAGATTTTGCAAAATGATTCATGTGATTTAATTTTGCATAATACATTGTTCTTATAAGTACTTGCATACTGGCAGAAAGGTTTAGATTTCACATGATAATGGTTATTTATAGGCAGTGACATGCTTAGGAGGAACTCATTTGGAAAGAATGGATGCTTCATATGGAGGATTTTCATCTGTTCTAGACATAGAAACCTATTTTGTAGATGTGAACTGATGGCCATTTTACTTCAATCTTCAAAGCTAAGAAATGCACCTTTTTCTTTTGCAGAGCTGCAATCCCACATTGTCTCGTGGATATTCACAAGGACATGTGGACACGAGAGAGAGGGGACAATCAACTGCCTCATCTTAAAAGCTTTATCTGTTTTTCTTCTGTTCCTTGAAATAAAAACATCACAAGCATTTGTATGATTTTATAATACACACATGGAATAATTTAAAACATGATAAGCACATAATAATTCCAAATAAAGCCTTTTGAGGTTTTTTTTCAAGAGTAAAGGTATGTCAGGTTTTCTTCCACATTGTTTGACAGATTACTTATATTTCACTAGCTTACATTAAATCAGCAGTGCATTTAAGCTACTGATAGAACTCCACGAGCTTCACTGGAGTCAGGCTTTCCCTCCTCCATTCATTTTACACAATTGCTTCTTGCCTACTAATAACGAATTAGTTTTCTGTACTCTGCAAGGATGGAATTTTACTCTAGCCAATTTAAAATTCAATTTATGAACAATATATCATGTTTTGTAAGGGAAAAAAGCGTGAACTTACTTTCAATTAATATACATAGTGTGTATTTTAATTCTACAAGGTCAAACTATAAATAAAGATTGATACTGTGTTTTACGGTTCCTATCAGTTCTGCATACTTTCCATCTGGCTAGTTGAAATTACTTCTTGAAGGTCATATTAGCGCATAGTCTGAGCCAGTATATCCTTAAATAACATAACCAGTGTTTTCCCTCAGTAATAATCAAGTTATCTTTGATCTCTAATTCATGTTACATAAACACCTTTAAGGAATCTGAAATATATTCTTATGAAGTAAGCATAGATTTTCCAGGCAGGGACTGATTTCATAATTGTTCTGCTTTGGGGAAATTACCACTTTTAATAAATATATGTTATTCATTTTAATAACTACAGGAAATATTAATATTAGCCAGGTGACTTTTTTTAATGAGTTTGCAAAGAAGAATCCCACCTTAGGGTGCTAGACAAAGCCTTAGAATTACAGCCAAGTCACATATGATCAGCTTCAGTATGTTTGTTACAAAAAAGCAGCACATTACCTGTCTTAGATCCTGCCTATTCTGTCTACTGGCTTATCTTGCTGCCAGTTAAGAGCTTGTAGCACAGAAAAGAGTATTTTATTTATTTTTATTATAGAAGTACAGCAACACCAAAGTTTTTATTCACTGCATTTTGTTTGAATTAACTTCTTCTCCATATGAAGCATGGAGTTCTTTGAGCACCACGATAGTGCAATTCTTATATGCGTCATGTGACATCATGAGGTGGTGTAGTTCCACCTCCATAAGCCCTGTGTATTGTGGCTTCTTTATCATACAGACTTTAAGAAACTTAGCATCAGAATTTATTAAAACTTAGGCTGAGTTAATACATTTATAGTTAATGTCTTTTACATGTCATTATCATTTTCAAGGTGCTGTCTAACAAGGAGGAAGCATTGCTGATGGCCCCAAGGGGCACTCACATGAAAATAGAGAGATGGAAGATCATAAAATCAAAGTTTAGTTTCCTGGTTACTATGAAAAGAGGATGAAATGACACAGGTACTCCAGCAAGACATCTCCTGGGTTAACCACACAGCACAGAGTGCCACCCTGGGGCATAGCCAGCTAACACTGGCAGAACTGAATGCTCTGAAGAGAAGAGGATGCTTTTCCCATGTTTGTGTACAAAGTGGAAAATAGGGGTCCTCAAAGGCATAAAATGCATAATCTCTGAACACACTTATTTGTATAGATACATGATTAAGACAAGCACAAGAAACTTTTTACCTTTTCTTCTTTCCTGAAGAAGTTAAACGGTATAAAAGGCAGGGTTATGTCTAGATACAGGAAAAATATCTTTTCATTTGTTGTATCTTCAGTAGCTGCATTTTTAGGTATTGTTTTTGGCATATACCGTTTCTCTGGCACATATCCAGACACATCCTTTTAGAATACCCATTTATTGTCTGTGTGAATACTATATATTTCCATAGGTTTTCCAAACATCTGGCAGCCCTGTTGAAGCATGCCCTTTTGGTGTGTCCCTTCCCTCTCCCTTGCCCTGGGTCTGTGTCAGGCTTGCTTGAGTTTTTGTGACTATATGACATTGTTGACTCCTGCTTGGTTTGCCATCCCCTGCACTCTCAGATCATTTTCTGCAGAACTTGTAGCCAGCCCTCACTGTGTTCACCATTTCTCAGTGGGATAATTTGCACTTGCCTTTACCTGACTCCTCAACCCATTATTTTCAGTTAGTCAAGACTGAATACTAGTCCTGTCCTTCAGTATACTTGCAGTCTTTCCCGGCTGTCATCTGCAGATTTAATAAGTCTACTCTCAAAAACAGTCAGGTCAACAGTACAAATTCTATGAATGAGTGTGCTGAGTTTGTGTGGAGCTGCTTCTTCCTTTGTAATGTGGAGGGGCCTGCAGTGCTGGCCCCTGTAAGGAGTTCTCGAAACTTCTCTGGATCTAAATGTGGCTCTGGCCCTGGACAGGCCAATCTGGTGGCTCTGCAATCACTATTTAAGAAGAGAAATCTGCAGCTGGAGGAGACGGAAGGAGTGGGACAAGATAGAGATTGCTATGGGAACCCTGAAGTCAGGAAGAGAGAAGGGATGGAGGTGTGCCAGACCAGAGAACCAGAGATCCCCTTGTAGCCTTCAGCAAGCAGACAGACTGTCCCCCTGTCACCTGTGGAGGGCAGTGGCACGACTGACCTGCCAGCAGCTCCAGGAGGACCCCACGGCAGAGAGAGATTACTTTGTCCAGAGGGACAAGAGACTGTGTGGGGAGACAGCTATCTAACAGGACTGGCTGGGTGGAGGGCTGGCTGCAGAGACCCACACAGGAGGTAGTGAGGAGCTGCAGCCCCAGGGACGAATACACATGTGAGAGATCTGAGCAAGACTGCTCATTGTGAGGAGTTCTCATCCCCTGAGGACAAACACAGGAGCCAGTGGAACAGGACTGACCACAATCCCCATTCCCTGCCCCTCCTGCACCACTGAGAGGGGGAGGAGGTAAAGATATCAGGATCAGATGCTTGAGCCCATGGAGAGGTATGGGGGAAAGTGGTCTGAAAGGGCTGGTCATACTTGTGGTGCTTTAGCCAGGTGTCCACCAAGTCATAAAATTACTCCCCTTCCTAAACTGGACAGCAGAGAGAGAGAAATATAAAAAACGGTTTGTGAGTTAAGGATGGAGAGATCGCTCGGCAATTAGTGTCATGGGCAAAACAGACTCAGTTTGGGGAGAAAAAGGTTTGATTTATTAAAGGAACAATAACAATAGGAGATGAGAAATAAAACCAAATCTTAAAACACCTCCCCGCACCCCTCCCTCTTCCTGGGACTCTCCTTCTTTCCTCCTCAGCGATTGCTGTCAGTTCATTACAGATGGATTTTGCCTCTGCTTCTTTTCAGGGGGAAGGCCTCATCACACTTCCCACTGGTACAGTGTGGGGTCTTTCCCTATGGGATACAATCCCTACCAAACTTCTCCGTCGTGGGTCCTTCCTGTGGACTACAGTTCCTCATGAACTGCTCCAGCATGAGGCCTCCCACGGGAGCAGCTCCTCACACTCTGCCCCAATGTGGGTCATCCACCGGGAGAACAGTCCTTCAGGGACAGACTGCTCCAGCCTGAGTCCCTCATGGTCTGTGAGTGGACCTCTGCTCCCCAGTGGCCTCCATGGACTTCAGGGGCACAGCTGCCTCACCATGGTCGTCACGGCAGGTCATAGGGGAGCCTTTCTTTCAGAGCCTAAGCACCCTCCTTCCCCTCCTTCTCCACTGACCTTGGTGTCTGTGGAGATGTTTTCACATTCTCAGTCTTTGTTGCTGCTGCAGTTTAGCCACTGCCCAGCAACTTCTTCTCCTTGTCAAATACATTATTCACAGAGGCGTTAACTCCATCACTAATTGTTCGGGCCTGGGTCAGCTGCGGGATCCATCTTAGAATTGACTGGCATTAGCCCTGTCAGCTACAGGGGAAGCTTCTGGCAGATCTTTGTTTAAAGAAGCCACCTGTGTAGCTCCCCCACTGCCAAAAAATCTGGCCCAGGCAAAGGCACTACAATACTCTTCATACCCTCTATTTTACTGTTTATTATGCCTTTTGTTGGTGGCAAATTAATTTTGTTTTCTTCCCCAAGACTAATAGTCTTATCTGTTTTTCCCAGGACTGTAATTGGTAGGTGAGCCCTCCCTGTCCTTGGGGATCTCCATGAGGCCCTTGGTTACCTTTACTTTTCCCTATCCTGCCATGGGTGGTGGGGGAGAAAAAGTGAGCATCTGCGTGGTCCTCGTACCTGGCAGGGCATAAAGCCACAACAGTAAGTGCAAGGTCTGGAAGAGACCTGAAAAATAGTATCTAGTATGTGCTGTCAAGGCCTCAGATAGTCCTCTGCAAATGGTTTCCAAGCATTTTGACACCCAGATAAAGCAGTAGTCCTCTACTCGGTGGCCCAGGCTCATCTTTCCTAACTTTAGAGGCTTAACCTAGAGAGTAGTTACCTAAGGCTAATTTCATAGTCAATAATTAAGGGAAAGACAGCAGGCCATTCAAGTTATTCTTTGAAGTTGTCTTTCTCTTCACTGAAAAGAAGGAACACAGCACAGCCAAATTTTCTCCTAATTTAGACTCTTCATTCTGTGTGCTTGAAGTTGATCAGATGAAGTGGGAATATGTGATTTTGTTTATGCTAGTGTCAGGGTGGACAGTGTAGATGGGGAAGTATGAGTGAAGATGGGCTACATCACTTTTACCACATTCCCATTAGCTACATGTTTTGTCACTGCTGGAGAGGCTGATTAAGTTGGTTTGACTTGCTTGGGCAGACTGCTTGTTTGCTTTTGGTTCAATTTCTGGTATTTTTAATATTATACTGGAAACTGTTTAGAATATTTTCAATACTTGTAATAACTGGAGTTTCACTGAATGGACAGTGGTGCTGAACCCAGCAAGCTGAAACATAAAGAAGAGTGATTCCAGAGGATTTCAATTTTTCTTTGCTTCCAGCCCTTAGAATTCTCCTTTATGCTTAATTTAAGGCTGGAGTCCTACTGACAAGTTACAGCCTCCAGAAATGGGACTGACTGTGGAAGAAGTCAGTTCTGAACACAGATGCAGACTATCAAAAGTTTAACATTGGTTCAAAGACAGATTTTTGTAACTGCACTGAAGATATTACTGGGAATAACAGCATGAAAAGGTGACTCTTTTCACACTGTTTTTCTTTCTTAAATGCATTTCTAGAAAACTTGCTCCAGTGCACACAGCCTAAATGGTCTCAGCCATTAAAGGCCTGGTTTTCTCAGTGATTACAGTTGCCTGGACAAAAATCCTCATACTACAGTAGTGTTAAAATGACTAAGGGCGTTGGTGTCAGCATGAGCCTGTGGAGAAAGCTTCTCTTTGTGTCATTTTCGCATGCATAATAACAGCTGATGCGCAGAATATTTTTAATATCAGAGTGGGAGGATATGAAAACCACAGGTGCAGTTTCAGAGGTGCAGCTCACAAATTTAATGGTGTTATTAGAAGCTGAAAATGCACAGCTCTTTATTGGTAATGGAAATGGGTTTGGACCCCTATGAACAGACATAACGAATGCATTGCACGTTCACCAGCTGAATCATTCCTCAGTGTACCATTCAGCGCACAGTACATGGTAGGCTCCGTGATAAGCTGTACAGCATCAATCCCCCTTTCTGCCTTTAGAAAATGTGGGGTTTTTTTTAAATTTGGTTTTCTAACTTTTAAAAATGTTTTATACGTTGCCCTAATACCTCATTAAAATTGCACATCCTTTCGTGATTTCTTTATGTGAAGGTGTAGTTTTCAGTACAATTTAACTAGGTTAAATGTTAAAAATTAAATGTAATTTTGGCTTGCATTAAAAAAAATAAAAAGTAAGTATTCCAATAATTAGGGACTGAGAGTTAGGTTTGGATTTGGAAGTTGTATTTAGGTTCCCAGTGTCCCATCTGATTCTTTACTAGCCTATTGGAATATGGTGAAGATGTCTTCTAAAATTAAAACTGATAATATAAAATGCTGCTTGAAGTGAAATAATAAGCTAAAGTTCCTGATCATCAATTAGACTGAAGCAACGGTATTGAAGCAACAGTATCTTGTTAATCTCACTGTGCTGTGTTGTCAAAAACTAAAGGAAAGCATTTTTTTCTAAAGCTCAAAACTTAGACCTTTCTTAATAACACTAGAATTTTTCAAACAAAGAACATTTTATTTGATTCCAGGTAATATTCAAGATGGTGTACTCCCTCGTTGCCGAAGCTTATTTGTATGAGAATGTGGAATAGTTGCTTTTTAATATATGCTAAAATTACTGGAAAATTCCTAGCAACAAAAAAATACACATAAACAAGAATCTCCCTTTGGTGGATGAAGCAAATCAGAAATCAGAACTGGAGTAACTTGCAGCATTTGCACATCTGATGAATGACTAAATATGGGAAACCAGTCTTTCTCTTACACCTACCTTTCTCTTGCATTTTGGTTTTTTTAGCCTTCAATTTTATTTTTATTGAAGCGCCATTTTGTGCAATTATTGTCTCACAAAAAAAAAAAAGTTAAGTTGAAATAAATATTAACTACAATTAGAATTAACAATTACATTCAGAGAATCACATTAGCAGTAAAAATATATACTAATTAGTATTCAAATTAAATTACTCCCTTATACTCCAAGTAGTTATTTTTTTCTGCCTTTTCAAAAGAAACTCCAATATCCTCCTTCAGTTTCTCCATTAAATTTGAGCTTAATTAAAAAATTAATCAGGTATTGCATCTTTTTATGCTTGCTTGTTAGCTAATTGGTGACTGCTCTTCTATCAAAACCTACAGCAGTAGAAGGTAATCCCATTTAGATGCATAGAAGTGAAAGAATCAAGTATTTGCAGCAACTCATGGCTTTCCGCCATGTTAACATCCTGATGTTTCTTTATGAAGGAAAGAATGTATCTGGGTTAACATTAACATGACTTCTCCTTGAAAGTCTGGAAAAACATCTGTCAATCTGCCAATCTTCCTATTAACTACCTAAGCAAAGGCAGGGACAAGATTTCATTACTTTCAGGAGACTGCCTCTGATTGCATTTAGGTTTATTCATTGCTAGACCTTTTGTTTTTAACAATAGCAAAATAGTAGCTGGAATCCTGTCTGATTTACAACTCACTAAATTTCTATGTGTTTAATCCAATTAAAACTGGAAGGATTGTTGCCAGTATGTCAACAAAAACTGCAATATGAGGATTAGTTTACAGAAATTGCTGAATTCTTTTGTCTTGACCAAATGACAGAATGATTCTTGTAAGATGAGTGCATACTAAAAAGATGAACTCTGATAAACTGACTTTTATGTTCAGATAAAAGCCAGTCTGAGTATGAGGAGAACATTTTTCAATCAATTTCTTAAAAGCAGCTTTGCATGTAATTGGAGACACATCTCTTGCTTAAAAGCTGGGGTGGGGGTAGTACATTAAAACACAGAGGCTGGGCCTCTTAGTGCTGTGGAGTGCACTGTAACTATAGCTTTACAATGCATCTGTGCTAAGCTAGATGCTGCTGTGCAGAGGGGCCATGCCCTTCCATCTCACTCCTCCTGGCTGTTTGCTCCTACTAACACTGATGATGAGCTCCAGGGTAAGACTAGAAAGTTTAAGGAGTTAAGCTGACAGAAAATGAACCTTAGCATGACCTGCCAAAAGTGAGACCAGCGGAACGGCACAGCTGGTACAAGATGCAGGTATGTACCTGGCAATAGGAGTGCCCCTTTTGGAATCAGTCCACAGTTATACCATGTCTTCTGTATCATAAAAACTCACCTATGTGATGTAAATCAGGATTGTATAGGAGATTACTCTAATACTATACAATTCAAAACGTAGTTAATTTTAGAAATTTACTTTTGAAACCCCACATAAAGATATTATTTAGAAGATATGTATAATGTATTGAAATACGTAGCAGATATGTGGACTAACAAATACATGGAATATATAACATAAATGGAATATATACGTAATATGATTATGATACAAAACAGCAGAATTTGCCATGCAAATGTGGGTTAATTGGCATAAAGTGCTAGTGGTACAAAGTATGTACTTAATTTTGTGCATGTTCTTACGCGCTTTGCTGAGCTGGGATTATGGTGAACACCCTCTAGTCATGTGTCAGAACATCAGTTAAATCTACATAAATCAATATCGTGTCAGCAGTTTTTTAGATTAAATTGCATGACTAGATGTTTGTAGAATATTTTTACAGGTACAGGCCTAAGAAAATAGGCACCTTTTATAATGTTGTTTTTGTATAAAGCCACCTTGGACTCTGAATATTTGTGAATATAATTCTTTACTAAGCAGCTTCATTCTAAAATGTATAAAATCCAAACGAATGTACTAGTTTGCAAATTGTTCAAAACCTGCAAGACAGCATGTTTTGTAGAGTGCCTAAAACTAGGGAAAACCATGACATTTGCTCAGCTGAATGCAGGAGATTTTACTTATGCACTCAATTCATGATTACACAGAATAAGTAGAAAAAAACATATTCTGCAGTACCTGTAATCAGTCTATACAGATAAGAAGTGTGTAAATCCTCTAAAGAAAGATCCTGATACTTTACCGTAAGACACAAAGATTTGAAAGCCAATAGGCCCAAATAATTTGGTGAAAGTTTGGTTATATTGCTGCTGATCTTGACCTCAATGATCTGTAGGCAGGCAACGTGACATTGCATCTGTAGTCAAGATAATAGAATCCCAGGTAATGGGAGAATTGACTTCAATTTGTTAGACGTCAGAACTAATACCAATACACTGCAAGTCAATACTATTTGCATTACAAGTGACTGGCTTGTTGCAAGATATGGAAAAGAACATACAGCACGAAGCTATGCTCCCAAGCAGCATACGAATTCAAAGCATAATTCAATTTTCAGATATATTTTTATCTTCTTATCACTTTATCGTGTCTATATGTATGAATGCCCATTTGCAGAAACAATCGATGAAATAGATCTTTCTAAACATTACTCAGAAAAAATGTTCATCATGCAAACTTATTTATAATTGCCTCTTATCAAATGTAGTAACAAGAGTTGTATGTATTTGTATGTATGTAATTTGTAACAATAATTTAAATCACATGTGACTTTTAAATAATATACAAATAAGAAAAGGAAGAATTGGTAAAATCCGTTATTGCAAATTGTCGATTTTGAATTGTGACAACAAAAGCTGATGATGAAAGGTTGCAAAGTCAGGTGCCTGGCACCAGCAGAGGAGATTGCAACACAGGCAAACAGTAGCAGCATATACTGACTGTTACCAAGTAATATATAATATGGATTCTGTTCTGCTCAAATCTGACATACGTACTGCAGCAAATTATTCCTCCTTTCTATGGTACAGACTCCATGCACACACTAGAACTCTTTATAACACTGCTACGTTCCAGAGGGTGCTGATGGCAAATTTCTCCTTGCTGGAAGGAGACAGCTTTCACCCAACTTCCCAGGAAAAGCTTCACATCTCCTGGTTTTTTAGTTTAGAATAAAATAAACATGTGACAAACTTGGAGAGTTAGCTGTTATTCAATATTCTAGTTTCTGCTTGTTAGAATTGTACATAGTTTCATGCATGAGCTGGGGCAGAGTTAACCTTGGCTTGGGGAATAGTAGGGCAGCAGGAGCTCCCAAGGTGCACAGTAGCTTAGGTACTTCAGTGCTAGGATACCACAGTTTGTGAATCCCTGCATAATATTTGTAAATTGTTTTGAAATAATATTTCGAAATAGGATGTTAAAGTTCGAAGAGCTGTTTTTTTAAGGATAGCAAGAAGATTAAGTACCTCGCTTCCACTGAAGTGAATCATCCTTTCCATCAGTCTTGAAGAAAAAAACCCCAAACTGTAGAATTTAATGTGAGTAAAACCCATAAGGTTGCCCAGTCACGCAGAGTAATTTATGGAAAGTTTTATATATGAGATTGCAAGTGATTGGGTGCTTATTTTCTGTCAATCTCAATTGGGAGTTTTGTCAGTGATTTATAGAGGGGTGGACCTCACCTCAAAAGGACATTAAAAATTATTTTATGGGTTTTATAGCAGCCATAAAATTTTTTATTGAATTCTGCACGATTTCAGTCCATAGGACTCTTTGGCATAATAAATGCCTTGTAATCAATTTGCCTGAACTAAGAAATAGGAGTTATGCTAAAGCCTGTGAATATTTACCCCTGAAGATTGTTTTCTGGTAATGCATAACCCTTCATTTATTGATAGCGATTGCTGCTGAATTCTGTGGCCTGAATTTTCTGTTGCAATCAATGGATAAATCATAAAGTTGAAAAGTGCATATTGTTCTTTATCAGGGAATAAATGCCAGTGCTCTACACATCTGTGATTATATTGACCTTATTATGGGCAAATCCAATGTGGAATCAAGCAGCTACTAGAGCAGTGGCCATAATTTTAGGACTGGTTTCTTGCTCAGAAGGGCAGCCTTCACTCTGTTGTCACAGCTGCCTAATTGAAGTTTGATCACACAGCTGGATCACACACCCATGACTGCTCTGCGGCTTTGGCAACTTGTTGCTGTTACACTGACTTTTTGTTTCTCAGTCATAAGCAAATTAAAGCAGGCAGCTGCAAAATCATCAATAGGTTAAATTCATTAGCTGTTCTATGTATGAAATAAACAGGAAAATGAAACTCTCCTTGGTCTTAATTAGTTCTTATAAAATTTGGCAGGGAAACAAAGACATTTGTACACTCCTCTGTTTTTATAAGAGACTTGCCTGAAAGAAAAACCTCAGACATGTAATTTCCTTTTTTTTTCTCGGGTTTTTTCCTCCCCTGCTTAATGCTCTCAGTCAGAGGCTAAGCCAGCACCCTCCCTCTAAAGGTAGAAAGAAAGGTGGTTTGGCAAGGGGTTACGCTATGTTTCTCTTGTGCATATCGGGGCATGTTCTGGGGAGCCTGCACAAGCTGTTTCCACAGTGATAGGCCACACTCTCTATTTACAGTCTCCTGTACAGGTAATTCATCTACAGGAGAAGACTTAGCCGAGTGCTGTGGTTCCACAATCATTACCGCTGGCTCTGGGCCATGCCACATCACCCAGCAGTACAAATTTGATCTGAATCAGGTGTGGGCACACGATTACATTTATGTCAAATTAGCAGAGCACTTCGTGAGGATTTTATGCCGCCTGTCTGCTTTTATCCTGACTGATGAGGAACATGCGGTGTCTGAACCACAGAGGGTTAGGGCTGTGTGGGCAACCAGTGCCTGTTGTAGCAGTCCTCCCATCGGGGCAAAGTTAACCTGACAGAGTTTTGTTTGAACAAATTGAACTGGCAGAAAAAAATGGGAACAGCACATTGTGTCACGCACCCATGGCACTGTAAAGCTGGCAGAGCAGAAGCCTCCAAAATATTTAATATACTGTCAAACATTGGCCTATTCCATAGCCACAGTCTAGTTCGGTGAAGTCTTAGTTCTCCTCATTCATGCTGTTTTCCACAGAATTTACTTGTGCTTCACCCTTGCCTAGTATTCTGGCCCCTATATGCTTTTTAAGGTGCGGTTTTGTGATGAGCTGAAGACACAGTAAGGCTTACTGCTGCTGAAAAGGTCTTATGTCACCACTTCCATTGCATCAGCTCTAGTAATAATGCCAGTCATGGGTTGAGTCAGACTAAGAAGTTGATTTAACTGAAAACTAAGGAAAGAAAAAAAAATCAGTGAAAGTTTGAACCACTCCTTTGCTGGCAGCCTTTAGATTGCCTTAAGCCAACTGTAAGCCCATGGGTTCAGACTTTGAGTTTCAGCTCTGAGTATTTTCCAGATGAAAGGTCATGTAAGGGGGGAAAAAACCCCCTGAGAACAGTTGTGATAAATGGTAAACAATGAAGCTATTAATTTACTGAAATCTTAGTCTGCTGAATTATTGGGAAATATTTCCAGCAGCTTTTTCTACACCTAGTATGTGGAGAATAGCATTGGAGTTTATACTTTTGCTTCTTTACTGGTGAAATAGTTATACTAATTAAATACAGTTTTAGGAATTTTTTCCTTCTCATCCATTAATCTGTAGTTCCTCTGTTCCTGTGATTGCATATTGCTTTAATTGTTTGAGTTTTAACTCAACCACTGAAGAGACATTTCTTTCTGGAACTAGAAAAGGTAGTTACTCATCAGCATGTTAGAAAGAGTTTACCTTTCTCAGCCATCAATTAAGCGAGCATCTCTAAGTGTAATAAATCCTATGTGAGGACTAATGAAGCGGTGAAAAGAAATAGCTACTGACTTCCATCTCCCCAGCTGCACTCCCTCCCTCCTGGGGACTAGGTAGGTAAGGAAAAAGCTTGTAGGAATTTGGGAGAAAGTAGTTGGGAGTAGGTACAGGTTAGAACTGAGGATTATGTTGGGGATTTTAGTGACAAGGTTGCTTACACAAAGACTGCAGGAGATGTCAAAGAGTGGTTGATTAAGAAAACTACGTGAAGGAGGAACAAGTGGGGAGAACTGTTGGGTGCTTATGAAAAGGTTGTACCTGGTGGGGAGGACTGAAAGCAGCTGTTGATTCCAAAGGAGCAGGTACCGAGAAGATGTGGTACTGCTGTTTCCAGTAAAATGACCTGAGAAATAGGTCAAAGCACTTATTTATACTGTTCTAGCTAATCTTCCTGATTCGTAGGTGAGTCTGATTAGGCTAAAACGAACACCACTGCTACCAGAACTGTGAATTTGTTAACTTATGATAAGAAGTGGTAGAATACTGCCTTAAAGTGCCACATCTGTTTGCAAAATAAATCACCAAGACATTGCCTAAATAAGGAACTCTTTTACTTCACTTTTGCTTGAAGTTCTAGGTAACTCACCCCTGAGTGGTCAAAGCTATATAAAGTAGGGACTTCCTACCCTTTGCATTTCATCATAATCTCTCTGGTACTTACAAAGTAGGAACTGAAAAGCATGACCCACTCTAAATTAGGGAGGATAATAATTTTTAAGCCTATAATTCCAGGGGAAAGAAATGTTTATATCCTGCCACTGCTATAGTCCACCAAGCCTTTGCACTGGACTTACTGGAATGAGCTAGGCAGTTATAGTTTTAGATTGCTTCTCTCTGTCAAGTTGACCTCTCAAAGGTGTGAGCAATTTGGATATGCAACTGATATGAACCTTCGTTTACAGTTCACATTTCTTGAGTTTGCTGCTTTATTTCCAACACTGCAGTTGTTGAAAGATATTAAAAGTGCAACATATATTTGAATTGAGATATTCGACATGAATAGTAACAGAAGGTCACAATATGTTCAGAAAATTCAAATATATGAATGTTCTCTTATGAATACATCTTGTATAGATGGAGTTGCAGATGGGTTACCAGATGGAATACCTTTCTTCCAATATAGTTACATGTATTTAAAAATGGATGCAATACAATCACATTATCCAAATCAATTCTGTTATTACTTTTGTAGCCATAATAACAGTAACTAATCTGTAACAGAGAAATGTGACAAGAGGAATGTAGTTTCTTGCTCTAGAATTGTTGTCTGAGATCTAAAAAGTCTCACTCTGAAGGAAGCACCTTAAACAGTTCTCTCTTCATTAAGAGATTGTTTGAATGTCTAACAGGTAGCATGCAATACAGTTCAGACAGGGCACTGGATGTCTAGGGGCACGTGAAGTAGAACTGGCTAGAAAGAAGGGACAAAAAGAACATTTTGGGACATATCTGCCTCAGAAGTACTCTTTCCTTCTTAACAAAAGTCAATCCTTGTGCCTGAGCCAGAAGCCCAGCACTTCTTGGCAGAAGCACCCTTTCCCCACTTGCTCTGTCTTTTGTCCTTTGATTAGCTTGCTCAGCTGGGTGTTTTCATCCATTTATGTCTTTCAGCTCCAGCTTCTTAGTTCCTGAACTTGCTATGAGCCAGGAAAAGTAGGGAGTGGTGGGAGGAAGGACCAGAGTGACTCAGAATTCTTCAACCCCTAGCTCTGGTTGTATGTAACTCGAGACTCCTGAAGCAACCCCAGATCTCCTGCTCTGTCTCAGCCATGTTTCAAATTTTTTATAGGCTGATATGCAACTTCGCATTTCTAGACATGTTCTGATTTGTCTGTTTTGAAATACATGTACCATATAAATGAAAGTAAGACATTTTAGATATTAAGTCCTTCGGGACTAGGACTGTCTTTTAGTTTTGCATTGCCTGCCACAGTGGCATTGAGATGTACTGTTAGTTTTTGTGATACAAAAAATTTAAAAATTAATGAGGAGAGTGAACAAATATTGAAGTATATATTTTATTACTCTATATAGATGTTTCGATAGAAGAATTATGACAATTTGTTACAGTATAAGTCTTTTAAAGATCCATTTGAATGTACCCAGGATACAGAATCCCCAAAGAAAAGAATGATTTTGCAGAGATTGCGTTTGTTTCCTTCAAATAAAACAAGAATACGTATCAGAAAAGCAACACACATTACAGAGCAGTGTTAGCTCAACACACCAGAGGGAGCTGCGTTCACACAGAACTGTAGGTCGAGGTATATGACAGGACTGCAGAACAGTGGTGTTTTTCTTAATGATAGGATGTATAAGTACAGAAGAGTTGGGTAACCTGAAAGTGTGTTTATTTTCTTCCCTTTATATTTTCCCCCTTAATTACTTCTTACCATTAAAAAGTGTACTTTTTGATTTATTTTCTTTTGGAAGAATGATAAAGTAATTTCAAAGACTGAGATCAAGGAAGTAGATTGAGTTATCTGGTTCATTGTGTTCATACAATGTAATAGAATTAACTATACCTATTCTATTGTTTATGTCCTGGAAAAGATACTTTAACTATGCTATATTGACTTCTTATAAGAATGAAAAACACTCACATTTTAAGTTGACGTGTCTTGCCTTGTCCCCATTCAAAGGTGAAATTTGATGGAATATTTGAAATTAAAGAATATACCCTAGAGCAAGAGAAATGTTAAAATCCCATACTTCACATTACACAGCATCCACTTTTTTTTTTTTTTAATAATCTGTCATACTGTTGCTTCTTGTTTCATAAATAGTGGTGTTTATGTAATCATAATTAATTACACTCCTTTTTAAAAATTATTTATAGTTACAGTCTCAATCAAGCACAAACTCACTGACTCTTGACAAAGCAGACTTAACTGGGTTATGGGGCTCCATTAATCCATTTGCAGGACTTTAGTCTATGTAAAACTGTACTGGGTGTCCAAGTCAAGATCTAGGTAGCAGAGCACTGTAGGGAAACACCCATGGGAGGAAATCAGGCACTGGATACAGCCAGCTCCACAAGACCTGCCACAGGACACAGATAAGCCCATCATCCAAGCTGATGGCAACTCTGGAAAACATATTTAAGAAAAAGCAAAACACTACATTGCACTAAGGAGTGAGGGAAAAGTGTGAGAAACATCAAGGTCAGAGAAGAAGGAGCAGGAGGTGCTCCAGGCACCAGAGCAGAGAGTCCCCTGCAGCCTGTTGAGAGGGCCATGGTGGAGCAGGTATTTCCATTCATTCGTGGAGAAGGCCACGGTGCAGCCAGTATTTTGCTGCAACCCATCCACCTCATGCCAGAGAAGGTGAATATTTCCTGAAGGAACCATGGGCCATGAAGAGGAGCCCATGTAGGAGCAGGTTCTCCAGAGAGGAAATATAGCCTGTGGAAGACTCCCAGTTGGTGAAGGACTGCAGCCTGTGGGAAGGACCCATTCTGGCACCGGAGAAAAGTCTGAGGAGCAAGGAACAGCAGAGAGGAGCTGTTATGAACTCATGACAACCCACCATTCTCCGTCTGCCCTGCACCACTCAGGAGTGAGGGAGGGTAGATGAGTGGGGAATGAAGGAGTGAATTTGAGCCTGGAAATAGACTAGTGAGGAGAAGGTGTTTAATTTTTGTCTTTGTTTCTCAATATGCAAATCTATTTTAATTGGCAATAAATTAATTTTCCCCACATTGAGTCTGTTTTGCCCGTGACAGTAATTGGTAAGTGATTTGCTTGTCTTTATCTTGATCTATGAGCTTTTAATCTTATTTTCTCATACTATTCTATTAAAAAGGGGGAATGAGACAGAAATTAGGTAGGGGTCTGTCAGACAGCCAAGTTTATAATTTGGAATTGAATGATCTGGGAAACTAACTTTTGGAGTTTAAAAGGTGAACTATTTGGTTCCAAGGATGACATAACTTGAGCAACTGGGCTTTTTATGCCTCTGGCATTTATTGTCTTCTCTATTCCAAATGGAAAGGAATGGCTCTCCAGATTTTTTCATGGTATAAGTCAGAGGATAAGCTCCATCAGAACAAGAGAAGACATCCTACATCTTTTGTTTTGATAAAAATTTGCAAGCACTCAGGAGAAGTCCTAATGGGAATTGTTCAGTTAATCCTGTTCTGGAAAAGACTATATATTAAGCCTAAGCCATGAAGAAAAAACAGTGAAAAGTGAAATAAGTCAAATAAGTGAACCTTTTAAGAGGTAGACTGTTTTATCTTTAAATAAATTTAATACATTTACAGGGGAACAAAAAGACAAACTCAAGACTCTATTAAGAGTAAAGCACAGAAGAGCAAATAACTAAATACACAGTCGTCCCATTTTTTTGGTGTCATTAACTCTCAGATATATCAACTTTTAGGCTCATGAATTTTTTATTTGTTCTTTCATAGATCTTTCTGAGAGATAATCAAATGGATACTGGACAAACAAACAAAAGGAGTAATCAGACTCCACTGACCTGTTTAACCTTGATTGTGAAGGATGAAAAGCAGCATCTGCTTTCTGTGGAACAGGGCTTCTCATGGAACTTGCTTCTTTCCTTTTGGATTACATTGGTTTAAAGACATCAAGATATTGAACTGATGATGTTGTGAGTTTATATGTGCCAGAGTGTGCTCACTTTTTGAAGCAGGTATGTTATTCTCACCTTGCCTTATTTTTCAGTGCAAATCCAAAGGAATTACGGGTATTGTAGAAGAAAGATATATTATTGCAACCCCTTATAAAACAATTAACACCAGATAGTACAAAATTTGTACAGAAACAGATGAATTTAACTGAGGTCATATCCACTTAGGACATGTGGAATTATTATCAGAATTTGGTTTGTCTTTTATTGTCTTTTATTGTCATCGAAGAAAGGAAATTATTTTTTTTTTATTCTATTCTACTGGAACACAAATACACAGCTTGGAAATAGGATTCTAATGTAATTTCAGCCATCCAAAATGTATCTAGTACTAAAATTGTAGCTGTTCTATCTTCTTTATTAAAGAGAGCATAACTTTTTCTAGGAAAGTGTAATCTCATTGTACTTTTAGTATTTTATAGGACTGCTTTAAATCAATAAGAAATAATTTTGAGTAGCTAGACTTTTAAGGTGATTAGTCACTGGAAGACCAAATAGGCTAGTGAGTATAAATTTCCATAGCTGACTAGGTTATTAAAATTCTTCTATGATGAAATATAAATTACATTACTTTTTAGTTCTTCAGAATAAGATCCATCACAACTTTTTCTTTAATGCTTCACGGTTGTCATGTAGCTAAACAGCATTATGTAATGAAATTTTAAAATAATGCTATACATCTGTGATTTTACATGGTTGCCCACCATTATCTTCTGTGTTAGCAAGCTTTATGTGCCTTTCATGATTCCAGTGTGATCAGGATAGATCCCAGGATTATATTAAACATACTCTGGGCATAATATTATTAACAAGCAACACTGTAACTACTACAGGTGGTACATAATATCTAGATGCTCATATATAATTTCTTAATTGTTAAGTTAAAAAGTTCAGTCCATTTAGTTGATGATTTGTGTACAGCACTTAAAAGTAGAAAGGATTTTTTTTTTTTTTCAGTAAATCACAAGACCCTAAATTGCATGTTAGCTTATTGGAAGAAGAAGAAAACATTGTGGTACATAAGAATACGTTTAGACCATTTAGCAAATCAGTAGCCAGAATTCTTCAATGGATTATATTTCTGTGTGTACTTACATGGTATTTGGTTTTATTTTTGGTATTGAGCAGAGTTGAAGAGCTTAAGTGTTACAAGTCTGTTTCTCAACCAAAATGAGGCCTAGTAAATAATATATGAATAATGGTAAGATAGTGTTTCTAGCTCAGCAACAAGAGATGAAATAGCAGAGTGGGTAGTCTTATCTAAAAACACAGGTTCTCAGAATTTTTTCTTGTGGCTGGGGTTTCAGTTGTGTTTTAGGCTTTTTCTGTAATCACATCTCAACATTTGGAGAAGGGTGCAACATACAAATAAAGAGATTGTGGTGGGATTTTGTTTGGTAGGTCTGCCATAAAAGAGCTGAAGCTTTCCCTTATGAATATAGGTATCTGTATCTGGTGTTTTAAATGATGGTTTATAGGAATTTCTTCATGTCTTTAGCTAGGTCTAGTTTAAAAATATTTGGTTCTTCAAATCCAGAAGGATGAACAGTAAAGAAGGAGTAGAGCCACTTGGTGGAGAATCATTTGTTTGTCTGCTTTGCTTCTGTGCTGAAAGAGGAATGAGCAAAAGATCAGAAGTGAACTAAATTCGTCAGTCCATGCTTAGTCTTTTTTTGTACTGTGGCTGTTAAATTTATCACAAGCTTATGAAGTCAGCCCAAAGTCTTGTATCTCAAATAAGATAGGACCCTGATTGACATCAGTACTTCCCATAAATTTGCAATAAATGGTTCCTTTATAATACTGAGATCATTTCTTGGTATCTAGTCTCATTGCCTAGGTCCAGTTTCATTCCACCTGTATTCAGGCACATGAGATGAGAATACGTTGTCCGGAGCACACTATAGAGGTAATACAGAGAAAGTGTTTGGTCAGTTGTCATCCAAGTATGTATCTGTATTGACAATGTAAGGAGTCGAGGTTGGCTAAGCTTCAAACTTGATTGCTCAACTTAGGCACTTAACATTGGTTAGGCTGAATTAGAATCCTTGTGTTGAGAAAGCAAAAATTCACCATTGTGTTATGTTGGGTTATACTCAGAGATACACTGAGTATCCCACTGCAAGAAGTCAATAGCCTTAACAAATAGTAGAATATTCTTTTAAGACTTAGAAAAGGTAGGTGTAAACTAACACAAAACCAGGTGGAAATACAATGTGCAGGTATGAAGGCCGTAGGAAATTAAGCCATTCATTTCTATGAGAGCAACGTCAAACCTTTAAGATGAAGAGTGATATCCCACAGAAGAACTTCTGTTCTTTGTTTTTTTTGCTTTTCTATCTTCTCAAATAATAGTAAAATACCTTAAGGGATGGAGAATAATTTAGAGGAGATTTCATTCTAGTTTTACTGTCGTGTATTTTTAACCTTTTACTATCTGATTAAAATATCTTAAAATGAACCATAAGAAATACTTTCCATGTATACCTGAAGTCACTACAATTGCAAATTCTTTTCTACATTAGCAGCTTTGGTAATGCAGTGCTAACATGACTGAACAAAGGCAACGTGCTTTGTCAACGTCAGGGGAAGCATTGTATGAAATCCTGGCCTTAGAGAAGGGAGCAACACATGATGAGATTAAGAAGTCCTATAGGTATGTAAAATGTTCTTTGCAACATATATAAAAATGCTTGTGTGTCTGGCATGATTATGATGGTAAAACTTTTTGAGTTACCTGCACGGTTGACATTTATTTTTACAATTCCTGGGGATTTTTTGCACTGTGAACTTGAAAAGAATCAGGACCTAGAAGTAAGACTAGAAGGAGGTAATTTTCCTCTTAAATCTATTCTGCTGCTATTCAAGGAAAACTTTAAAATGTTGTGAGTAAAACAGATGTTCTTAACATCAAAATATGCCAGACGTGTACTTGCAGGTTTAAAAGTTGTAGTAAAACTTTTATTATAGCATCATTCTGAGTGTTGTTGGTATTACCTGTCAAACTTCAATAAAGCTTGCTATTCCTATCAAATGTAAGAATATAATTAAAATGAAAGGCCTTAGGAAATACATCTACTTGCATCACTGTTTAGTTTGAATTTTGCTGGGACTCTGTTCTCTATGTTTTTTTAAAAAAAATTTTCTCTCTGCTTTTCCTTCCTGAAAGCATCTATTCAATGGAGGTGAGAAAAATAGTGAATGTCCAAACTCTTCAAGTAATGGAAGGAAAACTGTTAACATCTCATGGTTCTGTTCTCTTGCATAACTGTATCACTGAGGGATAAACTTACTACAGTATCAAATTCACTCATGACTTGCACCTTTTCTGTCCCTGTAGTATACCCTAGCTGCAGAAACAATCTTATGTATCACACCTCCTGTTTTCCTGTTGCTTTTAGATTTAATTTTCTAGAAAGGAGGCCTTCTTTATTCCCAAAGGATAGAGTTGTCATGAGAGAATGTAGAATGGAATTAACTTTATTTACTGCTGAGCACGAATACAGATTATTTACACAGTGATCTATGGTAAAACAGACAATTGTGTTTTATCCATCTTTATTAGTAATTATAACACAAAAAAGACTACTTCTCACTAAAGTGGAAATGTCAGAGGGATATATTTTTAATGGAGTAGCTGTAAATATTTGCAAGATAAAATGATGAGTCAGTCTCATAGATTTCCTTTAATTATCTTTTAATTTATGCTAATCCAAAAATCTGCTGCTGAGAATATCTAATGGATGTTCTTTAGTACAAGGTATAAAACCAGCAATTCTTGATTCTGAGTTTCCTGTCATTATTAATTAAGTCATTATTAATCATACTATCACAGCTTAGGGAAAAATTTAATTTTAATAAACATGACCAAGGTATCACTCTGTGTTTTTATTTGTAGTTTGGCAGAGCTGAAGATACCAAGCAGTAAAGCTAACATGCTTCTAATCAGCAGAAATTCAAAGGAGATATGTTGTCAATACCCTACAAAATTAATCTTTCATTTTTTTTTCCATATTAAATTAAACTGGGCTTTCATTTCCCTATTCCAGTCTGACAATGAGGCAATAAGCAAGGACATAATATAATTCTAATATTTTCCATAGAAGTTTAAAAAAAAAAAAGTATGAGAGATTCTTTACAAAAAGTAAGTACAACAACGTCTCAGTAAGAGAGTAGATATTGATGATTGAGATATTTAGCACTCAAAATACAATTTAAAAACTGAAAAATGGAGTGATAGTCACTTCCTATGCATAGGCCAATGGACTGTACTACTCCTCATATAGCCCTGCAAGCTGTCATTCTCTGGAAATATGACAGGCTCCTAGTAAGCCCAAAGGAAATGGTACTGAAGCTAATGCTATCACTTTAAAGCTGGTGGTGACCCCAGGAAAACACAGTGCTAAAGAACACTGTCCCCTGCCCAGTGTTCACACCAGGAGGCCTTGGCTGATCATCTTCCCAATATGAGGAAGGAGCTCAGCTTAGCCTGGGCCAGAGCCAAAAGGACACTCCTTCGAGCCGGAGTTGAACCAGCGACCTAAGGATGGCTGTGCAAGGGAACCTACAGTCCTCCGCTCTACCAGCTGAGCTATCGAAGGAATCATGGGGCCATGCCCAGTACCTCGCCCAGCACACACTCATCCAACACCTCCCCAGGCACAGCACGGCACGATTCCTCTATTTCAACATCCTGCTTCAATCTGTCAGCACCAGCATCACACCACCTTGCTCAACCCTCTAGCCTGCTCTGTCATCAACACAGAAATAGAACATCTCCACAAGCTCCTGCCACCTCATCTTCTACATCTGCACTCCCTTCAGGGCCAAAAAGCAGGACCTTACCCCTGTCCAGTTGCACCTTCTCTAGATTCCACTTCAACTGTGCTGTCATTTGCTCACTGCTCAAGCACCAGCCAAATGGACACCCATTCCTCTAATCCATAACCTGTTTCTACAAGCTGCAAGGTCCTACCTAAGCCCTTTCATTCTCCCTCTCCAAGCTGAAAATGCTCACTGTCCTCAGCTCGTCCTCCAAAGGAAATCTCTATGTTCCCTGAGCTTGCTGGCTGCTCTACTCTGAGGTTGCTCTATTTCCTGGGTGTCTTTCCTCTGCAGGGGAGCTCAAAGGTGGATACACAACTGGATATGACGGTTGGCAACTATCAAGTAAAGAGGAAGAAAATCAGTTCCTCTCTGAGACACTCATACTGCTCTTGATGGAGCCCTGGAGGTCATCCTCCTCTCTCAAGATGCCTAGGAACACAGGGCTCTCTCAGCACATCTCTCAACAGCCCCCAGAGAAGATGAGGTCCTCCTGTACCAAGGTTCTGCTGTGTAGGCAAGGGGAAGGAAAAGCTTTGGAGAATGCGGGCATCGATCCCGCTGCCTCTCACATGCTAAGCGAGCGCTCTACCACTTGAGCTAATTCCCCAGCCCACAGGCTCTGCCTTAGGACCTCTCCCCTCCCAGGCACACAGCCCTGACCCAGACTGCCCTAAACCCAAACGTGGGCCTTCCATTGGCTTTGGCCTCCAACCAGCACCACCCCAACCACTCACTTGCCTGATGGACTGTGCTCAGGACCACCATCCCCTGCCCACGCTCCAGCCAGGGAGGCCTTGGCTCATCGTCTTGCCCAGCTGAAGCAAGAGCTGAAGGCCAGGCAGCCCTTGAAGGGGAGCTAGGCAGGCAGAGCTAAAAGACACGTGTCACGGGTCCTGGGCCAGAGCCAAAAGGACACTCCTTCGAGCCGGAGTTGAACCAGCGACCTAAGGATGGCCGTGCAAGGGAGCCTACAGTCCTCCGCTCTACCAGCTGAGCTATCGAAGGAATCATGGGGCCATGCCCAGTACCTCGCCCAGCACACACTCATCCAACACCTCCCCAGGCACAGCACGGCACGATGCCTCTATTCCAACATCCTGCTTCAATCTGTCTCAGCACCAGCATCACACCACCTTGCTCAACCCTCTAGCCTGCTCTGTCATCAACACAGAAATAGAACATCTCCACAAGCTCCTGCCACCTCATCTTCTACATCTGCACTCCCTTCAGGGCCAAAAAGCAGGACCTCACCCCTATCCAGTTGCACCTTCTCTAGATTCCACTTCAACTGTGCTGTCATTTGCTCACTGCTCAAGCACCAAACAAATGGACACCCATTCCTCTAATCCATAACCTGTTTCTACAAGCTGCAAGGTCCTACCTAAGCCCTTTCATTCTCTCTCTCCAACTTGAACATGCCCACTGTCTTCAGCTCATCCTCCAAGGGAAATCCCTGAACTCCCAGAGCTTGATGGCTGCCCAACACTGAAGATGCTCTATTTCTTGGGTGCCTTTCCTGTGTGGGGGAGCTCAAAGGTGGACACAGAACTGGAGATGATGTTTGTTGACCGTCAAGCATAGAGGAAGAAAATCAGTTCCTCTCTGAGACACTCATACTGCTCTTGATGGAGTTCTGGAGGTCATCCTCCTCTCAGAAGCTGCCTGGGTACACAGGGCTCTCTCAACATGTCTCTCAACAGCCCTCAGTGAATACAGGACCCTCCCTCCCCACTATATCAAGGTTCTGCTGTGTAGGCAAGGGGAAGGAAAAGCTTTGGAGAATGCGGGCATCGATCCCGCTGCCTCTCACATGCTAAGCGAGCGCTCTACCACTTGAGCTAATTCCCCAGCCCACAGGCTCTGCCTTAGGACCTCTCCCCTCCCAGGCACACAGCCCTGACCCAGACTGCCCTAAACCCAAACGTGGGCCTTCCATTGGCTTTGGCCTCCAACCAGCACCACCCCAACCACTCACTTGCCTGATGGACTGTGCTCAGGACCACCATCCCCTGCCCACGCTCCAGCCAGGGAGGCCTTGGCTCATCGTCTTGCCCAGCTGAAGCAAGAGCTGAAGGCCAGGCAGCCCTTGAAGGGGAGCTAGGCAGGCAGAGCTAAAAGACACGTGTCACGGGTCCTGGGCCAGAGCCAAAAGGACACTCCTTCGAGCCGGAGTTGAACCAGCGACCTAAGGATGGCCGTGCAAGGGAGCCTACAGTCCTCCGCTCTACCAGCTGAGCTATCGAAGGAATCATGGGGCCATGCCCAGTACCTCGCCCAGCACACACTCATCCAACACCTCCCCAGGCACAGCACGGCATGATGCCTCTATTCCATCATCCTGCTTCAATCTGTCTCAGCACCAGCATCACACCACCTTGCTCAACCCTCTAGCCTGCTCTGTCATCAACACAGAAACAGACAAACTCCATAAGCTCCTGGCACCTCATCTTCTATTCCTGCACTCTCTTCAGGGCCAAAAGGCAGGACCTCACCCCTATCTAGTTGCACCTTCTCTAGATTCCACTTCAACTGTGCTGTCATTTGCTCACTGCTCAAACACCAGACAAATGGACACCCATTCCTCTAATCCATAACCTGTTTCTACAAGCTGCAAGGTCCTACCTAAGCCCTTTCATTCTCTCTCTCCAACTTGAACATGCCCACTGTCTTCAGCTCATCCTCCAAGGGAAACCAGCTTGCATGTGGCCTCAGGACATCTCTATGAAACCTCCTCCGACTGGCACCCCTAGCTCACAGATCACACCACCTCTCCCAAGGCTTCATGCAGTCAGCTCAAGTCAGCTTCCAAGTATGGAGACAGCACAGCACTGCAGAGCATGCTCCGTCTCATGCCTGGCTGTCCTGAGGGCAGAAAAACATTGAACCTGTCCTGCTGCAGCGCTGGCCCACTGCCTCTCATTCCATGTCCCATCATCCCAGTAAAAGGCCTAAATGTTGAGGTAATAACCTGCTGAGAAGCACTGGGGTAGGCACTGCTTAACTCCCCCAAATCCCTCTGTTCTCCAAACCCTGGACAAGCCCACTTTCATTGGCCTCACCCCACAGGGCAAACACACCTGCTCCCAGCTGTTCTGCTGGCCTTACTCTGAGGTCACAGCACTTGGTCAAGGTCTTTCTTAGACATGGACACTGATATCCTGGCACAGCATTCCAAATGCCATTGATCAGATGCGAAGCAAAGTACTAGAATGGTTTCCCTCAATTCAGTGCACATGGTGCCATCACTACAGCCCTGGAGGTCGTCCTCTGCTGTGCAGCCCAGATGAACACAGAGGTGCCATGCCCTACAAACGACATAGGCCCCACCTCCCCGTACCAAGGTCTGCTGTGCAGGCAAGGGGAAGGAAAAGCTTTGGAGAATGCGGGCATCGATCCCGCTGCCTCTCACATGCTAAGCGAGCGCTCTACCACTTGAGCTAATTCCCCAGCCCACAGGCTCTGCCTTAGGACCTCTCCCCTCCCAGGCACACAGCCCTGACCCAGACTGCCCTAAACCCAAACGTGGGCCTTCCATTGGCTTTGGCCTCCAACCAGCACCACCCCAACCACTCACTTGCCTGATGGACTGTGCTCAGGACCACCATCCCCTGCCCACGCTCCAGCCAGGGAGGCCTTGGCTCATCGTCTTGCCCAGCTGAAGCAAGAGCTGAAGGCCAGGCAGCCCTTGAAGGGGAGCTAGGCAGGCAGAGCTAAAAGACACGTGTCACGGGTCCTGGGCCAGAGCCAAAAGGACACTCCTTCGAGCCGGAGTTGAACCAGCGACCTAAGGATGGCCGTGCAAGGGAGCCTACAGTCCTCCGCTCTACCAGCTGAGCTATCGAAGGAATCATGGGGCCATGCCCAGTACCTCGCCCAGCACACACTCATCCAACACCTCCCCAGGCACAGCACGGCACGATGCCTCTATTCCAACATCCTGCTTCAATCTGTCTCAGCACCAGCATCACACCACCTTGCTCAACCCTCTAGCCTGCTCTGTCATCAACACAGAAACAGACAAACTCCATAAGCTCCTGGCACCTCATCTTCTATTCCTGCACTCTCTTCAGGGCCAAAAGGCAGGACCTCACCCCTATCTAGTTGCACCTTCTCTAGATTCCACTTCAACTGTGCTGTCATTTGCTCACTGCTCAAGCACCAAACAAATGGACACCCATTCCTCTAATCCATAACCTGTTTCTACAAGCTGCAAGGTCCTACCTAAGCCCTCTGGTTCTCTCTCTCCAACCTGAACATGCTCACCGTCCTCAGCTCATCCTCCAAGAGAAATCTCTGTGTTCCCTGAGCTTACTGGCTGCCCTACTCTGAGGTTGCTCTATTTCCTGGGTGCCTTTCCTCTGCAGGGGACCTCAAATGTGGATACACAATGGATATGACGTTTGGCAACTATCAGGTAAAGAGGAAGAAAATCGGTTCCCCCCTAAGACTCTCTGTACTGCTCTTGATGGAGCCCTGGAGGTCATCCTCCTCTCCCAATCTGCCTGGGTACACAAGGCTCTCTCAATACATCTCTCAATAGCCCCCAGTGAAGATGGGATCCCCCTGCAAAGGTTCTACTATGCAGGTAAGGGGAAGGAAAAGCTTTGGAGAATGCGGGCATCGATCCCACTGCCTCTCACATGCTAAGCGAGTGCTCTACCACTTGAGCTAATTCCCCAACCCACAGGCTCTGCCTGAAGATTTCTCCCCTCCCAGGCACACAGTCCTGACCCAGGCTGCCCTAAACCCAAACGTGGGCCTTCCATTTGCTTTGGCCTCCAACCAGCACCACCCCAACCCCTCACTTGCCTGATGGAAGTGTCCCCAGGAAGCTCAAGTGCTCAGGACCACTGTTCCCTGCCCATGCTTCAGACAGGGAGGACTTGGCTCGTCATCTTGCCCATCTGAAGTAAGAGCTGAAGGCTAAGCAGCCCTTGAAGGGGAGCCAGGCAGGGAGGGCCAAAAGGCACGTGTGTAACTGGGCCTGGGCCAAAGCCAAAAGGACAGTCCTTCGAGCCAGAGTTGAACCAGTGACCTAAGGATGGCCATTCAAGGAGCCTACAGTCCTCCGCTCTACCAGCTGAGCTATAGAAGGAATCATGGGATGTTCATGCCACACACCTTCATCACACACTCTCATCCAACCTTTCAGGTCTCACACTTGTCCCGCATTCCTGCATAACTCTCATCAGCAGGAAGAAAGAAACACTTGCCTTACCTCTAGTTGCACATAAGTTCACAAGCTCACAACACCTTAACACTGGAGACCCACTCATTCTGGCTCCCTCTAAACAAGCATCCACAACAGAAGCCTCTACCATCATGGTAACATGGCATAACTGCATGCCAGG
Organism: Colius striatus; assembly: GCF_028858725.1. NCBI lineage: Eukaryota > Metazoa > Chordata > Aves > Coliiformes > Coliidae > Colius > Colius striatus. Next base: position 61,200,592 of record NC_084762.1, read on the forward strand.
CACTCATTGCATAGCTCAGAGTGACCCTAGCCTCTACGCAGAGACTAGCATCTCCACCCTTACAAGCAAGGCATGAGGTCAAGCCACAGCATCCACCTCAGCATCTGCATCAAGGCTCACTGAGGCCATCACCATGACTGAGATGAAGACCAGGATTCCTACAATGCAGAAACCAAAAACTGTCAATGCCAGAGCTGAATAGAAAGAGAAGTCATGTGCTCAATTGTGGAGGTGGAGACCTCACATGAGACTGGTCAGGGCCAGTCAGGTCTATATGACCAATCAAGGCCCAAAGAAGACAGATGGGTCCCCATGCAAGGCAACCTGCAGTCCTCGCTTCACCAGCAGAGCTATGGATGAACCCACAGGGCCCTCTCCTCATTCTGCCTCAATGACACAGCTGTCAAGGAAACCAGCTTGCATGTGGCCTCAGGACATCTCTATGAAACCTCCTCCGACAGGCACTCCCAGCTCACAGATCACACCACCTCTCCCAAGGCTTCATGCAGTCAGCTCAAGTCAGCTTCCAAGTATGGAGACAGCACAGCACTGCAGAGCATGCTCCGTCTCATGCCTGGCTGTCCTGAGGGCAGAAAAACATTGAACCTGTCCTGCTGCAGCGCTGGCCCACTGCCTCTCATTCCATGTCCCATCATCCCAGTAAAAGGCCTAAATGTTGAGGTAATAACCTGCTGAGAAGCACTGGGGTAGGCACTGCTTAACTCCCCCAAATCCCTCTGTTCTCCAAACCCTGGACAAGCCCACTTTCATTGGCCTCACCCCACAGGGCAAACACACCTGCTCCCAGCTGTTCTGCTGGCCTTACTCTGAGGTCACAGCACTTGGTCAAGGTCTTTCTTAGACATGGACACTGATATCCTGGCACAGCATTCCAAATGCCATTGATCAGATGCGAAGCAAAGTACTAGAATGGTTTCCCTCAATTCAGTGCACATGGTGCCATCACTACAGCCCTGGAGGTCGTCCTCTGCTGTGCAGCCCAGATGAACACAGAGGTGCCATGCCCTACAAACGACATAGGCCCCACCTCCCCGTACCAAGGTCTGCTGTGCAGGCAAGGGGAAGGAAAAGCTTTGGAGAATGCGGGCATCGATCCCGCTGCCTCTCACATGCTAAGCGAGCGCTCTACCACTTGAGCTAATTCCCCAGCCCACAGGCTCTGCCTTAGGACCTCTCCCCTCCCAGGCACACAGCCCTGACCCAGACTGCCCTAAACCCAAACATGGGCCTTCCATTGGCTTTGGCCTCCAACCAGCACCACCCCAACCACTCACTTGCCTGATGGAATGTGCCCATGCTCCAGCCAGGGAGGCCTTGACTTGTCATCTTGCCCAGCTGAAGCAAGAACTGAAGGCCAGGCAGTCCTTGAAGGGGAGCCAGGCAGGCAGGGCCAAAAGGCGCAGGTTTCATGGGTCCTGGGCCAGAGCCAAAAGGACACTCCTTCGAGCCGGAGTTGAACCAGCGACCTAAGGATGGCCGTGCAAGGGAGCCTACAGTCCTCCGCTCTACCAGCTGAGCTATCGAAGGAATCATGGGGCCATGCCCAGTACCTCGCCCAGCACACACTCATCCAACACCTCCCCAGGCACAGCACGGCACGATGCCTCTATTCCAACATCCTGCTTCAATCTGTCTCAGCACCAGCATCACACCACCTTGCTCAACCCTCTAGCCTGCTCTGTCATCAACACAGAAATAGAACATCTCCACAAGCTCCTGCCACCTCATCTTCTACATCTGCACTCCCTTCAGGGCCAAAAAGCAGGACCTCACCCCTATCCAGTTGCACCTTCTCTAGATTCCACTTCAACTGTGCTGTCATTTGCTCACTGCTCAAGCACCAGCCAAATGGACACCCATTCCTCTAATCCATAACCTGTTTCTACAAGCTGCAAGGTCCTACCTAAGCCCTCTGGTTCTCTCTCTCCAACCTGAACATGCCTACTGTCCTCAGCTCATCCTTCATGTCGTCATCCTCATCCTTTTATTTGTGGGGGAGGTCAAAGGTGGACACAGAACTGGAGATGATGTTTGGTGACTGTCAAGCAAAGGGGAAGAAAATCAGTTCCTCTGTGGGACTCTCCTTACTGGTCTTGATAGAGCCCTGGTCATCCTCCTCATTCAAGCCTCCTGGGTACAGGTCTCTCAACAGCCCCCAGAGAAGTCAGGACCCTGTCCACCATACCAAGGTTCTGCTATGCAAGCAAGGGTAAGGAAAAGCTTTGGAGAATGCGGGCATCGATCCCGCTGCCTCTCACATGCTAAGCGAGCGCTCTACCACTTGAGCTAATTCCCCAGCCCTGCTTGAAGATGTCTCCCCTCCCAGGCACACAGCCCTAACCCAGGCTGCCCTAAACCCAAACAATGGGCCTTCCATTGACTTTGCCTTCCAACCGCCACCATTCAACCACAATACTCAGTAACACTATCCCCTCCTTGGGCTTCACTGCAGGAGGCCTTGGTATCCTGGAATCACAGAATTATTTCAGATGGAAGAAGACTTTAAGATCAAGTCCAGCCTTTGTCTTAGCCCTGCCAACCACTAGATCTGTTCCTTAAGTGCAACATCCTACCTCTCTTAAACATCTCTAGAAACGGTAATTCCACCACCTCTGTGGGCATCCCATTCCAATGCCTGACCACATTTTCAGTAAAATAAATTATTCCTCATATCCAGCCTGAACCTCCACTTGTTCAACTTGAGGCCATTTCCTCTTGTTCTATTGCATATTACCAGGGAGAACAGATCTTCGCCTTGTTACAACTTCCTTTCAGGTAGTTGTACAGGGGGATAAGGTCTCCCCAATCCTTCTATTCTCAAAGCTAAACAGCCCCGGATCCCTCAGCTATTTCTTATTTATGAGACGTGCTCCAAATCCTTTAGTAGCTTGGTTGCCCACCTCTGAATCTTCTCCAGCACCTCAATATCTTTCTTGTAGACAGGGGCCCAAAACTGGACACAATATTTGAGGTGCAGCCTCACCAAAGCCAAGTGCTGGGGAATGATCACCTCCCTCCTCCTGCTGACAACACTGTTCCTGATCCAGGCCAGGATACCACTTGCCTTCTTGGCCATCTAGGCACACTGCTGGCTTATGTTCAGCTGCTGTCAACCAACACTGCTGGGTCCCTCTCTGCCTGGCAGTTTTCCAGCCACTCCTCCCCAAGACTGTAGTGCTGCTGGGGGTTGTTGTGGCCCAAGTGCAGAGCTCAGCACTTGGCCTTATTTAACTCATGGCCTTGGCTGTTTGTCGTACCTGGCTGAGGCAAGAGCTTAAGGCAGACAGCCCTTGATTGTCTTATCTCACCTCTTACTCCGTGTCTCCCAGCATCAGAATTTCTGTGCACATTTCCCTGACTTTATTTCCATGAGTGGCCTCTCCATTTTGTGGGCAATGCTTATGTGCTTGTTGTCATTTTTCTTTCTCAAAAACATCAAATTGCTTACTGCTGTGAAGAGATGCCGTGGTCAGTATTTTCAAGGTGGTGAAGGAAAACGCCGTTCATCATTAGAAGTATCTGAATGGACATATATCCATGTGTTTATTATGGGAAGAAGCCAACAAACTCCTTTGTTCAGTTCTCTCTCCATTCTTTGGTTCTTCCTTTTCCACTACTCATAGTAGTCTCTTTTCTAGAGACTCAGAGGGAATCTTCTACATAGCTGATACTTCGTGTTATGTTATATAGGTTTTTTCCTTTCTTTTATTGTTTCTTGTGTTGGACCTAATGAAATAATATTTCTCACAGATACAAATTGCACCACAAGTATGTAAATCTCTTACGCATTCCTAAATCATATTTAGTTAGTATATATCATCTTGGTATGCAGGGAGTAGTTTTTAAAATATAGTAATATGAGGACATTTTTTCCAAAATTGAAGTACAAATGTATCTCAACTTTTGTTAACTGTAGTATGTTCAAAGTAATTCTGTTAGCATTTGAAAACAATACTACATGAGTATATAACTAATGTCTTTCACCTCTTCAAAACTACATTTTGTTCAAATTTCTATGTTTTATGAGCTTGTGTACGATATGAAGAGGGCAAAAAATGTCTTTGAGTCTGTGGGAAAGGAAAGAAAAAAGCTGGATATTGATTGTCCAATAGCTGCCACCACACATGGGTTTTGAAAGTAATACCACTTTCATTTTTCATTTTATTTTTTAAAAGTTATTATTCTAATTGTTGGGTTTTGGTTCCAGATAAGAAAAGGGATAGACTGTATAAACTACTTCAATATTTCGACAGCACTTGATGTCATTAGTCATGCAAGACATAGCTTGTTTTTTCAATTCTCCTATTTAATCTTTTATTACATTTAAGGTACCACATGTTAAATAGGACTGAAAATTTATGTTTAAGGTACCACATGCACAGTATATGACTGAAGGTTCATGCTTCATGCTCTTGGAGACACACTTAGTTATTTGTGAACTATGAGAAGATGATTTGAGTTCACCATACACGACTGAAGAGATCATTGACAGAGGCTTTTCCCAGAATCATATCAGTCTTGATATTGGCAGAATATCCTTAAGGCAGGAGCTGTCATCAGGAGCACTGCAGTAACTTTTTACTGGGTGAATAATCTGTACTGAGACTTCAGTGGAAAGCCAGGCAAGACTTCGCTCTGAGGATGAATTTGTTAGAAGAAGTATGGGTACGCTGCCTTCACAATGCAATAATATTTTGGGGCATAATGGTTATAGCTAGCTCCTGAAACACTCGGGAGGAATATTTACAAAATGCAGCATAACTTGACTGAAGTGAGAATCACGGTATTTAAAACACTAGTAAATCACTCTTGATGCCACTAGAGGCCAGCACTAGTCATTAAATAAATGTCCTGGAAAATCCTACTAGTTCCTCAAAGGGAGTAGAGATTTTTGAAAATACGCACTTCTGTTTACGCTTGTTTTGCAAGTGCAATGTGAGCTCACACTGCCAGAGCTTCAGTATGGTTGGAAGCAAACCCTTTCCTCTCTAAGCTGTGCTCCCACACTGCTGCCTGCAAGGCAACAGCCCCACACTGTTCCTTTCAAGCTGTACCTGTCTCTGGATGCTATACCACTGAGTACAGTAAGGGAAAACAGGCAGTACTGAGCCCTGTCCTAGCAAAGGCTTCCCATCACTATAAAGAGCCCTAACCAGTTGACAAGTCAGCTTCCACTGCTTTGAAGACTGCCCTAGAAGTGCAACAGTGTGGACAGGCACTTTAAACTGGGGCTAACTCACTATGCTTTTCCACCTTGTGCTTCAGAAAGATGTTTCCTTTCCCTTTCTCTTACGATTCCCAACTGTGTTTTCCACCATCACTGTCTGGGCTTCTGCAAACATAGACACTGTTTCCAAAATTTTAATATAGCTACTATTGATGAGCAATCGAATACAGAGTTTTCTTTGCTATAAAGAAGATAATGTTGATGGTATAACCAGTGTGATCAACATATTTTTAAACAACCTTTAAAAAAATCTTTATCTTTGTTGAAACCTGATGCAATCAATTGGCAATCATAATGCAACAAATGCCTGTGATTTATTATCATGCTGCAATCTGTGCTTTCAGCATATATCACTGTGTCCTTTAACATGCTAGATGACTAGGTATCAACACACAAAGTTCATGCTCAATGTAATATGAGCACCTGGTTTACCAAAAACTTTCTTCCACTAAGTACAGCAAAACTGGAAAAAAAAAAGAGAACACTGAACACACTCTTCAGAATGATTATATCTCATTTAAAATCATTTGTAATGTTTTGTGTCTGTATACATGCATACATACACACGACTTACTTTCCTTCTGTTTTCTGTTTGCTTTTTTTCATGTTTAAGAAAATTGGCTCTGAAATATCATCCTGACAAGAATCCAGACAATCCAGAGGCTGCAGAAAAATTTAAAGAGATCAACAGTGCTCATGCAACATTGACTGATCTGTCCAAGCGAAACATATATGACAAGTATGGATCATTAGGGCTCTATGTGGCAGAACAGTTCGGTGAGGAAAATGTTAACACTTACTTCATGCTCTCAAGCTGGTGGGCAAAGGTGAGCTGCTATTTCCTGTTCAAAATCAAATGTTAGAATGTAAACAAACAATTGCATACACAAGGAACCACCTGAGAAACATGGTCTCTATAAGCTTAACAAATAGTAGGATCTGAATCTGAATTGCTAGTAAAAGCTTAATTAAACAGCATTATCTGGAAAATTGACAGTTGCAGAACGTAACATAGGTTCAGAATAGTGCTAATGTAGAATGTGTTTCTTTTTAACTTGGTAAATAGTTAAATAAGTGCATGTTTTGTAACACTTTCAGACATTAATTAGATTTTAATCCAATGCTCCAGGTTAATTTTGACTTTCTTTTCAGTAATGACTAAATAAAATGACTCATTGCTCAAAAATGAAAAATCTCACTTATGTGACAACCAGTTAATAAGTTATTACAGGACAAATTTAGCTGTGTTCTTTGCTATATATAGCATATAGCATAAGTAAGCAATAAAAATAATACATAACCCTCTGTGGTAATGGTGTCATATATGTGCCTTGGTGAGGGGGTAACAGAAAGGAAGTAGAAGCAAAGGTGGGAATGGTGGAGTGGAGGAAGAGAATGATACGTCAAAACTGGCATATTGCTAAAAGAAAAATGTATCATGGGCTGCTGTAGTCATAAAGGAGCTGTGTTCATGTGTTCTATTATGTCACTGGCATCCTCTGCTGTTTGCATATGTTAAATTTGAGTATTTCTGCAAATATCGAAATGTTACAGAAATTGAACAAACAATTGCAAAAGTGCAAAATCCATGTTGTCGCCACCTATTTAAAGCAAAAGAAGCACAGCAAAGCAAGGAATGCACAGGAAAATGACCTGTACTGAGTGGAGCAAGCACCCTGTGACAGCTTTGATCTGAGAACCATAGAACATGGATTCCTGTGTTCAGCACTGATCAGGCCAGTCATTTGGAAGTCACTCTGGGAACTTGAAGGTCTGAGAAGCCGTAACTTGACTGCTGAACCAGGATGAGGCAGAAGCTGCTCAAATGCAGAACAGTAAATGAAACTAATGAATAAAATACTAGTGTTTCCATTACACTTGCAAAGGCAGAGTTGCATCCTCAGAAGCAGGCTAAAGGCTGTGTGCTTGCAGCTGCTGTGACATGTCCTGCTGCAGGCTGGATTCCCCATCACAGCAGGACCATTCCCCCTTTTCTTCGCTGTCCACTCTCTTCTTCAGCCTCCGTCACAGTTCAGATACCAGGAGGCATTGACTTAGAAGTGGGAGTTCAGCAGTATTGACTCATTTAACGGTCTTGGTAAACAAGGTTTTGTTCACTGTTTGCTTCTTTTTTAGCTTATTTCCTCTTCTGCTTACTGATCATTAATGGGGACTTTATGAAGTATGAAATCCTCTGTGGTTAGAAAATCAGGAACACTGTGTCTTTGGCTCAAAAGGAGAGTAAGTTCCTTACAGCTAAACAAGGAATGTGAGCATTGTTTCAAGGGAGCTGTATTTGGGAGGTGAGATGAGGTATGCTGAATATCCCAGCAAAAGTAATCACTGTTTCCTTCTCTTTAAGCACTCTGTACTGAAAATGCATATAGACTCACTTGAGGATTGTCACAGACGGCCTCTCTTGCCCTTGCCCAGTCCAAAATCTTGTCATCTCCAATGCATAAACAGTCCACTGAGTAGTTTTTTTGCAATCTGACCTCAGTATTCCTCATCTCCTTTTAACTCATTCACAAATGCTGAGCCAGTTTCAGATTTTAATATTGACCATCATAATACTAGTCGCACGATACTATCAGGTACAACCATCTGCAGATGACCTCTGGACCCCTAATTTCCTCCATTCTGGTAGAACACTATAGAGACCACAGCTTTAATTCATTATCTTCCTCTTCAAATACAAACATTCCTTCCCTAGCACACTCACATTCAGAAAAGCTAACAATTTTGAGGAGGTGTATCACTAGAAGTAAGGAAACTCAAATGAAAGGAGAAATGCAAAGTAAAAATTACTTTTCTTCAGAATGCCAGACTTATTAGCGGGCAAATTCAACTGGGAACATAATAACATGGGCAATGAGAACCGAGCTGCTCCTCCACTGGCAGGCATAGAGGTTGTTTGTTTAATTGTTTTAGCAAAAAGCAATTCTCCTTCTACCATGAAGACAATTTACTGATCATATTAATAAATAGATTTGTGATTTACTAACAATGATAATACAAGCACAAGAAGTCTTGAAACACTTAAGGTATCACAAACAAATTCAAGCATTTTTTTCCCACTGAACACTTTCATTCTTTCTTTTTTTTATTCTATACATTGTGATGATTTATTCTCTATTTTGGAATAAATGATAAACAGTCAGATAACTTATTTTAGGAGTTACAGCATTTAGACAGTTTTGGGTGTCCATTGGAAGGAAAACATTTTCAAATAAGAAGTCAGAGTAATTCTTTTCCTTTAAAACCACCTTGCTCACTCTTGATGCATGACTATATCAATATTAGGCACATAAATAGTCTTACTACTTTGAAAGATGCTCCAGTCAGCCTCCACTAACATTGTCTGAGACATGCATACATAACTGGCTGTTATTTACGTAGCTTCATTGTCAGAGTTTGACAATATCCTGACATTTGTGCTTGCTTTCTTCTTCAGCATAATGTGTTCTTATGACTAAAACAAACAGTTAGCAAAGGGCAGACTGTATAACTTATAATGCTAAAGCCAGGCTGTATCTCCAACCCATATATACCTAGTGGCCACAAAGCTATGCTGGCTTTATATACACATTCCACATACCAGCTCTGATTCACTCTTCAGGAATGTCACTGGCTTTCCTTTGCTCTTATACCACCATGACCACGAAGAGATATAGAAGTTTCTCCTTTGCCACAAACATCTTATTTCAGGCCTGGATCCCCCTCGGGTCAGGAGCCAGGCTGCCATCATGTCCCCATGGCACGTGGGGTGGCAGTGCCAGTCTAGGAACTCCCCTCCTATAACCTCTCATCCCATTGCTGCAATGCAGCATGCAGCCTCCAATGCAAGCAGCTTGGAGCTGTGTTGTGAACCCCGTCTCAGTGACCTGGTCTGGAGGAAGAAAAACTCTGTAAATCAAAGTTTTCTGGTTGTCGAGTCTAGCTAAGACCTCTGGTCTCAGCCCAAGCAGTTGAGCTGGCTCTGCTGAAGCCTCTGTACTTTCTGCTGCAGGGACAGGAGTGACCAGAGGGTAATGCAGATGGGAAGTTTTTGCCTTCTGAGGCCCTGGAACAAGAAACCACAGACCGAGGAGACTAATTTAAGAGATCTCACCTGTGTGCTCCTGCACAGGGTAGTGGAGAGAGAGAATTTAAATCCTCCCAGGGCTGAATCACCCTCTGGAAGGGCTTTAAATTTCCCATGGGATATGTGGGGAGCCTACAGGTGCTATAGTCCTAATTTGGATGCCTTAGTTCAGTGCCTAAAGTTATGTGGGATGCATCTGAGTTTTTGCTTCTTTTTATCTTGGCTTTTTTATTGACAAGAATCTGCCAGTAAATAAGTGTGTGCAAAAATGATATTGGGCAAATGAGTCATTTTTAAGATGGAAATGAGTCATTTTAAGGTGGGTGGGGTTTTGCATACCGCCTGGAAGGTTTTTCTGAGGGCCATCAGCTGAAGACAGACTTTCAAAATTGAGCATGCAGGGGCCTGTTGCTTGATGTCTTCTGTGATTGTGTGACATGGTCCTCAGGGGCAAGTAGGAGCTCATAGCCCTTGTTCAGGCACTTGGCCTGTGGCTGGACTCCTCTGAGTGCCAAGCACTTGGGACCCTGAGTTCCTTTGACAATTTGCCTTCAGCTGTAAGAGGCTGCCACGAGTTTGAGGAAGGTCATTGCTCACAAGGTTTTCCTCCCTCTGTGTTTAACCCAGGGCCTGTTTGCAGTCTGTGGCCTGTTGACAGGCTGCTACCTCTGCTGCTGCCTTTGCTGCTGCTTCAACTGCTGCTGTGGAAAGTGTAAACCCAAAGCACCTGAAGGGGAAGAGCAGGAGTTTTGTGTGTCTCCAGAAGATTTGGAAGAGCAAATTAAGAAAGACATGGAAACAGGTGTGTATTGTAGAGGCTTACTGTGTGGCAAAGCTGTTCAAAACAGTCTTTAAAAGCCTGTAGGCCAGATGTTCTGCTCATGGTGCTGAGGCTGCTTCCAGATATCAGTGAAGACATGCCAATTCACACTAGCTGACACCAGGACCTGATGAAGTTCCTAAGTTATGTGTTAACAAAGAAACAAACTTAGGGCACTAGCAATTAAATATCTCCTTTATCTCTTATATGACATTTAAACATTAGAAGCCTCATGGCTCATATTAAGAGATGTTTACCCTCTAGCCCCATGCCTATGTTGCTTCCTATCGTGAATCCTGTACTTTACATTAGGCTCTGCCTGGACTGGTGTTTGCCATATCTGACCTGCCTGAATAAGCTGTTTGTTTTTTTTTTTAATTCATGTAAAATTTATCACTGACTATGATGGGCCAACTGTATCCATTCAAAAAAAAGGCTCCAAGAAAAGATGCAATGTTTCCAACAATGAGGTTGCTCAGTAACCTAAGAAAGTTTGCATGGGAGCTGCCAAAGTTTCACCACTCTCCTATTCAGCCCCCAGGGTGCTTGCTTGCTTCTGTACTGGCAGCAGCAATCGTGCTGCCTTACCAAGAGCCAGAACTTGGATATCATCCAGGTGAGAGCTAATCCTCTCAAAAATATGTGCCGTTCCCTTCCCATTTAACTCCCTGCCATGCTTCATGGTGGAGCAGGACAAGTGCTAAGGTGGCTCAGAGAAAGGGTGCAAGAATGCCTAGACAGGAACAAAGGCCAGTGGCAAGAGGACACCTTGCGTAGCAGGCCACCCTCTTTTCTTGGCTTTGCCACATCCCCAGGCTGCATACTCAGGTTTTGGCTATATCAAAGGATGATGGTGGTGATTTCCCAGTCTGTCACTGGGAAATCAGTTATGTATTTTGAACTAAGACCCGTGTCCTAATCTGCTGAAGTGGGGCAGAGTTTTGCCTTCATCTTCAGGGAAAGCAAAACCATCTCAAACTGGCTAGATGTGAACATTTACAGGACTGTCTGAGAGAGACAATGACCCTTGCTCCAGCAGTAAGAGGGCAAGGTATCAGGGGAAGACCATGGCTGCTTTTCAGTTGCAAATTTACATAAATTATAACTAGGATTACACATTTTTATGAGGAAGGACTTAAGCAGTTGGCTCATTCTTTTTCTCTTCTATTGTTATGGAAGGTCTTACGCTGTTATATTCTTACGTTTATTGTGCTTAAATTAGCACTGCCAGATTGCAAATGTCACGTTCCCTTAGCAGAAAGAATTTTTCCCCCCCTCACTTTTCACACAAATTTACCCTTCCATAAATATGTATCAAAACATTTGTAGCAGTTGAAACAAATGCTATTTATATAACTGATATGTCAAATGTGGTGGTGTTTTTAAATTGGATTTGCCTAAAGGCGCATCAAGGTAAATACAGTCAGTTTAAAAGCTGATCATGCTGCAAAGGCAACAAAATCTATCAGTGAAACTTTATTACCACAATACATCATTTGAAAGAAATGTAATATATTCTAGGACATTAGGTGCCTGAAAAGTGCAAATCTAAAATGTATCTTGATATTTTTGGGTCTATGACACCAAAGCCAAGGTTAAAATATAACGACAGAACTCTGAAGGATAATAATTTTTTAATTCTGCCTTTGTTGTAATTTGGCAGGTATTTTGCTTGCTCTCAAAATCCAGCACAAAATTCCACAGGGAAAAAAAAAAGTCTCCCTCCCTGCTTCCATCAAAGGTGGTGTTTCTTGGCATTCAGTAATTTTAGGCCACCTTCCCATTCCTATACTCCCAGCAAGTTTCAGTGAGATGCCATTTAAAAAACAAATAATTGTAAATGCTTAGCAAAGTACCAATCTGAAAAAAAACCCAAAACCAGAATGTAGAATTACATGGTTTACATGTTTTGAAGACAATACTAAGTATATAAGAAGGGTCTGGAGAAAAACAGATATTTCTGCCATCCTACCCATCTCTTCAGTCTTGCTACCTTTTCCTACCAATCAAAACCAGGTTGCCTCAGAAGAGTAGGATTCTCTATATTTTAAAAGTTAGATTAAAAAAGCACAACATATCAGGCAAAAAAGGAAAAACTTCATGACAGAGGATAATGTGAGCATCTTTTCTGCAGCTGAAAGGAAAACAGGCACTGCATTTAGACAAATGAATGATAACCAGCTTAAACTGCATGACTTCCTTCACCCTCCCTAATTTTAGGGATGCTGTCCAAAAAGATGCAGCTGACTTAGGAAGGTAAAGATTGGGCTTTTCCACCAAATATTTTCAAATGTTGAGTCATAGAAAATAATACTCATGACTTCTTTTTGAAAATAATAGAAAAGCTCCTGTAGGTAACTCAGAAACAAACTGTAATCACTCCTGCAGCTGATTTAATTTTGGAAGAGGAAATCGTATTAGGATCCAAATTCTTCACATGCTCTCTGCCCACAGACTGAGCATTCTAGCTGGTAATTAATTTCTTTGCTTCCTGCTGTCCCCAGTATCTGTATTATTGCTAGCCAGAACTTTTTTCACTAAGGTCAAAAAGTATATTCTCATGCTGAGGCCATAATTTATCTAAATACTTTGTAGTCAGTCATTGCTCTTCTGAGGAATGTAACATCAATAAAACATCACCATTCCTGATGATAAAAACCTCTGAGAGTGAGTCTTCGGTGGTTATTGCTGCACTCGGTGGGAGCTGCTTGGAGCCAGTCGTACTTCACAGAGGAGGCAATATGTGTTGTTGTGGGAGGCGAGACTTAGGCTTCATCTTTGAATTGGCACAACAGTGATAGTTTTCAGATTCACTCTCATTTCTCCTTAACAAAATCAAGGTGTTAGAGTTTATTTCATTCCTTAAAATTAGCATACCATAAAACTCATTAGGCCAAAAACTCAGCGATCTGTTCCGTGAAATGTAGAAGTTAAGTTGTCCCTGAAATCAACATAAAAACATGTCAAAGACTTCAGTTATGATGAAAAAAGTTTTATTCACACACATTTGAATAGCTGTAGTGCTCGGCTTGTGTATCTGCTATGAGAGATTAGTTTTACAGCATGCAGTTCCATGGGTGGCAGATTACTGTCAGAACTGAAGAACCTTAGTGATTTGCAAGACCTGGCCTGCACTTAAGTTACAGTGATTTCTTTCCATGACTATTGAGTTGTACCACAGAAGGACTACGGTCCAAAAAAAATGAATCTTATATTTCACTTTATATTTTAAACATGACTTTTTTAGCATTTCAGATCAAGCACGACATTAAAAAACTGTCAAATAGAGTAATCTATTTGCCATGATGTTTTGGGTGACCTGCAAAAATACACTGGCAGAGGGAAGATTTACTTGCTTGCCCCCAGCACAGACACGTGCAACAGTTCATTGCTTTCACTCAGACACATGGGCAGGTTGCCAGGTTTTGCTTCCACTGAAGTCCACGGCAAACCTTTTGTTGACTTTCATGGTCCCAGAGGAGGTGCTGTTGGAATTTGGATTGTGTTGGTACTTCAGGCTGCAAAGATGCACTCAATGCAGTTTGGCAGGTTTGTTCCTCTCTCCTGTTTGGTTTTCACTGTAAGAACAAAGCAAATCATTTCTAGACCAACTTTCATTTGACAGAAAATGAGATCTGGAAGAACAACCAAACCCCCCCTCCCCCCACCCTCCAACCCCCACCCAAAAAAAGGAAAAAGAACCTGAATGACAAAATACTTTCTTAACTCAGAAGCAGTAAGTTTTTAGCACTTCATTGTCTCCTCCACACTCCATATGATACCAATGTAGGCGAACAGTGAGCAGGAGCTATCTATAGAAAACAGTTTAAACTGTTAATTCTGCTGCACCTCCATTCTGCAGCTCTCCACTAGCAAGCTAAATTTGTACAGTTTAGTATACCATGGGTCCCTGATCTGATAAAAACCATTGTCAATTTTAGAAAGGTGTGAGCAGCAAAAATGCTTGGTGAAGGTGTCAGCTCAGAACTGTTTGCAGATCAGCTGGAGGAAATGTGGCAGATTTGCAGTGGGCCTTATTTTCTTGTTGCACATCTGGGCATCTCTGCAAAATGAACTGCTACTCTCTGCCCTCCATCAATGATCTTCCAGAAAACGAACAACTTGGTGGCAGCAGAGGGTGGGAGGGAGTGCTGCTCAGAAATGTAGGAAATACACAGTAAAAAGAGATTAGAACTTCCAAACCAATCTGAGCTGAGTTGAGCTCTAAGTGTTAATTACTCATATACTTTTAGAAGTTATGAAACATGCCTGTCTTTGACCTTGTGTCTAAATATGGAATTGCCCATACAGACAAGCTGCTTGGCATTTAATCATTCTTGCCTTTCACCTTGTCAGAGTCAAAGTTGTACTACCTTCACTGAGGGGAAGCCGTATGGTATGCAATTAGATTCCTGCTCTGGGTTAACTTACTCCTGTACATTACATCTTTTGCCCATGATTCATCCCATCAACTGTCACGTAAACAGGAGGAAATATCAGATGAGGGGTTTTTTTTAACATTTGGTTATTTGGCAAAAAAAAGTAATCATTTGTATTCCATTACTGTGAAGGCTGTGCTAGTATCAAGATATAGATAGTCCAAGATTTTTCATATGAAAACACTTCACTGAGATGGCTGAACCTTTAAAAGTCAGTCTCTGAGTCTTGAGTCTCCTTCTCCCCCACCCAAAACGGTGAGTTGGAAAGAGGCCCAGGAGAAGGGCAGCCAAACCTTGTTTATTATCAGAGGGAACACAACAGCCGTCAGGGAACTCTGTAAGGACTCCACTTTCCTCCACTCTACAACAAACGCATTTTTTTAAAGATATATTGGGAAATTGAGCATGTAACTGCATGGAATGAGAAAGTGCAAAGCAGTAAGGATTTATACAGTGATAATATGAGGTTTTGGCAAGTCCGAACTCATTAAAACAGCAATTCTCTAAATCCTGTTGTATATATATTACGTAAGACTTTAAAATGCAATTTAACATTTTTATTCAGCTAGCTGGCTTTCAGGATATATGTGATTTTTCTGCCTCAAGTATATTATTGTTCACGCTATTTTTTTTTCCTTTTAACTCTCTTCTTTCTTCATTGTTAACTTTGCCTTCTTCAAGAGTCATTTCTGGCCCATTCTCACAAATGCTGTCAAGGTTAGTGCTTGCTGACTCACAACAGCACTCATTATATCCAGACATTTGCAGGAACAAGCACTTGCAATGGGAACAGGCAGGAACCCTTATCCTGCCTTCTCTGCAAAGCACCAGGTACAGCTAATGTCCAGTTTAATAACACCAGCGATAGTCACTCAGAAAGTTGCCATTACATGTGGACAAGGAGTCAGAGCATCTGTAGACTCCGTGTGAGCATTGCCGCCTTTTCAGTACCCATGCAGGTGTCTGTGAAGGTTAAGCCGCAGCCAGAACAGCAGATGAGATGTGGTGTTAACAAGGAAAGGATTCTTAAGGTATTTTCTGTCCTCCTCCCCAATTTAGATGGAGAAACTCCTATCATGCTTCAGCCGACTAACGCAACGGAGAAGACGCAGCTCATAGGGGACAGCCATCGGAGCTACTGCACAGACTCCTAGAGCTGACGAACATGACCTGTAGGTGCTTCCCACTGAGTGTCACAGCAAAGCAAAACATGATAAGCCCTGCAGACTGTATATGTAGTTGTCTTTAAGCTAATCAACGGTAACCTGAGAGTAATTTCATATCAAGGCAGAATCTCCCTCCAGGCCACTTCCAATAGGTTGGTATCTGCGCCCTGCAAGGAGATACCTATGGCCAGTAGAGAGCTCTACAGACCAGCACACTGGTCTCTCACAGCTTCAACCTGCCAGACTTGGCATGCTCTTTCCCTCTAATAATCCACCCTTTGGTAGACTTGCTCTCCTACCTGCCCTCAGTTGTGGTTTCCCAACTCAGGCACAGTCCTGAATCCCCTTCTGGACACACCGGCTCCCTCTCTTCCTGCCCCAGGAATACTCCTTGTATGCAGCAGTTTTGCTGGATGTGAAACCTTCCTGTGATGGAGCCCTGAAAATGCTCTTTAGCAGGTATCAGAGGGAAAGTTGGTGGTAAGACAGCCAGGGCTGTCCTTCCCAGAGATTAAAGAGTCTTTGGAAGGCAGCTAGCAGCTTGCTGGGGCCTAGCACCAGCAATCAGAAACCTGAGCCAGGCCAAAGTGCTTGGGGATTGTTCTGCTGCTGGTTACAACACAAGTCACTCCAAATCCAGGAGCCTCATGCAGCACCAGAAGCACACATAGGCTCTGTGTCTTCCCGTGCACAAGTTGCAAACCCAGGGTATGGTGGGCGAGCACCATGTTAGAGGGGGAGGCTCTGGACTGCCTCAGAGCCTCTCTCCACTCCCCATAGCCAGTGACAGACAGCCCGGTGGCAAAGCTCTGCTGATCCTGCCTGCACAAGACTGCTGCCCATGCCAGGTGGCCCCAGCTCCTCTGTCTGCAGCTTCAAGCTGCTGGAAATTGATCCCTAGCCAACAACTTTCTGCTGGCTTGCTTATTGCACTGTGCCCCTGGCTGTCAGCCCCGCTGCCCCACTGGCACTGGGCTGCGAGCCATCGCGCCAGTACTGGCACCAGGGCTATGGGAGCAGCAAGGACTTTGCAGGGCATGCATGCAGCAGAGGAGCCACCGTCCTCCTCATGGCCTGGTGCATCAGGGTGAGCTTGGATCTTCTCCTCTGCCCCAGGCACGGGGACTTTAGGAGCACATAGTGTGATTTTAAATATGGAGGTAGGAATGAGGCGTATGTTCGGGTGTAACACTACACAAATCAGTGAACATATGTGTGGATCTGGCTAAAGCAAGAGTGAAGAAATTAGGCCCCTAATTTCTAAGAGCTAAAAAAATACCTCTTAGATCTTAAACTTAGCACTTCACAGGTTTGGCATGCTAGTTGAAGCCTTAGCTGAATTTCTCTTTTATTAATCACATTATATCAATCATTGTCAGTTCTGTGCATTTGCTACTTTTGCTCGTCTAATCACAGTTCTGTGGTCCAAAGGGAGCCGTAATGTACCACTGAATTATATAGACCGGTGGATATATGGCTAGTTGAAAGTGTTATTCCCTTCCTTAAAATTGGATCCTGCGGTTGTGAAACATGATCTTCCTTCTATTCTCACCTTTCACATCAAATGCCATTCAGTGTCAACTAAATATATGGGAAAAGAGAGTGTTTCGTAGCACCAGCAATAACTCCAAAGTCAAGAAATACTACTTTCAACATTTCTTTAAAGTTCCCATAACACATGGACATTTTAAAAGCCATCAATTCCAGTTCAGGTTATGTATCTGTTTGCTAGGCGCAGTCACTGGGGCCAGCTAAATGCTCACATTGTACTCAGAAATAGCCCTGTTTTTTCTACTTCACAGAAGAGTACACACACATTTTTTGGCTTTCTTCAACCTGGCACAGCGTTTGCTCTGGTGGAAGATGTTATCACCAAACGAAGGAGTAGGGAGAGCACGTAGTACATACTAAATCTGCAGGTGAAATAATTTCCTAAGCTTCACTGGGAGAGGAATTTGCTGTGAAAGTGTGCAAATGCTACGTAGTGACTGTTTCCAGTAGAAAGGCAAATCCCTGACTTAGCAAAAGCGATTGGGGAATTTTTTCACATGCAACACCTTTGACCCTCAGGACCCTACTCTATGGGCCAAAGCTGAAGTTTACTGAAACCAAGGAAATGATCCCTATGGCCTTCAGATGTGGCACAAATCATGTAGTTCTTATTTACTCCGTCTAAATGAGAGATTTTTCTTGGGAAAGATTTCTGACCCAGTCTCACAGAATGATGCAAAGATGGAAAAGCTGCCACGTGTTTCCGAAGTCCTTTTACAGACATGGGGATCTGTACAGAAGAGCCACAACCTATCATCTCAGCTAGCTAAAGACATCAGAACAAACGCGTCTTCAAGCTCTGAGTGGGTTCTCCATGACTTGCAGCTTTAAAATCTGAGTGTCTGAACTCATGGTTTAATTCCAAACTTAGTTTTCAGCACACCAGAGCATTTGCCTCTCATACTGCTGTCAGGATCAGCTATTCTGTGGAGAAGGGATGAATAAGGATTTCAGGACTTAGGCCTTTGTGTTGATTTCAGCTGTGATAGAGCTAATTTTCTTCCTAGCAGCTGGTGCAGTGATGTATTTTGGATTTAGTGTGAGATCAATGTTGATCACACACTGATGGTTTAGTTGATGCTAAGTAGAGCTTATCCTTAAGTGAAGGATTTTTTTATTTCAACGAAGAGGTGGACAAGAAGCTGGGAGGGAGCATGGCCAGGTGAGCTGACTCAAACCAGCCAAAGGGTGATTCCACACCATAGACCATTTTGCCCAGTATATAAACTGGGAGGAGCTATCAGGGAAGAGCAAATAGCTGCTCAGGCATCAGTCAGTGAGTGGTGAGCAGTTGCACTGGACATCGCTTGTCTTTTCTTGGGTTTTATTTCTCTTCCTCTTACATTTCTTCTCATTACAATTATTGTTATTATTATATTTGATTTCACTTTAGTTATTAAATTGTTGTTACCTCAACCCACTTTTTTCCCCTGATTCTGTTCCTCATCCCACTGGGGGGCAGGAGGAGTGAGCAAATGGCCGTATGGGGCTTAGTTGCTGGCTGGGGTTGAACCACGACACTCTTTGGTGTCATTTTATTCATTCGCTTCTTTTCAGAAAAGTTCCTAACATGAAGATAGATATGCTTACATGATCTGTTTCTGTGTAAAGTTCAGTTGCACATCCATTAATCTTCTAAAAATACAGAGTCTAATTTTTTGTTCATTTTGTTACATTTATTTATATGTAAAGTACTATATTTTCCAATATATCTTTGCTGTCAACCACTGTGACAAATAAAGGTTGTGTGTATGCATTGTAGCCCTCCCTTTTTTCCCCCCCCAATTATCAGAAACTTCATTCTGGTAACAGCTAGAAAATCTTTTGAGATAGCTGTCCAAAATTATGGCTTTGCACCCTGACGAGTGGCAAGCAGCTGGCAGCAGATGTGCCTACCTATGCAAAGCAGACACACACTGCAAAGCCTTTATGTAATGCAGGATGTTTATGTGCATTTTAAAAACAAAAACAAAAACAAGCACTCAGATGAAGCGACGCAACACAATAGTTTTATTGCCTTTGGTTCCTGGATGAGATGACTTCCCACAGCAAAGGGAGTGTGCAGAAATTGAAACTGTCGTGCCGCTGAGGACAAGGGCAGAGGTCCTGTGAACTTTTCTGGGCTAGTATCTCCCTCGGGGGTTTTACATCTGTCCCATATCTGCACAGAGTCCCAGATACTGCCCAGTATTGCCTGGCTGGATGATGCTCCCTTATTGTGGGAAAAATTGGGAAGAAGAAAGTAGGTTTGGAAAAAAAGATCCTTCGAATTTCAACATCCTAATTAACTGTGATGAGACGAAAGGATCTTAACAGGTATCCTCCTGTGCTAGCTTGCTTTGTGGTTAAGTTGGAGAAAGAACAACATCAGTCTTGTTTTCCTGTAGAAGTTAAGGACGTGTCGGCAGTCACGCAGCAGGCAATACCTCGTGCGAAAAGCCAGCGAGTCACAGCCGAGCGTCTCCCTTTAGCAACGTAGCTGGATCTCTTCGAGGTAAACAAGTGTAACTGGTTTTAAAGATGAGCTGTTTAACAGCCACTTAGGAGTGCGGCGTGAAGGAGGAAAAAGAAAAAAGCTAAGCATCTCCTTCGAGCCGGAATCGAACCAGCGACCTAAGGATTCCCGTGGGCTGCGCCTCTACAGTCCTCCGCTCTACCAGCTGAGCTATCGAAGGGAGCTGGTTGGTGGTTCGCCGCCCCACTCCAAGAGTGGTGTGGCCGGGCCTGGGCGCTGCGCTGTGCATGCGCGGGGCGGGCGACCCCGGGGCGCGAGTCAGCCCTGAGCGGGGACCGACGCGTGGCAGGGCAGGGGCTGCGGGAACGCCTCCTGCCGGCGGGGCGGGGCAGGGAGCGCCGTGCCGCGCCGCGCCGCGCTCTGCCGTGACGGGAGGCCGGGCGTGCCCGAGACAGAGCCGAGGGCGGTGAGTAAGACTGAGGCAGGCGCTGGTACAGAGTAGAACAAAGAAAACACCATAAAATGTGGGGCCAGTGGCGCAATGGATAACGCGTCTGACTACGGATCAGAAGATTGTAGGTTCGACTCCTGCCTGGCTCGCATTTGTTTTTCGTTCTGCCGGCGCTGCTTGTTCCACATGCACAAAGGGAACATTAGAGCTCATCAGTTAATTCCATTTAAATGACCGGCACATCCTTTAGGTTATGGAGTCTCCCAAAGCAGACACCAGCTAGGTTTAAACTTTTCAAACGATCTAAATAAGCATCTCATCAAATGCATCAGGTGTGCCAACAAATTAACCCCATTTACAAGCCAATAAATTGGACAGGGAAGAATCTGTTAGGCCCCAAGGGAGAAGCAGTCGGACTGACACTGTACAATTATTCTTACAAGCAACAAATAACCACTCTGAAGGCAGCGGTCAATGCTGCAGCAAAGTTCTTGATACAGCCCCTGCAGTGTAGCCTTATGTTAGGCAGAAGATTCAGCATTCAGGTCTCAGTTCTATGTATATTTTGTCCAAAAGAGCACCAGGTTGAAACTAAGGCTGATAACTCCAGCCCGATCTAAAAAGTCTTTAGGCTGAAAGGTTAAGGACTCAGCTAAAGCAGTGAGACTTCCCTACCGCATCCTGTTCTCCCTTCCAGATACCTTCCTAAAAAAGCCTGTCATGCTTTTCTCATAGTGACTATCCATTAGTCATGAGAAGTGCAAGAGCACCCTTGTGCAGCTGGATGAAAAGCATATGAAAACCCTGTATTTTTTATATAGATAAAGGCTATGCAGTGTGTAAAGAGCAGCTTGCAACCAGGAGAGGTGAAGGAGACATCCCCACTGATTACATTTGAGAACACAGCTTTGGAGTAGCCACCATCTGTGGATTCTGGACAAGTTTACTATGAAAATTGGTTTCTATTGTCATGCACAATTAAGCAAGGCAGCGCTGTAGGGCTGCCAGTTTTTGCGGTCACCATCCTTTATTTCACTATGTCTGTGATCGGCGCTGCTTGACAGTCACAGTACAAGGCTGTGCAGGGAGGAGGAAGGCAGCACAAGGAAAGGGCACCCACCATGAGTCCTCGAGACCCCTCCCGTTTCTACTTGTTGCTCACATTCGGCTATAACAGTCACTGGGAGTAATATCCGGAGTGCTTCCTAGAGAGCATATGGCTTGGGAGATAGCTATTTAAAAGGAGAAAAAAAAAAGGGGCACCGTGTTCTGCCCGCCGGGACAGAGGGAGAGAAGAAAGAAAGAACCAGGCTAGTTTGGCTTTCCTTTCCGCGGGTGCGTGAAGAAGTATCCTCACGAAACACCATCGAGGCACCAAAAAGTGCCCGAGCCAGGCAGGAGTCGAACCTACAATCTTCTGATCCGTAGTCAGACGCGTTATCCATTGCGCCACTGGCCCTACACGCGCCACGGAACTTCGCCGTCGCCCCTCACCGGACCCCCGGTCCCGCGTCCGGGCCGCCGCGCGCAGGCGCTGCCGCGTTCCGCCGCCGCCACCACCGCAGGGCGCATGCGCGGGGCCGGCGGCGCGGCGGAGCCCGCCGTTGGGCGGCCGCTGGGGGGTGCCGCGCAGCTCCCTTCGATAGCTCAGCTGGTAGAGCGGAGGACTGTAGTGGCACGGCCCGCGGGAATCCTTAGGTCGCTGGTTCGATTCCGGCTCGAAGGAGGCGCTTGTGCTTTTGTTTTGTTTACCTTCTTGGGGGAATTTGACTTTTACGGGCCCATCGGCGATGAACGGGGGCGCAGCCGCTGTGCCAGCTCCTCCCGTCTTCCTCACGGCCTGCTCGATGAGAGCGGACAAAAGTGCTCCACCACGTTCCCTTGAGTCCTGGCCTTTGTGTCATAAGGGGGAAAAGGGAGTGATGTACTTTGTAAAATGGGATTTTCTTTTAAGCAAGGACAAGGATCTGAGTATCTTGAGAAAGAGGTTCTAGTGATTAGAAGAAGGACTATGATATAGTAATGTTTGGGTTGGGATGACCATGAATCAGCAGCTTCATTGTGTGATTGTGTGAACCTGACTGCTCTGTATCCTTGAAGAGGGACTAAAGATGGGCAAGGAGGAAACCTCCTACCTTAGAGGGCCCAAAGGCTGTATTGGTTGCCAAATTAGCATGAAGTCAGCAAAAATCTGTAGCAATCAGAGGAAAGGTAAAGGTGGCAGGGGCAAATGATGACCACCAACTCACAGCCCACCTACCCAGTGTACACCTCAGTCCTGAAAGAAGAGTGCTGAGAAAATGAACTGAGCAGTGTACTCATTCATTTACATGTCAGGTGAAGGACTAGTAACCAATCACTACTTAGAATAAAAATACATATGTATTAGAATACAGAAATGCTGATGTTTTGTGTATAAATACAGCACAGGAGGTACTGTTGGTGTGTTCTTGGTTTGGTGCTCCCCACAGAGCACCCGGGATCACATAAACCTGAAATAAATAATCAGTGTTTCTCCCTGGTATGTAATTATTGGTGAGCACACTGGCTAGCAAATCTGTTCTTTGGAAAACAGGATGATCTGGGACAAGGTGGAGCCATAGGGAGGGCATAGGGGCCCTGTATGCAGGAAGGGCTTATTGCAGATGGATGTGGATTTGCTTAGGGTGTTGTAAATGCCAGGGCCAGCACTCATACCCTGCTGCTTTTCCCTTGTCTTCTTTTCTGTGGTGTTGCGGTCCTGTCTCAAGGATCATCCCTGCAAGTCTTCTTTTCCATTACAGGTGCCCCATGACATGCAGAAGAACATGCTTGGCAATGACCCCTGGCTTGGAGGGAGTCAACATGTCTGAAGGTGGCCACATCTGCCTACATAGCAGGGGAAGAATGGAAGCTTTCTCCTTCAAAAGAACCCAGAATGAGTCTTCTCTGTGTGAGAGTGTTTTACTGAGACAGATTTCAGATATGAGAGCAAGGAAGACTCACTATCTGTGGGAATATAATGCAAGCACAATTATCAGCAGGGAAACAGACTTGTGAAGCTCAGAAAGTGACAAAAAGCTTAAAGTGACCTTTAAGCTTCTGCACTGTAGTTACATGCTTTATGCATTACATCCCTGGCCCCAGCTACCTCTCTATGAATTAGTGCAGTTTTGTGCATGCATATGGGGACACACACAGAGCACCTTTTCTCTGTTCTCGTCCAGTGTGGTGCAGTGCATCCCTCTCAGGAATTATCTTAGGAGAAATCCAGGTGTGAAAAGCCTGCCCGTCGGGAAACAGGGGCACCCCAGTGGCCACAAATTAGAGGAAGGCATTCATTTCCTTAGGAGTCTTTTATCTGACATGGTTGCACATACTAGCAGTCAAATCCAAATCCACAACCACTCCTGCTGTAGGACAGGGCACTGACTCCATTGAGGGCCACAAGAGGAGGAGAGGAGGGGAGGGGGGAGGGGAGTAATTGGTGTTTGTTATAGGTCCCTCCTAACTGAATTACTCTGATCTAGTCTATTCTTCTGGAGAAGGTACCATCTCTTTTCTTCTTCCATCTCCATCTCCAAGATATATTTTCTCTCTCACCCACCCAGAAAGTATTAACATAGAGGCATTTCTATGTAACTGTGTGTTGCCCACAACTGAGAAGGAAGGCAGGGAGAAAAAAAAAGAAGATAGAAGTACAACAGAATGAAAACCAGAAAAGAAAAAAATAATCAAAAAAACCCTCAAAAAATTTAGGAGCTAAGCAACTATCCTGCCTCTTGAGCTATGACCCTTTCACATTAGTATAACTGCTTGGCTCGGCTTCCCACTCTTCTAGGGCATGCTCATGTATTTAAATTTACCAAATGCTTTTTAATCCAAAAATAGCCTAGTCAGTAGTTGGTTGATAGGGTGGCTTGCTAAATATTTCATTTAGGAGCAAATTACTAGTGACTGGTCACCTGCAAATGCTTAATTATTTCTGTGCCTGGTCTCCAGCAAGGGCCTGTAATGAGCTATGTGCGTATATCCTAGTCAAGCATGATCATCACCAAGTTGGCCAATGACACCAAACTGGCAGGACAGGCTGATTCACCAGAGCCTGTGCTGTCATTCAGTGGGATCTCAACCGGCTTGAGAGCTGGGCAGAGAGGAACCTCATGAGGTTCAACAAGAGCAAGTGTAGAGTCCTGCATCTAGGGAGGAACAACCCCATGCACCAGTACAGGCTGGGGATTGACCTGCTGGAGAGCAGCTCTGCAGAGAGAGACCTGTGAATCCTGGTTGATAATAAACTAACCATGAGCCAGGAATGTGCCCTCGTGGCCAAGAAGGCCAATGGCATCCTGGGATGTATCAAGAAGAGTGTGGTCAAGGGAGGTTCTTCTTCCCCTCTACTCTGCCCTGGTGAGGCCTCATCTGGAGTCCTGTGTCCAGTTCTGGGCTCCCCAGCTCAAGAGGGACAGAACTTCTGGAGAGAGTCCAGCACAGGGCCACCAACATGATCAGGGGACTGGAACACCTTTCTTATGAGGAAAGGCTGTGGGAACTGGGGCTGTTCAGCTTGGAAGAGACTGAGGGGGACCTCATTAATACAAGTATTTATAAAGTATATGTCAAGAGGATGGGGCACACCTTTCTTCTGTAGTGTCCAGTGATAAAACAAGGGGTAATGGGGTGAAGCTGGAACACAAAAAGTTCCATGTAAACATAAGAAAATGCTATTTTACTGTAAGAGTGAGGAAGCCCTGGCACAGGCTGCCCAGGGATGTTGTGGAGTCTCCATCTCTAGAGGTCTTCAAAACCCTCCTGGATGTGTTCCTGTGTGGCCTGATCTAGGTGGACCTGCTTGAGCAGGGGGGTTGGACTAGAGGTTCCTTCCAACCACTACCATTCTGCGATTCTGTGATACCAGTGATTTTAAAACCTGTGTTCATAAGACATTTCACCTTGAATCACTAGGGCTCCACGGTGAGATGGGCAGACAAATAGATGGTTGAGGGCTTGTCAAATGGCCTGACAGGTACAGGCAGAGACACCCACTCCCACAAAAAGAACTTTTAATCTTCCATGTTGTAATAAAAGGTTTGCATTTCAAGCAAAAGTTGTCTCATTTCCTGGAGAAAGGGGAATTAGAATAAATCTCAGAGTAGTTTAAGATTATGAAGATAAACCTTTGCAGGCTACCTGGAGGTTT
The DNA here is from genome assembly GCF_028858725.1 of Colius striatus. Taxonomy (NCBI): domain Eukaryota; kingdom Metazoa; phylum Chordata; class Aves; order Coliiformes; family Coliidae; genus Colius; species Colius striatus. The sequence goes on from NC_084762.1 coordinate 61,225,985, forward strand.
GTTTGTTTGTTTTCTTCCCCCTCTATCCCCTCCCCCAGAAAGAAAAGACGTGGTTGTAAAAAAATTCTAACTACCGAGCCAGGCAGGAGTCGAACCTACAATCTTCTGATCCGTAGTCAGACGCGTTATCCATTGCGCCACTGGCCCCATATTTGGTAGGGATGGGGTAGCCCCCCCTCGCGGCTCCCTCCCGGGTACTGGAAGGAGCCCTGAGGACAGTGACCCTGGGCTTCAACCCTGCCAAAACACGGTACTGAGCACCCCGGTTCTCTCAGTTCACAAATCTTGTGTGTTGCGTAATGCCCCATGGCTCATAAACTCTGTTCCCACCCCCACCATCAGTCCCTGGGGCCAGCAGAGTCTCACCACTCCTCTGGTATCTAGAGGAGGGATCCCAGCTGGTGGGATTTACCCCAGCTTCTGTCACACACACCTTCACCCCACATTTGGTCCTGTCTCCTCAGAAGGACCTCAGAATGGATAGGCAGGGTCCGTGGGGTCAGAGAGGGTGCAGCACAGAGTTTATCTGTTCAGAGGGATAAGGGCAGCTCAACACAGCATCAGCACCTTATCTTCCAGGTAATCCCCACTCTCCTGTCACAGCGATACCTGCCCTGTTATGATGTGCCTGACTTCATGTCTGCATGTTGGCTCCTGCCCCAAGCTCAGAGTTAACTCTTGGTCTGTACCCCACTGTCCTGGTTTTGGCTGGGATAGTTAATTTTCTTCCTAGTAGCTGCTACAGAGTGGTATTTTGGGTTTATACTTAAGAGAATGTAGTAACACTGTGATGTTTTTGTCACTGCTGAGCAGCACTCACACAGCAGCAAGGCCATTTCTACTTCTCATCCTGCACTGCCAGTGAATGGGCTGGGGATGGAGGCAGGATGGGAGGCCAGTGTGTACACCAGAAGTTGGGAGGGAGCATGGCCATGACAGCTGACCACAACTACTCAAAGGACTATTCCATACCACTGAATGTCATGCCCAGTACATAAAATGGGGGAGCTGGCCAGGAGGGACAGATGGCTGCTTGAGCATCAGTCAGCAAATTATGAGCAATCACATTGATTTCAGTTTGGGGTTTTTTTTCTCTTGGGTTTTGTTTTTAATTACTATCATTATATTTCGTTCTTCTTACTGTTATTATGTTTTAATTTGGTTATAATTCTTGTTCTTATCTTAATTCACAGGTCTGAATTTTTCTCTTCCATTTCCCCCCATCCTATGTGAGATGTGGGGAGAGAGAAGGGTGAATGACTGCGTGGAGTTTTGTTGCTGATCTGGCTTGAACCATTTTCTTCTCAAAACTTGGCTGTCAGAGACAACGCTCTTTGGACTGTCTTTGGGGCTTTGCCTTTGAATCCATTCAAAGTACCACATTGGTGCTTCAGGAAGAAGACCAGCATCCCGGTGACTGTGGTCTTGGTCACCTGGCATGCTCCACAAAGGCCACAACATCCCAGAACTTGTTTTCCAGTTTTTCCTTGTCAATCAGATGCAAAGTAAGTTTTGCTTTTCCAGGGAGAGCTAGAGAACACCTCACAGATTTAGAACATGTTGGATTAAGACTCAGGACTTCTTGGTGACACTTGCTGCCTGCTTTTCTGAGCCCTTCAGTGACCTTGTAGCAGCCAAACCTACTGGCCCATCACTGATAATAACCAAAGTGTCAGTGAGCTGCTGGGTTCTTTTCAATGGTAGCCTTTCATTGCTGTTTGATTTCTGGCCTGACACTTGTCCATTTGGGCTGTTCTGTGCCAAAGAGACACCAGCTACTGAAAACAAACTCTGCATATTTATCCCTAGCTTCATTAGGCAAACAAAAATCCAGTTAGGCAGCTTCGGACATTGGGGAGGACAGAGAAACATGAACGACTCTCCATTCCTTAGGAGCAGGATGGGAAAATGCCAGGAGCTCTTGGAGACAGATGTTACTCCCTGCAGCCCTCGCTGGACCTGCATTGCTGCCCACCTGCCCTCAGCAGCAGCTATTTTGCCAGACTGCTGTGGTAAGTGATGGCTTTTGGCTTGGCTTGCTTGGAGCACTCATTCAGGTCATAGACCATCTTGTGGAGTACTGAAGGTCTTACATTCTGGGTGAAAACAATGATGTTGAAGGTAAAATTTGAAAGGAGGATGAGCCAGCTCATCAGCTCCTGGTTCCAAAGTAACGCAGTCTCAGTTCTCCTCCCCTCTTCTCCACCACACTCAGCTACACAGTTTGCCTTGTTCTTGCTCTGGTGGTCTGCAGTCACTCCAGGTGCCTGAGTCAATAATCCAGCAGAGAAGTTGGTTTTTTTCTAAGTGATTAATTTTTTTAATGGTCAATTAAGTGAATCAGCTCAGCTGGTGCAAAGTGGACGACCAGGCCTAGCAGCCAGGGCCAGCATGAGGAAGGCAGGAGGCACAAGGCTGCCCCATCCTGATGCCCAGAGCAGCTCAGCTGCCTGCAGTTGCTTGTTAAACTGCAGCCCAAGGAGGAGAAGCAGAAGCAAGGTGTGAGAAATGAAGAAGGTATCCAGTGGATGAGAGGTAGAGCCACTATCTGCCTCTACAGACACCTCACGATGGGTTATTTTCTTCCATCCTCTATTTTCTTTCTTGCTCTTGATTTTTTGCAGGCACTAGTAAGGTGTATGGGGAAGATGAGGTGAAATTCCTCCTAATTGCCTCAGGCCAGTGCAGAGGGGTGAGCTCTGAGGGGAGCAGCTCCTTCATATGCAGAGACTTGCAGATAGCTCCTCTTTTGCAAATGGGTTTTATTTCCTGAATTAATCATGAAAAATCACAAAGTGAATGAAAGGAGATGAGGATGTCCAAATGGCTGGTGGGCGTTTAACATCAGGAAAAATGTAATTGCAAACAGGAAAACAGAGGATGAAGGCAATGCCTTTTTCTAGCTGGGTGGCTTGGTCTTGCACCTGTTCCTCTAGTTGGCAGCCAGAGAGATGATCCACCACATGCCCGGGACAGGCAGGATAGAGGGCTCCCATGGCTTTGTTCAGAGATCCCAGGGATGTCACTTAGCCTTGCTGTGATGATGGGACAAAGGATGATGTTAGAAAAGGGTAGTTTCTCAGATTCCCTTGCACTTCTAAGAATTGCTGTGAGCAAAGAGGGCCACTCATAGAGCATGTATTGCAAACACGGGCAGCTGTGTTGGGGTGCCCTGCAGCTCAGAAGTCAGTTCCCAGTGAAATTGGGCCCTGATTGGACCCAGGAGAGGGCTGACACTAAAATAATGGTTTTAAGTGAAACCTATGTCAAGCAGGGAGTCATCCTCACACCTGAAAAAAGCTGGAGCCAGAGGTGAGAAATCAGTCTGGTGGCCTGGGAAAGGAGTGAATACAAGTAAGAGCTGGAAATTAGAAGGTGTGATACATCTCTAGAAGACACTTCTCTCCTGGTTATTGCCTGTTCAGGAGGGGCTTGCAGCTGAATGAAGGCACATTCAGTAGTCCTTTGGATGTTACAGAGAACAAGCTGGCAACCCAGAGTGCTTGTAAGGTGCCCCAAGCTCTATGTGGAGATTTACCACATCCTTTGGCAAGAAACAAGTCATTAGTATCCAATTACACTGAAATCATACTTAATTCAAGGCAGGTTAAGACAAAAAGCAAATAAAAACATCTACTCACAGCTGCCAAGACAGATATAAAAGAGGTAGGTGAGAAATGAGAGAAAACCAGGCTTCAGTTGCTGACTTTGAAGATTAAATCAGCAAGGCCATTCTCTCATATCCAGGCATTTTGCCACAGGCTCTCCTGACACAGTGGGAAGCTGAGAACCTACCTTCCCCCACACCTTACACTTCAGGCTGCATTGACCAAGAAGTATTTCCTTGTGTGTGAAAAAGCACCTCTTCTGTCTAATTTCTTTTCAAAACCCAAATTCTTTCCTACCAGGGAGGCCCGCCACTTTAGTATGAAGCTCCTCCTGTTTCTTCCTTATCCAGGAGACATGCTGGCCCTTCCTTTTGGCAAAAGTAAAGAATGATTTCATTCCTTTAGCATTACCTGCCCAGATAACAATGCCTTGGCTCTATTGCTAAGCCAGAGTGCTGTCATGGGAAAGGCACTGGCTTGATGCTTGAATATCACCAGTTTGGTTTTCTCCTTGTTTTTTAATTAATTTATTTTTTTCCCCTGTAATAATGCAAACATCTCTTCTTTGCCCTGCCTATTATCATCATTCTGGAGGGCACACTGGAGGCAAAGTGTGTGTACGTAGTGAGCCATAGTTTTGAGGGGTTATCTTGCTTCAAGCTGCTGTTAGGACGAGGAGTAAGCGGAGCAGTTCCTGCCTGCTCAAGCAGAGGCTGCTCTTTGGTTGACAGGACTTGTCTTTTTGGGGTGAGAGTGAGACAGTCACAGAATCACAGAATCTTAAGGGTTCACTCCCTTCATGGCAGATGACAAAGGAGCTGAATATTGATGTGGGAAGGATTACAAGTAGGTTGTTATGGTGCACAGTAAAAAGTAGGGGGAGGAAATAGGGGAGGGGCTGTGCTGGTCTTGGGGAATCACTTCAAAGATCTTGTTCAATGGAGAGGGCATCCTGGCACCTGTGCTGTGCAAACACATATGGTCTCCTTTCTTACCCTGTTACTGTGATTTTTTTTCCATTTGCATCTTCCACTTGCCTCTGCAAAATTTCTCCTTCTAGTTTTACAAAGGGGCCTCACATAGGGACCACAGGAGATATCTGTTAACCAGCTGGCAGTAGTTTCCTCCCTAAACTAGAAGGAAATGTCCCAGCCCCCTTCTTGCCCCCCTGTACAGCTCCTACAGCGTGTGGGGCTGAGGGAGGAGTGGGGACAACACCAGGCCGGAGCCAGAGAGCAGAAGCACTTGTCCCACTGCCTCCCACATGCCGGATGGGCATGCTTCCCTTAGAAACGCTCCCCAGCTGTAAAGTGAAGGAAAAGATGGGCATGGGATCACCAAGATGGAAAAAGGTGGAGCTTACTGCTGTGGACATTGGCCATTTCAGATGATTTATTTCTCAGTTTAGAGCTTGATGCAACATATGAGAGTCAGATGTAAAGAACATTTCACATGGGATCATGTTAAGAAGTCACCAGAGAAAGGGTGGGAGAGTTGTCAGCTTCTTCGTGCCAGACTGGGTAACAGTGGTTGACAAAGTGACATTTATACCTCCTTGGAAGTGAAGTCCGTGATGGCTGACTTCAGCTCCTGGGAGTGAGCAGCCAGTCTGGACATATTTCAGATTCAAGTCTTCCAGGAGCCCAAGGAGCTGACTCTGAGGCCTGACACACCGGGTGTGCCCTAGTGAACGCAACCTGAGCCATGGCCTACAGAGGCAGCTTTTCAGGAAGCACTGAACCTTCTCAGGGCAATCACCCACACGCCAGCCCAGGATGAGTGAAAGGTCTTGCCTGTTTAGATGAACAAGGGTAGGAGCCTGTCTAGCTTTTTAAAGTACTCCATAAATATAATCTAATTTGGATTGACATTAATGGATTTTTCATGGTTAAAGTATTTGCGATTTTGCTTCATCTCTTCTAGATTAAGTGGGATTTCAGTGTTATTGGTTGCCTGCTGGAGTTGCTTGCCGAAAGTTATGTTTACCTAATTCTAAGTTGGGCTCCTTGGCATGTTTTCCAGACTGCTAAAGGATTGTGATAGCCATGCCTGCCCCATTTTGTCTGCATTTCTGGCTACTCTAGTGAGTGTTTCTGGTGGAGGTCAGGGATGGCAGGCCATCCTCTGTTAGCAGAGGTAACCGGGGACACTGCTGTGGGCTCAACTCCTGAGTTTCCTCAAGGTGTCTGTCAGGAGCCCAATAAGAAGCCCGTTGATGAGCAGGAACCTTCCTCCCCACCCCAAAACCCCCTCTTTTTTGAGATGGAATTGGAACCAGTGACTAAGGATTACTCTGAAAGCACTGCAGCCCTCCACGCTGGGAGGTTAGCTATCAAAGGGTGAGAGATGTGGTCCTGAGAGAGACTCCTAGCAAGCAGCATCGTAGCAAGTGGCAGACACATCACTCTGGGATTTGGGAACCACAGCCTAAAAGGCACCTCAAATACAAATTCTTCACAAAGTGATGTTGCTGCAAAGCTGTTGCCTCATTGTGAAGTGCTTCGTGGCAATGATTAGGGATGGAAATAGCACCAAGGCCATACTAGGTGGATAACTGGAAGAGATGTGATTTGTAGTCTACTCATACATACAAACAATCTATTATTACCCTTCTCATGTTTTCATTACAGTCTTTGGGATTATCAGAATCAGCAGAAGCATGCTGTGTACTGCTCCAGCTTGTCGCCTCCCAAGCTTTCCCAAGTAAGATTCCCTGCATACCTGCAACAGGATAGAGATGAGGCAGATCCAACCCCATGGCATTAGAAGAGGCAAAATTCACATTAAGCAGGTGCATCAGAGTACCAACTTTGCACCACCTCTTCTTTGTTGCAGATTACATGCAGTCAGCTATATGCTTCACTTCACATGCTCTGGCACCAACCCTATGCTCTGCTTTGCCACCGTCCCTGCCCCCTTCACATGCCTATCCTCTCTCCCAGCTGTCTTGTCCTCACCCAAAGGGTGACTGTGGCAGGAGACATGGGGTCAGCAGTGTCCTCTCTCCCCACCTGTGTGGCCACAGTGACAGGAGCAGGGAGGCAGCAATGCTTTCCCTCGCACACACTGCTGGAGTAGCCTACCCTGATGCTGAGCTCACCAGGAGTCACCTTCTGGGCTGAGGGCAGGCTCTGCTCAGCTGGGTGAGGTGGAGACAGGGAGAGGATTTGGGCTGCGCAGGAAAAATGCCTCAAACTCTTTGTCTTCTCCCTAGATTGTGGTATGAGATTACTATGCTGCCATTTTCTGCCATGAATTACTTGTTCGTGTTGGCTGCAGGGAGGTAGGACTTCACAGTGAGACGTGCATCCTCAGGCAGCCCAGGCAAAAGACAGATTTTACTGCAAAGCTGCCTCTTACATGGCAAGGCCTAAGCCTTTGAAGAGGCACCTGAAATCTGATTTGTTCTGTGGCCAAAGGTCTTGCTGTCTGCCCTTTCTTCCCTTGCATTCCTTAAACTCCGCCAGAATCAGAAAGGCTGACTCCTGCGTGGGGAACAGCCTGACGGGAGACGGGGATGCAACACTGTGCGTGCAGACACGGGCTGATGTGTTTGAGATGCTTCCTGAAGTGATAATTCAAAAAGATATTAATCTAATAGACTGGTACCTAGTACAGTGAACACAGTGCCACAGTGGATGGCATCCCTGATCACAGCTTAAAGTGCATTCATTCAAATCCAGCCCAGCTTGAAGGCATTCCCAGCTGTTATCCTTGCAAACACGTGCATCTCATGCACTGTGCTCACCTAGCTAACGTGAAGCTCACGTGAGGGAGTGTAGAAAATGGCCAAAAGGCAAACATGTTTTTGTAATCTGACTTTCAAAAGAAAGAAAGGCAACGACACTCAGAAATGAATAGTCGTGCTGGTTTTGCTATATGCCTAAAGAGCATTTACAAGGCAAACAGAGGTGTTTGAAAAAGAGCTAAAGGATGTAGGTACCATCTCTGTCACCAGTCACATATTAAGCAGCCTCTTGACCAGTTTGGGTAGTGTCTTGATGTGTGAAAACCTTCCTGCTCCCACACATGGTACTTTTGTTTAGCTGTAATACCATAACATTAGGTCTTTTGTCCTCCAGCACTGAATCTCAATTCTGTTCTGAAGGAATTACTTTCAAGATGGGGATGAGTAAAAACATAACCTAGACCAGCCTAGGGAGCTGGGACAGTCTCATGATGTAAAGTGATGTGTTGATTATAACCTTAAAACCAGTTACTCCTTTGAACTAAAGAACTTAGCATTGTCCTGGATTAAAAAAAAACCCCGTACCTGTGCTCCTCTGCTCTGCTAGCTGAGCTACAGAGAGGACATACTGAAATAGCATCAAGTGGCTTATGTTGAGCAGACCAAGGCTGGGAAGAAACTTGACACTGGGACAGGGCTATATCTCTGTGAAGTGATGAGCTGACACCAGCTGGGAAGCCTGAGCTGGATCTGTACAGTGAAATGCAAGCTGCTTCTCTATTGAACATCACTTGTTTTCCTAATGACACAGCTGGGTTTGGGGCAGCAAGGTTTAAAGGGAAGTGCTGTGGCACATTAAGGCCAGAGCAGAAATCAAATCTGTCCTCCAGTCAAAATTTGTACTGCTAAAACTTTACAATCACCTTTTCCTTAAATCCTGGTACCCTCAGGAGGGCCCCTAGCACTGCCCTGGCTGTGCCACTTGTTTCCAGCCCTGCTGTCACAGCACCAACTCTGCTGCTAATGGGCACTAAACACCTGTGTTTTTCCATACAATGCAGGAGCTCAGGGAGGAGCCATCATTCCTTCCTCTCTGCCAGGAGGGCAGACTTGTAGCCATGATTTACAAACATTTTCCCATGGGATGATGCGGTAGCAAAGTAGAGAGGAAAGGTTCATGGCTGCATTTGAAAAGTGGGGGACAGCATTAAAATAGCAAAGCACTTACTCTCCAACAAGAAACAAGATTCTCCCACTTTTCTAACCTGTGCAAACGCCATTTTGCTAACTGATTTTGTTCTATTTATAAATCATTTCTCCCTTCACATCTCATTCTCATTGCAGGGCATATTTGGGCGTGTGGAAAAGCAAGCCTGTGCCTGTTATCTCTGAAACTTGTCCCTTGCCCTGGAGAGGACCTATTTTTAGGTAGGCAGTAGTGCCGGGCTATTTCTTCTCCACAAGCAGTACTTCCTCCATACAGTGCTTTGGACATACTCTTATGCTTTGCTTGTGAAATGCAGGTCTCTTTTTATCATTAACATGTCAAGGGGAGACAGATTTGGGAAATCTCTGGGCTTGTAAAGTGTATAGCTCAGGGAGATACTGAACTGCTCATCGCTTGTTTATTATTCTGCAGCACCAGCAGTCTGTCTTTTCAGACTCACTGATTCGAGATCTCAGAGAATACAGGTAGCTGCAGAGATGAGGATAAACACCTCATCTTAGTCACCATTTGGGGTCACCCCATCTCCCTGGAAGTTAAGACCCAGTTACAGAATCACACAAAATATAACACCCATATATAAGAAGGGACAGAAGGATGATCTTGGAAATTACAAGCCTGTCAGTTTCACTTCAGTGCCTGGAAAGCTGATGGAGCAGATCATCCTAAGTTCTATTATGCAGCACACGCAGGACAACCAGGTGATCAGGTCCACTCAGCATGGGACTATGAAGGGCAGATCCTGTTTAACAAACCTGATCTTCTATGACAGTGAGCCGCTTGTTGGATGAAGGAAAGGCTGTGGATATTGTCTACCTTGACTTTAATAAGGCATTTGACAGTGTTTCCCATAGCGTTCTCTTAGAGAAATTGGCTGTTCTTGGCTTGGATGGACAGACACTTTCCTGGGTGAAAAACTGGTTACACGGTTGAGTCCAAAGAGTGGTTGTCAATGGAGTTAAATCCAGTTGGCAGCCAGTCACGAGTGGTGTCCCCCAGGGCTCAGTACTGGGGCCACTCCTGTTTAACATCTTCATTATTGATCTGGATGAGGGGATAGAGTGCACCCTTAGTAAGTTTGCAGATGACACCAAGCTGGGTAGAAGTGTCGATCTGCTTGAGGGTAGAGAAGCTTTACAGAGAGATCTAGATAGGCTGGATGGCTGGGCCAAGGCTAATACCATGAGTTTTAATAACGCCAAGTGCTGGGTCTTGCACTTGGGCCACAACAACTCCCAGCAGTGCTACAGGCTTCGGGAGGAGTGTCTGGAAAGCTGCCAGGCAGAGGGATCTGGAGGTGTTGGTTGACAAGTGGCTGAACATGAGCAAGCCGTGTGCCCAGGTGGCCAAGAAGGCCAATGGCATCCTGGTCTGGATCAGGAACAGTGTTGTCAGCAGGAGGAAGGAGGTGATTACTCCCCTGTACTCAACTTGGTTGAGGCCACACCTCGAATACTGTGCCAAGTTCTGGCCCGTTCTCTCCAAGAAGGACATTGAGGTGCTGGAGAGGATCCAGAGGCAGACTACCAAGCTAGGAAGGGATTTGGAGCACATCTCATCTGAGGAACGGCTGAGGGATCTGGGGCTGTTTAGCCTGGAGAAAAGAAGGCTCAGAGGAGACCTTATCACTCTTTACAACTACCTGAAAGGAAGTTGTAGTGAGGTAGGAGTCGGCCTGTTCTCCCTCATAGCAAGCAATAGAACAAGAGGAAACGGCCTCAAGTTGTGCCAGGGGAGGTTCAGGCTGGATATGAGGAGGAACTTCTCTACTGAAAGCACTGTCAGGCATTGCAAAGGGCTGCCCAGGGTCGTGGTGGAGTCACCATCCCTGGAGGTGTTTAAGAGACAGTTGGATGTGGAACTTAGGGAAATGGTCTAGTGGTTGATAGGGCTGGGACAAAGGCTGGACTTGATGATCTTAAACGTCTCTTCCAGCTGTAATGAGTCTATGATTCTAGGATTCTATGGTCTGTCTCTCCCAGACAGGCAGCCAAGGGTGGTGATCCCCATCACAGCTTTGTGTCTTGACGGCACTGAGTGGGTGACTCCCTAGTGCGGTTCATCCATGGACTTTCCTCATTTCAGGGTCTTTTAATCCAAATCTCTGAGGTTTGTCTGCTATGACTTATGTTGGTACTACTGATGAATCTGGAATAGACAGTATAATCTAGTTCATGTGCCCTTTTTGTCCCATGTTTCTGTCTGCTGGAAACTGTGGAAGCTCCTTGAACATGGACAAGCCAGAGAAGGCTGCTTTTGAACACAATTCAGCTCAGGTCAGTGTCCATCCCCTATTCAAAAGAAAAGGGCAGCTATCATCCCTCTGACTGTTCTTTGTAGCTTGCCCCTGAAATCCCGTGCTCTTACACATTTGATGTGCTCCCAGTGACTCCCCCTTAGAAATGTTTTTTGTACTTGTCCCTGCTGCTGTGATTTTGTACATGCAAAAAGGAATTTTTTAAAGATGTTCTCTCTTGTGCTGGTCCTTGTTTTCCTGGAGATCTGAAACTGTCTCTCAGGTTGTTTTTAGAAGGTCTCCAAATGCTGACCGCATATGGCCCATCATCATGTATGAGGTACACAAAGACAAATATATATGTTGAGTGGGAAAATGTCAATCTCAAAAGGCAACTGTTTTCAAAACTACTTGTCTCTGTTGCAGAGACTCTCTCTGGCTGCATAAATTGAGTCACATACAAGGGTAGTTTTGGTAGTTTTGTCGTGGGCTGGTCACAGTACAATCATGAAATGCAAGATACCATTTGCAGTTTGCACTTGTATAGGTAGGAGGGCTTCATTTTCTAGCTGTCTCATTGGCTTGGTAAGTTGCTGCAAGTGTAACTGAAATTAAAGTTTCTGCAATATGCCAGCTGTAGGTGGGAGTGTTGGTGCTCACCATCCCCTGCTGAGGGACTGTTTGCTGCAGGATGAATGGGTACAGATAAAAGGTGAGGTGGATGGAGAGCCTCTGCCCTACCTTCCCAAGGGATGCTTGGCTAAAGATGCAAATAATTTTCAGTCAAAACAACAAGCAGAGCTATCAGGATGGAGGGAGGAGAAGGCTTCATTGTCATTTTAGTCTAAATCTCACATTCAGGTGGGCAGAAATGGAGGCAGCAGCACACAGGGGTCTGCCTATCCCTGGCCTGTCTGCTGGCAAGGTGCTAGCTCAGCCATGAAGGCAAGTGAGAGGGGACATGGTGGCAGGCTGGGGCACTGAGCGACCACGGACCAGGGAACTCCACGGCACCACCATGGACTGAGGATGCCTGAACAAGGACCCTGGTGCTTGCAGAGCGGGCTGTGTCTTTGCTGGGCTCAGTGGGGAGGTGAGTCACACGGGAGTTATCCTCTGGAGAAAATACACATTTTTCACTTTGTTTTCCAGCCATGCAAGAGAGCCACAGGGCTCTGACTGATGCACAGAACTTTGCAGTACTGGTACAAGATAAGAGGTTGCAGAGGGGAATTCTGTGAATGCAAAATCCAGGCATGTCATTATGGCATTGAAACCTGAAGCTGGACATCGTTCAACCTCTCCTTCCTCTTCCAAATCCCCCTCCTAAACCCACTGCTTTGCAGCCAGCCTTACAGGCTCTCCTTGCCATCAGTCCACAGCCTGCAAGCTGCTATTCAGCTGCAAAAATAGAGGAGTTAGAAGTAATGTCTGTAAAAGCAAGTGTGTCTCTAGGAACTAGTGTTCTGTTCGTGTCAGCAAAGCCAGGTAATGTTCCCAGACAAGCAACCCTGCAAAAAAACTCCATTTTTAAATGATGTTTTCTTCTTGGTGATGGCTGGTAGATGTCCAGAGTTTTGTTGGGGAGTGAGGTTAAAGCAGATCCTCTTGCCCTTCTTGGTGGCTCTTTGGACATATACTGATGATATACTTTGGTGGTCTTCTATTGCAGGTGCAGAAGGGGAGGAAGAGGAAGGTGACAGGGCTGTCAGGGAGATACAGAAGGTTGACGAGCTCTTTCTCACTGTGAGTTCTTCAAAGTCCAGCCTGAGCAATCCCAGCTGAAGGCAGGCTGCACTACCCTCCCGTATGTTTATTATCCATTCTGTGTTAGTGTGCTTCAGCACACAGAAGGGGGAGAACCAGCAGCAGACCGTCCCTTGCCTTGTTGCCATCGAGTGTCCTCTGCAGATGCATCAAGTGTCACACTCAGCCTGTTGAAGGAAAGTTTCTTTTGGGCTACCACAGGTAAGTATAAATTCACCAAAATTACATCCCAGAGGCACATTACACTCTGAGAAGTGCCTCAGTTCATAGTCCAGCACAGCATCATGATCCCTCATCTTTTTTCCATGCCATGAACATCCCCATCCCTACGTCACCATATGCAGGTGTTTCTCTGCACTGACATTTCTGACCTTCAGCTTTTTCTCCCAAGAATCTCTCCATTTCTACCCGTGCCTGCCTCATCGGGCAAGGACAGCTTTCCTCATTTAATTCAAAGTCCCTTATTAAAGCAGATTGTGGTGTGCAAGGGGCAGCTGACTCAGAGTTAGGAGGGCAGGAATGAGGCATTCGAATTCCTCCACACACAAAAGTCACCTCTGACCCGGACACAGAGGGGAAGGGAAGAAGAGAAATACCTTCCCACTGCTGCCAGGAAGGGCTCCCTGCCGGCCCTCCTCCAAAGCCCCAGCTGTCCGTGGCTCAGCTGCTGGAGCAGCCTCTCCTGTTTGGCTCCAGGATTTTCAACCAGGCAGTTGGAACAAAGGTGTGATTTCAAATGCGTTTAACTAAGCTGTTACAAATTTCCCATGAACGCAAGTCCTCAGAAAAATCCATTTGTTTTTATGTGACTGCTGACAAATATGTGTGTTTACGTGGGGAAAATTCTAGCTTGGTAGGCTGCTAATGGGGGCACTTTTCACTTTTCACCCATTTCACTTAAAAGTCTGCAAGGCATTGAAAATAAGGTAGTCAATAACACATTTAATTTAACATGATTCCTTGCCATTGCATGTAGAGAACACTATTAATTTTCATGCAAGAAATCCATGAAAACCTTCACTTTTACATTTCCCTGAAGTGCATGGTTTCCAGACTGTATGCACACAGATAAAGGGCCCTGCTTTGGAGTCAGGGTCTGCCCCTTGACACGTAAGGGACTTGCTCAGTCGCTCTGTAGCATATTTCAGATGCAAACCCTATTCAGTTACAGAGTGGAATAAATGTGAGGTCTTTCTTCAGAACACTTAATGGAGAAGGTATTGTGGTTATTGACTGAAAGACAAGAAAATATTCTGATTACATGTACAGTAGAGTGGCAAAGTGATTTTATACAGTGCATGTGGGGACTTTGTCTTAAATTTGAGGAAGAGATATTTATTCCTTGTACAGTTGTGTGACAAATTATTGACAAGTAGAAGCACAGATGGCTTTCCCTTAAGATCAGGCATCACATGCCACAAATTATCTGGGAAATTGTCATTTTAAAAATAACTCTAGAACACGTGCCAAGCTGAGAGGGATATCAGTGTCTAATAAACAGATATAAACACAGCAGTGCCGAAAACGAAAATATATTTGAATTAAACTATGCAGAGAGAGTGCTTATACAATTAGCACCTATTCTCTAGCAGTACAAATGAAAGCTTTTCATACTATATTTCTTCTGTCTCTTCCTCATAAGAAAATTCAAATAATGTTTCTGGGGCATATTTAAGCCACTGTGGAGTTAATAGCTTGAACAGTTGAGTTAGATTCTTATGTTACATCTCCTAAAACAAACAAAACATTTCCAGAAGAAACTTAAGCACAGTTATAGGCAAGCAGTTGGGATTTTTCAACTGATTTTCAAGGTGGTGACACATTTGCACCCTGAAGTGTCTGAGCTCAGGTACAGCCATGACTCCTATTGTCTTCTCCAGCAAACACATATGCTTCACACCTTGGAAAAAGGGAAGATACCGGAGCCTGCCAAAATGCAAGAACAGAATTACATCCTGCATCTCATAGCCATGGCTGCTTGCTCAAAGCAGAGTATTTATTAGGCTGCAGCCTGTGCCTGAGTAGATTGGGGCAGCCCAGTGCTCGCTGCTGCCATGCAGACATAAGAGAGGGGAGTGGACTGCATTTGCTTATCGCTCACTCTCCTCCTCAAGGGATGAAGGCCACCATGTGTGAGTGAGGAGAAACAGGGACCCACCAGCCACTCCCCCCCCCTCCCCGTTCCCCCACCAGCCATCACCTGTCCCAGCCTGTCCTCCTCTCACGCGCTTATATGGGCACGGCAGGATGGCATCTTGTGACGTTGTGCTGCTAAAAACAGCCCCAGCTCCCCTCAGCCCCACGTTTAAACAATGTCCTCCAGCCAGAGCAATCCAGAGAGCCTCTGATTGCAGCGCAGCCTTGGACTTACTTCAAGGGAAATTAACCCGGAAACCTCTCCACGAGACCGTGATCCTGAGCGTATGCCCCTGGAAAAGCTAGGGATGAGCACCTCCCTGAGCTACAAGTCCTTCTCCAAAGAGCAGCAAACCATGGATAACCTGGAGAAACAGCTAATTTGCCCCATCTGCTTGGAGATGTTCACCAAGCCTGTGGTCATCCTGCCCTGCCAGCACAACCTCTGCCGGAAATGTGCCAGCGACATTTTCCAGGTAAGTTTCTTCCTACTACTGCTGCTTCCCAAGCAGCACAGGCTGAAATGAATGGAAAAGCAGGTTTTTTTACATGTTTTGGTTGATTGCTTTTAAATTGGTAAGATTGGGGGAGGAGTGATTTAAAGTTGGCAAAGGGCTGAGCTCACCACAGATTAAGGTGTCACCTGTTATCTGCGGGGACGTGGCCGTGTGTGTGTGTGAGCTGAGGACCTGGCCCCTCACCCAGCAGTTGCCAGGTGCTTTCCTGTGTATGGCTCTTGGAGCTGCCTAGGCATTCTGACAAATTGTTTTCACCCTGGTGCCTTTGAAAGGGTTTTTTGTGGTTTTGCATGGCCTTACTCACCTCTCCTTGTGCTGCTTGGCAAGAGCAGGCCTCCAATCCCTACCTGCCGACCAGGGGAGGCACAACCGTGGCTTCGGGAGGCCGCTTTCGCTGTCCCTCCTGCAGGCATGAAGTGGTGCTAGACCGGCACGGTGTCTACGGGCTACAGAGGAACCTGTTGGTGGAGAACATCATCGACATCTACAAGCAGGAGTCCACAAGGTAATGAGGGAACATAAGCACTTCAGAGGAGGTTTGCCACAAAAGCAGACAGAGTTTAGGAGACTTGGTAGCCTTTGACCTTTCTGTTTGGCACATGTGAGGTTGATTTAGTTCTTTTGTCTCTTGGAAATGTGGAAAAGGGATCGTGCTGCTGTGTGTGTCTATACCTCTTTGCTGTGCAATGAAGTTAGCTCTCGCTGAGTACAGAAATCCATGTCCAGGCAGGTGCTGGATTTCCCTGCTTCCACTTACAGCAGAGGACTGTGCCGTGCTTATTCCCATGAGCAACACTTACCTGCACAAACAAAGCCCTTAAGGTCAACATGACTACTCACATGAACAAGGGAAAAGTAGCTAGGTTCACATCATTTATTTTAAAAGTGGCTCATATATTTATTATTTGTCTTTAACTGGCGTGTTCATATGCTGAAGAAGGGAAAGACATTTCAAATCTTGTTAGAAATTCGAGGGACAGACAGTGCAAATAAGAAGAAGGTTGAATTTCACATAGAAGATACCCTGCATCACAATGTCAAGTCAAAACTCAATGAAAGAAAAAAGCCTCCATTCCTGTCAGATTGGGAAGTGAACTCATAAAATCAAGTCTTATTTAGGACTCAGTAAAAAAGAAGGAATAATCAGAAATAATACACGTCAATGCTGTGTGGTGTGCACAAGAATTGGGACCTCAGGGCAGAGAAACAAATTAATCCTAAAAAGTAAGATTACTCCTGAATGTTAATTGCCTGCATTGGATATATAACGGACCCAGCAATAGAAAAATGTTGCATTCTCATCTCTTTTTCCCTGATACGAGTCAGATGTGTAGTACCACTCTGAGGAACTTAGTAGGGGGGAAGCTAAGACTGGCCCCAGGCTGCCAAGCAAGCAGCTCTCGCCCAGGGAAGCTGCCCGGTGTCACCAGCATGAATCCATAGAGCTGTTTTTGTGTGGCATGGAAGAAAGGTGTAATCCTGGCCACGCTGCCTGACAGTCTTCCCATCCTAACCCAAGAAGGAGCTGAACCGTCAGAGCCCAGTGCCTGGAATGGCTTAGGGCACTTCTACTGTCCTCCGGCAGAGGAGGATAGTCACCAGCAGAGAAAATGTTTTGGAGCCTGAGAGCGGCTTTGGCTGTTCTCAGCTGTTTGAATCCCTTCAGGGACTGTTGTAGCTAGGCATAGGTTGGAGGTCCAAAGCATCAGAGAGCACGAAGTTGGCACAAAATTGTCCTTTCTGCTACCCTTCACGCTCAGTGCCAGGGGAAGGTCAGCTACCCTTGTGTGTGTCATTGATACCCAAATATTATTTTAGTCAGGAAAATCTCAGAGGAAATGAATCAGCAAAGCTGCAGTGGTGGACTTTGCTTTTGACCAATTAAGTTGGACATGTGTGATCTCATGTCTTTCTTGGTTTTGGTTCTTTTAGAGTTCGCACTTGTCTTTAACTTAAAAATTAAAGCAATGCAGCTCCTTTTCCCATGTAGTTCATGGGCAATTGAAACAAAATTCAGTTAAATGGAAACATAGGAGGTTTAGTAGATTTTTTTATTATTATTTCCACAAAAGTAAAACACATGATGAATAAAAGGGAACCATAGAAAAGAATCCAAATATGAACAAAAATTTGCTTAGATATTTGTCCAAAAGGCTCATTTATTTAGTCTGATATGGTGCTCATTTAACCTTTGTACGTGTCCTCAGGATGAAAGTTGTCATCAGGATTACGTAGCAGTGGCAATGCATAGCAGCATTATCTAAACTATTTGGCACTTTGTAGGCCTCAGCTGCTTATCTCCTTCCACCTAACGTTCCTCAGGCTCTCGTGAGACTCTGAGCAACATCTGTCATGACTTTACCCTGTGCTGTCCCACTGAAACCAAAAAGTCAAGGGAAATCAAGTCTTCTCTGTTCCTTCCTTTTGTACTACTCTATTCCAAACTGAGGGCTGGGGTCTGGCAGATATATATAAGACAATGGGTGAGATGCGACTTTTGCCTCCTTGTATCTTCCCAAGACAACCCTTCAAAGTGGCAGCACCTGTGATTTCCACACAGGAGCCTTTTCCCCTTAGGTCCTCCAGTGGGTATAAATCACCTTTCCATGTGCCAGAATGACTCTAGCTCCCAACTGCGTTTCACTTGAACTTAGGAGAGTAAGGGGAATACAGCCAGGGAGCAAGCTTTATCTCCTGCTTAGGCAAACATAATTTATTTCAACAATATTTTTTTTAAATGAATTTCTGTTTGAATTAAGTAATTGGAAGGTTTTTAAAATAAAAGCCGGGGCAGGAGCTGAGCTATGGGCTTGTGGGGTGGGTCTACCCAAGCCTCACACACAGCAGCTCCTATTACTAAAAATCACGTCATCTGGTCTTTTATCCCATTGCTCATCGAATTCCAGCTGATGACAGTGTAGCCTGTTGCCCAATTTAGAAACTATTAGCAACACAGGGAAAGATAACTTCAAGCAGGACATGGCTCCAACAATACTTTAAAGGCTGGCTAAGGGCCGAACCCGGTGGAAACAGAGTTGACTAAAATATTCAACCAGTCTTTGAAAGCCTGTAGGACACTGATTACATGAATTATCTGAGGAACATCAGGTTGCCTGCTGCTACCAGGAACAGGTAGCCACAGGAGGCTGTGAGTTCTCACAAGCTCTGACAGCCTCTAACAAGCCTGGTTGGCTATTCTTGATCAAAAGGTGCTTTGAGCTTTGTTACTAGCTGAATCTTGAACAGGGAGGGTCAAGCGCTCTTTCTGCCTTGCACCTATCAGGGAGAGCCTGGCACAGACTGTCATATAATCATTGTGGTTGGAAAAGACCTGTAAGATCATAGAGTCCAACCACTGACCTCACACTGCCAATACCTAACAATAGCAACACCTAACACTGTCCCTGCAGCCCTGAGCACAGAGGGAGCAGTATGCGCAGCAGCCTTTGCAGCAGAGCCCCAGCCATGTTGGTGACATGCCACGAGACTGGGTGGCCAGCACTGCTAGCAGCGGCTGTCCCAGGAAGATCAGATGCCTCAGACAGAGCTCCCAAGGGAGCATGTGGCTTTCCAGGATGGGCTGCAGAGATGCCTGGGGATCTCAGATAGGGCCAGGGAGATGAGCTCCCTGCCCACAGGTTGCCAAGTGAGTGAACTGCAAGAGGAACTCTGCAGACTGTGCAGTGAAAGAGACAAGGAGAGAGATCACCTGGATCTTCTCCAACTACCCACTGAGATAAAGCCCCAAGCTCACGTGCGCCAATGTTTTGTTGTTTGGTTTTTTTTTCCTTGGGCCATGCATTCACCATGAGACAAGTGTAATGAAGCTGCACAAATCCCTATGTCCATATAAATTTTTATGGTCTTCTCATTTTACAAGCTCCATTTCTACAATGGGTATTGACAAGCTTTTCACCATTTTTGGGAGAGTCCATCATTGCAGATGATTTTCAAGGACCACCTCCTCCAAGCTCAGGAATGGTCTATCCCCATACACAGGAGCTCAAGTAATGGTGGCAGGATACCTGTATTGATTGACAGGGAGCTCCTGATTAAAAAAAAACCAACCAACCAACCCCAAACAAACAAAACATTAAAAAATAAGCAATACAATAAGGTGCTCAATAAGGTGGGTGGGCAATTCAGGAATATTTTGAGACACTGTCCAAACATATACTGATGGAGTTTAGAAATTCGGAGCCTGCCTGGACCTGAATCTGGCCAGGAACTTGAAGGCTAACAAGAACTTCTACAGGTACATCAGCAGCAAAAGGAAAAATAGAGAAAATGTGGATACACTGCTAAATGGAACAATGACTCCTGTGACAAAGAACATAGAAAAGGCTAAGGAACTCAAAGCCTTCCTCAGCTTTCAGTTTTCAGGAATCTTAAGACCAGTGGGAAAGTCTAGAGCAAGGAAGACTCACCCTCAGTGGACGGGTAATAAGGTTAGGGAATGTTAAAAAAATTTATCATCTTGATGGGAGGCACCAAGGAGTGATGGGGGAGCTGACTGATGTCACTGCAAGGCCACTCTCAAGAATCTTTGAAAGGTTGTAGTAATTGGAATAGGTTTCTGAGGACTGGAGTGAAAGAAAGCAAATGTTACTCCAGTCGCCAAGAAGTGCAAGGAGGAGAATCCAGGGAACTACAAGCTGGTTTTCATCACGCTGGTCTCTGGAAAGCTGTTCAAGCAAACCCTCCTGGAAACCATTTTCAAACATATAAAGACAAGAAGGTGATTAGAAATAGTCATCATAGATTTAGTCATCATCATAGAGGAAAACAGCCTGGCTGACCTGATAGCCTTTCATAGTGAGATAACTCAGTGAAAGTGAGCATAGCAGTGGATATTGTTTATCCAGCCTTTCAACACTTTCCTGTAACATCTTTAGCAACAAACTGATGAAATAAGGTCTAGAGTGAAGTGGACTGAAAACTGGCTGAACTGCTAGACTCAAAAGGACCTTTTGAGCAGAGGAAGTCAGCTGGAGGCCAGTCATTAGTAATGTATGCCCAAGGTTGATATTAGGGCCAATGCAGTTTCATATCTTCACGAGCGACCTGACTGTACCTCATACCATCATGCAGATTTTCTCCATCCCTTGACCAGGTGCAGATGTTAGGTGATGTGGTGGTACAGGAAGAGCTACAGCTACATTAAGGTATTCGCTGAAAACACTATCAGACTTGGATTCAGGATTTCAGTAGATATTTTAATGGATTTGTAAATCCTATGGAAAATATGCTAAGTGAGCAGCAGTTGTCCTAACGTCTTACTATGTCCTTAATTCATGTGTGCTCATTTATGTGCCCAGCAACTTTGTATTTCCTCACCAAATCACAGAATCACAAAATGATTGAGCCTAGTTAGGACCTCTGGAAGTCACCTGCTTCAACCCCCCTGCTTGAGCAGGGCCACTTAGTTGCCCAGGACTATGTTCACATGGCTTCGAGTATCACCAAGAAAGGAGACTCCACAAACTCCTTGGGCAACTTGTGCCAGTGCTCAGTCACGCTCATAGTGAAAGAGTGTTTCTTGATGTTCAGAGGGAACCTCCTGTGTTTCAGTTTGTGCCTGTTGCATCTGGTCCTGTTACTGGGCACCACTGGAAAGAGCCTGGCTCTGTCCTTCTTACGTCCTCCCTTCAAGTATTTAGATACCTGAAGGTACTGGTAAGATCAAGATCATTGTTAAGATTCCTCTGAACCTTCTCTTATCCACACTAGAAGTCACAGATGTCTCGGCCTTTCCTCACAGGGGAGAGATGGTCTAGACCATTACATGTCTTCAGGGCCTTTTGTTAGGCTCCTCAAGTATGTCCATATCTCTCATGCACTGGGGAGCCCAGAACAAGACCCAGTACTCCAAATGTGGCCTTACCAATGCTGAGAATCCTTCCCTCCATAAAACATGGACAAGGCTCTGCACATTAAGGTATAAACCAAATTTTACTGGAAAAGAATAATCCTGTAGTAATCAAACACAGGCTTAGCATCTCAAAGAGTAGAATCAGAGAGTGAGAGCACAAGGCTTTTAGGTCATTTCAGCAATCTGCAGCTTCTTTGGTCACAAGCACAGCTGTGATGCATCTTTTCTTCTGCTAAAGCCATGCTGTCCTTTACCTATTGGCTACTCTTTAATCTCCTGTTTCAGAAGCAGCCACCATTTTAAACTTAGAGGCTGTGTTTTGATCTTTGTTACACGAATACAGACCTAGATCTGTTCTAAAGTCAGGGAATGTTATACTAAAAAAATCACTCATTATTTTCCACAGCCTGAGAAGGAAACTGTAGGTCTGTTTACTTCTAGTGTTCTCAGGGCCCCACTAGTTCAGGGAGTTCTGCCAGGTTTCTTCCAGCTCTTTGCGGCACCTTTGAAGGTTGGCTACTTCTGGCTGAACTTGCTTGACACCATCACCTTTTTGCTTTGTACTATGTCTTTCATGTGGCACCATTCCAGTGTCAAATAACATTCTAGTAGTTTCTGGTTTTGGTCTTGTAAACATTTGCAAGAAGAGCAGCTATTTCAGGCTTAATTAATCACTTTTAAACTCATTGTATGTTATTTCCCTCACTACTCCCACTGCCCTCCCACTGCTGCACTGTAACATGAATATGTACAGGGCTGTTTACATTCATCTGCAAACAATGCAAAACATTTTTATAGTGGAAACACACCCCATTTGACTAGCATTGAAACAATGCTGGATTTGACATACTGAGTGCCTTATGTAAATGTAGGCTGGAAATCAGACTCCAGTAATATGGGCTTCTTTCAGAAGCATCCATCTTGGTTTGTGATGGTATATCGTGTTACATTGCAAGTTACAGATTTTTCTTATGAGCCCTTTAAATTGCAGTGCCCTCCTGAAAGTAGAAATTATGAATACACGAGATATTTTCTTATCTTTTTTTAAACACATCTAATTGATCATGTTCTATTCCCTTTGGAAGAGAAAACCTGTACTTTGTCATTAAAAAATAAATGCCATGCCCACTCTATCTGACTATATGGAAAAACTCTACTGTAATATAACCTAAAATAATGATAAGCTCCTAAAATGACAGGGAATGGCTTGTGTGTATATGGTTAAATCATTTTGGTGAAGACAAAGTTAGGACTCAACTATAGTCTGGTGACAGTTTCTGGCTTGGCGCAGGAGGGGAATGCTTCTTGTGTAACCCATGCCCTTGGTGACAGGTACAATCAAGTTACATACTGTTAAAATGTTTGACATTGTACAAGCCAGACATGTATCATCTGACTAAAAGTAATTTGTGTGAGACCTTATTTTGGTGGTTGGCCTAGTGTAAAGGCCGCAAGGACCCAATCCTTTTTGATAGTGACAGTCCTGACCTGGGCCTCACAAGCTCATCATCAGCGATAGAGATTTAAGGGCATAAAGGTTCATCAATACCTACAACTCTTGCTTCAAATGAGTCCCCTGCATAAGAGCTTTGCTGAATTAAGGCTAAGTGCCCAATGTTTTGCAAGAGGAAAAGAAATTATATATGTTTCATATTTCAGACAGATGTTAGATAACATGCTAATTAAAGTACACAAGTAGTCTGAGCTCACTGTAAGTGAGGTTATTTACATTTTTAAATATGAGCAAGGATTCAGTCACACTCCCAGCTGGAATCCCCGTATGAAGTCATGTTGCTATTTTCTCACCACATCCTGTTGTGTAAGGACATTAAGTTGTACTGTTGTGTATTTAGTCATCCCATGTGGCAGGTTTTAGTCTATGCTGCATATTCAGGCCAGCCTTGAGCATTGCTATACAAATGTACTGTATTTCATGCTGATACCATAAGTGTTGTCAGCAGAAACTCCTGAGCGCCAAGTTTGTTTTAAACTTGTTTTCTTCTGCAGACCTGAAAGGAAATGTGACCAGCCAATGTGTGAAGAGCATGAAGATGAGAGAATTAATATCTATTGTTTGAACTGTGAAATGCCCACCTGCTCCTTGTGCAAAGTCTTTGGTGCCCACAAAGACTGTCAAGTTGCTCCTCTCACAAATGTTTACCAGCAACAGAAGGTAAATATCTTTTTGTATCTCTGTCTTCCCAGCAAATGACAGGACCATTGACAGGCAAATATTCCCATGGGCTTGCTGTGAGTTTCCAAAGGGGACTGGGGTTGCCTTTGCCATTCCTGTGTATGAATGAAAGGCTCACACAAATCTATAGGAACCGTTTAGAAACACAGGACAGAAAGATATTAAAGTGACCCAATTTTTGTCTATATAGTGAGTAAACATTTTAGACGGTGATTTGATATGAAGCTGAGGATCTCTCTTTCAAGGCTTTTTTTTCCAGTGCTTTTAGATCAGAAAGACAAATGAGATTTCCAACATACGAACTGAAAAGCTAAGAGATCATTACAAACCAAACAATTAACTATCAGGCACTTTTTCCTTTAAGCATTCAATTTTTAAGAAAAGTTAAGTGAAAAACCTGCTCTTGCAAGTGAACGCAAGAATACTCAATAGTTGGCTGCACAGGATGTACCTAACATCCTCTGCCCTTGCTGTCACCAGTAAAAGACTTGTTTATTTTTAATACAGTATTAATTCAAAACCTGACTCACTAGGTTATCCTCCTGAGATAAACAGCTCATTTTTCTTGAGGGCCCCAGTGGGGCAAGCAATCAGACAGGCCAAGTTTGCAATCCCAGCCTCCAACTTTGTCACACAGATGCTTGTGTGTGGGAACTACAAATGAGAAGTAGCTTTAGGAAAGTACTTACAAACATCCTTTTCAATCAAAAAAGGAGAGAGAAGGGGGAGAAGTTTCTTGGACCTAATCCATACCCCCAATCACTCTCTTTGCATGGAGATTTGCAAGCAGTGGTTTCCTTCTCAGACTGTCTGCTGAAAGGGACTGTCATGCCCAAGACTGGAGGTATAACCCAGAGGCTTCAGGATAGGTGCTTCAAAGGATCTTTTACAAAGCTGTGAGGTCATGGACACCATTGCCTCTGTGACTAAAATGGTGTGCCAGAGGTCCCTTGCCCTCCCCAGCACCCTCACCAAGTTCCCTAGGGACTAGGTTCTCTGTCTCTTCTCTTCCAAAGATACTTCACCCACCCCCACCCATCCCCAGAGGCCATTTCCTTCTTCCACTCATTTCTCTCATACCGGTGGCTCAGCTTCCACTTTTTCCCTCTCCCTTCTCCTTTCCCCTCTCACCACAGCCCCAGCCCACTGCCCTCATATCAGGGTCTCTGTAATGCCTTGGTCCCTCCAGGTCCATGGACCACCTCTTGTCCTTACCAGGGCAAAGAGCTACAGTCCTCAGGGAAATACCACAGTGGCACAGCTAGACCCTGATATTAAAAATACCCACAAAACCACTAGAGACAAAGTATTTTCTCTCAACAAATCCAAAGGGAATATTTTGGGGCTATTGAAACATAGCACTTCAGACAATAGCATCTAGAAGAGGCTCCTAGAACAAAGTGCTTCCTCCTTTCCAAATGACAGTTTCTTCTCCAGGAAAAGTTTCAAAATGTTGATGTTTTCATGGTGTTTTGGGAGAGGAAACTGACATCAAAGTACTTGCAGGTAACTTGTGAGCGGGTAAAGCTCCAATTTTCCTTGGTTCTGGCAGAAAGAAACGCTAATACACTGGTATAGCTCAGTGGTCTCCTGCTCCTCACTGTCAGATGTGCGAGCCTGAAGTCAAACAATGTCTAACACCTTCCTTCTTGCTCTCCCCTTATGGCCTAGTCTGAGCTGAGTGATGGCATTGCAGTCCTGGTGGGGACCAACGACAGAGTGCAAGGGATAGTCACGCAGCTGGAGGAAACCTGTAAGACTGTTGAGGTAGGTAATACCTCTTTAAATGCAGTTATTTCACTGTGAAGCCACATCTTTTAAACTGCTGGTAATGATCATTCTTTGACAGATCTCACTTTACCAAATGCATTTCTATGTCATTTTGCTAAACCATTGCCCATGGCTTCATACTGCCTCAACCAAACATCCTGCTCAGCACCCTGCCCCTGACATTGGACATGCAGTTGAGCACAATGGGTAAGGGTAATCCATATCAGCACATCTTAGAATCATAGAATCATTTAGGTTGAAAAAGACCATTAAGATCATCGAGTCTAACCGTTAACCCTGCACTGCCACGTCCACCACTAAACTGTTTTCCTAAGTGCCACATCTATGCATCTTTTAAATACCTTCCAGGATGGTGACTCAACTGCTTCCCTGGGCAGCTTATTCCAATGCTTAACAACCCTTTCAGTGAAAAAGCTTTTCCTAATATCCAACCTAAACCTCCCCTGGCACAACTTGAGCCCATTTCCTCTTGTCCTATCATTCATTCCTGGGGAGAAGAGACCAACCCCCACCTCACTACAATCTCCTTTCAGGTTTAGAGTGATACGGCCTCCCCTCAGCCTCTCCTTCTCCAGACTAAACAAGCCCAGTTCCCTCAGCCACTCCTCGTAAGACTTGTTCTCTAGACCCCTCACCAGCTTTGTTGCCCTTCTTTGAACACATTCAGCACCACAATGTCTCCCTTATAGTGAGAGACATTGCTCAAACTTCTTGGTGGCTAGGATATCACTAAAGTTACAAGCAGTTCCAACAAAATGCCATCAACTCCCAGCTCATTTAACATCTAAGATCAGGTTTTAGAGCTGTCAAGGACCAGTATTAGTCTAGAGCCTGACTGGTCCTATGCCTTAGTGCCAGCCACAGAATAGCCACAGTGCTGCTCTCAGGTATGTCTCTGTATTTGGTTATTTTGGTTGCTGCACAGAAGAATTTTTTTACTACACTTAGATTGTCTTTTAAGCAGTTTTGTTTTGAGGGTCACGAGTTTGAGTTCTTAGTGGATTTTCTGGTAAAGGTCTTATTCTGACACAGCTGGAATTAATTTTGTGTCATTCAATAGCAGAAGTGGCTTTCGTTTCCTCCAAGATGTTTGCACCAGCAAAGCAAATATAAATATCAGCTCTGACCAATTTGAACATCACAGAGCAACAGGCTGAAAGGGACTCATATGAATTGATTTTATGATCAGAGGTTGATGAAGCATCTAGTGAAGGAGTCGCATCTCTCTCAGCCCAATTAGAATTATATTGACCCTTCAGAGCTGAAGCAGAAAAGAGAAAAGGCAGAGAATGAGAAGTTAATCGAAGATGTATAGATTCTAATTGGTACGAAAAATGGATTCCACAATCTATGTACACAATTGCCCAAGGCTCCTGTTTCCTCAAAGCAAGGAAGACCAGAAAATATCCAAGTTTGGTTCAAAGAATGTAAAACCATTAGCCCAAGTAAATGAGAGAGCACATTAGCAGCAGGCAGAACTCTGTAGTCAGGAAGCCTCCATGTTGGAAGGATGAAATTGACTGTTATCAGGACTTTGCAGACAGAATAAAAGCCTTTCAAGTAGGTTAACTGCAGAAATTTGAATGATACAAAAGCAAAAGCTTATACTTATTTACGTTGAACTAGCTGAACCAGAAACAAAACTTCAAACATTTATTCTAAAGCATGGAGAAAACACTGTGCTAAAAATACCTTAACAAATACAACAGTTTCTGAAACTGGCTTCCTCAGAGTCATCCACTCAGTTTAAAGTCTAACCTTTAAACTGGGAGCCCAAAGAAAGTTCAGCCATTTTACCTTTAGATGTTTTGACTGGCTTTTCACCTTTAAAGTCAAAGATTGCAGACAATAGATGTTAGAGCTTACTTTGGCACTTCCATGCTACATTTCAAGCAAATCACATTTACTACCATACAAGAGCTTTGTCTGAACTGCCATCAGTTTGTCCTTGAAGATGAAAAGATGCAGCTGGAACTGAGAAAAGTGGAAATAACACATATAATACTGGATGGTCTCTTCTCTCTGGTTAGCACTTTGCAGAGAGCAATAAATATCTGCTTTAGCAGAAAATACATGCCTGTATTCCTTTAGCTGGAGTAAGCAATAGCCTACAGTTCTATATTTATCTACTGCTCCTATTCAATTCTAAAATACAGGAAAAAAACAAACCACAAAATGGAATAATACTTGTACAGCTTTCAACTTACTGCAAGGTAGACCAAATTCACATATTATACTGGAAATTTTTTAAAAGGGAATATACAGTGCTAAATACTGTAAAACAATTATAAATAAGTACTGTTTAGCCCTGTAAACAATATGGGTCAAACGCTGAAGGAAAAGTTACAGTGTTTATTTCATGTGCTAATAGAGCAGGCCACTCAATTCAGATACTTCAGAAAAAGCAGTTTGACTCATGCTCAGCAGCAAGGACAATTCTCTTTTTGCTGTAACCATGTTTTAAAACCAAAAAGGCTGAGAACTTTATAGAATGGAAAGTTGTGGTTTTGTCAACCTTTTTTAATTGTTCAGAATCGGATTAGGGTAATTCCATCAGGCAGAGACTTCATATGGGAACATTTTGTACAGAAAAAGAATACTTCAGAAGTATTTCAGCATTTGGAGTTAGAAACCTGTTTTGCACTCTCACCCTTGCTATTCAAAACTCTGTAATGTTTGCTGACAGGAAATAATATATATTAGAGCTTAGAGACCTCTCTAATGATCTTTCAGACTACTATCACTGTCTTACTCTTCTTCCCCTAATGCTTGTCCTGTGTCAAATGGCAAAGATAGCACACACCTGTCTTGAAATTAAGGTTGTTTTACAATTGATCCCAATGACATTTCAGAGGACATCATTGTAGACTAAACCAAAGTGGAGTCTGGAGTAAGTGGAAGTGCGGGAAACCCTGGGAGAACACTATGAGAGGAGTGAAAGAGGAGAGGAAGATTGAGGTCTGAACAATAGAATAACAGGCAGGAACTGTGACTCAGTTGGTTTGAAAACTTCCCTATCCTCACCCTATAATTCACTAATCAGGCATTTCTGGGAAGTGGCAAGGACCTCCAGAAGGGCAGGACAAGCCTGTCCCCCCACAAGGAGTTTTAAATTAGGAGTGCCTGTTTAGCCTAGACTTTCTCATTGGGAAGCAGAGGTGAGTGCTTGAGTCAAAGCAACAGATCTGTATTCACTCCCCACACCTCAGCGATTTTTGGCCACATATCTAACTTTGAAAGGCTTTCTCCTTTGAACCACACAGAGCAGACTATCACCACTTGTAGGAAAGGGCTCTGGCTGAAAGTCAAGAAAAAAGTGGGATTCTCTCTGGCCAAGTGCTATGAATAATTAGTCTTATCACTTCCAGAAGTACTGTGGGACTGTTAATAATCCTATGCTGCCAGGATCTGAGCATTATGCCTCAAGAGATGAAGATGAGGAATTGATTCAGCTTCAGTTCCTAGGAAAGATTTAAATAATCACCACCATCCACAACCAGACATAACCACAATAAGGTTATGCCCATCTGTGTGCCCTAGGGCACACAGATGACTCAAGTACTTCTATTTGGTTGACCTCAGACATTACAGATAACTTGTCTCCCATTTCCTCCTCATAAATCCTTGCAAGTGCAGCGTGTTCGTATTAGAGAGCACTCAATGAAGCGGTCATCAAATCCGTCCTCCTTACTCAGTAAAATATGCCATGTTTTCTCTTTGGAAGGACACTAAGTGTATCTCAAAAAATGATGTGAAAATCAGTGTCTGAAGGCAAGGTTAGAAACTGATTTCTCCTCCTTGTGCTTTTGTCACACACTATGTAATTTGTGGTACCTCCACTTCCTTCAATGCACAGTATATGGAATACAATGGACACCTGTTGTCAAAACAGAGTCTAAGCGGATGCAAGTGAAAATCAAGCCCAGCAAGGATAGTTCCAGGTTCTCTAGTAGAAAAAAAACCAAAACTCTAGATCTGATTTGAGATCATCACTCCTTTAAAAACCATTCTATCAGTGCAAATGAACCCAGCTGCTAAGATGGGCAGGGGGGTGTATTTTTTCTACAGGCTTTGATGTAACGCTACAGACATTATAAATATCTTTCACAATTTTTTTATCAGATTGACAATAACCTGTTTGGGGGCTCTCAGTGGCTTGAAACTCAGAGTTTCAGAACAGTTTTAAAACTTTTGTTCCAATAGCTTGGACTTTGAAAACTGTAAAAGTCTCTGGGGTCATTCAGAATTCTTTGCACTGTTCAGAAAGAGGAATTTCTTTGATGAAAGTGCTTCCAAGTAACTGTAAAAATAGAAACTCTTTTAAGAACATAACATGTTTAACATAAACCAAATGATTCACAGGAATGCTGCAGACGACAGAAAGAGCAACTGTGTGAAAAATTTGATTATCTCTATTCTGTACTGGAAGAAAGAAAAAATGAGATGACACAAATAATCACTAGAACCCAAGAGGAGAAACTGGAACACGTCCGCTCTCTGATGAAGAAGTATGCGGATCATTTGGAAGCTGTGTCAAAGCTGGTTGAATCAGGAATTCAGTTCATGGAAGAACCAGAAATGGCTGTGTTTTTGCAGGTATAAAGTCTATAGGGAGAGACAGAAAAAGAATGATGGGTTTATCAAAATACTGTTTGAGCATTTCTCAGTTTTAGGCACATTCAGAGTTTCTTTGAGTGAACATTTATACAAGTTCACTTTTTTAAACCCTTGCATCAGCACAGACTAGTCTTCTTGTGAGTAGTATCCAAACCAAGAATGTCAGTATTGGCTATTTGCACCAAAATATACTATCCTGTGTAAGAATTTCTGGTCCCCAAAGAAGAAATGGGAGCTTCAACATTTTCCAACATATTTCTATTGTCCCACCACTGTAATATATGTGAAGATTAAGTTCTATGAATTATAGGCTTCCTAATTATTAACTTTCCAATAATTAAATATTTATGTTCTAAGTCACATTTTTCTGCCTTTACTTCATTTTTTATTCTTCTAGTTTTTGCTAAAAACTTAAGAGAGATGATCAGGAAACCATTTGCAACCTGTTCAATTGATTTATTAGTGTAGAATTTCCTACATGCAACTTTATAATTCCTTTATATTAAAGACTGGAAGGCTGTTTTCTACCAAAAAAAAAAAAAAAACCCAAAAAAACACAAACAAAACAAAACCCTAAACAAACTTATTTTCATCAAATAATTTCCTTTGAGGAGTAAAATATTATTTCCAAACAAAGAACATTTTGTGGCTCAAAAAGTATGCCCTCATGGATAGTCACAAGTATACATACTGTGACTAAAGATGGTAACAGAACAATTACTTTTCACCACAAACATACTCAAAAAAGAGCAAAAATATTTCCATTTCATTTTTGTAGAAATTGTACATATTCCCCATCATATCCAAACTTTAATTAAAAAGTCTTAAACGAACTAAAGGGTTTACTCAGCTGCATACTAATTTCCGTCCAAATTTGATGTCATTCAAAGATATTATGGTTGTCAGTTACGAGGTCCACATTAGTGAGTTTTGAAGCAACCAGTGTAAGAATTAGATCTCAATGCATAACATCTCTGAAAAAATGGAACCATTTAAGAAGTCAATTAATTTCTTTTTGTTTTCACAGAATGCCAAAACATTGCTACAAAAGTAAGTATTTAAACTTGAGATTCTTGATCTTTATAATGAATTACAAAGTACAAATTTATCTGCAAATGCAAAGACCAATAACCAGTCTCTCTGTTTTAGAATTACTGAAGCATCTAAAGGATTTCAAATGGAAAAATTAGAGGATGGTTATGAAAATATGAACCAATTCACAGTGAACCTCAGTAGAGAAGAAAAGATAATACGAGAAATTGATTTTGACAGAGGTATGTAATTTATTTCACCTGAAATGCTTTCTGAAATTGCAGCTGTGTGTAATTTATATGATGATACTGACTAGGAAAACTTGAATCGGATATTTTTCTCCATCTCAAAGTGTAACAAGATCATCTTGTATTAGTTATAATCAAAAGCAAAAATCTATTACAGTTAAAAAATCACATAATCTGTTGACATCATTCATCTTGCCTTTTATGTAGGCTTAACACTTCCCAAAGCCCATGCTCTTTACTGACTCCTCATGTGAAGAAACCACAAAATTGAGCTTTTAACTCAGTCTGCAAAGTCCTTTTTTCCCTAAAAGATGCCATTACTGTATCGCCTATCTGCTTAAAAAGTCACTAAAGTAATAGAATCTTTACAACTAAAGGAAGTACTCATGAAAGGTATTTTTCTAAAAACTTTTTTTATCATAACCAAGAAATGTAAAAGGAACATAATTGCAATTCGATATCACAGAGTTAGAGAGAGAAGCAAAAGTTGTCATCATCTTTCATGCATTTAAACATCTTGTGTCATGTCATTTGTCGTGACATCATGACTAAATATGCTTGATATGTCTACATAGTAATGCAAAGTTGCAATCCTACATTTACCAAAGTAGCCTGAAATCTAGGCTTACCTATGCTACCTTACAGAGTAAGCCACAAGAAGTTAATGGAGAAAAATGTTTCAAATGAGCAGATTAAAAGACATCAGTAATAATCATCTGGATGTCTCTAACTTTCCTGCTAGCACTGGATTCTGCTAGTATAATTACATTTCCCTTTGTCAGCCCAGTTAAGTCTCATGCAGATACCACCCATCTCTTACTCCCCTGCCACAACCTACACTAACTTCAGAGCTTGTGGCTGCTGCCTGTGAGGGACCTTGTGTGCCCGCTTGCAGATCTTGCTTCATAGGTTGGGATCCATGGACTAGCTGTACTTGGCACAGGGCTCCATGTATCAGGACAGCAGCTGTGACACCAGTCAGCAGCAGAGGAGCAGGTGGTATCTTGCAGGGCCGTGAACCTCCAGGGATTTGTCCTGGGAGAGACAACCCCTAGTCACAGCTTGATGCCCAATTCATGCCCTGTGATCAGACACAGCTGCCACATCCCTGCCATACTCGTGAATCTGCCAAGAACATGACCTTGGACACACATCCCCACCATGTGATGGGGAATGTGACACCCAGCTCTCAGGGACAAGGCATTAGCAAGGGCTTTGGCAATCAGAAGTTCAGTCCAGCATTTGAAACTCCTACTACAGCCAGTGAAGTTCTCTGCAGCCAGGGGACATGGAAGCAGAGATTCAGCACTCTGCTTATAGGAGTGTATTAGCCTGCAGAAACATTTGTCCATTACAAGAGTGCTATTTAGTTTGCAGATCTACATTCCTGCTACATATTCAGGCATAACCATAACCTGTGCAAAATGGGCAGACAATTAGGATCTTGGGTTAATGCATTGTCTAAGTTTATTTGTCTGAAGTGTTATGATGACTCTGAGCAACACTTGATGTTGGTGAGGGTTAATAGTGTGACTATGAAAAAAAAAATCATTGTTACAGAGCTCCCTCTGGAAACAAGCCCAGTCACAAATGGTGACAACAGAATGTGGCAGATGATGGAAAAGCAACAGTTCAACTAAGTTGCTCAGTCTGGTTTTAGAGAAGTTGGTATCCCAAACCTCCAGTCATGTATTGCAAAGCATTGATCTGGCAAAGACTTATTATGATGGCTTCCATGGTGTTTAAAACAAACATATATCTAAAATTACAAGAGGACTTTCTTTCCTAGCCGATTGGGCCACACTAGGTATCTTCTCTCCAAAAAGTGCAGGGCTGTGCTGGACATCCCTCATGCGGACAACTGCATTGGCAGGACTCCCTATCCTCCTTCCCATGGAAAGGACTAGCTCAAGATTTTAACAAGCACTTGTGTATGGTATCCTCCTCACTGCAAAGCATTTGCTGGCAGCTCCATGGCAGTGCCCAGTCCAGGCTGGTGGGAGCAGGCTCCTCACCAATGCCCTCTCCCGAGCCTGCCAGACAGCAGATTATCAGTAGTTTTGCTGTGCAATTGTAAACGGCTTTTAGTTACATAAAGACCATAGCCATCTTCACAAGGCGTTCAGCCCTATCTTTTCATGCTTGTCCAATCAGAGGAGGAAGGAGAAGAAGAAGAGGAGGAGACAGTGGACGGTGAAGGTTTGGATGAAGTCCGCACAGAGTCATCAGAAGAGGAGGAACAGGAAGAGGTGGAGGAGGAAAGAGCAGAGAGAGTATCACAGCCACCTCAGCAAGACCTGGAACCACAGAGTGCAGCGGGAGGGCCCTCAGCTGAGCCCACTCCAGCGCCCGTGCCAGTGGCAGTGTCCGTGCCAGTGGCAGTGCCCACCAGCCCAGAACCTCAGGTAAGTGCCCTCAGTACCCTGCAGCCTTGCCAGCTGTGCCGAGTGCACCCTGGCAGGGCAAGGGCACACTCCCCTGAAGCCTGTAGGCACCGTATATCAGGAGCACGGCTAAGGGAGTCAATGCACTGGAGAGCAAAATGATTTATTGCCCATATGCATATATATGCACTGTACCCTGTCCTCTCAACCTGTGTATACATTGCTTGATAGGCAAAAAATTACACTGCTAGATAAATTAAGACCTAGATGGGATACCTAAGATATACATAAAAGAGACAGACTTTGGGAGTTAAGCACGCTACAGTGGATGTTGTGCTTGCTGTGATTTAACTCGGACTAACTACTGTAAATGAAATGACTATTAAAATACTTACACTAGGAGAATTTAGCATTGCCTTTGGATTTAGTGAGCTTTCCACCACCAATTTTTAGATCATATTTCTAATCTATTTTCTATGAATGATGTCTGCCACTTCCTTCTCTGTTCATCCTAGTATTATCATCTAGGTGGGTGCAGGGATATCATACACCAAACAGGAGAGGAAACTGCCTCTTACAACCTATCAGCAAACAGATTCAGGGTGTCAATAATTTAGGTCAGCACTTTTCCTCAAGGAATGAAATTAGAATGAGACCATAATTGCCACGTATTCTGAAAGACCTACATAAAAACTATTATTTTGTGTGGTACTTTAGGTGGCCTTACATATAGTTAACTTAGCAAAATGTCCTCTTATGCAATTTACCCAATGGAGTTGCTGAGTGGGTAAAACCTGCTGTGAAGATATTTGAGGAGGCCAGTGTGAAAACAAGAGAGAACATAAAGAATCTTTGATTGTAGCAAGGTCTTCACATAAAACAAGGGAAAATAAATACTACAGATTCATTACTGCTTTGATTTTAAAACATACATGAGTTTGCACTAGTTTTGTGAAAATACTCTCAAATCAGACTTTATTGATTTAAACAAGGTTTGTCTTCTGAAGATTTGCACTGACTAAATTTGTGTCGCCTAACTGATGTAGGTTTTTATGCAAACAAGAACTAGACATAAGTGATTCTGCCCACTAAGATGAAGTCCCTCACTTCTAAAGCTAAAATGGGAAAGGTGCAGCATGCTGCTGTAGCAATTTGTAAAATGCTATCAGGAGATGGTCAGACGTAGAGTAAGACATGGCATGTGGGTGTTGTGGTGTGTGGGATACCCATATTTCAGCTTTTCCCTTCTGCTGTGAGAAAGGCAAAGCAGATAATGCTGTGAGACAGCAGGCACCATGTGGGCGAGCCCCAAGAGCCTGATGCAGGTAAAGAGGTGTGATTCAGCTGGCTGCTCCTCTTCCTGGCAGAGCAACCATGCCTGGCTTACAGCATCAATAGTGAGGCTGATGGGCAAATGTTTCTCTCCAGTGTCTTTGCATTCTCCTTATTCTGACTGCTCAAGTCAACAGACTCATTGGCAAATCTGTTGTTCTTAATTCTAAACTCAACAAGCCATGTGAAGGTACCTATACCTGTTGCTCATAACTGGTACTGGTTCATGAGGCCCTTATTCAGAATTTCCTGTATTTTTAGGCTTGAGTTGGGTCTTTATTTGAATTAAGGAATTGCTTGTTCACTTCTTCCTCTTTCTTGCTTCCCCTTCCCAGCTAATTCTACCCTCCCATTCTATTTGTGGGGGTAACTTGTTTTCATTCCTATACCTGTATTATTCAAATCGTAGCTGCTTTTACTTCATATTTTGATTGTAACTCTTTTGGATCATATATTAGGACAAATCTATTCCTTGCAGTGAGATACAACAAACACAGCATGCAGAGCAATGTGGCTACGTCAGGAAGGTAACGTGCTGCACTCTGCTTGTTCTTCTCTTTATCTGTCCTCATTAAGGATGAGGCTGTGACACCGGGTGGTTCTCAACAGACTGCAGAGTCTGATCCTCAAGTGCCGGCCACAGCAGAAACCATCGATCCTTTGTTTTACCCTAGCTGGTATAAGACTCAGTCACGGCAATCAAGCAGTCCAACCCCTGTGAGTGGGTTGGAGAAAGTAGGGCCTCCTGTTTCTCTGGAAACAAGTGCAAAGAAGGCAGAAACCCCAGCAGAGGCAGCAATCGAGGAGACTGCACCAGAGAGTGGTAAGGAAAGCAATACCACTGCAGCGACGTCCAAGGTCAGTGCTACCGAAATCGCCTCCAAGGGCTGTGATGTGCAGCAAGGCGGGAACGGCAATTGTTAAGGAAAATGTGACTCAATTTTCCTCTGCATGCTAAAGAATAAGAATAATTGCAGAAATATGGAAACAGCAAAAAAATGTCATTTCAGCAAATCCCCATGGTTTCAGTATGTGACAGGCTGACTTTTCAGCTTCAGAGTAGCACGCCGATGGCTGTGTGTGTGGTTAACCACCAGTGCCCCTCACTTATGCGAGTTGTTATCTGAGTTGCTGAGGCACAGGAGCTGCTGAAGAGGTTGACTGTGTCTCTGCACATCAGATATTTGCATGTATTCAGTAGCAGACAAATGCATGAGACTATTCTCATCACCCTTTGAAAGCCTGTGTGCATTACATGCCATTCTACCAGAGCTGGTTGAGCAGCTGTGGCTTGGCTGTGCCTTCTGCAGCACTGTGGCCGCACGTGGAGTCTATGGCTTCTCCATGTGAATGCAAAGCTGTGCAAATACACGGAGCCTTCTTGTGTGTCTGTGTTTTAGCAAGTAGTGTGATCTTCAGATCTTTTGCAGAGAGCTTCCTCCAAGAATTCTTGGGACTTGATTAAAGGAGAGCATGAATATATTCCCAGTTTTGTGTTTTGACTACCAGCAGCATGATGGCATAACTGGGACTGATGTGTTTGGTACAGGACGGTATTTTTCTTAAAATTACAATATTAGAGTTGATATCACCTAAATTTGAACATTCCTTCTTCTACATATTTGTACAAACTACGCATGGGTCAAAGATCCAAGGAACAGAGTTGAAGGAGCTCTGTGTGAAGTATCTGCACACTACACCAACTCCTGCTCTACTGCCTGGCTACCAGCCCATGAGCAGCACTCTCTAAATTAAACCATCCTGATTTACAGGTTTAAGCCATATGTTTTAACAAAATAATTACCTGTATCTGTTTGATGGGAGGAGATTATATGTATGTGAAAAAGCACTAGTGGGTAGTAAGTATTTTGTGCTTTTTCCTTTAAATTTGGAGTTGACCATATAGCATACATAAACAACCTTTACCATGATAAACCTTCACATGGTGGGCAAAAAGTTAGGAAAGGAAGGAGTTCATATAGATAAAAGGGACACATCTTTTAGCTGGAGGCTTTAGTAGGCTAAACTTGAATTTAGTGGTGGAAGAATTTTCACTGAATTCAGTCTTAACAAAAGCAACATTTGATCCGCAAATTCAGCTGCTATTTTTCAAGTCAGGGTTTAAATTGAGAATATTTGAATGGGCTTTTTAAAAACCACAGTATCTCAAAATTACCAAATCTACCATGACCTGTAAGGGTGAGGGAGTCCTGGCACAGGCTGCCCAGGAAGGGTGTGGAGTCTCCTCTGAAGGTTCTCAAACCCACCTGAATGTGTTCCTCTGTTACCTGATCTAGAGGGACCTGCTGGAAAAGGGGGTTTGGAGTAGATGATCTTTAGATGTCCCTTCCAACCCCTACCATTCTGTGATTCAGTATATTCCAAACAAGCTGGCAAAAGCATGTAAATTCACAATGAAATTAATCACTGCTGTCTCATCATATCATTTCCACTAATGAATGGGCAGCCAAACCTCACCCTAGGCAGGTAAGATCCTTATTGGGTGAGTTCCCTGGGAGCTTGCCTGACAGTGGTCTGCCTCCCTGGGTGCTAATTTACCAGCAGCAAGTAAAAGACCAAAACTAAGGTCTGACGTGGCCAACTATCTGAAAAAGCAGAGGCAGTGGCTTTCAGTCCCATTGAAGCAGCAATCTGGTACCCAGCTCTCTTCATCGAGTACCAGGAATGAAAACAGGAGTGTGGGAAAGATGTCAATTCCCCTTGGCATGGGAATTTGGGGGTGCTGTGTTTCAATATTTTCCCAGATCATGAGTGACATTGACATTTTGGGAGGAGGAAGATGTTGAGAAGAGTAGTACATGGTTCTGGAGACAGGAGGAAGGCGAAGGAGCAGGGGACACAGTTGAGGATGATCTTGCCCATGGACTGGAGAAAGAGAAAGATATAGGAAAGCTCAGGAAGCAGAAAGGTGATGAGTGTAATGAAGAACAGAAAAAAACAGAGTGACCAAGCTAGGACAGGTGATGCCGTGAGATGATGCCGTGGTCAGATTTGCAGATCTGAGCTGAAATGTGTCTGTCACGAGAAAAATGGCCTCTGTGATCATTTTAAAGTATGTGAACTTTGACTTTGTATTTTTCCTGCTTGTGATTTTCACATAACCCACTCTGAAATGCCATATTTGTTTATTTTTTAAAAACCCTGGCTCATGTTGCTCACACCACTGTTTTTACCCTCTACTTCCAATTAAAGGATATCATGGAAAAGTGCTGTGGAAACAGAGCTTTTTCATTGAACGTAGTAATAATGACTAGTTTGTGTCATGACAACACTGGTGAAGCACTTTTCTTATTTTCTCACAGGAGTTAGCATTCTGCATATTACTTTTGGCATTTCTTATCATACTACATCATCTTTGGAATCTGATTCAATACATGATTTGTACTTTCATGGGTAGGAAAAATTTTGTTTTACCATTAACTAACTTGAAATAGTTTTCTGGTGTTGTTCCTACATTATTTAAAAGGATTTTTTCCCCTTTCCTTCCATCCAGAAACATCATGCTAGTTCACAATACAAACTGCCTTAAACATTTCTTCCTCGCACCTTTGAAACGCCACCCTTCAGCTTACTCCTGCATGGTTAAACACTGCATCTCCCTGGTTCAAAATTAAAAGAGAAATTTACTCCCTCAGATCTATGGGCTTATATTTCAGTTGCTGTTCAGATGACCAGCAGGATGGAGTACCTGTGGGTTGACAGGAGATGTGAAGAGCCCCAAGCTTGTTCAGTCCAATAAATGGGGAAGGAAAATCTGGAGAGTAATGATTGTCACCATGTATGTGAGGTAGGGTATACACGAGGAAGAAAAATCCACTGAATAATGCTGCTCCTGAGTTTCTCACCACAAGCAAATCACTGGTGTTCCCTTGGGGGGATGGCTCAAGCCATCCTTAGAGGTCCCCATGGGATGACTCAACCTCCCTAGAGGTCCCCATGGGAGTCATTCCCCACACATCAGAGCACCACTGTGGAGGGAGTCTCCTCCCACTCCAGCCCACACAACACACTCCTCACATTTGGGACTCATCTTCAGGTCCTTTTTCTACCAAAAGGCATCCAAAGTCATTTCTCACACATTGCCAGTAAGTGTGGAGTACCCCATGTGGCCCTGAAATGCATGCCCATGCAGCTGGAGCCGGGGTGGGGGGCACAGAGGGGTCACAACCCTTTAGACACTCAGAGTTGTGTGTGTGCTTTTAAATATCCATGCTTTTAAAATGTTTTCCTGTAGGCAAAGCCTTTTTTTTTTCTCTAGGTCACACAAATTAGAAACTGAAATATTTACAAGATTAAGGACTAAGAATTTCATTACTTAGTGAAGTTGTCCCTAATGCAAATATTGCAAATTAAACCTCAGCTATTCCACCACATCTCCTCTAGAGTAGCTCCTTTTTGGTATACACCGCCCATGATTTAGTTCTTCCAGCCCCCTTAGGGGGTGGATATATATACATATGTATATATTGAATTTCCAAAGTTATATGGATGATCTGCAGGGAATTCTGTGTTGCTACTGGGGCATTAATCTTAAAGACCAAAGACATCTGACACAAAAGAAATGTAGT
Organism: Colius striatus; assembly: GCF_028858725.1. Classification (NCBI taxonomy): domain Eukaryota; kingdom Metazoa; phylum Chordata; class Aves; order Coliiformes; family Coliidae; genus Colius; species Colius striatus. The sequence goes on from NC_084762.1 coordinate 61,265,222, forward strand.
TACCTTTGGGTGTTTGCTCTAATGACAGAATAATTAAATTTTGGCCTATTCTTCGAGACAAAAATGCTTGGTTTTCCCTGCTTGCTTTCTGCTATGGTGCCTTTATGAAAAATGATAAATTATTATTCAGCTTTTATGTGCAAAACTTCCAGCACTATGACTGAAGTACATCTCTCCATAAAAAAAGGGAGGAGAGGGGAGAAGCTATCACCTATGCTTTAGCTGCCTAAGTTATGCAAAAAGATGCACTGTCTGGGAGTAATTTGAATTTAAAAAGCATTGGACACTGTGAATATCAATTAAATTTATGGATCATAGTTTAATTTTCATTTATTTGTGCTTGGTTTTGAAAATTCATTGTATTACTACAAGAGGACACAGAGCTTGTTGGTACTCCTGAGAAATCAGGCATGCAAATAGCATTACGCGCTTCTTTTGCCTCTCTTTTTAAATTCAAAATACCTTTTGAATTTAAAAATAGACAAATACAGAAAGCTCTCATTTCTACCATTTGAGACCTCTTTCTGTGTGGTCTCTAGTGACAGCTTTATGATTTATTTAATCACGAAACAGAAGGGAGGTGAGAGAGAAAGGCATTTTGGTCTCAGAGTCTATTTGCACAAAAATTATTTTCTTCTCCATGTACAGTGAGGTGACTTTATGTATCTTTATCTTTCATGAGAGATATCAGGTCACTGCCCTTTTTTCTTTTTGTGTGATAAGCCCCTGAAAGCCAAATAACACAATTACTTGAAATAACTGTTACAATAATTTATAGTAATAAGATCAATCTGTGTGACTGTCATCATACAAGCAGCATATCATTTGTTTTCAGACTATTTTAATAGAACACACTGGTAGGGATTTCCTTGTTTTTCCACAGCAAAAAGAGGTCAGTTCTGTCATCTCCAGTGACAGGACAAGGGGGGTAGTGGACAAAAGCTGGAACACAAAATGTTCCACTTCAACTTAAGGAAAAGCTCTTTTACTGTAAGGGTGAGGGAGCCAGGGCTGCCCACGGAGGGTGTGGAGTCTCCTTCTCTAGAGGTTTTTGAACCTGCCAGGACATGTTCCTGTGTGACCTGATGGAGGTGAAGCTGCTTTAGCAGAGGGTTGCACTGGATAATCTCTAGAGGTCCCTTCCAACCCCAACCATTCTGTGATGCTGTGATTCTATTGTTCTCCCAAATTTACTTTATTTAAGGGCTGCTTCCATCTAAGAAATCGTATCGATGCATCAAGGAATTTCCTCCAGAGTGCATGAGGGTACATCAGCAGGGACACAGCAGCAGGAAGTGCAGCCCACAAATGTACAGATTGCTTGGTGTAAGGAGAGAAGGCAGGAGAGGATTCAGAATGAACAAAATCAGGAACTCCACAGTAGAGGGGTGCATCCCATTCCAGGGGGTGCCCAAGTCAGAAGTGTAGTCACTGCAAGTGACTTCTGCATATGATAGAGGGCGAGAGGCACCTCCAGTCAGAGACACAGTTCACCAACTGGTGGTGGCTCACACTTGGCACCTCTTCCTATCTATGTGCTGAGAGTAAGGTGACATCGCTCTTAACTCAGGTGCCTCTGCTCAGTGTCTAAAGTTGGGAGTGTCTTCTGAAATGAATCTGAGCCACTGTGGATGACATCCTGGAGCAAATGATTAAAACACAGGGAGCGGGAATAGCATCAACGAGTTGCATTTCCACTGTGAGGAGTAAATTATTAGTGGCGAATGATGTAGACATGTACAAGCAGCCCTTTCCAGTGCATGAGAGAGGCAGATCTTGGAGTCCAAACCAAAAAGTAGAGAGCTTAGAGACAGTCTGTGTGATGAGTTACAGAAGGAAGTGAAGCAAGCCTTCACCAAGTCTTAAGCTGTCTTTTTGTGGTTGGTTTCAGAAGACAGACAAAATGAGCTAGGAAGAAGAATACATATTTTGTGCATCAGACTTCAGAAACTCATTCACCCATTGGCATTTCAGGAGTCAGGCACATGTTTTTGTGCTCTTTATACCTAAAGGATGCTACCAATGGCACGTAAATGTGGGGCTTTAGGCACACAAAGAATAATGTGTGTGTTTCATAAATGCTCGTTGTATCTAACTGTTGGACTAGAGAACCTGAAGGGGCACGTGACCCTTCAGATTCTTGGAGATCTGACTTCTACACGTTCATTAAGTCATTTTTAGTAGTAAGATTAGTTTGCAGGACTGAACAGCTTTCAGTTTTAACAGTGCAAATGCTCAGTACTCCCAGCTAACAAGCCAAGTATGTAAGCTCCTCTTGCTGCCCAGCTTTAAATGACCAAATGGGAAAAGATGTCTCTGAGTTCTGCCCTTGTGCAGACCTCTGATAGCTAAAGCCATGCACATCAAGAATAATAAAACCACTTTCCAGGAATGTCTAATCCTTAAAAATGTCTTAATATGCAGAACTACTCTAACCCTTGGTTTGTAATGCAGGAATTCCCCCCCAAAATCAGTAGTGACTGGTATTTTATAAAAAAACTTACTCGTGTTGTCACTGGAAGTAGGCAGACCCCCAAATACCTTATATCTGCTCAAATTATTTCAGTCTGGTAAACATACAGAGACCAATGGATGCAGAAGGAAAAGTTTGTCCTGTTTTTTCCCTAATCAGGTTTTTTTAGGCAACATCTCCCATGCAGTGACACCATATACATTTGTGAGAGTTTATGAAAGTCTTGTATTCACCTGTGTCTCTGGTTATCCAGTTTATTTCACTCAAGATGAAGTACTGGACCCTACATCCTATTGTTCAAATTCCCAGCCAGAGAAATGTCTGTGTCTCCAAAAGACTCCGGTGCACACATTTAGTTTGACGGGATACAAGTTAATCATCCACAAACGGTATTCTGATCTAATTTCCCTTTGCTGTCAGTAAGTACAGTGCTTTAATTCCATGAGGATATAAAATATAATCAGGACTGAGCTGTTTGGGAGGAGAAATACTAATGGAGTGGCCTATGTTAATCTTGTTTCATTAGTTTTAAAATTTTCTATTACTTGCTTGCAACCTTCTGCCATCCACCAGAATTAGCATAGGGACAATCTTCTCTGTATTCATGTACTGTAGTTCCCTTTGCCCTGCTTATGAATACTTCAGTTTCAGCTGGTGATCCTTCAAATATTTTTCTATGAGACAGCTTTAAATCACATGTCAGAGGTCAGTACCTAGCTAAGTTTTAGCAGGTTGGTTGCCATGTCAATATGCAGACAACATGGACAAAATAAGATCATTTAAAACCAAAATAAGCCCGAGAGAGACCAGGCTGTGCATGCACCTCTGCTTCTCCACTGCTCTGTAAAAGGTATGGCCCAACATTTGAGCACGGCGCTGCTCTGGAATGATAGCCTAAGTGTGGCAGTGGTCTGCAAATAATGATTCCCTTTCTCTTCTCCGAATCCAAAACTCAGTCTCGCTAATCTGTGAAGGTGAGGAAGCCAAGTGCCCCCTTCAAGCCAACTGTTCCAAGAGAGGGGATTACTTGATTGAAAGAAGGCAGTCTTGCAAGGCTGGATCTTGTGGGAACTATGCTAAGGTCTAACTCCCCTCTGGCCTACCTGACACAGCCTTTCCACAGTTTTCCCCCAGAGTAAGATGTTTGTTAGGGTTAGCAGCCCAGGCAGCTCTCCTGGGAAGCCAAATGCTGCTCTGAAAGCTTTCTCCTCCCTACAACAACTGTGTTTAGTGCTAATGGGGCATCTGGGAATGTGGAGTTCAAAAGTCAACTTGATACTTAACATTTAGGTCTTCATATACTTGTATCTTTTCTTAGGTAGAAAAATGCATGGGTTTAAAAATGGGTCTGGAACATCTGGAATGGGACTGGAACATCTTTCATATGAGGAAAGGCTGCGGGAACTGGGGCTGTTTGGTCTGGAGAAGAGGAGATTGAGGGGAGATCTTATTAACATTTATAAATATCTAAAGGGTGGGTGTCAGGAGGTTGGGACATCCCTTTTTTCTATAGTAGCTAGCAACAGGACATGGGGTAATGGGATGAAGCTGGAACACAAAAAGTTCCACTTAAATACAAGAAAAAACTATTTCACTGTGAGGGAGCAGTGGCACAGGCTGCCCAGAGGGGTTGTGGAGTCTCCTTCCTTGGAGGTCTTCAAGACCCACCTGGACATGTTCCTATGCGACCTAATCTAGGTGAACCTGCTTCTGCAGGGGGGTTGGACTAGATGATCTCTAAAGGTCCCTTCACAACACCTACCATTCTATGATGCTATGATTCTGTGATCTGTCCTCTGTGAAGTTTGGCCTTTTGTAGAAGACCCATGAATCAGCCACTAGGCAAGCCAAAATTAAATTCTGTTTGAAGCATCTTCCTAAATATCTCTTAAATTTTACTTTGGGGGAAAAGAAAGTATTCAGCTTGTAATGGAAGTTCAGGGAAAATGCTAGATAAAAGAAACTCAGTTAACAGCCCAAAATTTCTGCCTTTGCTTCTCTGTAACTTGACTTAGTGAGCTGGGACTCAGTTATAGCAGCTGGGTCTGAGGCCACTCAGGCTGATGTTCAGTCGGTGGCAGATTCTGCCTGTAAATTTTGATTCTGCATCTTGACTTCGTGTTTCTGGAGAGGTGGTGTTTTTTCCTCAGTTTAGCAAGTACATACAGAGAAAATCAGGAAAGTCTTGATCTCTCCTCTTTTAACACCTCTCTCTTCCTTGCTTCTGAGAATTATCTGGGTGATTCAGAGGCAGCAGTGATGAGTCGTGAGGGTAATGCAGTAAGACCAGCTTTCAGACAACTGTTTCTCATAATTAATATGAGTGGTAAATACTTCACCTGAAGTTGTACCTCGAACAGACAACTCTGTGATTTGTCTGGTGAGTCACAGATACCATCTGATTTATGTATATTTCATTTTTTTCAGTCCATTACTAGCAAAAGGACCTCCACAATGGAGGACAAAATTATTTCTGCTCTTCAAATTAATACAAAGCTGTGTTCACCTAGACATAGTCTTTCTGCAGCAAACTCATTTAAATACTGAATTCTGCCTCCACTCGACCTCCTCCTCCTCCAAGCATCACTCATTCTGCTTATTGTTAAAGCATTTGGAAGGGAAAATAGAGTGTAAACAAAAAAATATTTCCCAATCACAGATGAACTGTTTTTGGTTTACATTACATTATGGTAGATTTCTGTCACAACAACACAAGCCACCTGTTTGTGAAATATTTGGTTAGTTGTCACTGTACTGCCTTGAGACCATTCAGGCTTTCAGTGTAGCCATCCGCTCACTATGGAAAGCAGCGCTTGTTGCCATTAGAGATGGATCAATATTTAAGTACCAACCTATCTGATTGAAAATCCCATTGGCAGTAATTAGTAAACTGGGCCTGGGTCCTTGTAATCAGATGTATCATGACACTCCCAGGCTTTCCTGACTTATGAGTAGGCAAGGGGCTGGATCACAGCACCTTGAGGAATCCAGTGCTCGCCTACCTGGCATTCGAAATGGAGATAAAGGCTGGGGGGCACTGCATGTACAGCCAAAATGAAACAGGGGAAAAAAAATGAGAGAGACCTGTCAAACAGTGTTAATTCACTCTTAGATCCCTTTTCAAGTGATAAATATTTCTGTCACTTTTCCAATAATCTTCATGTAGTTAAGTGAGAGACCAGTGACTAATTCAGAAAACCAGCTATCCCAGAGCCAATGAAGATAGATAGGTGCTGTGATGTCCAAACTGTGCTACAAATGTCCAGCATAGATGTCACAACTATGACTGAGTAGAATAAGAATCTCACAATCCTGGAGAATAAGTGATCTAAACTTCTCATTGCTCTTTTTAATTTAGAGAGCACTCTATATAATCTGCCTGAGTCAATCTTGACCACTGAAGGTGATACTAAAAATACAGATCCAGTTTCTTAGAGCATTTCAGTCTCAGGACTTCTGCACACAGAAGAAGTGACTTTTTTTTTCTTGATGAAACACTTGCTGTATGACTTGCTCTGTTACAAAATGCCTTACTGAGGAAAGATAGCTGTTGTTTTCCCCCATCAGTGCTGATGAGCCTTTTAAACGTCTGGCACCAGATCTATTGTTTTAAGTGCATTCATTTTTATATGTATGCACAATAAAAAATTTTCTTCTGTAATATGAATAGATCTCTTTTTAAAAAAATTAGAACTGATGCCTGCCAATACATAGGTTGTTTCCAGATTTCTCTCTGGTGACAATTGTCTGTGATCTGTACTCTATACTCCAAAATAACCTGGTCAGTAAATGTGATCAAGTCTGAAGCTTTAAGAGCAGCACTTTTCACAGCATCCTTGGACTTCACTTGGGAACAGTGCAAGATGGGCAGAAGGAAGCTTGACTGCCCATCAGCTGGCCAAGTGCTGTCCAGGCAAGCTGACATTGCTAATGGCGAGCAGAGATTAAAATATCAGAGATGATACAACTGACGTCCATCTGGGAAGTCATGGTTCCGCTTTCTGAGCAAAGTGTTGTTGCAGTAGAGTAGTTTCTTGGCTATTAGCTTCAGTTGCTGTGGTTGTAGTAAAGAGAAGATTCAGACAACTGAAGACATGGATAAATGAGCATATAAAGGAAAAGAGGCAGCAGCAACAGGTAATGAGGGAAAAACTGTTTTAACTATGGTCAAGACTTTCTTTTTCTGTTATGTCATGGCTTTAAAGTATAGCAACTGGTTGCTTTAGCTGACTCTACAGCTTTTCTCTCTGCACCTCCATCAGTGTGGTTTTGTCTCAGAGAAGGTGCGTTATGTCCACAGCTCACATACGCCACCCCCCACACACTTAACAACCGTCCAAGTCACGCATGATGTGAGCAGTACTCCAGCCTCCAGTGTAGTACGTGTCTACACACCTCACAGTTATGCCGTCTCCTTTATCTGATCCGGTGAATGGAGCTCTGGGGTGAGTCACAGCCTGAACTGGCACCCTTGTTTCACTCAACGGATTTACAAAACTACCATTTGCAGAGGAAGAAAAAGCTTTAGTTTCCAGCAGTCTGTATTACTCAAAGGAAAAACTACCTGTCAGAGACAGGCATGATGTTAAACCATTGCTAGGCTTGCTGCGTCTCCCTGAAAGCTAATAGCAAAGTTTCTCTGACATGGATTAGATGGGTTATGTTCTTGGATGGTTTTTGCTTCATATTAAACATGTTGATCTGAAGTCATATCTACTTGTCTGATGAAGCAGCAATAGGAGGAAGAGGGGAGAACTGGTAGCCATGAGCAGCTTTCTGATGGCCAGCACATACCACTTACTCCTACAGCCTCTCAAAATGGTCCTTTGCTAGACAGTTGTCTAGCAGGACTGAAAAAGAAGTGATAGATGGCTGATTGATCAGGAGATAATAAAAAACTTCACTCTGAGAGGAATGTGTGGATAGTTCCAAGAAGAACTGTTCTGCTCATGCAGCCTTAACATTCCTGTGTTTGTAAGAGTCTCCTCTCGGGTTTTCTTCATTTTTCTGGACAGTGGTAGGACTAGGTTATATGCAAATCTATACTTAATCTCTCTCAACAAAAAGTAATGTCAGTGAGGCGAATCAATGGGTAAAATATTGCACAAGTAAGTTACTTCTGATTTTTTTATTTTGTTTGAGTTACAGGATAGGTGACATAAATAAAGGAATTGTATTTTCTTCTTCCCAGGTAACAGAGGGAAGCTGCTCTCTCACACCATTCACTAAAACTGTTTCCACCACTGGTTCAAGTGTCTGGACCTTCATCTCCCATGGGAGATCCTATACCAAAATAAGCTAGCCAGACCATTTTCCTCTGAAATATATTTGTTCTCTTTAAAGTCATTATGTAAGAGACATTGCATTAGATGTTACCCACATTATGTTAATTCTAATACAATGAAAATCTAGTGAAGACAGGCATTTCTTCCCAACAGACTTTTAAAATTCATTACTGACCACTATTAAGAGAGAGACATCTCTAGTATCATGACTGATGGAGCTTGTCTGTGCATGTTATTTTATCTGCTGCCATATGTATTTCTGTGGCAGATAATTGTAGCAATTATTTTAGAGAATATTCTGTTTGCTCTCTCTAATAAAAAAAAAGAAAAAAAAATCTGTACAAAATAAGCAGCCTCTTAGGCTGAAACAACATCAATGTGATATGTGTGACAGCAGCCAGGTGTTATCTGAAGGAGCTAGACTGCATAAAAATATGAAAACAAAATGCTTGAACTAAAGTTTGAACTATTTAAAAATAACCTGTTGTGCTCCCTTTGTTTCCGCTGCCTGGGAATGTTGAGTGCCAGAAGTGTAACACTTGACATTTGAGGCAGACAAACATAACCTACAGATTCTGTGATTGCTTTGTGACCAGCTAGCATTTCTTAATCGTGCCTCTTCTTGTCAACACTGGAGGTTGTTTCCAAACAAGCCAGCTAAAATATGGGAATTAACTTTAATTTCTCACTCATTTTCTGAGGCTACAGAGACTGTAGAAACCAGAAGCTTGTATTTTCAGCATTCCTCTCTCCAAGACCCTCACTTTCTAACAAATCCACACTCCGGCTCTTCTGCTGCATGAAGAGGAGGCAGTGAAGGCATTGGGTTCACATGCCTCTAAGGGTACAGACCCTTTTTTTTTCTGTCAGCAAAGGTGATTTAGGAGTTTCTTGCCAAATGGCCTTGCTTTGTATTCCTGCCCGTATGCCACCACTCAGATGGCATTTGTGCTGAGGCAGCTGTTTGTTGGGATGTATTGGAATCGGAGTACTCAGATGGTCCAGGTTTAAAAATAACTTCCTTCACCCAATTCCAGTGACATTCCAATTCTTAGCACAGCCCTGCAAACAGCTGCACCAATGCAAACGGACAGTGAACCTGGGAAACTAAGCAGGAGGAGGTGGATGGGGAGCCATGGGGCAGGATTTGCATCGGTCAGCATTGTTGCTCCAGAAAACATTCATATAGCTGCACAAGAGGGCTATTTGTAAGCAATCATCCCGTCCATCTGCATTGTTGTAAGAAACAACGCCCTATCCTAGGGCATACTGACTTCCAATAAGCCACTTGCATTCTCTTCTCACTTATTTAATTGTAAATCTACACCTTCCTGTCAACTTAGACAAAACTGAGACCATGGATCCACAAGATAGTAAGTATGGTTTGCAGGGATCAGCAGTGGGTCAGAAATAACATACTAAGGTGACAAAAAGTGTTCAACTATTACAAATTCACTAGGTAGAACTATATTTGTTAAAAAAATGTGGGGAAGCCATTTTTGCTTTGCCAACAAAAGCATAATTTATTCTCCTGTGGCCAGCATAAAACCAGCAACTATTTTTGTTGATCAATTACAAAACATTGTGATAATTTAGTTGTGCTCAATCCAGATAAAATATACCACTGAGAGATCTACAGCCCTGCAGGAAGCAACCATTTCAGTCCTTATTTCTCACAGCTCCTTCCAAACTGGTGTGACACAACCTCTGACAGGGACATTAGAACAACGGGGATTTTTTTTCAGATCCTACCTTATCAGAAGTCATCAAAAATAAGCAAAAAATTGCCAAAACGAAAACCAGATTAGACTATGATCTTCACTTTTCCTCCCCATTTCCTAAATTTAAGAATCACTAATCTTGCAAAAGTAATAGTGCAGTCAAAGTTCTCTGTCTCTAGCAAGCAGTTTTCTTATAGCCCGAAGTATTTGGTTGGAATCTTTCTCGCATAACTAAGTGAAAGCCAGATTTAGTCTAACCTAGTCACCAAGAGCATCTCTAGAGTCTGTAGAAAGTAACAGGTACCTCCAGAGGGCAATCCACCCCACGGACACTTCTTTTAGGATGGGACAAATCACCCTCTGATGCCTTCCTCTGATCTCTCCCATGAGAGAGGATGCACAGAGTTTGCTCTTTGAGTGGATATCTCCTTTCTGGATGACTCAAATATAGTAAGACGGGTTCCAGTCTTTGTACCTAAAAGCTATGGAGATTTGTGGCAGTAAAGCAGAAGGCAATGTGTGGACTTCATTGTGTTTCCAATATCTTGAAGGCGAAGACTGCCTATTTTTCCCCAGCCTAAATAGGATAACTGCTGGGCCCAAATAAATGAAAACATTATGACAAAGCCATCCCACTCACCACTTGCCACTCCTCCACACCCTTTACAAGAACCTTATACAGAGTTAAGTAGGGCTCTGCTTAAGGAAGCAAATTCTGAAAGCTGCTGAATACCTGCAACTTTGACACGACTCATCGGGTTAAACTCTTAGATCCTCGCGCTGTTTATTCACGCAGGTTCTAGTGTGCCAAATGCTGAGGAGTGCTGAATGGCTGCGCAGTGGGAGTTGTGGTTGCTCAGCACCTCCAGAGAATTGGCATGTAAACTCCAGCCTGGACTTTGCTTATGGGAAAAACAAATCCAACCATCAGTCATGCAGGGTGTGCTTCCCTCCCCGCTTCATGAGCTGGCCTGGTGAAAATTCCTGGTGCTTACTGAAAGCACATTTTATGTCACTCAACACCACAGGGGAAAATATAAATCAAAGTGTAAGTATTCAACACTCTCTCAGCATTGGCCTAATGTGATTAATGTAATCTGAGGTAAACGCTTTAGTTACTCCTCATTACTGCTAGGGACCTAAATCAAGGGTTGGGACTTGTTATTCTAGGTAATGTGAAAAACAAGCCCTACCCAAGAGATCTCCAAGACTAAGATAAAGCTCAGATAGGAGCTTGACAACAGTTACCTAATAGCAACGGGCAGACACAATGAAGAGTTGAACCTGGACCCTCTGAAAAGCATGTGGCGAGGGCTGTGCCGTGCTCAGCAGAAAGCTTTAGTCTGGCAGCAGAGCAGGGCTACAGTAACAGGGAGAGCAAAGTGATCCAGGGTGAGATTGCAAGGACCTACATAGGGGTTGGATGCCCAAATCACATTGATACTGAGGAGACCCGCCTCCCCTTTCCATCACTTCCTGGTTCCAAAATAGTTGTCTTCTGTAGAAGTCTACAGCTGAAATCTTTGTTCAGTCAATTCCAGCACACTGTATAACACTGAGCTGTGTGGACTGCTGTTGGAAGGGGAGAATGGATTCAATAATGTAGACAAAGTTGATCCTGGCATCTCTTGATTATGTCTTGCCTCACATGAGGATAAGTGTACCTCAGTCACTGCGTGACTCAGAGCACAAGTACTAAAGTACCAGAGGTGTGAAAACATGAGTCTAAAAGCTGAGGAACAGCTCTATTGTCAGTCCGGTGCTTGCTTCACTCCTGACTGACTCTGATGGCAAAGGGTTGTTCTTGGAAAGGGATATTGAGGTATTGCAGACTGGCAGCCTGGGTCCAGCAAGGTGCAGGGAGTAAATCAGTAAATACTTCATCCAGCCAAACCCAGTGGGAATATGTTGGAGCTCTGACATCGTTTTGCTGACACAAGATGTCAACACCGCAGAATATGAAGGAGTTAACACATTATGAAACACAATTTTGGCAGCGATGCAGACAAAGATTGCTTTGTTTGAAATGCATTACCAGCAGTGTTGGTTAACAAGGTAATGCAGTCACCTTGCCAGTCTAAGTCATTACGTTGTGGTTTGTCTCCTCTAACACTTTAGGTCCAAATCCTATGAAACAAGCTGCTTAACTTTAAGCCCTTAGATAGTTCTTTGTTCCAAAATTAACCTTAGTAAATACATATTTCTGGATAGTGACTGATTGGAATAGCAAGAGGAAGTGCTAAAGGAAGCACATCTTGCATAGGAAGAGAAATGGCAAGGTACCAGTGTGGTTTTAAGTTAAAAACAGTGAAAATGCAGGAAATTATTTTTTAAAACTCTTGCCAGTCCTATTCCTTTGCAGGGTATGAGATGAGGAGGGCTGTACCATGCCTGCTTACACAGACTGATGAGGACTTTGAGCACAAATTTGTGCAACCAACTTCAAAACAGCTCTTAGCTAGTCCAGGCACTCTGGCTGTCCTACCAAACATAAAATGCAACATTTTCAACATTACAGATGCTCCTACATCTACCAGGATTAAGAGAGTACAGGCTCTCTTACGACTCAGGAAGTCTAGCCGTGTATTTACTGCTGATACCTGACTTTTGTAATTGGGTTGGAAAGTTTGCATCTAGCACTTTCCAGGGCTGAGGGGCAGGTCTTCCATAATTGAGATTCAATTAGCTACGTGCCTCTTGAGCTGAAGAGTTGGCCCCACAGGACCGATTCCTTACAATACTTTTGCATAAGCCTGGGGTGACGACCCCTCTCACACCAGCATTGCTGAAAGTGGACTTTTATATTCAAGTAGGCAACTGTTTCTCCCAGATTTTTCTTTGTGATCCCATTAAAGTACATGGTAAAGTTGGCAAGCAAAAGTTAACATTCTTCTGCAAGATCCTTGTCCATAAAAATACTTTCCGAGCCCTGTATTTTGCCGAGAGTAGCAGTGAGTGAGCAGTGAGCTTTGCTTTGAAAATAGTAATCTAAGTCAAAAGACTCATTCAAGTCTGTATTTCAAACATTAAAGCAGATTCTCAGCTAGTATTTTACTGGAACAAGTAGGACTATCTAGAGCAACTGAGGATCTGGGTCTAAAAAACAAGTGAAGAACTCTAATTAGATCTAAATAACAAAATAGGGAGCTACTTTTTTCCATACCTCCAATGCTGTCTTCTTGGTGACATAGCACTGAAACAGGTAGTAACTGGAATGAAGCCCAGCAGCCAATTTATACTTAATATACCATTAGCTCTTACTAATTCCTGTGGTACACTTTAACATTAAGCACTTACAAAAATGCTTAGTAAAATCATCCATCCTTGCTTCAATTCCTCACAAGCATCCCTGCTTTACTGTTTGTTCCTGGATATGTCTGTTAGCATCACTGCTTTGATAACTTTCCATCTTAAGACAATATTATAAAGGACTGAGATGTTAAAATTCATAGGACACTACCCTGTCTCATTTTGAGTAATAGCTTGACATCAAACAGTTCTCCTGAGATCAGGCTGAAGTTCCTGAAGTAAGGTGAAACCCTGCACAGAGAAGGCTGGAAGTATGACTATTTTAAGAATGTACAATAATGTATGTGCATACCTAGGAATACAGAGGGACAAAAATCCTGCATATTGCAAGTTAAATTGTGGTCCTAGTGATCATGACATGAGGTATCCCTTAGCTACCAAATCACCCCTTTTTATATATTTTATCTTTAATACTATTTCTGATACTATCACAGAGCCAGTCTTCATTCTCTGAAAACACTGGAAGTAGTAAAATATTTCTGCATATTGTACTGGTCTGTTTGGCTAATTTAAAGAACAGCAATACTTTTTAGCAGCTATAGCATATCATATCCAGATTTTTTCCCTTTTTTACTGTACGCACGGGATAGCTGTGCAAACAAAAGCAGAATTTGGCCTGGGATATAAGCAGAAGCTTATATCTCTGTATTATTTATTTCCTGTTCTCAGGCTAAGTGAAATTGAAGTGAAATAAAATTTAAAAGACTCTAAAGACGAAAAAAAAACCAACAAAAAACAAACACAAGGCAGATTTCACGACAGCAGAACAAGTATCATTTTGAGTGGCAATGCACTGACAATCACTTTTGGCTTCGGTCCACATCAATCTGGAGGCCCAGCTACACAAGCCAAGCTGGCTCAGGATCATTTTTAAACAGGCAACTATCCACCTTTGGTGCAATAATAATCCAGAGGTCCCCACCAGGACTAAGCCCTTTGCACAGGTGCAACACGCTCATCCTGCGCAATCCTTCCTCTGCTGATGTCTGTGGCAAAAGTCTGACTTCTCTGGCGTTAGAAGTCTGGCTAGCCTCCCCAAATTTTCATGCTCCCTGCCTTTTCCCCTCTTTCCCACTTCATTCTGTTTTTCTCTGTGTTGGGAAGTCTTAAGGATTTTAATACAATTCATGTTTTCCTTTTCCATTTGTTAACCTTTCCTTCCTTTACAGACTTCTTCTGAACCATCCCCTCAAGGACAAGTGGAGGAAACTCCGGTGAGCAATGAGAGGGGTAACGAGCCGGCTCGTCATATCTTCTCCTTCTCCTGGCTGAACTCGCTGAATGAATGATGACTCACTCCGGCTGGCTTCTGGTGTGTTTCTCCTCGGAGGGACTGCAAGCGAGCGCAGGCAGCCTGGCTGCAATCAACAAAGAAACTGTCAACAAAGAAACTGGTCTGGAAAGGGACATCTGAGCAGGTTTTGTTCCCAGGAACTCAGCTGGCCTCCACATCTACTGGCCCTTGAGAGCCCTGAGCATGGGGCAAAATACTGTATTGTAGTCAGAGTGTTTTCCAATAACTTCTTGTTTCCAAGGGGAAAATAGCATCACTACAGTTGTAGCCTGAGCACCGCTAGTGTTTTGTTACTCCCTTTTAGCATGTCCCCTTGTAGGTGTAAATGCTTCACCCAGGTTAGCTAAAATGCTGGTATGACAGTCTCTAGTAACATCCTTTGCCGAAACAGTGTTTCTCCTCAGTACCCTCCTGCATCCCTGCTCATCAGTGCTGGTGACTTCAGTGACACTATTGCACCCTTGTCTGCCCCACATCAGAACTGTGTCTAAGCACCTCTCTGCACTCACTTGTAGTCCCCATGGTACTTCTGCCTTCGGAGGGAGGGGAGGGGATGCTGTCATTTCTTCCTTTGCACTTGCTCTTCCTGCTAAGCCGCAACAGATGACACTCACATAAACAGGTAATATGTAGGGAAGGTGCCCAATGGCAGGGAGGAGGAAGATGCACACACTGAAAGCATGGCCAAGCCCCCACACATGGATGGAGAACACAGCTCTGAGCATGTGGGGCAGACACTGGAGTGCTGCCCATGTTTGTCCAGCTGTAATCTGTGTCTATGTCTTCTCAGTCATCTGTATGTGTAGGAAAGGGAGCATGTTCTTGCATGAAATCAGAATGTGGTGACAAGGTTTAATTTGAAGGCCCCGTGATGCACCACAGAAAAGGCAAACACCAAATGTCTTGTTATGTGGGCATGGTAGATGTTGACTTGTCTAATGAAATCAGATTTGTTTCTCAAAAGAAGCTCTACAAGTTATACTAAAGGTAACACTCTGCAAGCTTTGTCACTGACTACAAGGTGCCAGTGTTGCAGAGAGATTGGCATTTGGCCGGAGTGCGTGGTGCCACAGGAGACCAGGTGTCAAGCTCAGCACTGGAGTTAATAATGAATCTTTCCAGGAGCCCCAAGCTGTACCCTAAACACACCTTTCTGGCAGGGGACTGTGCCAGGCCACGGGGCTGCTCTGCACCCCAGCCAGGCTGGTGAGCTGTCAGTGCAGGCACAATGCAGCACCAAGTTAGCAGGCTGTGAGGGCTCAGCCCCAGCCCCGGGCCACTCCCTCTCCTCAGGGCTGTTTCTCCTGGAAAACAGTCCCGTGACAGAAGTTTTGGAGGGCTGCATAGGCCAGCTCCGTGCAAAGCTTTGACTCGCGTAGCCCAGAGCAAGCACTGCTCCACGCCACCACTCCCATCGCTCGCTGCCAGAACAGTTTTTCCCTGGGATTTGGTTTGGGCTCAGAGATTTCCGATTTTCTCCCGCTCATCCTGGAGGACTTTCCCCATTTCCTCCGGGGACGTGCTTCGCCACTTCCCCGGCGCCCCTGGGAGGGATCCAGTTTGGGCACGGCTGCCGGGACGGGAGGAGCCGAAGCAGGGAGGAACTTGCCCTTTTTGAGTGCGGGGAAGATGAGTAGAGGTAGGCAGAAACCGCGAGAGAGATGCGTGAGCGCCTCACCCGCTTCTCCTCGCTGCGCTCTGCCAGGAGGCGGCTGCCCGGCCCCGGGCGCAGCGGCAGGAGCCGGGGACGCCCTCGGAGTGCTGCCGAGGTGGAAGTCGACAGGGCTGGGGGGCTACCGACCGGCCGTCGGCCCGCCCTCCTGCCGCGTCCCCGGGAGCAGCAGGTGCCGTGGGGCAGCCGCAGCCCGGAGCCGGCGGCACGTCGGGGCAGGCGGATGGGAGAGACAGCGGGGACCGGTACGAGGACGGGGAGGAGGACGGGGCGGAAAACACCCCTGGGGATGATTTAGGGCTCCCTGAGGATGATTTAGGGCTCCCTGAGGGTGTGGATGTCCCCCTCCGCCCCCATCCGGGCAGGCGCTGAGGAAAAGGTAGCAGCCCTCAGGCGCCCGGGTAAGAAAGTCTATCAAGCCATCGTTACTTTGCAGCTTTTATTAAAAATATAAATATTAAACATTCTCTTACACAACAAAATCGACCGAGCGCTGAAAAGATGTTTTATTGTGAAAATGTTTACAGGAAAAAAAGAAGTAGATTTAGAGTAGCTTACAGAGATTCCCCCTCCCACCACCCTGCCCCCCAGAAGAAAAGTTATGTCTTCTTGGCACCATTTCTTCCAATGCTCACACATCCCTACGTAGCGATGGCACTAGAACAACTGGGAAATGGAGAAATAAATAAAGGTAGGGGAGGTTACGAACGACACTCGTGTTTCTGCACTTGGTACACTGTTGTGCATGCTAGTCAAGGGACTGAGGCTGTTCGGCGTACACCCTTCTAGGTTTAAAGCTATATAAAAATAAAGAGATGGCATCAGAGCAGCACTATGGTACATCGGACGTTGTAATTATTCTTGTGCTAACTGCGGAATCTCTTTGGCAAGGCGGGGAGGGGCCGCTTCACTTCCCGATTATCTCCATCAGTTTCCTGTTGCTGTGGGCTTGCTGCGCTAACTGCTCGGCTCGGGCCATCTCCAAGACTTCTCTCAGGAGGTGGAAAGTCAGATCCAGAGAAATTGGGGGCTCCTCGGATCGCTTCTCCCTCTCCACTGCCTCACCTTCGGCTTCGCCCTCCTCGGGGCTCTCCAGCGAGCGCTCGGGCAGCCGCTGCAGCTGGTGCACCGCCGCCCGGAAAAAGTTGCTGGCGGGGGCTTCGGGCTGTAGGTGTCTGGTGCTGCTGGAGGAGGCGGAGAAAGAGCCAACGGGTCTCTTGTTGAGGTTGCCCAGACGCAGGAAATACTCTTCTCCCATGCGGAGCAGGACGGGCAGAGTTTGCTGCTGCTGCTGCTGCTGGAGGAAGTCTGGCTGGTGCAGAGCCCCGTGGGCAGCTACCGGGCTCTTGCTGAGAGCTCTGCACTCCTGGCAGGGCAGGAGGGCGACCAGCAGGATTCCCGTGGAGACCAGCAGCGGGATCTTCATGGTCGGGGCCCAAACCTGCGGGGGCAGATGGGGGACGGGGTACGGTTACACAGCCGGGCGGCGGGGGCGGGGAGGGCCGGGCGTCCCCCACCGCCCGCGGCCGCTGTCCCGGTGCTGAAACGCGGCCGCTCCGCGCCCCTCCGCGTCCCGCGGGCCGGCCGCGCTCAGCCCCTGCCCGGACAGCCCCCGCCGTCGAGGCGGCCGCCCGCCACGGAACAGCTCCGTGAGGCTGCTCCGGGCTACGCCGGTAGCGGCTCCCGGGGACCAAACTGGGCTTAGCCCCCGCAGAGAGAGTCCACGCGTGTGCGCGACTCCGGACCGTGGGGTGTCTGCGGCGGGGCGACTGTCCCCAGGAGCGGCGGGGTGCGATCGCCCGGTGTCCCCGCGCCTCCCGGCCGGCTGCCCGCCCGGGGGAGCTGGCCGCGTGCCGCGGCGCCCCGCAGCCCCCGCAGCGCGCTCCGCTCCGCGCCCGGGCACAGCCCCACACCTACCCGGGGCGGCGGCTGCGGCGGCGGCGGCGGCGGCGGCGGCGGGGCTCGGCGGTGCCCGGCGTCGCTTCCTCTCGCTCTTCCTCGGAGGTGGCTCCTGGAGAACTTGGGATCAGATTTGGTCCTAATCACAGCCGGGGCGCGGGATTTTTATAGCTTAGACCCTCTCCTGGAATCACGCAGAACTTGCCTAATAAGCTGACGCTCTCCTGACAGCCCGATTGCGTGCCCTGATCCACTGCTGAATAAATCATGGGGGCCCGTCGGAGCGGCGATGGGCCGAGTTTCGCTATCGCAACCCCAAATCTCACGTCCAATTATATCAACAGATATTTATCGCCTCTGCGGTGACGTCAGCCGGGCCGGGGGCCGGGAAGCTGAGTGCCCCCCCCCACACACATCCCATTGACAAAAAATACTTGAATGAGATTTCCCAGCAGCCGCGTACTATGAGAGGTCACTCTGGGGAAACTTTCCACTCGGGAGCTGGTCCGCGGAGAGGGACCGGACCTGGCCGGGACCAGGGCTGCTCTCCGCGGCGGCCTCCTTCCCTCGTCCCGCTGCTACCGGGGAGCCTACGGCCGGACCGCGCCCGACGCAGCGCGGGGCACGGGCTTTGCGGAGGTCCCGCCTTTGCTCCCCGGGCAAGGGCAGCGCTTCTCCCCGCTAGGCTGGGGCCGGGGGAGGGACGGAGCCGCGGCCGCGCGGGCAGCCGTCGCAGGGCCTGCTCGGGGTGCCTCGGGGTCGGAAAGCCGCCGGGGACGGGGGGGGGAGGCGGGACGGGGGGGAGAGACGGACGTCGAAGCCCCTGTAGGAGTATCTGAAGGCGCAGAGAGAGCAGTCCGAGCAACGGTACCCCCCGCTCTGCTTCTGACACCTCCGGCACCGCCACCTGCGCAGCCCGCGGCTGCCTCCGTGCTAGCAGCTCCCGCTCCCTCATTGCGGCCCTTGCTTCTATCCATTGTCTTCCCACTTTCTGCGTGGAGGCAGCGATTGCTCTTCTTTCTTTTCCTTTCCCCTCCGCTCCCCATCTTGACTCCATCTTGACTCCCCATCTTGACTGATTTTCCCCACCTCTGCAACCATAAGCCATGTGCTTTTCTGTTTGCCCCTCCTCAGTTAAGGTCTTACTCTCCAGGGGGTCCCAATCCCACCTTCAGCTCCCTCTGAAGTGCTCTCCACTTCATCTGCAGGCTCCATGCCATATTCCACCAATGTCTCCAGCTGGGTTACTTACCCTCCAATCCCCTCTTCCAGGAGGTAGTGCTGTCTATAGAAATATCTTCTGCCCAACACCCTTTCCATCCTTGATGAGTGTTCTTCAGTTCTTGCATCCCATCAGCTTTGCCACTGCATCTCAGTCCTGATTCTCCACTGCCTCAGTTGCAAGATCAAGCATGTTAAACTGGAAAATTTTACAGAAAACCACTGGAAATATCCTGCCTCGTCTGTAAATGCTTGAGGACGTGCACTTGCATGTCTCCCATCATAGTGAGAAGTTGCAACAGACCAGGGAAGGTGGTCATATGCTAGCAATGTTAAGTCAGTAATGAATGTGAAATCCATTTCCTCAATAAGATAACAAAGTTCAAACAACTTAATGTATGAGGTTGGCCACAGCCCTATTCTGAGAATTTCCTTAGGGATGCTATACACTTTAGGTTTTTTTCTACCTAACTCCAGTTGCAGACAATATTGGTGAAGTGCCAAAGAATCAGATCTTGTGCATCATAAAGAAGTAAATGGAAAAACAAGCAGTAATACCAGAGGTTTATCTCTACGTTACCTCTGTTAGCTCAAACATTTATGAACTGAAATGCGTATTACAACAAAAACAGAACAGAATATATTGTTTAGATAGTCACAGCAGAAGCTATTTGTATGCTTTTAAAGCATGTTAGCACGTCTTCCAGTGAGAGCAGTAAGAAGTTCAAAGAAACAGCAGCTAAGTTCAATCAGCTGATGGAAAAGGTAAGAGGCACTTACTAAACCCAGACTCTCCAGATGTGCTTTGGTGTGGGTTTTATCACAGTGTCTCCGTTTTTAGGTTTAATATACCTTGTAAAGACACAGTCCTCTTAAAATAAAGTGCTCGTAAAGGTAAAGAAGGAAACATTTTGATCCAAATACATCTTTTTAGTGTTGTGGGCGAGATCTGAGTAAGACATAGAGCCACATCTCCCCGAAAGATTGATGCCAGTGAGAATCGTCTCAGATTATTTAATGTTCTTCATCATTTATGACATTATTTAGATCACTGTAGGCAGACCATTTTGACTCTTGAAGAAATCCAGGGTTAACAAACACAGCACAGGAATGGGCTAGGAGAGCTCCTGCAATTTTCACAAGAGCTGTAAAGCCCTCCAGGTTCTTTTCCCCTTTTTCCTGACCCGTATCTCTGAGCAGGGTCTCTGGTGTCTCATATACACTTGTTTCTAATCCAACATGCTCATACTACCCCACTTTCCACATAGATCCTGAGTGATGGATGGGTAAGAGGGCTTACAGCAATTTAAATGCAGGGAAGACTGAGACATTGGATGCCTTGATAATGAGGAATATAAAATATCACACAAACAAAAAAGTACTTCCCTTGGTGCTTAAAACACAGAACTGACTGCCTAGGGACTTAGAAGTCCTTTCTCAGTCACTGGTTTCTTTTACTCCTGAAGGAGATTACAAAAGAAGAAATTCTCAGTTCTTACCAGAGATGTGAAAGAGACAAGGCAGATATCAGGCATATCTGGATTAGAGTTTTGTGTGTAGTGATGTAGCTTGATATTAGCATGCCCTTGATAAGAAAACTATTCATATTTGACTCATTCTGCAAACATCAGGGGCAAACAGAATTTTTGCAGTGAATCACAAAATAACATTGTCTAGAACTAAAATGCGTTAGTGAGGCCCATCTAGTCTCTGCTGACTTGAGTTGGGTACACCTGCCCTTTAGCCTTAGTGATCTCAAACTCAGGCACCCACTAGAAGACAATTATAGCTGCTCTGAGGTAGCTAATGGAAAGGAAAAGCATGCCCAGAGCATGATACATCCCATCACAAAATAGCATCTTCAGGCTTCTGGAGAAGATCATCATGTTCCCTTGTCTAAAAATGGAGTGCAGACAACTACCTTAGCCTAGTCACCGAATTTTTAGGTAGCTAATGTGAGGTGAGAAGAATCCCTTCCTCACCAATTGACCATAGCAGAGAGATCACACAGTTCTAAAAACAGCAATACCGGAGGAAGAATGTTAAACCAAGAGCATGGCTCTTCACTCCAGGTATTTTTGAAGATGTCCAACTACAAACATGGAAGAACACACTAGATGTAGATCAGTTTTCTACCACAGTGTGATATTTCGTTACCACTCCAGGCTTTGTAGGAGGGCAGTAGGGAGTTCTAGTATTGTTGCATTCAGCAAAGACTTCTATATCATCTCACATGACCACTTCATGCGATCACCATCATTACTTGATACCTGTGATCAGCTCTCCAACACCCAATCTTACTTTCTGTGACTATTTTGAGTGCACTCAGTGCATCTCACTCTCTCTGAGGTGCCACCAATCATACACTGACACATTTGTACATTACATTTCCACGTCACCTTTTGGTACTCCCGATACTAAAAAAGATCTAAATCTGATGGTCATAAATATTATGGATTCTGGGGCAATCTAGAAAAGAAGAGAAAAAAAATCAGGATACCTTACTATGTCCGAAGGTGATAAGTCACTTTAAAAACAAAATACATTTGCCTGTTATTCCTCAGCAGACTGAATTTGACAGAATAATCATAGAGAACCTCAATTAAAGTGAAATTAAAAACTCGGTAATAATAAATCCATTAAATACAGAAGAGTATGTTCTAGGTCAGGATAAAGAACAAAACCGATAAGGAGGTCAGCTATCTGCCCTTTCTTCTGACCCCAGAAGTCTCCAAAATTCTCTTGTTCAATTTTAATTTCTCCTCCACCTTTTCAAAGACCTCACTGTAGGAAGGGAGTCACATGCCTCTGTCACGGGGATTTTCTGTGTAACGTCTCAGCATCATAGCAGAGCTTCACCTATATAACAGGTTTTACCACAGTCCTGTGAGAAAGTGAGGAAAGCACCTGCATTTCCCAGACTTTCCAGTGGGGAATAACAACAGGAGATGGTGAAGAGATTTTTCCAGTATCCCTCAGGGATTTGTGTACGAGGGAGCAGGGAAGCTTGCATTTCCCGAAACCAAGTCCATAAGTTCAATGTTGTCATTCACGACTTAGTGTTTGTATTCTTGACTCCAGATGGCTGCCCACAAGACACAATTTTATGGGTCAGACATCCAAGCAGGAGGAAAAATTCCTTCTCAATATCCTCTCAGTTCCACTGTGTCTGAGAAGAACATAGCCCTTCCCAGCAGCTCACATGTGGGGAGGTTGATGAGGGATGGTTTTCCTCCCAAAGCCTGATCCTCGACTGAGCACAGGCTGGTTCATGCTGCTCAGGAATCTCAAGCATGGACCTTCTGCCTTAGCAGAAGTGCTCAGATCCCCACATGCCTGGGGTGGGTATTTCCACCAGTGTGTATAACATGGAAAGGAGCTGCTCCTGTACCGTCTTAGACTTCACCAAAAGTCACTTTTGGAGGCCTCATGGCCCCACTCTCTCCTGAGCAGCAAAGTGACGTTGCAGATGCAGACAGGGAGAAGTGTGTAGGCGACGCAGACTGTGCCTCTGACAGCCCTCATCCAGGGAGGCAACAGCTGACCTTTATATTTACCTCCCAAGTCTTGTCAGTTGCTATCCTTCCTCTCAAATAAGGGCTGGAGAAGGCAGCGTGGGTATATGTGCGAGTACTCTATGCCACTAATGATAGTACTGCATGAAATAATCTTGTGATTATTGGGATCAACAAGGAAATCCATCAAGCAAGCACTCCCTGAGAGCTATGAGAAATTGGTATTCCTGATTGTCTCAGTGTCTGGGTACACTTGGCCATGAGGGAAATTTTATTTGTTATCTGAGCATCCCATCTGTCTGTTTGTCTTTGGCACAGACGGGGTCAAGGACAAGGGTTTGGGTTTGCATCTTGCATGCGTCTGAAATTGCCAGGTTCACCCTAGCTGGCAGTGGCAGAGACAAGGACACTCACAGGCTGTACGGGCAGTAGGGTATGGGCTGTGTGAATTCTGACCCCGAGGAGGCCGGGCATGGGGCACACAAGACAAGCTGCCAGCCAAGGGGAAACAGGGCAGGCCTGAGTGGGTTCTTAAGGAAGGGTAGGTGAACATACCCACTTTGCCTCTGCCATGGTACATCTCTGCCCCTGGGAGATTAGAGCCTAGAGCTGTCCCCTTACTCGGTGCTGAGAGAGTGGCACAGAGGGGAGCCCACAAAACTCTGACTGTAATGCAGGTGACTGCTTGCAAGCTTATTCCAGAAAGTCTGTGAGGAACTGCACACCCAAGGAGCCTGTCTGCCCAGCTAGGACATTCAGCTGGAAAGGGCCACTGAGCCAGTGATGGGTTCAGCTGTCAAACCACCACTGACACCGAGGAACTTGCTTTGCTCTCATCACAAGCAGCACGTAGCTTACCATCGGCATCTGCAGCAATATTTAGTTCATTCAGCTCTAAAGTTTTAGCCGTGTCCCAAGCATGGGGAAATCACACAGCTAGGGTGATGGATCTTAACATCACTGTGAAAATCAGGAGAAACATTTGAGCACAGCTGGGATGATGTGGCATTTTCTAGGATCCAGGAAGAAGCAACTTCTGGGACTACATTTTTTTTTCATTGGCCAACCCACCACCCTCTAGCTGGAGGAGAAGACAATGAGACAAATGCTGCAGTTTGAATTTGCAGAAAGCAAAACTGTCACTCAGTTGCAAAACATCCACTGTGTGTGTTTGTTGTGAACCAGGATTTCCTTTGTAAAGTAAGACATGTGATACATTCACATGTAAGAGCATATGCAACGTGAGAATGAGACTGAGAAATGAAAACTGAGAGGGGAAAAGATAGGTGCAATTTAACGGAGATTTGTGATACCAAGGGCAACTCCTGATCCTGGAATCTTGTTACAACCTCAACTGTTGCTAAAATAACACAAAGGAAAGTTTAGCCTTTGAGCTTGAAGACATCACCCAACTATACCGTCAGGGCTGAGAACCCCCAAATAAACACCAAAAGAGCTGAGAATGTAATCTTCTTTTAAAATCTCATTATTCTGAAAACAATCTTAGTGTCTGGGGGAGAAGGAGGTGGAGACTGCACAATTTTGGAATACTTCAAGCTAGATATGTTGCAACTGCATTCTCACTCCTTCCAAGTGAGGAAATATAGGAAGAAATACAAACACACTATCTGTCTTGAATGGCTGGGCAACAGGCTATATATAGAATTTGCTCTGTCCTACTTAAGTTATGACTAATGCTAAACAATTAGAAATTCAGATGTCTGCATATTTGAAGGAGCAAACATCTCTAACACACCATTTGTTGTTCATTAAAAAATGGAAGAATCAAAGTCTCTACAAGCTCCGACTGGGCTGCACTTACCAACAGGTGCATGTTGCTGGAAATGGAGCCCCATGAGACTAATTGCAAGGGATAATGAACAAGATGAGGTGTTTCTTGGAAAAAAAGATTGATATCTTTATAATGACCATACTTGTGCCAAAGACTGCAGATTCTTTAGGGAAGGGACTTTCTTTTCTGTTCCATGCCTGTCTGGTTTCTAGCACAGCAGTATCCTAGTCTATGACTAGGAATTCTAAGTGCTACTGCAATTCAAGCAGTACATTATAGTAGATAGCAGTATTAAATTAGCTGGGAACATGAAGGTGGTTTTCATCAGCATCTTTGATGTACAGGATCAACAATCATTTCTCTAAGCTAGAGGCCAATGGAGTTTTATTTGAAAACACTTGATTTTTGTGATGAGAAGACAATGCCAATACAAAACTACAATTTACTGTCAGGAATTTGGCAGGACTTTTTGTCTGGTTCCTCTAATTCAGGGCTTTGGTGTCTGGAAGCACTGGAAAAAGTTTTGATATAGCCAAGATGAAAGACTGAATGAAGGAATCAAAGTACAGAATAAAAATGCAAATCACGCCAGACAATAAATTGAAGAAATGATCAGTCTCCACCAGATGAAAACTCCAGACTTCTCAGCTGTTCCCATTCTCACCGTGGGTTACCATTACTGCAAAGTACATTCTTAATGAATTTACTCACTGGATGGTTTCCTCCATATCTCTTCGTCTTTGTCATCCTTATGGCTATAGTGACAGGGGCCATGGATGGCCCTGCTACACACACATCATCATATATGATTCTTTTAGCAAAGAGGAAGATTTAGTCTGTAAAAAATTACTAGCTTTGTTTTTAACACCTGATGCTTGGAGACCAAAGGCAAGTAGCAGTGGATGTATTGTAGCTGCTTCTCTATAGCTACGAGCTTCGAGTGAACTTAGAATTCCAAGTATTTCTTCAGTCTGAGGATGTAATTAAAAAAACCCCTCTATTCCAGGCCAGTGAACATGAAAATCAGGGAAGATGGACCATGAATATTCCCAGACACTGAATTTTGATTTCTCCTTCACCAGGAAACAGTGGTGCCAGGAGCTTAACATTAGGCCACTTGATAAGAAGCAGATCTCAAACTCCTTTGCAAATATTGCTGCTGAAGTTAATCAGTGCCCATATATAACTAATTTTGTTTAGCACTGAAATGTATTTTGTACTAAGCTCAGCACTACACAGAATCAAAGCCCACAGACTGGGCTAAAAGTAGCACTGGGACATGCGTACAATTGCCACATCCAAGCAAGGCTGCAGGATGGGGTTGTTATAGGCAGGCCTTCCTCATGTAATAGGCACAGAGATGCCTGGACTACCCAGGGTTGCATCATGTTGCTCCAGCAATGCCGTGCTACATCTCATGTAAGAGTCTTGCTGAGGGCTAGTTACCTCCTTGCGTTTCTTTGCAAGAGCAGGCACGTGGGTTTGGAGCAGCAGTAGCTCAGCGCTCTCTCCCTGTGCTCTGTTGTACATGCCCTTGGATCAACATTTAAACTGAAACTTGGCTAAAACTACCAGGGGTAAATGCCAAGAGCTCTTCAGCACCCATTTCTGATGTAACCTGGCTCATTCGGATGAAGTTTTTACTAAGTGACAGAGGACAAATGGGATTTTGGGAGTGAGTAATGAAAGCAGGGAGCCGTAGAGTGGCTTCAAAGACATTAAGAGCTACAAGTTCACAGTTCCTCCTAGGATGCTTTCAAATGGAAGAAGACAGCTGCTACCAGGGAGGGGCAGAGCTTTTTTATAACTTACAAAATAACATCAGAACTGTAATTAGTAAATAAATTCTGATTTTAACCAATACTTGAGTTGATAGTGTGTCTTTTGAGACAGCTACGTATATGGGCATACAAAGGTTGGGAATGTCCCTATAAGGCTTTTTCAGTTCCCTTAGTGAAGGCTGTGTGAAAAATAATTTTAGAGCAGCCAAATTTAAGGTGTTAACAGTGAGTGTCATTGACCTTTGGGTGTTGCTGTAAGACAGCAGTGTGAATAATAATAAATTCCCCGAGGTTGTCTCTGTTTGGTTTTCTGCGAGCATCTTGTACTCAGGGAAAGATTTAAAATTCCTTGGCTCAAGCAGACAGCTCATCTGAACCTCCAAGGGACTTTGCCCCAGGAAGTCTGCTCAGCATTGCCTCTACCATGAGAGTTAGATTCAGAGGAACCTGGAAACACATCTAGTAAAAGGGTTGCCACAAAAGCACTTAGAGCTTGATAGTCAGAACCGCTCTTAGGCTTGAGAGTAAGAAAGGTCTCTCCCTCTGCTAATAGGAGAAGGAAGAAGATCCCTGGGTGTAATGTGGGGAGTATATCAGTCCCTCACTTGTCCTACCCATGTTAATGACCCTGAAGGGGAAAAGGTGTCGGTTTCGACTCAGAGGAGATGAAAAAGTGCATCCTGAAATCTAGGGGTTTGACACTGATTGTAATTAAACTTGTTTTGGCCCCAAACTGAAAAGAACACACTTTCCTCCTATTTGTCTTGGCAGAGCTTTTGGCAGAGCTGTGTGATGCAGGCTGGCTGACTTGCAGAACAGGAATGGAAAGTAGATGCCAATAACAGGAAACTGCTGAACTGGAAAAGAAGGGCAGTCATAAGTGAACTGGCTCCTACACAGCCATAGGTGACTGAACTGCATCGTCATGTCTTTATCATGTCAGCAAGAACGATGACAATAGGTACATACCTGCGACTCAAGCTACCCTCCAGTTTCACTACTACAGTGACTGTGCCCAAAAGGTGGATTTTTTCTCGGAATCCTTTTGCTATTTCCGTTAACAAACAAGCCTCAAAATAAAGAAATGAGCAAGAAGGAATATTGTGAATTTTGCAACCAGAAAACAATTACAGCGTAGCTCTGGCTAGACCCAGGAAACAGTGAAGTAGGTACTTCAGGGAGCAAGGAAAGGAGATATTAATCCATTCGGATAGTGAAGCAATTGTGTCACATGGGAGTTTTGTTGTTGTTGTCGTTGTAGCTGGGAACTATGTCTTTTGCCACAGGCACAGTACCGTCTTCCCTCCTTCAGCTGCTTAGCAAAATGTGAGGACAAATTTCTAACTAAAAAAATATGTCCCATATACCTAGATAAGAGGTAAATATCCCAGTTTTTACCCCTCATAACAGTTATTTATTTTTTAAAATGAGCTACGTGATATTCCCTTAAAATATCCATTAGAGTCTACAGCAAGTAAAGTCAAAATCTGCTCTTGGAAAACAAAATGATATTTGACTTTTCCTTTGTATAGAACAAAACCAAAAGTCTCAGTTTGGGATTGAGGCCAAATCTCAAATCTTGAACACCATCCTGAGGTACAACTTGTCTCTGAACGATTCTGCTTGAGATACTACACGGAGCTTGCAGCAGAGGTGCCTCATGCTACAAAGAATGAATGTCATAGCTTTACACACTATCTGTCATTATGACTGTAGCCACAAAGAAGTTTTCCATCTGCCTGTATTTCCACCATGGCATTGTAGAGGTCCTATTCAGATTGACTTCTGTCTTCTAAGAATTGGATATGAACGATGCCAACTGCAGAGGAGTCACAGACAACAGTCTGGTGAATCTCTTCATGTTCATTGACACCTACTGATAACCTATCTCTGTTCATTACCAAAACCAAATAGTCTATTTATCCTTCAGCCTTCAATTATGGCTAGGATGTAGCTTAAGATGGAGTAAGATATTTTCAAGAATCTAAACTGAAGTAAATCTTACAGTGACTCCTCCTTTCCAACAGCGAATGAACTGAGATGTTGTGAACTCACAGCATATATAACTCCTGGTGGTTTTTGAGAAACAAAGTAATATTTTCATAGCACAGTTTCAGATGAGGCACATGCAGACTTTAAATAACGTGGCCTTCTCCAATTTGCCAGGCACAGCATCAGCATCATGCTACTACCCAGGATGTCAGTCTCAGACTGTATCTCTTGACTGCACTCATCCTGAGTTTATTTTCCCTCAGGAACTAACAGATGCTTAACTTACTAGCTGTAAACTTGCTGTATCTTGAACTGCACCACGCTTCTGAGTGACAAGGAAGCAACAACTTTTGCAATGCTCACCATAGTTCACAAATACAGCACAGGCCTGTCATTCATGTGCCTGAGCCTCCAGTCAAATATCTCTCTGTCCTCTGCTCCATGTGCTGGGGTTGTTCATACATCTCTGCACCAGAGCTCTGATGGGAAATGGTATGTTACATAGGGACGTTGTGATCCAGTGACAGGCTTTGTGTTTAATAGAACAGAATTTTAACAGAATAATATAGAATTGTCTTTCCTGAGTCTGTCTAAGGAAAGATTGATTGAGAAGTGGTACATGAATGACATTTGCATTAAAAATAAACAAGCTCCATAACACATCTTAACATGTAATGTGACTGATAGGAAAAAGAGAAATTCAGTTATACATCTGTAAAACCTTCTTTTCCTAGGAAAGATATCTTTGCATCCAATGAGAGGATGGGACAAGTATTTTTTCTGTATTCCTCAGTGACAGGACAAGGAGTAACTGGCACAAGCTGGAAATTCCAATTGAATATGAGAAGGAACTTCTTTCCTGTGAGGGTGAGAGAGCCCTGGCACAGGCTGCCCAGAGAAGTTAAGGAGTCTCCTTCTCTGGAGGTTTTCAAACCCGCCTGTACACATTCCTGTGTGACCTGATCTAGCTGGACCTCCTTCTTCAGGGGGGTTGGACTAGACCTCTAGAGGTCCTTTCAACCCCTATTGTTCTCTATGTGTGTGACATTGCTGCCCTTACCCTGGAAAAGGAAGGAATTGATTTTGTATTTGGTTGTAGAAGTCACAATTCTTCCAACACATAAACAATGCAAATTATTACCTACAGATGAGATTTCTGATGGAAATACAAGAAGTTCCAGCAATGCTTTGTAAGGCTGGTAGATTGCTTGCTTTGTGTGTCTAGCTGAGAAAATAACATCTCTCCAAGAAGAAAAGAAGAATAAAATGATAATTATCAAAAAAAGCTAAGCTTCCTGACTCCCCATCATTCATTTATTCAGCTTGAATCATCCCATACGTACAGGTGGGAGCCAAGAGGTGGTGCTAGAACTCAGCTATCTTGTACCCAGCAAACATCTATTCCATCTGGCTTTCAGCTGGAAAGATGTGAAAGATGGCTGCACTCACTACCCTTTATAATATTTCCAGTTGTTTAGGTTAGGAAAGCATAACTTGTTTTGTAGTTTTAGGGGCTAGCTGTTCTGGAAAGCAATCATCCTCAATTCTTCTGCTTGCTTCCTAGAGTTCTTGACACTGTTCATTCCTCAGCTACATCCAGAAGCATTATTGTCAATAGAATGAGAACAATTACCTCAGACACAAATATTCATGAGTTAATCTTGCCTCATTGTCCCTAAATTGAGCACTAGAGCAACACACTACCAAATATGCCTGACTGAAATCATGCTTAGAACTAACACCAGACCTTTAATCCATGAAAAGCATCCTACTTTGGGGGTGAATTACCAGATGGTCTTCAGTGACAGTGAGTTGCTCTACATTTTGGGTAGGAATTCACTGTTAAATTTCTGGTTGACATGGGGTCTTGAGTAAGACAAGGCCAGAGATACTTAAAGAATCACTGATGGGAGCATCTGCAGTAGCTGCGGCTTTTCTTGCTCATCCAGTGTATGGGTGAACTGCAAATCAGTCACTTTGGGAATTGTTCCCTCTATGCATACATCCTCAAAGGGAAATTTTGGTACTATCAGTGGAAGTTTGAGAAATGTTGGGAAGAGCAGGTACGTCTCTGCTGAGAGAACCACACGGCAGCATTTCAGTGACAGTTTTGCAGTGCAAACTTTTCAAAATCAGGCTGAGCAGAAATCACAACAAGAGCTGTGAATAACCCTTTTGTTATCAGCTAACAGCACTTATCACTTGTTACCTGAATCGTCCTTTAGCAACTGATTTTAAAAGGCATCCTAAAGAACCCTCCTTTTATAGTTGTGTGGTTTATGTATCTATTTCCATTAAAATCTGGACAATTAAGCCTCCCTCGTTAACTTAATTTATTCTATGAAAACAGCCCATTCAAGACTTTTACTTCAGAATCAACAAGAGATAGCTAATAAATTGTAGCATCATGATCAACAGTTAAGGAATTTCTTGAAGAGCTCCTAAACAATTAGCCAATAGAGCACTTGAAGTGAAATTTTCGTGAGCTGTTCACGAATTGTAATTGCAAAAAGAGTGTACTGAGATAACAAATTCAAATGCTAGGATATTACATAATCTGTCATTATCATATTCTTATATAATTTCTGTAACATTGCATTGTTATGCATTAGACCAATTTTCTTTGGAACAAATGAATGTAACAGCCACCTTCCATTTTGGGATAAATGTAAGCATCAATTACAGTACTCTAGGGAATCAGACAATAAATAATACTCTGCCTCCCAAAATACACACACGTCACCAATAAAGTCATACATCAACATCTTTAGCAGAGGAAGTTTATTGGACGTTGTTTTTGGAAGCCCATCCATATGAAAGAGACTGAGAAGACTAAAGCTGCTGAGGAAGAAAAGCAGAAAAGCTCATGACATGATCAGAGCAAGCTCTGGGCACACAGCTCCAAGTACTGCAAATCTGACCTGGCGCCTGCCAGTATTGGATCAAAAATGCTGCAGCCACCTGGTGCAAAGTGCTGCTGGATCAGGATTCTTCAAAAGCAAGTTAATTCTGTACCAGTGAGGTTTGTGCTGCTCTGGGTATCATCTGTTCCCCCTAAAGCTGGCATGGAAGATGGAGGCAGTATAAATACCACAGCACGTGATGCAAGTAATTTGACAGAAATGGGAGCATATATTTGTGCTCCAGCTGGATCGGTGAGTGATCTGGTGGTGAGCAGCTCCACCAGCAATGAATGTGGCACCATCAACAAAAAAAAAAGGGAGGGAACTTTCAGGCTGAGAAATGCCTGGAAAAGGAGTCCAAACTACAAACAATTATCTTTTGTCACTTGATTCTTTCACCAAGGTTTTGACAAAGAAACACCATTTTGTCAGCTTTTGTGTTTCAGTGGCTACAGACTCATGTCCAAATGGGGAACAATAGTACATTTAGACAACAGAATAGTCTGCTTAAAATAGCCTCTTTGGCAGCATATACCCAAGTTTCATAATAAACCAGCAATAACGTAGTTATTTCGTATTTTTAATGAACTGAGCAGACTAATGCATTTCAAATTAGATACAAACCAGAAGATAAAGTGGTTTGAGATCTCATGGTCCCTCTCTTTGCTGAACATATCGATAAAACTAAGTCACAAGAGTGGAGGTTATTCTTTTCCTTGTCTTTTTTTCCTGAAACTATTCTGTGACTGAGCTATGTCCTAAAGGCCTCACTTGAGTAGAACATCCTTCACAATTTAGGGTTTGCCCATGATTTGGTGGAGGTAATTACTGTATTATGTTTATCCCATGAGGAATACCTGAAGCCAGCATTTCCAGGTGGGTTCTTTCATTGGCAATTGATGAACACCTGCTAATGCAATATCACAAGAATTTACACCACCAGAGAGGGCAGTTGTGGTGACCTAAGGGCAATTTTGTAGTTCCTGGTCTTTCCATAATTGTGTGCTCACTGTTGTATTTTTTGAGAAGTTGTATTTCCCACCTTTTTGTGGGCAGTCACTTCCACACTTGTGTAAGAAACAAGAACTAGAGTTAGGCTAAGACTTGGAAGACCAATGCTGTAGTTCCTTTCCCTGCTACTGTCATCCTAGGTAACTTTGAGCAAGCCATGTACTTTTACAGTGCCTGACTTCCTTAACCCTGAAATATTCTTTCTGAAAATGTTTTCAGTAAAGAATATAGGGTACAAAGAAATTACTGTCCCAGAAGTCCTATGACCCTACACAAGATGCACATAGCTCAGGAGCTTCCTAAGTCATCTTCAGCCACGCCAATCCCTTAGCTCTGTGATCTCACCTCTCCTCCTAACAAGTTTATTTTGGAGCTCACAGATGGATGTCTCAGTAGAATGCTTCTAATCAGGCACAATATTTTGCATGTAGTTAACCATTCATATGGGACTCTACATTTCAAACAGATCAGATTTTCCTAATTAATGTTTTGCATCATGATCGTATTTACAGTAATTGGGACTGATATTTGAAGTACAGTAAAAGCTGTCATCTCATTCCCTCCTAAAGAAACCAATTACCTTCATTTGTTAACAAATTCATGCTAACATTTGGGTTTATTACTCTTGACACCATAAAGCCAGCTTCTTCAGTGACACGGTGCAGCAGAGTGGCATCAGCCCAGGTCTAAAAGAAACTGCAGATCTAGTCTTGGAGGCTAGAGTTGGAAGTACCTTCCTGACTTATCTCCTGACAGCAAAATCGATCAAAAAGTGTCTCCAGGACAAGAATTTCCCTTGTGCCCATGCTAGACTTCAGCCTATGACTAATGAGGAAGATGACAGCTTTTGTAATCAGCCATTTCTCTGACGTTCATGTGCTACAAGAGACAGATTGTGCCCAGGTTCACTCAGCCCAACTTCCACCTAAATCCTCGTGCCTAGTGTTTTCAATTAGCACCTCTGAAGGCCTACAGCCAGCCAAAAGGAAATATTAGGCACAGAAACTGGGGCAAAAGTCAGACCACGTGAACCAAGGCTTTTAGGGTTTTCACGTCCCTGGACTATAGTCCTAAATGATGGCTGCAGAGGGGCACGTGCCACTCCTGCCATTGAAAGTAAGAAATAGCTGCCACTGCATCCAAAAGTTCATTTCATGATCAGGTGTTAAAATGCACCTTTGTGTATGTCTGTATCATGTAGCCATGTACACCTCAGGGAGGTGTTTACAAGTACTCCTTATGGGCCCTTCGGAGCGAGTCAGCCATTCCACAGATGGGAAGAGGATGGAAAAGTGCCATAGTTGTTTCTCATTTTGGGAAGTCCTATTTCAGCTACTGATTATTACCTAATAACCTAATCAGCAGTAACAGCAATATTTGGCATTTAAAAGCACTTTATATTCAAAGAGCTACACAAGCAGATTAGGTAGAAAATTAATCCCTAACTAATTAGCAAAGGAAGCAAGTGAAAACAATCTTTTAGGATCATACAACGGAGCTATAGAAGCAAAGTCAGTTCATTAGAGCACATTCGTTTGTTGTGGTGTTTTGTAGGGAAACGGGTGTTTTTCAACAGGGGGATAAACTATGATTTTAACAAATGTTAGTGGGTCAAAGTCAGGCCAAGTGGGATGCTTTGAGTTGTCTAATTAATAGACACATTATTTAAACACTAAGGAAGAAAAAAAACATTTCAGTCACATTCACCCCAGCTACAGCATAGGTTTAAAATGGACTTCTTACCACATAGAATGAGCACCAAAGATGCTTCCCTGCCTGGGGTAAACAAGATTTGAATGAGAAATAGAAATCAAGAGGTCCCACTACCTACTGAGAAAACCAAATTTGTCTCTCCATGATAATTCAGCACAAAGTTTTCCAACTGAAATCAGTTCCGTGATTCAACCATTCAATAAGCAGAAACCTCTCTCTCTCTTCTTGGTAATTTTCCCAAGAGTTTCCTCCAACTATTTTAGCTCTTAATTTATATCTCCCTCTATTTTCTTTTCTTTTTTTTTTCTCCTACAAGCAACTTCTTCCCCAAGCACCTATCTACAATTGAATCCTACTCTAAATTCATGTCAAGATCAGCTTATGTATTCATTGCTGAATGAATTTCAAATATGTGCTCCTTGTGTTCCTCTCCCCACAGGATAGAGAGGCCTCTTGAGTTGCTTTAAATGTCTCATTACAAATGCTTCATTAGAAACTACGTCACAGATTGTGTCAATCTGGTCCACACTTTCATGCCAAAAAGTAAAGACTTTCAAGCTGTGCCTTTCTTACCATTAAGTTTCCAATCTGTTTTTAGAATCTCAATCAGTTCTTTAAGGAATGCAAATGTTACTTTTCCCTTTAGTGCTGAAACTAGCCATTGGGAAATGCACATGCATAATGCTTTCCTGTTCCTGCATGTATTGAAACAATAATCGATGCTGGAAGGGCAGGCTACTTTCTATATATTTTCTGAAGGACACATAGACCTTCTACGCTCATAGGAACAGGTCACCTCCTTCACATTGTGTGAACAGAAATAATTCAGTCAAAATCAATATTACATGTGACAAGAGTTTAATCAAAATTAGAGTGAGAAGCTTAAGCCTACTGGGGCTGAAGCTGATCTTACAATAATGTAACGTGAGTCAAGTTTCTTTGAGCCTGTTTTTCCCCACAGCCAGACCTGGCTTACAGCGCTGTAAATTAACTTCCTTCAAGGGATCACTCTTAACTGCTACTTTACACTTACTGCAGCTTGGCTACATTGTTGTTCCCAACACACTCAGGAGCCCTAGCTGCTTTATAGGCACTGTGAACCTCAGTTCTGTCAGCAATTCTTACTATGCTCTCTGAAATCTGAATGGTAGAGACCTTCTCCTTCTGTGGCTTCTGAACCATGTGGTGAAATAGAAAATATTATTTTTGATACTAATTCAGCCTCAGAAGCTGGATTTAAATCTCCTATTTGGTGTGAAACCATAAAAAACTAGTACAGAAAAGTGTTCTCAGCAGATGATCAGCAGTTAAAATAGAGGCAATCAGTGAAAATATGAGATGAAAACCTCGCATCTTAGATATGGGAAGTTCAACCTCAGTGAAAACAGGAAGCAGAATGTATAAAATATACCTCAAATTATTGATTGTTGACTGTGGAAGAGCAGAAGGTCGACAGAACACCCATGCTGCTTGCACCTGTGTATACAGACAGCCTCGCCTGTCTGATAGTCCTGGCTGAGATGCATCGGACCTTTGTCTTGCCTCAAGGTAGAATCACAGAGACTCTCCGTCCTCTTGTATGAGTCCTTCCTTGCGACTGGCAGGGTTTTCTAAGACCTAATTGCAATATCAACATAGTCCATGACTTTCCCTATCAAAATATTGTTGGAAACTACAACTATATTTCACTCAGTCTCCTTTGTATTAAGCCTTCCCTCTTTTATCTGACCACATCCAATTTGTTTCCTAGGACTGCATCACCCATACTACTCTGCTCTAGACTCTACATCTATCTTGCAGCATGGTGGGCACAAGACTGGAAACAAGACTACAGTGAAGTCTTATCACTAATGAGTAAAGCACTCCTGGTCACACATCCTGGTGCAATATCTGCTTTTTTTATTAAAAAAAAAAAAAAAGTGTGATGATTGGTGTAAGTTCAGTTGTGACCTGCTGTAATTCCTAGACTCATTCCAGTAGATCTTTGTCTACTGAAGACCTTCAATTTAGGTTCCTTTTTCCTAGAAAACAGAATTTTGCTTATTGGGCTCCAACTTTTTAGACATGTGGGGATTTTTTCAGTTTGTCAGGAGCACTGAAAGTCCTTTGCCATTCACTCTGCCCCTCCCAGGTGGGTGTCATAATCAGGTTTAACAGGTATATTCTCTATTCCATCATCCAAACCATTAACAAAATACTGTTATACATATGTTACAAGTTATAACTCCTTGGAGACATCTCAGTTGGAAAGGTAATAATAACTACTCTTTAAATAAGGTTTTTAAAACCAGAATTGCACTGGCTCTGTTGCAATCTTCTTCAACCTTATTCAACAAGAACCACTCAATCTTTTGAAAAAAATAAGAAATTTAAAAATCCATGGGCCATCTTGTGCAATGACAGCATGAGATTTAGGTGTGGTTGAAACTAGATGAAAGCTTATTTCTCCTCCCTCCTTATTTTGCATTCCCAGCATGCATAGGAGCACACAGACATTTCTTTTGAACTGTTGTCAGTAACCGTTTTGCAGCTCACCTCTGATATCTTACAAAACACTAGAGATCAGTCCTAGACCAGGTTCTTCTATACTGCTTAAGGCAGCATGACACCCCTGAGACAGTGTCCAAAGTCTACTGGAGTCAAGTTTCATCTATTGCTTCTTGCCCCAGGTTCTGGAGAAAAGGGAGTGTTCATACATTTTGTGTCTCAACATCACAGTACTTTGGCTAAGAGGCAGTAGGATCCTGACAATTATACTCTTTTTTAAGCTTATATGATTTCAGGAATTGTTAGGGGAAAAAGACAATGCTAGAAACTGTTTGTAAGAAGGTGTTGTTCCCAAAGATGGGCACACTGTCCTGCCTTGCTCTTAAGGGTAATCTCCTCTGACATCCAAATCTAAAGGCTTGCTTCATATTGATATGGCAATGGCTGTGCATATCCGCCTTCACTTTCAGAGATTAAGCTTATTGCAGATGCTCAGAGGCTCAAGCCTTCATATCACCTTCTTTGACTGTAAGAGTTAACTCTGATCTTGTGACCCCAGATTACATTTTATGTTATGCACCATGCTGTCACAGATGTTTTAACACTTTTGTATGCCTGACTTGAGTAAGGATCCTCAAGGGAAGCTGTATTCACAAATATATTACATTTAACCTTGGAGGAAAGGTCATGCAATGTCTAATTAGATTTTCCTCATTTCTTCCTCACATTTGGCCAGCTGAGATGTTATGAAGTTTCATAACATCTTCACTGAAAGCAAGGACTGTTTTCTGTTGGTGTTGTTTTCTTCCTAGCTGACTAAATGTCGATTAGGTGGTGGAAGAAATTTAATTGAGTTGTGCTGAGTTCTCCAATGACTAACAAGTCTGCTCCTGAGTTCTGGAAGCAAACATTGTATCACCTGTGACATGTGTCATCCTAAGGATGAGGCAGCGGAGCTGAAGGAGCACTGAAACATGTACAGCTGGATTTCTTCATCTCCAGATGAGGTCCAGACAGTATAGTCCATGTATACACTGTCTTAAGAACAGGGTAGTAAAGGCGTCCAAATCAACACATCCATATCTCGTGGCAGAAACTACAGATTGGTAACATTTACAAATCTGAAAGCTCAAGGACAGAGTTTTGAACACAATGATTTAAATGCTTTGTTGAAGGTATGTATATCTCTGAGATGGTGTTTACTGAGCTCGTTTGTGAACCAGCAACAGTCTGACTGCATTGGCTACACACTACATCCATGTCTGCTACCCTTGAGGAAAAGTGAGACTACTTAGTTCCTTTAGAGAACACAAGCTATTACTGCCTCACAGGACTGCCCCACACACTATGAAAGTACTATTCAGGTCAAGGAACTTGACCCATGAATTTACACATTTTGTTCCTTTGCATAGCTTAGATGTGTTCTCCAAAAATATCAGCTTGCATCTCAATTATGGTCTCCGTCTGCCACTTTGACAATAAAAGGATCTCTTTATGTGAATATGAAAGTAAGTGTTACTCACTGTAAGGAACCTCAGTGTTGTCACAGCAGCACTGAAGAACCTTTATGTTAGGGAAAAGAGGAAATTTAACTGTACAGTCTGGACATAGACACACTTTATAGTTGCCGTTAAGTCATGTCTGAACCCTGCTCATAGTCACAGGACAGTGAGGGTGGAGGAGCAGTCTGCAGCCCATGGAAGAATACGGGCAGCATAGGGAGCACACTGCACTCCCTGAAGTACCCTGAAAAGTTGAATCACCTTTGCACAATTTCAATTTTACAGCTGCGGAGAGTAGTGCAGCCTCCTGGGAGCAGCAGAGCAGTTCTAGCTTGTGGCACAGCCCTTGGTGCTTCAGTGAAGATCCTCTCTTGGGTCACCCCTAGAATTGGTGTTGTAATTAAGAGATCTGATCCACTGAAAAGTGGTGACTACTGTGCTGATTCATTGAGCCTCTAATCTGGTGAGGAAACACATAGGAAGGTGTGGGCACTGAAAGTAAACATGGGCCAAACAACTCCAAGTCAGACACACTGCTTTTATTGTGAAGCAAGGTAACAGACTGCCTAGTCAAGAGCTAGGTTCTCAGGACATTTCAAAACAGGAACTAGTGCCTTTCTAGGAGGCCTACCATCAAACATATTGCTGAATTTGGCTCAGAGGTGACAATGACCTGCATGTATGTAATTCACAAAAGGTTTCAGGCTAGACAATCTAAAGATGGTTTCTGGCTTTAAATACCACCCATCTTCATACCAATTTGTCCTTGATGGTGCAGAATCTGCAGCAGGGACCAGCCTGGAGAAATACATCTAGTGTTTCTCTTCTTCTGATGTTAGTTTTTCTAGAAACTGTTTTGTTTTTTTAAACTGACATCCTCTTCATAAATGTTTTCTACCAAAGGCTCATAAGCAAGTATGTGCCCATTCACAGCCTTTAAACTCACTGCC
This sequence comes from Colius striatus, assembly GCF_028858725.1. Classification (NCBI taxonomy): domain Eukaryota; kingdom Metazoa; phylum Chordata; class Aves; order Coliiformes; family Coliidae; genus Colius; species Colius striatus. The sequence goes on from NC_084762.1 coordinate 61,303,742, forward strand.
ATTGTTAATTCAGATTTTGTTTGTGTTTAAAAAATAATGTATTGATGCACTGAATTTTTGAATGACTCATCTAATTCTTTGAGTAGGTGGATTGTATGCCTTCACACAGTAAAAGTATACTTTATTCTCAGACACACAATTCTTTTAATTTTCAAAAGGCAGAATGACACAACCCAGCAGTGCAGTTGCCTGCTATTTGAATTTATGAGGAATATCTCTGGTCCTGCATCTATGTCAGAAAACAGACCTTCAATTACCCTAGAGCCTACCAGCATGTCTTCCCATTACTTTGCCTCTCCCTCCAAGAAACTGATTAAGACCATGGCATATTGCAGGCCAGTCTTGAATTCTGCTGGTTTCCATGTCCCTCTAAGGCTGCAGGAGCTGATGAGGCCAATAGCTATAGTGTCATATATTTGCGTTCCTCTTTTCCTTGGCTGAGTCTCCAGGATTCCCTGCATTGACTGGTTTGAATTTGACTGGTTTGGTGGCACCAACTCAGAACAAGAGCTAGAGGTGCATGTACACATGTAGCTGCTGCTACCTTTGGACCATAAGGTTGAAGGCCAACACTCACCAAATGTTTATGGATAGTCAAGTGACCTAGAAGAAACCAAATGCAAGATTCCTGATTTCTAGGTATGACCATCAGACAATAAGATAAAGAAGAACTCAATTAGGTCTCATCTGTCTTTTTTTAGAAGGATAAAATATGGAGATGGACATTTCTTCCTCAATCCTTGTGCATAATGGTAGCCTCTACTACATGCTACATGGAACTTTCTTCTCCAATTGAATAAAATATAGCCTCAGAAGGGGGACATTAAACTTAACTCCTGGATTTAAATTTCATTTGAACTGGTTCATCCAGCTAACCCACCAACTGCTCTATGTGCCAACATACATGCCTGATTTAAATAAAAAAAAAAAAGAAGCCTGCCATTAAATTTGCAGACAAAACAGAATAGATGGAACAGCTCCCATTTCCCAGACTATGTGTATCATTAATGGCCCTTTGGCTGAGTGTCAGGCTGTCTAAGCATATTTCTTAAAGCAAGAGTGAAGGTGTTGTCTGCAACAGACTTGCTGGAGAGAGTCTTTTAACTATCCTTAATCTGGGATAAATTACATACAATCAGCAAACTCAGCTGCAGAAAATAAATCACAAGGAGCAAGGAAGTGGTATTAAAACAGCTAAATCAACCCGGCATAGGTAAATACAAGTCCTGCATGCAGCTTTTGACTTTTTTACAGTTACTTAATTCCCTGAAATTAGAGAAAATGAACTAACTGATTGATCCTGTAATCCAGGGGCCACAAACTGCCCTTGTTAATAGAAGACCCGCTGGTTTGGATAATAGAGAGAATTGCTAATTACTTGTTATTCACTATGCTTTTATTTTTTCCTCTGAACTGAATTGTTAAAAATAAACAATTTATCTTCCTTCCCAAATAGGAAAAAGGAGAGAATTTATTACCAAGAATGTTTTGTGGCTTTAGGGGGAAAGTTAAATTTAGAACTTAGACTAGTTGCACAAAACACTTTATAAATATTTTAAGGAGCTAGATTCCAGTTTCTTCTGAGTATAGATAGGGCCCGGGAACAAACCGAAACAAGGGCTTCAGATGGAAAGTTATTCAGAAAGCCTGATGTACCTCTGAAGATGAGTGAATGCATTTTGCTTGGGATTTAAACTTTCTTGACTCTGTATCTTCATAAAATTGTAAAGCCCACAGTAGCCCGACTGGTCAGACGGGAACCTGTTGTTGACTCAGTCTGTAGACCAAGAACTCCCTGCCTCCTGCCTAGATGTGCCTGCACTGGTCCTTCCTCACCTATAAATTGGGGTACAGCTTTGTTTGCTGCTCCCTGGGCATGGGCCCAGGTGCTTTTTCACTAAGACTGTGGTGTATGAACATGTCTACTTGTTAGCACCTATTTAGTTTTGATTTAGCATGCCATGCTTGCTTTGCCATGCCCAGTAAGCAGAGGAGACGCATCCCCACTGTCATGCCATTCTCAGCCTCATCTACTAACTGTGCCACATTCAGCTCCACAGGCCTTGGCTTTCCCTTTCTGCACCTTTTCTGATTTAGCTGGACCAAACATGGGTGTCATTCCAGTGACAGCCAGAAAGCCTCCTCCTTGTCTCAGCAAGTAGGAAGCAACTGGGAGCAAAGTAAAGCCAGTCACCTCCCATGGGAAACCCGTGCTCGTCCAAGTTCCGTCTGGGCCACATCAGACACAGCCTCAGGCTGAGGTAGCTGGTGGGCAGACAGGTTCTCCCATGAGGTAGTCCTTCAAAGGGCTGTATTTAAGGGGTTATTAAGGACTCTAGGACACATTTCTCCTTAGCACCAAACTCTCTCCAAACTGATGCAGTAAAGCAGAAGCAAAGACACGTGCATGGATTTTATGCAATAAAACCCCAAAACTTGGCCAGACCAGAGGTTTGGATCTGAGCCTGGATTTGGGATCTGGGCACACTTTGCAGTGTATATACAGTATATGTCAAGAGTGACATTTTAGAAGAGCTTAGGAGAAGAAGAAATGATGACTTGCATCTCGCTGAACTTAACTCCAATGGCAGTACTAGAAAAGAGCAATCAGCCCTTTTTAACCACACTTGTTCTCACAGAAGAGTCAGGAAATTAAAGATTTTTTTTTAGGCAAAGAGATCAAATGAATTTTGGTCTCACGCTTCAAAAAACCTGGCACTTTTACCAAACAATGAAGATTTTCAATAGGAAAGAACAATTAATTACTTCTAAGAGGTTATTGAATGTTAATAAGCACAGAACTTAGAGATAATAATTTTCATCTGACAACTATTCCCATTAACTGTTGCTGCATTAAGGAATATTTAGAAAACCTGATTGTTTTTTTTTACCTGATTGATTTTTTTTAAATATAAAAATGGTACACAGTATAGATCTATTGTTTGATAGACTTATGACATGGACACAGTACATAATTTCCATACCACAGTATGGGTAAAGAGGCAAAAACATTGCATCAATGCAACACAACTAAGAGAAAAAAGAGTTGCAATGGTTTATAGATGAGTAATTAGAAACAGTTAATTACCACATGCAAAAACCAATCTGTAGCCTTCATCAGGGCAAGCCTGGGCTGAAGCAAATGTTGTTTGGACTTTTAAGCAGATCTGGTCCAAGATGTATCAAAATGTGATATTGTAAAATGGATTCCTCTCTTTGGTATTCAATATTAAGCATAAAATCTCATTGAGACGATGACTGTAACCACTTTCATAAAATGTATTACGGAGAACTAAGTATCTGTGTTCAAAATCAACCTGAATTTTGACAAACAGAATGCTCAAAAGACTTGGGAAGCCACAGTAATGGGTATTCAACTGATACAAGCATTGTGTAGGGCTGGTGGTCACTAAAGAGAGTCTAAACCTTAAAAAAAAAAAAAAAGTGTCTTTAGTTATGGACTCAGGATATGTTGATAGCTGTAGGTCAATGTACTGCTGCTGATTTCATGGAATCACAGAATGGTTGAGGTTGGAAGGGATCTCTGAAGGGCATCTGCTCTAGCTCCCTTGCTCAGGGAGGGACATCTAGAGTCAGTTGGCCAGGAATATGTCCAGACATATACATCCAGCTTTTGATCATCTCCAAGGAGAGAGATTCATAGGTGATACCTTTCTTTCCATCTCATTACTGAGGCAAAACTCTAGGCCTGACACTACCTTATGAAGTGAAATAAAAACCATAAACATAATGGTCTCAGTATCTCAGAAGTTTTTATGTTTTATCCTGAATCTAGATAGGTCACTAAAACAAAGAGATTCCATGTCAGTCATTACTTCTTAAGGGAAAAAATCCCAACCAAACTGTGAAGCCTTTCTTAGAATACAAAATTATTTCTTTGTTCCAGAGATGGTGACATTTCAGGATTAAAGGTGCTATAAAAAAGTGTTGAGTTAATAATATTAACATAATGAGACAGCTTTATCTAGCACTTTGCTTTTTGTCCTTGGATTTTAAGTGAATTTGAAATCTGTTTCAGGCATGAGCTCTCATGTGCTCTGACACATCACATTAGGTCACATATGTGACGTTATGTTTTCCTTAAAGAATGAAGTCTTATGTGACTTATACAATTCCATGCTGTAACTCACAGCAGGATGTATTAGGCAGATTTTTTTTTTTTTAAATATGCTTTTGCAAAATCCAATGTTAAAAGAGTTAATTTTTCAACTTGGGAAACAAAAATGTTTACAAATAAGAAAACATTTCTAAGAATGTAAATTTTTCTTCATACATCATGTAGGTCTGGATTGGTAGTTTAATGTATTATTCGCTTTTAAATATTTAAAGTAACAGATAGATAGTGATAGAAATGTTCTTTTCACAGAATCAGAGAATCTTAAGGTCTGGAAGGGACCTCGAGAGACCATCTAGTCCAACCTCCTTGCCAGAGCAGGACCTCCTAGAGTAGGCCACAAAGGAACTCATCCAGGTGGGTTTTGAACATCTCCAGAGAAGGAGACTCCACAATCCATCTGGACAGCCCATTCCAGTGCCCCATCACACTCACAGTGAAGAAATTCTTCCTTATATTTCTTTGGAACCTCTTCTGTTTCAGCTTGTACCCATTGCCCTTTGTCCTATCATTGGACATCACTGAGAACAGTCTGGCTCCATCTTCCTGACACCCAGTCTTTATGTATTTGTAAACATTAATGAGATCACCCCTCAGTCTCTTCTTCTCCAAGTTAAAGAGCCCCAGCTCCCTCAGACATTCATCATAAGGGAGATGCTCCACTTCATCATTTTTGTGGCCCTGCACTGGACTCTCTCCAGCAGCTCCCCATCCTTCTTGAACTGAGACACCCAGAACTGGACACAATATTCCAGATGTGGTCTCACAAGGGCAGAGTAGAGGGAAAGAAGAACCTCTCTTGACCTACTAATCATCCCCCTTCTAATAGACCCAAGGATGCCACGAGGGCACATTGCCGACTCATGGTCATTCTGCTGTCCACCATATTACTCCCTATACTACTCTTCTATACTACTCTACTACTCTCTAAATACTCTCTAAGAGTTCACTCCCCAACCTGTACAGGTACATGGGGTTATTCTTTCCCATATGCAAGACTCTACACTTTCCCTTGTTGAATTTCATTAGATTTCTCTCTGCCCAACCCTCCAGCCTGTCCAGGTGTCGTTGAGTGGCAGCACAGCCTTATACTGTGTCAGACACTTCCCCCAGTTCAGTATCATCATCAAACTTGCTGACAGTGCCCTCTCACTAAAACACATCTTCAGTATGTTTTTACTCTCTGGATAAGATAAAGGTGAAGGAAGTAAACTGTGCAACCTGCAATGAAACAATGAATGTTTCTCCTTACCCTGAAATTGTGAAGAGAATAGCTCTGTGCTGGGCCTTTTGAGTTGTATTGTTAACACTTTCATGATCATAGCTAGTTGAATTTCAAACTCACGCTAGTTATTGAGCTGTTACCTTTACAGCAGGATTTTATCTTCTGTCTGAACTCTTGTTCTGTCCCCTGAGCTCACAGCAGAGCCTGAGCAGTGTGGAGTACACAGCTGTTTCGTCTGGCTGATGGGTGTTGTAGAGCATCTTGGCATCCTGGAATCACAAGGATATGGATTTTGATCCCAGCTTAATGTCTCTTGCAGATAGACACATGTGAAAGGTAACTCATGCTCTTAAAAATAAGCCTCTGGATCTTTCCAGCATAACTATCTTTACAGAGCTGCAGCCCTCCTCTGACCGCAAGCACAGCGTGTGCTGGAGCCACAGACACAAACCTCCTTGCAGCCCACCACGGTGGTTACAGCTCCCCACTTCCCATTACCACCCAGCTTACAGAACTGTCTTCTCTGTTGCTGCCCACTGAGCTGCTTGTGTGAGCCAGATCGATTTAAGCAGACTAATTTAAACAACAGATTCAGATTTATTTTGCACAATTTCACTGAGGTGGATTTGGAACACTTGCATAGGTAGCTTAGTGAGCAGATCAGAGCAGTAATAGCACGTAAGAGTAGGTAGCACTGAAAATTGGGGCAGTACATCTTTTACTGGCAGGGACAAGAAAGACTGTCTACAGTCTGTTGTACTCTGAGTGCCATACTGCTGCACACAGGGGTTTTGAGAGTAGAACTAGCTCATTTAAAACTTCTTCAGGTCTCTCCAGGTCATTTTGCACTCTGTGAAGAGCAGACACCTCTACAAACATAATCCTTCTCCACATTCAGGAAGGCTGTGGCTGTGTTAGCTCCTGGGTTGCTCTTGTCTTTGCCTTCTCAGCAGTGCAAGGCAGTTTGATACAAGGAAAGAGAAGTTAGCACCAGTCTGTGATGCTCATTGTTGTGAATAATCCTCTATGCTGACAGAGCAAGGTGACATAGCTGAGGGCCAAAAAAGCCAATTGAAAAACTTTGGTATAAATTCATTATGTAAAATATTCTGTTCATTGATAGTCAGGGTTTGGTCCAATAAAAGTCTTTTAGGGGTGAACCTGCGTTAAATAACTTTAGTCACCTAAGCTGGACATGAAAATTAAATGCTTCAAGTACACCATCTTCTGTGTTTTGTTCTAATTCCTGCTGAGATGATGGAATATTGTCCTGCTTTGTATTTTCGTAGCTTCCTTAGTCCCCTGCTCTGGACAGTGATAAACAAGGAAAAGTGTCTCTCCTCCGCAAAGCTCTCGCCCTGATCCACCTCACTGAGAGCTCAATGACAACTAAAGATTATCCTTCAGGTAGAGACTCTCCTCTGACTCTCTGGGGATTAGCACTGCTAATTCATTTTTTCTTTACTTGCTACTGCCTGCAATAGTCCTCTCAGAAATAGCCTGCTCCAGAAGGAACATGTTCAAGTGAATTGGATATTAGCCTCAATTAAAGATGTGATGGTCTCTATCCTCACTAGTGTTGGCTTTGCTCAGGCAGCATTCCATGAAGTGTTTTGACTTAACACTGAGCCAGAGCCATGAAAATACTACGTTTGCTTAAGCACATTCAAACTACAGTTATAAACATATAACTGCTGCTGGCTGGGTAGCTGGATTTAATCCACACAAGCTTGTGAACAAAGAAAGTATAAATGCATCTGTAATGCTGCCTTTATCAGCTTTGCACCTTATTTTTACACTGAAAGTGATTTTCTGAAAGGGAACAAAATAAATCTGTCCAGTAATTATGAAACCTTTTAGAAACACTATTAAAATAAAGTGAATTGGTCTGCTTACAGTTCTGCACATTTTCATTTAAGTTCTAAGTACAAAACCGTCTTCTACTGTGCAATTACACATCTGCACATGGAACTGTATGCCCCTCATTCAACCGCCTCCTTATATCAGCTGAATATGTTACTCATATATTGTTATAAATTATACCTCCCCATAAGGAATCCATGAAGAAGGTAGTAATAGAATGGCATTCCCATTCATACTTACCTACTCTAAGTGTGCATTAAGCAAGTGTTTCCTTGAATGCTAATTTTAAAATAAATTGGATATTATATTTGAAAATTTCATAGCATAATATAGCTGACTAGAGTCATTAACTTGTGCATAGCATTAAGGTAAAATTCATTTAGAATCTTCTGCTTGAAGGGAAGACAAAATGCAATTTATATACAGCAGTAATGATGGAAGATATTCTCAAGCTCTTCATAGGAAGTGTATATCATTAGAAGATGGGAACGAGAGTTTCTCCAAAAGCAAACAGATTGGAAAAGAAAATTCAACCCAAGAAATGTTTTTCTGAGACCACAGTGGACAAAGCAGCCACCTTCCACACCTCTGGTTTCAGGGATGGAGACGTGCCCTCCATAATGATAGCAAGGGAAAAAAAAAGGTTCAAGTAATACCTTAGTGATTTATATCTGCTGTTTTTCAGAAAGACTGAGCCAAACTTTGAAGACAAATGGAGCAACTCTCAGCTTTATATTCTTGTAACTTAAAGCAGAATATGCTTTTTGGTAGTAGAGGAAATAGAAAGCTTGCAACTATGGCACAAAAGTCTTTTGTAAGGTAGACTTGATGTGATTTTTTTTCAATAGGTATAATGTAAGTACTTAGCAGAGCTCTTCCTCTGGCCCCTTGACATTTCAACAGGAATCTATTAGTCAACTGATGTCATTAGCTAAAGTATCTTCTTTCTAAGGATGACACTGATGATCTAATCGATCATCATTATTAAGCTAACATCAATCAACTGCAGGTAGACTACAGCAGCTGCCTGATAGATAAAGTTCCTCTGCTAAAGTTGGAAACAATGGATTTCTTTTCAATTCAATCCTGTTTTTAAAACTCACAAAATGTTGATGGGCCACTGATTTCAAAGGTGGCATTAGATTTATGCTGGTGTAAGAAAATCAGAGGAAACCATGTTTCCTTGTTTCAGAAATGCGAAGACCATAAAAGTGTGATTGTTGTGGCGTGGCAGTTCAGAAGATTAAGTAACTGTTGTAGTTTAACCTCAGCCAAGAACTAAGCACCCCGCAGCTGCTCACTCATCCACCGAGATCTCCTCAGTGAGATGGGGAGGAAAATCAGGGGAAAATAAAGGTAAAACTCATGGATTGAGATAAGAACAATTTAAGAAATAAATTTTTTTATAAACCCTCCACAATATTATATAATAGTTACAATTGTCATGAAAAGGAATGTAACAAAAAGAAAGGGAAAGGTGGGAAAAAAACCAAAACTAAATCAAAACAAAACAAGTAATGCACAACACAATTCCTCACCACCATTGACAGATTCCCAACCAGCCATCCACTCTTCCTTGCCAGCTCCCTCCAGTTTATATACTGGGCATGACGTTCTACGATATGGAATAGCACTTTGACTAGTTCAGGTCAGCTGTCCTGGCAGTTTCTTATGCCCCCCTAGCCGACTCACTCACAGGGCAGGGTGAGAAGCAGAAAAGGCCCTGATGCTATGCAAGCACTGCTCAGCAATAAACAAAACATCCCTGTGTTTTCAACATTCTTCTCAGCACAAACCCAAAATACAGCCCTTTATCAGTTGCTAGGAAGGAAATTAACTCTATCCCAGTTCAATACAACAATAAGATGGTTTCCACTTAGGTATCAAAGGTAAATTTTTTTAACATCTCCACTTTAGAGAGCATCAATTTCATACAGGGAAATAAACTGATAGACATTCCTGGTCCTTCTCACAACACGTTTTAGCAATAATCAAGGGCCAACCTAGAATTAAGACAAATGTTCATCTGAGAATTCATTCATCCACTCCAGATTGCATTCACTGTGTTCCCTTGGTTTATGGAATATGTTTTATAGACAATTTTATACATATGTTAGGCAAAGTTAGGAACTATTATAATTGTATTACTTGTGTTCAGGGAACAGGATACCACCAGCTTTTGAGCTGATTCTTTTCTCCATTTGCTGATGAGAAGAGAGTGAATCACCACAGAGTGAATGTGGATGGACGATGATCTCCACCAATGTGATGACTTAGAATCATAGAATCATAGAATCGTTTCAGCTGGAAGAAAACTTTGAGATCATCAAGTCCAGTCTTTGTCTTAGCCCTGTGAACCACTAGACCATTTCCCTAAGTGCCACATCCAACTGTCTCTTACCTCCAGGGACAGTGACACCACCACCTCCCTGGGCAGCCCATTCCAATGCCTGACAATTCTTTCAGTAAAGAAATTCCTCCTCATATCCAGCCTGAACCTCCCCCGGTGCAACTTGAGGCCATTTCCTCTTATTCTATTGCTTGTTATTATGGAGAACAGACCAAACCCCACCTTGTCTCACTACAACTTCCTTTCAGGTAGTTGTAGAGAGGGATAAGGTCTCCCCAATCCTTCTTTTCTCCAGGCTAAACAGCCCCAGATCCCTCAGCCATTTCTCATTTGAGACATGCTCTAAATCCTTTCCTAGTTTGCTAGCCCAACTCTAAATCCTCTCCAGCACTTCCATGTCATTCTTGTAGAGAGAGGCCCAAAACTGGACACAGTATTCGAGGTGCGGTCTCACCAAAGCCGAATACAAGAGAATGATCACATCCCTCCTCCTGCTAACAACACTGTTCTTGATCCAGGCTAGGATGCCATTGGACTTCTTGGCCACCTAGGCACACTTCTGGCTCATGTTCAGCCAGATATCAACCAACACTGCCAGGTCCCTCTGCCTGGCAGCTTTCCAGCCACTCCTTCCAAAGCCTGAAGCACTGCTGGGAGTTGTGACCCAAGTGCAGGACTGAGCACTTGGCCTTATTGAAACTCATGGCATTGAACTTTGCCCAGCCATTCAGCCTATCTAGATCTCTCTGTAAAGCTTCTCTACCCTCAAATGTCAAGTACATTGACACTTCCACCCAGCTTGGTGTCATTTGCAAACTTACTAAGGGTGCACTCTATCCCCTCATCCAGATCATTAATGAAGATGTTAAACAGGAGTGGCCCCAGTACTGAGCCCTGGGGCCACCACTTGTGACTGGCTGCCAACTGGATTTAACTCCATTGACAACAACTCTTTGGACTCAACCGTGTAACCAGTTTTTAACCCAGGAAAGTGTCTGTCCATCCAAGCCAAGAACAGCCAATTTCTCTAAGAGAACGCTGTGGGAAACACTATCAAATGCCTTATTAAAGTCAAGGTAGACAATATCCACAGCCTTTCCTTCTTCCAACAAGCAGGTCACCCTGTCATAGAAGGAGATCAGGTTTGTTAAACAGGACCTGCTGTTCATAATCCCATGCTGACTGGACCTGATCACCTGGTTGTCCTGCGTGTGCTGCATAATAGAACTTAGGATGATCTGCTCCATCAGTTTTCCAGGCACTGAAGTCAAACTGACAGGCTTGTAATTTCCTGTATTATCCTTCCGTCCCTTCTTATATATGGGTTTTACATTGGCTGACTTCTAATCAGATGGGGCATCCCCAGTCAGCAGGGACTGCTGATAAATGATGGACAGTGGCTTGGTGAGCACCCCTGCCAGTTCCCTCAGCTCTCTAGGATGTATCCCATCCAGTCCCATAGAGCTGTGCACATCAGTGTGGAACAGTAGAATCATGGAATCACAGAATGGTAGGGGTTGGAAGGGACCTGTAGAGATCATCTAGTCCAATCCCCCTGTCAAAGCAGGTCCACCTAGATCAGCTCATATAGGAACATATCCAGGTGAGTCTTGAAGACCTCCAAGGAAGGAGACTCCACACCCTCCCTGGGCAGCCTGTGCCACTGCTCCGTCATCCTCATAGCAAAATAGTTTTTTCTTATGTTTAAATGGGTCACTGACCATCTCCTGATGAATTTTGCTTCTTACCCCTGTCTCTTGGCTTGAGGGACTGACTTTCCCTTGTGGAAATGCTGCTATTACTGAAGACTGAGGCAAAGAAGGCTTTAAGCACCTCAGCTTTATTCTCATTTTTTATTACCATCTTTTATCCTTCTGGATCTAATAGGGGATGGAGGCTTTCCCTGGTCTTTCTTTCATTATTAATGTATTTATAGAAACTTTTCTTGTTATTCTTTACCTCTAAAGCCAGTTTGACTTTCAGCTGGGCTTTTGGCCTTCTAATTGTCTCCCTGCATAACCTAACGACCTTCTTGTACTCATTGTGAGTGATCTGCCCTTTTTTCCAGAGGCCATGAACTCTCTTTATTTCCCCCTAATTTTAAGCCAAATCTCCCTATTTAGCCAGGCTGTCTTCCTCGTCTCCAGCTCATCTTATGGATGGCCTATTCCTGAATCTTTAAGATTTCCTTCTTAAAAAGTGTCCATCCTATTTTACTGTGAGGGTAACGGAGCCCTGGTACAGGCTGCCCAGGGAGATTGTGGAGTCTCCTTGTTAAGAAGTCTTTGAAACTCACCTGGACATGTTCCTGTGAGACCTGATCTAGGTGGACCTGCTTTGGCAGGGAGTTGGACTAGATGATCTCTAAAGGTCCCTTCCAAGCCCTACCATTCTGTGATTCTATGATTATCTTCTTCAAGCAACAAAAAGGATGCAGAGTTTAAAACATTTCTTTAGTCACTATTTGGTTATTCATATTCTCTGATAATGTAGGACTGATTTCTATAGGGCCAACCAGCTCATAGACTACATGTTCTTTATGGCAGAGATCTGGTCCCCAGCTTGCTCTGAGGATCATGGCACTTGGGAGCTGCCAAATACACATGACGGTAGCAATCTGTATTACCAAGCCCATATTCAGGCTGGTACACCACCGAAGAGTTTTCAAAGGGTGCGCAGATAGAGAAATCCTTAATCATGAAGAAACAGAATGGGCTTGTGCCCTGTCTGAAATGGGTTTCTGTTCTCTGAGCAAGTATTTCCTCATTTCAAAGGCCCGTGTCCTGATGGCTGCTGTCAATATGCAGCAAGTCATCCTGTAAAGGTATGCTTCCCTTCAGTGTCAGCGAGACCAGGGTAGGCAGAGCCTGTGCCATAGGGAGGAGATGTCGTACCAGCCTCTGAAAGACAGGAACAAAAGGGAGAGGAGAAGCAAGCCAAGATGGGAATGCCTGTCAGGTCTGTCTCATCCCTGTCAGATGTCAGCTGCCTCCACTGCTTCTAACTATAAATGTGACAGATAGGTGCCTCTTGCCAATCACTGCTTATAATCATGCACGATGAAAGGATCTGAGATTATGGTGCTGTCAGTGGATTCTGTGTCAAACTAGAAATTTATATTTAGTATTTACCTCACTTGAAGTCATTTAAGTTATTAGCACAGTTCTTAGCTAGTTCTGGGTCCTGTTCCCTCCACCCTTACATCTCACTGGGAGGTTATGGGAGTGGTATTCAAAAGAACCCATGGGAGGCAGATGTCCATCCTCTAAAGAAATTCAATAGTACTTGGAATGACTTATCCTGGGTGCTGTCTCCAGGCATTTAAAAGGTCAAAAGGATCATTTGGAGCAGTCAACATGGTTTTATCAAGGGGAAGTCATGTTTGATCAACCTCATAACCTGTTATAAAGATGTAACCGGGTGGATAGAGTGATAGTGCAGAGGATGCGGTTTATCTTGATTTCAGTAAAGCATTTGACACCATTTCCCACAGCATCCTCACAGCAAAACTCAGAAAGTGTTGGGTTGGATGATGAGGTAGTGAGGTGGATTGTTAAGTGGTTGAAGAAAAGAGGGCAAAGAGTTGTGATTAATGAGGCAGGGTCTAGTTGGAGGCCTGTATCTAGTAGAATCTCTTAGGGCTCAGTGCTGGGACCAGTACTGTTGAATACATTTATTAATGAGCTTGCTGAGGAAACAGAGGACACTGTCAGCAAGTTTGCTGATGATACTAAACTGGAGGGAGTGGCTGACACACCAGAAGGCTGTGCTGCCATTCAACGACACCTGAACAGGCTGGAGGGTTTGGCAGGGAGAAATCTAATGAAACTCAACAAGGGTAAGTGTAGAGTGTTGCATCTGGGAAAGAAGAACCCCATGTACCAGTACTGGTTGGGGAATGAACTCTTAGAGAATAGTGTAGGGGAAAGGGACCTGGGGGTCCTGGTGGACAGCAGGATGAGCGTGAGCCAGCAATGTGACCTCGTGGCCAAGAAGGCCAATGGCATCCTGGGGTGTATTAGAAGGGGGATGATTAGTAGGCCAAGAGAGGTCTTCTTCCCCTCTACTCTGCCCTCATGAGACCACATCTGGAATACTGTGTACAGTTCTGGGCCCCTCAGTTTAAGAAGAACGGGGAGTTGCTGGAGAGAGTTCAGCACAGGGCCACCAAGATAATAGGGTGGAGCATCTCCCTTATGATGAAAGGCTGAGGGATCTGGGGCTCTTTAGCTTGTAGGAGACTGAGGGGTGATCTTAATAATCACAGAATGGTTTATATTATATAATGTTTATATAATATAATGTTTACAAATACATAAAGCGTGTCAGGAGGACGAAGAGAGACTCTTCTCAATGATATCCAGTGATAAGACAAGGGGCAACGGGTACAAGCTGGAACATAAGATGTTCCAAATAAATACAAGGAATAATTTCTTCACTGTGAGGGAAGAGCACTGGAATGGGTTGTGGAGTGTTCTTCTCAGGAGACGTTGAAAACACACCTGTATGAGTTCCTTTGTGACCTACTCTAGGTGGTCCTGCTCTGGCAGGGGAGTTGGAATAGGTGGTCTTTTGAGTTCCCTTCCAACCTCTAAGATTCTGTGATTCTGTGACTCTTCCAGTTAAAAAATCATAGTCAGTCTAGTTCTTGACTGGTCTTTGCATACCCCGATCCTTAGCAAACCATAGAATCTCTGTAGTCCATATTGTTACAAATGATGTGTTTGAACCTAAAGCAAACAGAATAAAGCTGGATTATCTACCTCAACAATCCTGCCAGTGATAGCAGCTTTCTATTTTACTCCTTAATGGTGGACTATGACAGCAGTCTATGGGGCCAGCACAGAGGCTGTTGCCAAGAAAAGCCAAGTGAGAGACGACCTTGAACACAGTAAAAGTTTGGTAATATATATCAGTGCCAATATGTCTCCACTATTCTAATCCATTAGCATTACATCTGTGTGTATATATTATATGTATATATATTCTGTCTCATGTAAATATCTGCACAAGTGAGAGTTAGGTGGAACTTCTCACCCTATTCCTAAAATTATTCTTGGATTTACTATAGACTCCACAGTTACTCAGCAAATTAGGTCTGACATGCTCACAACCTGCTGGGGCATGGCTACAAATTATGTGCCTGACAGATTTTGAATTTGACCTTAAATATTATAGGTATTTAGCATGGATATGTAGTTAACAGCAGGAAGCTCACAACACTCAGTTTTGTACATTGTGCACAAAATTTCTTAATCTAAACATGGAATAGCACTTATTATAGGTTTCCAGATATACTTCTCTTGAACTGATTTTTCTACCTCTATATCACATTCTCATACATTTTCTATCTGCATATACCAAATCCTGGGCACATTCCCAATTTACCATTTTAATATCACTCTTATTTTTAATGTTACAAAATGGCAGTACTGGAGTAACATCTTTAAATAATTAGAGTAACCACTGACGTACAAAGCACTCCATACTTCATGAATTGTGCTAATAAATATTTATTTAGTTGACAGCTGAAGTAAAAAAGACCTTCCAACTACATCAAATTGACTGTATCCTGCACTGTTAATTCTTAATTTGCATGGCTCCATCTGAATAAAAAAATTAAAAAATCCGAGATGTTTCACGTTCATTTACTGGTGGAAAAATAAATGTAACCATAATAAGTAATCCTATGACACTCTCAACTGAAAATGATTTATAGCACTGGTTTATCATTAGACAGCTCTTGTCTAACAGGCTGACTCAACATATCTTAAAACACCTGAAAGACTGAGAGTTTTCCTGTTTAAAAAAATTCCCTTTACATCTGAAAATTGTCTGCTCAAAGACTAGATGTAACTCAGCAGAATGAGTCTTAATAGAAACCTTTTTGTGTCTTGGCTCCTTTCAAGAAGAGGAGCTGCTGCTTGCTCTGACCTTTCTCGGAATGGTGCACTGTACCCATACCTGAAAGGCTCAAGCTTACTTTTGCAATCTCTACTTCTGGAAGAGAAGGTGCTCAGTACTCAACAGAAATAAATCAAATCAGTGACCCTTACTTTAAATACATCTGTAACATCTTCCAGTGATCTAATGGTTTTCTCTTTCCCATCTAAGGTTGGAGAACTGACCTATTAGTCGTACTCTGTACAAGTCCTTACCGTTTTTCTCCCAATCTAAACACAAAGTTCACAGATTCATTGGGCACATACAGCCTTTTAAGATACTGGAGAGACTCACTTATACCCACAGAAATTCTGAGTAAATCAAGCAGGTGGCTCCGTGTGTCCTGAAGTTAATAGCTGACTCCTTATTCAGATCCAGTTTCACATCATTGTGATATTCAGGAATGCTTCCTGATATTTAAACAACAGTATTTTATTTAAAAATTCCCAACACATAGCACTTTACAAAAAAAAAAAATCTGCAACTTGTTCAGATTGTTTGTTTGCTCCCTGGTCAGTGTAAAGACAAGCAACAAAAGGTACACCAAGATACAAAAGGTCCCACCAGCTTTTTCAGAGTACATATGTGGAAATAAGCAAATCTTTGAAAAACTTTGCCTCACTTCTTTATTCACAGGGATTAGTTGCTGATCATGTGTGAAATGTTATTAGAACATCTAATTCAAATTGCTCCAAAAACCAGGATTGTTCAAATCTTGCAGAACAAACGATAGTGAAATGGGGTTTGCAAAGAAAGCCAGTTCCAAGACTTTGATTGCGATTTAGAAACTGCATGTCACTGGAAGGATCTTAAGATCATATTTTTCGACCTCTCATCAGGAATCCACACTTATCCTGCTTGCATTTCTGAGTCACATCAAGTTGAAGTTTCCTGCAATCATTTTTGCCCAGACCTTTTAGTATGCCTATTAACTCTTCACTACTACCCTCCTTAAATTTATCCTTACAGACTGTTACTCCAATAATAATGACAAAATTCAAACCAAGCATCTTGTTGCCCTGAGACCAAGCATACAGACTTTCGATCACGCTGCCCATTAGTTCCAAGATGTTGAGTCTTAAAATGACCACATCTTCTGGGCATCTCACTCTAAAACACTGTATTTGGGGACCGTCACGGACAAGCCATTGAATTGTGGAGGGAAAGCAAGAAGGAAAACAAAGACAGCAACAACAAAGCACAGTAGATTTAGATCAGCAGCATCAAGACAGTTTTACAAGTATTTCAGTACTTTGCCCTGTAAAAAAAGACTTCTACATTTGCATTTGACAAAATACTGAAATATACTGATAAATATTTATAATTTCTTTTTTTATGTAAGCAAATGCAAGTAAAATGCTATGGTTTATACCTTATCTGTTCTGATGCTCCCAAATATACTTAGTAAAAATGGAAACCAGAAAGATAACCTGAAAATAGGCAACAAGAAACCAGATTACTCCATGACAAAAAAGGAAACCAAATGTATTTACCTTTAAAAGATAATAGCATATTTTTTTAAATTGTACTAGTGTTATGTGTATTAAATGTTAATGGCCAGAAGAGATTTTGTCATCACATGTTTATGCATCTAAGATATAGAAATGATAACACATTTACCAAAATCTTCCTCTATGGCTTCTTCTGATGAATGTTTGAATGCAAGTGACTTATTAATTAAAGATGAATAAAGCTTCTGTGCCACTGTTAAAATAAAGCACATCAGTTTTGTCCTCAGCTCATATAAATCAGTCCATGAGGCTCATTCTTAATTTTTTTTCATCAGTGAGGTATGTGTATAGTAGCAGTGATATCACTAGGCTTGTAACCAGCATGGATTTATGCAAACAGAGATGAAAATCACGACAGTTAAATTCAGTATACTTTACAAGTTGTATAACAGCCAGGATTTAACCATATTTCTTTCAGGCATAAAGCAAGCCGTGAAATGTTCACATCACTTATCACGAAGCTTGCTCCAAAAACCATAAAAACAGATGGAAGGACTCTCTTGATCTCAAGGTCTACTGCTTTTCTCCTGTTTCATACTATGGCATTGTCCTCCCTTTCAGGTCTCTAGTCAGAAACCTATGAGACCTCCCAGACATCAGATGATACAGTAAGCAATACAGGTTTTTGTGGGAAGGGAAAGCTCAATGATCCCAATGTTTTCAAAATTATTGATAATGTTTGCATACTAGTCTTTAATCAATTAGACTGATATCACTAAAGGAAACTCTAAAGACCTGTTACCTCCTTTGTCAGACAGGGAGTGAAATTAGAATGTCTTAAATATCAGGCTTCCTTTGAAGGGAGTAAAAGATGGGCAAGACAAGAAAATTCCTAATGGCATATTTGCTTAGTATCCCATTTTTTGAGAGACAAAAAAATCCTACCATTTTTGTCTTCCTAATGAGCCTAAATATGAGATATATTAGTCACTTTCTGCATATTTGCTCAGTGTCCTGTAAAGCTCACAGCTGGGATTGTACCACCCGAAAGCAGTCTATTGAAGGTAGCTAGGGTGCCCACTGGGACACAGGGAAGCTCATGCAGTTTTGCCTTTTCAGGATGGTCTATTTTGCAGTGAAAGTTTAGAGGGAGAGAGAGATTGTGTAGTAGTGTAATTGCCAAGAAATTCCCATGGTAGGCAGTCAAGTGACAGGTTGTTCCAACACGGCAACAGGTCATCTGGGTTTGTATTCTGTGTGCATAGGCTTTTCATTATCTGTACATAGAAAGGCAGTAGGAACAGGAGTGACTGAGAAGTGTTTCTCTTCCCACATTCTCCTGGCTGCTCCTCCACCTTATGAAGTCCATGGATTAAAACACTCTCTGAGACACGTAAATGTGGGCCTCAAAAGTGCTTTGCAGGGGTTAAAGCATCTTCCATACTGTGATGGTGAGTGTTCTTGCCCCTGAGTTACTGATCAAAACAGGAGCTATGGTAATCAAGTCATTTAGGATTTATGGTTCAGAGAAAAGGAGGACAATTACACGTGGTTCAACCTGAACACAATTTGTTCCCCATTTTGACAGTCATCAATTAGTCATGCAGCTCTAACTTTGAACATTAGCAAATCCCTCTATTTTTAGAGTATCCTTATTCAGGAACCCTGAGTCCACAGAAAATAACAAAGACATTTAGAAGCAAGGAAATAGGAAAAAATATTTATCCAGTGTCACCTTTGATATTGATTTATACAGTATGCCACAAGTGTTAACTATGTTGCTTGTTCAAAGTGCTGGGTTCTTAGTAAAACTAGTCATAATTTTTAACTAACTAAACAGGAGCAGAATACTGGTATAGAAAAAAGCAGACAAACTCACTAGCTAATATATAAACTTACTGCCTCTTTGGTGTTCTCTACAGGCCAGTGCTAAGAGGATAAACCCTGCAGTCGGAATAGAAGGTAAAACTCGTGTATTTGCTCTGACCTTTGACACCTCACTACTATTAGTTGCTAAACTGTGTAAGAAAAAATTGCCAAGAAGAAAAAGGCCATGATGTCAACAGAAGTATTTTCAGAATACTGAGGAAAAAAGGTAGTGGGCAGAATAATGTAAAGACTGTCCTTTGCCACTGCAGGAAAAACAAAGCAAGGACCCCAGGGGAAGCTCTCTTCCAAAAGCCATATAATCCCTCCGAGGACTACACTAAGGTCTGTCAAACACTCACTCAGATGAATGGTCTTGTTGAAGGCTGCTCCTGACCTTTTCCCTCAGCCAGTCAGAGCTCCCCTTCCAGACCAAACATTCGCTAGCAGCTATGTTAACAGCATTCCTGTAATTTGGCAAAAATTGCCTTGTCCACAGAACATTCAGAAACTGATGTGGCTACTAATGTGGCTGGGCTCTGCTCCTGCACCTTATATCCACCGATGGGGAGTGGGTACCTGGCAGGCAGCTAACGGCAGAACTTGGAGCCACTGCTGGTAAAAAGTGTCTTTACTGAAGAGGGAAGTTTACCTTGTTTATTTATTTATGTGTTTTGATTTTATGTGTAAAAATGTCTCTAAGCACTCTGACAGTAATTAAATTTACAATCCCCATAGGATTATCCTGCAAAGGATGTCAATGTAGGTATTGACAAGGTGTCCATAAAACCATACTGTTTCAGCACACAAAATGAACATATGTGTCATGCTGAAGGAGTAGTACTGCTGTTGGTGTACACTCACCTCCCACATGAAATGCCATCATACCTGTTAAATGACACTTGAAAATATGTTAGCACTTTACCAGAAATATTTTCAAAATAACACTTGAACATAAGAACCCTTAACTGATGGAAACTTTCCCCTAATTTCCTGCTCACATTTACTTGCTGAAGAAGCTCACTTCCCAAAGAGATTGCCAGAAAAAATTAGGAGACCCACTGGCTGAGCTGAATGCCCAGACTATGAATGCTTTTTAGTAAGATCTTTACATTTACCATTCTGACCTGCTTAGCACAATGTTCTTCAATTCTGCTTCCTGAAAATATGTTTCATTGAAAACAAAGGGAGATAAACAAAAAGCGTAAAAACCTCTTGAAAATATCTATAGGTCACCCACACTGTGTTAAAGACAAAGTGCTGGGAAGATTAATGTTGCACAGGAAAGCACTTAGGAAAATGCTTGAATTAAAGTTGTGGAGAAAGTGGTGTATGACTGTTGAACTGAAGACAGTCATAGGGCAAACAAGACCAACGCGATAATCCTCTGTACGAGGACTGTACAGGCCACCATGTAATTTTGTCTTTCAGTGCTTGGAGCTTTCGACCACAGTATTCTCAGCTGTTTTACACAGAATTTCCTACTTCTGCTGGGGTTTTTTTTTGTTTTTTTTAAGCAAAGAGAAGTGCTCTAGTGTTGTTTCACAGTGACACTCACCATCAGCAGGATGACAGCCTCTAAAGAGTGACCAGACAAGATAGGAACAAACATTTTTCTAGAAATCTCACCTCCAGACCCACCTTAGCTGCAGCTTCTGGTCAAGTTGCTATTTATCCCTACACGAGGAGAGTGGGAAAGCTGAAGGTGAACCAGAACCTCTGTCCAGTTATTTCACAAGAAAGCACTGGTATGAAATTGTACTAGATCTGGCTAGGATGGAATTAGCTTCATAGCAGCTTGTGTGGTGCTGTGGTTTGGATTTCTGACTAAAACTATGCTTCCAATTTTTCAGCTGTCATGTGCTTGCACAGCATCAGGGGCTATCTGTTTCTTACTGTCCCCCTGGGAGCAGGCTGGGGGTGAGCAAGAAGCTGTGAGGTGACACAGTTGGGACAGCTGACTCAAATTAACCAAAATGATATTCCACTCCATATAACATCATCCTCAGCCATAAAACCTGGAAAGACCAGTTTTCAATTGGCTGCTTGCCAAACTAGCCACTGCTCAGACACTGTCTGGGCATTGTGGGAATGATTGCTTTTGCATCTTTCTCTTTTTTTTTTCCCTATCTGCCCTTCACTTGCTAAACTGTATTTGTCTTAACTCAGTAGTTTTCTTGCTTTTGCTCTTCCCATTCTCTCCCCTAGACTGGGTAGGGCCTTAGCTGTTAGCCAGGATTAGCCCAACACAGAAGCTCTGGAGCTTGATTTTCCTGTTGTTGTCAGTGGTTAGTGTGTGCCAGTGCTGGATACAAGGAAGTCATTTGTCACGTGCACCACAACAATAGCATCAAGAAACATTACACCATTGGTGCTGTAAAGCCAGTGGGAAGAATCCACCTAATGGCATTTATTCAGATGAGTTGCCGAATCTGATTAGGACACTTTTCTGCCCAGTACAGAAAACCAAATGGCCCTATGCTACCTGAATCTAGGAGTATGAGTAACTAGCAAAAATGTGATAGAATAGATGGTATTCACCAGCTAAAGAAAGTCTTGCTCCTCTCTTCAAACCTGTGGCTTTGATTCAAGGTTTAAATGTCAGTGCTTGTCACATCTGCTTTTGTCCACCGCAGGCTAGCCCTATGATAGAAATTCCGTCATATTCTTCTGTGTTTAGAAAAGATTTTGAGTGGACCTGACATTTTCCTGACCACAGACTGTGATGACTAATGACAGTATATATGTCATGTTCTAACTTGCAGTTTGACAACAGTCAAAAAAATTCAATAAGTGTTGTGCTTCAAAATGCAAGAAGTCCTGAGCCATGATACAAATTCTTAGTCACACCATTACCCTAGGACACGAATTTCCATCAGGATTAGAAGGTAATTTGGTTTGTTTGTTTCCAATATGTTATCAAAGCTTCTGATTTACTTGAAATACCTCATCATTTGGTCTCTATTTGTTTTGCAATATACTGTAAATTTCAAACAGTTAATTAAAGGGTTCTGTGAAGAGCTCCCATAGCCAAGAGCGGTGGCCTATGGCAACAATTGAACAGTAGACTGTGATATCTACACCACAAGCATGCAGCAGGCATCACTCTTAGATGGTCATCAGTCTGATGACCTCATAATATAGGGTTTGATACAAACTGTAACCAATGTTGCTAATTACCAACATAGCAGTAAAAATGAAGTAACTGTAGAAGTTTAGTGAAGCTGTGCAGAATTCTGAATGATCTCAAAATATGCTACTAGCCTTGCCTTCTTCTTTGAAAGGGTGTCATAGTCTGTAATTTCCTGAAGTTGGGTAGGTTTTCTTAATTAGTATTAATATGCATAAATCAGTCCTCCTTTAATGTGCAGAAAAAACACCCAATAAGTAGCCATCTTTTGAAGGTCTGGGGCATTTTGGATATGATTTAATGGAAGGTGTGAAAAACAAATGAGAGTCGTAAGTAGACCCCAGAGATTTCCAAATGCCATAAGCAGACAGAGATTTATTGATTGTTGCTTAACATGCTTGTAGAAAATAATGGGGTAACAGCATTTGTGTTGTAGCAAATAAAGTTATTTTATCAGTTGTGCCAGCACCAATTTTGGACATGTCCAGAGCTGCAGCCTCATCATTTGTAATGCCAGCTCCACTGCAAGCAGAAGAGATAGCAAGCAGGCACACGAGCACTTGTGCTTTTGCTGTCTCGCACCAAAATTGTAAAGTGGTTCGAGGAAGAAAAGGCAAATCAATAAGTAATTATTTTACAGCCCTCACCACTCTTTGCCCATGTCAACTAATTGAACTAATAAATAATTCATGTCTTTCTTGCCACCTCGCTGGAGACAGTGGCAGTTTCCTCAAATGTGTCATCACTGTTGATGAATTGTTGACAGGGATAATCTTTCCCCACCTCCTTTCAGTCATAAGTGGCCTCATGAGTTTGACAGTGGTAGTTCAGGGTCTCTCTGTCAAGCTGGGCAGGGCTGATGGGGGAAGAAGAAGGCTAGGGGTGTCCAGGCTGCTTAATAATAGGGCATCCCTTGTGTTCAGTCTCTTCCTAACCACACAAGTGGGCCAAGAGGCTCATGTACATGGTCTTCATTCCTTTTTAGCAGTGATGTAGCTCCCATGAGATGCCAGCTGGGGACTGCCAGGACACTGTGGGCTCCCTGGGAAGCAGCGGGACCACATGGGACCCCAGAAAAGGCCCTGGCAGCACATACTGTCCCACCCCAGCCAGGAGAAGGGCAGATGGGGGCAATGCTGAAGTCTCAGTCCCAGCCATAGGAACATCTGTGGTGACAGGCTGAGGATGAGATATAAGCTCATGAGTGGGGAGCAGGATCAGGCCTGGTGAGGATAACTGGAGTCAGACATAGTCAGAATGGTTGGGTTACTTCAGGCCACATCACCCCATGACCATGGGGCCAGGGGCTGCCTCAGCTGTACCAGCTCTGATCTGCCCAGGCTGGGCAGCCAGTGCCCCAAAGAGGGGATGAGCTCAGGGCCCTGACAGGCAGGAAAACTAAAACTCTCATGAAATGAGTTTGTGAGAGCTGTAGAAACCAGAAAAGCAGTCAGGCAAGAACCCTTCCACAGGTCTCTAATCACCACAAGATCACTACACAATTCATTATGTATTTATCAACATTGACTATTACAAGGCTAGATACAAGCACCACCAATTAATACCATTTCTCATTTTTAAAATATAACTCAGTATGCTACATGATTGCTTTTCCTTCACCCACGGCAAAGAAAAGCTATTTTGGATGACTGGGCAGCATGATGCAGTCTCATTTGACTTCTGTATTTTTCTTCAAAAGGAGGGTGTTTCTCACCACCTTTCAAAAAACTGCATGCATCACCTTCCACATCCAAGTTCTCACACGTGAACTTCTGGATGTATCAATATTACAAGCCTTAATATACATATGAGGGAGATGAAAGGTTAGTTAGAAGAGTAGGTAGTAATATACTTTTTGATTGTTATACTGTGTATATATGTTATACTACATTATACATGTTATACAGTGAACATCAACACAAAGTTCAGACTATGAGCAGACTCAGCTGATGGGGTGATTTCCAGAAGCTGTTTCCCAGAAATCTCTTTCAAGTCTTTATAAATGCTTACCTCTTAAACAGACTTCACTTTTTGGTTCATTTTTTTCCACCGGTATCTGCTTTACACCAATAATTTTTCCTAAATTCACTGAATGTGTTTTGGATGCTTATGAGAATAATGTTAAAGAAAACTTACTGTTTTGAAATAACATTTCAAATTGAAAGAAATCTCACACTGGGAAGCTCAAGAGCCCTGGCTTGGAGCAGAAGTTTTGTCATCATTTCAGAGATGCTTCTCTGATGCATTTACTGTATATCCTGAAGAATCTTTATTCACACATGCCCAATAAAGGTTTGTTAGTGTTTGGTACCTAAATTCTCTAAAGATGTCATGGCACTAGGTACTTCCAGCTCAGACTATAAAGGCAAAGAGTAGTTTTTCCTACAGCTAGTTTTCTGGACCATCGGGGACCAATGTGTCTGAGACACTGTCCTCCCCTGGATCACCACAGGTTCATCTACTAGTGTTTGGATGAGGAGCGCACTCTTGCAAAAAATCCATCATCTGTCCACCACTAATCAAGCTTTCCTCCATTTTGTGGAGTAACCTCACAGTGCATGGGTTGCACTCCTGCAAAGTGAAATTATTAAGGGGAGATACAGTTCTACTGTAAAGGAGGGTTCTGCCTATGAAAGGTTGTCCAAAGTGAAATCCACTGAAGCACTAATGGGGTGGACACTGTGTCCTAAACACATATCATTTTACTTCACAAGTCTGCTGCCATCAGGTCATGGTATTTACTAATGCAGACATAGCCACTCTGTCTTGTAAACCAACAGGAATTTCCTGCCTAATATGTAGAGGACAAGGACTGGACCAGGTAAAATGATAATGTAAGGAACTGGTTTGGATATAAAACTGCGAGCTCTTTAGTAAATGCAGTGAAGTTATTTAGATCTACAGACAGTGAGTCTCAAAGTAGGTTGAGGAAGCCACAGCAGGAGAAACTGGAGCCAACTGAATATGGATGTGGGAATGAAACCAATAGCTGGGAGGAGAGCAGCAGAGCAACAGCTGGCAGCACCCGAACCATAACTCAGTTAATGGATCATTGGCGAAACTCACATAAGTTTTGCTTTTGACTTCACCCTAGAACTCCAAACTGCTTAGGTCTGTCAGTGTGTGTAGGGTGTAACTTTAGGGCTGTTCCAAATGCATTTGATCTTTCAAAAAAAAAGTTGCCTCTGACCCCCACTAACACCTCACTTCCCACTCTCTTCTCATGCTGTGCTTTTGCCTGTAGCTGTAATGTAAGCATGGACAGTCACTCAGCAGGAATAAGTTGTCATTGATCTACTGGCTTAAATAGCAGTTGATTTATACCTGCCTGTGATTCTACTCTGGGAACTTGGAAGTTAGATGAAGAAAAAAACTAATTCTGAAATATTTTGTATTTTTAAATTAAAATGTCTTTGTAGTCTAAATCTTAATGTGTACTATTAAGCCTATTATCAGCTGTAGTAATACCAGTTGTATTACTACAAGGCATAGGACCCAAGAAAAGGAAGAACAGGATCCAATTCAGGTAAACCAAAAATCACTTCAGGCTTGATAATATTCAAGACTTGTACCTCCTGCAGTAGTATGTAATAACAAGTTGGTTAATCAGCAGAGGAAATGCACAGGATCTCCATAAATTATTTAATACGGAAGTGGCAGAAAAACATTATTAATGAATAACACTATGATATAATGCTTTCGTGGTGAGACCACCTGTAGTTTAATGAATTAACATTGTTACAAAGATCTTTGCTGAAGACTTATACATTTAATTTGATTGTGTTAAACATGCCACTTATTTATCTTTATTAATGGGATTTCTATTTTTAGATATTGGTCTCAACATAAGCAATGGAACAATATAATCAAAAGAGGCTTCAGTGACACATGGGAAGATTGTAATATTTCTCTGTGCATTCTCTAATTTTTCATCTGGTCTTGCTGCAACTACAAGCATAAGCCAGGACAAGAGTCAGCATCTAAAGAGCAAGAGACTATAGAGACTAATTAGATGATACAGGAAGCTCAGTCCTATCAAGCAACTAACTTCAGGTAATACTTTTTATTACAACCAGTAAAATGTTGTACTTACATCTGAACCCTGCTCTATGCACAGCTGCATCTCTCCTCTCCCTGGTATATATCCTATGTTTGTATCACACAGCAATATTGTTCCTTCCATTTCATTGGCACAATTTCTTCCTGGTTGGTTCCTTCCGCTCAGACAGTTCTGTTCCACCTTCAATGCAAAGCATACAGAAGCCACAGTGGGGAAAGACCTCTGGTTCAGATGTTGGAACTGGATGATCTTTTAGGTCCCTTCCAACTCAAACCATGATATGCTTCTATGATTAGGTTATCAAGGGCTCTGCCAAGCAAAAGTTTGCTTGCCTCACTTGTAATGAGAGACATGCCACCACTTTCACGTGCAGGCTCTTCCACAACATCTTTTCTTACATGCAGACAAAATTTCCCCTGAAATAACTTGTGTCCATTGTGTCTCATCCTGCATCTGTGCTTACCTTTTTCCAGTTTACAGAGCATCAGATTATCAGGTACTGTAAATTAGCGCAGTTCTGCTGACTCTAACCCTCTGCTAATGTGATTCACTAGCACTGGGTATCACGCTACACACGTAAAACTATATTTAAAGCTATTTAAAGAAAATTCTATTTGAATTAAACCTAGATAGCATAACTGACCACAACTGCTACATATCAGTGCCAAGCACACCATGAAAATCAACTTTTTTTAAAATGTAGCCTATACCAACAACGAGCAAACACCACACATAGGAAGTGATGTGATAAATTCTCCTTTATCTGAAATTGTAGGTAGGAATCTCGAGTCTCTCTGGACTTTTTGTCACCAATTACTCTTTTAAAATTTAAAAAATGTGAGTTCTCATTTTCTGCCACATCATCCTGAAGTAGGAGGTGGAACTGAGGTCACAGAATCCACTGGAACCGCTCCTCATCTGTGGGCTTCCTGAGGTACAGGGAAACACTAGCCAAAGGCTAGCTAAATAACCCATGTTCTAATTTCCTCTACCCTTACCTCTCCCATTTGGCCATCATCCCAAAAGTTGAGCCTTCCCCTTCTTTTCCTTGACTCTAATTTCATGCATTTCACTTACTGCCATCTCACAAATCCTTCCTTATAATTGGTGCAAGATCTTATTGAAAATGTGGAGCCAATCAAGTAGGAAAAAAAAAGTATTTACCACTTTCTTTGCTGACCTACAACCACGAAAATTACCATATCCTTACGAAACGGGCTTTTACCCTAACTGTCCTATTCTGAAATAGAGCTAAAGGTCAGGTTGCCCTTCAAAACCTACATCTTGAAGAAAGACTGAAAGACATTATATTACAAATACAGCTTAAGGTTTACATACCTACATGAAATATTGAAATTATCTCCTGTCCAAATACCCAATTATTTCTATTCTTTTGTCTTATTTCTTGAATTATATTGAATAATTCCTTTATTTTTTTCTTTCCAAGAAACAGAAGGATATCAGGATCCTGAGGTAAACATTTTAATAAAAAAGTAAAAGCAACATTTTGTTCCATGTACAAAAATGAGAAAATGATCTACTCATGGGTGAGCAAGTGCCTTTCGTGGATGTCCAGATAATTTCTTCAATACTATTATCTTGTTTATCATGTAAAATCATAACAAAAATTAAATGTGAAAGCTCTATCTTAAGAACATTTTAGAATAGTTACATTCTTGCAAATAATTTCCCATAGCACTAATTAGGTATTCAAATTTACCTAGTGGCTTTGTTGACACTTCCTACGTGTCCCTTGACACAGCTGTGGGTAAGATGCAGTATCCATACAGTTATTTTAGGAATATCTTCATACAGAGTACTGTTGCAAAACCTCACTAATGATGCAGAAATATACAAAAGGAAATTATGCAGTCTGGTGGTGGGTTTTGCATTAATTTTGCATATAAAACCAAAAATCCTCATGCAATAGAATTCAGATTTTATGCAGTGCTTTATACACACAGAAGGCATAAAATAACTATATGCCCCTATAGCATAGTCATTTATGTCAATAGCAACAAAATGTATTAGAAGCAAGTTTACCACTTGAGAAAGCAGATTCCAAGAATTTGTTCTGATCTTTACTGAATTCAAAAGGAGCAGCAGATGCATTTCAGAGGCAGAGATTTGCTCCTTGGATGTTATAAAGGGTGCAGCAGCAACACAGTGAAGGTGAGGAAAGGAGCTGTAGAGCTACAATGATCCACAATGACAGCAGCAGGACCCCAAGTGTATGCTCTGCTCGGGACACTGGCCATCAGTCTTGGGGAAGCTCAGTGCTGACACAGCTGAGGGCATCTCCACTCCCTGTGCCTATAGGAGGACATGGGCAGAACAGAAACCTGGCCATCCTGGGCCACATGTGACTCCAATTCTCCTCACTGGCCCAGATCTTGACTCCTGCTCATGGGCTTACAACCTGTTCCAGCCTCACCCAGTCCCCAGGGATCTGCTGCTCCAGTGCCTCCTGCCTGCCCTGCTCCTGGCTGGAGTGGAGGTTCCCTGGCTGGTTCCCCACTGCGTGGCTCCGCAGATCCACTCCCACTTTGACCCATAGCAGGGTGTGCAATGGCATTCTATGTTCAGTTTGCATAGAAAAAACACACAGGTTAAAGACAAAAGCACATCAGGCCCTTTGTGAGAGATTCACCTGAGCTGATTTTAAGGGCAGAATCCTGCTGCCTGGTACCACATGTGAGTACCTGGTGCCACATGAGGTCCCTTAGGCTCTGTCACTAGGCCTCCAGTGCTGTCCAGCAAGACACAAATTTCCCACCGCCCCTGCAGTATATCTTCCATCCTTGCCATGGAGTGGAGCATTTCTGAACACCTGCAGCGAGGAACTGAAATGAGCCCTGACTGTCTAGATGGTAAAAGTGAACTTTCTCTTCAGTTTAAGACACCTAAATTTAGCTATGACAGATGTTGCCATGGGAGACAAGAGTCTAAACTCCCATCATCATCAGTGGAGCTCTGATCAACACAGTAAGGGAGGTAAAGAGCTGCCCAGACAGAAGTTGTTCACTTTTTGGTGGGATAAATCACTACTTTCAGTGTTGAAAGAGCAGCAAGAATGGATCTGCTTTGGAAGCAGAGCCAGGATCCAAGGGTGGCAGTAGGCAGGCAGGGCAGCAGCCTCGCTGGCACTGGGAACTTTCCTGGAGCATCCGGACAAGAAGAGCTGAGACGTGAACCAGCATTAGGTAAGAGCCCTGTGATCCCCCAGCAAGCCTGTAGTGGCAATGCAGACCTGAGGCCAAGCCAGAAAGATAAGTCAGGGAGCAAGAGTAAGGCTCAGGGAGCTGCGAGGCCAGACAGATACAACCCTGCATTGCAGCTCTGTTAGAGATTGAGGGAAAGAGCTCCCAAATGAAGGAGGAGCAGGACTCTGCTAAAGATCCTCAGGGACAGTGAGCCGTATCACATCTAAATTGGTCCAGGCTGCCAAACCCCCAGGATTCAGAGGGATTCGCATATGTCCCTGGCGGCAAGTTTCATTGACTGCACTGAATTTTATTCCTCTGTCCAAGGCTAAGCATTGAGAAGTCCTAATGTACCCCTCCTAACCTCCAGCTGCTTCTTCAGAAGGGCTGGTCTCTCTTGTAGGTACTATAGCATATCTGCCAGCACTAGTGAATACGTGTACTAAATTCTCTGAGGGATTTGAAGTGACTATATACAGGAGCTTAGACACCAGTTCACACCACGGAGAGTCCTACTTGTAGACACCTCATTGCAATCTGCTGTTCAATCCCACTTCTGGTGTTCTGCCTCAGCTAACTGCCTGCACTCCCTCTGCCAGCGGCGGTGAGAGAGAAGCAGCTCCAGAGGAAACTCAGCTGACTCTAGGTAAGTGAGCAAATCTCTCTTTAGAGGTGCCTTAACTCTCTTTATGTAGAGGAACCTAAATGACTGATTAGATGAGACAGCTATCTAATAATCAGATAAAACTGAATTAGATCCCACCCTCTGTTTTTAGAGATGTGTCTATGCAAGAGATACTGACTGAAGTATACAGCCATAAATCCTAGTGCAAGTTCCTAGTGCAAGGACTCACTAACACTGAGGGCATCTACAGTGCGTGTACATGTACACTGTAACATTCTGCACCCAGATCTTCTCAGAAGTACCTCAGCACTGGCAACATTAACTCCTAACTCCTTGTCTCCTGGCTGCACACTCTCAGGATCTGCAAACTGAAAGGTCTCTATTTTGTCTGCAGTGCTTGAATCACAGAAAAAGCAAAGCCGTGTGTGCCCTAATACATCAAAGAACATACAAAAGCAGCAAGTAGGGGCAATTTCCTCATTTTAATCCAGCAATTTAGCCAAAGCAACACTCATTCAGCAGGTGGGAGATCTGGGCTCAGTGACCTACATGCCACTTCTTCAGAGCCCTCTCTGAAAGCACGGGGAAGAAACCATAGATAGAAAGAGTACATAAGAGCATCTAATCAGATGTGTAGAGCACTCATCTGAGAGAGAAGAAATCAGCACTTCAGTTTCTGCATTAGCTATTATTTATTTCATCAAATGGCTGCCTGATATAAACCACAAACATTTATTGGCACAATGAGTTGTGGTATCAAAGTTCTTTGTTCTTGTTCTTAGACCCCAAGTAGCTATGGATTCCAGTGAAAAATGAGTAAAAATTACATAATTCATTTGCCTCTTTATCCATCAACTCATCAAAAGCCTATTGAAATATTTCTTCCTGCTCACTGCATCACACACCCCCACTAATCAGGCCTGGAAGTGTGTTAAGGTGATTAATACAGCAACGGAGTCTTTTGGCACAGAGTGATGTAAAGGTGGAGGATGTAATGAGGATGGAGCCAGGCTCTCCTCAGTAGTGCCCACCGCCAGGCCCAGAGGCAGTGGGCACAAACTGAAATATGGGAAGTTCACTCTGAACAAAAGGAAACTTTTTCACTGTGAGGGTGACAGAGCTGGCACAGGTTGCCCAGGGAGGCTGTGGAACCTCCTTCCTTGCAAGTATTCAAAAGCTGTCTGGACACAGTCCCGGGCAACAAGCTCTAGGGGACTCTGCTTGAGCAGAAGGGTTGAACCAGATGACCTTCAGCAGTCCTTTCCCACCTCAGCTGTTCCATGAGCTTGTGTTTATTTCATTTACTGAGTCTGGTGAAGTGCCAGTTGCTTTGTGTCAATACAGTTATCTAAGTGCTTCAAGGCTGTCTCATGAGCTCTGACCAGCAGAACTCAGGCACCAGAGTTTGGAGGCTGCTGAAAACCCCCACAGAAGAGAGAATCTTGTAAAAAGAAAATAGATTACTTGGGTACATGACACATTCTGATTCGCCCCAGAGAAAACTACTGGAAAAGGTCACTGATTCCATTTATTTTTGACCCACTTTAAACTTTGTATGAAGGACGTGATTTGGTGAGCTCATTTACACTGGGCTGAACAGCACAGTTAATATGCCTTGGGTGCTAATCATTTCAATTAACAAAAACTAAGAATTTTGACTGAAAAACGTAAGCAGATTTATATTCTCCCTCACAGCCAAATGCACAAGGTCTCTATTAATTTCTGTCAATCCATGAACTGCAGTTAGGATTCTCTCCTCTCTTTGAGACCAAATTCAATATTTGGCTGCAACCTGCCCTCTTGCAAAGGCTCACCTGTCACTCAGTGGGAAATCCACAATCCTGGTAGTTTTTTCAGGACATTGTTTGTCCTTCCAACTAAGGGCATACAGTTTTTCTTTGTTGGCTGGTCTTCCTTTCCTCAACAACAGCAGCAGCCTTACATAATTAAAACTCTAGCTGTGTTTAAGGTGTTTTTAAAAGATAGTCTGAAGGAATGTCTTAACAGCAATGCACATAACAATGTGAGTATAAAACTGTTCACAGATTCTCCCCTAAACAGTGAGAAATGAGTGAGAAACAAATTGTTGTGCTATGAAAACTGACTGTGCTTCAGAAGCAAACTAAAACAATCATTCAGGGGGCAAAATGTGATTTTTCTGGAAAATTAAAAATATAATCGATGGCATAAGTGTTAGAAACAGTTACTAGCAGAACTCTCTTTAAAAGGCTTGTAACTCCCTCTAGTTTGGTAGCTGGACCAAAATATTTCTAAGTTTAGACGCATGAAGATGCAAATTAAATATAGGCTATAAAACCACACTTTATTCAAACAAAAATCCAAAATTTTCAGCTGTGGGTGTCTTTGGTAAGAGGTTCACTCTTAGGTAACTGGATGCAGATCTTACTCATTTCTGTGGGAGTTGTGGGGCTAGGCATTTCTGAGCTCAAGGACAATTTTATCCAGCTGTGTCAAGGTACATGAAGGAGTTTTGAACCTGCTATTCATTTTCCCGAACCATTTCTTTTCAGCTCCCATCTTCTCTCTGGTTCCACATCTAAACCCTTTTATCCCCCACTCTTATCTAGCAAAGAAAGACATCACTGTTGAATCCCACACATCTCCAGGCTGGAGACTGTCTCTCCCTGCTACACAATTGAACTTCCTAACTTTGATGAGACCAGGAGGAATTATATTCTCCTCTAGTAATAGGAGGAAATACCACAAGATGATGTTCTGTGAAGTATTGACTTTTTTCATTTAATGTCATCTTTCAGTAACATATGGAATGTAACTTCATAAGTTATAATGACAAAACAGGAGGGAATGAGCACGGCAGAAACAGACTCCTTCAAAAAGCTGGTGAATTTATCACACTGCTCTGCTATCACAAGCCCCCCCAGGAGGTGAAGAGCCAGCCTAACTATTACTGGATACGGTCTGCATATTTTTGAAGATATTCTCCTTGTCCAGTTGCAGTAGTAAGGGAAATCCTACAGAATTTAAATATCATTGTTGAGGAGAGTCTGGTTAACGTTGCCTAGTAAGGAAAAGACATTTCTCTTCAGTATATGTGTAAAGAACACAACTCCAGTAAAATTAATTGAGATTGCATTACCATCATGGCTTTTACCATCAATGGTGGCCACCAATGATGGCCATTACCATCATTGCTTTACCATCAAGTCAACCTTAAGTGCAGAAAATAATTGCAGCATAAACACCAGACAACAATAGTGTTTCTGGCTCAAAGCAAGAAAGTCCATGTCAAAGTTGGAGCAGTTGCTCCTTTTGATATAAACTGTAATACTTCTTCGATGAAACTTGACCCAGAGGAAGCATAATAAGAACTATGCTCCTTTAAGAAAGCAAGGTATGACTACTCTTTCCTCCTATCTATGACTAACTCTGGTTAGAATTTTCTCTTTTTATAAATATTCCGGCATCATTTGACGCACTGTTGAAGGAAGATAAATCTGAAACCATTTCTGGATGGGGAAGAATCACAAAGATCATTCACAGGAGGCAAATGCACTCATCTGTGAGAAATGGGAAGTGAAAGCTCTACAAGGATGGAGCACTCTAAAGCGCTTGATGGATCTTTTCCCACCCTCTGTGATTAATAGAATGCATAAGCTATTCAGTCTCTAAGCATTTTGCTTGAGGAAGCTGTGATTTGAAAAATGAGACAAGTGCCTCCAATGCTGTCATTGATAGGAAATTAGATGATAAAAGAGAGCACATTTAATCAGCTCTTAAATATTCATAATTAGAACTGCCAAACTACTATACTATCCCCTCTCTCTTCTTGCATTTACCCAAATGTTCTCTTAGGAGTAATGAAAACGGCAAAGCTAGGGGGATGTGAGAGTACTGAAGTGCTTCATAAGTAATCACAGAAGGACAAACAGGGGTGGGGGGCTTTGGGTCCAGACCACAATACAAATATGATCATCGTCAGATGTACCTAACAGTTAATTTGCTATGTTGTGACATTTTGAGTTACTTTTCTTTTAATGAGTGGCACCATCAGAGGTTTCTCTTTTCTCCTACTTCCCCTCTGTGTGGTGTAGTAATAGAGAATTTGACTCACCAATATTTGACTGATTTCCTAGAAATACATGCCAGGATTATTTTTTTCATGACTCTGGAAAAAAACCCCACAAAATTGTCTAATGCAAAATTAAAATAAGAAACAAACGTTAATTCATTTTAATATTATGAAAATAATATCTATTTATAATTTTTTTTTTTAAGTCCCATACTGACAGAATGGGTTCTGAAACCATGACATCTCACATACCAAAAATAGGCATACTCAAGAAATGAGGGACTCAAATTCCTATGACCTTCATTAGCTTTTATTCTAGCACTCTAGTAATTTAGAAGAACTCCAACTCAGTTCTGCTTTTTTAGACAGTTTTGAGTGTGGCAAGAAACTGCAGAACTTCACCAGTAGCCATGAGATGTGTTTGAACAGGTGGTTGCACAAGCAAAGCAGCGCTATGTAGTTCAGGTTCCTCCTGACTGGACCAAATCTCTGCCATAAATATTTCCAGAAGAGCAATAGCTGCTTGGCGCGCAAATTCTTACCATTTGGTTCATCACTACAAAGACATCTTCTGTGAGCACAGCTGCTCCTACAGAAGATAATCTTTGCTTCACTTACATTTTTCCATACAGCTTCTAAAGGAATGAGTTCCTTGTGTGCTGGAAGGCTGTAGCTGTAGCTGCAGGAGCTCTGGTGCAGCCAAGGCCTTAACCTGATGTAAAGCATGCTGCTGTGACTTCCAGCAACCATTAGGTTGGCCCTTAAGAAGCAGCAAGGGCAGATTACAACTTGTCACCTAACATGTAGAACTACTGCAAGGACCTTTTCTAAATTGGAACAGTTATAAGGTTGACTTGAAATCCATCTGGGAGGTAGAGAGCAGTACAAGGCAGTAAGAGGCACACAGTAACATTGTCATCCAATTTTGGTACAGAAAATGAAGACAAATGACTTTTTTCAATTGACACTTCAGGAGGATGGCTGTGTGAGGAATGGAATGACTTCCAAAGACTTTTGGATAAGTCCATATCCCTACACTAACAAAATAAAACTAGCTTGTAAAATTTGAAGGGGTTGCCATCTGAGTTTCATGCCTTTTCTGAGAAGTATCACACAGTAAGGGCTAGGGAAATATAATTGATTAACAAAACATAATGATCATATGGAAATTTATTTTTTTAATAGTAAGGAATGAGAAATCTTTGTGAAATGAAAAAAACTGAAAAAGTATGCAATTCTCTGGAAAGACAGTGGAGTCCAGGACACACTGCTCAGGAGGTGGATGCCGAATACTCCAGCATGTCTCTCTCTGACATCACCTGAAGGGCAGACTAGCTCACAGCTGCACCTCATGGGCATGTGTAATGGAATGTCTGACAGACAAAAAGAAAGTGACCCCCACTGGGAAGCCAAATCCCTGGATCTTTATCCCTAAATATGTACCCACAGATCATGTCAGAAACTTTCTTTAGAGTCAGAGGGAGGCAGGAACCACAGTGTTTTCTCTTCAGATTGGACTGAGTGCCACCACCTTGCATCCTCCTTTACAGCTGTACAAAAGAATAAGCATCTTAACTTTCAAAATTGTAAAGGGCTCTAAGGAGACTTTGTTAGGCTTGATTCCTATGATAGTCTTCTGGAAGACACTATCCCTCATTCGCTTGTGCAAGTGGTGGGTGGATACTGAAACATTTCTGCTGTCACTTTTTGATTTTATGTTATGTGGCTTTATGTTGAGCTTGAATTTGCTGCTTTTTATAGCTCAAGTGTAAGGAATACAATTGAGCAAATGTTACTACCCCTCCAAAACCCAAAAACCTGCTGTGAATATTGATTTGCATTTTTAACAAATTCACTGGGATTACATTCCTGGTCCTACATCTCTGACAAGTAATCTGGTGAATTCTCTAACAAGAAGCAACTGCAACTGTGAGCAAGGAGCACTGTCCTTCAAGCATAGTGCAGGCTCAGGTCTAACAGGAAGAAGTGAAGGGGCTTTGGCTAAACACCTTGATACTGGTCACCCCTTTTCACATAACAAGACCCAGATACAGCTATGAGGACAATGAAACAATCCGGCTTCCTGTTTCATGAAGATCAGGACAGTACTTGTCCTCACATCTCAGCTGAAGAACAGCACTGGATTTCTGCCTCAAAGGCTGCAAAGCAGAAGGGAGCAAAAAGTATTCAAAATATATTTCATTTTGCATTCCCTTCATGGATGAACCCACAGAGCTGACCTACAGATGTTTTGGGAATCACTCCTGAATTTCAGTAGTATAAGCAGGAACAGAGTGCAGCCCAATACAAAAAGCATGGCTGTGTAAGAGCTTTCCAGTGCAGGAAGCTTCTTGGTTTTAATGTTGTACTGAAATCTTTACAGGATCTTTGTCTTTGACCATGCAAAACTGAGACCACTACAGAAACACAGCAGTGAATAAACAAAAGTCAATTCCCGAGCCACTGGGGCCAACAGGAAATCTCTGAGGAAGCTGGACTGGATTGTTGTGTACTACCTCTGCATGGACATTTTATATATTTATATAAAATACATAGATATATCTTTAGATAAAAGCAGATGTATATACTGCTTTTATATGGTACCCTAAAGCACAGTGCTGCTGTATCTGAAAGCCTGCAGTTTCAGAGAGAACAAAGAAGAGAGATCTCCACCTCTCCTCTTTACCTCATCAGAAAAACGTGTTCATTTTTAATGTGATTTTCATCTATTTGGTCCATACCCTGAGCTGACTCACTTTGAGGTCAGGAAAGTGCTGGTGGCATGAGGGGTTGCATGAGTTGCACAGAAGGCAGGGGCAGAAAATGGCACTAAATTGGGTGGATGCATTGTCACTGCATCCTGAATGTCCCAGAGCATGAGATTCGTGGCACTGGATGTAACACATGATACTGCCATGAGAGACTCCACGTAGGACAGAAGGTTGCTTGGAGTAGCCTCTGTGAGCACAGAGTTCATGGGTAATGTGACTCTGACTGACGTGCACAGTCCCTTCTCCAGATTATAGGTCAGATGACCGGCTGCATCAGGTCAAGGAGTGAAAGGGACCGAGACACAGGTGGGGCAAGAAGGGAATGTTCAGCAAGGATGGCTAAATGAGTCTGTCCAGTTGACTGGCCTGCTTTCCACATTTAGCCCTGAAGAGATGAGTAAAGATTTTTCACAAAATTCGTTAAGTAGTTTAGTTGTCAAGCCCATGTATGTAGAATCATCACCATCACCTCTTAGCAGCAAAAGGATTGCCACTAAGCTTACTAAAGAGAAACAATTTCTTCTAGGGCAAGGTTTGCCTTGTCTCAAAGAAGTTGTGAGGAATATCTCAGTATTTCATGCTTCTGTCCACTAGCTCTAAAAGAATCCTAAACAATCAGCTCTAATATGGAGACCTATAGTGTAGACACCCAAAGCTAGTTGAGGTTAATACCCCAGTAGTATCCCCCACACTTCAGCATGGTCTCTTCTGCTTCTTGATGTTCTCTGGGACTCTTGAGCTCCATGTTTCCTACTTCTCAGAAATGGGAGCTCATCACAGAGAAAAGCTATCATGCTGTCAAGCCGGAGATCAGATGGTTGGGAAACCAGGACCTGGCACACCACAACACACAGGAAAAATAGGCTTAGATGTATCAGGGCATCACTGACATGCCCCGCCAGTTTCTTCCCCTAAAGCCAAGGCTTGGCCAGGTGGCAACCTTTGCATTCCTCCCACTGTGAACAGTTTAATAAATCATGTAGAAACAACTATGTCCACTTCAGATTTGTCAGATACAACTGCCTATGGTAAACTGTTCTTCACAGGCTGGGTTCAGCTCTTACGTAAACCCACAGGCATATTCAGTAGCATACTAATTCAGTTCACTAAATTGGGCGCTTTATTTAAACAATTCTAGAGAAAGAGACATTTATAGAATGAAAAGTTTGGAACAAAGTTCGATTTAGACAAAACCGAATGAAATAAAAAGGTACATTTTCAGCTGGCAGAAAGAAATGGACTATATTTGGATTTTGGTCAGAATTTCAAGGACTGTTTTTATCACTTCTAAATATGGCAGCAGAATTCTGAGGTCCCTGGTACTGGAATTGATTCTGGAGGCATATCTTTTTTGGAAGAAAATTAGGGTAATTTTACACACATTTCTGTTTATTAATGGCGGGGGGGAGTGGAGAAAAATTTAACACCTCTTCATCCCAAGAGAAGCTGAAAAGTTACCAGGAATTTCTAATCCATTCAACAATGTACTTTTTAACTTCTTTTCAGGCAGGTTTTCAAGTACAACAATGCTGAGTTAAATTCATACTGATGAGCTAGGCCACAAACGGTGATGGTCCCAGTTTACGTCCACAGTGGCCTTCCAAAGGGGGCTAGCAGAATCTGCACACCCTTGCTGAATAATGACATAGCTCAGCTAGTTTATTTTTTGGGGAAAAAAAAGCCTGTCTGACTACTTGCTAGTTTTCATCATTTTTTGATGTATTTGGGCCAACAGCCAAGTGATCTTGAGCTCATCGTGTTTCGCCAGCTGCTTTGTGATGCTCCCTGCCTACTTCTCACGTCCCTTCCCGTTCTGACCCGCAGAACACAGAGATGTCAGCTTATTCTGACAGGACAATTTCCCTTGCCCCCTTCTACCCAGCAGACAAAAGTTTTCAGACAAGCAGTGCCACATTTCTCAAACACGTCTACTTCAGTGGAATAACTTCAGGTTTTACCTGCAAAACAGACAGAGTGGGGAAGTGCAGCAAGGATCACTGACATACTAGTGGGGAGCTCTGGGGTGATGTAGCTCGTTTAACACTTTGGTGCAATCTTGTGCTCTTCACAATACCACTGACCTGCAGTTTCAGCAGGAGACACTTGCCAGAGCCAAAGCAGTAGTCAAAATGGGAACGTTGCCATGATCCAGAGGTGTGACTGCAGCTCTTCTAGGCACACTTGAGTCACCTTCAGCTGCCAGCTGTGGTGCTGACAGCAAGCATTTCTGCGCAGACTGTGCTAATCTCCCCAGGACCCTGGGTGAGCACTTGGCTGTGGATGTCATCAACATTACAGATCCCTTGTTATCTGTACCAGAGCCAGGAAAATTCAGGTGAGCTTAGAATGGAAAGGGAAGCCACAATCAACTCCTTGAGCTGCAAAACGGCAAAGGTGTAAACCGAAATGCTGAATGCATGGGACTTCTTGGTGCTTTGGAAATGCAAGTGCTGTTGTTGGCATGCCAGATAGAAAGGATGTAAACAGGCTACACATCCCTCCTGCAAACTTCATGCATATCTACCACACACCAGTTTTGCTGTGAAACAGCATCAGGTTCGTAGAATCATAGAATCATTCTGAGGCTTTTAAACCTTGTGATCTTACTAGAAGAGGAAAGCTGAAAGCAAGGCACTTATTTATAATGAAGGCATTTACAGAAGCAAGACTCTTTATCTGTTTACTGTGTGGTACTGAAGATAGGATTCTGTGAGCATGTGCATCACAAAATTGTGAAAAATGCATCTGCATTATCTTTGTTAAATATCTCACTAAAGTGAAAGAAAGACTAAAGGTCATCTGTCAAATGTAGTTGTGAGGCAGGGAAAAAAATCTCTCATGTTGGATATCTTGAAACCTTTAGACTCATGATCATTTTGTTGAACAGAGAAAATGTGATCAATGAATCATTAGGAGTCCTGTGCCTGCTAATGGAGGTCAAGAGTGCCTTTTGATGATGAGTTTAAGATGCTTTTATTAACCTGTCTCAAGATGGTTGATTGCTTTCTAATGTGTTGAGACCCCCTTCAGCACCTGAATTTTAAATATTTAGAGATCTTCATTGTCAGATGCTTCTCAATAATGCTTCACAGTATATGAGTTATTGTACAAATGAAACATAAGGTAGCTTTTAATAAAATCAGAGAGGTTACAGTAATTTTCAAAGACTAATCATGTTTTACAATGTACCTGCTAAAATAAAGGTAGCAAATAGCAAGACATTTGGAAATCAATGAGGAACTAGGTGTATCTAATTTTCTTTTCACACTGTTTCTGAATATGTAAATACACTAATTTCTAATTCTAACTGCCTCCAGTTACATTCTGGGTCATTATAACAGTGCATATGTAAGAAGAAATGAATTCATCTACACTCAGGTCCTAAGGAGCAAAGCCATTTTCAGCCTTGATGCTTTTTGATACAAAATCTATTTTGCATCTCATTGGCTACATAGTTTGCATTCACATTTGCCTCACAATTCTGTTACATGGAGAAGTGCAAAGTGGAGTCTGACTAAATGAGAACCAGGCCATCACACATAAATTTTCACTCCTGTTTCAGGATCCCAGTTCCCATTTCATCTACACCAAAGTGAATCACAAGTAAATCAATTTAAATCCACCAGACTGCACAAGTGGGAAAAGAGAGTAAGGAAGATCTTAGAGGAGATGAACAGCAGTATTACATATTTAAATGGCTACATGCTTTGTAGAGTTAGAATATATAGGACTTTGTTTATACAGTCTTTTTAAAACTTTGACAGCTTAGGCCTTCTTCTTGAAAGACAGCTCCAGTATCAGTACAAATTTATAAAGAGGATCAGAGCACAGTTTTTCATGAGGTCATGCCAACTCCAACTATTCATGGTAGATGAGTTTCCTGTATTCTGTTTTCACCTGATGATACGTTAGAAGACAAATTATTAAGTCACTAATTATGCTGTTCAAATTCATCTGACTTTGCTTTATTGTACAGCTACGTGACATAATGCTCAATTGTCTCATCTGCCATCTGCTTTGGTGTCAAGACGTGCTTTCTTCCAAGTGACATTCTGTTGTCAATTGTAGCATTCTTGACATTTCTAAATGTCTTTGTTGAGAAGTTTGTGGTCTACTTCGAGTTTCCACAAGAAAGTGTTGTTGATCACTACCAGTGCTATAGGACTTGCTGTTTGTGGCAGCCAGAGAGATCGCTCATCCTACCATTTCTATGCAGCACCCTAGAAAATCATAGAATGATAGAATGGTAAGAGTTGGAAGAGACCTTTAGAGATCATCTAGTCCAACCCCCCTGCAGAAGCAGGTTCATCTAGATCAGGTCGCATAGGAACATGTCCAGGTGGGTCTTGAAGACCTCCAAGGAAGGAGACTCCACAACCCCTCTGGGCAGCCTGTTCCATTGCTCCATCACCCTCACAGTGAAATAGTTTTTTCTTATGTTTACGTGGAACTCTTTGTGTTCCAGCTTCATCCCATTACCCCTTTTCCTGTTAGTATCTACTATAGAAAAGAGGTATGTCCCTACCTCCTGACACTCACCCTTTAGATATTTATAAATGTTAATAAGATTACCCCTCAAAATTCCAAAGCTTTGCAGCTATTTCTCCCAATTTCCTGCCAGTCTCACTTCTGAGTGAAGGATTCTGATGGCTTCGCTTGCTCTGTCTGCTACTTTCTTCGCTTGCTCTACACGTTCAATGTTCTACCAACACTACATGCAAGTATGACATCAGAAAAAGTAATGTTGGTCACAATGCCTTAGTCATCTCATTCTGGTCAGGACTGAAGAGATTTAATATGTTATTGAGATGCACAGCTTACTGTTCTCAATTCAATTTAGTATGGACTGTCTGTGTACTGTACTATATTATACCGTGTATTGTATTATATTCTACAAGGCGGAACCTCTCCTTAGGCAGCAGTTGTGCACAAAATGCTGTTATATTGGCTCATGAGCTGAATAAGAATCAAGTATGTGACACTGGCAGGGGTTAAAAAAAAAAAAGAGTCAGTCTTATTCTTTGGCATACCAAAAGAAAGGCCATTGGCAAGACCTGGGAAATATATCACTGATTTTGATTTGGGATATCAAAGCCTAAGAAAGATGTACATATACACATTTAAAAGCTTTGAGGGGACAGCAGCCAGAATGAAAAGTCTGGAGGACCAACACTGGACAAGGAAGGGTTAGAGGCACAATTATAATCACTGCAATGTATGGAGATCCTTCCCATTTGCATGCTACAAGCGTGTGATTTTTGAATTCTTGACTCAATCCTTCCAGCCCACAAACGTCAACATGTTCTCTTGAGGAAACTTTTAAAGACACCAGAAAGCTGCTGAGGGCTCGCTCACAGTGCCTGTGTAGGTATGTAACACAAGTTACAAGGATGTTGATATTTGTCTGAGTGTCTGCAAGATTTTTTTTCCATTTACATACCCTTTTCAACAACTTAGCCTAATTGTACCCTCTGAGGGTACCTGACTGTATCTTGCTGACACTCAGATAGTTATTAACATCCTTGTATCTAACTAACCATGCCCTTACTGTGCCCTCAGAAAAAAAACAACACAGAGCAACTCTTTGGCATGATTCTGTAAAGCTGTGGCCCTCTAATTAGTTCCACTGACAGTCAGTGCACAAAAGCAGGTTCAGATAGCTGGCAAAGCTGATGTAACCCAAGGCAATGCCAAGTCACACCTGTCAAGGATCATGCTGTAGCAATGACAGAATTTGGTTCATAGAAGCTTTCAGGATCAGGCCCTGCATAGCTTTCAAAATGCATTTAAATAACTTCTCTTAGACACTGCAAAAAAAAGTTTGCATGAAACAGAAAAAGGTCACAACAGCCCTTACATTTCAACAAGAGGTAATTAACATATTATTTGGCCTTTCATTTGTCACTTCTTATAAAGTGATGTACACGGCCAGCAGTCCTTGTAGACAAGGACTCAGTTGCGCTGATGCTAGCTGAGAAGAATTTTGTTCAGAAACTCTAAAAGTTGCACTGGAGAACTCACTAAGTAACATAGAAGGTATTTACACACTTCCATTTTTTTGCTTTAAGATTCACATTGAGAATGAATACAGAAAGTTTCTTTGTGGGGCACTTGCCAAAACATATGTGGGTTTGAACAAAAGATACATCCAACAATCCTTGTTCTATTGGCACATACACTTCTCCGTTTGATTCCACAGTGAGAACGCAGGGCTTTCCAATTTTTTGCTGAGTGATATACGCTCATAAGGGACCCTGCATTCAAAACCTGCAGTTAAATACATACCTCTCTTCAAAAGCCTGAAATCAACAGGATCCTTTGTGGGCCTAAACACCTTCCTGAAGCAGGCTGCAAGCATTTTCCCACCTAGTTTAGCTAAAGATGAAGCTGAGAAATGAAGCAAGGTAGCAGCCAGCATATCTTGGTTTGTCTGAACAGCTCTCAACTAACATTAGCTCTCATTTTGGCAAACCCCACTCACTGCCCACAATACATAGAAAACCTGGTTAAATTTTGTTCATCTCTATCTTCACACAAATGGTAATGTAATGGCATGATTTTAGAGTTGCTACAGCAAAAGTTTGTTAAGAATCCAAAATTAAAATGTGTCTTCTGGACTCTGAAATCTCTACCATCACAGTCATTTTCAGACCAAAGCAGAATCTTAAAGCAACTTCTTCTTAACATTTGTCATGCTACCATCCTGAAAGACAGCAGAACAAAGAGGGATTTCAAGTGATTTTGAGGACCTGTACATCTGGGCATTTTGCAAAGGCCAAGTTTGCAACAATCTGTTGAATTTTCCAAAATGATAGTGAAACCAACCCATATTCACAGCCTGTGTCCTGTTGGATCCCAACTCAGCAAAGCTGTGTACAAAAAAAATTAAAATGTTGGGTTTCTAAAAGGAAGGGATCAAAGCTCTAGTTCATAAGGCTCTTGAAAACATGCTTAATTTTACCTACACAAGTTTAATCTTTGAAATCCAAACAAAGGAAAATGCAGGCTGTTAGTTTGCAGAACAAATGTACCTACCTAAAGGCAAGTAAGAAGGCAGGTTTACAATCGTATTTTATTTCTATATGTATGTAATGTTAAAATAGTGTAATTTACAGGGAAAATGCAAACTCAAATGTGAAGGCAAGATTATTTTTTTTCCTAAGGACAGTAACCAATATTGCAGTCAAAGTGCATTTTTCCTATACTTAAAGCAAAGACCTCATGCCACCTTGAAAACTACTGCTGAATCCACTGAAATGATGAACACAAATCTTTGGATTTCTTATCCAAATCCAGTGTTTTTAGCAACTAAGATATTTGATAGAATCCATCCACTTCTGTTTTTGCTCAAATTGTTTGAATTTAGAGGGTTTATTTAGAAGACACAGGCTTGGTGACAGATGTTTCCATCCCAATAACTCATAGACTGAACAAGAGCAAGTCCCAAGATCTGTGAACATCCTCGACCCTGTCCTAAACCATCTACGGGGCTTTTCTTCTTTCTCCAATCAGTGAAAACATAATTAGAATATGCTTTATCTAGAGCTGTTTGCACAGCTTGAGTAAATTGGAGTAAAGGAAAAGCTGCATTCAAACCATTCCTTTAAGAGATGTTGCTCTCCTCAAAACTCATTTGTGAAGTATTTTTCCACTTAGTTTTCCTTTTCTTTTTTCTCCTCTCTCCAATTGTAGATGTCTATTTTCACTGATGTAGGACACAAAGCCCAGGAAAGGCCTTACCAAGTGAGTGAAAAGCAATTGCTTTCCAATACGTAACACTGCCCACACCAAATGTACAGCTGGGATTTTCCACGGTCCTCTAATTGACTGGTAACATCAATAAGGGTTGAGTCATAAGCTTAATTCACAACTCAACTCTTTTTCTCAAACTTACCATTAAGTGTTTCTCAAACTTGCCACCAACTATTTCTCAAACTTCCCACCATCTGTTCACCTCACTTACCAGGACTTTCACATTTATCCCACCATTTACATGAGTGCATTATAGGAAAGTGAAGCCTGGCTTTTTCATGGGATTTAATAGATAATTTTTCCTTGTTCCTAGCAGTGCTCTGTGAACCTGCATGAGAAATGCACACTGACACAATTCAGCACAGCACATGGCTGTTCTGTCCACTGACAAAGTAGCTCAGAGATAGGTAGCGGACTGGACCATGGTTGTCCCACAATCAGGGGAATTCAAGCTCCATGCAT
Source organism: Colius striatus (assembly GCF_028858725.1). NCBI lineage: Eukaryota > Metazoa > Chordata > Aves > Coliiformes > Coliidae > Colius > Colius striatus. Next base: position 61,348,629 of record NC_084762.1, read on the forward strand.
CACTGAAATAATTAGAAATACTAATGGACATAATCAAGGTAGAGCAAAGACTATGAAGAACAGCTTCAAATACAGGAGCAAGTAAGTAAAGACAGCATAAATAATAGGCCTTGGAAATGTAACTGAGATGGCTGAATGAACGCAGTGAAGGAGGGGAACAATGGAAGGGAACAAAAGGGATGAGAGGACAAAGCTCTAGGTGACAGGATACATGAAGTACCTACAAGGTGCTCTGTAGGCAGCAGGGCAAGAGTTGAGAAGCCTAGAAAGGAGGCTGGTACAGGATCATCCTCAAGAGGAAAAGAAGGTGTCTTTTCTCAGGATTTAGGATATTTGGACAGCTAGAGAATGTGAATGCCTGGCCCTGTAAATACTATAGAGAAAGGAATAATAGCATGGCCCAGCAAACACTCCTATTTCCATACAATACCTCACACTAACAGGTAGTCTCAGTTGCAAAGACTGAACGTGAGTTGTACGAGACATCGGTAGGTCTTAAACCAAGAGTGAACAGTACTGTAGATTAAGCCATTCATTCACCCTTGGCTAAAGAAGCAAATATTTTCTTTTGTCCCTTTCATTTATTATGTGAAAATATTTATTTATTTTCATTTTCATGCCCCCTACCTGTACTGCTATACATTTTCATGCCCCCTACCAATACTGCTATACACAGAATTGCCCTGCTCCTGCCTTAAAATTTCCTCAGTAATCGGGGAGAATTTCAGATTGAACAGTTCCCCCAGTGCCTGTAGAAGTATTCTGGAATCTGAGATTGTATCCCATTTTACAGATTTGTCCCTTTTCTTGTATTGCAGCAGTTGATGAACAGATGCATGCTGCAGAAAACTAGCAGAATAAGTATGTGCTGTGCAGAACAGATGATATGGTTTTATGGAGGCACGAGAGAGGCTCTGAACAGCTCAGAAAGAAGAAAAGAATTTCATCCCCTCCAAGGACCCAAGAGTTCTGACTTCAGATTAGGACAGGGGTTTTTTACCCCAGCTCTGAAGGCTCTTATTCAGCAGCAAGGAGGTTATCTCTGAGATGCTTCCAAACGTTTTGTAGGAGTGACTGGGCCACCTATGTAGCAAATTGCTTAGTTTACAGTATCTTGTAGTAAAGTAACACCAAATTGTTGCCAGCTTCCCTTAATGTACCAGGCTGCGAGCTCTGGTTGCCACAGGAGCAGTTATGCCACCTTTACAGGACAGACTTCTTCAAGAGATTTGGTAGGCTGTTGTAGGCATGCACCATGACAGCTCCTCCAGGGAAAGCCATCCCTGCTTGTGAGTCAAACTGTGGCTAATTCCCTTAGGGACAAAGCCAGTTTTAGAAATTGCTGTTCCCTCTCAAACACCTAACTATACATTCACACTCCCACTGTACCCCAGAAGCTACTTCCCTCAGCTTTGTTGATTCAGCTACCTTGTGAGCATGGTCTAAATCTGTGAATTGACTGTGGTAATTTCTAGGACTTCTTTTTCAGTGCAAGAACTATTTAAACCAAACCTATTGTCACTGGGTAATGATGTAGAGCCATAGCCTTAGGGTGTATGACATTTAAAATGAAAAATACTTGTTTAACAGAAATTCCTCTAATTTACACTGAACCACAACATACATCCTAGGTACATGCTCATACAAGTTTATAGATGATTCTTGTCTTTCATAAGTCACCCATGGTTACATGTGGTTCAAAACCTTCCTAATATCTTGGATTAAACTTATAAAGTGCCATATTCCTGTGTACAAAATGATCTAAAACAAGATCTTTTTTTACCTTTCATTGATAACTGTCAGCTGCAAATGTATTAGCAAGACCTTGAAGTTACTGCAATTGATGTAATTGAAACATCAAATTTGAAGCACTTAGTATCTTTTACTTGGACACCTACAGTGTACATTATCAAAGTAGCTTGTGGAAGGAATAGTTGCACACACAAATGCTTTTGCTGCTTCATGGCAGGACCTGCATGTACATTCCCCACCCTTCATCACACCACCTTCAATGTGTGTTTCATCATGCTGGTATTAGATGTAGCTTTAAGAACAAAAGCATCTGAAAACACGTTGAAGACAAAATTCCATCCCGACTGAACAGTCTTGCTGATGAATGGAAATGTGGAGGATAAAAGGTTACAAGCCGGGCTTGGGGAACCCTTTCTTTGCTGACTGCCAAGTTGTGTCAAGGCTTTGAAGATACCTTTGGCAAGCAGCACTTCAGCATACATCTCCATGTCATCCAGCCAAAAAAAAATTTCCTTTGGCAAGAATCAACATTCAAATATCTCTTATACATAAAAATGCTGTTACCTGCATAGGCTTAATCCTATGCACACAGTATTTGCATGTGTACATAAAGGCTGAGATTTTCTACTGAAAGTGTGGCTCAGGAAGCCTCTTCGAAGTCCACTCCTGAAGATAGATTGCTTCTGACTCACAAAGGGTTAGAGTATGGGAGCTGTCACAGTCATTGTCAGCAGACATGCAGAGATTTATCCTAATCTCAGATTTACAGTATTGAACCCTTAGTTGGATTTGATTTGCCTTAGATCCTTCTGTCAAAAATAAGGAGTGACTATGGCACATCCTTTGTGTTATGGATGAAGAATTACAGGTTTCATCTCACTCCTAACATTGGAGATATTTCCAACCATGAACCAAGAACAGAGGAACTGTTTCTGTCGTTCTGTTTGCAAGATAATCAGGGGCAAATCTCTGTGCATGACAGATTTTTTTCTAAAAGAGGAAATGTGCTCATTGGCTTAAAAAAAAAAATCAAACTTGTAGAAGTAATCTTATGCCAAAACATAAGTCTACTCTAGACAGGTGATAAGAAGGACTGACCCTGGGAAAAAACACGTTACTATGTTGCCTTTCTTTCCATCACTGTCTGATGAAGTTCTCACTCTGTTCTTTAAATTCTCCTAGAAAACATCAAACAAAACGAAGATATGCCATTGCTGGTATTTCTGACATTAAGATCAAGAGATTTACAAGAACAGTTCCGAAAAAAAATCAGGTCACTGTGAAGTTCATAAAAAAGCAAACCACATCACAACCTGGTTTCAGACTGGTTCCTTAATGCATAGCAAGATAGGCATCAAGTAGTTGGGAAGGCTTCAATTTAGCTTACCTTTGTTTTGTTTACCCAAAATCAGTTCAGTGAAACCACACAGTCACAACCAGTCCAATGATCAAAATAGATTATGGTCTACCAATTGCTTCCCACAAAGCCCGCAGTCATCCAAGTTTCCCTGCTATCTCACTAGCTATCTGTGTTCTGTCTTCTGAACCAAAAACAGGCTCTACTTAAATCCAGTTGTAAATGCATTCCCGACTACTCAGTTTTTGGGACCAGAGATACAGCCTCCTGAGTTTCATCTTCATGGTTTTTCACAAATACGGCATTCTCCTAATATCACATTAAATCTTTGGGTAGAAAATCTAACCCTGCTCATTTACAAGCCAAGATTTTAAGGATGTGAGCACAGATAGTGTCATCATCAACAGAAAAAATCCACATACCTAGAAATGAGCACCATTGTGAGGCACATACAGGACAACCAATGGTTCAGGCCTGCTTGACCAACCTGACCTCCTTTTATGATCAAGTGACTCAGTGGATGAGGGAAAGGCTGTGAATGTGGTCTTCTTGGACTTCAGTAAATCCTTCAACATAGTCTCCCACAGCATCCTCCTGGAGAAACTGGCTGCCCATGGCTTGGATGGACCTGCTCTGAGATGGGCACAAAACTGGCTGGATGGCCAGGCCCAGAGTGTGGTAGTGAATGGAGTTAAATCCAGTTGGCAGCTAGTCACCAGCAGTGTTCCCCAGAGCTCACTGGTAGGGCCTTTTCCATTTAACATCTCTATCAGTGGTATAGATGAGGTGATTGAGTGCACCCTCAGTAAGTTTGCAGATGACACCAAGCTGGGTGGGAGCACAGAACTGCTTGAGGATGGTAAAGCTCTGGAGGGACCTGTACAGGCTGGAGCAATGGGCCGAGGCAAATTGTATGAGGTTCAATAAGGCCAAGTTCTAGGTCCTGCACTTGGGCCACAATAACCCCATGCAACACTACAGGATGGGGGCAGAGTGTTTGGAAAACTGCCTGTTGGAAAGGGACCTGGGGGTGTTAATTGACAGCTGGCTGAACATGAGCCAGCATTATGCTCAGGTGGCCAAGAAAGTCAATGGCATCCTGGCTTATATCAGAAATAGTGATATTTCTGCAGGGCCAAGGAAGTGATTGTGCCCTTGTACTCAGCGCTGGTGAGGCCACACCTCAAATATTGTGTTGGGCCCCTCACTATAAGAAAGACACTGAGGAGCTGGACTGTGTCCAGAGATGGGCAATGAAGCTGTTGAAGGAATGGTCTGGAAAACAAGTCTTACGAGCAGTAGCTGAGGGAGCTGAGGTTATTCAGCCTGGAGAAGAGAAGGTTGAGAGAAGAGAAGATCACTCTCTACAACTACCTTAAAGGAGGCTGTAGTGAGGTGGGGGTCTGTCTCCCAAGTAATGAGTGATAGGATAAGAGGAAATGGTCTCAAGTTGCGACGGGGTTTAGATTGGACATAAGAAGAACTTTTACAAGTAGAGGGTTGTTAAGCACTGGAATGGGATGCCCAAAGAGGTGGTGGTGGAGTCAACATCCCTGGAGATTTTTAAAGACACATAGATGAGGTGCTGAGGGATATGGTTTAGTTTAGAGATGGGCTTGGCAATGTGAGGTTAGTGGTTGGACTTGATCTTAAAGGTCTTTTCCAACCGAAATGATTATATTATTCTAACTAAGCATGTCCTTTAACAAATTTCCAGTCAGGCCTTTCATTTGTGAAACCACAAGAAGCAACTACCCATTGTCTGTAACTAGAAATTTAATTATGTCTTGAATAGTAAAAACTGTAACTACCAGGCATAATGTTTTTATACTGCTGAAGTCAATCCCAATACTCAACAAAAGACAGTGGCTCAGGTCTTTGCATTTTTTTCTTCTTTACAGGCATTCTTTTTCACATTCTATGAACTAGTGAATAGGAAAGAGCCTTTGTTCATGCCTGTTTCATTATTTGGATTGCAAAGCCACTTATGTGTCCCAGGAAATAGGATATATTCTGAAATACATTAAATACATTTTACAGGGTGAAAAAAAATATATCAGGAAACAGATTACATCCACGAACTACTGTACTTAATTGAGCTTCAATGAGCAAACAACTTCTCCCTTTCAGGAAAAAATTCTACAACACAGGTTTTTACTTCAAAGTGTACTGAACAGAGCCGGGTGGAAAGGAATGACTTGGAGATAGTGTGGGTATTTTAAGGGCACTTTCTACTATTTGCCAAAATTACCAGCACTTTGGGTTTTCCTGATAGAAGTGCTCCTCATAATGATCCTCACAGCAGGCTTATGAATTGGTTGAATCATCTTGTAACTACATCTACTGCCATCCAGAGGTAATTGGCAAAAGTTTGAAGAGTAAATCTAAGTTAATGATAGCACTAACTGTTGAGACACGAATCCTGTACATTAGTTTCTATAAAACACAAACTTAAAGCTGTATCCCATCTGAACAGAAACTACAGAAATAAAAGTTAAGCAGGATAATTCTTTATTCTTTTCCAACACAAAAGCAAAGCCAACAACATGTAACATTCACGTTGTAGTTCTCCCAGTGCATCACATATATCCTATTATGCTTTCTATTCATCTTTTCAACAAGTGTTTCTGCAAATTACGCTTTGCTATCTTATCTTTTTCATACAGATCTCAACTGTGCTTAAAAAAAGAAAAAACAATCCAAAACCCCACAGTCTTCTTCACCCCATAGAAAGCCTACATTTTGCCACAACATCTAATCTCTGACCGTCTCACAGCAAAGCAAGCAAGCAAGCACTAAGGAATTAAGCACATACACACATCCCATGACTTACATATTACTATCATTTATACTGAAGAGAAATAGAAAGCCTCATGGAAAGAGAGAGTGAGGCTGAAATTGTTTCAGTACTTATGGATTATGAGTGCCCACAGGCAGGAATATTTGCTTTCAATTTCAATGGCTGAGCACTCAGAAATTCAGTCACAGGCAGTTTGAGAAATGGGATATCTGAGGTTCAAAAACTAGGAACCCAAAAACAGACATGACAAAAAGAATAAGCATTTCTCTCTCTCTCTCCCAGGAGAGACCTGGGAGTCCTGGTTGATAATAAACTAACCATAAGCCAGCAATGTGCCCTCATCGCCAAGAAGGTCAATGGCATCCTTGGATGCATCAAAAAGAGTGTGGCCAGGAGGTCAAGGGAGGTTCCCCTCCCCCTCTACTCTGCCTTGGTGAGGGCTCATCTGGAGTACTGTGTCCTGTTCTGGGCTCCCCAGCTCAAGACGGACAGTGAACTTCTGGAGAGAGTCCCGCGCAGGGTCACCAGGATGATCAGGGGATTGGAGCATCTTCCTTATGAGGATAGGCTGTGGGAACTGGGGCTGTTCAGTCCAGAAAACAGGAGATTGTGGGGCAATCTCATTAATACTTAAAAGTATTTAAAAGGTGTTGTAGTGGGTCTGGGATGGTAGTGATTTTCCACAGCAGCTCCTGCAGTGCTGTGCTTACTGTTGATATCAATATTATGACTACCGCTCACACAGCATCAGGGCTGTCCCTCCAGCATTCCTTCCCCCACCTTCACCAATAGCTGTGGGTGGGCATGATCTTGGGAGAGACCAGGGCCAGGACAGCTGACCCAGGCTGACCAAGGAGATATTCCGTACCATATGACGTCAGCTCAGTAATATAAACTGGGGGAGAGGAGCAGGAAGGGGAGGCGAGATTCATTTCTGGCCTTGCCAAAGCAACCGCTACGCGTACTGAAGCCCTGCTTCTCGGGAGGTGGCCGGACATCGCTGCTGATGGGAAGTAGAGAGTAACAGCTTTATCTGCTTTTGCTTTGCTTCCCACGCGCGCGGCTTTGCTGCTTATTTATTAAACTGCTTTTATCTCAACCCACGAGATTCCCATCTTATTTTCTCCCCTTCCCTGGCTTGCTGAGGAGGTAGGGGATAAAGCGGTGTGGTGGGCACCTGGCATCCAGCCAGGCTCAAACTACCACAGGTGTATGTCAAGGCGATGAAGCAGCCCATTTTTTCCTGTAGTGTCCAGTGACAGGACAAAGGGTAATGGAAAAAAGCTGGAACACAAAGAGTTCCACTTAAACATAAGGAAAGAATTATTTCCTGTGAGGGTAAGGGAGCCCTGGCACAGGCTACCCAGGGAGGGTGTGGAGTCTCCTTCTCTGCACGCTTTCAAAACCCATCTGGACACGTTCCTGAGTGACCTGATCTAGGTGGACCTGCATTATCAGGGTGTTGGACTAGATGATCTCTAAAGGTCCCTTCCAACCCCTACCATTCTATGATTCTGTAATTGCTAAAAATTCATCCTTAAAAAAATTACTGCAAAAGTCTGATAACAAAGATGGAGCAAACATGAGATATTAAAAACATGTATTTTCTAACAGCTATTTCTATAATTCAACATTGATATCACCCTTTCATCTTTCAAAAGCCAAAATGTTCAGCAGTACATGCATGCCTATTCACTTACAGGAAGATGCGTGCCTGCCTGGAATTCTCAGGTCTAAACTGGGTGTTACACACTCAAAGTGTGACTGTGATTACTATGGCAAGCATCTCAGAAGCCACTTCTCACAATGACATAGTCCTCCAAAATATCTGTAACTCTTATTTACAGATCCTGTTTGGTTTACAAATCCATTCAAATGTTCTTTCAGCTGAACTAGACAAAGGGCTATTCCACACCATAAGATGTCATGACCAGTATACAAACTGGGGGTAGCTTGGCTGGGAGGGGTGGATGGTTGCTCAGGTATCAGTCAGTGGGTGGTGAACAATTGCACTAGGCATCACTTATCTTTTTCCTGGGTTTGTTTCTCTCAATTACTACTATTAGGTTGTACTCTTCTTACTGTTATTATAGTTCAGTTTAGTTTAGTTTCATTTATTTGTTATACTTGTTCTTATCTTAAGCCATGAGTTTTTATTTTCTTTTCCAATTCCACTCCCAAACCCACGAAAGGTGAGGGGAGGGGCAGTGAGTGAATGGCTGCAAGTGGGTTTCATTGCCAGGATGGCTTGAACCACAACAAGCAGTAATGGTTTAGCAGCCAGGCTTTGCTATCAGCCAACACTGTGCTGGAGACACTTGAAGTACAGCAGCATGAGGCTCCTTCTTCAGTTACATCCTGTGCTTACAGAATAAAAAGTTTGGCATTGTCATAAACCAAACAGATATTTCTTTCTTTGACACAACAGGTGGAGGTCTAAACAAAGACCACAAAATTTCTGCTTGTAGTAAGTAGAAATAAGAGCCTGACTCTGACAAAGACTATGGCAAAGCCGTCCAAGACTTTGGCTCTGTCAGGGTTTCTCCCATGTTCTTTAAAAGCCTGAATCCTTGAAAAGCAAGAAGAGTTTTCAGAATTATTCTCTAAATGGGTTTATTTTGATTATTTCTTTGTAAGTTTTTTGAAAGAGCTTTGAGAGTGTGTTGTGGCATCTAGTTGTGACAAGTTTCAAAGCCCTAGCTAATTTGCTGAAAATGGGATTTTCATAAACAGAAAAAAAAGAGAAAAACCCAAAACACAAACAGCAGTGAGAAAGCATTTACATATTTCCTCTGTTGAATAAAATTGTTACTGTTCAATCATGTATGTAGAGACACAGGATCAATACATTGACTCCAGCAATTAAACACACAACAAGGTCAGTGAAAGGAGAAAAGGCCATTAAAAAAATTCATCCTTGAACTCCATCTGAGACCAATTACCTGTCACTAATCTGTAACCATAAGAGTGCCCCTATTAGGTTATTATTGCAAACTAACACTGAATCAGTTGAGTAAAAGATCAGTCATGTTTATTGCACGGGGACCACTCACACTGTAAATGACTCTTTCTGGAATACATTAAAAGGCTGAAATTCAGCTCTATATAGCTTTTTACAAAAAGTAATGTTTACCTTCTGAGTTGCTTTTTTCCCTTCCTTAAGCAGGTTCATACTATCAGGTAAAAGAAGAAGACCAATTCCTAACATGCACTCCTGCTATTCCAATGCTACACAGCAATAATTAACGGTTAAAGCAACTTTGGAAGTGCAACAGATATTACCAATTATGTCCTCTCAGTCCCAGACATTTACCTTTGTAAATGGCTTCAGGGCTTTGTACAAATAAAGACTCAAAGAGTTAGTTGCGTAAGGATAAAACAGAAGACTACAGGCACCAGTGCAAAGGTATTGACCAGACTGATGAACAGTGGACTTTGCAGTTCAAAAGTATAAATTTACTCTTAAATTTAAAAAGTGCCTGTGCAGCTCTTCAAAGAACTGTCTTCAAAGTTATTTTTATCTGTAATTCCAGGTGAAAGCGTGAGCTGTCCAAGACAGGGAACAAAATATTTTCCAATGCAATGCCATCTTGTGGTAAAAGGGAAAATTGGCAGTGCCATCCGGCCTGGGTTTAAATGTGCAGGGACTCTGCTGCTCCGTCGTGTGCAAATCAAGCTTAGAACTGAACTAGGCATCAGAATTTGAGAATTGGCCATTTGTCTTCATTTTACACGACTGGCATTTTATTTTCATTCCAACAACACTGCTATGGCATTATACTTAGAATCATTTCTCTCCCTCCAAAGTTTAAAGGCAGAGATGTGATACAAGTTAGTAGAGAATTTTATCTAGTATTAAAACTCACATCACTTTCCTTGGCTACAGTTAAGTGCTTTCATGAGCTTGTTTTTAAGGTACCAGGGATCAGCTTGAAATGTCACAGCCATACAAGCCAAATAACTGTATAGCTATAAAAGGATTCTTCCATAGCCCATTTGTTTAAAAATAGCACAGAGGTATCTTTGACCCAGCTGACCTTTGAGCACACACAGTATCACCCGATCACCCCACTTACCATGATGTCTGATGAAACATCTGCCAGGTGATACTGCTTTCCAAATGCAGCTCCTCCTCTGCCTTCTCTTTAGGGAGACTTGCCCGCAAGACCCATGTCAGCCTCTGTGGAGCTGCGATACAGTACTTGAATTTTGGTCCGTTGTTGAACACTTACAGGCACTGCCTCACATCAATAACCGTCAGACATAATGATATGCTACAAAAAAAGGAAACAACAACAAGAAAACAAAACAAACTAACAAACAAAATCCAAGTAAAAAGTATTTTCCTGTTTCTCAGTCTCAGACCTGCTTGGTGTTTGGCCTCCCCACATGCAAGCAGAGGTAGGGGAGGCTGCGACGCCTCGTTGCCCTCATGGTAGCCACATCCCTCCACACCACAGAACACGAGAGTGCTTTTGGCATTGGCCTCCCTTTCCACATAGGCTCTACCATGCATTTTCCGCCTCAGCACCACTTGTGGTGCTGGCAGGAGACAACTTTGGGGCCGCCACAGCCCTCGCACAGCCCTAGTCTGGGAGAGTGCTGGGGATTTGACCAGCATCATTGGAAGCGCCTGCTCATAAGTCATGGCCACAGGAACCAAGAGGAATTAACCCACGGTGACCCTCCAGCAGCTGGGAGAAGGGAGATGTGTAAGGAGTAGTGGCCCTCCATCAGGTGGGGGCTGCGGCTCCCAACTTTACTGAAAATTGTAACCAAGAAAACTATCCAAACTAAACGATAGTCTAGAAAGCCAACATTTGTTTGTTACAGCACTGGGTGCTGTAACAGCATAGGGGATCTCTCTTCCCAACATGCACACCAAGTGACAAAAGCACACTGAAGATATATATGAAGAAAATAAATATTCATAGAAATCTAACACATATGCTAGTATACTGTGAAACTGCCTTTGCACAAATGTGCTGAATTTAGGGAAAGGTCTCTGGTGGTCGTTTTGAGGTATACTTTTAGTTTGTCCACATATGGTCACAACTCACAACTTGGCAATCTCTCCTTTTGCAACAGTCAGCAGAACCAGGATGCTCGGTACTGACTGGCACCCAAATTGCCATTTAACATGCAGACGCGCTTGTCTTGCTCATGCAAAGTTTACAATAAGGGGCCATTTCATTTTGGGCCCCTCACTATAAAACATTGAGGTGCTGGAGCATGTCCAAAGACAGGCAGCAAAGCTGGGGAAGGGTCTGAGAAACAAGTTTTATGAGAAGCAGCTGAAGGAGCTGGGGTTATCTAGTCTGGAGAAGAGGAGGCTGAGGGGAGACATGATCACTCTCTACAACTACTGGAAAGGAGGCTGTAGTGAGGTGGAGGTCTGTCTTTTCTCTCACAGTAACAAATGGTAGGACAAAAGGAAACAGGCTCAAGTTGCACCACAGGTTTACACAGGGCATTAGGAAGATTTTTTTCAAGTAGAGGGTTGTTAAGCGTTGGAATGGGCTGCGCAGCGAGGTGTTGGAGTTACCATCCTTGGAGGTATTTAAAAGATGCACAGTTGAGGTGCTGAGTGACGTGGTTTGGCGATGGGCTTGGCAGTGTGAGGTCAGACTTGATGATCTTAAAGGTCTTTTCCAACCAAAATGATTCAGTAATTCCTTCCGTCCTTTGTACTCTAACTAAGCAAAGGCGGTCTGCCATCACGAACACCTGCTTATCTCATCCGCCACCCCTCTGCAGCCCTCCACCGCCCCCGCGCTCCCTCCCGCGGCGGGTGCAAGCGGGACTACAGCTCCCGGCAGGCAGTGCGGCGGCGCGCTTCCGGCGCGCTGGGACGGAAGGGCTTCTGTTCTCTTCCGTTCCGGGGTCGGTGGCGGGAGCGGACTGCACGTGTAGCAGCAGCGCGGTGCGGCCCGGCCGCCGCCGCTGCTGCTATGGCGGCCGTGCGCGTGGAGGAGGTGCTGGCGGCCGCCGAGGAGCAGGAGGCGGAGAAGCGGCGGAGCATCACGGTGGAGAAGGAGCTGGAGCTGGAGTTCGACCTGGGCAACCTGCTGGCGCTGGACCGCAACCCGCCGGCGGCGGCAGGGCTGCGCGGGGCCGGTCCGCAGCGAGAGGCGCTGCTGCGGGCGCTGGCCCGCGACAACACGCAGCTGCTGGCGACCAGGCTCTGGGAGCTGCCGGCGGAGCGCGCTGGCGGGGCCGGGGGGCCGCTAGTGGCGCGACTGCCCGAACCGACCTTCCGCCTGCCGCGGGAGAAGCCGCCGCCGCGGCCGCGGCCGCCGACGCGCTGGGAGCAGTTCGCGCGGCTGAAGGGCATCCGCCGGCGCAAGCGGACCTCGCTCGTGTGGGACGAGCAGGCCAAGGAGTGGCGACGGCGCTGGGGCTACAAGCGGGCGGGCGGCGACCCGGCCCGCGCCTGGCTAGCGGAGGTTCCGGCGGGCGCCGACCCGGAGGAGGACCAGTTCGCCAGGCTGCGGCGAGAGAAGCGGGAGCGGGTGGCGCGCAACGAGCTCAACCGCCTGCGTAACCTGGCCCGCGCCCACCGCGCCGGAGCCGCCGGCCCCGCCGCGCCCCTCCATCCCACCGGCCACCAGAGCCGGGAGGAGCTGGGCCACGTCGCACGCGTCGCCCGCGTCTCCACCGCCTCGCTCGGCCGCTTCCAGCCCCGGCTGCCCAAGGAGCCGGCAGAGCCGCCGTCCCGCAACGGCGGCAGGAAGCGCCGCTTCGAGCCGCTGCTGGGCAATCTGGCGGCCGAGCGCAGCCGGCAGCTGGAGCTACTGCGGGACATGGGCAGCAAGAAGCCCGTCCTCGACATCACCCGAGCTGTCAACAAGCAGCTGCGGCAGGAGGAAGCCGAGGCGGCTGCCGCCAAGGGCAAGAAGCAGTCACAGCGGGGCAAGCGTGGCCGCCGGCAGCAGCGGGTGGGCCGCAGCGGCAAGAAGAGCGGAGCCCGGCGGCAGCAGCAGCGGCCTGCTGGCAGCAGCACCGGCACCAGCAGTGGTGGCAGGAGAAAGAAGGCGTAAGGAACAGAGGGACTGTGCACAGTATGGGGCTGGGGATGTCCACCAAGGCCTGGGAAGGGACTGCTGCTGCCAGCCTCCCACATGATGCTCTATTCCCATACCTATTTGTCAATAAATATGCTCCAGCCTTTCTAAAATGTTCAGTGTTTAGCCTGTTCAGTCAGGGAGGCCTGTGTTTTCATCCATGGGTAGTTGTTGTTTCATGAAGAGGGTTGGGAGCCCCAGTTTCACTGGGATGGATAGGTAACGTTGCTTCAGCATTTCCAGGCAGGACTGAAGCTGAGCAAAGCTGTCCCTTGCTCAGATAACTGGGACTGGGAGTGGACTGCAGCTGTGACCTGTGTTTTAGTCAAGCAATAGCCTGGTTAGACACAGATGTGAAGCACGAGGTTTCTGCTGTCTGGTCTGGGCAAGTGGCCTGACGGTGGAGCTCTTGCTCTGTAAGTCAACTTCTGCTTAGCTCTGTGGGATTTAGGTTTGGTTACAAAAGGAACATGAAAGCTTACTGTAAAATTTATTGCAGAGCCCAAGAAATTTGAGAGATTTTCCTAGAGAGTTCTGTTGATTAAGAGAAGAAGTCAAAGCTAATTGCCAGCCGTTCAACAGAAAAATGTTTATATTGAGCAGCAAGTTAAAACCTACATGTCTCTGTATTAGCAGCCATCATTTCATAGAAATTGTGGTTTTCTTTCCTCAAAAGTTGGAGAGCAGAGATTGGAAATTGTTAGACCTCAGCTTATTATTCTTTTAAACTTTGCGGTGCCTCCTGTACACTTTAAACAAAAACACCACACATTTGCTGTCCCATTGTGTGGCTTAGCAGGAGGGATGCTGTTCTCTGCTGCCATTCTTGGTAAAAGGGATGATAAAGGAAGTTCCAGCAATCTCAAGTACATTAAGTTCTCAAACTTGCATGTAGTAAAGTTGTAAGTGGTTACCAATAACATTATTTCACTGCAGGTAAATTTTTGAAAACCTGAATGACTATAGCAGTTCTCTCATTCTGTAGCAGTTTAGTAGGATGACAGCTTCAAGTGTGATCGAAAAGCAAAACCTCTGTCTAAGGTGGCTGCAGAGGACAGATACGGTATGTATGTCTTGGAGCTGAATGGTTTTGGGTGGTCTAGGCCTCGATGGACTGACTACAGTGCTTGTATATGATGTGTTTTTTGCCTTTTCAATGTTTGTTGCCACCATGCTGAGCGGTCTGTACCACTGGGGGCTGTTTCCAGCTTGCTGGTGGCGGGAATGGTCTTGTGGGTGCAGCCCACTCCTACCAAGCCCTTGGTGCAAGTAGCCATGCAAAGTAGAGGCAAAAAGCACTCGGACAAGTGGGGAAATTTTAAGGTATGTTCTAGTCTTATGATCTTCTTGCTATTTCCATGGGGCATGCCTCGTACCTGCTCAACTAGAGAACACAGCTGTTCTTTTCAACAAGTACACAGGCACGTGTAATTATTTTATGCTGCTGATAACGTTATTGCTGAGCTTTCTGCACTGAAATCCTGGTCAAGTCTTGCCTTTCCAGCAGCTCTGAGGCGACCCGGGCAGAGGTGCCGGCGCTCCAGGGGTGCTATCGCTTTCTGGCGCTGCCAAGCAGCCGAAGGTTTCACGGCCTCGGGGTGGGGGGAGCCGGCCAGGCCTTCAAGACCAGGGGGAGGACAGGTCGGACTCCAACCCTGCCAAGTCCTTGGGCTTCGGCAGCTCTGGGACTGGAGCAAGTGGGAGCCGGCGCCTGCCCCAGGAGGAGGCGCTGTGGCTGGCTCGGCCCTCGGCTCGGCCCCCGGCCTGGCCGGTCCCGCGAAGCCACGGCGATGGCGGCCGGGCGGGAGCGGGTCGCCCGGCTCCTGCGGCAGCTGCAGCAGGCCGGGTGAGTGCGGGCCGGCAGAGGGATGGCGGCGGGGGCGAAGGCGGGTGGCCGCCGCTTTAGAAACATGAAAACCAGCGATTGCTCCCTCCCTGGGGTCTCCTTCTACCCCCTTCCGGGCGCTGACCCCCCGCTGCACACGGGCAGCCCGGGTCTCTGCTTTAGTTTTCCCTTTTAACCACGCCTCTTTATTTTTTAACCGTTTAACTAGATGTCGGTGCCCGAGCCATTGCCACACTTACTCCCAAGGTAAGACTTAATTTGTGCCTCCAAAATAACTCTGAAGGAGACCATGGCCCAGTAGAGCCGTATGTATTGGTGTAATCTGGGCAGAGAGTGTAGGTCACAGGTAGGAAAGAGAACCATCTGAAGGATAAAGTAAGCAGTCTGTTTTGCAACTCTATGATAGCAGTTGCTGGAGAAATTCACTGTTTCCACAAGCCACAAGTAACACATCCTCTCGCTCCTCCCTCTTGTCATGAGGCAAGTCCATCAGAAATTGGCTGTCTGCTACTACTGCTGTCATCACCTGAGCCATGTCCACTTTAGATCTGCTTTCGAGGGGGAACATATGCATCTGTTAAATTAGAAAAAAAGCAGGAAGCAATATGAATAGAAAGGAACTATTCACAAAAATCTGCTACGGCCTGGCAAATACTGTCGCTGCAGGCTTTTCATACATTCAGTCCTGAGAACGCAGCTCGCTTAGGCCAGGGTTGTGAAGGAAGAGCAGGTGAACTGCACCGAGTCACTCTGGGAGGAACTTCTGTTTGTGTTGACGGTATGCAGGCTATGGGAATAGCTATCAGTCTCCAGATGTTCTTAGTCATTTAATACATCCCACATGTTCCATGTTTAAAACTCTGAAGGTACCTAGTATGTATAATCTATGTATTTTCTATTAAACAAAATAGTCTTTTTGGCCATAATCTCAGCACCATGTAAGTCCAAGTGGCTTGTTTTCACTTGCTTCACTTAAAACACTTTTAAAGAATTGACATTACCATTTTACATGTGGAAAAGCTGATATTTGTTCAGATATTTGTTTAATCCAAGACAAACAAGACAGTAGCACAGTGGAGAAATGGAGTCTCATTCTTCTGCTTGTCTGCTTGATGACCTACTCAGTCATTTCAAACTAAGCACTTGTTAAATAGAAGTCTTAGTTAAGAACCCTCTCTGTAAGTTTTAGGCAGTAATTGAGTCTGTAATGTAGCAAGATGATATCAGTTCAGCACCTCTCCAAAGAGTAGGAATTGATTTAACAGTGACTGTAGCATAAAAAAAATGTTCACTGTTTCATCACAATGTTAAGAAATAGTTACATTTTTTAACTTACTTTTGAAGTAAAATTCTTCCTGAAATTTAAGTTTGGCTTAAGAATTAACAGCTGGGCACCCAATAATACTGTCAGAAAGCAAGAGAGTAAATGGCTTGGACATGTTTTTAAGCCTGTCAAGTTAATGACTGAGAATACAGCAGACTCAAACTCCAGGAGAGGTCAAATATGTACAGCCTGGCAAGAGATGGCAGTGAAAGAGCTGATAGCAGCTGGCCTGAGCCTGAATAGAAAGTGCATAAAGGATTTTAATACATCTCTCTGTTACTGTTGTGGGTCAGTGCTTCAGTGCACCCCAGAGTGTCTGTAAGACTCATTATCATGGCTCCACTCATTGAATCTGAATCCAAATTGCATATTTTCAATTAATATAGCAGACAGAAGGCATGACTTTGGCAGGAAAAGGAGAATGCCTCATCTGATCTTTTCTTGGAGAAGAATAGACTGTTTCAGTTGCTGCAGTTTTGTTTCATTTTGTGGCAAATCAGGATATGCAGGAAATGGGGAGTTTTGTGGAAATTCATGCAAGAATGAAATGGCACAGTACGAATGTGACTGAAATACTATCCTTGTCAATATCTTCTCTATTCTACTAAGTAAAATTGATAGTGACACACCAATCCTTATTAAAACTCTGTTTATTATTAGCAATGCATGCAATTTCTTATTTTTCAAGCAAGCAATTCAGTTTCACCTGCAAGTTTAGGACTAGGCAGAACTAAAAAAAGAAATATAAACACCTGTCAGTATTACTCTCATACGTACAAAAGATGTTCTCAATCCAGGTACATATGGAGGATGTCTCATGGATTTGTATTAAAATATGAATATATATGAATATATAATGAATATATGAATGTATAGTAATCAAATTAACAACTTGGATCATTTAATCTCACAAACAACAAGAGATTAAATGGGTAACTGTTACTCAGACAAGCCAAGATGATCTGAGCAAATATATTAGTGATTTTAAAAGCAAAGGAATCTGTCAACTTTAGTCTTGAGATACAGATTGAAGTAATTTTTTTGTTCCCTAATTTTACTGTTTCGTTTCTGTTTCAGTCACTGAACGACCTACGCTGGGAAATACAGACTATGCATTTGAGGTAGATTTACCAACAAAATGTATTTTATTTAAAAGTAGAATCTTTATACTTAAAAATATGAGGTTTAACAAATATTTACATGAGTATATATTTCTCTTTCATTTTGGATGTTTGGGACTAGATGCTATTTCTCCACTTTTTGCATTAAAAATATGGGGTTTTTTTGTAGATGGCCATTTCGAACATCCGATATGGAGAAGGAGTTACTAAAGAGATTGGCATGGTAAGCTCTCCTAAGCCCATCACTGATGAAAAGTTATTTTCTAAAGGGCTGCTGGTGATATCAATCCATTTGAAAAGGGAAAGCTTTGCAGCATGTGTAGTCATACATGCCATTGTAAAAAGGTTGAAACATCCTGCTGGTTAAAAACAGAAGTATGTTACATCGGTGTTGCTGTGGTATGAGTGGAGGTGTGAAGGGCAGCTTTGTAGATAATTAGATTGTTGATGATTTGCCAGAATTATGCAGCAATATTTTTCTGTGACAGGGAATTTAACTCAAAAAGTTTTGAATCCCAGTGACTCACGAGGATTTTCTCAAGATCAGTTTTGTCTCTTCCAGTGCTCATTAAAATGAATCAGAGAGTTTCCATTAAATTAAGTGGATATTTATTCAGCTCTGAGTTTGCACTGCACAAGTGCAGAACTTTTTGTTTCAGCAATGTGAGGTGATTCACCTGAGTACATTATTCCAGTTTGTATTTATTGTTGGGCTTTTTTAATTCATTACTTTTTTCCTCTCTCATTGGCATTTATGGCATTAACAGTTCTCTTTTTTATTTGCAAATCTGTATGGTGTATTAGCAGTCCATAAATGAAGTTAGACAGAACTTCTGTCTTTAAACAGCATTAGGATTATTTGGAATGCATGTATGGTATAGCTATTGTGACAATTAATTTAGCAAAGCTTAGGACGTAGTATTATTTTTCCTCTTTTTGCCACCTTATCTTGATTTTTCAACAATAAATTAATATTCAGTATTAAATTTTCAAGATTTTAATGCTGTGCTTGAGTAGGCACTTAGGGGAAACCTAACCTGTGCCTTTTTATGTCATAGGAGTTGTGTAGGAGAAAAATATTTTGAAAAAAAAAAATCACATTTTACTGTAGTCTTAATGTGGTTTTCAATTGTTCAGCACCTTTAGCGTTCATGTTCTTCTATCTTAAGACTCAAGTTTGGCAGCTTTATATTTTCTGCTGTTTTCTGGTGGTTAATCCTCTTTAGCTGATACTGTTTCAAAAAAATTACAGCAATCAACTATTTTTAGGTTATTTTTTAAATTATCATTAAATGGTTCCATGGATTTGGATCAATATTTAAATAGTCCAGTTGATTTTAAACCACTTGTTTGTTTTTCTGATTCATCATTGTTGTAGGACTTGCAGAATCTTGGTGCTAGAAGAGTTTGTTTGATGACAGATAAAAACCTCTCCCAACTCCCTCCTGTGAATGCTGTATTGAATTCCTTGGCAAAATATGGTATAAACTTTCAGATGTATGACAATGTCCGGGTGGAGCCAACAGACCAAAGGTACTACTTCTGACAGTACGTCCTGGGCTTTTACAGTACGTCCTGCAGCTGTTGTAACACCTCTTTGTGACCTCTACTCTGGTCTTAGTTTTTCTCTGTACTGCTTTTCTCACGACTAATTGGAAAGCTTTTCTTGTTTTCCAAGTTTCCTGGACGCCATTGAATTTGCTAAAAAGGGCGAGTTTGATGCCTATGTTGCTGTTGGAGGTGGGTCTGCAATAGACACCTGTAAAGCTGCCAACCTGTATGCATCCAGCCCTACGTCAGACTTCTTGGATTATGTCAATGCTCCTATTGGGAAAGGGAAGCCTGTCACTGTGCCCCTCAAGCCACTCATTGCAGGTAAAGCAGGAAGTGGAGGGGTGTGAAGAGGGAGAGCTAGGGGAAGGAGAGTTATTCTGCATTCCATACGATATTTCTACTGAAATCAGTTTACCATGATTGTTTCAATTTTGTTTGGGCTTACTTCTCCTCCCATTCAGCAGCAACTGTGCCATTTACTTCAGTGTAAGTAAACCCACAGTTTTTGTCACATTTGTCTTGTTTAGCTGAGTTTGACTCTTTTTACTGAGAAAAGAGATCTAAGTGGCTGTTTCTCTTTGGCCTGTTGGCTGTGGATCAGGGATACCTCAGAGATTTTCCTGGATCCTGTATTGTTGGTGACGTTAGTATTGTGGTTTTATGTATTTATTTTACAATATCATGTGTAACTTATAATTTGTTGTTATCCCCATTCTTCCTTTTAAGTTCCTACAACAGCTGGAACTGGAAGTGAAACCACTGGTGTTGCCATTTTTGACTTCAAAGAACTAAAAGTAAAAACTGGTGAGGTTTGGGTTGGGTATTTTTGGCTACAATTCAAGACAGTTGCTTTTCCAATGTCTTCATTATTTCCCTGCCTGGAAAAAAAGGGATACTGCATGGCATTTCAGGTGTCATTTTGTTTGATTCAACTGCCACAGGCAAATTTGAAGAGCTTAAATGTTTCCTCTTTGAATTAAATTTATAGCACATTAACATAATGAAATACCTATGTAATACAAGTGGATTATAGTTTGAAGGCAAAACAGGAAACTAAAATCCTCCAAGTCCTAAAATGCCAGAAAATGTTAATTGCAAAGGAAATTTCTACTTAGACTCAGGGTCAACCAACTGTTCCTTATTTCCTCTGTGTTTTTCTTTCTGCTTTTAAGACTTCTTTTTCTTTGTTGCGTAATTGCAACCAAATGTTTCTGTTTCTGACTTTTGAAACCTCAGGCCTGAGATGCTGTGCAAATGAGGGGCACTGTCTTCTTTTGGCTTTTTCATACCTGGCAAATAAAGAATAAGGCTAAAATGTCATCTTAATCTTCATAGCCATTTTGAGCTTTTACTTCTAAACATGTGGATTTTATATGCCACACAATCTACAATACTTGGGACCCAAATCGGTGTGCTAAGCAGTTCCGACCATAGCTCACAGTTTTCTAGTCGATACATAGTCCATCTGTCTGTATAGCTCTCAATGCTGCATCTGTGTCCCCTTAAAGAAAAAAATGAGGGCATGTTTATTACAGATGCTGAAGACAGCAATTAGCAATTGCAAGAGACTGTAGACACAAACCAGTCTTGCCCTCTGGTTGTTCACAGAAGATATAAATCCAAGAATGCTGTTGCAAATTACATTCAGCACAGTCACAGAATAAAAGAATGGCAGAGGTTGGAAAGGACCTCTAAAGATCTAGTCCAACCCCCCTGCCAAAGCACGTCCACCTAGATCAGGTCACACAGGAACGCGTCCAGATGGGTTTTGAAAACCTCCAGAGAAGGAGATTCCACAAGCTCCCTGGGCAGCCTGTGCCAGGGCTTCATCACCCTCACAGTAAAATAGCTTTTTCTTATGTTTACATGGAACTTTTTGTGCTTCGGCTTCATCCCATTATCCCTTGTTCTGTCATGGGACACTACAAAATGCTGCCCCGTCCTCTTCACATATGCTTTGTAAATACTTCTAAATATTAATGAGGTCCCCCCTCAGTCTCCTCCAAGCTGAACAGCCCCAGATCCCACAGCCTTTCCTCATAAAGAAGATGCTCCAGTCCCCTGATCATCTTGGCGGCCCTGCACTGGACTTTCTCCAGAAGTTCTCTGTCCCTCTTGAGCCGGGTAGCCCAGAACTGGACACAGGACTCCAGATGAGGCCTCACCAGGGCAGAGTAGAAGGGGAAGCAGAACCTCCCTTGACCTGCTGGCCACACTCTTCTTGTTGCATCCATGGATGCCATTGGCCTTCCTGGACATGAGGGCACATTGTTGGCTCATGGTTACTTTATTATCTATCAACCAGGACTCCCAGGTCTCTCTCTGCAGAGCTGCTCTCCAGCAGGTCAATCCCCAGCCTGTACTGGTGCGTGGGGTTGTTCCTTCCCAGATTCAAGCCGATCAAGATCCTGCTGAATGGATCCCCCAGCCTTCTGGGGAATCAGCCAGTCCTCCCAGTTTGGTGTCATCAGCCAACTTGCTGAGGGTACACTCTGTCCCCTCATTCAGGTCATTGATGAAGATGTTGAACAAGACTGGCCCCAGAACTGTGGAACTCCACTGGCCACAGGCCTTCAACTCAAGTCTGTGCCATTGATCACCACCCTCTTGGCTCTGTCATTCAGACAGTTCTTGGTCCATCTCACTGTCCCCTTATCCAACCCACTCTGCCTGAGCTTTCTGATGAGGATGTTATGGGAAGACAGTGTCAAAAGCCTTGCTGAAGTCATGGTAGATGACATCTGCTGCTCTCCCCTTGGTGAATCCATGTTGACTTGCCCTGATAACCATCTTTTCCTTCATGTGTTTAGAGATGGCATCCAGGATGAGCTGTTCTATCACCTTTCCAGGGATGGAGGTGAAGCTGATCCACCTGTAGTTTCCCAGGTCCTCCTCTTAACTTTTTTTGAAGACTGGAGTGAGATTGGCCTGCCTTCAGTTCTCAGGCACCTCACCTGTCCTCCACATTCTTTTGAAAATGATGAAGAGTGGCTTAGCAATAACATCAGCCAGCTCCCTCAGCACTCACAGATGCATCCTGTCAGGTCCCATAGATTTTTGAGTGTGCAGCTTGCCCATCAGGTCTCAAACCCCATCCTCATCCACCAAGGGAAAGTCTTCCATTCTCCAGACTATCCTACTATCCTCCAGGGACTGGGCTTCTCGAGGGCCGACCTTGGCAGTGAAGACTGAGGCAAAGAAGGCATTCAGTAGTTCTGCCTTCTCTGCATCCTCTGTCACCAAGGCACCTTCCTTGCTCATCAGCAGGTTCACGTTTTCCCTAATCTTTCTTTTGCTGCTGATATATTTGAAAAAGCCCACCTTGTTTTCCTTCTCTTGCCAGGTTTAATTTTCCAAAAGGGCTTTGTCCTTCTTGGTTTTGTCCCTGCATACACTGGCAATGTTCCTTTACTCTTTCCAAGCAACCAGGCTCTTTTTCCAACTTACAGAGATTTCTTTCTTCTCCTTGAGTAGTCCAGTAGTTCTTTTTTCATCCATGTAGGCCTCTTGCCTCCTTTTTCTGATTTTCAACTTGTGGGGACACACCAATCTTGGGCTTGGAGGAAGTGGTGCTTGAAGATCAACCAGCTTTCTTGGGCACTCCTACCATCTAGAATCCTGTCCCATGAGACTCTTCCAAGCAGGTCTTTGAAGAGGCCAAAGCCAGCTTACCTGAAGTCCAGGGTTGCAACCCAGCTTGGTGTCCTGCTTCTTCCACACAGGATCTGTCTCATGGTCACTGCAGCCAAGGTTGCCTCCAACCTCACATCCCCAGCCAGACATTTTTTGTTTGTTAGCACCAGGTCCAGCAGCACAGCTCTCCTTGTTGGCTCCTTGACCACTTGTGACATAAAGTTTTCATCAACATTCTGTAGGAACCTCCTGGACAATGCGTGCCTGGCTGAGGAGATATAGATATATGTATATAGCAAATATATAGGGTGATTAAAGTCCCCCATGTGGACCAGGGATTGAGATGGTGAGGCAGCTCTCAGCTGTTTGTAGAAGGCCTCATGCACATCCTCTTCCTGATCAGGTGGTTTATAGTGAACTACCACAATTGTATCACCCATATTACTCTGCTCCTTAATTCTCACCCTTAAGCACTCAACTTGCCCCAACTTGTCTAGGCAGAGCTCAATGCACTCTAGTTGCTCACTTATATAGACAGCAACTCTACTACCTCCCCACCAGTCATTTTGGATGTATCGGCTACTCAGGGAGGATTACAGAGAGAGAACACTGTCTGGAATAATTTACTTCAGGTGACAGACTCAAATCATGTAACTCTCTAACAGAGACCATCATAGTAAGACTTAGACCCTTCCTTCTTGTTCTTTGTTTTTATCTTCATAGTATCAAATAATTTCCCCTCATTATTGTTGTGTTTTGAATCTTAGGCTTGTCTTGTCCTATTTTGTTGCAAAAAAATCTTTAACTCATTCTCCTCACATATTGCAGGTATTGCTTCAAGAGCCATTAAGCCAACATTAGGCATTGTTGATCCTTTGCATACCCTGTCTATGCCTGAGCGAATAGTGGCCAACAGTGGCTTTGATGTGCTTTGGTGAGTTTTCTATGTGGGCTGCTACTTGAATTTATTACAATTTTGTATTTTTACTCTGATGATTGTAGAGAAGTAATACCTTTTAGGAGCAGAAAAGGATAATCTTTTTTCTCCGTTTCCAGTTCATGTTAAGGTGCTCTCTGTTGTACCTTCCTCTTTACTTAATTTCACTACCTTCCTCAGAATGCGCGGAAACAAATCACTCATTTGCAGAAACTGTAGTGGTTTTGCAGCACATGGGAGAAACCATTTTTTTTCCAGGATGGCTGTTGTCAGGGAAGAGAGTCCAGGTGGCCCTTTTTAAGAGATCAAGAAGACAGTTAATCACAATTGTGACAGTGTTTAGCATGTCTCTCAGATATGGCAGGGAATGGAGAGTAAGGATTTGCCACATGTCAACAAAAATTTGTGAGGGCTTGTGGGTTGCTGAAAGGTCTTAGTCCAGTTATGACCATCTTCAGAGTCTCTCTCATAATATGCTTTTCACTTGGCATAATTTTTTTTTTTCATCTTAAACCTACAGATTTTAACTGCCCAAAATGCATGGAAGTTTCTATTCAGAGGGTCAGAGCTTGCTTTGCGTCTGGGTGCTGTGTGTATTAAAGCAATAGATGTGTTACGAAGCTGTGTGATCTCTCAGGCTTGGTGAAGTATCCTGAACTACAGCGTCTGTAATGGCATTGATGCATTTGTTCATAGGTGCAGATGGTTTGCCTGTAGCTTTGTACATCTAAATGTGACAGTTTAGGCAGTGCCCTTCTTTATGTAGTGAGATTCATATCTGGGAGATGAGACTGTTGACAGTTCCACTGAGCTTGAATATCATGCTCCTATATTTTAAAAAGAAAGATAACTTACAGTGCTTGCAGTGCATACAGCCTCTTACAGTTCCTGTTGTGCAGGAAGGAAATACAGCCATTGCAGATACACAGAGTTCTTCAGTGAAAAGTGTTGCACCCTAAGATGCCAGTTCATCCAGCCTAACTTACAGCATGGTGGGAGGTGATGGGTTATGGCTGCATTTGGATTTTGCCTTCTGTGCCTTCAAAGGGCAGCAAAACGGAGCTCTCCCACTTAAATAATTTGAAATATTTTTCAGCCATGCTCTAGAATCCTACACTGCTCTTCCTTACAACATGCGCAGCCCGTGCCCTTCAAATCCCATCAACCGACCAGCTTACCAAGGCAGCAACCCCATCAGTGACGTCTGGGCTCTTCACGCTCTGCGCATCGTGGCTAAATATTTGAAAAGGTAATACGTTTAACAGCCACCCTCTTTGCAGTATGTTCAGTCTTCAGTTCCCAAACACGGATGCTTAGAATGTTCTGGATGAGGGTATTGTGTGCAGTCTCAGTAAGTTCACAGATAACACCAAGCTGGACAGAAGCGTAGACCTGCATTGAGGACAGGAATGCTCTTCAGAGGGACCTGGACAGGCTGGAGCAATGGACTGAGGCCCACCGCATGAGGTTCAACAAGGTCAAGCACTGAGTCCTGCCCTTGGGCCACAGCAACCTCATGCAATGCTACAGGCTTGGGGCAGAGTGGCTGGAAGGCTGTCTGGTGGAAAAGAACCTGGGGTTGTTAATCAGCAGCCAGCAAAATATGAGCCAGCAGTGTGCTCAGGTGGCCAAGAAGGCCAATGGCAGCCTGGATTGTATCAGAAATTGTGTGGCCAGCAGGACCAAGGAAATTATTTTCCCCATGTACTCATTGCTGGTGAGGCCACACTTCAAATACCGTGTTCAGTTTTGGGCCCCTCACTACAAGAAGGACACTGAGGTGCTGGAGGGTGTCCAGAGATGGGCAACGAAGCTAGTGAAGGAATGGTCTGGAGAACAAGTCTGAGGAGGAGCAGCTGAGAGAACTGGGGTTGTTTAGCGCGGAGAAAAGGAGTCTGAGAGAAGACATGATCACTCTCTGCAACTACCCTAAAGGAGGCTGTAGTGAGGTGAGAGTCGATCTCTTCTTACAAGTATTGAGTGATGATACATGAGGAGCTGGGCTCACATTGTGCATGGGGAAGTTTAGTTGGGAAATTAGGAAGAACTTTTTCACTGAGAGACTTGTTTAGCACTGGAACACGCTGCCCAGGGAGGTGATGGAGTCACCATCCCTGAGATAATCAAAAGATTAGGCAAACTACTATATTAAACCTTCATTTCCTACCCTGGATTTCTCTTAAATAAAACAAAAATATTTTCAAATAAAATTTAGAGTAAAATTAGAGTTACTAGGCTGTCTTGAGGACAACTTTGCCTTTGTGACTCTGTTTCATAAGTTCTCAGAATTATTTCAAGCTGCTCAGTTCATAGGAAAGCAGCTTCTGCATATTTTTCAAAGGATCTTTATAAAGGGAAATGTAACAAGCTGAAGGATATACTGCTAGTGTCAGTTCTGTGACCTTCACTGTAAATTCATTGTACATCCATCAAGAAGGTTACATGCAGTTAAAAATGTGGAAAGAGATCCTTTTACTGAAAAATAGTCCATGCTTAGAAGACCTTCAATTTAGATTGTTTTGATTTGACAGGAGTTGGGTTTGATCCCTGTCGATGACATTTCAGTTTGTATGCAGCTTTGTACAGTGCCAGGTGCACTTCTAATACAGATCAATGTGGGGTTTTTTTTTATAAAAGACTTTTTAGAGTACCTGCTTAGTCAAAGTAGTTGTTTATTGTTCCTGTGGAATCTACTCTTGAGACATTTTCTCCATGTTGTCAAAAGTATTTGAATGGTCTGACATGTAGGAAGGGAAGGAAGGAACCCTGTCCTCTCCTCACACAGACAGTGGGGTCCAGACTATATGTACATAGGGA
The DNA here is from genome assembly GCF_028858725.1 of Colius striatus. Lineage (NCBI taxonomy): Eukaryota > Metazoa > Chordata > Aves > Coliiformes > Coliidae > Colius > Colius striatus. The sequence goes on from NC_084762.1 coordinate 61,374,834, forward strand.
GCCATACACAGGATTGCCTAAGTAGTTTAAGCTAATTTACTAGTTGCCTAATTGTTTAAACCACCACTGAGATGAATATGGCTAAATTCACTCTATTTACTGAGGTTTTGGAAAAGTGAAAGGAAATTTGCCTCTCACTGAATCACTTTGATGTACTTACTGATCCAAAAGCAAGATTGTTTTCTGACTGAAGTGTGACCCAGTCCCATTTCCAGCATTTTTATTTCAGCTTATCTTAGAGATTTTTGTGTGTTTGTCTATAAAGAAGCCCTCTCTCTTTTCTCTACCCTGAACTACCAATCCATCTGTGAATTCACTGATACCTTTGTGTCCATGGTGCACAGAGCCATCAGGAATCCTGATGACCTGGAAGCAAGAGCCCACATGCACCTAGCAAGTGCTTTTGCTGGTATTGGCTTTGGTAATGCTGGTGTTCATCTCTGGTGAGTACAGAAAAATATCAAGCCCATCTGAGGTCAACTTCTAGCTGCTGTTTGTTTCAGACTGTCAAAGACATCACTGCCTTTGTTGCTGAGTATATAGTAAGCATTCTAGCTTGGCCTAGGAGAAATTGATGGGCTCTTGGTATTATGTGTATGAGGGTTATGTATCCTGCCTTGTAATGCTGAAATCTAATCATATGAAAATTACAAAACATGGCCTTCTTTATCTTCCTTGAGAGTAAAAGCCATAGTTAGGGGGAAAAAAAAACCAAAAATCCCCAAACATCTATGACATTTAAAATGGTGGATTTTATGCTAGCTGTTCTGCAGTGAGACCATAATGAGGCAATCTTGTGCCGTTCCTGAACTGGTGCAATTGTCTGTAAATTTGCCCGTGGGGTAGGCATTCAGCAGGCTGAAATAAGCTGTAATTAGTGTTGCAAGGCAATGTAGTTTCAGATGAGTGAAAATCTCAGAGAAGCAAAGCTTAAGCCTGAATCGTGTAGAGAAGTTATTAGTACTCGTTCTCTTCAGAGACTTTCCTTTCATTCATTTTGTTTGAGCAAATCCACTCTTTAATTCTGCTTTAAAATTGATGGGGTGTTTTTTCAGGCAGTGTGATCAGGTAGGGATGCAGATGATGCTATTTTTGGCATATCTGTATTAGTAACTGAGCACTTTTCAGTCCAGACAGCAGAGTAACGTAACTTCACACTCACAAAGTAAGGCTAGGTCCCTAAGGTGCAGAAGAGTGAGGGCTGTCTGTACACAATATCTGTAGCATAGTTGTACCTAAATATCTTTTGAGCGTCTCTGCCTAAGAGACTTGCATGCAGAAGCCTGACCCCACAAAAGGCTGAACACAAATTTTCCAGGCACGAGGAGAGCTGCCCTAACCACTTTTCTCTCTACTCTATTCCAGCCATGGAATGTCTTACCCTATTTCTGGTTTGGTGAAAACTTACAAACCAAAGGATTATAATGTGGATCACTCTTTAGTGGTAAAACTTGGTTTATCTTTGTTTTTGTATTCTACATTTCAATCCTGTTGTCTCACATTAATAAGTATTACAGCACATTGAAGTTGAAAGTACATGTCCTGTTGATGTGACTTTTTTTTCCTTTTTCCTCGTGTGTTTTCTCCCCAGCCACATGGCCTTTCTGTGGTGCTGACATCCCCAGCAGTGTTTGCTTTCACAGCACAGATACTTCCGGAGCGGCACCTGGAAGCTGCAGAGATACTAGGTAGGGATCTGTGTGAGTACAACTTACCCATACAAATGGAATTCTTTCCAAAGTGTCTTCTCAGGAGGAAAAAGAAGGAAAAAAAATATGTTCAAGCATTTCTAGTTGGTTGTGGCAGTGGTTTTAAGTTTAAAAAACAAGATCCTGGTGTCTCCCTGAGTTACACATAATGCAAACTTAGATAGAATAATGCTACATTTTTATATTGGATGTTCGATACATTAGTTAGAGAAGCAAGCTGGAGAAGTCTGCATCTTGGCCAGAAAACTGGGCAGCTGAAATTAACTGCAGATCTGTTATGAATCAGGAGAGAGTAGCTGTGATTGGCGTCTCTCTTGGTGCATGATGGAGACTAGTTACTTCAGAGGAGATACTGCAAAACAAACTAGCACTCAGGTGTGTCCATTAGCTCAGAGGAAGAATTTTACCTAACTAATTCCCTGCAGTGGCAGCAAATTAGGGCAAAGTGTTCCAAATCACTCCTGCTCTTTTCCATGGTACACAACCATGGGTTTTACTGTTTCTAATGTAGGCCTAAGCTTGTTTGTAAGTGTTGGGATTTCACAGTGGCCAGTGTCAAGGGAAAAAAAGGAGTAGCTGTCTTGTGGACATATCTATGATGGCTGAGAGGTGGGTTAATGAACAAAGTGACCTTTCCTCCTTAGTAGAAAAAAGTTCATGTTGCAAGCTAACAGCTCATTTAAAGGTTGCCTTTTCATACAGTGCTTTGTTTTCTGTGTAACCTGCCACCAGAAGGTTTCCTAGAGAGGGGATATATCTTCCTTGCACCCTCAGCATGGCTGTGTAGTAAATTAGCTTTTGGTGGAGCTGGTAGCAGTCTAGCTGTGACAGCTTGGCTCTGTTGTGGGATAATTTATTTACATGTAGAGTCGAGTTTTCTGTCTGTACTAGATTGTGTGCTGTAGCTGAACTGCTGCTAATACCTACTCTCGCTAACGAGCAGCTGCCGTCACATGCACAGCAATGTAGAGAGCAGAGAGATGGTGGTTAGGGCAGCTTTCCTGGTATAGGGAAAATTTGTGCTCAGTCCTTTATGTGATCAGCCTTTTGAATGCAAGTCACAGCAATCCAGTCATATGTACAACTTCCTTATATAAGTAATCTGAAAGCCTTGTGGATTTTGAGAAAGAGTGGGACTTTTCTATAGACAATGAAAGAATCACAGTATTTCACAAAGGATGTAAACCAACATGATTAGAAAAATTGTTTTTGGGAAAAATGCCATTTATTTTACAAATATTGGCTATGGGGTTGTTCAGCCCTCCTCCGAAGTATGCAGTCCTGCCTGTGGTCAAAACCTGAACACAAACCTAGCTGGAACTGTATACTCAGCTACAAAATGTCTGTGTTCCTACAGCCGTAACACACGACTCAAAGCAGACTAAGAAAGTGTTTATGGATAACTGGCCAGCATAGTGTATCAGAGAATTTGCACTTTGGCTCCTTGATTTTAAAACAAATGGTTGAAAAGCAGTTCCTTTAGGTTTTGTGGTCTGAACTGCTGCCAGAAGTTCTGTTCCTAAAAGCCTGGTTAATTTTTTGAATATAAATTTAAACTACGTTATTGCTTGCCTTGCTGTAAAGGGACTCTGCTGAAAACATGTCACATGGAATCGAATTTGTTAATTCCCACTTGGTCTGTTTACTTCTGATTCAAGTCCAGAGTCCAACTGACTGCAATAGCTGATTTAAATCTGTCATGTTGCCAAATGCAATGACTAAGAAGGTATTTTATAACATGAAGCAGATTACTAAATAGTTATGTTGTGTGTATGTACAGCTGTGAACTTGGGTACGTCCAGAAAAAGCTTCATACCTCCCTGGGTGGGTTCTTAAACAGCTGAAATCGGTGTGCGTGTGTGGGGCCAGAAGTTTTCTAACTACAATGAAAGACTGATGTATCCTTTAGGTTGAGCACAGAGAAAGTACTAGAACTATGGTAATATTTTAAAACTGCACTTCACATTTACTGACCTTTACTTCCTTCCTCCCTTTCCCTTTTACTTTACTCTCTGAAGATACTGGATTTTTTGCCCCAGTATAAACTCAAACTGCATGGCATAAACCCAACAGCACAAAACATCGTACAAGACTCTTGTCATACCTTATTTATCAATTTCTCCCAGACATTGCCTACTACAGTACTGCTAGTCTTACTACCCAAATATCTCTTCAAATGAGCCTGTTGCTCTCCTGATCACTTAAAACCCTTTGAATGTTACACTGAACTGCATGAGGATCACTGAAAATATTTTTCCTGTAGCTATGTTGTGCTCTTACTCATCTCTCAGTATTGCACTTGAACCTCACATAGTTCTGGTGTAACATCATTGAGGTTACACAGAGAACAAATTTAACTCAGCTTTGTTTGAAAAGAAATCATATGGAGGAACCTGTGTCTTCTATCTGGACATGTGTTTATTATCACTTTGAAGCAAGTCCTAACCATTCATTGAAGTGGGGGAGGCAAGCTGTTCTTGGGAATCTTTTATATTGATGCTTTCATTACTGTTCAGTACACGTTTCAAAGATACCAGTTCCTCCTCTTGACTTCTACATTGACCTACACAAGCCATCACGTACTCAAATGGCAATAAGTTTAGGGTATTCTTAACCCCTTGAACACTACCCTGCCACCTCCTTGTCTTTCTCAGCCGACATGCTCTGGTACTCGGTTTGAATGTGTCACTGATGGGACAGCGCCGTCCGTGGTTTGCGTGTCCTCTAGGTGTCAGCAAACTCAAGGCCCTAAAATAAATCTAACGTTTGGCACACTGTCCGTAAAAATAAATGCCACTGACGTTCATGGGTTAGCTTCTTTCCACCCCTCAGTTAGTCCGGCTGAAAAGCGTTTCTGCCTGTAAGCACCAAGGGAAAGGAAGTTAACCTCATGTGGCGGTTAGTCTTTCTGGCAGCAGTTACCTGCTTCTCCTGATCTTGTTTTATTTCACCCATCGCAAACTGTTCCAAATGTAAAATGAAGACTGGTTCCTCTTTTTACTTCACGTTGCTTTTAGGGCAGTGACTGTTATGTATGGATGTGTATTCAGCTGATATTATGATTAAATTAAGTCCAAGACAGGCTTCCTCCGCTCTCTCCACCCTACAGTCAAGGCATTATGTCTTATTTTAGGAGCTGACATCCGTGCTGCCAGAATCAAAGATGCAGGGTTTATTTTGGCAGACACGCTCCGGAAATTCCTGTTTGATCTGAATGTTGATGATGGCTTAGCTGCAATTGGGTATTCTAAAGCAGACATCCCTGCGTTAGTCAAAGGCACTCTGCCTCAGGTAAGACAGAAAGCAAAGCAGTTTTTCTTGTCAAATGAAACAGAACAGATTTTTTTTGAAAGAAAAACAGAAGTGTTTCTTCTCAAGTAAATGTTATTTCTAGCCCTACATGAAAACAATTACAATGAATAAAATTGTGGGTAGTCAACTGTATTTTGTTTCGCAGCTGCACGGTTTAGGTTTCTCTTTTCAGTGAGATGGAGTGCATGCTGCAGTCTGTTCTTCGCATGGGTTCAGAAAGAGTGGCTAGATGTTTCATGGCTTTTTTAAATGTCACATTTCTGAAAAAGAGGATGTTTTTCATAGACCTCTGATCTTTGTAGAAGATACTGCTGTTTCCTAACGATCTCTGTTAATTATGCATGCAGGATGGGTTATAGATAAAGCCTTAAGACCAAGTGCTATCTGATAAGAATGATAGAGCTCATTTTGCATGAAACTTTTCCATATTGAGAAGCTGCACTTTTCTCCCCAGATGGCTTTTTTGTTCCATTGACCCCCATCAGAATTTGAAATAAGGTCCCCTGGGATGATATAGATTAAACTTGTAATACCCTTTATTGTTTCATTGCTTACAAAGACACCAGGAAAGGCAACACACCACTCCAGAAGCAAACTCCAGTGTATTGCTTGTAAAAAGGCCATTTGATTCATATGCTACAGACTGTTCTATCTACTTAGGATTTATTTCCACCAGGTAGCAAGGCTGAAAGGTTATTTGCTTTTTACACCATGGCTAGTTCTTGTCATTCATAAATCTCAGAGCAACTTGTAACAGAGGGTAAATGTAAATATAAAAATGCCTATTTTATACCTGAGAAAGTGACATAAAGGTGAAACTATTTAGTATTACACACAACAGAGCAGTGGCAAAGCCAGGAGAAAAACAAAGGTCTCTGAGTGCCTACCAAATAGGTTATGCAAGTAAATTGTTATGAAGCATTCTGGAGGTTTCTTTTGATCAGTCTGTTTCTTTAAAACAGTGTGGTTGAGGTCATCACAAATACAACATCTCACTGAAAGCATGTTTTGGGTAGCTGGGGGAGGTTCTTCAGCAAAAGATGTTAAGGAGGTTTTTGTTTGTTAGCTTAGCTCAAATTGGCTTTTAATTCATTTACTGTCATCTCACGGCATTGATGATTAAGTGTACTGTGTGAAATGAGATGACTCAATTGTTTCTCAGACCTCATTTCTGAGTATGAGATGTAACATGATGAAAATATATTAGTGTTCCTTAATAGTCCATTACGACTCACAGAGGTAGTTAATTTGGTTTAATCTTTGGTGTGTTTTTTTCTTTTCACCCTGCAGTAGGTTTTCTTTGGAATGCAGCACTGGCCCGTTCACGTCCGCAGGACAGAGCAAGGCAGGGCAGGGCAGTGATGACAGCATGAAGTAGTTTGTGCACACTGTGAAGTGCAGACTGCAGGAAAACAAAACTCATCTGCTCTAACTGCATGGACATGGAGTGAGAACTCCTTGGGGACAAACATTTAGACTTGAAGTTAAAACAGAATTGTGCTTTCCTTTCTAAGTAAGTCTGCTGAAACTGATCCTGTTAACAGACTGCAGTGAGTCTAGCAAAGAAGGTGCTCTCCCAAGGCCTAAGGTGGCTGTTCATGTGATGGTGTTTGAGACAGGGAGTGCTGGAAATGAGAGATGGCAGAAGGGCTGTTCTCTTGCCCACCCACCCCCTGTAGACATATCAGAGGCAGCTACAATGGGGCTGAACCACTGATGAGCTCAGAGCTGCACATTTTTGGCACTAGACCAGAATGCTCTGAGTCAGACAGAGGGAACTGGGGCCTTACTGTCTGTGCACCAGCAAATACCAGCAGGCTTGTGCAGAGGGAGTGCTGGTGCCTGTGTGCCAAGTGAGACATAGAAAAGGAGCTTCCCTTAGCTGGAAAGTGCTGCAGTCTGTTGGGGTGATTATCTCCTGTCAACCTCTGTGACTTTACACATAACTGTCCATCTCAGTACACAGGAGGGCTGCAATTTGACCCAGAGTGTCTTCATGTAAGCGTGATGAATTTACTGTGTACTTGAGCATTGATTGTTATATTTTGCATATTGTGAGTCTGAAAAAAAACAAGATTATTTTTGGCCTAGTGCTGTTTAAATTGTCCATCCCATTTCAAAACTGCAGAGAAGTATCTGGGTCTGTGTGCATGGCTGCACTGGTCAGAGCTGGGGGAAAAGGTGTCATTTGCTTGCTGCTACTGCACCAGCAAAGCTTCTCGTGTAGGTGAGGTTATACACACAGAGCTGCACTTTTCAGACTCATCACAAGCCATGCTCACCATGGTTATGAACTGCGAATCTCTCTGGGCTCACTTCCTCACCATGCTAGACTGATATTTCACATGTGAGGCTCATAGTGTGGTGACGTCTCCTGCCCTGTAACCACATCCAGCCTGTCCACAAATCGCAGCCCCATGGGTGCGGAGGGAAGTGGAGCCGCTGCAGCATTGCACTGATCTGAGCCTCCCCCAGGGCGGGGGGGCTGGAAGAAGCCCTTCCCTAACATCCCACTTCGTGAGTGAGGCAAGGCCCCTAGCAAATGCCATCCACTGTCTTATGTGAGAAAGGAGGGAGGGAAATGTAGAGTTTTTACTGGGACAGCCTCTTCCGTGAGGGAGATGTTGGAACAGATTGTAGCAGAAGAAACTGGTTATGAGGTGTTGAGGGACATGGTTTAGTGGTGGCCTCAGCAATGTTAGGTTAATGGTTGGACTTGATGATCTTAAAGGTCTTTTCTAGCCAAAATGATTCTATGATCCCATTGATGTTATGCCCTTTCAGCTGAGTGTTTCTGCAGTAATTGAATACCTACTGTAATACAGCTCCTCATCCTCAGTAGCACAGGGGTTTTCTGAATTGCCATCCCTGCCTTTGTGGTTATTTTGTCAAGTGGAGCAATGAAGCATATACCTGAGTTTCATTTCAGTCAGTGGGCCTTCAGATTCTGTTGAATCACCACGCAAATGAAGATCAACCACAACTATTTTGTATTCCGATTCCAAGGTGTCAGGCTATTTATTAAGCACTTTCACCACCGTCCCTTGCTATGTCTGTCTTTTTAGAGTCTGAGTTGCAAGCACTGTGTCCTCTCCCCAGCTACAGTGCTTTCTGGGCTTTGAGGAATGTTGGATTTTTAAAATCTTGGTCTTTAAAAATTGAACCTCTAGTTCCAGTGCCATCAAATTAATTTTAAAATGGACTATATTTCCAGGATAATAGCCTGCAGCATGATGCTGACATCTGTGACTGATAGGCCCCGTGTTTGAAGTCCTCGACTTTGCAAATCAACTGCATTCTAATCTTGCTTCTGTGTATTTAATTATAGGCAATTTTATCTAAGGTGTTATTGAAAGTGCTGTACTGTTGATGATGTTTCAGCCTTAATTACTTGATCACTTATTTGCTAAACCTTGTTCTTTGCTGTGAAGGATGTTAACAGAAATGTTCAGCTACTGTGTGATTAAATGTATTGGTAATCTTCTGTAATCCAGTTTCTCTTTAACCTTTCAGGAGAGAGTGACTAAACTATCACCACGTCCCCAGACAGAAGAAGATTTATCTGCTCTCTTCGAGGCTTCCATGAGGCTTTATTAGCTTAAACAGGTTGTTCTGAAAAGTGTGCTCTGTCCTAACATAAAGGTAATTTTGTATAGATGTGAGGCTAAATTTGTTTAGAGAATGGGAGAACTTGAGTACCTTTGAGTTCTGTTCCATTGTCCACTGCCAAAAGGTTGAGTAATTAATCTGTAACTAAATATTACTTTGAAATGAAAGCCTGACTGCATTTTTTCTTGCTCAGTAGTCAGTGGTATTAACTTGCATAAAAACTGTAGCAGATTTGTCATTTTACTGAACGTTTTCATGTGCTTTAGAAGTTGGAAAAAGGGATATTCCAAACCACTTTGTAAATTATGCTTTTAATTTAAATTGTCCATGGTTTTGTTTTAAAAAATTACCCTAAGAAAAACATTAGATCAGTTTTAATTAGAGAAGGAGTGTTCCCCTGCAGAAAATGTCAGCTTACTCTATTCTGTTCTACCTTGTCACATTTTTACCATCTGGCTCTGCTAAGGTGGCTATTGAGTCACAGAATGGTAGGGGTTGGAAGCTCTAGAGATCATCTAGTCCAATCCCCTGCTAAAGCAGGTCCACCTCCATCAAATTGCACAGGAACACATCCAGGCGGGTTTTGAAAACCACCAGAGAAGGAGACCCCCACACCCTCCCTGGGCGGCAGCTTCTGAACTGGGGTGCTTTTTTGTTGCTTACTTAAGAAAAAACCTACACACTTCATACATGTTTGGAAAAGGCTTTCTGAAAGTTTGCTTTGGGTTAAAATTCTGACATATATCATCAGATATTTACTTCTAAGATCTATACAAAACATTCATAGGATGAGCAAAACCAGTAAAGCATATGGTCACATGGTCAACAGGAACCATGTAACATGAAGACATCATCCATCATGGTCATTTTGTCTCTGTGGAGGTCACAGCTCACTCTTGCTGCTGTGTTCTGAGGAAGGAAGCTATCAACTGTGTCTTGCTTCTGTGTGAACCAATTACTTCCGCAGAGCTCCCGCAGGTGCCTCCACTCTGAGTGCAGCCACCAGCTTCAGGAAGTGGCAGTGGGCTGTGGTTCAATATTAAAAAGTGGTGGTATAGCATATGGCTGCACAGGGCCCCGCTGGGAGCCCTGGTTAGACATGGGAATGAGTGTGCACCTTCAGAGCAGCAAACCAGCTGGTTGACTGTCAACTGAGAAAGGGAAGTGGGAAAGGGAGAAATGAAACTAGAATTTTAATACTATTTTTCTTTTTAAGTGCACATGGTTGTGTTTGCACTTCATTTAAATCAGATTCTGCCTCATGTTGAACTCGTTCAGTATCTGATTCATGCAGCTACTGCAGCACAAGACAAAACGTCTGAAGAACTCCATAACCTCTGGTGTGCTTCTTTCTTTCTGCTTGGGAGGGAGCACTTTTCAGTCACCCTGTTGAAGCAGAAGGCTCCATATTGACACTTTTGCAGTCTTGTGTTTGTCTGATAAAGCTAGTGCTGTCCTGTACAGATGCATACTGGATATTGACATTGGATGTGTTTTAATGCTGTTAAAATAGGTGGATGGATACTGGTGGAAAACTGGAGATTTTTATTTTAACCACAGAATGGGTTTAGTGGTTGTACTGCGCTGCCAGTATGCCTTGGCCTGTGCTGAGGTACACATTTGATCTCACAGACAGAATCTCAAGGGCTGGAAGGGACCTCAAAAGATCATCTATTCCAACCACCCTGCCAGAGCAGGACCACTTAGAGTAGGTCACACAGGATCTCATCCAGGTGGGTTTTGAATGTCTCCAGAGAAGGAGACCCGACAACCCATCTGGGCAGCCTATTCCAGTGCTTCATCACCTTCACAGTGAAGAAATTCTTCCTTGTATTTCTTTGGAACCCCTTATGTTCCAGCTTGTACCCATTGCCCCTTGTCGTATCACTGGACATCACTGAGAATAATCTGGCTCCATCCTCCTGACACCCATCCCTTATGTATTTGTAAACATCAGTGAGGTCACCCCTCAGTCTCCTCTTCTCTAAGCTACAGAGCCCCAGGTCCCTCAGCCTCAGATGAGGGAGATGCTCCACTCCATCATCTTTCTGGCCCTGTGCTGAACTTTCTCCAGCAGCTCCCTGTCCTTCTTGAACTGAAGGGCCCAGAACTGGACACAATATTCCAGATACAATTGATTTCCGTGTCCTTCTGAATCTTGTGCTCTGCTGAAATTGCCCACAAGAACCTCTGTCACAAAGCCTGATGTTGTAATAACAAGGAGTGAGGGATTCACTTAACTGTATTATGCAAAGCTGCTGTGTTTGGGAAAAAGCCCTTTTTGTCAGACCCTTTTGTGTATAATCTTTTGGCCTGTTTCATTTGTTTGGTGCAGTCTTTCTCCAGGCTGTGGTAGCAGTACAGAGTCCTGAAGAACCTTTTTTCCAGTAGCCTAATTCCTGGCAGCTATGCTGTATTTGGGGAGAATATACCATCTGAAGATCTGAGCAGTACATGGGTTTCATCACTGCAGCAGAGTACTTCAATGTGTTAGTTAGGAAGGTACAGGATATTTCAGCACACTTCATTTGCCGCTTACACCAGTATGGCAGTTATTAGCAGGCTTCATTTTCAACTGACAGAACCTCACATATAACTTCCTATACCAGATAACCCAAGAGCTCCTGCTACTTTTTAAATTGAGCCTCACCTCTCCCTCTGATACAGTAGGTTTTATCCATATTTGATAGATGATACAAAGGGTTTGATGTAGCACGTAACCCAGCGTAAGCAGATGGTACTGTAAGAACGACCATTTCTGTTTTCTGCACCCCTTTGGCAGCATCCGGGTCTTTGACTGACAAACTGGTTGTGAAATCTCACTCATGGACACAAACTACACAGGTGTTCTCCCACCACTGATTATTAGTTCCTAGTGAGAATTCTATTAGGAAGTGGTTTAAGTCACCCCAGAAGTGCTGCCTTTCACACGGTGATGTTGTGACAGTCATGCCCTGGCTCCCTGGCAATGGTAGGTTTGTTCACAACTGAAGAGCTGCTGGAACTTTTTATGTATTATCTTACTAAATTAGTCTGTACTGAAACAACCTATTTGGTCAACTGTATCTGTATCTTTTAATGTGCCTATTTGGTGTACATGAGCCTGACATTTTTATGGGGAGCTGAGGTGCAGCTGTAGTTATGAGTGCCCAGTGGTGGTTGGGCACCTGTGTGAAATTGGGGCCGCTCATCCGTGTGGCTCCTGTTACTGCCCTGCTACTCCAGCCCTCTGCCGTGGATCTCTTATTGCCTTTAGGTGCTACTGAAATGCAAACAGCAAATAATACTGTACTTGTTATAAAGGCAGTCTTGTTTGAAAGTGTGTGAGAGCAGTGTTTCACTCCATCCTGTTAACTCCAATCCTGTGAAGTAACTACGAGCTAAAACCTTTCAGAGAGAATTGGCTTTCATGGCCTTGGGAGCTTGATGCTGGCAGACAAAACCATTGTATGGTGGGTGGCAACCAAGAGCAATGGTAGAGGTGTTCCAAAAATAAAAGCATCTGAACTGCTGCACAGTGTTTCTGTGAATATTTAAGATGGTTCCTGCACACTCCTCTCTGCATAATCAGCACAAAGTGATAAGTATTATTGCATATTTTGTGACAACACTGTCAGTCTTTGTATGTCATACTTGTTAGCAGTAGGGCTTGACTGATTCTCTCCTCTTCCGTGTGTGGAGGCAGAGACTTACTTTCTGCTTTAAACAACTGTAACTATATAATGGGATTTGTCAGTCTTTACATAAAGAACAAATGCCCAGTTCAGACCATGGTTTTGGAAAAGGTTTTAAGTAAGCATAAATGGCAGCTGTTCAGTCATGACAGAAGCATGTCATGACTGCTGTTTGAAAAGGCTTTAGGAACTCCTATTAGAGTAGGAGTTACCATGTTCATGATTCTTGCTGTGGACATTGACTCTCTACTTCTCTCCCCTAGTTCTGCCTTCTCTTGAGTTCTGTGCAGGCAAACACAAACTGAACCCTGGCCCATCTTATTACTGTCTCAGTCCATCCACAGAGACAAGATTAGCTTTGGGGAGCCAGTATGAATAAGTGTACCTGGAGTCCAAAATGGAAAGCCCACCCCCTTCTCAAGGTACTGGGAGCTCATAGGATTGCTACTTGGCATCAGTAGAAATTAGGACAGCTAGTACAACAGTTTGCCTGGCCTCTCTTTTCCCTTACCTCTTCCCATTCCAGTGCTGATTTTCCCAGCAGCTAAAGCAAAAAGAGAATGAAGCTAAAAATATGTAACCAACATGCCTAAATCTGCAAAAACTCTAACCATCATCCTGTTTGAATAAACTTGGAAAAAACACAGGTAGGTTAGCTAGTCCACACATTCCTCACCACACCCACTGTCTTCACTTCAAGGCAATGTGCCAAGGCTGTCGTTTTCTCTCTTGTGGTTGGGTTTCCAATGCCCTTGAGACCTGAAGAATGAGTGAGAAAGAGTGATGGTTAAGAGACAGAGCCAAGATATGTCCAGGCGCTTTCGATAACCCCCAAGTAAATCAGCTTAAGCATCACAGTGCTCCAGAACATGTGCAGTATGCTTTGGGTTCAACAGCTCTGACCTGGTAAATCCATCACTGCATTTAGTGTTTCTGTGCAGAAGGGACAAGGGCAATCTGATGCAATGCAGCAGGAAGCCTAAAGATGTAGACTCCATTTTTCCTCAGACCATCCCTGTGTGTTTCCCAAATAAAAAGGAACTTTTAAATTGAGACACCAGCTAATGAACACGAAAAACAATGCACCTGTTTTCTTGATGGCTCCAGGAGCTATAGTGTATGCAGCAGCATACAGACAGAGGATTTGCTGCAGTGTCAGCCCTGAGCAGGGAAACCTTCCTGCCTCAAAAGCAGGTTCCATCTTTGGCTCGTCACTGGGCCACATGCAGAAGAGGTTCCACTTTGAGCAATGATGTGGCAGGACTCTCAGGGACTGAATTTGCAGAGGTCTCAGCTCTCTTTGTGCATGCAAATTTTTTTTCTGCAGGCAGTTAACTTTGTACTTACCTGCAGTGTATAGAGGAGACATCACACAGGCTCAGTTTCTTACAGAATGGTGCTGCTTTTTTTTTCCTATGTAGTTGTCCATGAGAATAAGCAGAATCACAGAATAATAAAATGGTAGGGGTTGGAAGGGACCTTTAGAGATCATCTAGTCCAAACCTCCTGCAGAAGCAGGTTCACCTAGATCGGGTCACACAGGAATGTGTTCAGATGGGTTTTGAAAACCTCCAGAGAAGAAGACTCCACACCTTCCCTGGACAGACTGTGCCAGGGCTCCGTCATCCTCACAGTAAAATAGTTTTTTCTTATGTTTAAATGGAACTTTTTGTGTTCCAGCTTTGTCCCATTACCCCTTGTCCTGTTGCTAGATAACATCAAAAAAAGGGATGTCCCAACCTCCTGACATCCATCATTTATATACTTGTAAATATTGAGATCCCCCCTCAGTTTCCTCCAGGCTAAACAGCCCCAGTTCCCACAGCCTTTCCTCATATGGAAGATGTTCCAGTCCCCTGATCATCTTGGTGGCCCTGCACTGGACTCTCTCCAGCACTTCCCTGTCCCTCTTGAGCTGGAGAGCCCAGAAGCTTTTACAGTTGCTCTGAACTTCTCAATGAAACAGATTAAAAAAAACAAACCAAACAAAAAAAAACCCCTAGGCTATCATTGGGAAGACTGCATCAATGCAACCTTTCTAAATACAGTTTAATATTTTTCCAGCTCTGGGCTTCTTTTAAATAACCCGCTAAAATGCCATTCATCATCTTTTTTTCCTCATTGTGTGGAAACAGCTGCCACGAGTGGGCTGGTAGAAAGCGTTGTACAGCCAAATAATAACAATAAGAGGAAGAATCATTTGACACAGCTCAATGGAATGTTAATCGGGGTCCTAAGTTAACTACTTGCCTAGCAATAGGAGAGGGGATGAAAAAAGTACTTTCAGTCTTTGGTTTCTTTTGAAAAACTACGTCCTTGTTTTTCAGAGAATTCTACATGCAACAGATGGCAGCAGATCTTTTCCTTATTTCTCTGAACATGGGAATTAAGGAGGAGAAGTTGTCCAGCCCTCGGGAAGCCCAGTCCAGCAAGGATAGTAGAATGGTCTGGACAACAGAGGACTTGCCCTTGGTGGATGAGGTAGAAGTTAAAAACTTTTTGGCCAAGCTTAACGCTCATAAGTCAATGGGACCTGATGGGATGCATCTGAGAGTGCTGAGAGAGCTGGCTGATGTGATTGCTAAGGCTCTTTCCATAATTTTTGAACATTCGTGGAGGACAGGTGAAGTGCCCGAGGACTGGAGAAAGGCCAATGTCACGCCAGTCACCCAGGAAACTACAGGGCAGTCAGCCTCACCTCCATCCCTGGAAAGGTGATGGAACAACTCATCCTGAATGTTGTTAATATACATATGAAGGAAAATACAGTTATCAGGGAGAGTCAACATGGATTCAACAAGGGGAAATCCTGTTTGACGAACCTGATATCCTTCCATGAGTGCATAACCAGCTGGCTAGATAAGCGGAGAGCGGCGGATGTCATCTGCCTTGACTTCAGCAAGGCTTTTGACACTGCCTCCCATAACATCCTCATCAGAAAGCTCAGGCAGTGTGGATTAGATGAGTGGACACTGAGGTGGATCAAGAGCTGGCTGAATGACATTGCTCAGAGGGTGGTGATTAATGGCACAGGATTGAGTTGGAGGCCTGTGGCTAGTGGAGTTCCACAGGGAACAGTCTTGTTCAACATCTTCATCCAGAACCTGGATGAGGGGACAGAGTTCACTCAGCAAGTTCACTGATGACACCAAACTGGGAGGACTGCCTGATTCCCCAGAAGGCTGTGCTGCCATTCAGTGGAATGTTGATCGGCTTGAGAGTTGGGCAGAGAGGAAACTTATGAGTTCAACAAGGGCAAGTGCAAAGTCCTGAATCTGGGAAGGAACAACCCATTGCACCAGTACAGGCTAGGGATTGACCTGCTGGAGAACAGCTCTGCAGAGAGAGACCTGGAAGCTCTGTTTGATAGATAATAAAATAACCATGAGCCAACAATGTGCCCTCATGGCCAAGAAGGCCAATGGCATCCTGGGATGCATCAAGAAGAGTGTGGCCAGCAGGTCAAGGGAGGTTCTGCTCCCCTTCTACTCTGCCCTGATGAGGCCTCATCTGGAGTCCCGTGTCCAGTTCTGGGCTACCCAGCTCAAGAGGGACAAGGAAGTGCTGGAAAGAGTCCAGCACAGGGCCACCAAGATGATCAGGGGACTGCAGCATCTTCCTTATGAGGAAAGTCTGTGGGATCTGGGACTGTTTAGTCTGGAGAAGAGGAGACTCGGGGGATCTTATTAATATTTACAAATATCTAAAGAGTGGGTGTCAGGAAGTTGGGACATCCCTTTTTTTGGTGGTACCTACCAACAGGACAAGGAGGAATGGGATAAAGCTGGAACAGAAAAAGTTCCATTTAAACATAAGAACGTCATTTTACTGTGAGGGTGAGGGAGCCCTGGTCCAGGCTGCCCAGGGAGGGTGTGGAGTCTTCTTCTCTGGACATTTTCAAAACCCATCTGAACACATCCCTGTATGACCTGATCTAGGTGAACCTGCTTCTGCAGGGGAGGTTGGACTAGATGATCTCTAAAGGTCCCTTCCAACCCCTACCATTTTATGATTCTATGAAGTTAATGCACATCCATGAGGTGCCATGGTCAAGTGAAAGCAGAGGAAATGTGAGCTGTATCCTTTGGAGAGCCATGGTAATTCATGTCTGGAGAGCCACGGAGCTTGGCTCGTTGCCATGTGTGCTGCCAGTACCTACGCTACCAAAGTCAACTGAGCAGCAATGGAATGATGGCATTGCCCATGCTGCAGCCTGAGCTTCCATTAGATGTTTAGTATAATCAAACACAACTGTAGCATGAAATACACACGCACACACATATATATATAGAGATATGTATATAGATATATGGTAGCACCAACACTGGTTTATTGATATGAAAGTTTTCCTTTGTTTTCACTGACTAGCAGTGACTTTGACCTACTTCATCAATACACTTGTCCTTTTCCTGGCCTCTGCTGTTCTAATGTTTGACCATACAGCTTTAAATTAGCAACTTGACATTGAAATGCTGATTTACACCTGCAGTCAAATGGATAACACATGTTAAAGACTGTGATTGTCAGCAGCTCCAATACTTTATCGCTTCATTCTGTGGCATTGTCCCTTGTCTTTATGGGATTTAAGGACACCATTGTGTGGCATTGTTGGTATGGCTATGGACACAGCTGTGGGGGCCTCACACTGCTTGGACTTTGTTATCTATCTGAAAGCTGACATCACTTGCAAAAAATCACTGTAGAAGTTTGAAGTGTTGTGTATTTTAAGACAGCATTGAAAATAAAGAAGCTTTTTAGCTGGCATAAAAAACAGTTAACATTGAATAACTTGCTCTTCTGACCTTTTCACCTTAAGGAAGATTAATTGTCATTTAGATCAGGATTTCCACCCCGGATCAAGGATCTGAATGCTTCAGCGATTCAGACAGACAAAGAAAGTAATTTCACCTCTAGGTCACCAGCACAGACCTATGGTGTCTCTCTAGTGACCATTAGGTGATTGCTCAGTAGTTTATGTGCAAGAGTTAATGGTCATAATCCATTTTCTAATGGACGGGTCCCTGCCTCATGAAAGCTGTCTCTACGTACTTACCTGAGGAGCAAAAAAATGGGAATTAACATGAACAGAGCCTGAATTGCGTTTGCCTTGTGCTACTACAACCTATAACATTGGTTTCAATGCATTAGTCCCTCTCCAGGGTCCCCTTTCCAAGCCAGAAAGGGTTGAAGCTGTATCACCTACGTGATGTGAGTGGTGATATGTCGGTGTTCCCTCTTGGAGGTCTGCAGCCTCTGCTCCCACTTCTGAAACACAGAAGTCCCATTCACACACACTCACAGTGTGTGTCACTTGAATTTCTGGCAGTTAGGACATCCTAGAGTAGCACATCCCACTACTTTTATGTAGCCATCTCCCAGTTTTAGTTCTTGATGCAGTCGAGCTGGTGTACTTCATGCCTACCATATTTGCATTTTAAATGGAAGCCCTTCTATTAGGACTGCTCAGTTGGTAAAACTGAGCACTGAATTGGGAGGCAGATTTTGATGGTAAACTGTTTGTGACTTTTCATGTCAGAAATGATAATGTCACCAACCGTAAAGCACAATTCAGGGGCCTACCCAAGAGAGCCAACCTGCTGAACAAGGGCAGTGCGAGGTCGGCTGATGGGTGTGAGGGTCTGAGCGTGTCCTTCACTGGAGACGTCTGCATATGTGCAGCAAACAAGGCATTGGGAAAAAATCCTGACATGTGTGCAGACATATGCGTACAGTTTCTTCCAGCTGAGGCTTTGAGACTGAATATAGAACATGGTTACGTGCTAAAGAGTGTGAAAAGTTGCAGAGCTGGAATTTAGGAGGCTGCCTCCCTTCGGCTGACTAAGTCAAGAGGGTATAGGAATGTCAGAGTGCAAGGGAACATCTAAGCTAAGAATATGCATTTTGCAAAGCTTTGTAAAAGCCTGAAGAAACACAGAATATAAAAACATGTAGTTATTAAGGGGAATGTGCTCTGTCTATTGCAAAGTCCTGAAAAACTCTTTCCTGTTTCCTTTTGGCTTTCTCTCTCCCAGGCATACCTCTGTACAGTATTTTCCCTGTACAGAGCAACTGAACAGATTACAACTGGAACTCCATTAATTAAGTATTTAAGTGTAAAGGCTGACAGGACAAAGGAAAGGACAAGTAGAGATCATCAGTTCTGCGAAAATCAAAGATCTCAGAGGCTACGTGAGTTGAAAAGGACTGACCTCTATGTAGCTTATGAGCTTGAAAATCCTCTCCTATGTATTTGCAGCATTAATTCCTCTTGTTATCTGAGGTGATCTACTTTAATCAGATTCCTACAAACAAGTCAGGTACTTACAGCAGAAGATCTTTGACACTCCTGTTGGCAGCATCAGTAGAGAGGCCAGACAAAACCAACATGGAGATGAGATAATGGGTTTCATTTCTCCAAAAACCTTTTCAGGTTAATTGGCATCAGAGGGAACCCCCCAGTTTCACCCTCCAGACTGTTACCTCTATGCTCTATGGTCATGTAATGTACTTGTTGCACAAAAGCTATTTCAAAAGTCTCACATTTCAAAGACTCAGCAATTTTGTCCTTGTGCCCCCACTGTGTTGAAACCTCCTCTGTCACAGTGCCATCTCCTGTGCTATCTTGCTGCTTCACACAGGTACCATAACTTAGATCTGTGTTTGATCCTGCTTCTGTGGCTTTAGTGCAGCTTCTCCTACTTTCCTGTAACTATTTCCTAAGTTTCTAGAACTGGAGTCTCTGAATGCCAATAACGGTGGTCCTTGTTTTAAATTTAATCTCATTTTCACACAGAACTTAAGCCAGAGGAGGCAATGCCGTCTGATACTCGCCAAAGACCTTCATCCTGCAGAGCACACGGCAAAAGGAGCTTGATGGCTGCTTGAGGACACACTAAAGACAAGTAAGGTGACAGTTAATGTTGCCTCATTCTTTCGACTTATCCATGGGAGAAATCCTAAGTAGTTTGTGCCTGGTTACCCAAGCAGTGGATTTTCCTCCATATGGTGTGAGACATACTATGCCGTTGCAGCAGGAGGGCTACCACTGCACAAAACCAAGAACCATGGAACAAGCTCTAATTAATGTGATTGTTTGTCCAAAATTGGTGATGTTCATATCAGTAGCCAATAGTCAAAACAATCTTAAAACATTTTAAAGGAAAAAAATGGTGAGTGGAAAAGCCCCAGCCAAAAATTCTTGTGCTTCATCAGAGGAGCAAAGATCTCACTGATCGATTAGCTTGAAAAGTTAATAAATCACAGCCAAATGTAATTAAAGTCCAGCATCTTAATAAGCTGTCATTGTCACAGCCCAGTTTGGACATATCGCTCTTTTGTTGACATTTTTAATGCTTTTTGTGGATTACCAGGATATGAAAGCTTGTTAAGCCTCCACGTGCTCAGCCTGGCCCTAGCTTTAATGCTGGCTCAGTGCAATCCCTGCTGCTGGCACAAGCTCCACAGGACTTGAACCTTGCGGTGCTGGGCATTGTCCTTCTTGATAATCATTCTATGGACTTACTCAAGTGTGTTTTACAAGCTTAGAGCAAATTTGTGAATGTCCAATTATCTATATGTAACTTTTTTTAAGAGGAGCCAACCAGGCTTGTTTGTTTTGTTTAGGTTTTTCTTTTTTTCCCCCCAGGATCCTGCAGTATCTTTCTGTAACTAATGGGGGGATGCTTTCAGCCTGGCTTCCAGGTCTCGCTAGTATTTCCCTTCCTGATTAGCAGAGAAATTTGTCCACTAGTCCTTTCAAACTGCACAACTCTTGCATTCCTCTCTCCTGGCCCCCTATAATGAATTTAATGGTGATAATGTGTTTTTTAAGTGTCTCGATCTTATTCCCATTTGGGTAAAATCTGTTCCTGCAGCTTCAAGCATGATGCAACTTAAAATGTTGCTTTTGAAAATTCTTCATTTATTCACAGACCATTCAGCCGTGCACTGCTACTTTCATTTTTAAATAGTTTTGCAGACTGCTGTATGAGGTGAAGCTGGTGTCAGCATGTCCATCTCTCTCTTCCTTTCACTTAGAAAAAAAGACAACAGATTGTGTATGAGAATCTCATTTCATATTTTGCTTTTTTTCCAGTCATTTTTTTTCATTTTCAGTCATTGCCTGTTCCAATTCAGTTGCCTGAGAATGAGACGAAGCCATTTTCCTCCATAAAAAATGCAGCTCTCATTGCATCACACAGAGGTCTCTCAATTCAGTGTCTGCAGCATGCACGTGCAGTTTTATCCCATCTTATTTTTAAATGGTTAACAGTACATACCTCTGCTTCACAATCCTATTCCAAAAATACCTGGGGTTTATCCTTATCACATTGCCTGCTAACGGTAAGAAACAGGCTCAAGTAGCTCAGTATGGATTAGATTCACCTCTTACGCAACAGGGTACAAGATCCAGGGAGAAGCCAGAGACCTGCCCTGGGAAGAGCTCAGACCTCTGTGGGCCAGGGAATCCCTTGGCAATATCCCTTGGCACACGCTGAGAGTACCAGGATACTTCCCACCAACTTCACTGGAAGAATGCTGCTCTGGAAAGGCACACATTTGTTTACAAAAGCCAAGATAAATCATAGAATCATAGAATGGTAGGGGTTGGAAGGGACCTTTAGAGATCATCTAGTCCAACCCCCCTGCAGAAGCAGGTTCACCTAGGTCTAATAAGGTCTAAATGTTTTTTATATAACTCAAGATTTTAATTACACTTTTTGTGACAGTAATTTTTAGTTCTAAATTTTGTTCCTTTTAAGCTTACCAACTCTGGCATACTTGGTAAACAGGACAAGCATCTACAATGGTTTCTTCCAGATATGACTGAACAGGTCCAGCCCATGGGAAGAGCACCCTTGCCACCCCCACAGAGGGATATGTCATCAATTTGGGGGATTTTCTGCCATGTTGCCAAGGTTCACTGAGACTTTGTTGTTTTTACCAGTTGTTTTTCCCTCAGCTTCTGCATACATCTCTTTCCCTTCTCCACCTTTCCTTCCTTCCTCCCCACATTCCCAAAAATCAAGTACCTTCCCTGCCCCAGATCCATAGATCAGGTTAAATAGATATTTTGTCAGATGCCATATGTCAGTTCTTGTGTCCTGAGTTGTCATCCTCCTCCTCAGTTGTCCCCATTCACCTTTGGTTGCCAAGTTCTTGCACCAGCAAATGTTTGATCCAACACTGGGAGTTTAGGTATTTGGTAAACAGCTATATCACAACACAGCAAGGAATTCAGCTTCCACATCTTGCCTTGGGAGTCTTGAGTCAAAGATGTACTTCTTTGGGTCTTCTCAATGGCTGCAGTGGCACCACATGAATTAAACTACTAGCTTATTAATTGTGTTTAGCAGTGAGAAAAAATTGGAGCCTAGTTTCTAGATATTTTGTATAATTTGGGGAACAAAAATTTATTCATATAAACAATAACTGGTTTCCTGCTGTCACCACAGACTGGATTCTTGCTAGGTCAGTAGGGAGCCAGAGGGAGGTGCCACATGAAATGATCTGATGTGGCTCTGCAAGCAATTCCTAGGCTGGACTTTGTGGAGAGTGTCTTCAGGTCTAAAATTACTGCCTGCTGTTCTTCAGCAGGCTGCATGCAGTTGAGCTTTGTAGTCTCCTTCCTTGGCAGATTTTATCACACCTATTTTGTAGCTAGATAAACCAAGATAAAGTTACTCAAAATAACTCACAGACAGCTAGAACAAAGTAGCCCAATATATGCAGTCCTTCCCTTGAAGCCATGTTAAGATTTCCTGCAAAACCTTGGGCATCTGTAGGCTCAACTTCCCTGTAAGATCTGGGCAAAATGAGGCAGTAAGATCCCTTTTATGAACAGGGGGAAATTCATTCCCAGATGAGGATCTTAGATGATCTCTGCTATACTGGCCTACCTGAGCCCTGTTTTTCTGTGTGGAAGTGATGAGAGAGCCTTTTGTCACTCTCTGCACAGAGTGACTCATCCCCAGAGTATCACATGCATTGTAAAGATAGGTGTTCAAAGCCTACCTGCCCAAAACCTACCCTACAGCACAGCGAATGCTCGCTGGTAACCAGCTCTTGAGTCTCACTTCAAGTTTCCCCATACCTACCGCCACCCCTGAGCATGATGAAACGCCAAATATTTGTTCCAATTTTAAAACCTAGCTATGGTTTAAAAATATCTTTAGGGCATACCTATGATCAAGAAAACAATGACTCAGGTCCAAAAGAGCCTCTTCTCAGAGGACTCTGAATACCCAAAGGTGAAATAAAGGGCGAGTTAGATTTGTTATAACCCCTTTTTTTTTTGGTCAAGTATTCAGTGTTGCTCTTCATTATGTTTTTTTTTCTCCTTTGGAAGGCTTTAGAGCCTCCCTGCATAACCGCCTCCGCGCCATTCGCCACTGAATGGACGGTGCGCTGATCTTTTTCTCGGCGGGTAATGGATTTGGTTTGATTGCCTGACACGGGAACAATGAGGGGATAAACACTCGCCTTCGCGCCCGTGCAGCTCCCCATCTGTTGAGCGTGTGCGCCTTCGGAGGGAGCCAGCCAGGGACAGATGAACACGCCAGCCCAGCCTGATGTTAATGACATCAGTCATACAAGCAGAACATGTGGCGCAATAAATCAAAAACTAATTGAACTTTTGCTTGATTATATTGCCGTCCCACCACCCGTTGCAAACGCGGCACGGTTCCCCAGGACAATGCCCCCAGCCCTGCTGTGGCTTTGCTGGCCCTGGACAGCAGGAGGCTGCCCTGCAAGGGGACAAGTGTTACCAGCTTCTCTTCGCATGTTTCTTTCTTGAAATTGGGACACCTTCCACTCAACCAAAATGCTTCCAGGCTTGGGATGTGTATTTGACCAATATTTATTATTTCCAAGAAGAAACATTCCATGAATATGACAGTGACAGCCCACGATTGCTGGAACTGTCATAGAATCATAGAATCATTCATTTTTGTTGGAAAAGACCTTTAAGGTCATCAAGTCCAGCCACTGACCTCACACTGCCAAGCTGATCACTGAACCACGTCCCTCAGCACCTCATCTGTGGGTCTTTTGAATACCTCCAGGGATGGTGACTTCACCACCTGCCTGGGCAGCCCATTCCAATGCTTAACAACCCTTTCAGTGAAAAATGTTCTTCCTGATGTCCAATCTAAACCTCCCCTGGCACAACTTGAGGCCATTTCCTCTTGTCCAGTTTCCATCTGGGACTGTTGGTGGCAGATATCTATAGAAGACAGCACTAGTTTTTGTGTTAATCACACACACGCACTAGTAATGAAGGCTATTCATTAGACTGATATCATTTAATACCATTATTCAACCTGGAAGGGTTTCTGCTGCATCAGTTGCCGGAGCCCATAAGCCAAAATTTTTCAGCTTAGTTGTCCATGGCAGCAGTAAGTCACCAGTTGAAGGAGCTGATTTCCATAGACACGGAAAGGAACAATTTCTTCTGGGAGCATTAAGGAATGAAAAGCTTTGGCAGGAAGACACTTTTTATTATTAAAATATGGAATTAGGCCCCAGAACCATTAAGTCATGTAAGAGCCCATCTGTGATTAAGCTACCTGCCCTCCTCCTGCAACCACTGAAGCGTAGGGGGCACATGGACCTATGTACATCTACCTGATGTGCCCTTCTTTAGTCATCTGCATTTGAAATTTTATGCAGGATTCAGGTACTAGTTTATGAACTTAAAAAGTAAAGCACGAAATGTTTTTCCTAATTCACCTAGAATCAGCTCCTCATTATAAGCAGGGAGCAATTTTTTTACAACAAATGTCTTAAAGTACACAAAATGTTGACTTATTTTTAAAAGTCCTTGGAGTACTTGTGTAAACATGTATTTTCTGATACATTGGCCACACAGAACAGACTTTAATTATTAGCCATTTATTGCAGAGGCTTCTCCAAACTGGTAAAAGGAGGCATAAAATAAAATGCTCTTATCTGAGAACAGGCTGAAGTAGCAGCTAAATTAAATCTTTGCATTAATAGTATTCATAGAAAGGCAGATGGGAGCAGAAAATGTTGCAATGAAGAATATGGAATGAGATGAGATCACAGCATCAGTCTGTCCTTTGTAGATCTGGACAATGATCACAGAGCCAGATTGGATTAGTGAAACCTATTTACCAGAAGTTCAGAGCGGTTGCATGAAGCTGAAAGGCAGTCAGGAGGGAGAGGTGGAAAATGCACCAGATTTACAGCTGCAGCGACGAAAATTTGGAAGTTTTCACCACTGTGATTTCATCCAAATGTGAGTACATCAAAACTGTAACAACAGCTACAGTGTTGTCTTTTAGATGGATGGGGTGTTTAGCATCAGGGGAATCTGGGGTGAGCAGCTCATCCGTTCTGCCGTGCTGCGCCGTGCTCTGCTCGCAGTCCAGTGCTCGCTCCTTGTTTCTGGAGCTAATCCATGCAGGTGCTTCAGCATTATGGCTGTGTAAAATCTTTGCGCTGGCAAAACTGGGAGCTCTGGAGTCAGTGTTGATATACCTATGAGGTAATTGCTAAAGTGACAGCTTGCAACTGTGTGGCTATTCTGTGCAATAGAAAAGAAAATGAAGTTCTGTAAGCAGTTAGCAGCTCAGATGAACCCGAGTGAACTGCATGAATGTTGAATTTAAGTCTGCTGGCTCAATAAGTGGAACATTTCCAAAGCCATGCCCTGGAAATGAATGCATGATTAACATTAATTGCTTGTAATGAAGAGTAAGAACCGGACAAAGCCCAGTCTGCGTTTGATTGAACAAATTAGTTTAAATTCAATGGCTGCATATTTCAGCAACTAGAAAGCAGGTAAAAGCAGGGAAAACAAATTGTGGGGCCAGATCAGATCTTTACTTGCATGCTGCGAGCATGAGCCCTCAGCTGCTTAATTTCAGAATGTAAGCGGAAATGACAGAGTGAAGCACCACTGTAATTGTTTTTGTTGCCCAAAAGCCAGGCCGTACATACAAACATCCTTCTGCAGGCAAATCCAGAAACTTCATCTACAAGGATTTGTTCTTCCCTTCCTGCTCTCACTCCCTGCAGAAAACCATGCTTGCAGGGAGAGCCCTGCAACCCCACTGTTTGCATTGCTGCCATTGTATTCCTGCGCAAGTGGGTCACTTCTGGCTACCTCCGTGATTCGCTCTGCTTTCAATGGCTATTCAAGTAATTGCATGTTTGCTGGTGCTGTGACTTCCCTTTCATGCCTTGTTTTTCTTCAGCCCCTAAGAGCCATTTGCAACTTGCTCTGGCGGACAACAGGCAGTGAGTTGGGCTGGGGAGCATACACACTTTGAAAACATGCACATTTATTATTGTTAGGCACATTTAGGGGTTGCTCCTTGCTCACCAGTCTGGGTACCAATAACAGCACAATAGTACTTGCTTCTGTTAGAAGTCTATACAAACTGTGCTCCTCACGCTGTCCAGTAAAATCCACAAAATACCAGAGAGACAAGAAGATAATTCCATGCAGCATCACTCAGTGTTTCTGCACTTGAGTGTTTCTCTCATGAGTGATTAGTTTAGTCCTCACAGGATGAAATCCCGCAAGTAAAAGTGATTGCAGCCACTTCAAAAACATGTTACAGCGTATTCCTCAGAAAACAAAACAACAACCCACCTTCATTATATTTGTCTGGTTTTCATCGCTTTCTTGCTGTGGTTTGAAAGACAGAATGAGTCCTGCAGGAGAAAGCAGTAGGGATCCCAGAGGCTATCACACCACGCAAAACAGACCATAATGAAACTGACAGCTTGGCACATTCTCGAGCACTACACAGGCAAGTCGCTTCCTTGTGATGGGAAGAATGAGACCCCGTGCCACAACAGATCACTGGCAGGACCCCAGACCAGACTCCTCACCTCCTGTGTTACCGCCCTCTTACACTGTGGGCAGAGCACAGGCCAAAACTTCATTTCTGCCCAAGGGAGTCCTAATGCTCAACACTTACATCGTCCCTGGGGTGTTGAGGGGTGGCTTTTAGACAAATACAAGCTGTCTAGGAAGAGTGAGTTTGGTCCCACTGCCAGCTCTGCTTGTATTGGAGCCCTGGAAAGCTGAGACACTTGTTATTCCTGACATCAGAGAGAAGTTTGGGTGCTGTAATGAGCAGCCTTGGATGACCTCCAGCTGCTTCCACAGCCTCAAAACTCTTTGCAAACGATACATAGCAGTGATAAGCACTGCAACTCCTGGAGTTGAACATATGCCGAAAATGTAAAGGAAAGCTCACCTGGAGAGTAATAACAAACTTCCCTGTCTCTTCAAAGCCTTTGGAATATACATGGAGACCAGATAGGAAATCCCTGTTCACTTACCTTGCCCTCAGGGTCAGCCTTTATTCTCTCACTTTGGCAAGTTTTTGCAGGCCTGTTTCTTACACTGGCTGCTAAATCCTGTAGCTCTTGTAGCTTGAACACAGGGGAGGGTAATAATTTTAAGGACTAAAGGGTAAGGTAAGATGAGAGGGAGAGCTGGGAGTACCATCAAGTCTTTCAGGCCAGTTTCAAGTCAAACTGAAACAAGTGTTTAAACAATATTCATGTTGTCAAAAAAAACCCTCACGCAAAACTGATTGCTTCAGTCCAGCCAAATGCTTGACTTAAAGTTCTGGCACCTTGTGTGGCTAGTGGCTAGTGATTCTGGTTTGACTATGATTCTGGTGTTTCATGGGCCCAAGAATAAAATTGAGAAACAGACTTGAAGCAAAATGCCTCAAGTTAAAGAACCAAATGGGCCCTTTTGAAGATTAAAAAAGAAAAGACCAGGCTTAGTGCAAACATTGTGCAGTAAAAGTCAAATGACATCATGGAGGAGTTTGAGCTCACTGGAAAAGTCCTTGTCTAGATAAAACGATAGGCCTCTCCAAAGTTAATGCATTCGGTAGTCATGCTTGAGGTGACTGGATGGAAGAAGAAGCTTGTTTCATTCTGAAACACTGGCAGTGGGAAAGTGAGATCAGAACTCAGGAAGAAGGATGGTTCCTCCTGGAAGTTAATGGGAGGGGTGGAGAACCTTGAGGAAGTCTGTTGCCCTGTGCCCAGAGATGTCTATATCTTACAGCTAGAGCATGATTTTCTTTTTTTAAAAAGGCTATATTTTGGGTTGTTTCAGATGGAAACCTACTTAAACCCTTTCTTCTTCCCCCCACTGCCCCCCAGTGATTCCAATGTATTCTCAGGGAGAACTTTTGGAGACGTGTAACCCCATTATGTCCACCTCCGCTGCACCCTAACTGTGCTCCTGTTCTTCTTTTTACAGCATGTAGTCCTGCGCGGAGACGAGCCAGAAGTACACAGCATGTCCTAACAAAGAGTGTAAGAAAAATCTCCATTTCTTTCTCTCCTTTTATTTTATTTTTTTTACATTCTTGTTGGCTACACTTAATCCTTCAAAATGCCATGGACGAGCAGATCTTTCAGGGCAAAGAAGTGCGTTGGTGTCCAGCGCAGGGAGTAGGGTAGGAAACAGAAAAGGGAGTTTCTGTAAAGCTCCAATTTCTGTACAGAAGTGGTTTGAAACTTCAAAACACATGGTATGCACAGAGTCAGTCAAAATGAACATAACAGCTTATCAACACACATCATCTGAGGGAATCACAGGCTTGGTTCTTATCCATAAAGCCCTAATAACTGTGATACGGGGACAGGCAATTAGGAAAAGCAAACAAATCATCACAGTTTATACGTGCATTGGTCAAAGAGCCAGCATCTCATCCCCCATGGAATTTCAACTCAAACTAACCTCAACTCTCTCCAAGAGAGCCAGAGGCGGATGATAGTCCCTTGATCCTAGGAGTGCTTGCCTGTCCCATACTCACTCCCAGTGTACTGGCACAGAGGGCACAGTCACATTATCACAGCATCACAGTATGGTAGGGACCTTTAGAGATCATCTAGTCCAACACCCTGCTGAAGCAGGTCCACCTAGATTAGGTCACACAGAAACGTGTCCAGGTGGGTTTTGAAAACCTCCAGAGGAGACTCCACAGCCTCCCTGAGCAGCCTGTGCCAGGGCTCCCTCACCCTCACAGTGAAATAGTTTTTCCTTAAGTGGAACTTTTTGTGTTTCAGCTTTTGTCCATTAGCCCTTGTTCTATCACTAGACACTACAGAAAAAAAAGTGCTGCCCCATCCTCTTTTCACCTTTTAAATACTTGTAAGTACAGCTGGAGCTTTACTCACTCCCTGCAGATGAGTTACTTCCCTCAAAGAACTGATTTGCCAATCTCATCCAGAGCACTGTAGGACCTTCCTGCTTAGCACGCTTACCCATGCACTGGAAAAAAAGCCTGCCACACTCACTCCCATCCCTGCTCTTGGTTATTTAAGCAGATCAGAAGATCCCAAAACTCCACAGGATGCCTGAAGTGGTCCCCAGGAAGGATCAATAATGCGCCTGTTATCTTTGGGTACAAACCATGTATATGTATTTTCTCACACTGTGAAAAGCTTGGTTTTGTTCCGTAACTCAGGCTAAAACGACTCTTCATTCCAAATGAGGATGCAAGTCAGAGTGCTGAACTGTTACTCCAAATATGTCTCCTTTTGTATTTGTTATGTCTTTGGTAAATTTTGTTTTCCATGTAATACAAAAATAGCAGAAAAATCCAAACCAAAAGCAAACTATTCTGTCTTAATAAAACAGAATGCTCAGATAATTTATCTTTTTTTTTTTTTGTAGACAAAATAGATACTTTTCCAACAAAATGCCCAGATTTATAACCAGAATTTTCCCACAAAACTATTCAGCTGGAAAAATTTCAGCTAGCTTTTACTGAACTCTCAGGCAGCTGTGTGCCTGTTATTATCATGTTCCAATTCTCAGCAGGTCAACAGTCATTTCTGCTAAACAGGAGCCTCTAATATTCTGCTAAATCATAGAATGGCAGGGGTTGGAAAAGACCTTTAGAGATCATCTAGTCCAACCACCCCTGCAGAAGCAGGTCCACCTAGATCAGGTTGCATAGGAACGTGTCCAGGCGGGTCTCCAAGGAAGGACAAATGCCTACATGCCATGGAAATGCGATGGGAACTGGGTTGATTGGAAGACTTCTCAGTTTGGCTGATCAATTTTTTAAAAAGTTAATCATTGAATTGTTTCTATGAGTTACCTTTCTTTTCTGCAAATGGGAGCCTCTAATGTCTAATTCTGTGACTGTGTAATTTGGACTGGATCAGCTGTGTTAGCAGCACTAAACTCATAAAGGTCTAAGAAAATAAGATAGTGGAGTCCCTGTTTTGTTGTTCTATTTTTGAGGGTTTTTTTTTTTCCTTTGGGGCTTTCCTGATACCAATTAAAGATGTCATTTGATTGACCCTAGTCATGATACAGGCTCCATCATTTTAGTAGTAGGAGCACCGCGCCTGACGAATGGTCTGCAGCTCCAGCTACAGACACAAGGCTCTAAAACCAAACACAAGGCTCTAAAACCAAAGCAATGGCCACAGTTAACTCTCAGGCTTGTGCCTTCCACTTTGTCCACGTGGTGCAGCTGCACATGGCTCATGCGCAAGCATGCAGGCAAATCACACGTACTGGAACATAGGTGCTTGTTGAGGAAGTTGTCATTGCCAACTTCTAGACCCACACAAAAGTAGCAGAATGATTGTTTGTTTTTCACTTTTACCTCTGCACCTGCAGTCAGTGCTGTAGAAATGCCTCAGCTATCATGAAATCTGCTGCTCTGGCGAATGCAGTGGATGCACAACTTTAATCCTCAGCAAGAGCAAAAATAGCAAGTAACGTGGACATCTGCCAGACCTTTTTTTTCATGGCAGAAATACTCAAGCGGTGTAGCATTAAGTGATTTAACACGCAAGGGCTAACCGTAGGGGGTAGCTTCCATCACATCCAAGAACTCATCCCAAAAGCACTACCCTGACTGGACGGGGAAAAGGGAAAACACCTTCTTTTTCCAATTATTATAATATGCTTATATGCAGTTCCTACTGCCCTAATAAGAGTTATTTCCAGTGATAGTAGATCCTTCCCTTTTCTTCCCTTGCTCTCCCAGCTCCAAAATCCTTTGGTTAGAACTCTAAAGCTAGTCTCTACACCAGTACCTGGCTACTTTGCAGGAAAAGGGCAAATCCCTCTGTGCATGCTAGTGCTGCGACATTAAAAATTAAATCAGCATTAGACCATCAGAAAGAGCTGAACTCTACAAATCTGGTGTTTCCTCAGAAAGCACTTCATTGTTCAGCCTCCAAGCTCCAAAGTTTTATCCAAAGCCAGATGATTGTCACCTCTTCTGGTTGGTTGTTGGTTTGGCTGTGGGATTTTGGGTTGAGGAGCGCTGGCTGGGTTGTTGGAACATCCCCTGCACTGCTCTGCAGCCATCCTGCATCCTCCATGATCGCTTAACATAGCTAATTCAAAACATGGGTATGCCAGGTGGTGAAGTCCACAAAAAAGAGACTTTGCTGAGCTCTGCATTCAGAGTCATCGTCCTGCAAACAAGTTGAGCCAGTCAAGGGACTTACAGGTTCTAAAAACAGTTGGTTTTTTTGGGAGAAGTTCACTAATTCTGTTCGTCTGACTCTGCCCATCACACACCTTCAAATTCCTGGTATGTCTAGAAAAGAAAAGTGACTTCCAGCTGATCCCTCTGCCTTACCCTAGGTACCCTAGAGAAATGTCAGCTCCAGTTTAGATCAAAACCGTGCTTCAGCAAGGTTTAGTTTCCTGACCTAGATAAGTCTTTACATATTACAGTAAGGGTTGAGGTAGCCAAAGTCACAGCAAAAACTTGAATTAGGAGCTAAGAAAATCCAAAAGTGTACTACAGCTAAATGCTGCAAACAAAGATGTTTGCTGAAGATGTGCCATAGAGACTGTGTTTTTATCTCCAGCTGCAATGGAAAATGGCATTGCAACTTATTTATACAGATTCTTCTGCTTGAAGGCGTTTTGGCATTACTGATATGACACGTAACAAGGAATCTTAACAATATAGACAATGTGCCTAAACAATTCCTGCTATTAATGGGGTTAAAAATCATGCTTCCTTTCCACAAACTATAATTCATCCTTTGCAACACATGGGCAGATTGTTCAGTTTCAGGTCCACGGTGGTTTACACTAATCAAACAAGCCACTTTCAGGATTACAGACAACTGGAGCCAGCAAAAATGTTCTTTCTATGACCAGGCAGAAGAAATGACCCTAGGTGCAGAGGGTCTCAGTAGCACAGGATTCATGACATTTTCTGTCACATACCAAAGATGACTGAGTGTGATCAAGAGTGCTGAGCATATCTCCAGAGCTGGTGGGAAAAGCTGAAGTTTGTGGCATCCCTTGAAAGCTGGAAGAGCTCAGTTCATGCGAGGCAGACCCCAAGGGCTGTCATGAGAGACCCCTGCAAACCACAGACTCACTGTATTTGTAATGAAGTCAGGTGTTTCCACCAATGTCTCTGTGGTGATGCATGGCAATGCCTCTGGTAATCAGCTTGTAAGGTTCAGGTGGTCAGGGTGTGCACAGAAACAGGAGCCTGCAGCCTGCCAGGAGCTGCTGCGGAGGGATGGGGAAGTCCTGGAACTGGCCCAGGGGCAGAGAGCCAACAACTGCTTAAGCAGCAACAGGAGGCCTCTCACCAGAAGCATCACTCTTGTTTCTGAATTATTGGAGCAATGCTGAGGCTCAGCCCTCTGCAGCAGCACCAGATTCATGATCAGTAGAGCTGGGCCTCAGCTGCAGCCTCCTTTGGCGTGTGCTTATCTTTAAGGACACCAGTAGTCCCTTTGACTCCAACTTAGCACTGGGCATGTCCTTAAGTAGCTTAGAGGGCAGGGACTGTGTTAATCTGCCAAAATCCACATAACTGAGAGGAAACTCCTGTTAGGTCTTGGATTTGGACTTGGACACCTCACCAGCCCTTTCCCAGCAGTATTTTGCCCTGCTGTTGGGTAGTCTCTGCTCCTTGTCCAGCTGATCAGTAAGATCTAGGTCATGTAGCCTTCTCCAAACTCCTGAGGGTACATGGAGTTCAAAAGAGTAAACAGTGGTCAGGTTAGGATTTTTCTTTTTCCTGTTTTGGAAAGCATTGTTTTGCATATGTCTTTATATCCGTACAAGAATTCACACAGGCAGAGTACTGCAAACTGGATTAGAACTTACTTAGTGAAACTGGTCAGTTTTGCATGAGGGGACATGGTTGAATGCAGTCTTGATTTTATCTTGACTATATGTTAGAAGGCAGAGCTATAGACTGCATAAAGGTTTTTCCTATGCCAACAGCGGGCTGGTCAACTGCTGGTCTCAGTCACCTAGGTGGAAACTATCAGTTACCAGTTAGATGCAAGTAACTGCTTTTCTCCTGGTCTTTCAACATAAGATCTACATAAGTAAGTCTAATAGGAAACAGTCAGAATAGTTGCCGCGTGTCTTGTTTCCATGCTGGTTTCTATCTTCACCCTGTTTAACTGGTTCTCTGCATGACAGTAGCAAGCCTTTGGGAAAGAATAAAAGAAAACAGAGTTTGGAACACTTTCCCTGCTGTCAGGACTTTCATCTTCTTAAGAAAATTGTTCCCACAGCGTCATGGCTAACAGTCCTTATGGATTCACTTGCTTCCACCCTATCCCTGATTTTTTTAGGCTCAATTAGCTCTGGCCTCCACAGTTGGCTGAGGCAGCACAGTGAGTGCCATGGCTTAGTTGTGGTCAATGTAGTAAACAACTTGTTTTTGTTCATGCATGTTTTCAGGGACTGTGTTTGAGAAGACAAGAGGCCTAGCGTTCAAAGTTGCAGCTCTCAATGAGTTTTCCTTGTGTGAGCTAATGTGTGTGAAAATTAATCTCTAGGAGCACAATTATTCACCACCTTGTATCCTCTGGAGTCATGTACCAGGTATAAAATGTAAATAAGTCGAGAAGAGAGGAGAGGCCACAAAGAGATAGCATTTGTAATTCACGTTGCGCAAGTTTGATTGCTTAAGATACAACCCAATAAGAAGTTAAACTTGAGTTGTTTCAAAGACATGTCCTGCTCTGTAGATCTTGAGAACAACCACATTCCATTCTCCTATGGAGAATACAGAAAGGTGCAACTAATTAGCTGTGTCCCAGAGAGATCCCACATGATTTTCCTATATTTGAATACATCTCATACTAGGAGACTGGAGCCAAACAAAGCAAAACCCCACACATCTCACAATCCTCACCTGACAAAATCCCCTTTTAATGACAGCAGCGCAGCAGGAAAAGCGACTTCCATGCTGCTCCCCCATGACCTTGACAGGCCCCTGAATCTCCAAGGCTGGATGTAATGGGATGCTTTTGCCTCCTCCCTGCAGGTGGTAGCCATATCTGACTATCGGCCCCACAGGGCAGAGAAGCTGCAGCCTCATCAGGGTGATCTCCTCGGAGTGCTGTACGGGGAAGAGGAGGCACAGGGCTGGGGCCGCCTGCAGAGCGGGCAGCGGGGAGCCTGCCCTGCCAAGGGCACTGCCCAGCACGGTAAGTCCACACAAGTGGCTTCACTCCTACGTGGCTTCACAACATTGTTAGGCATTGCAGCCTTCCAGTTTGCAGTGAAGCAGGTACTTGAATATGTACCTGGAAGGATACTTCCATGCTTACAACATCAAGTGGAATTAATGAGATAATAATGACCATGACATTACAGGGCTCTTGTTTTGTTCAGAGTCACAAATGCTCTCTTTTGAGGGGCTGACAATATTTTAGAGATGATTGCAAATTACCACATTTGCCTGAGTCATCTTGTTACATAAGATCCCTGTTCTGTTGCTTAGAACTTGCTAGAACATAATTATTTGAGATGAAATTTTAGATTCTAGATGTCAGCCATAGATCTGATTTCATTTTTTCAACCGAAACTCGTTCAGCATATTTGTGAGAACCCGTGAAGGAAAAATAGAGTTTGCCAATGCACAACCAAGGAAATGAGTAAACACAAATAGTCTGGTCATTCAGCTCCTTCAACGCTGCTGTGTTATGTTTGGAAGGTCAAAGCTGGAGCAGGTCCATGCAAGTTTGGCAAAGGGTAGCCTTTTAATCAAAACCACGTCTTTTTACTCTCCCTTGAAAAAAACGCCCAGATGAAGTCAAGTCATAAGCTCCAAAAAATGTCCCGTATGGCACATACTTGGGAGAGACATTGGACATTTAGCTGTTAAAAGGTGCTAAGGCTGTAAAGCAGATACTACCATGAAGGTACACATTCTTCACATCACCAGTCTGCAACTGCTCAAAAGCCATCCCATTTGAACACAGATCAAATGAGAATGGTGCCTGGGAAACTGGGAAAAGTGAGCTTGGGACTGTAGGGAAACATCTCAAACTAGGACTGGAGCGAAGAAATGGCTGAACAAAGCGCTGAGGATTTGGGGCTGGAGGGGGAAGAGGAGGAGGAGGAGTGGCTGAGACTGGCTGTGGGGTAGTTGGTGGCAGAGAGCCAGGGTAAAGGAGGGGCTGCAGCTCTCCTCTATTAGCAGCACAAGAGGTAAATGATGACAGATAGGTGCAAACAGGAGAAAAAAGATGTAGGAATTCAAAAAGAAGAGCAGAAAAGAGGAAAACGGTTCTCACAGGGTAAAAAGAAAAGTAACTGGGCAAAGAAACTGGGATGCTGAATGGGAAAATGGGAGAAACTTAGAAGAAAATATAAACCAAAAAGGGCTGCATGAGGAGTGGAAGGAAGGAACAAGGAGAAAAGGGCAGGACAAACTCCAGGAGCATGCAGACAAGAGAGCTACTGCAGGTCTACCTAAGCTTGTGTAGCATGGCAAGGTTGTTGGCCACATCCCTGTCCCCCTCAGCAGGTCATCTCCTAGAACAGCTCCCTAAACTCACCACTGCCCCAAGGAGCACTCATGAACCTGAAGCTTACTTTGCTTAGATATTTTACTAAAAGTTTTCCAGGACATTTTCTATATGTAAGAAGAAGAGGGACAGGCTGAAGGGAAGAATCAGACAGTATAAATGCAAACAAAACAAAGACCAAAAAAATAGGGACATTAGCTGAAGCAGAGGGGCTTGGAGCCACCTGCTGAGTACTGTTAATACCTAATATACAAGATGAGAGGAGGTAATTTAATCAAATCTTGAAGTGAGGGATACAGTTAGGTATCTAATGGAATTATTGGTGTGGGGTTGGGTTGGAAGAGGGAGAGATCAGCAGGTTAGCATATTTACCATTAATGATTTTCATGAGGGAACAGAGAGCACTGTCAGCAAGTTAACTGATGATACGAAACTAGGGGGAATGGCTGACACATCAGAAGGCTGTGCTACCATTCAACAAGACCTGGACAGGCTGGAGGGCTGGGCAGAGAGAAATCTAATGAAATTCAACAAGGGCAAGTGTAGAGTCATGCATATGGGAAAGAATAACCCCTTGTACCAGTACAGGTTGGGGAATGAACTCTTAGAGAGTAGTGTAGGGGAAAGGGACCTGGGGGTCCTGGTGGACAGCAGGATGGCTGTGAGTCAGCATCGTGGCCAAGAAGGCCAATGGCATCCTGGGGTGTATTAGAAGGGGTGTGGGCAGTAGGCCAAGAGAGGTTCTCCTCTCCCTCTCTCTGCCCTCGTGAGACCACATCTGGAATATTGTGGGCCCTTCAGTTCAAGAAGGACAGGGAGATGCTGGAGAGAGTTCAGTGTAGGGCCACAAAGATGATGGAGTGGAGCATCTCCCTTATGATGACAGGCTGAGGGAACTGGGGCTCTTTAGCTTGAAGAAAAGGAGACTGAGAGGTGACCTCATTAATGTTTACAAATACATGAAGGGTGGGTTTCGAGAGGATGGAGCCAGGCTGTTCTCAGTGATGTCCAATGATAGGATAAGGGGCAACGAGTCCAAGCTGGAACATCAGAGGTTCCAAAGAAACATAAGGAAAAGCTTCTTCACTCTGAGAGTGAAGGAGCACTGGAACAGGCTGCCCAGATGGCTTGTTGAGTCTCCTTCTCTGGAGATATTCAAAACCCACCTGGACAAGTTCCTGTGTGACCTATTCTAGGTGGTCCTGCTCCGGCAGGGGAGTTGGACTAGATGAGCTTTCAAGGTCCATCCCAGCCCTTGAGATTCTGTGATTCTGTGCAATATTATCCCCAGAAGGAGAAGACAGTTCTGGCTTCAAATTCATGCTTGAGACAGCACTGTAAGCAACACCTTTCTGATGTTTGCTTCACTATTTGCACTCCATTGGTCACAGTAGCTGTGGATCATATCGTATCCTCTGTCCTGGCATTTCTGTAGCTCCTTGCTCTTCACCTTCCTGAATATAGTTTTATAAAACAGCACAAAACAGAAACTGGCCAGAAACAGAAAGAAAACTTAAAAGAGAGATCCACATTCATACAGCCAAATGGGAGGATTTGGCTCTATGAGGAAAAATCTGGAATCCTTTACTGATTTATTTCCTAAGTACAACTAGTAGGAATATCAGTAAGAATTTATCTGTGGATACATTCTCAGCCCAGCACTAGCTTGGAACTATGAAAGGTAACTTCCAGGTTTAGGGACAGCAGAGAGAGGTGCCACTCAGCCACAGGCAGAGAGAAAGGTTTAAATCCCTCCCTGTGATGGAGTGGATGTAGCACATATTTCTGCCCAGGTAAAAACAACCCCAGGGCAATCCAGAAAGAATAAGGATCTCCTAAGCAAGATGAACCTGGCAGTGGGAGCTTCAAAGTCCAGGAGTAAGCAGTTGAGTTACTTTCCATAATGACTTAAGCAATTCCAAAATTGTTTATTTGACATCACAGTAGACCATCATAATAAGGAGACTTCTGCACTTTTGGCTATAATGAAATCTAAGTGGGACTATAACTTGAATCTGGGCTCTGATCATATCCAGGTTTAACTGACTGGAAGGATGCTTTTAATACAAGCTGTGCCAATGGGATAACCGCTGATAATGCCATATTTCTTGTGCTTTGCAGTGGGAATTACTGAACAAGAGTCATCCAGATCCTGTAGTCACCTGTTGGATGGAAAATCTTTGGTAAGTAAATACTGCAAGACCAACTACCACTGTCAGATGCATCTTTAAACCTACTATGTGTCAGCATGTTCCACATTAACAGCATGTCAATCTGTTGCACTATGTGCAGATTTCACAATCTTGCTTTGAGATATGATTTGTGCCAGAGGACCCTTAGCTGGGAGCAGAGACTGGCAGAGGATAGTTACCCCTCAAGGAACCGGGAAGGGTTGTGGCATGGAAACAGGCAGGCTCCCATTCTGGGTGCTCAGGCAGCTGCAAGAGCAGGAAGGAATTAGCCACTTATTTCTCAGGGACTTTCACAAATTGGGAAAAAAATTAATTTCCAAAGTGGCAAAAGCATCAGAGAGTTCATATTCTCCAGAATACCAACTTGACATGATCATCAGATCAATCAGAAACGTCAGTAAAGAGATGATGGGAATACCATCATACGAAAACCAAAGATTTGTTCTGTCATGGACAGACAAAATGTTTTGGTTAAAAATTACTCAGTTTTATTAAACATTTTCTCTTCCTTCTTTTTCTTACCAAAAAAAGAGAAAAGGTATTCAAAGTCCCTACATTTTATAAAAACTAGACTTGAAAATAGAAACTAGTTCTCTGAAAAGTTTCTGACCAACAGCAGACCATGCTGTAGAAACTTGAAGGCTGCAATATACTTCGTAGCTGGAAGATCGGCTACACTTGAGAAAAATGACTGTACCATATTGAAGGATGGTCAAAATTAATGGTATTTGGGGTAATGAAACCAATTGCCCAAAACAGTAATTAACCTAATAATTAAGCCCTAGACACCTTATAATAGTGAGAACTGCATGAAGAAATTTTGAGAGCAGTCACAATTTTTGCCTTTTTTTTCTGTTTCTGGGCAAGCCACACTTGAGCTCATCAGCTTGGAGCATATGCCAAGCTCAGTGGCCTGCTCATGGGAAAATGTGACTCAGCTCTGGCAGGCAATGTATGATGAAACAA
Source organism: Colius striatus (assembly GCF_028858725.1). Taxonomy (NCBI): domain Eukaryota; kingdom Metazoa; phylum Chordata; class Aves; order Coliiformes; family Coliidae; genus Colius; species Colius striatus. The sequence continues at coordinate 61,413,087 of NC_084762.1, forward strand.
TATGAGGAGGAAGCCAAGGACGAGGATCTTGTGGGGCCGTGGCAGACCTGATGCATGACCCAGGGCCACCCACACCACAGAGCAGCATCCAGCAAAAGAGGGAAACGTTTCTGCGTGCTGAAGAAACGGCACTGGCTGGAGAGCTGCTCCCATCTGGTGGAAGAGGTGGCCTGTGACGAGCTGGAAGAGACAGGCTGCTCTGTCTGCACAAAGCCTCCCCTCCTTGGGAAGCTAGATGTAAAAGTGGGGAGCAAACAGTTCTGCAAGCCTCCCTCCTTCAGTGAGAGGTGTAAATCTCGCTCGTAGGAGCCCTGTGCTGATCTCAGTGAGACCATTCGCATGAGTGACAGGTAATTGTGTGGGTAAGAGCTGGGTAGTCAAGTCCTTGGGCTTGCTGTCTCTTGTTAACAGGTTTACAATGTGTATTCATTTTCCTAATACAGTCTCTTTCCTCAGATGAACCGGGTGTCCCTACTCATCAGTGACACTTCCTAATGACATACTTTTTCCTCCCACAGTTCCCACCATCACCAGTTGCCCACGTCAGGGGTAAAGCGGTGGCTGTCACAAACTCACCCACAGGTGATGGCACTCCTACAAATGAGTAAGTCCCTCCCTAGTCCTCAGCCAAGCCTAGGGGGCTGCATGCCAGGGGCTGCTGGATGGGGAAACAGATAGGATCTCTCTGTTACAGGACACCCTCACACCAGAAACACAAAGAAGTGCTCAGCTGCAGATCTCTAGACGGTGGCTGTAAAACCCTGGTGATTTTCAGTAAAGCCACGATTCCCCAAGGCAGAGACAGATCTGCTGAAGGACACACTGCTTGTATTATCAGCTGTGACCATTTATAAAGCTGCCCTGGTGACAGCTACACTTCTGGTTTATCACTAGAAAAGAACAGTAGCATCTAAATACAAAATTTAAGTATTTTCCCCCTAAGAGGTCAGTAGTATTGGCCCCAAGGCAGCTTAGAAAGTAAAATTAAGAAATAGCTCAACAATTGTACAAATGCATTCATGAATAGGCGGTTAACCCAGGCAGGAATTTGGGTGATATTTGACATGGTGACATTGGCACCTGAGGGACTGTAGCAAGCTCATTGTCACAATGTCCTCATACTCCATACACAGGTAGAAATCCCCCTCAGCCAGGTGGAGTTGGAGCTCACCCAGCCTGGACGCTGCCACATGGTCCCCTGGGCTTCAGTGGAAGTGCCCAGCTCTGTCCCTGGGCCATTTACCAGCTGCTTCTCTGGTAGCAAATCCTACAGAGGATGTACTTAGTAGTGCTTCCACTTGCAGCCCATCCACCTATGTGAGTGTTCACTCTGGTAGCAAGGGAACCAAGCAAGAGGCACTGAGCAGAGTCAGGGCAGCCACAGCATCCAAGCCCACTGCCCCACACAGGCCCTGCTTATCCCAGACTTGCCAGCTCCAGGGATGAGTCAGGCCTGGACATACCTTTGCAACCAGGCAGCCCATGATTTTCAGAGGCTGGTCACCATGAGCAGGAAAGAAAGGCCTCAGAGATGAGGGCTTCACGCATCTGTGCTTTATTTGCTATCCACAGGCAGCACTGGAGGAAAACAGCAGAGTATGACCTGAGCCTGCCCCCAGGAGCAGAGGCTTCCCTGCCCCTGACGGGAGGCAACCTGTGCGGGACACCCAGCCTCCTCAGGAAGATGTGGATGAAGCACAAGAAGAAGTCAGAGTACCTGGGGGCAACAAACAGTGCCTTTGAGGCGGACTGATAACGCTCAGCACCACTTGGAATGACAGAAAGTCCTTTAGCCAGGACAAGGTGCTCTTGGATTGATGAGGGAACAGACATAGCACAGCTCATCCAGGAAAATAATATCCTTTTCATTACATGATACTATTGCCTCAGAATGGTGGGAGAAGGGCTAACTAAGGTAAAAATGGTGAACATGATGCATCTTGCCAGCCTTTCTTTGTTGTGATACACTAAAATCCCAAGTATCCCACTAGAATTATGTCTTCACTTGACAACACTGAAACTATCGCTGACCCATTCAACATGTTACATGTCCTGTCTGAATCAGCTCAGACTCACAACAAGAGGAGCCTACCAAGAGGTTGGTGTGTTCCTGCAAGACAACAGATCGATTACAGAGTGCCATTAAATCGCGGGGGTCTGCTCATTGTGTACCGCTGCTTGTTCTCTTCCCTCTCTCACATCATGAGATGAAAACCACATCTTACTATAGGCGTGGTTGAACAACATACACTCAACATTTTTTTTGCCAGTGTTGATGTTTCAAAAAGAAAGGATGAGTCAGAACTGAGCAAGTTTGCAAAACACACGTTTACCAGACTTTTCTATGTGACAAGTGATTGGTGTTTCAAAGCATCCTGCCACATCAGACTATGAGAAACTGGATAACCTCAAGAGATACTTTCTTCCATAGAACCAAAACTGATAGCAACTTTCTCTCCACTAATGTGGTACAGGATAGTTCACTAAGTGCACAAAATACTAGGAGGAAAGAGGTGAGTAGGCTCCAGAGCCCTGAACTCACCGAAGGTCTAAACCATATGTCGACAATGTTAATGGCAGTTACAGCTCCTTCCTCTCCTGCCACAACCACATGAGCCACTTCTGCACTTGGAGTACCTGCTGACTCCATCCACTGCTTACGTTAAGATCATCTTCAATCTGGACTTAGTAAAAAGCATATTCTGAATTCTTCTTACAGCACACGATTGAGGGAGCCTTGGGCAGTTATCTCCAGTCAGGGGTCACCAGCTCAGAGGTACCAGGGTACCGCTTGGCTGGGAGGAAAAGCTGCTAAGGCAGCCAGGTCCTTTGGAAGTGAGTGGGCTGGAACAGAACAAGGGATAGGTTCACAGATTGACAGCCTGAACAACCAAAGTCTGTGGGATGGGAAAGCAACCAGAGCAACCTGATAACTTTACAGAGCGAATGTCCCCAATAACTTCAAGAAGGGCAGCAGGGGAGACCTGTGTGGAACTGGACATAATGGAGAAGGCAGTAGGATGGGGAAGGCAGTTCTTTTTTAGAAAGGTACTGTGGCTTTTCACATGGCCAGAGCCAACTCAGTCCAGAGTCTGCCAAGATGGGGAGAAGCACTAGCCCTTCATAAAATATATGTCAGCCCTCACATTCAGCTGTCCATCACTGCTTTGGTCACAGGCTTCGCCTTGAGAGGTGCTCAACAGCTGAGAGGGCAGCCTTGCAATTAGAAATCACACAGACCCTTCTCTCCTCCTTCCCAGAGGCAAAAGTCCTTCTCCAGCCCAGCAGTCTGATAGAGGTATGATTTGCTCTTCTTTCTTCCTGCTGGTAAAGAACAACACCGTTCCGTGTTAACCACACTTCAAAAGGTCCCAGCTGCTTGCAAGGCAAGAAGAGCCAACGTTGGCCCAGTATCGACCCTGCATCCCCAGCCAGGGTATGCCAGAGCAACACCAGTGCCTGCAGAAGGCTGCAAGTCTGAGCAGCACCAGAGTAGCTTTCTCACAGGGGTCTACCCCACCTTTAAATATGATCCTGACACATTGTCCCTGTGTAAAAGTCCAGACACCAAGACCCTGTCAACGTCAGGTCTCTCACGACGGCACCAAGCTGGAGTCATGGCCTAGATTTTTTTGAAACATCTTTTACACACCTTGTCAACTTCACTACACTCCCCACCCCACAGAAATCCTCACAGAAGACAACCCTAGTCAGTTCAGTGGGACCACTCTCTTTCATAGAAATGCATATATTCAAGGAGTAGGAAGAATAGTAATCAGCAGTTCCCTTTTTTGGTCTCATTCCCCAAGCAAAGCAAAAATAAAGAAGATGGACAGACACTGGGAAAAGACCATTTGCTGAATTTGTGGTAATTAAGACAACAAGCATTCGTGGTGCTTGCTCTTGTAGCTAATGTGACCCCATAGAGCACTTAACACACAGTCCAGGGCAGCAAGAGTTTTGTCTGTTGAGAAAGCTGTATCGTAGTATTGAATTTAAATAGTAGCTTTACACAGTATGAGAATGGAGGCAAACATGAGATTATTAATGCTTCTACATAACAATTGCTGTAGTTGGAAATGTGTATTTATGGTTTTCTTATTTATTTAATTTATAATTGGGTTCTACAAGAGGAGAGATTTATAAAAGTGTATTTAATTTCTCTGTATTCGAGGAACTGCTGTGGACATTTCTTGTATTATAGTAGATACTTATTTTATTGATTCAAGTGTGTCCTATTCATAAGAACATAATAATAAAGGAAACAAGTAGCATGTGGTAACACATGAGTCTCAGCGACTTAAAAGCCTTTGGGAAGAATTTAGGGGAAAGTAGACAGGGTTTATGGTACTGGAAAACACGAATACTTGATGGCAAAGAACCCAAATTTTGCTACCCACAGGGAGAGCCTGGAAGTGCATGTTTGTAAGTGTCTCCGATATTTTACGGGTGCTAGAATCATGGTTTGTTATCAGATACTGCTAGAAAAGCCCTGGCACTGCCAGCAGTTGGGCACTAGACACACATTTACACACCTGGCCCTGTGGCCCTGGGAGCTAGGCAGTGTCATCTCCCTCCTATCAAACAACAGCACTAAGACAGAGACTCCTCAAGGGTAGCTAAGGCTGTGGTAGAGAATAAAATCACACACTTCCCATCTTCAGTCCTACCATTTGACAACACAGTCACTCCACTTACCTCAAACACACAACCCCATCTTTGGAGGCCCTGTGCTGAACCATAACCCAACCTGAAGTGGGCCACATGAGGCCTCTTCCCAGGCTAGGGAAGCTGACACAGGGCTGCCACCAGAAAGACTTTAGGATATAAGGAAAGAAAACACACGGTGTTGGCATCCTTCATCGTCCCAGACTTGGGAAAGCCCATCCTTTAGAGGATGGCTTGTCCCTCTGCCTGCCACACTGCCCAGACCCTGCACAGCTCTGGTGAAAAGGTGCCACATTTCTGGCGCTTCCATTACAGACAGTGTCTACGTTTAAAATGAGTAATCGGAGAGTGTCCACTCCACAGGATTTAGCACAGACTTTTTTCCAGGATGTGGGGTAACGACCTGGCCTCTGCTGGGAATTCCTCTGCAAGTACCCAACCTCCAGTCATACGTTAAAAACATCGGCATGAACGTGGAAGCGGATGTGTATATGCAATACATTTTCCAGATGAAGCTGTACAGAAGGCAATGTTGGGTCAATGCCAGCACACCATCAGAAAATACGTGAAACAGTGATTTAAAAATACAAACGAATTGTACCACTTTCTCCATCAAAGAGAAAAGTTGTTAACACAGTTGATAACTGCGCCACTGAAAGCATCGCCTCTGGCCCTGGCTGACACATGTTGTGGTACTTTATATCATCTGTGAGCAGATGCATTTTTCAGACAGGCTTTGTGCTATTTTACAGTTTTGGGTTCCCAGGAACTAGAGACTACCTGGGGTGCTAATGTGAGCGATACAGGCTACGTGATGACAGTCCATCACATTTACAGTAATTTATAGTTCATCTCAAAAAAAAGGGTTCTAATTTCTTCTCACCATTTCAAAAACATCTTTATGATACAACCATTCACTAAAATATCCATCATTACTTTGCATACCGCTTTATTTAAATAAACTGTAGTGAATTTAAAGCCAGCCTGCTATATCAAATATTTCCTACTGATGCATGAAAAAAAAAATCTCAGATATGCTTTGCCTACCTTTCTTCCTCTTTTGTGCTCACTTTACATATCCTGTACAAACAGGTTTGCCAGAAGAGCTGATGACAGACATGTTGCTGTTTTGGGGAATACCACAACCTTTTTTGTCCGAAAATATTTTTAACTCAAACATTGACATCTGCAGAATAATTTCACATCTGAAAGTTACCCATCCAGAGAAGTTGCAATATCAGGACTTGCACACACAAACAAAACTAAAACGTCAGACTTCTCAGATGAAATCCCTGCTTGGAAAGTCCAGTGCAAACTCCACAAACAATGCAGGTGTCAAATAGCCATAAATATTTGATGACGGATTTTTCTACACAGGTTTTGACAGATTTTTCACAGGTGAGCAATTTGACTCTATGTGGTATTGAAGACCTTTTTTTTTTAAGTGGCAAAACTATTATTTAAATGAATGGGTACACAGATCACTAAGTTAAGCATTGAGAAGGAAAAAAGAGCTGACAATTTAGTAAAGGTAGATGAAGACCCAGAGAAAACAAGCAGGAAGCATGTGTGGATGATGTCCCTCTTCTCAGCCATCAGGTTGGATTCTTTATAAAAATAGGAATCATTTTTTTATAAGCCCTACAGAGCAGTCAAGGGCCTTACAGATGACCCAGCAGACACTGGCTGGCAGCCCCCAGTCCCAGGTGTTTCACCCCACTCTGCAGATTCACCTGCCCTAACAGTTTACTTTGCTTTATTTTAGACCAGCATTTTCCTACTGTGCCGTCACGGTTTGCATAACAGTGCAACAGTAAGAGGCAGCATGCCATCTCTTTGCTTGATGCTCTCTTTTTTGAGTGGGGACATGGGGGGTCACTGGACCATAAAGCAGAAGAGACATGCAAAAGAGCTTCACAGTATGCATGGTCCTTCCCCCACTGAGCACTGACGAGGCACTTTTGGAGGAGGCAAGCACTCAGCACAGCCGTGCCAGGAGCTGACGGTGCAAAACCAGGCGTTCTGCCAAGGCATCCTCTGGTCCTGCCCTGTGCCAGCAAAAGCAAAGACGAGGCTCAGGAAGCAACAGTATCCTCCTCAAAGCAGTTGTCTGAGGAACAAGGACCACTAAACACACTGCAAAACATCAGAAGTTACAGGCTTCTTTGGCCTGAGGGGCGCAGTGACAAGCCTAGCAAGACTGTATCTCACTGCTCAATTGCCCAGAAAATCCTGCAAGTGGTTTTTATCTAACAAAGAAGTTAACCTTTACCATGTAAACTACGACCATATAATTTCTTTATAACTCTACTCCAAAGCCCTCACAACACTGAGTATCTGACATTTATCCTTGTAAGCTAGGATGCAAGCAGATTTTTCAATCAGATTTGAAGCAAGTTGGATAAAGATTTATCCACAGTGAACCCTTATAAATGGGGTTTCTGCATCAAAGGAAATCACCAGCAGCCAGGAGCCAGGCTCCCGTGCCTCAGTGCACCAGCCACACACAGAGAAGGCAAAGGTCTGTGCAAAAAGTTGCCACAGGGTAGGCAAGGATGCAGATACAGGATGCTACCACCCAGCATGGGGTTTTGCGAGGGAGTCTCTTACTTTGTGACACCCAACTGACACACTCTAAGGTAGTCCATCACTTGCAGCCAGGCACATTGGGTCTCCCACAGAGGTGTCCAGTGACTATGTGGTGCTTCCAGTGATGCCCTTTTGTCCTTAACCTTTGCCACCTAAAGAAACGAGACAACCTCCACCAGTGTGACAGAGGTGTTGTCCAACATAGGGCAAAACAACCACGATCTGGTTGCCGTCACTGTGGCACCTGTTTTGCCCTGTGTCTGTCAGTGCTCCCTGAAGGTGAGGAGTGGGAACCAGCCATGCAGGCCCTGCCAGGGACTCTGAGGAGCAGGAGGGCTCAGCCAGGGCTGCCTTCCTCCCCAGCCTGCGGCCCCAGATGCCTCCTCGCGCTGGGGACGACATGTCTGTGCAGTGCTTGTGTGTCCATCGGTGCGAGCATGCAGAACAGGGCCTGGCCCAATTTGTGTAGCAGCCACAACAGATGGACACATCAAAGGCCTCTGCAAACCATTGCCACAGCTTCAGGGCTAAAAATACCTTCTTGCTGTATGTGATCGCTGCCAGCCTAGAGACATGTGTCATGACAGCTCAGCCAGGGAGTCAGCAGTTTCAGCCGCTGCAGAGGGTCGATAGAACCCTTCCTCACCTGAGCCAGCCACTAAAGCAGGCATCAGCAGTTCTGTGCAGATAGTAGGCTGAGGAGGAAGGCTGCACATTCAGGCTGATAATGACCTTCTGCAAAAGCAAGAGAAACAGCTTACTCACATAACTCTCGCTTTTCAGTGTGACTCACTGGTTCACACCGGCCTCACCACTACACAATAGCCCCCAGCAGGCATCCACGGTAATGTGTGAATTAGCCAGTGCAACCACCACATGCCAGCATCATACTGACACACAGCATGGCTCTGAGACCAGGTCAGCTTCATACAGATTCGCTCAGCTCTACAGTATAACCCCCATTTCAGCGGTGAAAAGAGATCTCAACCTATAGCTGCTGACATACACAGAAGCCTTCAGGTCACCTCGCTGGTCTCTCCAGGTCCATACTCCAGGCTTTCCGAGGTGCTCCAGAAACCCTGCGAGGATGCAGGAGGGGGCTGGATGCTCTGCCCAGAAAGTGGGAAATCCTGGGTGTCCTTTAACAGAGAAGAGTGGCAGGCAACCACTCAGGCATGCTGAGTGAAGTGCTGCTTTGCCTGGACACAGGCTCCATCTTCACATCTCTTCCAAAGTCACTGGCTAACCTTGCTGGCACCATCGCCTTCTGCCTCATTTTTATTAGGAGAGTGTTGGTAGTAGCAAGCTTGCAAGCTGCTGTTCTGCTAGACATTTAAGGGCTCAGCAAAATGCTAAACATTTAAGGGCTCAGCAAAAGTAGATTTCAACAAAATAAAAATATACTCCAGCTAATCCAAGTGCCTAAAAATAGGGTAGAAAAATCACTCTGCTATGATAAAGCTCCTTGCATTTTTAAAGTCACAGGTATGAATTGCACCACAGTCACCAACCTGAAGCCTTAAACAATGATTATTGATAGAAGATGTGGAAAAGTAAGATTCACAATTAAGATAGATTAGGTATAAAAGTTTACACACAGCTCCCAATGAACAATTGGCTGCTTAGTTTTCAGTAGTTCATCTGAAATGCAAAGTTGGCACATAATGTAGTCATTGAAATGCCGAAGGACCCTCTAGCCAGTCCAGACCTCTGCTACCATGCCCTGCCATCATGGGACCCACCTCCACAGGCTCCAGGGGAGGGAGCTCATCCTCCTTCCAGAGGAGAAGCCTTGCCTTCAAAAGCAGGTCAGCGATGCACACTTCAGCATAGTCTGCATTTAATTGCTCATGGTTTTGGAACTGGTACTTGAGGACCAATGTTTTTGGAAGAACCTTAAAGCAGCTTGAACACTTCCTTCCTCCAGGATGTGTCAAACACAAAAGATCCAAACCCTCTGCCCTCCAGTCTCCTTTTTGATGCAGCAGAATAAACTACTGAACGTATTTTTGGGGTGAAGTTGGAGATAAATGAAATTACTGAGACAGTTTTATGCAAGAGTCAGGTCAGTCAGTTACAGCATTCGCTTTTGTCCTTAGAAATCATCAGATCAACAGCTTTCTGGTTGTTCTCCCATATGACTCACAACAGAAGGAAAATTCCCATCCAGTTGTGCTCCTAGCTGGAAGGTTGTTAGCTTAAGCAGAGAGAAAATAACATGTGAGTGAACCCTGCAACAGCCTCCTGCAACACAGAACAAGTCATCTGCCTTACAGATGGATGAAGGCAGAACCTAAGAGAAACACTTCACAAGATGAAGGAAACCTTCTTGCCTCATACTTACTTGCCATGTAGAGGGCATGTGTTGTACAAAACCACCCACTGACATACATATTTTCCCCCATGGCTCAACACCTGCTCCCAAATGTGTGGAGGCCAGCGGGACCCTCCAGCTGGAGGTGCCTGGCTTCCCCTCTCCCAGACAGCAATCCTACCATGAAAATGTCATCACCTGCTGCAAAAGAAATTGATTTATTTCCTTTTATTTACCATGAAAAAACAGTATAAAGCCCATCAGGGCACATGCACACAGCGGCGATTATCAAATCGTACTGTATCCCAATAACCAGGGCAGACACGGAGACCCAGCAGATGCCACATGTCGGGAAACAAGAGGATTTCCCTCACCTGTTGGAAATAACATTATGTGGAGTTGCTTTATTGTTGTTTCATAAATATCCTGACAGGGTAGCTGGGCACAAGCAACCTCACTCTGCACACGGCTAAGAGGGTGCCCGTCACCATCGGCACCTGACTGCATGGTGAGCCACGGTCAGCACAGCAGCTCAGGGCACTGCAGCTGCCCACATACTGCACGCTGCAGGGGAGGGAAAGCACGGCAAGAAGAGTCCCCACATCTGCACCTACATGAGCAGCTGCCTCTGAGGCTCTGGCTACCTTACAGTTAGGTAACACAAACCTCAGCAGGTTCTCAGTGCAGGCTCTGGTTATACAAACTCACAATGGGAGACACTATTTCACATGACAAGGCACAATGAGGAAAATACTCCCCTTGCCTTCAAATGCTGTAACATCTTTCAGTGCCATAAGACAGCTAGTTGTATATTTAAACCACTTTAAAAAGTGAAAACTAAGTATTTTCCAGTTGCAGCCTTCCTGCACAGGCTCCAGGCCACACCTGGCACTGCCCTCACATGTCCCTGAGCACTGGCAGGACAGGTCAGACAGCGCAGTGCTGGGGCAGGGCCCCTGCTCCTCAGCTTCCCAGTTCAGAAACCCTCACCAGCCTTTCTGAACGAAAACCCTCCTTTCTCATCTGCATTAAACCCAAGCAGAGTTTTTAGCATCACCAACCAACTACTACTGAGTATGAGGGGTATTCTGGTTTCAGTTGGGGTAGAGTTAATTTTCTTCCTAGTAGCTGCTACAGGGCTGTATTTCGAGTTTACAGTTGATTAGACTGGGATGTTTGCATCATTGCTGAGCAGTGCTTACAAGCATCAAGGCCATTTCTGCTTCTTACCCTGCCCTGCCAGTGAGTGGGCTTTGGGGCTGGGGATAGGGAGAGGGGAGTGTGTGCACCAGAAGCTGGGAGGGAGCATGGCCAGGACAGTTGACCTGAACTAGCCAAAGGGCTATTCCATATCATAGGATGTCATGCTCAGAATGTAAACTGGGAGGAGTTGGCAGGGAGGGGTGGATGGCTGCTCGGGCATTGGTCAGCAGGTGGTGAGGAATCACTTGTCTTTTTCTTGGGTTTTGTTTCTCTTAATTACTACCATTATATTTTATTCTTCTTACTGTTATTGTATATTATTTGAATTATTATTATACTTGTTCTTATCTTAATTCACAATCCCACTTCCTCATCCTAAGGGAGCCGGGAGAAGGGGAGTGAGTGGCTGCATAGGGTTTCGTTGTTGGCTCAGCTTAAACCACAACAAGGGGGAAGGCACAAAAGAGGCATTTTCTACAGCAAGGCATTCTGAACAGGGAATGAGTCTGGCAACTAACCAGTGGAATGAAAGTCAGTGCCACAAAGCAAATCTTTTGAGGCGGCTGAAGGTCATTTTTTCCAAGATCTATGTTCCACCTGCTTTGCAGCTGTCATATTACACAAGCAAATCAATAGGTGATGGCTTTATTCACATTCAGTAAAGAGTGAGAAAGAGGGTTGGGTTTTTTTCTGGGGTTATACACAGAAGAAAAACTGAAGTCTGTAATCCTTATGCTGCAAAGTAATCACTTCTACCATAACACACTTGGCAAAGCAAAAAATTGCAATATACACTGCCTGAAAATATTCTGTCCATAGTCATCAGGCAAAAAAAAAACCCACATCACCCACATGATCTCAAAATGAGTTCCCAAATTACAAAAAACAAGAAAGTCTATGTGGAAAACCAAAGTTACCAGGGTACAATGGTTAGTGCTTTGGTCAAGCCACCACCTGAACTTTACAAGCCTGTGCGTATAGGTTCAGTTCCAAACCTCGTGACATCTCTCCTGACCAGGCAGATCCACAGTCCTGCTGACACCAGCACTCGGTAGTCACGCATTGATGCTGGCACTTGAGGATGTCCTTAGTCCTGCTCACTTGGCTCCAGAGATTTTAACTAAATACTATATTTTTCTCCCATCCTATCATAGTCAGACCTTGCACACTCATGGTGAATTTGGGGAAGTGGGAAGTTGAGCAGAAGCAGAGGCTGCAGGTGCTTCTCACCTGAAATTGCTCTGGCAACCACTAATTCCCTTCAGGGCAACATTTCTCTCCTTACCTTGCTGTTACCTGCTCATTTAAAGTTGGAAATGGGAAAACACACATGCTTAGTCCTACCTTCCCCAAGGGCAAGGAACTTGATGCCAACCCATGCATGGGTTACACACACAGATCCCGGTGAGTTCTGAGCAAACATAACATGTAAAACTACTGACAGCATCTCTTGTGAGCTAATTGAGGCTTTGGACCTAAAAACTCTTTTGAACATGGCTGGATCCAAACTCTGAAGCTATTTACATGCATGTTGCTGAAGGTTATTCTCTATAAGCAGGAGCTGGGAACACCTCGGGTACAGAGAAGTTCCCCCCATCATGGTATTTTTGCAACTGAGCTGCTGCTGAGGGAGTCAGATGCCATCCCCTGTCACTGAGCTCCTCGGGAGCTCTGCAGGGTAAAAAGCATCTGCTGTCAGCCAGTCCTGCCTGCAGCCACTCCCTGGAGGTCAGTAGGGATGCAGCCCCGCTGCCTGCTCGCACCTTTGCTATCTCCAGTTGTGCCCTGAAGTGCGACCTTGGGTGACCCGGGCCACGTTTGCCATTTTTCCCCAGTCATCCAGACAAAAGCACTGGAAGATGTAATACGTTTTACACATTTGCCCAATGCAATTAGTGACAGGCGCTCGGTCAAGGGGCTGCATTGTCATACTCAGCTGGAGCCAGCTAAGCTGATTTGTCCGGACTCACAAAACTCCCCTTTCACAGGCCAGTGACTACGGTCAAAGGACAAACCGACAAGGTCCTATGTTGGCCCCAGCTGCCAAAAGGTCCACCCCCTTCCCCTGGCCCCACAGGGAGGTGGGAAGTCTTGAAGTTCTTTCACTTTTGGTCTCCCTTTTGGACAACCAGATTGGCTCTGGAGATGTTTCCAGGCTCTCTCATTCTCCTGACCTGGGCTGGAGGTCTCTCGCCCCAGCCTGGTCTGCCAAGTTGTTAAATCATCCTTGCCAGCACCGCAGGCCAGTATTTGCAAACTACACGATGTATAAACACAAGAGTAACCATCGCTTAGTGCCGGCCAAGGAAAAACACTTGCACTCTGGTAAGCACCAGCAAGTACACAAAAGGAGCATAAACTCAGCAAACACAGGATGCTCCATACCCAGTCACCCAGTCACTGCAAGTGTGCTGAAGGGGAGGTTGTATTAGCAACAAAAACAAAAAGCAAAAAGCGGGGGAGGATGTGGAGAAAAGAAAAAGCTCTCCTCTTCCCGCCAAAAATTATGCGGCAGCAGGTCCACAGAGTGTCTGCCAGATGACCCGCTTGTCACACTCATAATTGCTTCCCATCTGGTGTCTGGAGCACACAAAGCCTGGCCGTTTGCCAGCGCAGGACGACGCACAAACTGGCCTACTTCTGGTGACACAGGCCCTGCAGACACCGCTGATCCGCTCCGCTTCCGTATGGCTGAGGGGAACGTGGCATTCATTTGTAAATTGCCAGCGGCTGGTTGAGTCGGCTACTGGGGCCTGCGAATGGCCCCGCACACACGCTCCCCACAGCCACACTGCTGGGGCAAGGCCTCTCAGAGTTGCTACAAGCACAGGCTTGCCAGCAAGAGAAGTAGGCAAACAAGGATCCTGTACCCCTGTACACCACTCAGCTTCAAGGTGAGCACATCAAACCAACTCACCCCTACACATACATGCAAACACATCCTCAGTTGCTCTGATTTACACAGCTGATTGCTTTGCCAAAACTTGTCTTTCCATCTAATAAATATGCGTACCTCATTGTGCTCGTATAGTGCTTACAAAAACTTTTGAGGCACTAGAAACACTGCCTATGAGTATGGTCTTTCAATGAGTAGCATTCTCTGGGGTTTCTTTGGTTTATGGGTTTGTTCTATTGATAAGGGGTGTTTTTTAAAATATTTTTCATGTAATAGCTACTCATGTAAGAAGTTGATACTCTCAGAAAACAAAGCTAATACTTCTCAAGCTACAGGACAGACCATTTTAAAGCTGAGTACATAACATGCACTACAGAGTGCTCTAAAGCTCTGTTGGTTGTACAACCATCAATCACTTTTACAAGGAGTAACTAAGATGAAGCAACTAGCCAACAGTCAGCAAGGAAGTAAATGCTGAGTAAGCTGAATTCTCCCTCCCCAATAGACAAAAGCCCCCTTTTGCTTCAGACTGACATGGCAGTTACAGCCATACATCACCGACAACCAACACATAGTCCATTCCCATCTTAGTGTGTGCTAAGGCCATTAATATCCATCATCTTTGTGGTCAGAGGATGTGACAACACAGGATATCAGAAGTCAGGTAAATAATCCAGAGGATTTACTAAAAATAAACCCAAAGAAGTAGCCCAAATTTCTGTAAAAGGTAGTAGGAGGTAGACAGAATTCCCTATGCAACAGCAACTGTATCTCTCGGGTGACAGTCCAACAGCAGGCACCATTAGAGGACTCCTTTCAGTTCTGTACCTCACAAGAAAAACACCCAGATGATGCAGAAGATTAAATAGAAAACCAAACCACCAACACTAGTTGACATTGAAAAATGCCACACTGCACATCTTACTCCAGGCGCAAACAGAAACTGCACTACTGAGGTGTCTTCACAATCATGAAAGTGGAACACAGCAGGTATGAGCATTCAGATTTCCACTTCATACAAAAATGTAAGACTATGTGCAAATGTCCAAAGCTTACCTGTTCTTCCAACACATCATGCTAGCAGAACTACAAGGATCCTACTGTGCCCTTCAGCTGCAGGGCAAGAATCCAACCCACTCAAGGGATACACTGGCGGTCTCCAGGGCAAGCCACACAGACCAGTATGCTGCAGCTTCAGGAGGGACCAGTCTTTTGGCTCAGCTGGCACAGAAACAGAAATCCACGGCTTCCTCATGAAAGTAGGCATTTAAGCATGTAAAGTTTCAGCTTATCCAAGGTCAAGGAAATTTACAAAAAGAAAAAAAAGAAGTTAAATGAGGTCTAGCATTCAGATGAATGTATTTTCTGCCTAGGTACTGAACCTTTATCTGAATGTTTGTCACAAAATCAAATGGAAGAATCAATTCCAGTTTCAAAACTTTGCATTGTGCTGGACCTCAGTCACAGGCATGGTACAACTGTGGTCAGTTGATATCCAGTGTTAAACCCCTTATTTCATGAAGCTCGATTCACTTATAATATTGCATCAGTTTTAGTTTAGTGCCACTCTAGTTAGTTGTTTTTGTGTAAAATCAGAATAATAGCGGTAGGAACTGGACCTACTCTCAGTAATCAATTCCTTAAAGACCATTTCTCCCAAGTAAAAGCCAGGCCTGATAGTAAAGCTTCCAGAGCCTTCGTATTATCAAAATTAAGTTCCTCACAAGTTTGGCTCACTGGCTGTCCACCTGCTCAACTTTGTTCCACTGAGCAAAGCTGATAGCCACAAGAAGCAGCAATGCTCTGAAGTCATCCCACTGCGCCTGTCCCAGGCAATGGAGAGCTGCAGCAGCCACGGCCCCGTCAAAGCCCCAGTGACTCACAGTCTACTTACACAGCTTAAAGGTGATACAAAGTACCAAGACGTATTTCTGTAGAACTGGCTTGTGTTAGTTCCTCTTGACCTTTTCCTTCAAGAGACGATCTTATTTTAATTGTTTGCCATTTACATATTTTGTCAAAAAAATGGAAAAGGCAACAGATATTACTTATTGGATGCCCATATTTCTCCAAAAATAAGAGAGTCAAAGTCTAACACTAATTCGGTTTTAATACATGTTTGTGAGTACTGGTTAGGGGGGAAAAATATTAAGTCATACTGCACAGCTTATACACACCCAAGACTCAGGCACAGAGACTAAAGTCGCACTTCTACCATACAAATGAAAGGAATGTAAAAAAGCTTTAGACCGGCAACACTCTGCACACGTCCATTTGTCTCCTATACATAAATACTTGTGCTCAAGCTTTGAAGGACAAATACAAACTCTTAACCCATTACAAGTAGGCTTACAAGTAGATTGAGTTGAAGCATGTACTGTCAAAGGACTCCCATCCTGCTGCTGAACCCACTGATTCCCATAACTGTTGTTTGTCTGCAACCCACTGATTCCTGTGACTGCTGTTGTCTCTGTCCTGTCCCAAAAATTTTAGGTTTCTTGTAGTTTCACATGCATACATACATATATGCTGATTTATGAGCACAGAGTGTTTAAGTTCTTAAAGAAAAGGCACTTAGAGTAACGTGGTATGTAGATGCTTTATTTATGGCATTAATATGGTCTGTGTTGTATGTGAAATTTTCTTACATAAAAGAACAGTTTCTTGTACAATGAAAATTAAGATAAACAAGGCATTTGTTGCACATTATGTCAAACCTTAAAACAAAGATAAGAAGTAATATGCATTTAGGTTTCATGCAAGTTTTGCTGCTGCATGTACAATCTACTAATGAACTGAAAGAAATGCAAACGCACACATTCAAAAAGTAATAAAAGATGCTTGACATATGAAAGATCAAAACCTTCCTGCAAACAAAGCAACAAAGTAGGAGTTAACGAAATGATCCAACCAATACCAACACAAATTAATACTACTTCCCATAAATCTATGCTTAATCTTGGTATAGGCAGTTTTGGTGATACGATTTCCACTGAAATATATTATCCAGATTCTAGATATTCATTTCATTTATTCATGCCTTACTCATTTTTCCTGTGAATTAAATGCTGTCTCCAGCATTAAATGTTGCCGTGAAATCCATTTTGGTAACGCACATCTAAATCTAGTACTGCCAAGAATTCCAACTGCCTCCTCGCAGTTCTCACAGGCGAGGAGTGATGGGTATTCTCTGATCCCTTGCTTATACAGGATTCCTTCCCCACCCCACCCCTCACCCCGTTTAAAATTTTGATGTGAATTAAAAACTGCTAAAAATGTTTGTGCCTACCACTATCATAACTAGGCAAATATTTAATATAAAAAAGCTCCTAAAAATAAGGATTGTATAAGCTTTGAGATGTTTAAAAAAAAGTTGAATGACCCATTACCTTCCTTGTGCCACTCACCACGCGTTAAAATTATTCTCCACCATCTTTGATACCAAAGTGATAGGAATACTTTCCACACCCTGCATAGTACTGGTTGATCTCATAAAGTTAACTAGAGAACCTGACCTCATTTTGTAATTTTACATACAGTGCATATGATGCTCGCTCTTTCCATCTCTCATAGCAGCAAGCCGATTCTGCCACTGTCTGTAGCAGCACACCCGGGAGTGGAGAGGAAGAGTGTTTGAATTATAAATAACTAAAACTACAGTGTACAATTCTATTCACCTGTCAGTATTTGTTGATAGCACACCATTATAACTTGCTTAAAATTAACTACATAAAAATCTCTACAACAAAAGCAAACCAAAACATTCCTTCAAAAACAAAAAGAGGACATAAAATAAGTGCAAATACCTAAAATAGGCAACTAAAGCAACTGTTGTGACCTGTATACTTTTAAATAAGGACAAAGATTTTTCATAAATAAGAGAATGTTCTCTTTGTTCTTCAAACGTTTACTAAGTATATAATGGTCAAACTTAAGTGCAGATACAATTGTTTTGAGATCCAAGGTGCCAAGTTTCTTTTTTTTTTTAAATAAAAAAATAAAAATATTTAAAATGCATTAGTTTTCAGCTCCTATGCAGGATGAAGTACCCCTGGGTACCCCACCATTTCTTTCTAAAGATATTTAAACAAGGTACAGGAACAGTTGCTGTATAATACAGGTATACCTTGCGATTATTTTGTAGACCAACATGATTGAAGGCTTATAGTGCAATCTTTATGGAGGTGTAACATACAGTATATATTCATAAGCTTCACCACTGTAATTCTTTTGCTATTCCATACCTTAAATTTGTCCTTTTTCCATTTTAGCTGTCTTAACAGGAAACAACGTTGGCTTCTAGACAACCTGCATACATATAAATATCTACATTTAAGCTTTAAAATGAAAATAAATTATAAAAACAGACTCCTTTCCAATTTACAAATTTTTCCCTGTTCCTACATACTGTACAATACATTCAACAATCATCTCATTTTGAGATTTATGAAGAAAATACTGATGCTTTACACTAAAACCTAATTCACCCCCCTCTGCCTACTTCTAGTACCATTTGCAAATAAATATACTTAACACTGTAGTTAAATTTCATTGTTTTGCAGCATACCAAAAAAATTAGTAGTGCAACTTTCTATCCTTCCTTTATACTCCTTTCCATTGTGTTTCTTTATAGACTAGAAAAATGCTACATAAGCAAAAGCACATTCAGTCATGTATGTTGCTCTTTTGGAAACCAGTAACAACTTATAAACCTACTCTATATTGAAAATGTACTAACAGAAAAAAAGCAATGCAAGTCAAAAGAATAAATATGAAAAACAGACCTACAAATTGTATGTTGTCAGTACTGCAATATCTTTTACCATTCTTTAACATATCTCAGGCTGCTACTTTTTTAATATTCAAGACATTCATTGCAGAACTGTTTGTACTATCCCTTCGTAGAGAATACGAAAGCTTCACGTCTGTCCTTTGTCAGTCAAAAGAAGCTTTAAGTTAGCTTTAAGGTTGCCCTTGGTAGACTGTCTCAAAGTAAAGACTTAATTCATAAGTATTGTGCTGGAATTGCCTTCAACATTGTGCCAGTTTCAATGGAAAGAGATGGCTGTCAGTTGCAGTGACCATCACAGTATCAGAGCCCTTGAAGTGCTGCCGGTAGCCGTGTATGTGCTCAGATATCTTCTTGCTTGTTCAGTCATGATAAGCTGGTCTTCTGTTTTTCCATAAACAACCGCTTCCCATTCACAATTTGACTGCATAAAATAAAATGAGATTAAAAGAATCTTTTAACTAAAACACTTGAGCAACTCTCTTACAGTCTTTCAGAGTAACAACTTAAAGTCTAGCAATGCCGTATTTTACTGAGGACTCAGTTCCACAACATGATACCTAAAACCTGTGACAAAGCTCCCACTCCACCATTATGGAAGAATAATTAGGACACTAGTGCCGCTTCTTTCGTGAAGCAAACCCTGCACGTTTACATGACTTACTGAAGCTCAAGCTGATTTGCAGCAGCTCTAAATTGGACCTGACACTAGCTGATTGTAGCGTAACAAAGAATGCAAGGTTCACTCCCTTTCACATTGAGCTAGAAACTGATCCAAAGGATCAGTTCCACATTATAGATGCCTAGAGAAAATGAGCCATGTGAGTTTCTATTAATGGAAGAGACGCATGGTTAGAGGCCACTAAACTGAGAGGGAATTTCTCAGAGGAAAAAGCAAAAAGAGAAAGATGGTTCAATGACATTATTTGTGAGTATAGTGTTAAGAGCATAGCTCTGGGACAGACAACAGTTATTCACCCTTGCTGCAATTCACAGCAGTTGATTTTTTTTTGGAATATTACAATTAAGTGAGTTTGTTCTTTCTTCTTGTAAGAAAGGAACAGAAAGTAATACTGTTGTCTCTGTACTTAGAAACACATTGTTAAAGCAAATAAGAAGGACGTGGAAGATGAAGCTCTAGATGTCCAGCCTTTTTTTGTTTAATTAACACAGAGCTGTAGATATTCTGAGAGGACACTAAAACTTTCGCTGTTTACTCACTATGGGGCAAACTAGAACAGGTATCAAGTCGAGTCAAAGAGAATTTTTTTCCCTAAACCTGGAGGTGAAGACATGCACAGAGAACAAACTATGTTCCACAGCTTTAACGGTATGGAAAATATACAGATGTACAACAACAGGCACGTTACAAGAACAATTACCAAACACAACTTGTGGATGAACAATGCTTAATGAATCCCACTGGGCTCACTATAAAGTAAGCACCAGCCAAATATGAGCAACTTAGGTGCTGTAGAGGCTTAATTTGCACTAAGTCAGGCTTCTTACTGCTTGACTTGGGCACCCAAATCTAGTTTGTAGTTCTACTCTTTCTTATTTCTTTTCCCCACATTTAAATCTTAGAGGTCACCGAGTGAAAACATCAGGGTTGTGTTTTAAGAACTTAGCTACAAATAAACACTTAACAGACAAATAACCAACTTATAAGAAATAAGGATCATAGAAACACTGTCCAAAACCACTGAATTGAACAATTCTAGACATTAGTACAAGATAGAAATAAAAATAGTTTTTTTAGCAAGTTAACAAATAAACAGAATTCTTTGCATCCAGACCTGAACAGTTTTCTCCATTTTGACATTTTTTGAAGAATTTGCATTCAGTTTCCTCTTAATTACTGCATTTGCTTTGTTTGCTGGATTTGCATCCTGTTTTTCTGGTGTCAGGTTACATCTGTTGTCATGTATTTCCAACAATGGCATCATCAATAAAGATGTTGTATATGCATTTTCTGACTATTGACAAAAAAAGAGGGTAGGGAAGGGGAATAATAATTAGTATTCAATTTAAAAGTATTCAGCTGCTGTGATCAAAGAAGCCAAAATGTAAACAAAGTAAATACTATCAGAAAGACTTGAGGGAAGAATCTGAAAAGACAGAGTAATGAACAGCATATGAAGAACTAGTCTATACTGGGATTCACAGTCAATACTGAACAAGTAGCTGCTGGCATGATTTAGGCATTACTGAGCAGAGAGTGTCTCTTTCACATAAAGCTACAGTTGATTACATTTTGTTAAGAACAGTTTTAAAGGAAAAAGCTTGTAATTCACTTCTAGTACAACCCTTGTGAAAGTAAGCACAAGCAAACTGTAATTAAAAGAAGTTAAGATAGCATCAGTATCACAGGAGGAACTGCTTACAGAATTGAAATAAGCACTGGATTGGTCATGCCAGAAGAGCTTTATACACTGATAATCTTTATAGAAACAAAAAGAAATTAATCCAAAGCAGCAAAGCAGAAGAAAGGTATATGGCAATTTTAGAGAGCTAAATTGGAAGGGAGTAATGGTGGCCCAGGTACTTGTTCGTTTATAAGAACACCTCATTAAGCTGTGTTAGAATCGACATGTAAAGGTATTTTATCTCAGACCTTATTTCTAACTTATCATCACATGGGCACACAACTTCTACTTAAGGATTGGTACATTTTTCATTTTTTAAATCAGATACTCTCTCTCTTGCTAAAGGCAGATGTTCCTGTTGCACCTCATTAAAATGGAGGAAAAGTATTTTTTACCATTCCACTGCTTTTAATATGCCTCAAAATAAAAATGTATCTTGGTTTTACATAAATAACCTGAACATCAGTGATGCACAATACACCACGTCAAAACAAGACACTACCCAGAGAACAGTGGGCATTTTGTTTCTGTTTGGAATGGCTGCAGCTATGCCGCTCCTCAAAAAACAGAGATGCTCTGGGTGAAGTGGGGGAATCCCACTGGTGATAGAGCCCCAAGCACCCAGCAGCAAAACAGCAAGCCTTGGCAGTAAGCCTACCAGGCATTTGAGAAGGAAATTTAGAAAATCAGCTACAAAAATGATTCTATAATCAGAAAGGTGTGTGACTTCAGCACCTGTTCTTTCTAAGGACTCTGTCTCCCACCTCTCAAATACAGCTTTATACTTGACCAAGAGTCACAGTTATTTACTTATTCAGCAGATATAATAATTTAGAATAAAGTTTTCCTACAAAACACAAGACTAAAGTTTAATCTATTCAATCACAACTGGAAAAGTATTGGACTACTTTCCAAGAGAGTCCTCACTCTCAATGTCTTGGCTGCTGAAGCAGAAGTATTCAAATTCCATCAGGCAGAGGAAGTCCACAAACCTCATCTTTCATGTGCTTGATATTTCTTAAAAGTATTCCCCTACTATATGAATCAGGAAAAGGAAAAACATGTTGCCTAATACATAATTAGGCTTCTTCAGAACACATCTGGCAGACAGTCAAGCACACAAAACACAGGGACAAATGTCATCTTCCTGCTGTATTAGAGAGCTTTGGCATGCCATATATGCTAAAGTTTATAGGTAACCAGCACAGAAGCAGCTTTGCTATAATGACAGATCTGCAAAGCACCCACATTACTAGTCCTGCTCTGAAGGCTTCAAATGAAGAACCTGTGCATGAACTCAAGCCCAACATTCAAGTACTTAAAGTAGCATTTCAAACTGAGGGTGATTTCAGCTTTCTAGAGTTATGAATCTAGCCTCAATCCAAACATTTTATTGATAGAATGAAAGATACTCAGTTCTATATTAATATTGCGGCCAGTGATGCTCTTTGGTACTTTAATTCTTACCTGAACATCTAAAGTATTATCTTCAGTGAATAGCTGGGCACCAATATCTTCTTTTTCCCATGGATCCAGGACCAGTGATTTTCTGACTTTTTTAGAAGAGTTGTGCTGTAATAAACATTATTCAGACAAAAATTGTAAAATATTATTTAGAATTGGTTATTTCCCATTTGAAGTTATTATTGTAATGTTACCTCCTGCTTGCAGCTTTTATACACTGTGTCATCTTCCTCCTTGAGAAATATATATGTTCCAGTTTCCTCTTTCAAAACTTCCCTAATGTCTTCCTCCAAGAAGGCAAGTGGTTGTGACTAAGTTAATTAAAATTGGAGGAGAAAATATAGGAAGTCTATTAGCTGCTAGTTTTCATCATATTCTACTTTCAGCTAATGCAGGCTAAAAGAGATCTTGCAAAATATAGCAACTGATACCAAGATTTAAGCTATTGTAGTTATCACGTACAAATCAACATTTCAAGGCTATACAGAATTTTTAATTCATTTTACTCACCGTTATGTCTAGTCAGATAAAACATATACAAAATGCAAGTTAGCTTTGAAGAAGACATGCAAACTACTTGTTTGCATTTCTTAGCAATGGTTATCCCGACAAAGGCGTAAAAATACTTCATATATACTGAATACATTTATGTATCTATACATGCATACAAACATACTAAAAAAATGTACTATAAAAGTATGATTGTTGTTGTGAAAGGAATTTATATCAATCTTAACACAAATCTTTGAATAAGACATTGATGGTCCTGAGCACAGTACAGAATTTCACAGAAGCCATACAGATGGCTTCTTTGTGTACCAACAGGAGAAGAATTCCCTTAAGCCCTCAAAATTTGATTTTGAACAGGAGGTTAATAGTGGACAGAAACAGGAATGCCAAACCACTCCATTTGCATAGTGAGAAACTGTGAATCTATAGGGTAACACAGATGGTGCCAAGCCCTGTGGCAAAGTCTGAGCTACCTTCTGTGTTTGCAGAAAAGTAGTCAATATATATTGGTTGGAATTTTTTTTCAGAACTTGAAAAGCATATGTCCACTGAATTCCAAAAGTTATTTTGCATTAACATACTTCAACTAGGCGAGGAAGAGAGCAAAAATTGAATTCATTTGGAACAAACAAAAAAAGTAACATTATCCATAGTCAATGAAAAAGCCAGAAGAATCAGAGGAATCATGAATTGCAACATTATGGTTTTGTTCTTTAGGATGAACAAAATAGTAGACATCACTCCAGGAAGAACAAAAGACTTCTAAACATCTTACCATAAAAAAATTCTCAGAACACTAGCACAATAATGTAAACAACTAGTTTCAGTCCTAGCACCGTAGAAGAACCAAAATCTGAAAACAACTGAGCCAGAGGACTCAAAAATAATGTGTCTAAAGGACTCAAAAATAAAGTGTCTAAAGGCAAATGTTAAAGTTGCTTAAAATAACAAAGTCAGTCACATTCATCTGCACGGTTTGCTCTTACTAGATTATCCACACCCATTCACTCTCTCACAATTTCTCTTTTGAAACAACAGAATGCTAAAGCATTAAAATTAAAATCTCAGTCAATGACACTGAGACCTCACAAGAGGTACAGTGTTAGCAAGCCTTCACAAATTCAAAATAACTCGCGAATGCAGAACCACTGCATTTAAGATTACAAATGATTACATGTGTTGAATACATATAAAAGACAATATCTCCACACTGCAGTGAAGGACACTAGTCTAATGTACAAAATCTGAAACATTTCTGATTCATAATCTATCTGTTCTCTGGGACAAGGTGGAATTTCATTGACACAGCAGCATTGTTGGAAAATTATTTCTATGGTCATGCTGAGGCTTCTCAAGAACAAGAGGGCACTCAGATTTTAACAAAAAAGAAAATAAAGAATGTCATCACATACCGTAAGTTTGAGAGGACCATACTTTTTTTCCTGAGCAGCCAATGCATTTTTAAATGGAGTTGGTGTTCTTGGTGATGAACCCAAAAGAGATCTTCTAATTGTGGGAGTTCTAAAACTAGTCAAGCACAGAGAAGTGTCCAAACATGCTTTTTTAAATTCATGTTATCAAAATACAAAGCATCTAAGAAACATTATAAAATACCTTAATTTACACAACAGATATGATCATTATGAATCTGAAAGTATTAAGATCACCATAGAATTATCCCAGGTATATTAATCTTTAACTGGATTTTGCTCAGTATTTTAAAAAAGGAAAAACCTTAACTGAGTACAAGTCACTTTCTGTTAAGTTAAAAACAGGAAGTCAGTTTGTTTGTATGCAAGTATTTAAGTGTTTGGGGTTTTAAAACTCATTCTCAGCACAGGTACAGGCGGACTGATTTCTCAGTGTTTAGAAAAACTTGGGTTTGTTTGCGCAACACCACCAGAAATTTAATGAAACAGTCCTACCCCACATTTTCCTTTTGATCTTTTGGTGTCATTTCCTTGTGTAGAGGAGTTGTAATAAGAACTTTCTGCCCACAGATTGGAGTTGATGTAAATGCAGGATTTTCAAGGTTAAACTGTTCATTTCCAGAGCAAGTGTTGAAAAACTAAGTGCAAGAGAGAAAAAAACATAAGTAACCTTTCATGGAAAAAACTTTAGAACTCTACTGAGAAGTAAAATAAAGAATATATACATACACATATCTGAAGGGCATTTACTGTAAGACCCTAATAAACTGTTCCTAACTTATACCTCAAGACATTTACAATATTTATCACCGAAACCTTTTCTCCTTAAAGTCCTTACTGCTTAAATAGGTCCCTGAGACAATAGGTTTGTATCAACAATCATTTGCATGAGAAGGTGAGACACCTCCCCCCCACCCCACCCCACCCCCCCCACCTCCAAGATAAGTCACACAAACACACACTCAGTCTTCAAAACAGAGGAAATAGGTTATTTAACAATTTCTTTTTAATATATCTATCCTTATGCAGATTTTTAAGTAGTTTTTCAATGTATTTGTTTCAGCTACAATGTATAGCTAGGGAAGAAATTAATGTAACCTATAATCCACCCACTGCAGTCTTCACCTTTAGCCATATTTTAAAAATGAACTCACCTGTGATGGAGAAAATGGTAGTGTTTTCACTGGTGTGTGCTTTAGTGCAACATTGATGGCATCATTACACAAGCCATCATTCAGTTCATTAACTGGTGATTGCCCCACACGCAATCTCTTTTTCTTTCTCAGGATAGTAGGCGGAGTGCTGAATTTAGTTATGTTTGGGGTGGTTGGAAAAACTGCTTCCTCCTCGCCAGTAATGCTACCATGTTTTTTGCCATCAAGCACAATGCTGACGTTATACTGGCACTCAGAAGCCCCTTCATTGTGTTGAACTCGCATTACTTTTACTGGAGCTGGCTTGACAGGAGATCCGACTGCCTCTGAAAGCCCAAAACTGGTGACATCATTCCACACGACAGGATCCTATGAGGCAAGATGCGAAATAAACACTAGCAGGCTGATCCAAGATTACTTCACATAATCTAAGCCAATCTAACAGCTCTCTACCTTCAGAAGCCACATACTGCATTATTCTTCGTGTATCTTCCACATAATCCTTAAACCAGAATATTTTAAACCACAATTTTTTAAAATAAAACAGGCAATAAAAAAAATCACTCTATACGGGTGAAACTACAGAGAAGTACTGAATAAGGTAATTTTTAAGGAGTATTTTACACATAGTGTGTAAACTGAGGTTGCTAAATACACTTTTTCTTTTTTTACAATAAATACAGACTTACTGATTCAATAAAATCTAGTGTCTCTGTAAATTCTGGAAAGGTTTGTAGAGATGGCAAAACTGTATTTGTTTCCATGGACAAATACTTAGGTGGTGAATTCTGCTGAACCGATGTGCCATGGGTCTCGTCCATGCTGTAGAACTCAGTTTGTTCTTCAAGGCTACTTAGTGTATTAGATACACAATCTTCCGTGACAAAACTTCCAGACCAACAAGGTAAGTTTCCAGCTTGCTAAAAAGTATGAAGGAACATGTTAATCCTATTCAGCTTCAGAGTTGAAGACTCTATTATGTGACCATGAGGAGGGAAAAAAAAAATAGTTAGCATGTGTAAAGACCAAATATAACTATGAACTTTTGCTTTTTCAAACATCGTTTGCTTTAATGCAGTTAGGCTTCTGCTTACAATATTATCAAATTCTGTAATATTTTTATCTTACCCCTCATTCATATCTTATACATGCTTATAACTTAGATCTGAGTTGCATTGGAAATCACCTCTGATGCATGTTTGCTGTGTTCCTGAACATCAGTAGATGACAAAGTAACTTTCACTTCAGAACACAGGTACAGTTTAAGATTAGAAATAATTTCTAGAATGTGAAATACTTACTTGTTTGATCCAATTGGGGTTTTTTAGGGCAAATTCAGCATTGATAGTTTACTTCTAAATGGCTATCCTGTTTTAGTACACTGCTTAGCACTCAAGAAACAGACTTGAATTTTCAGTGGAAATCTAGAAGCAAAACAGATTCCACTAGATGCGCTAGAATGCTGCACTGTTTCAAGAGAATGCCAGGAATAGTTCCACTATATAAAACTGGAAGTTCACCTGCAATCTAAATTAGTGATCAATATGGTCAGGTTGGTTAGATGTCTGATGCTGCTCACAGCTCATAGTTCCTGAGGAAATTAAGTGACTCTCATCTGCAAGTTTTCCCCGTTCCACTGAAGTACATGTAAACTTTCTACAGTGCAAATTTGTATTACGTTTGCCATGTCCAAATGTGGGTATTGAGTATTGCAAGAACTCACACTTAAATTTGATAAAAATATAATCTACTAGATGTTTTGAAATCAAATAGAGCAACTACATATTTTTCACCTTTCTCTGTTGAACAGATGATCAACATTGTTCACCTATAAAACCGTGTGGTGGCAATATCAACAAACGTGCTAACTCTTCAGGATTAATCTCCGGGATCTTAGGAACATCCGTCAAATTGTAGGTCATATTTCTACTGTATTCACAGTTGAGAGAGGTGCACTAAAAATAATTTGCCTCAATTCTAATATATAGCCTTTGCTTTGCAACCCAATAGCCACAGGTTTCATTTTAGAAAGTCAAGTGAAAAAATACCACAAAACCCCCCAAACATCCATCACTGAATTTCTGAGGATTAATCTCAATAAAGCATAATCAAATATTTACAGAAATGTATAGTCCTTACAGAAGACACTCGTTTTCTTCTGATTTCATTCTCTACTGACATAAGTAGCAATTCAAGTTCCTTTATTTTCTTTTCTTTCTCAGGATCATCATCAA
Organism: Colius striatus; assembly: GCF_028858725.1. Classification (NCBI taxonomy): domain Eukaryota; kingdom Metazoa; phylum Chordata; class Aves; order Coliiformes; family Coliidae; genus Colius; species Colius striatus. The sequence goes on from NC_084762.1 coordinate 61,440,704, forward strand.
CAAATGACTGCTGAAAAATTTAAGAAAGAAGCCATTACTATTTTCCACCCATGTCACAGTAAAGATTCTACATTACAACACATCTACATTTTAAGTAGAAAACCACACAGAGTATGAACAGAGCTGTTCAAGCTGTATCATATTTTCTAAGACAGTAGTCACTCACAAGCAAAACTGCAGCAGTTACCAGGAGATGGATCCAATGTCAAAGTGGTATACAAGCTGGTATTTTAACAGCTGTCTAACATGGTCTGTATATGCTCCATACTCTATAGCATCTTTTAACCAACAGTCCCTCAGTTCTGTCTTTAATGGAAGCAAAAATTTTGGCACATTGCTAGATTATGTTTTCAAGTGCTTTCTAGAATTTTATTTATCCTCGCTAAGTGTGTGAGAAAGTGTTACAAATCAACATTTGTCAACAGAATGTTGGCACAAGCAATTCCACCCTTACTACCAGAAAAGAAAATTAACTGGGTTTGTCAGTTTAACTTCCGTAAAACTTTGTTATCACTTTAAGTATAGGTAAATGTGGATATATGCTGTGAGTTTCAAAACTAGTTATAGTCCCTTTTTAGGGAAGACTTCAAGGACCAGACACTATCTTATACTTTTCTGTATAGAGCCATTCAGTGTTAAGGCTTTGTTTGTGTACTCTGAGATCAGGGAAAAACTGGAATGTGAAACAGATGACCCGCATGGGGAAGCTTGAGGTTAGAGAGTTCTGAAGAGGGCCTCTAACATATCTAGCATCAAACAAAAAGAAGAGACCTTTTTTTTTTACCAATTTCAAATTCACAAACATTATTCCAGTAAGTCATATTACTAACCAAGATCTACCTTCAGTCTGCAACATTTGAGGAATTCCAGATATATTTTAAGAGATCCCAGAGAAGAAAAAGGAAATAAATACATCTTTTGTTTTAAGGTTTCAGTACTCCAGCACTTAAAATGCTGCAAAAGAGCATCTTCAACTGACTGACAGAAGCTTATCAGTCAGAAAAAACTAAAATCTATCGAGAACAAAAAAGAAGAGTTCTAAGTGCAACGTGACCTAGGTTGACCTGCTTCTGCACGGAGGTTGGACTAAATGATCTCTAAAGGTCCCTTCCAACCCTACCATTCTGTGATTTTATGATCCAAACATTAAATGACTCCTCCAGCTGTATGAGCTGCACTGGTAAGTCACAGTAAGTTATTTGACCTGACTCTTGCAGATAGGGTTATATTTACCGCAAATATAAAAGTAGTAAAAATCTTGTCTTTCTCTCAGATCTGGATAATACTAACTTAACTAGTGGACTGTGTTTTAAGCTATACTCTGCAGAAATAAGCACAACCATTATGTTTCTGGGATGTATAAAGACAGCTTCTTCTTTCATACCTAGAACTACCAACTAAGCTAGAAAGCCTACTTACAGATGAACTTACATAAATTTAGGTGGATGACAAAGACTTAAAGACACTTTGAAGTTACAAGTTTTTAAACTCTTCATTTTACAGCATAATACACCGTACATTCTCTTCCTTTACAATGCCCATTAAGTATTTACCTGAACTAAGTTGGAAGAAGGTGAAGCATATTCTAGACAGCTGCCTTCTGGTGAGGCATACTGGTATACTGGAATCTAAAAAGACATAAATCATTTTACAAACTCCAAAGAAAAGGATGCTCTATAATTATCTCTAGTTTATTATACATAAATTATTTATTACAGTTTAAAAGTTCTGTTACAAAAACAATTTTTTTTTTTAAATCACTAAAACACTGAACAGATCCTCATGTTTTCAGATTTGTTTCTCATTCCAAGCTCTGTAAGTTATCTGAAACTGGGAAATAGTAATTATTCTGGATTTTGAACTTACATGTGTCTGAATGGGTACATAAAATTGATTCTGAGTGTGCAAGGGTTCCACGGTCAGACAAGTTTGGGGCTGAAGTTTGGATGAACTAGCTGTTTCAGACTTTACACTATCTTGTAAGTATCCTTCCTGTTCCACCTTTCTTCGCATTGTTGAATTCCAATGATTTTTAATCGAGTTATCAGTCCTAAAATGAAAGTGTACAACAGTGACTGGTTTCCATACCTCAAAGTTTAATATACAGCATAATATACAAGGTTGATACAGCAGATTAATCCCAACACAAGTCCAGAAAGCTCCAGCAGCTCAGATTGAAAGTCCTATTATCAGTGGGGTTTTGGCATAATTGCTAGAAAGCTACTCTTTTCCTTCTATTAAACTTCAAGTCTGCTGGAAAATACAAGTAGTATAAAAGAAAGTCTTGGTTTAGCTGTTATCACAGGCAAGAACTTTTTTTCTTCGATAATTGGAATAACCATGTGTTCTCTGTCACTACATTATTTACCCTTTGCTACAAAATTTGCAGAGCATGAAGTCAAGGCAGTAATCCCACTGTCCCATAGCATAAGGGCAATGTGGCCAGTGTTTGCCACTGGGAAACATCTCTTCTAAAAAAAGCCATTAAGCCTCCATTTCCAACTCTATGTGCAGCTCTGTGGAAGAACACACCTCTTGGGGCCTTTGATCTTGTATGGGAAAAGCAGGCATGGCAGAAGAACAGCACGCACTGCCCCTTCCCTTGGAAAGGAAACTGCTGCAGTTTGACTAGCAGGCTGAAATCACTAGTTTAAAACATTAGCAATATTATTACCAGCCTTAGAGAGGGGTACAAAGCAATAAAAATTGCTTTAAGTCCCCTTTGTCACTTAAGCTCAACTCCAAGAAGTATTCCCCTTTTTCATCCCATTAGTGTTAGATCCTTTAAGAATTTTGTAGGTCTAGGATCCAATCTTTAGCTAAGAGTCTCAGCTTGGAATGCTTCTGTCCTTACAAACTCACCTTCCACCTCTGAAATTCTACTAAGATGCAGTCCATTCCTGTGACTCATGCATTGTGTGCTTAATCAAAATGTCAAACTTTTAAACATATATTCGCCTAGCGTAACAAGTGCTGACAGACCTTTGGCACAGCTAGACAGTCACCTCCTGAACACACAGATTGAATTCAGAGAGGGACACTTTGACACTAAATTTCCATTAAATTGTATGAAGTAAAACATTTATTTTGTTAAACTCTTCATATACTGAAATTGTTTTCCACAAGCATATACGTTAGCAATCACACTTGAAACAAAGATAAGAAGAACAGTGCATACAATTAAGTTTTAACTTAGAGATCAAATGATGACCAACTAGTTTTGCAATGCATGACTCATAAGCCTGGACTGTTCAGGGTTACTAAGATCTTTTTTCAAGTGTCCTGATTAACACGAAGTATTCCACAAAAAATAAATAAAAAACTAATTTTTGATCTTAAACAAAAAAAAATAGTCACCCTCAAATACACATTAATGAAAGCACTTTGATATCTAGTCATAGGATGTTAAGGTATTCCTCCACTATTACTTAAGTTACTCTCTTCAGCCCTACTACAGTTTATTTTCTAAAGTGACGAAGATTTTTGAAGGAACCTGCAGAGCGTTGGAGGTATTTTTATTGGCTCTATGGCTTTTTTAAGAAATGTAACCAAAAGAGATCTTTAAAAATTTCAGAATTTATCAAGACAGAGGTGATGTAAGTTTTGACAGATGCTCTCGAACTAACATACTGCATTGGAAAGAGTAGTGCGATGACCACTTTCCATATTCCAATATTAAGGCAAACAGAGTTGAAAAGCACCTTCCAGGAAGAAGCTTTGCTATTTCAGCCCATCGGTTTCCCAAACGCTTGTGAGCTTCATAGATTATTCTGTCCTCTTCTTCTGTCCATGAAGACTTTTTTACCTCAGGATTGAGATGGTTATGCCATCTCTCTCTGCATTGCTTGCCTATTCTTCCTTTAAGGTGTTTTGCAATTAGAGACCAGCGCTTTGGACCATACTTCTGAACTAATTCAATAACCTGAAATGGATAAAAAGCACGTTATAATTCCAAAATCTACTTTTCCTAATCCAAGACTGAGAATGCTAATAAACTCATATTTTAGAATAAGAATATAACAGTCAACTTGATAAGATGACAAGATCATAGGCCTAAGGAGGTAGATAATGATTCAGGGTTTTTAAATTATTTCGGTTCTAATTTCTTGAAAAACCCCTCCAAATTTACTGTGTTTAAAATATAAGTATATACCGATGAACACATTCATTTGGAAGTTTCCTTTGTCACCATTGCACAAGGGTGATATTAGGAAAGGCTAAAAACAAAGTAGATGATGCTTGGTTTGACCTTTTTCAATAACATACATATGAGAAAGAACTCATGAGAAAGAATCTGTCCCAACTTCCATCTCATTTCTATGTATTTTTAAACACTAGAAGTTATTCTTAAACTGACAAGAACTGTAACAAAAATAGATTAGGAAGAGTATATTCATAAGTTGACAAATATTAGTTTTAAATATTTTAATAGAGTTTTAAAAAGTGGAAATAACTAGTCAATTTGAAGTATTGTATATGAAAGCTGTATGTGCAACTCCTTACAGGGCAGTCCAGGTTTTGCAGGCAAAACGCTGCAGTATAGATTAATATAGGTGTGGAGGAGGAGTCTAACACATCATTGTTAGTTTCTTTAACAGTAGAATATGAAATAATTTTCCTTATTCCCAACCCTTTTAAGGCTGGTTGAGGAATGAGGAAAAGGTTTGAGGAATAGAAGATGTAAATGAGACCTTTGATCTTTAGTGCTGTAAAGAGAACTCCTCTACTTTGTAAGCTTGAGCAGTTCAGCTAGCAAAATGAGCAAAGGGAAATGAAATGCTTGAGCAGACCAGACATTCCATCTATTTCAGAGCAGCTGCATTTTTTTTTCTTCTCACACAGCATAATGTAATGCAATTATCTATGTCACAAGATCCATCAGACATTGCCTTTGTGGGGATAAAACCTAAGTACATACTCTTAGCAGTCATATGCCAGTTTTATTTTAGTAGAAGAGTACAATATCAATTAGGTTTTTATTACCCTCTGATCTTCTTCTTTAGTCCAGGGACCTTTAATCAATTCTGGGTTTAGTACCTTCTGCCATCGATGTTGGCACTGAAAATCTGAGCGATTCTGAAATAGTTTTAGAAGATTGGAATATGTGAAACTGTAAACTCATTTCAAATTAAAAGACTTATTTAGACCTTTGTTCTAAGCATAATAGTTACATTTTCCTTTATTATTTCTTCTTCTATTTGGAAAAAACTCTTCTCCATAAAAAACAGTCTTGCACAAAGCTCTAATTACTTTGGTGTTCTTTATGAAGAAAGACTTAGAATTAACTAACTTTTTTCCCCCCATTACTCTATAGTTTCTCTGAACTTTACGCGACTGATCTGTTTTTGACGTTATCTATAAGCTACATAAGGAAGGAAATTTTTAAAGGAAATCTTTTCATTCATATAAAGGAATAAACTTTTTCCTAAGTCTTGAATAGATTCACAGCTTTTGTGAGTGCATTACATAAAACAGATTTATATCAAGTCTAGCTAACACAAAATAATTAAACAACATCTCTTTTTTGACTCAGGACAGATGGTGCTTTTCTGTAGCTTCACTAAGGATCTTTTGAAATATTGTTCCCAGATATGAAAGAAATAAGCTTTCACTTGGCCCCCTAAAAACTGTCAGTAGGAAATCTTAGGACTCTCAGGTTGGTCCAGTCCCTAGAAGTATGCAGATAGGAGCCTGCCCCAGCACAGCATATTAGCATGCCTTTTTATAACACTAGGACATGATAACTTACTCTCTTCAGTACAAGCTGCTGGGTAGCAAGTATCAATTTCAAGGTTCTACTGGACTTGTCTACCAAGTAAAGGTGTTACCATGCTAAGATAAAGATAAGAAGCAAACTGCAAGACCAGAAGAAAACAAACACCCAAAACACTGTTACATCTAAAATTAACTTGAAGGTACTATGATCAATGTAATCACAAGTAGACAAGCTGTAAAAGGCAGGCTCAATATAGGATAGCTAGTCCCATTTTCAAAGAAAGAAAAAATCTGAAACTGTGGCCTTTTAGTGCTCTATCTTCCAGACATTTTCAAAATCACCACATATTTGGGGGAGAAGTGTAAAACAAGTGATTGGATGAAACAATAAAATCATTTTGGGTCTGTCTTAGCAGCAATAAACTGAAAGAAAGTACAAGCTGCACTCTCTCTCGAGGGTCATCTTTAAGCCACCTTCACTTTTTAGGGCAAAAGAGAGGAAAGATTTACTTGTACTCAGACCAGCAGTTGAAATGGGGCTCTGAAAACATGGCAGTTTTGAGTGCTTTTACATGACAGTAACTCAAGATATACTTGGTTATCTTAGCAGAAGACCATCAGTAGCAAAGTAAGTGCTAATTATGCCAGCTTCTATTATTTCTCCTTGTGATTTGAACACTGCAATAGGTCACCAAGGGAGGTTGTGGTGCCTCTTTCCATGGAGATGATCAAAACCCAACTGCACACTGTCCTGGACAGTCTACTCCAGCTGACCTTGCTTGAGCAGAAGCCTTGGACTAGATGATCTTAAGAGTTTCCTTTCAACATCAGCAAATCTGCGGTGGGCAACCTGATCCTTCATGCACGTTTACTGTGACAGCTAGGAGCGTTTTTTCCACCTCACTTGGGGCCTGCTGAACAATAGTTATCTGTCTCCAGAGTATTTGTTTTCAGCCAAAGAACCACTTATGAAACTAAACCTTTAGATCTGTTAAATGCAACTCCATACTACACCCACAGGTCACTGTCACCAAACATTGTATGTGTAAACAGTTTAATAGAAAACCTTTTTGACATTATCTTTCTCCTCTGCCATTCACTCATTTCATTGCTTTTTGTAAGCGACACTGTACACGTGAGCAATAATGATTTGCTCATGCACCCCTTAAGTTTAGAAGTTTTGAGTTTGTTCCCCAGTACTTAAAAAAAAAAATCCCACAAAAACTCAGAAGCATCACAGTTGCACAAATGAGAACAATGAAAAGTTACAGTTGTTCAGCATTTGGAGGTCAAGTCTATCTTTAACAAGCAACACAGGAATTTCAGACCATAGTATTTCACGTACAAGAACCACAAAGGCAGCAGAGAGGGATTTTTTTGATTTCTAGCATCTGAATATTCAATAACACTTCTAGGTAGTGATTTCAGCCTTAGCTTCTAGTCATGTTTTCATAGTAGGCATTTTATAACATTTAATCAGAAGGGAAACAAACATCATTGATTCTACTTGTAGGTATTTTCTACCAGTGCAGCTCATACAGCTGGAGGAGTCATTTAATGTTTGGATCATAGAATGGCAGGAGTTGGAAGGGACCTTTAAAGATCATCTAGTCCAACTCCCCTGCAGAAGCAGGTTCACCTAGATCAGGTCGCATAGGAACATGTCCAGGTGGGTCTTGAAGACCTCCAAGGAAGGAGACTCCACAACACTTCCCTTATTCATTCCACCTGATCATTGGAACAGAAAAACAAATTTGAAATGTCATTATGAAACTTCTAAGAAACCTGTTAAGATTCCATTCATAGCAACTAAAGATATCATTGGGTGGAAAGCTTTACATAGGTTAAGGAAGCAGACATTACTGCGGAAAAAAGCAGCACAACCCAAAAACATACACACACCACCACAAACACATTACCAACCAACATCGAAAAACAAACCAAAAAAAGCCCACCACTCCACATCCCTTTTCCTAAGGTGTATAAGAAATTGATTTTGCTTTTTTCAATCTTTCAGATGCAACCCATTCTCCTAACTGCTTCTGCAGCAACCTGTGAACTGTAGATGTACCACCAATTATGAAATCAGTAACAAGTAGGAATACATTCTAGAATAAAAACAAATAGCAAGTGTAGAATCAAAGGCATAAATTATTTTTCATCATTTCAGACCACCACTTGAGCCCCACTCTGAGCTGATAAGGCTCTCCAAGGTCTGAGTTAGATCTCAAGATCAATTTACAAGCATCCTTTAATATACATTTTTAGTGTTATGTGCTTCTGACTTCTATTTTACCTCATTTCCAAACCAGACATATCACCAAGGAAATATTAAAAGTGAACTCAATTGAAAGAGATTCAACTCACTTGTAGATGACTAGCAATGAATGCCCAATCGTCTGTACCATTTTGTTCCACCAGCTTCTTTAGTCTTTCATCCTGTTAAGACAGAACCTCAGCCAGTAAATGTTACATGTTATTCCAATATAATACTAAAGAATATATTTATGTGCTACCAATATCACATAGAAATTAAACTAAAGCAAAAAAAAAAAAAAAGTATTACCTCATCACGTGTCCATTTCACTCTGTTACATATCTTCTTCAAACATTTTTGCTGTGGTACTTCATAGTCATGATCCATATATTGAAGGTCATCATCTTCCTCACTGCAGAGCACAACAAGAGTGAAAAAGATAGAAACAGCGTTTAAAATAAAACTGAATAACTTATTTTTTCCTAACTACTCTTTCCAATCTGTAAACATTGTTCTAAAACGATATACGAAATTCACCTGAACATAAGACTCCAGCAGTGGCCTATATTCACTATGCCAAAGAATCATAGAATGGTAGGGGTTGGAAGGGACCTTTAGAGATCGTCTAGTCCAATCCTCCTGCAGAAGTAAATTCACCTAGATTAAGTCACATAGGAACATGTCCAGGTGGGTCTTGAAGACCTCCAAGGAGACTCCACAACCCCTCTGGGCAGTCTGTTATTTTCAAAGCTAAGTCCACTGGGATATGGACAGATAGTAGATTCCAATTCAAGCCTTAAACTTGAAGCCAAAGCTTTTGTTTAAGATGGTGTTTTTGTAACACATTTATGAATCTTTTTTTACACAAATGATCTTAGAAGAGATGGTGGTTTGCTAGCCTGCAAAAATGCATTCATGATCTATCTCCATAACTCCAAGAACAAACACAGCAAAGGTGCCACAACTTGAGACTAAGAGTGGACTCCTAAATAAAAGGGCTATCCCAACGTTGCAGGAATGAGATAAAATCTTTGAAGACAGAAATATTTCAGCAGAAGTGACGTGTATCAATGCTGATCCTCGAAACTAAGAGTCAGAGGGGCAGGAAGCCAGATACCCTCTGCAACTCCATGTAGATCACGCTCCATCTGCTGGGGAAAAGCACACTTCACACCCTCGACAAACAAAGCCTCGCAAACGAGCAGTACAGGGAAAGGTTTCACGGAAATATCACTTCAACTCCTGTCAGTGACTCATGCTAGACAGTATAAATTCAAACACATGTGCAAATCTAGGCCTAACAAACTGAGTAGTTCCTCTGCATTAGTTATAGCGAGCACAAAGAAAGGATTCTCATCCAAACAGACAGCTTTAATTAAAAGCAGCTTCACATTACCATCTTAATTCTCCATTTTATTATTGGTATAAAAGCACGATATAAAAATCAAACTCACGTTCAAAACTAGATTTATTAGTCTGATTAGCCTCAGAAATTACTACCATCTTTCAACTCCTTTCCAGTAATGAAATTAACCTGTGCTTATGTCTTAAGGACCAATTAGATGGAAAAACTATTTTCCAGAACACACAATTGACCCACACAACATGCTGCTCAACCATCTATGCATATTTGCTGTTTTCCATGAAGAGAGTACAACATCCGTGGCCAACATGAGCATATGGTCATTCAAGAAGAACACAGCTTACTCAAAAGCCTTACTACAGGATAATACGTACCCAACTCTTACAGACCCACTGTATGCAACATTGCTTTCACATCCTCCACCACAACTGGGTTTGCCCCACTTAGCTTCATAATGCAGTAGAAATAGTAACTTGCAAACATATTAAAACTTTGTGGAGCCAATGACATACAAAGCTGTAAGCTTGTCTAGAGGTCAACAGCAAGTTCTTCACAGTACTTACAACAAAACAAGCTGTGAACACAATGGTTCCAAGAGTTCTGCATTAGGCTTAGGATTTAAGAAAATAGGATTTAAACTCATAGCTAACCAAGAGTTTTCTTTCCCCTCTCACCTCCTTTTTTTGTCTCATTCACAGGTTCTCGACAAACTTCAGGAGCATATCTTGGTATTACAATACTATTTCATGCCAAGCAAGCCATACAGTTCGCTTATAATGAAAATTTGGCCTTCTGGTTAAGCCCTTTGTCAACATCATCTCTTCAAGCACCGCTCAGTAAACTAGTTCAAGAACTGTCTTCAGTTATATGAAAAGTTGTGGGGATTTTAAAAAAAAGAGGAAGAGACCCACGTGTACAGCAGCGACACTGATGAGAACGCCAGTACCAGAAAACGTGGGGTCCCCACTGGTAGTGGCAGTTACCAACCCCACACCTGGATTCTCCAGCGGCACATGTGTCTCAGCTAAACAAGCACAGCCACCAGCTGCTGCCATGAGCTTCACAGAACCTTGATTATACATGAATAACTATTCTTGTTTAGAATAGTACACCAGTAGCTTATATATTAAATATACATGAATGGTTGGGACTACTAACTTAAGCTTTCAGTTAATAACAAAATATTTTTAAACGCGTGTTATAGTTCATTTGACAATTCTTTTGCAGTTGTGAAATTATGCTGAAATACCGCATGTAAGTGGAATGTGGCCACCAAATTTAATCCAAATTAGAAATCTGGAACAATAAAGTGTTTCCTGTGTTCTGTGCTACCTGTCTTTGCAATTCTTAGTTGAGAAACATTAAAGAAAAAAAAATAAGCTTCCAAATGCAACACCCAAGAGCAGTTTAAGAAAATTAATCTTAATTCCATTTGGTGCAAAACAATTGTACTTTCTCTGTGCTCCACACGTAGATTATCCACTTGAAATCATCTTTATGCAAACTCATAACTACCATGATTTAGTTCTGGAGATAGCACCCTCACACACATACACATTACTCCTCTAGGGCTGATCTCTAACTAAATGCACCTCTGCTATTCACAACCAGCTGTATTTTCAATTACGACATCAAAGCACTCCACAGCCATGACAGACAATATGAGCTAAAGCTTTGCAAAGATGAAACTATCATTTGCGCTACCAGAGATCAAAGTCTCTTAAACTACAAAATACAGATTAGAAGTAACAAGAAACACTCTCTCTGAGATGATTCTCGCAGACAGCCAAGCTCCAGCAGTTAGCTTCTGCAAGCAAAGCCACTTCAGGAACTCCAAAGCATTGCTGTCTTGTTTTATTTTCGGCAAAACTTCAACTAGAAGATTCTTGTGAACTCTTCTCCTGTCAAAAGGAAACACAGAACCACCCCCAATTCCTTCCATAAGCAGTATGCAGTCACGCTAAATCCCAGATGCCAAAGGCATCTTACACATTAATATTACTCACTGAGTAGCCTTTCCCTTCTCAATCCTATTCCTGCTTTTACACTTCTTTATCGCTTTCCAGAAACCAATTTTCTATTTAGGACAAGAATAACTATAGCCATAAAACAGTTCTTCAAGACCCACCTTAGGAATACTAAGCAGAGACACACCCATTTTCATATAAATAAAACAAAAGATATGTCAAAACCATATGAGGCTGCTGCTGAAGCTCTTAAGGAAAACATTAGCTCTCGGGAAGATTTCAGGCAAGATTACAACATTATCAATCAAAGAATACATCAAATCAGATAAAATAGGTGCAAGAAACTGGAAGAATCAGCAGGTCTGAACATAAACTGCACAGCCTGAACATAAACTGCACCTTACATCAAGGCTATGCCAAAGCTTCTCAGAAGAGGAAAAGCAAGAAGGAGAGGAAGGAAAAGCTCCTTTGGAGACAATGTAGTCGTTACTGACAGGCTCAGGGACCTCATAAAACCAAAGCTAAGGAGTTACCTAGGTAAGCTACAACAAAGATGGCCTGAGCAAAAGCACTGATGTGAGCACGGCCACTAAGGGAGAAACGAGATTTATACCCGAGAGCCGGCAGTGCTCTTAAGCCAGAGGAAAGGCAGATACCTGTACGGTGCCGGGCGAGAGAGGAATCAGAGGGCCGCAGGAGGGAAGCAGGCTGTGGCGCCCGATCCCGCAGAGGTGGAAGGAGGCCCGAGAGTAGTGCCAGCAGAGCGTGGCGGGGGGGCGCGGGGCGGCGGGGCCGGGCCGGGGCGGGGCGGGCCGCAGGCACCTGGCAGGGATCCCGAGGCGCGGGGAGGTACCTGGGCGCGGGGCGGCGGCGCGGCAAGAGCTGCCTGCGATGGGGCGGAAAGCGCAGAGAGCCCTGCGCCGGGCCCGAGGACACACTCACCTGCGCGGTCTCTTCGCCATCCTCGGGGCGCACCATAGGGGGGGCCCGCCACGGCAGCGGGGCGCGGCGCGGAGCCCCCCGAGCCCCCGCCTGGGCTCCTTCTCTCACAGTCGGGCGGGGCGGGCGGAGAGCGGCACCGGCAGCTCGGGAAGGCTTAAGGCGGACAAGATTCCCTCGGTGTCCTCGACCTCCCCGCGGAGCTTGGCAGACTCCACAACACCCCGGCGGCCGTCCTCAGCCCCGGCCCGGCCCGGCCCCCGGCGCGTCAGGCATGGCTCGGCCTGGCCCCTGCCCGCAAGGACGGAGCGCGCGGCGGCCCCTTTCTCGCCCGGCTGCACCTCCCCGCTCCTGTCAGAGCCGCCACGGGCTCTGGCTGCGACTCGTCGCCACGGGCTGCCGAGCTGACCCGCCCCAGCCCTCGCTGCCTGCCGGCTGGACCCGCTGCCTGGGCTGCGCCGCCACCGCCGCGCTCACAGCGGGCTCAGTCGGTGCCGCCGAATCTCGCGCCCAGCCTCCTTCCCGAGCCACCGTTTGAATCTGCGCAGGCGGACTGCCGCCCCATTGGCTGCCGCCGCCGCACGCGACCCGGGTTGGGGGCGGGGCCTCGCGCCAGCCGCGGGCGGAGAGGGGAGGGAGGGGCGGCGGGGGCGAAGCATGACGGGTGAGCGAGTTTTCCCGGTGGGCGGGAGGGGACCCGGCGCTCCGCTGCCCCCCGCCCCGTAACGCCCGGCGCGAGCCCCCGCGCGGCGCCAACGGCAGCGCGCCCCGCCCCGCAGGGATAAAAATAAGCGGCGGCCGTTTTGCGGCACAAAACCGAGCGTCTCCTTCGAGCCGGAATCGAACCAGCGACCTAAGGATTCCCGCGGGCCGCGCCTCTACAGTCCTCCGCTCTACCAGCTGAGCTATCGAAGGGAGCTGGGAATCAGCCCCATTCTGCGCCAGACAGCCTGGCCACCCCCCCACCATGGGCGGTGCGCGCCGTGGCCCGGGTCAGCGACACCTCCCCCGGAGCAGCGTGAACAAGGTCTGAAACTGCCGGCGGCCGAATCTGACAGGGCGAGCGATTGCTGGAGGGTTCCCGTATCCGGGGCCGCCTGAGCCCGCGGCCGGCAGCGCGGGCAGCGCAGCGCTGTCTGAGCGTCACCCTCAGCTCCGCGCAGTGCTGCCCACGGTATGTCACGGGGGGCGATGACACTTTCCCGAAATGCTGATGCCCCGTGGATAACGTGCGCTTGAGAAGCAAGAAATGCGCGCCAACCCGCCTTCCACCGTCCTGCTTACGAGGTGCCTACGCTACCCCAGTACATTTTAAAAAGGCACGTTAAACATGGCTCCACAGCCTCTTATGTCAGCGCCAGCAAACACAGCAGCGCTCTGGCGAAGAGGGGGGAAAAAAAGTGCGAGCACCTGCTGTAAAGATGTGGGTTGGCAGTTAAGAGAGCCGAAAGGTGGTGGGCAGGGGCATCCTCCTGCAGCCCTGAGAAACGCACTGGTGGGGTCGGCGTTTGAAGGCACTCGCTCACAGCCTTTGCTTAGCAATTTTAATACAGTTTTAACTGAAACGGTCAAGACAAATCGTCAAGACAGCATCCGGTTTCCTACTTCACACACCGTTTTCCAACGGTTTACTCAGAAAATTGTTCACCACTACAGAGGAAACAACCTCCCGTACGTATCGCAGCCACTCCCACCAAGGACAAGCGTAACCCGCGCGTGTCCGAGGCGCCCCGCACGCCAGCAGCTGGCGCGGGGCGCGCTGTGTGCGCCTCACTAACGCCTGCCTGCGCGGAGCCCGCACTCACGGGCGGCCCACGAGACCGCGCCTGGCCGCAGCCGTGCGCCTCGCTCCGCCCTGCGCCTCGCTCCGCCCTGCCCGGGCCGCGGGCGCGCGGGAAGGCCCGGCCTGCAGCGCCCCCTGCGGCGCACCCGCGAACCTCAAGGCCTGGCCCAACCCGCCGGGAAAAGAACCACCAAAAGCATCCCAACTTCAACTTTTACCAATCCCATTCCAAACAAGCCCGCTTCGTCGAGGTTTGCATTTGCTTATTTGCAAGTAGTCATCAGCTGCTGAACACGAATAGGTATTTACCTCCAAACCTGCCTCCACAGTGACTCACTTTTAGTACCAAGGAATGACAACACAGTAGGTTTACCCACATCAAAGCTCTGACGGGAGACTTTGAACTATAAAAGCTGTAAGTCAAGAAGCATATAGAATAAAAGCCACCCTGAGACAGGATTTATGTCATCAGCCTCTCATAATAAGAAATGTGATCTTTTAGCATTCATTTATATTTAATTCAATGTTGAAATAAAAGTATTTTTGTTTAAACAAGTACCTTCTTGTTTATTCCTGTAGTAATACATGTGTTTCAGGTTCAGGGTGGCAAGATGAAGCAAATGTCACCAACACTCCAAGCTCATGGACCTTGCGTCACAGTGTGCATACTTCCAGTGGCACTTTGCCATTTCCCCATTGTCTTAGGACTGCTTAGCTGGATCTCATGACAAATCAATGACACTACTAGAGCCACCACCTATTGGCATTTGGATCCCATTTGGGTTTTGTATTGTTCCCCAAGTATGGAGGACAGGTGCCTGAGGACAGGAGAAAGGCCAATGTTACTCCAGTCTTTAAAAAAGGCAAGGACAACCCAGGAAACTACAGGCTGGTCAGCCTCACCTCCATCCCTGGAAAGGTGATGGAACAACTCATCCTGAATGTTGTCCCTAGACATATGAAGAAAAGGATGGTTATCAAGGGGAGTCAACATGGATTCAACAAGGGGAAATCCTGTTTGACCAACCTGATAGCCTTCTATGAGGGCATAACTGGCTGGCTAGATGAGGGGAGAGCAGCGGATGTCATCTACCTTGACTTGAGGAAGGCTTTTGACACTGCCTCCCAGAACATCCTCATCAGAAAGCTCAAGCCGTGTGGCTTGGGTGAGTGGACAGTGAGGTGGATTGAGAACTGGCTGAATGACAGAGGGTGGTGATCAATGACAGAGTCAAGTTGGAGGCCTGTGGCCAGTGGAGTTCTAAAAGGATCAGTTCTGAGGCCAGTCCTGTACCCTCAGTTAATTCGCTGATGACACCAAACTGGGAGGACTGGCTGATTCCCCAGAAGGCAGTGCTGCCATTCAACAGGATCTCGATCGGCTTGAGAGTTGGGCAGAGAGGAACCTCATGAGGTTCAACAAGGACAAGTGCAGAGTCCTGCACCTGGAAAGGAACAACCCCATGCACCAGTACAGGCTGGGGATTGACCTGCTGGAGAGCAGCTCTGCAGAGAGAGACCTGCGAGTCCTGGTTGATAATAAACTGAATGTGAGACAGTAATGTGCCCTCATGGCCAAGAAGGCCAATGGCATCCTGGGATGCATCAAGAAGAGTGTGGCCAGCAGGTGGAGGGAGGTTCTGCTTCCCCTCTACTCTGCCCTGGTGAGGCCTCATCTGGAGTCCTGTGTCCAATTCTGGGCTCCCCAGCTCAAGAGGGACAGGGAACTTCTGGAGAGAGTCCAGTGCAGAGCCACCAAGATGATCAGGGGACTGGAGCATCTTCCTTATGAGGAAAGGCTGCGGGAACTGGTGCTGTTTAGACTAGAGGAGACTGAGGAGGGATCTCATTAATATTTACAAGTATATAGATGGTGGATATCAGGAGATTGGGGCATCACTTTTTTTCTGTTGTATCTAGTGACAGTACAAGGGGTAATGGAAGAAGCTGGAACACAAAAAGTTCCATTTAAACACAGTGAAATAGTTTTTCTTTATGAGGATGAGGGAGCTCTGGCACAGGCTGCCCAGAGGAGTTGTGAAGTCTCTTTTTCTGGAGGTTTTCAAAACTCACCTGGACACGTTCCTGTGTGACCTGATCTAGGTGGACTTGGAAGAGATAATCTTGTAATTTGCCCTGTTACTTTTTTCAATTATGGAAAACAAATGGCTTATTTAATCAGAAAACAGTTTCCCAACTCAAAATAAATTGCTGCCAGTCTGATAGAGCTGAAGTCTATAAAGTAAAAGAAACACATAACGATTGCTAAAATAAAGACCAAGCTTGCTGTAGGTAAGCTTACATGTTTTTTAGCAGATACTTTCCTTTTATTAGTCTTCAATGTCTTATCACCAGTTTCTCTAGTGACTGCAATTTTCAGAACTCTACACTGGCAGAAACACCCAAATATGCCAATTGAAACCACATACACTCATCAAGTCTTCAAGCCCAGATATTTGGTTTGGGCAATGTTCAGTGACATAGCACCACTCATTTGGTGCCCAAAGTGCACCAGCACTGTGGGGGCTGAGCTTCTTCACCATGTTTCAGGAAGTTCCTGGTAAAGAGCACAAGGATACTTACCAGATACTCTTTTAAATTAAAATAGTTATCCATATGGACCGTGCTTTATTATATCTGCATCTACTCTGTGTCACAGTACTGAAGATCCCAGCTTCTCATTCGTACTTGACTCATGCCACAGTCAGTTCAGTGAAGTTGCAGTTCAGAGCAGTTTCTACTGGCTGTGTGTCTTCAATCATTCTTCTTAAAATACTTCTTAGTATCAAAGTTTCTGAAGGGTAAAATTCTGTTCATGGCTGTTGAAAATTATTTGCTCTTGATGGAATTATCTCCAAATGCCCCTTACAACATTTTCCTGAGATGCTAAGTCTTAAAGGATCTGCCACTTCACCTAGAAGAGTTAGCAAGCTCTGTGTACTTTTTCTGTCTATATACAACCTTTTCGAGAGGGCAAAAATTGTTAATGTCTCTGCCTAACTCAATTGTCATAACTATGACACAGAAGAATTGTATGTACTTTCTGACTTCATAATTGTAGTTCTCAGGGATGAGATTATATTTCAGATCTCATGAGCTGCTCTGTGTCCCTTCTTCTGGCAATGCTCACCTGTCATTGGCTTGAAAAGAAAATTAGGTCATGTTGAGCTCACATTGTCTCCTGCAGAGAGTATGAGGAAATGGTGTCAGTGCACAGCTCTGATGGACACTCGCTTAGAAACCAAGTCCTAGGCCTCACCTCATCTGCTCATGCAAGTACAGTAGCAGTTATAGTACTCATTTGAGGAGACAAGATTCTGGCTGACAACCACTTCACCTACTATTTCAATGGTATGGATATTAATTTATGAGGCACTATGTAAGTGAATGGATTCCATTTTAGGGGTTAAAAACAAAACAGCCTTGAATGAAATGGGGGGAAAAAAATCCCAAATTTACACTCAGACATTATCTATGATCTCATTATGGACTCTCTCTATAAGTAATAATAATACTGCTGCAAGATTCGATTATAATATTAAACTCAATTAACAATCTTCAGTAATTTTCCAAATGCCACTTGTTTATTTGGGAAATCACAGAGGAATAGTTTTACTAGTTCTGGTTAGGCAGATGTTTTTTAAAAAGGATTTACTCATTTCACAGACATACATACAACTTGGGAGACTAAAGAGATCATTTAGAACTCACCTGTTAATCAAGTATTAGCAGTATGTGTTTTCTTACTTTGTTTTGGAACTATGTCCTAGAAAGTCATTGCTATGAATGCAAGTGAAGTCAGCTTCACCCTTAGATTTTGCCAACCCCAGGAGTAAACAGTCCTAAAGCAAGGGCTTTGTGAAGCAGTCAGAGCCAGAGTGAGCCAACCAGTCAGGTGGGTAAACAGTAGTCAAGACAGAAGTAACTATGTCCCAGCAGCAGCAGCCTGAGCTAGATTCAAGACAGCAGCCTACATTCAGTAATATCCTGGTGATAAATGGAAAGCGCCATGACTTTCTACCCACAAAATTAAAAACACTTTATGAAAATAGTGTTCAGATCCACTGCTTTCCAAAGTAGCCACAAGACTCTCCTCACTTCCCACTGATTATGAGGAGTAACAGAGATGTATCTTCCAGTATCACATTCGTCAACCCCAGAGATGCTGGCCTCTGATGCTTGCACAACTGCAGCTTACGTCTTTTTCCAAGGGACTGTTGCTCCCGTGCCTTGCACATTTCCAGCACATCTCCATCCTGGTTCCACTTCTGCAGTCAGCAGTGACTGTCCATGAAAGGTCCTTAGTTATTCCAAGTCTATTTTCCAAGTTTGTGCAAGGATGCAAGTTTACAAGAGTTTCCAATGTAGAACCTCAGGGTTTGGGTTGGAAAGACCAAAAATGTTAAATAAAAAAAGACGATTTTTGGAGTAGACGATAGATAACTGGGGATTTTGGGGCTGCTGGCTTACTGGAGACTAGAGGTAGCTGAAATTTTCTAAACTAAGAAGCATATTGCCAAGCTTGGCTTACTTTGAATGTGAGGAAGAAAAAAAAATCTGCTAGTAACTATGGCAGGGTAAAGAATTAAAGGTTAGGAGAAATAGAAGGAGCACAGAAATAAATACTGGTATTTAGTTTCTTCTATTGTACCATACCTTGAATTTTCTCATTTTGAAAGCAAAAGGATGCTGGTAATCTTGACCTTTACTTCCTGCATCTCTCCCACTGTCTGCAAAAATAATTGCTATTTCCTGCATCTGTCTTTGGAAGCCAAAATAGACCTTAGTTTAAGAAAGACTTCATGGGGGGGGGGAAAGTAGTATTCTTGCATACCTTCAGGTATAGGACTTGAGTATGTACTGAACAACACTTGAGCAGAGCTGAACAGATCATTAGAGTTATTTAATTCCCCACAATTTTAAGTTAGGTCTTCACCTTCTCTGTGTATTTTGGCTTTTTTTTTTTCCCCTGCCACAAACCCTACACCATTATGTGGCAACAACTGGTGAGGTATCACCCCCTTGCTCCCACTGGGTGGAAAAGTATGTATTGGACAGCTTCTGCTCCTAGGAGATATGTGGATCTCGAGGAAATCCCGAGATTTAGAGTGAGCCACGGCAGCTTCTAAAGCTCATCACTGCAGGTGGACCAACATAAAATATGGTTGCCTTACAAAACTACTAGTTGATTTTTAGAATCATTCATAAATCCTTATGTATCTTCCCTCTCCTGAATATCCCCACAAGTCCTCTGCTCTCTTAGGAATCTCCCTTTATCCTTTTCGGTCCTATAAATAGGGATCTCAGAGGAAGTCAAACAAGACTTTCATTTCCATCAGTCTAATTTGGATGAAATTGTATCATTTTTCTGTTGCCTCTTAATGTCCTCTAGGTGCAGCAGTATAAATGGAGAACAATATGCTTACAGAAATGCTCATGGTAAAAATTATTCAGTACACAAGTCCAAAAGGCAGATGGAAAGCAAACAGAAAAGCTAGCCCAGAACCAGAAGAGACCTCCTTAGGATTTGCAGAGTCTACACAAATGCATGTGGTTAGGATTAGGAGGTAGCATCTGGCAAGTATCATTCTGCATTTATACAACAATGCAATCATCTGCAGAAAGCCTCGTTTTAAAAAAAATCTTATATACCAAGTTGCCAAAACAGCCTATAAAAATGATGTTTTATTATTCTGAAAGAAGTTGCTTGAGTTATGGCTTAAAAGTTTATAAAAAATTACTGAACATCTCACAGAATCAGGCTCCACAGACTATTGGCTAGTAAGAACCATAGCACCTTCTAAACCTTCTTCTAATTTCTGGTAGCTTCCTTCTATCTACCATCTTTCTTATTTTTCACTTACTGAATACAAGTTTCCAAACTGCACAGACCCAATCCAGATCTACAGGACCACTTTAGAAATGAAATTAGACTTCCCACCATCAAGACTGGGTACTGGAAGTATTATGTCAAGCAGAAAACAAAATTAGTAGTCACTTAAAAAAACCTCAAGCAAACAAACCAGAGGTGGATAAAGTCCAAATACGGGTCTGTGCAGCTATATCATAATCATCAAATCAATGCCTTTCATTAACAGAGAATAAGTCTTTTCTGAAGCTTATTAAAGTGTCTGCAAGTTACTGCAACAGACGTCAGTGCTTATGCTGAAGCCTAATGCTTTTGACGATACCAATAAATGTTCAGAATCAGCCAGTATACATCAATTTAAGTAACTGCAATCAAAATAATCCATTTCAAATCAGCTGTGGCAAACAGGTTTCTGTTAGTTTGGCCATCGTGTCTACTATGGATCCAAATGCTACCACTTTTCTTTATACTCAAAACATTACAAATCAGCAGAAGCCAAAATATATCAAAGCCTCAATAAAATAAAACTCCACATCCAACAAAGGGATAGTTTCTATAAACTCTTGCAGTTAATATAGGTGTTTGAATTGACTCTTTGTAATTCTAAATCTACCTCCCACAACTCAATACACATGCTGATGAACATCCAAGGTTCGCTCTTACCCCAGTCCCAAGGAAAAACTTATGTTGTGAGGAGTCTTTCTCAAGTCACAAGCTGGGCTTGTGCAGGCATGTTCAAACAGATTTGATATGGATATAGCTAAGAAAAAAACCAAACAAATGACAAACTCAACACCCCAAGCCCAGCAATTCCAAACTAAGAAAAAAACCAAAACATTTTTTAAAAAAAAAAAGAAATCAAGACTGATATTAAGGCTGTAAAATTAAGAGCAGAATTAAAATGGAAACACTTTGAAAGCACTCTTAACTTGGTTGCTTCATACATTCAGTACTAGTTTTGGCTCAGAATATAAACATTGCATTAATAAAAATGAGTAAATTTCTAGTTTAGCATTAAGCATTGAAGCCTTTGAAATACAAATCTTCCACGGGATAATTTTCAATTCTTCATGAGAAGACACGCAATCAAAATTAACTCCATATACTTACACCCGTCATTTTAAAGAATGTTTTAATGCTAGCACACTTTGAATTAGAGCCTTTCAATAAATACAGAAAGAAATAACAGAGTTTTGCAGATGGATTCTATGAATTCTTTTCTAGGCATAAAGTTACCATTACAGGCAATTTTTGAAATTAACTACTACACATAGCTGGTGGAAAAGGCACAGAAATAATTTAAGTACTTGTCAATATGTTCATCTTTGAATAGTGCCAAATTTTCAAAAGTCTAGTTCTTCCACAATATACTATTCATAGTTGTATATTACATACGTGCAAAATATTTTGCTTTGAAATATCTTTCGATCAATGTTTTAATCCTCAGATTGCAAGATACCTAAAAGGTCACATATCACTTGGTCAGCCTTTTTCTACACTTTCTTGGTGACAACTTCATGTCTCGGGTCTCGGTCTCTAATATATAAAAATATCTCTATTTTTAAAATTTCTGATTCAAAGGTCTATGTGATTAATGAAACATTCAGAACAAGTTAAAAAAACCCAACCTTTTTAATGAAGTTTTTCTTTCAAAGAAGTTTCTTCCAAACAGAAATATAACTAAAGAAAAACAGGCAAGAGTTTACTTTTCTAATATTCATACCAGTTCTTCAACTTCTATATTAGTATTCATGTATGCAAGTATAATGCAATTTATATGTAGAACACAGAAGTTAATATAATTACAACTCGTTCATTTTGTAGTCAAATTGGTGTTATTTAAACAGGCTAATGTGTGAAAGGCTAGATAAAAGTTGGACCTTGTAAAACCAAAGCAGATGTTTTAACTTATAGTTTTAATATAGCAATCAAAGAAAATTCCAAATACTGTACAGTGAAGTGTAATATAGTACACTATATACTGTTATAATACACTATTGTTACATTACAGATAAAAAAAAATCAAATATAATTAGTACAGCAATCACAAAACAAACCAAACTGTGCTGGACAACAGCCAGTACTGTGAAGATGGTAATTTCTAAGCTAATTTATTTTTAATTCAACATGTAAAGCACTTACTGTTTAAAAAGATTTGTTTTCTAAATATATACACTATTTTAATTCTTATTTATACATTTTAAATAGCATTCCCTCCTAAAAGTGCACACTTCCTTGGCAATACTCCTCATGAAATGTAAATAATTCTGAAAACACCGCTCTTGTTTCAACCTTTTATTGCTCAACCCCAGGCATAAGGGCTCAGAGGGAATCCTGCATTCTAAAGATCTTATGCAACTTCTTCAGTTTTAAGAAACTAAACTGATATCCCCAAGCAAAACAAAGAAATCACTTACTGTTGTTTTTAACAAAAGGATCAACCTCGTATTATTATTATCATTATTATTTTACAAAAGTACGTAGATCCAGCTATTTGGAAATGGGAGGCAAAAAAACATAGAGATAACAGTGGCATCTTCTTAAATCATTCCTTTTTCATACATTTCAGATCAAGCACTGCTCTCCCAATTGTAAGCACACTATGAATTTTATTACCCGGCATTTCTCAGTGCATGGAAAGAGTAGCAAGCAACTCTGCTAACCTTGTGACAGCAACAATAGTCTACTTTTTGGAAGATTGAAAATTAAGCATTTTGGTCTTGAAGGTATGCATGTGTACAGAGTTGCCAGCATAGAGCCTTGTGGCACTGTGCCTCCACAATGCCGCTACAGTGTTCTGTCAGAGGAAACATCTAGCTAACATTTTGTAGCTATCAGAAGACTAGTAAACTGCACGGGATTCACAAACTCAACAACATATATATTGCTGGTTTGTGACTCAAACACCAAAGACATCCCAAATCTATTTATGCAATTTCATTTGAAAAGCAGCTATTTATTTTGCTTCACTGAAATGCAAACAATTCAGAGAAACTGCAGTACCAAAGAGTCAGCCTTACTAAGCAGGAAGCCACTGAAATAAGCCAAAATCTTGAATTTGCCAGGAAAATCGACCTGTTCTCCTGGGATTTCCCATTTGCTCATCAGCAGTCTGTTCATTCTCTTTTTTCTTTTTTTTAGTTGTCCTATACTTTCAGCAATCATCTTTCATTTAGGTTACACATACTAAGCCACATTACAGTTTAGGATTTTAAAATAATTTAAGTCTTCTTTGCCGTGAGACAGTGTGTAGAAGGTGGTTGGCCCCAAGACAAGAAGGTAATCATAGCAGGTACTCAAAAAGAATTTAGAACCACAGCTTCTGTCCACAGACAATTCAGTAGCAAGTAGTTTGGGTTAGGGTTTTTTGAGAAAGGAACACTCTCATGCCATTTGAGAAGTCCTATTGACATGGCTTCACATCCACAAGTCATCCTCCCTGCCCTTGTACCCCACCAGCATTTTCCTGATTCTAACAGTGAAATCTAACAAGCATATGTGTGCTCTAAGACAAGCACACTTACATTTGCACCCGCTGCTAGCAATCAGGTGAAACATCTGTTCAAACTTAAACTTCAGTGTTCATTTCACTTCTCCTGTACAGTTACACATCTCACTGGCACGTAGATGACGTTGAACTTCACTTGAGTGTACCAAAAGCTATCTTTCTCAAAAACACTATATTTAAATGCATGAGAAAGCTACATGAGATAAGAACACTGCAAAGAAATATGCACAATCCTGCTTTACAGCACAGGAACTCACACCATAAGCTCTTATAATTTTGACACCATTTTACCATTCCTACTTAGTTGTAGGAACTAGAGAGTTCTGATCTACATTATTTGAATGGACCCAAAATGACACTAAGGGTGAGTCAAACAGAGCTATTATCTGTCTCTATTTCTATTTAGATATGAAAAAAAGTGAATTACGGATGAAATGGAAAGTGTATCAAAATTAAACCAAATCTTCTTTACACAGTAAAAGGCACACAAACTTCTGTAGTTTTACCAGAAAGGCATGAAAGAAGAAAGCATCTTCTCTTGAAATACAGATGATGTGCAATAAATATCCCAACTGATTTCAAACTTCAATTTCTTTCATATACAGCACCCATATCTTTTTTTCAGCCAAGGAAGAGTTCTTTTTCCAAGCAAAAGGTTACAAATGTCTAAGTGATAGTCATCTTGTCTAAAATGCAAAGGATCCAGGAGATTCCTCCCCCTCAGCCTCTCATGACTTAAAAACTCCTTCCAAGGAACACATCACTGCTATACTTTTCTAAACACAGTGTGACAAAGCACAATCCCCTACTCAACGGTTTCTATATAGAGAAGTAGCCTTCAGACAGCTAGAGTGATTCATGGGAGACCAAATGTTTTCAGAAGTCATGGCAGGCTTCCAGCTGCTGCATGTGCATCCTGTTTCTCACTGAATAAGCCCTGTCAGTTAATCAGTGCATCAGCAAGGTCAGTTCTGGTAAGCCAAATTACTTCATACATTCCAAGCTTCCTAACTGCTAATTTACAGGTGAGCAATTTGAGATCTTAAAAATTTGCACTTGTTTGTGAAAAGGTGATTGGTATTTTCTACATATAAGTAGCGTAAGAAATCATGAAGTAGTTATTCCCTCTACATAAAAAGTTAAATGTAGGCATTTTAATTTACTTTGACAAAACTGGGGCTATTCTTTTAAGTGATTTGCTTTGGGCAATTTTTACATACAAAAATAAATACTCCCCTGTGGGATATTTTATCATACTAATGCTTAGAACTGCTAAAGTGATTAGAAATGTAAAAAGTCAGGAGACTACCCTGAATACAAACATATACAATACAAACAACATTTGTGAACTGGTAAAAACCCACATGTGCACAAACACAGACTTCAATACTTAAATGCTCTTAATTCCTTTGAAGCTGTATTAACATCTTTGATCCATTTAATGTTATTTTACCATTAGAGGAAGCAACAACAGTGCATTTAAATATGACTATGAAGATTGGAAGCAAAGTGCAGTATCAGATAGACGTTCTATCCTTAGGGTTACAAGCCCAGTGGATGCTTTTTAAGAACTAGCACTGCAGGTCTGATGAACATGCTAATTAAGTGGATACAAGCTATATTATCACCGATGCAGGGATATCTGCATCACAAACTAAAGTGAGGCTAATAGAGGTGGGTAGTCTTTATACCTGAAACAGCATGTATTCCTTGTTTCCACGGAGTAAACAGTGAGCTTCCAAAAGCTCGATTATCACTGAACACTTTAGGATAATGTATGTTAGAGTTACTTCCATCCAACTAAATTGCTAATTTGCTCTGAAAAAGACAGTTGCTATTTAATATTTCCCATTACTAACCAATGCCAATAATCAAAAGTTTTGTAAAGGACATGCATTTGCCATTTAACATTTGCTTCTTGCAATTGTGCAACATCTGACCAGCTAGGAAATAAAAACATGCTATCACTTGCTAACAGGCCACCAAAATGATTGTGTTGGCTCATATAGCCATGCACAACCACACCATATTCACTTCAACTTCATCATATAAAGTAGCCATTTTTTTCTAGCTCGTTTAAACTGGCAATATGCAGAAATTAGAGAGCTTCCTTAAGTTACACTTACTCCAAGATTTCTGATAAGCATGTAGAGCTGAATGAAAGAAAAAGTTTTAAAATCTGAGGAAGTGCCAGCACAATGTAGTTAAAACTATTGTATATGCTGCATTATCAAATTTAGCAGAAGTTTAGTTTCAGTTGCTTTTTTAAATTTATGTATGATTCATGCTTACAGTGTATTTTTCAGTGGAATTAAGTACCTGGGACAGGACTAACTTGGTCATATTTCTAGTTTTGACTGTTCTAGCCTTTCCAGTAACCTTAAACTAGCATGGTAAGAACCTTGCATGGACTTGGATTTTAAGACTTTTAAGAAATTAAAAATGACAAAGAATTTTCAAGAACCCACATTTACAGCAGATAGTCATCTCAGTGCATTTCCTAATAACTAATTTACAGGTAAAAGAGCCAGCCTGGGCAGCAGTATGGTAATATTGAAAGCTATTGCCAATCACACGCTTATCATGCACTGAATAAGATGATATAATCTTTGACATACATACAAGTTTTAATAACTAATCACTTTGTGTGGCCCAGCCAATAAACATTACAACATTTGAACAGTAATTTCTTCTACCCTTATTAGATTTTAACCTATCAAGAGTGATCCATTGGCTCAGTTGCATTAGTGATTCCTGCATCTTGACTATCCATCTCCTCAAGCTCCTCAACAGAATTTCCCTTTTGTGCTTTAGACCTTGCAGGAAAAGTCGTTCCCACAGAATTCACCATGTTACCATCAGTCGATTCAGTATTCAAGTGTTCAGTACCACCTGGTGCAGAAAACGATTCGGGTAAGCCAGCCTGAAAGCTCCCAGTTTTAGCAGTTGAACTCACTGCCTCTACTTTTCTTTGAGATACATCAACTGAAGCTGACTGCTCTGTATTCTGATCCCGCAAATGTCTATCCATTGAAGCCTGAATAGAAGAGACCATTTCCTGCAACTTTTTTCTCTGTGCCTCAATCAAAGTGGGGTCAAGCTGCCTGCTGTCTCTCATTGTGACAACTCCCGGAGCAATTCGGATAAGCTCACTGTTACCAGAAGCAGCTGTGAATACAGAAGGCTCAATTTTAGCAGAAGGACTGAAGTCCGTTTCTGTGCTATGCTTTCTTAGAAGTGGTGTTTCCCTGGCTCTTTGATCATGTTGTTGACTACTAGATGCAGTTCCTAAGGAATGGCCCTTTCCTTGAAATGCAGTTACATTATGTAGTTGTTCGGATTTCTTTTTCACTACTCCACCACTACCCAGCTTCAGCATTCCATGTGAAGGACTTGCTTCTCTGCTTCTTGAAGTCGCTTCTGCTCGCACTTGACTTAGGGCCTCTTTAACCAACTCTTCAACATCGGGACCGATAGGAAAGTGCCCAGCAGCATCTACACACAGCTCTAATCTGTCTTCTGCTGCATTGTACACAAAGCTCTTACCAGGCAGATGTGGAAAAGTACAATGTTTGCCATCAGCCAAACCTATAAAGATAAAAAAAGTTATTCAAAGTGCTAACATAGTTTAAGGCATGCTCGGAATACATACTAATTATTGTATTTAAACCTATTGCATCAAGTATGTAAGAAGAAACACACTGAAACTTATCGCTATGGGAAAAAAACAATTTAGGCTGCTGCCTTCTACGGTGATTATAATGAAGAGATAGGACTGCAGTATTACTAGATAAAATAACCACCTTGCTGGGACTTGTAGTTCTAATGCAACAGAAATTAAAAAAAAAAAAAAAAGAAAAAAATCAATATATGCTTCCAGTAATACAAAGCAAGTCAAACTCCATCACTACTATGACCCCAACCCCAGAACCACACAAAAACCCACCCCAAACAACAACAACAAAAAAAACACGCCCAGAAAACTGCCGAAGAGTACATTTCAAATCACTACCTGGAGAAGTACTACGTAAGATCACTTCCATACCACTTAGAATTGTAGTGGGATTTCAGGGTGTACAATAACTGCTGCTAAGCCTGAGGAGTTTCAAATTTGTTGTTTGTCTTCTCAGAGAGGAAGTGTTTCTAGATTAACAACAGCATTTCAAGCTTACCATGTTTAGTGGTCAAGCTTACCATGTTTAGTGGTCCTGGAGATAACTGTTAACTTTACAAAATAATCATGAGGCATAATATTTTTTATCTGCTGATTGTTTCATTGTTGCCCTTGCAATTTGACCCATCTGCTAAAATTGAGAGTTCATTAGACAAATTTAAGTTCTGAAGTTGCTCAGTTTCAAAAATGGGCAAGATTTCACTTTCCAATTTACCATCATAAATTAAAAATAACTCTTTCAACACTGTCCCATACAGGCAGTGGTAAACACTGTAAGTATCACTTTAGTGACAATGGCTTTTTGTGAGTTAAAAGCTATCTGCAGATGAAAACTTGTCTGAAACAACTCTTTTCTCTTTAGTTCTATCAGCAATGCAGGCAGAGCTACAATAAAAAACCCACACTTTTTTTTTTAAAAAGTGCCAGGAATAAGTAAATTAATGGGATTTTCCCTCATATTCTCTTACAGTTCCTGAAGAAAAACACCAGAAATTATGCAGAAGGGAAGAAACACAACAAGGAAATCTTGTTTCTGTGTTATCAAATACAATGCAGTAAAAAAATCCAGGGCATCAATGAAATCCTATTAAACTGTTTTTATAGTGATGAACTAACTGACCAATCTCTCTCATCCTCCATAGTTGCTGATTCACACCCTTTTACAGTTGCAGAGAATCTACAGATGATATTTTATTTCAAGAACTTCAGACATTTAGCTCCTTTCTTTATTTATCCATGGGAACCAATAACCAAACTGCCAAAACACACTGAGAAAAAAATTTAACCTCAAACACCTATCCATCTAACTTCACCTGAAGAACATGTTTTAACTGCATAATTTGCAAGACAGCTGTAACGGCTTCTATCATAGACCAAAACTGATTCTGAAATGGCAATCCTGAAATCTCAGTAAGATCTTAAACAAAATCTACTAAATCAAATTTAAATTAACATTACCTACACTTGATAGAAAGCTTAGTTCCAAATGTCCAGTAGTTGCATTATTGCATTAACTAAAATATTACAAAGAGGTAAGAAGAGTTGGATTATTGCACACTGTAATTGTTTAATGTGGGAAGTTAGTAATTCATAGATGTCAAAATCATACCAGTATGTTAGTACCAAAATAGCAATTGAAATAGCAACTCCACCTACCAAGGCAGTGTAAAACACCTGCACATACAGAAACACAATAATGTTCAAATACAGGATGCTGTCTCTCACAGCTTTAGTTCTTACATTGCCAGTCAGCAAAAATTACTTTTAAGTCAGGCACTTTCTTTGAGTTAATGACCAGCTGGGTTAAAATCCCTTGGGTTCATTTCAAGTTCTGAACTCTAGCTAGTCATTAATTGGTCCAAAATGTCCTTTCCATCAGGCACTGTTTAAGTTAACTCACTTGCCACAAGCAATACAACAGTCTTTACTGTATAAGCATACTTAAAAAAAAAAAAAAAAACAGATTTGCTGTATGACGTTTGCATGCTAATTCCATTACTAGATTAATAATTCGGTGACAGAGCACTGAGTATCCCATGCATTTTAATTACAGCAAACAGAACAGAATTTGCATGGTAAAATACATGTTTCCAGAAATTATCAAGGTTAAGGTTGATGAAACTGCCTAAGGAGTCAAATGGTAAGAAAGCAGTAAAGGAGTCATTATTAAAGATGAAACCAAAAGTGCTAAACTATGAATGCAAAGACTTCAATAAAAAAATGAACTTGAAATGAGGGAAAGTAACTGCATTGTACTTTCTCCTCTAAAGAAACAGATGTAATTCTTTGTAGCTAGTATTTGTAAAGATGTCTTTTATATATATACATATATCTATACATACATACATACATATATATATATATATATACACACACACTGTGATTACTTGCTTGGTTTTTCTGCATATAGTCCAAAATATAACATTGATCCATGAAGAAGGGGATGGATAGCTTTGCTTTTGAACAACAATCTTAGGAACATGAAAAACAAACTTAACCAACCATTGAAGTTTAAAAAATGCAGTACCCCTGTATAAAATATATGCTAAGAAGCACACTAGAAAAATGAACTGCTTATCCAGTAAGTGTTTTAAAGTATAACAGGAATAGGTTCTGTGATCTTGTGTTTCTTTGATCTTTCCCCAAAACAACCCAAAACCAACCCTAAAAAAGCCCAGCTGACATACTGAATTCAGGAAGTTTAAATAGAGATGCATGATTGTAGAGAAAATTTCAGTTGAATGAACTAGTCTTAGTCAAGATTCCCTAGTCTAAGGCTCTCTGAAGAAGCATAAGGAGTTCTACAAGTTCTACAATATTATAAAAATGGTAATAAAAATATATTTATGCTTACAAGTGACTCAATGTTAATTTACAATTATAAAGACTTGCAAAGAGGAGAAAGGGATAAAAAAAAGTTACCCGTGGTTTTCTTCATTATGCTGTAGAATACGCCACCTTGCTGAAACAATTGAGGAAGCCCCTTTGCGTAAGACCAAACATCTTCTCCTGTAAAAAACACAAACACAATTATTAGACAATGGCTGAAAAGGTAACTCTGTGAATTAAAAGCTGAATCATCGCTCTCATCTGTGCAACTAAGAATCTGAATTTGTACTGCAAATTCACAGAACAGGAGCCCAGAACGTAGAGAAACTTTCAGAAAAACACAGCACTGTCTTCAGTCAAATATCCTACATGTTCTAGTACAAAGATTCCTAATTATATTTGATCCAAGCTGCAGCCCCTGGTTCTTTGCCAGATTCTACACGAATGTATCCATTCCCCTCATCTACCCATGCTTTCAACATAAAACTAGGAAATTAATAATATACTTCCAAAATTCAAGCACATACCCTTGCACATTAAAACATGAATTGTATATCCCTAAAATCTTCTCCACAATCAGATCTCCATGTCACAGCTGCCATACAGCAGACTTGATGCTGTGGCTGTTACACAAATATCCAGACAGGCAGCTGTGTAGAAGCTGTGTCTATACCTTGCTTTTCTTGGGAGTTTGAAAATGACAACAGTGAGGCCACAGTAGCCCTGTGTAACTGGCATTTTTCAGAGATGCCAAAAATGGCATTGAAATGTAACAACTTCAAATGGCACCAAGAGGAAAAAACCTCAAATCCTAGACTATGTAAGGAAAGGAATATAAAGAACAGAAAAATTGGGTTACAATGGCAGCATATCAGTGACCTAACAGCACCTACTAGATCAATCCAGATCTGCATTTTTACCAGTACTCTTTTCCTCATTTTGCTAAGCACTTACCTGCTTCAGAGAACTGTCATGTGATGTTGTGAAAGCACTGCCATTCTCCTGATGCAGAAACGACTACTGCACACACACATTTTCAGAAAACAAAAATGCATTTCACACTTTATACCAAACGTTCAAGGAACACACCGAGATGCTTTAAATAGAATTTGCACCCTTCTTCAGGAATTAAAATCCCAATAACATTGTCTCTCAATTTTCTATTAAAATTGGAGAATATAAATAATGAACTCAAGTTAACTGGATGCACTTACTACTTGGAATAGAGAGTTGGAAAGTGTAAGGCTGTAAAATATTACTCACTGGTATTTCTTTGCTCACTGTTAAGAACAAAACAGAAGTATGAAGATATTTTTAATAGCTTCCACATACTGAATACAGAGCAGATTTAAATCCTTCCTTGCATTTCTTTACTTTTTATCCTACAAGGTAACTGTAGCTATTCTCCTATCCCACCTGCCTCAGGTGACAGTGGCATTATGTGCTACACTATACTTTGCAACCCATGAAGCCAGACTGACTTTTGAGTTTTCCTTCCCCAACAGGCACTGGACTCCGTACACTCCCCTGCTCCCACCAGAAGGATTCTGTTGCTCAGCACTCCAGGTGTTATTCAAGTCCTCACTCTCTAAAAAAGGGTACAGTACATCTTCACGGTGTTATTGCCTGTGGATATTTTAAAGGCAGGAGATATCCATCATCTGATTAACTTTAAATGAATTCTTTTGAATCATGTATGTTCTGCTTCATCATATGAAGTCATACATCAAGCTCATATTTGGTCTTTGCTTCCTAGTGAGAACAATCAGGTGTTCTACTCTTCTTCCTTGTTTTCCATCATCTACTGAAGGAGGAGGTATTGTCTTTTGACTTTATCCTGATAACTCCTCTCTAATTAATTATCTAATTGCTAATTAATTTGAAGGTCATCTCCAGCTCTTACTGACTCTAAAAAAATTATTTAAAAAAAAAATCAAAAGGAGCGGTTTCCTTTCTTCCCCAAGGCTGCCACCACTTTCCCTCTTCTTCAAACAGCTGCATGGAGGGACAATTACTATCGACAACACTCTCTCGCCTGTTTTTGTTATTTCAAAAGGTGTTCACTGCTACCCTGCATCCCTGTTCTCATTTACATTTTGAAATGGACATTCCCATACACAATGGCTCTTCATTTTTGCCCAAGCAGCTGCAAGTTCTAGTCTTCCTGATGCTTTAAATACTGCTCACGAGAATCAAAATAACCACTGCACTGGTAAGTAAAAGAATACTCTCTGGAGACATTCAAAACCCACCTGGACGAGTTCCTGTGTGACCTACTCTAGGTGGTCTTCCTCTGGCAGGGGGGTTGGACTAGATGATCTTTCGAGGTCCCTTCCAAACCTTAAGATTCTGCGATTCTATAATACAGTCATCAGTCTACTGAAGCCTAGGGAGGCCACAGGCAGCAGCCACACAGTGACTGATCCCATACCAAGGACTCCTCAACTGCTTCATCTAACAATCCATTATTATTATTTGAAGGATTCCCTTCTACAAGATGACCACCAGGCCTTTAGAAGCTGCCCATCAGCAGCATTCTCCAAGGAAAGAGTGTCTGTTCATTCCAGTCATGATTGTTCAAGCCTTGCGCCAGAGAAACATCGTTGTTTAGATAGCCTTTTATGCAACACTAACGAGGACTACATGCAGAAAAGTATGGAGAGCAGGGCTCACAAAACAAAAGCATCAGCCACTGAAAGAAACACGAACTAATGATGCTGTTTTGATAAAGAAATCTCTGATTAGAACACAAAAAAAAAATCCCACAATTACAACTGGACTTCCAGATGAGAGGAACCTGCCCATGTGATTCAACTAAATTACTTTTGAGGTTTGCACATTTTGTTTCTGTTTGTTTTGGTTTTGTTTACCTTGGCACTAAGATGTTTATAGATCACAAGTTAATTTGGATGATCATTTAGTTAGATTAAAAATTCCCTCAAGATACCACATTTATCAAAGAGATGATGTTCTCCGCACTGTTCCCACTCTAGTACACTGTCTCTCAGACCAGCCCTTAACCCCACCATGTTAAGGTAGGACAGCAAATGAAGACCATCCTGCCCACAAGCATGCCACTCACTGCAGAAAAAGAGTAGATGCAGACTGAGCTACGCCAGTGGAAGCCCAAGACCATCACTTCATGCTGCAGAGAGGACACACAGAAATGCAAAACAAATTAAAAGCTCAGTTGGTAAACACAGGTTACAGGCAACTACAGCTGTCTTAAAATCCAGCTGGTTCATTCCAAGAGAATCCAGTTTTCAGTTAATACAGTTAATTTAAACCTGGCCATTTTGATTTCTTGTGCACTGCCAAATTCATCAGTGCAAAACAAATTGATCAAAATAGATTCATACTTAGTTTGCATGTACCCAGAGTGCTTCTACATGGGTGAAAACCACAATGTTTTAACTCTGCTAATGTAGAACTACAATTTTTGTAATCATTTCCCTATAAAATTCTGTATTTTGAACTAAACAAACCAAAAAAAAACCCCAAAAAGAGGAGAGAGCTTTACAGAAATTCATGTGTAATACATTAGGTGGTCCAGAAATTACACTATCTAATTTCTCAGGGCCTGTTTTTAAATTATATACAGAAAAAAAAAAGAAAATATTGTGGTCTAAAATTTTAATAAGTTTAGCTAGGTGAGACAAGCAAAGAAAAAAAAATCTAGTAACTGAAACACGAATGAAGCATCAAGTCAGCCTACCAGAGACCCTGTATGAAATAAAAGCTTTTAAGCATCCAGAATAAATAGTTACAGATATTTGAAGACACACTTTCATGATGAGCATGAGGGTAAAATAAAAACATGTCAGGCCCAGTAAGCCATTTCAACAGCACCTCCCCTCTACACATTATAATCTGACTGTATTAGATGAATGTTTTTAGCAGAACAAAGTCATAGCAAGAGCATGTAGGATAGAAGCTGATTCTCACAACTTTGTAGCACTGTTTTTTATTGGTACAGAAGTGTCACAGAGGAACACTGAGGCCTCTCATCTCAAAAAAGGCTGAATATACCACCTTGAGGAACTGCCACCTCAACATTCATAAGAAAGTGCAAGGACTTAGGAAAATTCCTTACTTCCCCATTGAAAAAAACCACAGTTGTAAACAGTCAGATGACTAGATTTTTTTCCACAAGTATCTTTAAAGGAAAATGAAGCCCTGATAAGTGATTAGCATCTTAAAAAATAGCATCTTAATAAGTAACTGTGTAAGTTGTGGTAATTGGTTAGTTTATAATTTGCTGCCACTTTTACTTCTATTAGTAATGCAAAATGGATGCAGTCAGAGAAGGGTGAGGTAAATTCTATTCTAACCTGTGCTTCAAAAACAGAACCCAACAGCATTGAGAGTCAAAGACAAAAATTGATTTGTGAATGTAAGATCAGCTTACAGTTAATGGACAGGTACCCATAAAAAAAAAAAAAAGGCACACCTTAATGCTGAAGTAACCAAGACACAAAAAACTCTTGACTTCCTTTAAAATTAAGACAGTAGCTACACTTTCAGCAGTATTTCCTGCAAACATGAAAACCCCATCTTGAAGTGAAGGCAGTTTTTAAACTTAATCTTTTCCTGCACTTTGGAACTGTGATGTGTCAGCATGACAACATGGCTAGTGATTCAGCACACTATCTTGCAAGAGACGCAAGACTAGACAATCAGACTTGGAAAATAATCAAAGCTCTGCTTGATGAACTTCTAACATACCACTCTATGATTGTTTCATTTCTAAAACATCACATGCTTTAGCCACGCCAAATCCCTGAAGCAAGACAGAAGGCTCCCACAAAAAGAACCTGTAAACATTACTATTCAACCAGTTCATAAAGCTAAATGAATCATAATTACTGTTCTACTTCCTGACAGTCAGCAGCAAGAACTGTGAAACCTGATGAAGAAAGTACACAAACGAAAGTCCAAGTCTCCTGAGTCCAAATACAAAAATAAAAACCATAGGCATCTGACAAAAGCCCTTTTGTCTCAAATCATTAACAGTCTGACTGACAATTAATAAGCACAGCACTGAAGTCCACCTTTGGGACTCAAACTTCAGGTTAGATTATTTCAGTTTCTCCTCTACTTATGTTCTGAAATAATAACTTTCCACAGCTCTTTAAGAAGATCAGGTCTTAAAATTAGCAGATTAGCTAAGGAGACAGCATTATGTTGATTTGCTTAAAATCAAGATAACTTCCTCTGGGGAGAAATGCCAGGAAACCAAGATAACTTCCTGTAGGGAGAAATACCAGGACTTCATCCTACTACAGAGGTGAGAATTTGGTCCTCAAACTTCCGTGAGTAGACAGACACTCTGCATCCCCTTCTCATCCCTGCTCTGAATTTATTTCCTGAAACCTGAGGGCGATGTAGGAAAAGGCATGTAGCTCACACACATAAATATCAAATGTGTGTCTAATGAAAGACAGAAAAAAACCAAAGAGGAAACAACTTCTAAACAGATTTTTTTTTTGAGAGGACTTTATAGCAAAGAAAGAACATGTATCTCAATGAATCACAGCATGTTAAATGTTCTTCTAAGAGAGGAATAAAGGAACTAACCTTTTCCATGGTTACAGGAAAGAAAAAAATACAGGTACGTGACTACAGTTTGTAAAATGCTATCTTATACTTTAAAATTGTATTTTAAAGTAGAACTTAAAGTCACCCTTACCCATTAGTGTTGCTAGAAGACAGAGAGAATACATCTCCTTATCGACTTGCTCTTGCAGTTCCTTCGATGAGATTTTACTCGTCACACCGATGTCTTCATGCTTCACGGTATGGGCCGAGTGTGCTGAAGCAGACTGTCTGCCTTCCTCTTTACCTTTCAGGATTTCTATTGCAATCCTGTCACCATGCTGCAAAGGAACAGGCTCATTTTCCATGCCCTCTTTGGGAGGCAGAAGCTCTTTAGGAGGAAAGCCATAGCGAATACACTGCAAATACGGAGGAATATTAAATTCTCTAGCTATGCTTTCCTGTAGTTCCAAGAAGGTGGTAGTGCACTTCAGGGTGAGCATTGACTGCCTCCCATCATTTGTGGTTATTCGAATTTTCTTTTCTTTTGTAGATGTTGGAGAATATGGGGTTTTTGTTGGTGTGGCAGGTGCAGATGATGGCCCATCACGAACCGTGCCGGGAGAAGCAGTCCTAGGTTGCCCTTTATGCTCTTGTTTCAGTTTTTCACTTTTCCGTTTTTGCATTACGGAAGCCTGGTCTGCAATGTTCTGCTGAATAGTTCTTTC
Organism: Colius striatus; assembly: GCF_028858725.1. Taxonomy (NCBI): domain Eukaryota; kingdom Metazoa; phylum Chordata; class Aves; order Coliiformes; family Coliidae; genus Colius; species Colius striatus. The sequence continues at coordinate 61,476,870 of NC_084762.1, forward strand.
AGCTTTGCTCATATTCAGCTCCTCCTTGTGCAAAGTTTTTGTCTTCTGTCCGGTCAGAATAATTTTGGTTGGAAGTTGCGACTCTAACTCTTGTGCTTGCTGTACATCATCAGCTCTTTGGGCGTGAGCACCATCAATATTTACAGGGGTATAATCATCAGGGTTCTTTTTGGCTGTTTGATGCAATATTGTGTTGACAACTTTCTGGACAAGAATCTCACTACCAAATTCACCAGGAAAATGCTTGGTAACAAGTTTCATGGCAACGTCATACACATTGCTGTTCAGAGATGTGTCACTTTCATACTGGAACCAGTAGACTGTCTCTCTCACCACTCTTCCACCCCACTCAAGAGTAATAGGAAAAGCTTCAGGAAGATTATCATATTCTTTACCTTCCCAGTAGTGCTTGAATCCACAGCCACACTTGCCACCTGGAGACCTAGTATTAGTTCTATCTCCATCCAAATATGAGACAGATCCATCCTCTCTGACACGACGCACTAAGTTGCTATGACACCAGTTACAAGCAGTCAAACTACTCAGGCTATAGTCTGGTACCAGCACATCCTTTGTGGGGTTGTAAGAACACACCAAATTGTTCAGGGGAAAACTGTAGTTTTTGTCAGGCCTTAGCTGGCCATGAGTGCTTTTTGCCAGGTTGTATAGCTTCCCCCCAGGAGCCAGCCACTCTGGAGGAACGTGATGCTCTGAAAGAGCCCCGCAGATGAGGCATCTGTGCAGGCGGCTGTCCATCACTGCTTTTTTGGCAGCTGCAGTGACTTCTTCAGGCTGGACTCCTATGACACCAGTCCTCCTGTAGAAATACTGATGTACATCAGCTACAAGACTGGGATGAATACCATGTTTACTCATGAAAACCTCCTCCATTGCAGCAACAAGCCTCATCAAGTACTTATCTTGCAAACTTCTGTCTCCTCCAATAATACAGCCACCGTCCTCCTCTAACTTGATATACTTTTTTATGAGGTCTTGAGGAACTCCCCAGGCTTTCGGAAGTAGCTTCCTAGGCAGTTTAGGTAAAGCAGCACCTTTTATTCCAACTAGAGGAATATAATGGTTGCGTCCTGAGCTACTCCATGCAATGCAGATTGGCTTGTTCAACATCCCATCTTTTCCCATGCATTTTTCTAGGGGTATCAGACCAGGGAGGAACGTTGCTGAATAATCTCCAGAGCTTCGCATTCCACTCAAAGAGTCCAATAGGATGATAGGCCGGTGAAGAACATTGGCCAGACCAAAGATGTGAATATTCCTAAGGCCCATTGGCACACCTTCTGGAGGAACAAACAAAGGGTCACACTCATTGATAATGTCCTCCCACTCCACTGCATCAATAAAGTCATGGAAAAGCGCCTTGTAGTGACTTAGATTCTCTTCAAAATGCTTCTTTAGATTCTCTCGCAGAGCATGCCAGAACAGTTCCCTGCCAACAAGTGCCCGTGAGACAGCATGGACAAGGCAGTGGCCATCTCCATCCACATGGACAGGAATGAGGCACTCCTGACTGTTGTTGGCCTTCTTGATGTCTTCCAGGGTGTCGTGCAAGTAGATGAGGCTGCCAGAGCGGTCCTTTCCGTAACCAATGGTCTCAACATGCTCTGGCTCAATGAGGAAGGCGCGGTCACCCAGGAGGGAGCAGTCAAAGATGTCTCCCTGGTTCATCTCTGTCAGGAGCTTGGCTTTACCAGTCTGCTTGTCCATACCGTAGCGGGCCAGGATGGGGGCCAGGAGCTTGCAGTGGTAGTTGGAGAGGCCCATGACTTTAACGAGCTCGGTGTTCCTGCGGGGCGGCCCAGCACCGCTGACGCCCAGCAGCGCGTTTCGCAGGAGGTTGTGCAGCACCAGGTCGGGGTCCGTCACCTCCTCCACGGCCAGCAGCTGCCGCTGCTCGTGGCGCTGCCCGCAGTCCGTGCACTCGATGCTGCCGCCGCTCTGCGGCCCGTGGGCCGGGAAGAAGAGCCGCGCCTGGCATTTGGGGTCGGGGCAGGTGCCCGAGAAGATGCGCCGGTCCCGCTTCTTGGAGGCGGCCGGAGGCGGCGGCTGCGGCTGCTGCTGGGGAGACGGCGGCGGCGGTGGCGGCGGTTGTTGTTGCTGCTGAGGCTGGGACATCGTTCTGCTCCGGCCGGGCTGCACCCCCACCCGCGCTCCTCCGCCCTCACAGGCTCATCCCCTGCGCCCCAGCTAACGACCGGCGCCCGAAAGATGCCGCCGCCGCCACCGGTGCCGGCCGCCGACCGCCCATCCACCGAGCGCCCTCCCGCCGCCGCCGCTCCTCGCCCCCACCTCCGCTTGCCCCCACCTCCGCGGGCCCCCGCCCCGGGCAAACGCGGAAGCCACCGGCGCCGCCGCTTACAGCCTCTTCGCTGCCTCAGCCGCTGCCCGCAACGCAACGGCCTCTCGCTCTTCCACGGCAGCGGCGCAGGCGCGGCGTTGCAAGGGCGCTCGGGAACGGTAGTCTCCTGAGCCGTGAGAGCCCGGCGCGAGGGAGGGAGCAGGGGCCGCGCCAAGACTGCAGGTCCCGTGATGCCAGGCGGGAGCGGGGGGCGGGGAGGGGAAGGGGCCGGGCAAGGCCAAGCCAACCCGCCCGGCCAACCCGCCCCGCCTCGCCCCGCCGCGCTGCTGGGAAATGTAGTCTGGTGCCGAGTGGGCCGCGGAGGAGGGGAGCCGGGAGGGACACGCTCAGGGCGCGTTGCCAGCGCTTGTTGCGCTTCCTGTAGTTGAGTGTGGGGGAAGGGTAAGGCGCTGGGTCTAAGGTGAAACCCCTCACATACATACTCCTTTTCTATCTCCCTGCCCCCCCCCCCCCCCCGCCTGCCTACCCCCCGGCAAGAACACTGACGCAAGTCTCCCTCCTGTGTCACCTGGGGTGGCACCCGGGGAAGGCGGCTGCTCACACTGGCCGCAGCCGACCGGCTTGCTGTCACCGCCAGGCCTTGTCAGCCGGCTGTGGCACCGGTGTCCTCACAGCTCTCCCTGGCCAAGCTCCCACAGGTTGCTGCCAACAAGTGACTGACAGAAGGGGCATGGCACATAGCCAAGGCCCGGCACGGCCCCTGGGCCTCTTCCTGCCCCTCACCACTGCTGCACACAGAGGGTCTGAGTGCAGGGGGATCATGGTGAGCCCCGAGGGCTTCCAGGTCCCATGCCCAAAGCTTTCAAACAGCACCACAAACAGTGTGCCCTCCCAGGTAGTAATGCCCTAGAGACTTGGGCACATGGGTCTGGCCTTGAACATCTGCCACACGTGTCACCATAGCCAGGCCTGGCCAACACAGGGCTGGCTGGCAGCAATGGGAGCTCTGTGCCTGCTCTTTGAACTCCCTGGGCTTTCTGGAGCTCAATATACCCTCGGCAGGGTTTCATTTCCCAAGAAGCAGCAGGGCAGCTTCTCTGGGAGGTGAGCTATCAAAATGGAAGTGTTCCCCAGCTGTTGGCTACTGATAGCAGGAAAACAACACCCCGAGAAGACATGGGAAGCAAGTTGTTAGTACAAGTGATCCCTCCTGCTGGTGCTACATAAGGAGATAATGAGAGAAGGGAGCTGGTGCTCAGCATTATCTCTAGTGGCCAACTGAAACCATGCTTCACAAAAATGAAAGGGAATAATGTTCATAATTTCCAGTCTTGTTACAGTGGGCTGCCAGCATATTCATGCAGAGAGCCTGAGGAGGATTACTGTCAGTACACTGGGTTTTTTAAGTTCTCTGGCAGGCATTGCAGATAAAGATTTGTACTTTAATAACGGAAAACAAAATGTGGACTTCTGGAGGGCAAGGTAGCAACCTCACTGGGTATTGCCAAGTGCCAGAGCGGCCCAGACCTGCAAATGCAAAGGCAAAAATGATGCTTCCTCCCTCCTCTATCACCCCAGTTCCACCAAACACCTGGTATTTACATTCTGAGCCCTTACCTATCATATAGTCACCCAAATGACTTAGAATAAAAAACATAGAGATCGTATTGGGCTTGCATTTTGCAATACAAAGAGCATGTTTCATTTTCATTAATCTATGAAAGTAATTTATGCAGCTGACATTGAAATTATAAAGATTCAGATGATTAATACATGGAGTAAAATTCTGTTTGTGTGCTTCATCACAGGCTTAAGGGAAAAAGACCAAGAACTGCCATATTCTAGTGACAGCAGAGTTGTGCATGCTCGTTCCCTCTCAGTTACAGTAATTTGTCAAGCACAGAAAATATGTATGTGTGTGTAAATGTATGCATTCATGTAGCTTAGGCAAAACCACTACAATTCCACACCATAATCTATTACATGATCTTTCAAAATCTGGGACAGATTTTAAGAGGAAAAGGTGAAAATTATGAGACATTTTCATTCTTGTCTACTACCGATTCCTTCTTACGTGTATGAGAGTAAGGTAGCAGCATCACTAGCTCCATAATCCTGCCAATATGCCTTGTACTTGGGGATAAATCGTCAGTCTATGCCCATTCATTCCTTAGTCTTCCCTTCATAAGTAGCGGGAATGCAGTAAAAATGCAAATAGGGAAGCCTCTGTGCTCTGTGAAACTGTGTGGCAGCTATTGAGAATGGGAACCATTCAGGGAATCGGATGGTCACAATCCTGTGCTAACCCAGCCTGCATTTTGAGGGAAAGTCAAAGAATTTTTCTGTAACACCACTGGCCTCTGGGCAATCCATTTTTTTGTGTATGGGAAATAAATACTTCTGTCATCATTTAACAGTACTTTATTATAAATAATAGGTAGTACCCTGGTGAAACACTTAGCTTTTACTGTCAAAGCCAACAGAAATGTAGATGTTTTGTTTACTTCTCTAGCCAAGTGCTTTTATGAAAGCACTTGATAAAATGTTATAGTTTAGCAAGGAGCAGCCTTTGCTTGGTAACATGGGGAATGTGTTGCAGTGAAGACCCGGTAAAGAGTTTTTGGACTCTCCCCCAGCTCCTGGGTTCACACCCACCTCCGGCCCGGCTGGGCCAATCTGGTGCCTCTGCCATCACTATTTAGGGGATGGGATTTGGAGTGCTGGCAGGAGGTGTAAGAGTGATACAGGATGGAGGCAGCCACGTGGACCCCACAGTCAGAGAAGGAGGAAGGAAGGAGGAGCAGTAGACCAGAGACCCCTCTGCAAGCCGTGGTGAGAATGCAGGATGTACCCTTGCAACCCATGGAGAGCCATGACAGGACTGAGAGCCACCAGCAGCTCCATATGAGTGAGCCCGGACGGGTGAGGGATTGTGTGGGGAGACGGCCATGGCCCAGGCCGTGCTGGAGAGCCTGTGCACCGCAGAGCAGACCCACACGAGAGGAGCTGCAGCCTTTGGGATAAATGCACGTCAGAGTAGCCCGTGCAGGACTGCCGTGTGTGTGTGAGGTACCTCATGGACTTGCAGGGAGGACTGGTGCGGAGCCCACCTGCCCTGAGGATAGACAATACAGAAGCTATCAGGAATAAACTGACTGAAACCCCCACTCCCTGCCCCGCCTGGGCCGTTCAGGGGGGGAGGAGGTGAAAACACCTGGATCAGGGCTCTGAGCCCAGGAAGAGGGGAGGTGTGGGGAGAAGGTGATCTTAAAGGGCTAGTTGGACTCTTCATTGTTGTACCACTCTGTGTTGGTTTATTTTGGTTATGTTTTGGGGTTTTCTGGTTATTTAAGTTGGTATTCTATTATTTTCTGTTTTCTTCCCCTTAAGCAGGAATTAAGCCCTCCCTGCCCTTTAGCAATACTCAGGTCTTCAGTACTTGAGGCTAATTGTGGTGTTTTGTTCCCTGATGGGCCTAAACCACGCCATCAACTAAAAGTCAAAAAGCAATTCTCCTTCCTACTCCCTACATTAATTTCACTGATAAATGATATTCAATAGCGAAATCTGTCTTTTATGGTGACTTGACCCTAATTAACACAAATGTTTTTGATGAATGACATTTTTAAGTATTCCAGCTATATGCAGACTTTTCATCATGACCGATTGTCCAAGCAATTTCTGCAACAATAAACTTTCATTACAGATTATTTGATAAAAATCACAAATCTTTGGCAAGCTAACAATTTATGCAAATTAAATGCATATTTATTTACAAACTTTGTACACTGTATCTGGGAAATGGAATAAAGGAGTTCTGTGATACCTCACTGAATACAGGTCATGGAAGTAACTAAACCTTTAAGCAGCCTTAAAGCAAAATTTGGGAAATACCATGTCTGCCCTGTTAGCAGATAGCCTGCAGAAGTGTAGCAATGCATCCTACCAGAGATCACGGCAGTGACCACACTGTTTTCACAGGCAGTGTGAACAGCAGCATCACAGTCAGGAAAGTAGGATTACTTTCAGATCTGCTACATATTTGAAGATCACACTGATTACAAAGTTAAATCTATTTATAATGGGCCAGAAGAGTGACTAATTGCCAGCAACAATATATATCTGAAGCCATGCTACTTTGTTGATGACAATTGAGCACTGCCAGGCAAAATACCGGACATTTTTTTCAGGCTCGGGAAACAAGACCTAAAATTTTAAGTCTGATCTTCACCCAGTGTTATTCCTTCTCCTCTTTGTCATTCACCCTCAGGAAATTAGTCATTCCCAGGTGACAGCAATTATTTCTGAGATAAACTTATTTCTTTGGAAGAGCAATGACAAAAGTTTCCAGCTAAACAGAAAAAAAAAGACTTGTACAGTGTGCCAAAGGCCAGATGATGATTAACTAGAAGATGCTCCATTATGTCAAGCGAAAGTTATATCAGCCTTCAGGTACAACTCAGCATGCTCTCCGTACCATGTGTTATGGAGAAAGGACAGCTAAAAGTCTGACGTTAACTTCATCAAATATCTGTCAGAGCTGATCCTGCCTAGCTTACAAGGCTAGTTTTGCCTGACTAGGCCTTAAAAGTACTTTACATTTCAGCTTTACGCTCCAGAAAGGAGCGAGAAAACACAAATGTGAACTAGAAGGAAAATGGCAATATCATCACAATCTGCAATGAATGCAGCTTTTTTTCTATTTACGTCTGACACCCTAGTGTCTAAAAAGCATGGGTAGGCCTCCAACTGGATAGTACTTACAATATCAAAAATACCATTATTAGTACCAGCTATCTACAAAGAGTCAACAGCATGTGCTTTACCACCCAGAGCAGCTTTGAGTCCCATGCAGCGTGCAGTCTTGCCTTTATGTTGTTAAATCATTTCTGAACTAACTTCCAGATTGCTGCTGAACTGACTATATGTTGTTGTTGCCCTTCACTTGAGCAGGCATTATTCAAAGCCCAAGCACTAACCACCATGCTTACTGTGGTATGCTGAGAGGGTGTTGGTCACAGGTCTCCTTGCATCATTATCCTCAGAACCAGCACACAGCCAAGCACAGTGTTCTGGAAAAATGGGAATCACCACTGAGCAACTTCAGTTCAGTTTTCATAAACCTTCAAGTTAATTAATAGCTAGTCGATGGTGGCTAGAAAACAGCTTCTGGCTTATTTTGAGGACCTTGACGGGTAACTCTTATCCTGGATACGTCCAGCTGAATAACTTCTCTATCCGTCCTCTGCTGCCTTCCAATGATCGCTGAAATTCAGTGAATTTCAGAATCAAAGTTTGAACTGCTGCTATTGCAAAGGTCTTGCATTTCACACCACTAGTAAATGCACTTTGTTAACAACAGGGTCAGTCCTACACAGTAGTCCAAATTTGAGCTGCTCAAAATGTCATATGTGTGTTGGCAAAACATAAGCACATTAGGAAAACAACATGAAAAAGGAAATTCTGGGCAGAGATTCTAATACTATTTACAACTATCCAAATAACCTGCTCATGCTGTGAAGTCAATATTCCCAATGCTTGTTCAGGTACAGTCTTGTCTGGTAGCAACAGCTCTATAGCTGTCTCCCATGCAGTGACAATCTCGGCATGCAAGACAAGATACTCAATGGCTATACTGGGTTTTTTCACCCATGTTTTCCTTTTATTTCTTGGATCATAATCTGGTTTTGAGACCCTATCTTGCAAGGAAGTTAAATTTATTTCACATGTCAAATCCTCTGCACATTTTATATTCTAGGTATGTCTTTGAAAGCTGATGCCAGCAAAACTGGCAAACAAAATGGATTCATCGGGACTGTCAGAGTCCAGCAGCCATCAATAGAAAATCAATCTTTAGGGCAGTAGACCATTAAAAAAGAGGAGAATGGAAGTGTTATTAGCTTAGTTGTGTAACCTGATTATATGGAAGTCTCAATGGCAATTACTGTGAATATTTATCTGCTTTCCAAAGTGCTCTCTCAAATACAAATTGAAGGAATAGTACAGTCCCATTACACTAAAAAAGAAATATCTCAAAATAAAATAGGTTGAGCAGCTAACACACTCACTGTTGCATTCATTTATATGTTCACAGCACATGCACAGTCTCTGATCTCAGCAGCTGTTAAAGGTTTGCTCAACTCTATATGACATTCATGTGTATTTAAGTGTCCCGCTTTACTGTCTGGTCCTTTGTGAAACCCTCTCTGAAAATACCTATGTTAGCAGAGAAGTTGAACAGCCATTTCCTGTACAGAAGAATTCCCAAGTCAAAGATGTACACAGGTGACAAAGAATGCCTCTTACACAGAACACATAGCAGTGATGCCCTGCTTGTCATCATGCTTAAATATGAAAGTATTTGACAGATTAAAAGCCTGTGTTTTTCAGAGTTGAAGACATAAGAGAGAACCTGACACACAAATATGAAATAGGGAGAGTGGATCAAGAGGCAAAAAACCGCCCCAAAAACGAAGCCACTTTATCCTCAGATTCTCTCTTGAGGGTTTTAACCTACATGTTATTACAGTTCAAATATAAAGTAGAAGAACCCCTCAAACTGGCTTGTTTTGCCCTATCCTTTAGCAACTGAGTATAATAGCCCTTCTTCCAAAATACACAAACACCCTTACCACCAGTAGCCAGATGCTGTAATAATTTCTAGTTTTCTCATAGCTCAGAAGGTTCTTAGTCCCTTACATACCTGTAAGGGTCTCAACTACAGCTCTTATGTGCATGAAGTCATTACAGTTCACTAAACAGCTTTCCAGTAAGTGGGATCTTCTACCACACTTCCCTGTCCTGGATGAGATTTCTAGGTATTGAAATAGTGTTGAAAAAGAAGTTTTGCAAAACCAAAGAAACAGGTCCCTACTACTGGGCAGGAATTGCTTTGAGAAGCTTTTGAGAAGTATTTACTTCCAGCCATAAACTCATTAGCTTCTATTATGGAAAATACATAAAGTCACTTTCAATTAGCTCTTGTCTTTCACTAATTTTACCAGAAGAAAACAGCAACACAATCCCTCAAATTGCTCCTGGAGCCTTTGCCATTTCTGATCAGTATTATTCTTCCCAGAAAATTATGGATGGCATTTATCTCTTTAAGTGTAATAGTGGCAGTATCAAAGCCTTCTCCCGAGTTATTTTGCTGCATTCGGCTCTGGCAGTAGGTGTCAGCAGAAGCTAACCAAGGGAGCCTTCCCACTGATCTCAGGAGCTCTCAAGCTACAGGATGACAGACAAATCAGTGCTGAGGCACAACTGCTTTGTCACTCTATTGCCTGATCAAAGAAAGAACAACAGAGAGTCCAAATAGTGAACATCCCAGATGATTGTACACTACTAAGCAACTAAGCAGGACAAACTTTGCTTACACACTACGATTTCATTAGCATAAATTAACACATACCTGCTGGTAAATGGGTAGTAGGAGAAAGTGGGAGAAAGCTGGCTAACAGGTAGAAAGTTTGAGAGAGGTTCTGTTTATATTTCTGTTTTATAGGTAAAGCTTTCTAGATGTCAATCTGAGCAAATCTAGCTGACTGAAAAAAGTAGCAAACAAGCTGCACAGCTCTTGATGAAATGACAAGAGATAAGGACAAAGGGCTTTACTAGAACATCTTTGAAACTCACTACATTTCTAGATAAGATTTCATGGGAAGAAAATAAAAATAAAAAATAATTCTGAAAAAAAATCAGAGGTTACACGTGTGCAATCCATCCCAATCCAAGGACTAGTGATGTGCAGAAAAATCAGCCTGGTTAGATGATGATGCTGACCCCAAAACTGAAAAAGAACCATACCAAAACTAAAAAACTAAATCAAATTACCAAACAGAAAGCAATATGGTAAAAAAAAACAGTGATGCCAAAGCAGAAAGTAAGACAAGAATAAAGGGATATAAGGAGGACATTCTGCAAACGCATTATTACTATGAGGAATGGTTGACAATGAAAGCTCAATTATGGTAACATGTTTTCTCACAGAGAGGTCAGGCCACATATATGGGAAGCGTTAGCTATCTTGCATTGGCATTTATGAGTTTTGTACCCTCTCATATTATACCTTACAATCAAGCGAGTCAATCAGATACAGCTGTGCTACATAGAAAAACCATGATTATAGGATACTTACATAACCATGGCATATGCAGAGCAGCTGGTTACTACCAAACTGTAAAAGCATATGAAAATGAGGTTATGCAGGCATCTGTCCTCAGTTTGTTCATTAATTACATGAAATATTATACTTATTAAACGTGTGGGAAACACTAAGCTGGAAAGAGTTAACATCACTCTAAGGGAGAAATGGATAGTTCAAAGTGATCTTGACAAGCTGGTGAAATAAATAGGACTAGAAATCAGCATATATAATACTTTATTCTCACTTATAATCACAGGATAAGGGAGTAAATTTATTGGAAATATTCTCCAGAAAGGATCAGGGCACAAATGAATCACAAACTGATTGTGACTCAGCCATGTCATACTGTTAAGAAAAAGCAAAGCCTCTTACAGAATTCAGAGCATAAATATCACAGGTAAGACAAAGCAACCGACATGGCACCTTGCAGCAAGCACAGTGTACGTTGCTACCTCATTTCAAGAAGCATGTGAACCAACAGGGAAAAGTCCAAGCTAGATTAACAAAAAATAATCTTAGTCTAGAAAAAAATAGGTAAGAGAAAGAATTAATGTCCTCATCTAAGCATGAAACAGCTAGGTAAGGTGAGGCTGGTATCGCACATGGACTGTATCAGAACAGTGGCATAGAACTAGAGCATATCAGAAAAAATGTCAGAGATTATATTGCTTCATTATAAACAATCTACTCTACCCCAAACCCTTTCCTATCTTTCTATTTGTGTCTATGACTGCTAAGTCCATCCCTCCCATAGTTTTGTTTACAAAACAAAGCTCCTGTTTACATCAGGAGCAGCCAGCCCAGTGCTCAAGGTAAAGTGTGAAATTTGGGGGAATGTTACTGACAAAGACAAACAAAACCATGATGACTATGTTGGAAACTAGAAAAAAGCACAATGAGAAATTGAGAAAAAGAGACTGAGAGCTTACCCACTTGTATGTGGGTTTGCAGAACTGAGAGTTTCAGATAGTTTTACAAAAACCTACGGATCTAAGAATATTTGACTGAAAGTTTTACCCCTCTCCAGTGCGTTATTTCCAACTCAGCTCTTCCAAAGCATTTCACTGTCTCTCTGCTGCGTTTCCGTCCATGAAGGAAAAATTACTTAAAGTATTGGGGGACTAAAGAGATACAGTGACTCAATGGGGTAGTGGAGAGGAAAAGAGATGCACATGGGACCTCTGGTACAGGGAGGCAACATACGCAGCCTCTGGCAGGGTAGGAAACCCCAGCTCTGAAGAAAGGGAATCACAGCAATACCTTTTCCTTGTTGCATAATAACAGAGCCCTGGAAGGTCTCAGGCAGGTATTTTTACTACACCTGTCTGAATAAGCGTCACAGTGAAATATTGTGCCTCAGTCACTTTCTAGGACTCCAAACACTTCCCAAACAGACCTTTGGGGAGCAGCTATCTCCTATCATGTGTGCAAAAGAATTTCTCGTAAACTTCCAACAGTTTCCATCAGCAAAGAACCTACCTCAGATTCAGATAGCTACTAGTGTGTGAAACATGCTTCACTGAGAGCAGATGCATGCACCAGTTAATTAGCACATCTGGGACAATCTGTTCTCCATGCCAAAACTTTGTAAGAGTTGATTACAAAATAGATGGTTTTAGAATGGAATTACAGCATGTTATAGACCCCAAGGTCATTCCATTGTACTCCCATTGTGTTTCACTATGTTTATTTGTGTGCGCAAGTTTATATATATTGATTAAAAAAATATATATATTAGTAACTTCATCTCTTCTGGAAGAGATTTCATCAGTTTCCATAATCTGCTTTACAACAGATGCATTACAATACATAAAAGCTCATAGAACAGAAGACAGTAATGATGAGAAAGCAGAACAACAAAATTGAAGGCAAACAGAAATTTTATTTTAATATTTAAGTTTTATGCTCACTATCAGCAGGGCTGAGAGTGCCTTCGTTAATGAAGAGTGAGCATCAAGCAACAGCACTTCTGCTTTACATGTATGTAAAAAAGACTTCACATATATAAACTTTATTAACCCCTCCACTTCCCTTACAAATGGGTTATTTAGCTGCCTTACAACCTTCTACTCGTACCCACTCAAAAGACTCATTCTTAAAGGCTTTAGATTCCAACTCCTATCCTAAACCAAATAAGAACATCTCCATGAATCTGTGGTAGGTTTGAGATTTTATTTCTGGGAAAGCTGTTGCTTCATCTGTGGTACTTCCTTATAACTCATGGGAAACAGCTGAGGCAAGGACTTTCTTGTTCCCTAAAACAGCAAGCACAGCTGGAATGAAAATGAGAAGAGAGACGAAACAAAAAACCCACTTCATTAACTAAATCTATTCTTTAAGGGAGATGTTTTCTTACACTGAAACTTTGGTAAGTGTATTCAATTTCAACTTCTTGAGGACCTTCATTGTTATATCACATGATGTAATTTTTCCTTATACCACTCAGGTTTAATCACAGGTCCCATTTATTAAACTATCTTAAGAAGAAAAAGTAGACTTAGGGATTTACTTACAGCCTCTAACTCATGATCAACTTAATTATTACATGTTGCAGTGAGTAAGATGACCATCTGCCCTCTCATGTTTTCTCTGATACGTCCTTTGCTTTTATGTTCGGAGGTATCTAGATATAATTATTATGTATCACCCTTGTAATGCACTGAATCATAGAATAATTTGAGTTGGAACAAACCTTCAATATCATCTAGAGACACTTTCCACTAGATCAGGTTGATCAAAGTCACACCCAGCCTGGCCTTGAACACTTCCAGGGATGGGGAATCCACAATCTCTCTGGGCAACCTGTTCCAGTGCCTCACCACTCCCACAGCGAAGAACTTAATATCTAATCTAAATCTACTCTCTTTCAGTTTAAAGCCATTACCTCTTGTCCTGTCACTGCATGTCCTTGTAAAAAGTGACATACTGCCTTTTTTTCTTGCGCCTTTTTGTAGAGAAATAGCTTCTAATACTTGGTGTTATGTCTGAGAATCATTGTTTAATATATTGAAGACAAATAGACTCATTATTTTCAAAGACATTTATTACAGATTTAAAGGTTTTACTGTTTTCCATTACTTTAGCTAAATCTGCTTGCGGAGGTTGATTGTTATATGGTGTAGCCTATGTGACCTGTGTTTCATGTGACATATAGTTCATAGCAGGAGAGACCCTGAATGCAAAAAATGGGCTCTGCTTTGTATAAAAAAAATTAAACAGACTTGTGGTGTGAATGGATGTATCTTACAGTGCATCCAGTAACAAATGGTGAAAACCAGTGACATTCTGGTCTAATTAACTTCAAACTTAACAGAGAACATACTTAAATGTTTAACAGTAGCATAATATGCCACAGAAGTTAACTAAGAGGATAATGAGAAAAGAATATAACATTTACCTTTTGGAAGAAGGAGAGAAAATTAAGTGTGATTACTAGTTACCTAGACAGAGGATTCTGTGCCTAATTGCTTACCTGAGAGATGAGACTGTTTCAAGAAAATAACTGTGCTTACAGATTTGAAAGCTGCTCCTAGTTAGAGGCTAAGTAACAGTGCTTACATGTCCTGAAACATCGCCCATAAACTTGGCAATATCTTCTTCCTACTCAATTCACCAGTATTCACCTTGTCTCTGGATTAGGCTGATAATGACCATGACCTAATAACAACTAAGACTTGGAAACATGTCTCTGTTTATACTCTGGACCACCTCACCTGGATATGTCTATAGTGAACTCCGAATTCTGCAAAATCTGATGTAGATGTACTCGTGACATTGATGAGTACAAACTAAAGTATGAGACTCAAAACATCCAACAGTGTAGGAAATGTATCTAAGTGAAACCAACTTGAAATGGCTATGAGAAGGTTGACCACTACTCTTCTCTATCTGTTCTGATTTAGGTGTCAATATGAAAGTCTTGAGGCAATGCTTTGGAGAAGATGATTTTTCCTTGGAGGCACAATGGGAGTTAGATAAGAATCCCCTAGTCTGATTTGGCAACCAAGTTCCAGGCATGCAATAAAGCATTTAAGTCTCTTAATATTTGTGTGGAACCTTCATCTTAATTGCTGCCATTCATGTTTCAAATGTTCAATAAAACATGTATATATTACACTACCTTACTTGAGGAAAGTAAATTCAACACCTATACCTTGTAAAGCTCTAAGTTTATTAGAAACATGAATAGTTAACTAGCCCCCTGAAGACACACTTTATCATTCCTTCAGAAGCTTGTTCTGAAAAAATGGGAGTTTGTGTGCCTAAAGACAGGAACCTCTTCATGAACATGGATTCAGTTGCTGATGAATGCCATGTCACAACAGGCCTTTCTCATGATACGTAGTCATTGATTTATTTCCTTGCTAGCATGCAGCTATGAGGGATCTAACTAGCCTGAGCATGTACTGTCAGGTCTGATGAACTGAAAATCCTAGGTGAAAGGATCATCATACATAATTTTCTGCTCTCTACTTTCTTAACGTCTTTTGTTCCACATCTCCTTAGTCTATCTCTTTTTTGTCCCTACTTTGGCTCATAGCCTATAGCACTAGAAAGCTCACTACCACTCTACAGCAGTTAACGACCAATTGCCTTTGCAATTTTCCCTTCTAAAATTCAGCCTGCACTATTAACACAGCTTCTTGGTGTGGGAGGAGGCAGAAGTAGGATGTATGGAGGCAGAGTTGCTATGCGGAAAGAAGTGCAAAGGGAAAAAAGGTGGAGACATGCAAATAGGTGAAGCAACAGGGAAAATGGAAGAAGGTATAGAAAGAAGGCAGAAGTAATGGTGACCTCGCAAATTATGTTTCCCTTCTTTATTTGGTCTCTTACAATAAGATTGAGAACAGGCCATTTCCACAACAACTCAGTTACTGCACAAAGGGTTTACTCTGACCTTAGTCTGTGCACCAGACTGCTGATGTTGATAAGAGTTCTGTTAGGCTTTAAAAGCAGTATGTCATCATCATCTGTTGTTTCCCCATTTTCTCTTTCTATGTTGCTGGTGCTTCTAGGTGAACTATTCAGACATTGACCTGTGTGAACAGATCAACTTGTCTGCAAGGATGTAAGAAAAAAAAACACATGATGAAGCAAACATGACAGAACAAATGAGGCACAACTATTAGATTTGTTTGTTCAGCAGCGGGACTCAGACTGACCTTTTAAAGATTTTCTAGTTTTAGTGCTTCCTATTACAGATGGTGCAGCATTGGAGACCTTGAGTATGTATCTATGTCCTCACAGCAGAATACCAGAGCAAGAGGAAAACACTCTGTACTTATAGGGCAATTACTGTGGAAGAGAAGAAAAAACTGACTGTAGTGGCAAGTATTTTTTTTCCTTTGTTCACATTTTTTAAAGAGGCTTGGACCTTAGGTGAAATTTGCTTATACTGAAGGAGGGGGATGGTTAAGATTCTCACTGATATTTATTTATTGTGCTTTGGCTGTACAGGAGATAGCCTGAGGAGCAACAGAAAGGTCTCTGGTGCAGAAAACTGAACTTGGAAAGAGTGTGAATTTACAGTCATTCAGGGGCTCCACTACCATAGCAATGCTGACGCAGGGGCCAGGGCTGTGTCTGCAGATTGTAATCTAGACTGAAAGTCTCCCAGTTTGTCAGCAAGCCAACCCATCCCATGCAGGAGGATCATGTCTTTCTTAAAGCATCTAATTTGTGTCAAACTGCATGTGAAGCAGGAAAAATGGATTCTATCAAGTCAAAGAAAGATTTGTAGTATTTTTACATATACACAGAAAAAGCACTAGAAGAGATTTTGACTGATTCTGCCTCCTCAACTTATAAAAGCTGTTTATGGCTTTCCTTTTGTATGTTTTCCTGCTAGCTTGGTGCGTTTTTTAAGTGTTAGGAAAGCTCTAGGAAGAGTTGCATACTATCGTCAGATAACTGAGGTACATTTCACTTAAAACAGATGCTTTTTACAACATCTGATTTCAGACAAGGAACAAACAATACAAGCATACCTTGTTAGAGCTTTGGAAGTAGAAATCCTGGCACTAGTGTGGGATGAGCACCAACAAAACTAGGTACTTTATCCAGTGTTTCAGAAGTATGAGAATATATTGTAATGATACATCAGGCTATAGGCTACTCTGAGGTCTCCTTTTTGGAGAGGGGAAAAGAACATTTTTTGTTCTGGTTTTGGATTTTTTCCTGAGACAGTAGAAAACCTTCCAAATCTTTTTTTCCTCATTCAGGTTCTTTGGGAGAGAAAGGAAAGGTTTGAGTGGATATGTTATTCAGTCTTGTCTCTACCAATTTAATCCAATGCAGATTGAAATCTAGGCTTTACAGGAAAGGATTAATTGTGTTAATCAAACACTTTATCTGAAGTATACAATATGGCAAGAATCTCTCATCACTTTTCAGCATTACTCCTGCATAACAGAGATGGATCTTTTGAACAGGTCAAACTGCATAGCCTTTTTATCTGGAGACTTGCATTTTGTAAATTGTCCTCAAAATAATTTTCTTTGTGACTTATTCTAAACAATTACACACAGAAGATAGATCAAGAACGCCCACATGGATGTAACATTATATGTATGCAAGACTTATGAGAAACAGAAGGCTATGATAGTCGTAGAACAGTTTGGGTCAGAAGGGATATTTAAAAGTCAACTGGTCCAACATACCACACACACATCCTCCCTCCCCTGCAATGAGCAGGGACATCATTCACACTTGGTCAGGTTGCTCAGGGCCCTGTCCAACTTGACTTTGAATGTTTCCATGGATGGGACATCTACCACCTCTCTGGGTAACCTGTTCCAGCCCCTCACCACCCTCATTGTAAAAAATTTCTTCCTTATGTCTAGTATAAATCTACCGTCTTTTAGTTTAAAACAATTACTCCTCCTCCTATTGCTACAGGCCCTGATAAAGTTTTTCCCCATCTTTCTTATAAGCCCTCATTAATGAAAGGCCATTTAGGTGAGGTCTTCCTGGAGTCTCCTCTTCTCAACAACAACTCTCTTAGCCTTTCCTCATAGGAGAGGTACTCCAGCCCTCTCATAATTTTTGTGGCCCTGTTCCAACAGGCCCATGTCTTTCCTGTGCTGAGGACTCCTGAGCTGGATGCAACACTCCATGTAGGGTCTCATGAGAGGAGAGTATAGGGGCAGAATCGACCCTTCAACCAGCTGGTCACGCTTCTTTTGATGCAGCCCTGGACATAGTTGGCTTTCTGGGCTGCGAGTCCATATTGCTGGCTCATTTCCAGCTTTTCATTCATCAGTACCCCCAAGTCCTTCTTTGGTAAGCCAGCATTCCTGCTAAAAATGTGTTAGCAAAGTCCTTAAATGAAAAGAGTAAAGGAGGGCACTTGCATGAAATCATACTGTCTTGGCCGGAACTGCCATTCCTATCTCTGCTCAGACTTTTAGCTGCCCGTACCTTTTCATCTTGCTCTGCTGCTTAATTAGAAGCAGAGGAGGAAGGAACTATCCAAACTATAGCAAAGGGACAATGCAACGTAAAGATCATTCTTTTATCATGTATTAAGACATCAGATTAACTATACCTGACCATCAAGTTGAGTTGTCTGTCCAGGACTCACTTTTGCCCATACTACAGTCTCTGCTTTCTTTTTTGCTTCTCAGGAGTCTCTTGCCTTCGTCTTCTTGCCACACAAAAATTTCACCTGTGCCCCTTCTGTGCTTGGAACAACCTCCCTCATCTTTGTCTCATCTCTGAGGCGTTCCTGAAATTCTCCTTATTTTGTGAAGCCTCCAAGCTGGTACCATCTCCTCAGGTGTGCTACCTGGGAACCTCAGCCAGCCATACTCAGAACCGTAACTGATACACACATGTGTTTCATTGCAGGATTGTGCAAATTAAGGGTGGGGTGTTTTTTTCTGTACTGCATCCTGTGGTAATATGTGGAGAAGAAATCATGGCAGGAAGCACGGAAGAAGCAGCCAGATAGGAGACAACAAATGTTGCTCGGCACCAACTGGTAACTATTTTTACCACATCCTGCTGTGAGAAATGAGCACTGAAAGTGACAGTTGAAGGAAAAAAAGCAAAACAATATCTGTAAGGCAGAAGGTGGAGGATGCTTCTGTACTCGGGGTAGCATCTCTGATGTCTCCCCTGTCCACGAGCAAGTCATTTTTGCTGGCCAGATGAATGACATTCTAAAATCCACCTTCACTTTCTGTGCCAGGCCGTGACAGCTTTGCGGTTGGCGGAGCGGCCCCGCGTTATATAGGCTCTGCCTATTTAGTTAACAAAGAAGATCTCGTCGCGTGTGTCCGCGAGCGGCCGGAGCACTTGTCACCCGCTGGACAACCGCTCCCGAGGCGTCGCGTGTGCTGCCCGGCTTGTGCTGGACGTGAGGAAGCCCGCGTCGCCCTGGATTATCCGCCGGTTTAACTAGAGGCCAGAGGGACCCAGTAATCCGGCTTCGAATTCTATATCCCCGTGTCTGCCAGCAGCCGCAGGCCGTGCAGCGCTGCCGCAGCCCGGGGGCCCGCCCCGGACGCGGGCCGGGGCCAGGGGGCCGGGGCGGAGCGGGTCGGGGCCGGTGCCGGACGCGAGTCCTCGGCTGACCCCGCGGCGGACGCGGCAGGCCGCCGCCCGAGGGGGGCGCTGGTGGGCGAGGCCGGCGGCGGCGCGGAGGGAGGCGCGGGCGGGACACCGACGGCGGGAGCGGCCCCGCCTGCCCCCGCGCGCGTGTGGCGCGTGTCCGCCCCGGCCCCGGCCCTGCGGCGCGGAGCGGCGGGCGGCGTCTGTGGGGAGCGCCGCGGGCGGGAGCCCGTCAGCCCCAGGCTGTGGCGGGAGGCGCGCGGCTGACGCGGCGGGGAAGGCAGCGCGCGCCCAGCCGGCGAGGAGGAAGAAGCCACTGGAGCCGATAGACGGACAAACAGTCCCTGGCCCGCCCCGGCCGGCGGGAGGGAAGGAAGCGGGCAGGTACGAGGGCTCCGGCGGTCATGGGTGGCGGTGGCCCGCGGCAGGCAGTCAGGCATTTTAACTAGGGGCCTCCCGTAGCCACGGAGATTCAGCGGTCGAGGCGGGACACGAGACCGTTTTGCTGCCCTTTTGTTGCAGCCACAAAACGTTTGCGTACGGTCCTGACACACCGGGGCGTTCCTGAGAGGTGTGTTCCGTGCAGCCCTCGACAGCCTTCTGCGGGGAGTGTGGGGTTGAAACTGCTCCCGCACGAACAGTCTAATCCGCGTGGGCACAGGGTTCGGGTTGCAGGGCTCCGGTTACGGACTAGGGACAAAGTGCCCGCAGACGGATTAGTGTAACACCGTGGGGAAACTTCTGCTTTTTTGTTTGTTTTTTTGTTTTTTTGGTTTTTTTTCTAAAGATCTGTTTGCAAAGAAGCTGCAGAGTCGTTCAGGGTTTCACGTTGTCGTCTTTTAAATTATTATTATTATCATTATTATTATTCCCTCCCTTCTCCAGCAGTGTTACGTGCTCCTACCAGTACTCTTGCCCTAACGTCTTCGTGCGTTACTATGTGCAAATGTAGCTTTGCGTGTTATGCTTTATTTTCCACGACTGGCTTAGTGTGGGAGTGATTGCTTTCTGGGTTGCAAATATGGACACCACTAAACTCCCACTTCGGTTCCAGTACTTAATTCCGTATAGACAGTAATGCTAAACTGGAAGCAGACATTTGGGAGGTAAGGGATGGCTTGGCATTTACATTTAGAGAAGTTTAAAGAGCCCTTTTCCAGAGAGCCCTTTCTTTGATACCCAGCAGCACTTAGCTGCATGCCTGCCAGGCGAGAAGCAGTTAAGGCAGTTCAGGTCTGCAATCTGTCTTTCTAGTGGTCTCTGTGCCAGACAGGCAGGGGCTGGAATTACCTCTACCATTTTAAACACTTTCAATATGAAAAAGGTTGTAGGCAGGGAGAAAATTAAAATAACATTTTATCTTCCCATGCCAAAAGAGTAGCTTTGTTTTTTACTGGGGAATTAAAACTCGGTTGCAGACTTGGAGGATGTGCATTAAGGGGAGAACTAGTGGAGTTTGGAAGAGTATCCCACAACATTTACCTGTGTTAGTTTGTGTTCGCAGGATGTCTTTGGCTCAGTTCTTTCACAAGCATCAGTCAGTGTTCCTTGGCTTCCCCTTGCTGAGGTGTACATGCTCCTCCAGAACACTGTGGACGTTTTTTGGTCTGAATTCTGCCAGGCTCTTTCACTTATATTTTTGGAGTGCATGAAGAGCAGGAATATGCACTAGTTGGCAGCAAAAAAAAAAAAAAACCCCAACACAACAGTTAGTGATCTCTGTGCTACAGCCTCTGTTACATGCTCTGAGCATTGAAATAGCATCGACATTTATATTGGACACTCAAAACAGATGCTGACAGCCCTTTCATTTGATTTCTTTCATGCTAATCTCATAAATTCAGTATCTATTGTTATCTTAAAAGAGGATTAAACATTTCCTGAGGGGAAGGAGAGTTATGCAGACTGGTGTATCCATGGGCTGCATCCAGAGTACTTCAGGACTCATTGTTTGTGTTCTTCTGAGTCTTCTTTCTGATTATCAAGAACTGATAGGAGTTGTTGTTTTTTTACCACTACTCTATGAATTTTCATTCTATAAGAACAGGTATGTGGCTAAGAAGCCTGACAAAGCTGGTTATTAAAGTCTCATTGAACAGAGGTCTTCAGAGGACCTTTGTGGGACATTAGTTCAATGTTTCCTAACCCACTCTGCTTACAAAATAAGGTATTGCAAAGAGCTAGTAGTTCAAGTTTTAAGGTGTGGGCACTTTAAAATTACTACTCTTTTCATTTTTTTAGTTGTTTAAAGTCAATCCACAAGTAGGTGGATAATTGGACTGTAATGGCAGGTGTTTAAAATAGTGATTGCTGATTTTTAATATGCAGAATTGTTTCAGCCTAGCTAGCTGGAGTAGCTGCAAGCCTCCAAAGCTGTCTTGACCCAGCAACAAGGTCAAAAGGGTATGAGACCCAAAAGAAAGTATATTAAATAAAATGTCACTTGCATTAGCAAATAAAATTAGATGCAAAGCAACTCCTCTCTCCCCTGGGATCTAGGATTTGTGATGGAAATCATCTGTCATTTTATAATGCCATGGGTGCTAATTGCAGATACATGTTAATCATCACTGTGTAAGAGGGCATGTCAAATCTTATTTTCCATCCCATCCATATAGGATAAGCTTCTAATAAGCCATGATCCTTCAGCCACATCCACATATCAGCTCTCTCCTATGTTATCCTGCCTATATCCCAGCTCATTTTCCAGATGGTTTCAGTTTCGTAATTTGCATGCAAGTACTAGGGCATTTTTATCCCACAGCTACAAGTCATTTTATACACAAATGACCTGCATTTCTGTATGTAAATTGAGATAAAATTACATCTGTTTTTACTTGTAAATGAGTATTTATCTTTGGCTGTCTAATTTGTCATTTAGAAAAATGTTACTTTTAAGGAGTCAACGCTTCTCATAAGGAGAGTCAGTATTGGGGATTTCTGTGGCTTAATTTTTGAGTCACCATCCCTGGAGGTGTTCAAGAGGTGGCTGGATGTTGCACTTAGTGAAATGATCTAGTGGTTGATAGGGCTGGAACAAAGGCTGGTCTTGATCTTAAAAGTCTCTCCCAGATGAATGATTTTATGATTCTGTGACATTCCTAAGTCATTGAAGACTTACACTGCTATGAATTACTTTTTTCTGTAGACCAAAGAACTAGAAACTAGTGTAAGTAATCTATGTATTTTTATAGATTGAGTTGTAGTAAAGCAATATGTTGTTTTTATTTGAAGTTAGCACTTTGAGTGTTTATACTGAAGAATTCATTTTGTTCTGGCTTAAGTAGTATCCATATGCTAAAATAACCTGCAAAGCAAACACTTAGGTTTTCCAAAGTAGGGGAAGAAGGGCTTCTGCATATTGTGAAAACATTTTAAAATGTGTTAATTGGGTTCCTGCTCTCATTCCTAATTCCGAAACAGAATTTATTCCCCCAAGTCTTCTAAACCACCTCACACAGCATCTGCCTGACTCAGAAAGTGTCTTAAATATATTGGATCTCCCTCTTTAAGCAGAAAGTTCTTAAGCGCCTTACTTAGAGCTGCTGTAGTTGAGCATCAAAGTCCTTAGGACATCAAAAAACTAGGACACCTGGCAAGCACACTGTAAACACATGTGCTGATGGGATTGGTTGTGTCTTGAAATGTTGCCAGTGGTCACCTTTCCCTGAGAGCTGGTCATAGTGGGACTTGTCTAAAGAGTAGATTCTATTCTAGTAGTTGAAACCTGGGCTCCTGGTCCCTGTGCCCAAGGGGTTCAATCCCACATCTTCACCCACCTCTGCAGTTGCATCGACTGACTGAGTTGAAAGGGCATGCTTCTCCCCTTGTGTTTGACCTGGGCTGTCTTGTGGAAGATGCAGCATGTTGCCTGAGGCTGACATGAGGGAGCACTAGAACCCGACTCTGTTGCAGCAGTGTGTGTGTGTTCCTCTGGGAGGACAGCTGGGATCTAGTGTTTGGTAGCTGATGATGAAGCTGTTACCAAAGGTGAGAATTTCCGTAGCTTCCTCCATGTTTAAAGAGAGGAGCAACACTTGACTGGTTGCTCTAGGAAAAGACTGGGACCAGGAAAAGAATGGGCTCTGAAATTTGGGCCGAGTCATGACAGCTGTTGGTAGTCCTGCCTTAGGAGTTTAATTTCTGAAGCTTTTGAGGCCACCCAGTGTTTCCAACCAGAAAGCCTCATTTCCAGTGCAAGAATCTCCATCCTGAGCTACCGCTCTCTCGTGGTGTATCTGCATGGCAATAGCTGTCAGCCTGGCAGTTTTGTATTATGCAGGTTTTTAGGTGGTATAGTGGATCTATGGCATAGATTTGAGTGTCTGTGACCTGACCTGTAACTTTGTTCTCTCTGTGTTCTCTTGCCCAGTTCTTTTTTGAGAGTCTTCTTCCTTAGCCTTTAATAAATGAAGAAGTAAGGTTGCATGTTCATGTGATCTTTTCACTTGGCCTCTCGTGTATCCTGTGAGCATCATCTGACAAGGAGAGGGAAATTCCTCTTTCCTTCATATTTGAAATGCTTTGCTTCTCAACTACAGTGTTTCTTTGTTTTAGAGCAGGAAAGCACCTGGTTGGGGAGGAGAGTGGATAAGTTAGGTTGGTGTCTAAATTTATTTCAAAGCACCTTTGTTCAGAGAGATATCACATCTTGTTTGTTGGCAGTCTTGTTTGAAACTCTGAGGGTGACTGGCAAGCTGCTGGTGCCAAGGGCCTTGCCAAATACTATTGCAAAATACTGCCACTGCACAAGTTGTGTAACGTTACAGACCGTTACATTTCTGTTGGAGTAGACCAAAGGGGTACCAACTTCAGATCCTTTACCTCTTCTGAGAAGCAAGACCAATGCATTTCCATCTGCTTATTGAGGCACCAGCGTGCTGCTGTTCCTTCCAGTTCTTACAATCAGTTTTTCCTTCAGTGATACTTTTGCATCTCTTACTCACTATTGCAAAATAGCTAAGGAAGCATAATTATTTTAAATGTTTTCATTGTATTATTAATTGTAAAATATGTTAGAACAGGCATTGGACTAAGGAAGGCTTTGCCTCTGATTCTCAGCTCGGTGTCATTAATGTAGCAGTTGCATAACAGATTTGCAGTGCTCATATACCTCATATTTGAGTGTTTATTGAACAACTGTGGAATTGAAGTTACTCCCAAGTATTTGTATTTATCCATATCATACAAGAGGCAAAATCTGCTATGCAGGAATATGCAAACAGTATGTCAGTTTTTGAGATCTCATAACTTTTCTTTTTGCTGTTAAAACAAGGCACCAGTTGGAAACAGAGTTGATATTTTTCAGAAACTGTCTTGATAGCTATTTCAGGGCTTTGCATCATTAATCTTTAAGCAAATTGATGTATTAATGAGAAACTTTTAAGTGTTTGGGGGACATGTGAGTGTTGTTGTTCCGTGATGTCACATATTATATTGCATTACAGTGATATTTCTGCATTCAAATGTGCTGAAGGAGTAAGTGCTGCTTAGGGCTAAATATCTCAAATCATGCAGTTATTCTGGTTAGAGGGAATCTTAGGAGGTATTAAATTTGACCTTCTGCTCCAAACAGGGCTAACCGAGAGGTCAGACAGGGTTCCTCAGGGCTTTGTCTTGCTGGATTTTGAAAACCTCCAGAGACACAGGCTCTACAGCTCCTCTTAGCAACCTATTTTAGCAGTCAGTTATCCTCATAGTGATTTCCCTTCTAATGCAATGCAATGTAGCAAAGAGCCTGTATCTTTTCTGCAAAGAGCCATGGGAAGGCTACTGTGATGAGATACCCCTGAAGCTTCCTCTTACCAAGCCTAAGTGAATCCAGTTGCTTGACTCAAGTCCTTGAGCGTGAGCTGCAGCCCTTGACCTTCTGTCTTCTGGCCTCTGCCCTGCCCTGTGTATGTGTAGTTCCTGCTTAAGCGCAGGAATGCTGGGTATGGTATTTAAATGTGAATGTACTGAGTCTGCAGGACCCTAACAGAACTACTGTATATTTAGATTATTATAATTTAGGTTTATAGTTTTGGGGTATGAGAGGGTTTGGACATCTTAGGTATTTATGAACTGGGATCACTATCAAGCCTTAAAATATGCTTCATACTAAGTTTAGTAAATAACTAAAAACTGAGTATTCAGAAAATGAATGCTTTTACTTAAGTGCTGTGGAATTTCTAGTTTATGGTATGTGTTTTGCTTTAATGTTGGGAAGAGCGTGGAAGAGTGAAGGAGGTAATTAAAGAGAAAAATAACTTTCCTACTCCCTTTGAATGGGATTTAACCATACCTTGCAAAAGCAAGATGCATTAAGTCTGTGGGTTTGGAATGCTACCAAAAATTACAAAATGGAGAAAATTTAGAACAGTTAAAAAATAAAAGCTACCTGGAAAAAGTACCCAGACTGTCAAACACCTGAAAACAAGTGCATCAAAGAACAAGAAGGCTTCAGCTTTCTTGGTGCAGTACTAATGATGCATCTGATTATATTATAGGCAAAAAAATGAAAAACTGTGGTTTCATAAAAGGTAAGTAAAAAGAATGTGTAGCATTTAAGAGTATATAGCAATATTTTCCAAGAGCTAAGAAGTGAAACAGAAGGGGGTTATCTAGTGTCATAGTACATGCTGACAGCTCAGAATTCAATTTGCCTCCTGATTTTCTCCCTACAAATATTAAGTCCTCCTGTTTCATTAAGTGTTTCATTTGAGTAATTAATCTAATGGTGTTAACCTAATCTCTTAGCACTCAGGGTAAATTTCTTGTAAGTAACTAATTTGACTTGATCAATTGCTCTTAACAGGGCTTCTGGATTTTCAGACTAGCATTGGAATAGTTAAGCATTGCTTTAATGTTAAAATATCTAAATTTTGCCTTGCCAAATCAACCTTTGTTAAAAGAATATCTGTTGTCTTTGGGATTGTTGGGTCTGACAACTCTTTATTGCCATCCTGGTGGCAGGAAATCAGAGGCCTGATTGAAAATGTGGATTTTCTCTGTCAGGGGACTCCAAAACTGTCCCTTAATAATATCGCTTGGAAATCTTGTGATACCAGCAGCAGTGATGGAAAACCCAAGCAGTTACAATGCTCTGGGGCAAGAGAATGTGGCCAATGTGCTCCAAAATTGTCAGCCGTCTTAGTGCAAAGTGTTTGTATCAAGAACAAACTGTGCTGTTTCCAATGAGGTTTTACATCTTGTGTATGTGTCCACACACATTATATGTAACTCTGAGGGCATATGCTGGATAGATTGGTTTAACTTCACTTTTCTTCAGAATTTTTTGGAGCTTGGCTGCCTCTTGGGTGCTCTTTTCATGTTAACTAATACGTTATGTGGTGGATGAATAGAATTCTTCATAGAATTATCTAAAACCAGGCACTGATTTATTTGAAAACAAAGGGTTCTTTAGAGCTAAGTTTAAGCTGGCATTGCTGTGAATCCTAGAATTATTCTACATTTAAATGAGAGAACAGTGATGCACTTGTACTTGGGCTTTGAACAGCACAGAGTTGTTGACCAGAGACTTGGAGACTGCTGAGCAAGTCTTTCTAGGTTCATTTGCCCAAGTTTCCAAGCATACTTTTCTTTCCTTACACAGAAAATAAAAAGCAAAGCTAAAAAGATGCTATAAGTTGCACTGATAAATTTGTTTGGAGGTATGCAAGTTGTTGTGCAGTTTGTGATTTAAAAAAAATGTATCAAAACCTGAGTACTTTGTAATAATGTGAACACATTTTCTCTGTTTTGATTTGGGATGTGTGGGGTGTAGTGCATAGCAGCTAAACAATGCCTCACTTGTTTATAAAAAATCTTGGGAAGAAGGGGTGAGAAAGAAGAAAATATTTACAGTAGTTTTCTACCCAATTAAAATCAGAAGGTGGACTGAAAAGGAAAGGGTTCATCTACTGTCCAAGCCAATTAAAAGTAAGTTTTGCTGCTTGGATGTTAATTTAGACATCCAAGGCAATGTGAATTTAAACTAGAAGCTTGACTTAACCTCACCAATTCAGATGAACTTCAAATTTATAATTATTCTGGTTTTGGTCATAACATCTGGGTGTTTAAGAACATATTATGTGAATTGTCAGGGACTATTAGAAATTCATAAACTGCCTAAAAATGTTATACTTGTGGAGTACTTCACCAGAATGTGTAAATAATGCCTGTCTCACATAGTGCTGCAACACAAGCTGGCTGGGATCCTCAGTTAAGATATTCTTCTGTTTGACACCCTCAGTTGCTTTTTGCATTGCTTAATGATCTGGAAATAAAACCAGAATACTGTAGCTTCTATCATGTATTAAAAAGAAGCTAGAATTTCTGTACAAACAGTTGTATTTGTTCATATAGTTAAGTTTGGTTATGTTTTTTTCCCCCATGTTTCATCTATGTTTGTTTATAAGGAATTTAAATAGAGGTGGAAGGAACAATTTCATAACCCAGAGTTTTATGCATAAATGAAATGGTAAACGTTTCAATGTGGGGAAAAAATCAGGTCTTTTTATATAGGAGCATCACTTTTAGTGACTTGAAAGAAATTTCGTCATCAACCACCTAGTTAAATTGCAGGTCATTTTTCAGGGAATCATGCTGGATGTGTGATGCTCACAGATTGAAAACTAAAACAGTCCTTGACAAGGAATAGGAAGGTGCCAAATATTTCAGAAGCTACAGAGCAATAGCCTTATAAGGAAAAGAGGATGACCTTGCAACTCAGAATCTAAACAGGCATGCATGCACAGACTTGTGCACAATTTGACGCTTCTTTAGGAAAGGAAAGTTGCATCATGAAGTGAAAATACGTTGATAAGAAACTGGCAATGAGAAACTGGAACATTCTTTGTCTTGGTTACTGCTCTATGACTCCGCAGCTGGAAAAGATTGATGGCTTGGGTGTTTGGCTTTTTGTTTTCGTTCTGCTATTTTCATTGATTTGAGTCAAAAAATCCCTACATATAGGTCCTCATTTAAAGAGAATAAAGAAATAAAAAGACAGATTATTAGCAAAGTTTTTTTAAAGTAAATGCAGTTGTTAAATGAGAACACTATGATGATTTGTTGTGATTTATTTGCAGACCTACCAAAGACATCTGTGTCACATCAGATGTCAGTTAAAACGGTCAGTATGCTTTTTGGAACAGTCAGTGCCTAGTGCCTAGACATTTAACACTGTTGTGTTTGTTGCTGCAAAGTATTTAGATCTACCCAACTGTTGAGTCAAGCAGTGTTGTTCTGGTGTTCTGTGGTCAACCTGTCCCATTTTGTTCTCTGCCATATGGATGCTATTGTTGGTCTCCATATTCCTCTGGTTTGGCCTAGGGCGAGTCTGTGTTACTGTATTAGGTTAATTCAGTAGCCTGCATTTGCAATATGTCTGTTAGAATGTTTTGATTTACTTTGCTGGGTGGTCTTGGGGAACATGAGCTGGATTCCGTTCAGATAAAGTTGGTCAGGAAGATGTTCTGCAGGAGTGCTTTTAATACCTACCAGCCGGGAACGGGTGTCCACAGGACCAGGCTGGAGCTGGCTTGACCCAGAAACGTACAAATCCTGCCATGTCAACATGGGTAGTGTGGTTGCTGCATCCTCAACTTCAAACACAGAGTTTTCATCTCTCTGGATGTACTCTCCTTGCACTGCATTACTTGCTAAGATATATAATGGAACAAAAACTACAGCAAGGGCAGATGCAAGCACACAGAGTCCCAGAATCTATAGGGTTGGAAAGAACCTCAAAAGATCATCTAGTCCAACTCCCCATGCCAGAGCAGGACCACCTAGAGTAGGTCACACAGGAACTCATCCA
Source organism: Colius striatus (assembly GCF_028858725.1). Lineage (NCBI taxonomy): Eukaryota > Metazoa > Chordata > Aves > Coliiformes > Coliidae > Colius > Colius striatus. The sequence goes on from NC_084762.1 coordinate 61,505,688, forward strand.
GGTGGGTTTTGAATGTCTCCAGAGAAGGAAACTCAACAACCCACCTGGGCAGCCTATTCCAGTGCTCCATCACCCTCACAATGAAGAAGTTTTTCCTTGTGTTTCTCTGGAACCTCTTATGTTCCAACTTGTACCCATTGCCCCTTGTCCTGTCATTGAACATAATTGAGAAAAGCCTGGCTTCATCCTCCTGACACCTGTCCTTTATGTATTTGTAAACATTAATGAGGCCACCTCTCAGTCTCCTCTTCTTCAAGCTAAAGAGCCCCAGGTCCCTCAACCTTTCATCATAAGGGAGATGCTCCACCCCCTTCATCATCTTTGTGACCCTGTGCTGAACTCTCTCCAGCAGTTCCCTGTCCTTCTTGAAATGAGGAGCCAAGAACTGGGCACAATATTCCAGATGTGGTCTCATGAGGGCAGAGTAGAGGGCAAGGAGAACTTCTCTCGACCTACTCACCACAGCTCTTTTAATACACCCCAGGATGCCATTGGCCTTCTTGGCCATGAGGGCACATTGCAGGCTCATGCTCATCCTGCTGTCCACCAGGACCCCCAGGTCCCTTTCCCCTATGCTACGCTCTAAGGGTTCATTCCCCAACCTATACTGGTATAAGCGGTTATTCTTTCCCATATGCATGACTCTACACTTGCCATTGTTGAATTTCATTAGATTTCTCTCTGCCCAGCCCTCCAGCTTGTCCAGGTCTCATTGAATAGCAGCGCAGCCTTCTGGTGTGTCAGACACTTCCCCCAGTCGGTATTCTCTATTGACTTCAAGTGCAACTTTGTAAGTAGTTGCCCCTGAAGGTGTACCACACCTCTGAAATTACTTTTCTGGCAAATGGCAATCTCATTTTTAATATCTATTTTTTTCATTTTCCTTCCTGTTACGGGAATTCTTTCAGTGCTGCTCCTATTTGTGCTTTCTTGTTTGCCACCATCCCTTTCCTAGAACATGGCTTCCAGCCACAAGGTCTCAGTCTCAAGAGATCATTTAACCGTCTCTGCCTCAAAAGTGCAGTCCGTCTCCTATGAAATGTTTACCTCACTTGTTTTTAAATTTTTTTCCTGGTAGAATCTCAGTGCTTCACGACCCTTCCATTATCTTTCTACATGTTATTGTCTCTTCTGCTCCAGTGTTTAACCTGAACCTTTCCTGTAGTCATTTTAAGCTCATTAGGACTTGTCCTATCCATAACTGACTGAAGATTCCTTCTCTATGTGGTTATCTTCCAATGTAACAGCTCTTAGGTATTTGGATGTTTTCCCCTGTACTAACAATTAGCTTGTCCATCCCACATTCCCAAAAGTGACATTCTAGACTACTTTGCATTCTCATTACAGTTCCCTAGACTCTCTGGTAGGCCCACATCTTTTCTAGGCATTCAGACATGAACAGAGTAAAGTAAAAGGATTTTTTTTAAGTTCAGCAGATTATCCTCAGACTTTGTACTCCAACACTTTTCAAGTTTTATATCTGATAGCTATGTTTGTCTTTCTTACAACAGCAAGTCTCTTGTGACCTGCTGTAGTCTGCTGTCTCCTTGTTTTCCATCCTGTATTTCTGATGTTTCCTGCCTGTGGGCAGTATCTTGTACTTAAGCTGCTACATTTCACTGCATTCTTCCAGATCACTACTCAGCCCTGATGGTAATATGTTTAACCTTTGTTTCTCACATCCTGAACTAATATTTTTTTCTTCTTCCATCTGTAGTCCAATTGTTAAAATATCTTGAGGCAGTTTCACAGCCTTACTAAAGGAAAGATGTGGCATCTGTGGTTTCACTCCTGCCTATCTGGAAGGCTTGTCAAAGTAAGTTAGCAACATGATTTGACAAATCTCTTTCGGTTACTAGTTAAGATTATCTTCCAGGTGCTGATAATTTATTTGTTCTGGATCATGTTCCCCAGAAATTCGATGTTGAACTGACTTGTCGGGTTTTTGATATTTTTATTTGTTGTTTTTTGTTGCTTTATTTTGCTACTTGTTTGGTTTTGTCCATCATGCACCATGCACACACCTTTATTCACATTCTGTCTCCCCTTCCCTTGAAATCTTACCTGTCATTGCTATTATTTATTCTGATCACTGCTTATATTTCATGCTTTGGCGAAGACTTGTGTTCTAAACATGACAGCCTTCTGAATGTCATCTCTCTTTGGTTTTTCCCTATGTTGACAAGAGCAGCAAGATTTTTCTTGCTCCTAATATACAAGCATATTGATAATAAGGGTTTTGTTGTTGTTGTTAGCCAGTCTCATTATTTGTGTTACAGTTATGCTGATTCCCATACCTATGTACTTATGCAGATTTTATACTTATTGCTAGCAATTTGACCTGAATCATAGAATCATTGTGATTGGAAAAGACATTTAAGATCATTGAGTCCAACCACCAGCCTAACACTGCCAAGCCCATCACCAAACTAAACCATATCCCTCTGCACCTCATCTGTGCTTCTTTTGAATATCTCCAGAGAATTTGACTCCAACACCTCCTTGGGAAGCCTGTTCCAATGTTTAACAACACTCTCAGTAAAAAGATTCTTCCTAATGTTCAATCAACCTCCCGTTACACAACTTGAGCTCATTTCCTTGTGTCCTATCATTCAGTGTCTAATAAATCCTGTGCTATAATGTCTGCTGTTTATTTTACAGGGCACAAGCACAGATTATCCTCTCGTGTTGTTTCTTGGAGGAGCAGCTGCTGCTTTCTTGTCTCTCATCTTAGTAGTGTCTCTTGTGAGGTCTTTGAGTATGTTCACATTTGTCTTTGTTACAGTTATGGGCTTGCATCTCATTTCAAGAAGTTTAGACAACTTGTTTTCTGAACTAGTTGCTCTCCATTTGTCTAGAAACAAGTCTAAGGGATCTGCTGCCTTCTGTATTTTGTCCAATTTTGAAATAAAAGAAGCATGAGTCTAAACACCAATAAAGCTCCATGTCAACCCACAGGCCTTTACTCCTTGCACCATGTGGCTGACTATCAACACGCCACATGTTGTTAGCTTCCCATTTCAGGCTTTTCTGGTTTATTTCCACTTTGCTAGCTGTTGATGTGTAGCTTTGAGATACCAAAGAAGTAACCTTGGTGCTGCTAGATATTTTTTAATGGCTTTGTCATTGTTTAAACTGATTAGCCCAGTTATTGCAAATGGCTTGTTCTTGCAATGCTTCAGACTCTGCCGACTGCCCACTGCACATTGTCTGTCACTGTGCACAGTGCCAGTGGATGTACCATAGCGGGAAACATCCATTTAAAAAAATCAAGGGTATGCTTTCAGATTTATGGAATCACAGTATGGTTTGAGTTGGAGTGGACCTTAAAGATGATCTAGTCTCACCCCATCTCTATTTCTGGTGTGTAACCTGGACCTAGCCATGGTGGTCCAGATTTTGTTCCAGAAAGTGATACTATTACAAAGATCAGACACTGCATTCAAGCTCTTGCACCTTTGGATTTATTTCTGCTGCTTGTTACAGCAATGAAAGTAAATAACAGAACCACTTAATCAGAACAAAGAGTTGAGTGACCTCAGCAGTTAACTGTGAATGCCTCCACTTGCTGTTTTGAAAGAGGAATGCTATGCTAGTTCCATTCCTGAGAGAGAAATGAGCCTTTGCGTATTCACCATTGGTGACACTAATGATGCTAAAAGTTTATTGGTGCGTTTGTTCAAATCCAGGGTGAGTGAAAAAGGCCAAGGGTGTTCCCATGCTGCCATGGGAAGCCAATCTGCAGTGTTTCTTTTGAGTTAGAGCTGCAACATGTGCTTTAAGAGAAGGGGATCTGGTTGTCCTGACCAGGATCTTAAGAGCTAGGAATAGAAATATTTTGAAGCTTTAAAGGGTTATTATGTAGTCTGTTGAGCACAGTAAGAGGTGTGTGTGCAGTAAAACATATCTGAATGTATATACTCACATAGTTATCATGGTCGCTGACAGCTACTAGGCACTTGAAGCTGCATCAAGTCCACATTATGCTAGATGTCTTGCACAAAATTAATGCCTCTTTTCCAAAGAGCCATACTCTGGGTTTTATTCGTAGTTGGTAAGATAAAACAAGTCACAGCTGCAGCATGAAAAGAATCTTAAACAGAGGACATGACAGTGGCATTTGAGTCAGGAAAGAGCAGGTGGAGATGGGTTGTGAGCAAAGAGCTGCACCCACCAAGTGTTGAAACCCAATGGGTTTCCTCCAGTGAGACCAGAATAAAAAGAACAGGGAAGTGGAGAGGCAGGATGTTACACTGTGAGCAGACATTATCCTCCCATTGAAGGTAAAGAAAGATGATACAAGAAAAATGGGAAGTTTTTTTTTTCATTGCCTACCATTTGATATTACTGTTTGTGGAGTGCGTGTAACTGCCTACGACCTTTTTTTCTGTGCTGATGAAGGAGGTACCTAAAATAAAATGCTATTTAAGGTTTAATAGAATAATTAAGTAGGCAATGCTCTGCCAGTCTGTCCTGATCATAAAAGGCTTTTTTAGGCTGCTGTCTCCTCCCACTTGCACTAACATCTCCAGCCCAACATGATTTACTCTCATTTTGATGGTAATTTATTTGCAGCTTTTCCTATCCTGTACATAATTAGAGATTAGGTTTTAGCTAACAAATTAACTGAATGTATTGACACATGCACCCAGATACTCCTAGGGAGCTCTGATCTCGCTACAGTTAACAAGTGGTCTTTCAAATATTTTTATGTAACTTGGGGGTTCTGCTATTGCTCTACACACATGAGCAATCAGTGTTATGTAGCACTACAAAATTAGGGCAGGAGTGCTTTTAGTCGAAAGTAAGACTATTTTTCCCTAACTGAGTAAAAGGGCTGTCCTTTGCAAGTAATCTTCCGCCACTGTGGGATTATGAGTAAGACACACTGCGAGTTTGGAAGACTCAAGATTTCTTCCTTGTTCTACTGAAAAAAAAAAATAAAATCCATGTGCTATGTTTGAATCTTTGAGTCTGTGTTGCAGGCACCTTTTTATTGTGTTTTCATGTTTTACAATGTAGAATATCTTAATTTAATTGTTCATTGGAAGCTGAATAGTCTAGGACAAGGAAATGCTACTAGTGGCAAGGGAAATACTCCTTAATCTATTTATTATGTCAGACCTTGGTTTATTTATTTTCTCTTTAGCCAGTATCTCAGATTTTGTTTGTTTCTTTCTTTTATCTGACTTCCTTCCAAATCTGTGATATACTCTGCGCCAAGATACTACAGAAATAACTAGAGATCGATGTCAGAGCTATTTTCCTTTTAAGGCTCTTCAGTAAAGTGACTACTTCGTTTTTCAGATCTGGACAGATTATCTAGCAGTATTTGAAAACGGTCTTCTGAAATGTAAGACACAAATCCCATTATGTGTGTATTCATATGATACTGGCAGATATTCTCTGAAATAACCTCTTATTACTATCTAGTTTACTTCTTACAAACTTTGGAACTCCCCAGTATATCAGTATATGCCTGTGTGTATGTGTATATATGTATATAATTTTCTTCTCTTATGAAGGAAAATCTCTCTCTTTTTTTTTTTTTAAGGGGATGGTGTTTATAGAGTAAAAAAGTGGGAATTAGGCACGTTTTCCGCTCCCAAACACTCCAGGAAGTCATAGGCCATAAAACAAGACCTCATATTATCCCATGTAAATTAAATCACTAATCTTCTCATCTTCCCATTTTCATACTTCCACAATTCTAGCATGCATACAGGTATAGTTTGACTCTGTACCTGCCCACTGTATTAACGCTTTCAAGCTTGAATTTATGTGAAATGTCCAAAATGTCTTTCTCTTTCGTATTAGCTTAATGATTTATTTGTTCTCTTTTTGTCTCCCTCAACCTCTGGTCCTTTTGTCAGTCACAGAAACTCTACTGCCACTCCATTATCCCATAAAAGTTTTAAATGGTTCTGGCTTGTGTGACTTGAGGCACCCTTCTCATAAATCAGATTTTAGAATGCGGTACTAGTTTAACCGTACAAGTCCACAATGAATGCAATAAAATGTATATGAGAAGCTCTATTGAGCAATAACGCATGTAGGAACACTGGAGCCGGGAATCAGCAGTATAAACAGCGGCCCTACTTGGTCTGACTTTGAAAGGATTGAGCAAAAAATGTTTTTGTCCTCAGTACTTCCACATTTCTCTTCTCCAAATGAGGCATTATTCTCATAAGAGCGAGAATTAAATAGTGCATGTGTGTGTGTTCTGATTTTGAAGATACTTTTGAATCAATAAGTGGAGGCAGATGGGTGAAGGAATGAAAATATCCATAATTACCCTGACTTTATTTTAACGGAGGTACATGGTGACGACTTGTTGGCTGCACATCTGCCTGCCACCCCAGGCTCCCTGAGGGAGGTGACCACACCAGTACTGCAGGCATTTTGAACCATGGTCCTCATTCGTGTGTTAAGGACTGCGTGCAGGTGGGCATAAAGTGGTGGCAAACAAACGGGGGGGAAAAAAAAAGCGCAGCGTAGGCTTGGGAGAACCACAGTTATATAAAGGTGAACAATGGAACATTATTTCTAAAGTGGTGTTTTGAAGGGCTGTTACCACAACATGAATGAAAGGTACATTTGAATCGGAAGCTATTTGGTTTAGAAACCTGCTAGTGACTCATTCTAAACCTGAGGGGAAACAGACCTAGTGTGGCACGGAGAGATTTTTGAGTGCTTGCATGATATCTGCTTCAGACTGAAGTTAAATTTTCCTCAGTTAATCCACGAGTGGAAGGTGACAGCACCCTCCTCTAAGACTGCTGCTCTTAGCATCTGTTAGCATGGTGCATATTCCAGTTTGGCTGTCCTCATCACCATTGCAGTTATATGCAAACAGAGGTTGATTATTGGTAGTTTCCTGAACATTGTACAAACACTGCACAGCTCCGTTATTTTACTAACAATGCAGTAACATGTTTATCAAGTGCTTCAGTTCAAGAGGTGTGCAACATCTTGAGTTCTCCTAGTTCTGCAAAATCTTTTGTTTTCTTTCTAGGACTTTTTTTTTCTTAATTCGAAGGCATATAAAACATTTAATGAATCAGATTGACACAAAGGTTGCCATGTAATTAGGAAACTTTGACATTTTGCTTTTTTGTGTTCTCATGGAAGCTTGAAATTGTGCTGTCATCTACAAAAATTACTTTAATTTGTACATCATTGTTGAAGAAAACTGTAGTTGAAATAAGACTTATTCGTGATCTCATGCCGTATTGAAGAATAGAGTAGCTTGGATTTGTGTGCAGGAACATTTTCATATGTAACATTTGAGTAATTTGAACAATGACTGCAAGAAAATACCATGTCTTTTAAATAATCTGGTTCTCATTGGCCCTTTGAAATGGTTGTATGTGCATGGATGCTAAATGTCAATAGATACAATTTTGCCGTAACTTCATGTTCCGTGCTGTAACCTACAATATCTTTCTGTTATTCCTGTGGCTGTTACCACCCAACACCATAATAGCTAACATAAAAAAATCACTGATCTGAAAGATTAACTACTGCCACATTCCTTTTAAAACCTGGACAATGGAGCAGTGGTTTTAAGTTGATGTTGAGATCAGAGGGATTTATTTAATTGTTGCTATTGCTTCATACTCAGATGTACAATATTCTATTAACTGGCTTCTGCTAGATTGCCATATTCTTAAAAAAAAAAAAAAAGGTTAAAAGAAAAATTAGTTTAGTAGAGTTCAAAAGCTGATCATCTGTACTCTATCCCAGCTTGTTCTTGGACATCATGTATTGTAATGGTTTTACCTGGTGTGCAAGAACAGGGTATATCTTTAAATGAATCTGTTGCTGAAACTCACTTAATGGTTCAGGCACACATATGCACTTGAAATGCTGACCCAGAGCTCTCAGGACTGAAAATTAGGGTATTTATGCTTGGAGAAAAAAACACAGATGCTGTAGTTGGCAAATGGAACTTCATCTTCTCTATGGGTTGGGGAGAGGTTAGGCATCTGGCAAACATGATGAAACAGCTAGATAAAGAAGTATACAAAGTAAGGTTAGCAAATTATAAACTCTTACAACATTTTGCTTAAACCTCTCTCATTTTTGGGTCAGAAGATACAAATTATTATTATTATTATTATTATTACAGCTCCTTGTTTTGGTAGTGGGTTTTTAAAATTGTTGCTACCTTTTTTCTACTCCCGGGTTGGTGCATAACAGTGGTCTGGTGGAATGTGTGTCTTTTGACATAAACAGTTTGTTAGAAGTAATAATAGAATAGCAAACACAAATCTGGCCTACTCTGTAGATCTTAGTCTGCCTTTAAAATGCTGATATTTTGAAAAAAGGCTGTGAGCCTTTTGTGAGGGGAGACACACACCCCAAACCAACACCCTTGTTTAGTTTAATTTGAATAGAATACCAGTAAATAGCTTGAAAATGCAAATAATGATGCTTGCCTCTTGCTCATCTCTACAATTTGAGGAGGAACTCCTGACATTCTGAATAGACTCCACCTACATAATATTGTGTGCCAGAGTGCTTGTTTACCTCAACGTGTTTGTTCAGTCCAGCGTGCATTTGCAATTCTAGTAGAACGTGCTGTAGCTGGGATTCAGGAGCATGAATTAAGAAACATCCATACAGAATTACTACTTAGCTTTTTCTTTTCTTTTATAGTTGGCTTAGGTTTGGTATACCTTCCTGTGCAAACTGCTCAGAACTCCTACAAACTCAGATGACTTGACCTGTTTTATAGAACTGTATTTATAAACTGAATTTCAAAGAGTCATTGGAATCTTAAGATCAAAATACAGGTCTTGCAGTACTATTAGTGGGGAGGTTTTTTAGCAACTTATACTTTATGGCCTGTACTGGATAACTTCAGCTTCATGGTCTTTATCAGTGAAGTAATTTATTACTGTGTTAGATGCATGTCTGCTGAAACTAGTCCCAGAACATGTTAGTATATACCGATAAACCATACATTTGCCACATCAAGCACATGTGTTGCTGTAAATGTATAAAGGAAACAGTTGTCTTTGTCCCTTGGTTATAGATGTAGGACCTTGTAGGACCTGACTTATTACCAATTCCTATGAACTTCTTTTTCCTCATATTCTTGGAACCCATGTAAATCTTCCATGCTTCCATGTAAGCAAGTGAAGGTGGCTCAGGGTGATATCTGCACTGAGCAGCTTTAAGATAACTGAAACCTAAGGTAAACTAGGCTATCGGGAGTTTTACATCCATACTATTATTCTGCTTCTGGTAGCTGAACTAATTTGTAGAGATTACACTTGGGTACCTGCTCCAAACTGCACACTTGCAGTGAGTGAGGGTAGGTGCAAGGCAAAAAGAGGTCTGGGACCAGTGAGCAGTGAATACTGGTCTATCTCCATGTACACTCAGTGGTGTTTCTCCTACTGACATAGCTGTAGTTGGATGAAGTCTGCTGGTGGAACCCTGCCAGCTATTGCACTGAGAAGTGAACAGGATGTAAACAGCAGGGTTTATCTCAAAAGTGAAATTTTTCAGATCGTTCATGTGCACTTCACTGTTCACTTTAAATGCTTTGCCTGCTAAGTAATTTTTAGAAACTGTGCTTGGACTGAGATGGGATCAGTAAAACCTGTAATAAATAATTTTCTCCTGAGACGCCTTCTCTATTCTGCCTGGGGTTGGTACCAGCAGAAAACCTGAACTGTTTGCATTTGTTTTGGAGCTCTGGCTACCCAGCAGACAAGAATTACCATTCAGCCTGGATGATAGATGTTGAGTCCCATATAGATCTACTGAATATTCAGAGTGCGGATACTGCTTCTAGGACAGACCAGATACATATGCTATAGTGTTGACCAGTGTAAATGTCAATGTGCTTAAGACAGAGGTGCCACTGAGCCCTTTCTTAGTGAGACTTTTCCATGAGAGTATTTGCTATTTATTATAGTTATTCTTACCCAGAGAAACTCTCAGCTGTTGGCTTCATTATGCCAGCGTGTAAATTCATTGATGAATAGACCGAAAGCTTAATGTATTTTTATTAAAAAACTACAATTGCTCTAAGGAGCACTGGCAGGGAATCTTTATTTCCAAAGTACGTAACAATGTACTTGGCATACACGTTCCCCTAAATAGGGATAAACTCACCTTTTAAATTTTTCGACTTTATCTGGATTTCTTTAGTTCCTTGTGACACTAATGCTTTGCCACAATGTTTGCTTGTGTAGTAGTGTTCATCTTTGAGATATGCTTCAGTTGATTTAAACCAGTTTTTCATTAGCTTCTGTGAAGAATTTCTTCAATGTGGTTCTGCTGCCACTCTTCTGGTTCATATTGTGCGTAATCTGTGGTGTTTGTGAAATGATACGATTTATTCCAGTTTTTCTATCATTTTCCCATCATTTTGCTTTGTGATGTTGGCTATGCTAAGTGTGAGTTCATGTAGTTTTGTTGCAGATCCTGGTTTTGATCTTCACCATCTTCTGTGCTCCAGAACATTCTTGTAATATGTGGATCATCTTTCTGTCTGGAGTGCCAAAAAGCTGTCAGTTCACTGATTGCATTGAGAGTTCATAAGCGTCCTTTCACTTGCCAAGCTCTGACTGTTTTTTCAAGGGATAACATCGAATCTTTCAGTTGTACTTGCTTAGATGGCTTGTGGTAGTTGTATGAGGGTTGATTGGTTTGTTTGGGAGAAGGGATTGAAGTATATGTTCATGACAAATTTATCTTTTAAGTATTCATTTTGTTCCTTCAAATGGAAAGACTGTAATCTGAAGACATTTTGTAGTTGATGTAGTGAACAAAAAGAAAGTAAGGGAAAAAAACCATTTTCCCTGTGCCAGCTCATGTGAAACCAAACCATTGTTCAGACTTCTCTAATAAGCACAGACGTGCAACTATGAAAGTGAGTTAAATGAAAGCTATTAATACGCATACATGCATTAAGTGTTACAAAACCAGCTTTGGCAAAGAGCAGTCCATGGTGACACTGATTGCATGTACACTCTGAGGTTTAAATCTTGTCCAGCTGATAGTTCTTCTGCAGTTTTAACTCTCAGGCTTTCAGTTAGATCACTTTCCTACTGAAGATCTTTTCTTATTTGATTTTGTCTTCAGTAGTCCATGTTTTCTGGTAACTTAACATGTTCAAGGAGTCTGTCAGAGAACTGCTTTCTCTAGTGACTCTTGGGTGCCATGCTTTTCAGTGATAAGCACCTGGTTCAAACTGGCTTGTTCCCAAGCCTCTTCAAAGTCATGTTCCTAAGCAAGCAATGGAATATGAACGTGGATTAATTAGCCTCCAAACAAAGAGGCTGGGAAGCAATGTGAGAGTAATTGATAGAAAAGGGTGAGTGAGTATCTGTCTTGGTGGATCCTGACTGTTAGACAATATTTGCTCCAAGTTGCTGTTCACGTGTAGTTGTGAGGCTCAATCATTGCAACCTGAGGCTTTCCAAAGGATGGTGTCCTCAGACTGCTCAATGCTGTGTTGAAAACAACCTGCTTGGAATTGGGTTCTTTGATGAAAACAATTGTCATGTGCAGATTTAACTGCAATGGCCATCAGTTGTTTCCTGAGTGAAGTGGGGAAGTTTAAGGCTAACAATAATTATTTTAAAGATTATTTCCTATCTGCTGCAGTGTCACAATAACACCTTTTTGAGGGTTTTAAACAGATACACATTTGGTGACTCTGCTAGTCCTGGGGCAAGGAGATTGGGTTGTTCCTGCGTGTGAGAAGTATTACAGAAAGCTTGGAGTTAAAAGTGGTAGGTTAAGATATGCCTTTGAAGAGTTGGAAATGAAACGGAAAGCTTGGTGTTGGTGTTTAAAACTGATGGCAGCTAATGATTTCAAGGTGTTACTGAACTGACTCATTGTGTTTTGGCAGTAAGAAAAAATATTGGACTGCTCTTGTCAAGTGGTTTGGGCTGTGCTTGTGTGACTATTTGAATATATTCTAAAGTATCACAGAATATACTTACAGAAACAGTGTTCACTAGCAAAGCTCCTGACTATGTTTAGTCTGCATTCCTGCTTGTCTTTGTCTTACTATGCTTTATATGCTCTGGTTTTTGTCTTTACAGTTCTCTTGATGTTGTAAAATTAAAGTTGATCTTTAGTCAAGGACAAGGTTTTTGTACTAATTTAAGGACAGCTTTAGTAAAAACAGAAATACTAGTTCAGATTATTGCTACCTGCTCATACTGTGCTTGGCAAAACAAGTTAAAGATACTCTGCTTTTCTGTGACCTCTTGCATTTACAAGGGGTTGAAATGGGTCCTTCATTTCTCTTCCCTTTTTTCTTTCTTTCTCCCCTTCCCCCCACCTCAGTCACTAGTTTTCTTAAGCAAAGACTTTCTAAGTAGTTGATTTGACAGCACAGTACATGGCTTTGTAACATTCTTTAGAAGCAAAATAGTGCAAAGTAGTGGAAGTGAGATTCTTTGTGTGTATTACTTGCTTGAGAAACATAAGTTGGGAATGCAAAGGAGGTCCCAGGGACAAAAATGTCAGAGTGAATGCTGACCTTTAACTTCACTTAAAAGGCAAGTTGAGTTCCGTGTGTTTTTGTCTGTGCTATGGAGTTAACCACCAGGTATTCACATTGACATTGGAATATTAGCCTTTTTAAAGCTTATGAAGAAAATCTGTATATTTGGATTAAATTTTAGAACTTTACAGTGTTTTGCTTAATATGATGCACGAGACAGGTGAACATGCTGTGGAATTCATTCAGGCAAATTAAAATTTAAGGATATATAACCATATTGCTGCTCTCTAGTTAATTCAAGGTTGATCACAGCTCCAGAATAGTGAGAGGAACTGCGTAAAATTAACCAGTTGGCAGCCCAGTCTTCATGGACTTTTTAACTGTGAGAAAGGACAAATAGCTGCTCAAAGGTTTAGGGCTTAGACTCTGTGCCCAGGTAGACAGAGTTAAATTATCTCTAGGCCGGGGTCATCTTCTCTGCTTTCCTGGGCTTAGACCCTTCTACTTAACTGTAAATCAGTGCAGTGCCTCCATTCAACTGATCTGCTAACAAGTGAACGTTTAACTGAAGACTGTCAACCGGACAGATGACAAACACCACTAAACCACTCTAAAGTAAAACAGCTCTTGAATATGGATTATTACCTGATTAAATTATTTGCCGATAAATTAATCTGATTGATGGAAGCTGAAAGTGTCCTGCCCAGGGATTCACAAGAAATGCTAACAGTTTCTTTAAAACCTCTCTGGATGTAAGGCAAATACCTTGCCTCATCTGAAAAAGCAGGAGAAAGCAGTTGCTGTGATGCAGTCACTGGATCTAGTAGTGCCTACCCAAGCATAGGAAACTCAAAACTCAGGAAAGGGCAGGTTAGGATGGGAAGATTCCTCAGATCTCCGTATGGACTCTACTGAATTGAAAGCTTGTCATCCAGTTGACTTGTAGCTTGTGCATACACAGTTACAACACTCAAATCCAAAACACTGATGTATTTTAAAAAATGCCAGGCTTCTCTAGCTTATTTTTGGAGAGTCCTCGGATGACTCTCAGTGTCTGACACATGCAGGAGTACTTCTGCAGCAGGAGTGTGCAGAAACAGGATCTCCCAAATAGCCGTTTGCCAGATACTTGCTGATACCTGCGACTGTTGAAATGAGTGTTATCGTGTCTTGTCAGGCCCAAATACAAGTCTTGTGAAGATGTGCATGTAGAATGTGGGGCTTCTCCATATAATCAATAGAACAATTTCCTAATGAAAACCTGTGGAGTTTTTGTGGCACCTAAGTGTTGCATCACTTAAGACAGTGGAATGTGCTACAGTGTTCGCACACTTCCTCATTCCTTACACCGCAGTTGAAATTATTTCAAGTATTTATATGGAGGAGGCTAAAATGGCATTGGGCTTTTACCTCATCCTGTTACCATTTGCATTAGAGACTCTTGAGCTCTTAAGCCTTGTCTGAATGATGAGCATAGATGTTCAGAGACTCTAGCAGATCCTCAATACAAGGTGTTGAAGTCTGTTCTTTATGGGTGTAGTGGCCTGTTGTCTTAAACTGAATCCGTGCTAAACCTAGCACTTTTAGATCTAGGTAACAGAACAAAGCAGCAGCGACACTGCCGTTGAAAGAGCTATTTTTTTTTTTTCCCCTGGAATTTGTGTTTTTGTGACATCTATTGCTTCAATCATCGCAGGAAAAACTCATCAAGTTACACTTCGTTTTAAAAGGTCTAGTTGAATTTTAACAGGGTTGTTGAAACTTACCCTCTAATTACAGAAGGTGCAGAAACAGTTCTTCAGTAGCGCTAGATATTATCCAAAGCGATCTCATTTTTCTGCGTTACTCCGTAAGGGGGGGGAGAGTTTTCATTACAGCAGCTGCTAGATTTAATGATGGCCTTGCCAGGGGATTGTGAGGTCTGGACCCTAAACGCACGGAGGAGTTAAACTGTAACCCCTCTTGGGTGTGCCGTTTCTTTTTTTATTATTATTACTATTTTACCGGGGGAGGCAGCTTTGCTGCTGATATTTTCAGGCGTTTCTGTGAAGAGCCAGCTAGAGTAGAAGTCGGAGCATCCCCCGGGGGCTGAAACCTGGCGGCGGGGACAACGGAAAGAGGGAACATGGGAAGATAAATTTCTTTTTTGAAAGAAAAGGAGATGGGCGCGGGGCAAGGCGGGGTCTGTGCCCCGCGGTGGCGCCCGGGGCAAGGCGGGGTCTGTGCCCCGCGGTGGCGCCCGGCCGGCGCAGGGCTGCATGGGCGGGCAGCTCGGGCCTCAGCCCGGCGCCGCGGGGGGTGAGGGAGGATGGCAGGAGGGCGGGCGCGTCCGTGGGCGCGCCGTGTCGGCTCGCTCGCCTCCACACGCTACGCGCGGGCTCGGCCACACGCCAGTTCTCTCTGGGCGGAAGTTAACTGCGGATTAATGTTGCTCACGCTCTTTTACCCCCCGCCCCCCCCCCCCCCCCCCCCCCGGAGCGACGGCCGCATGTGCGGGGTGCGTGGGGGGCCGCAGCCGGGGGGGGGGGGGGGGGGAATGCTGCGTGGGGCGGCGCCCGCCCCCTCTTCCAGGCGGAGCCGCGGGGGCCGCGTGCGCGTTGGGGTGCGGGGCGCCGCCGCGCCGGGGATGGGGGAGCGGCGGCAGGCGCTGGGCCGCGAATGCGAGGAACTCGTAACTTCCTCGAAATCTGGGAGCCGAGAAGGAGTTGCTGGGGTCAAAGCGAGCAGCTGGGTTTCGTTCCCGAGCTGCGCGACGTGCGGCGGGGCCGGCGGTCTCACATGTGCGGTAGGAAGGTGCGTTCGGCGTCACCTGCGCGGTGCTCGCTCCGCTGCCTCCGCGCCGTTCGGGGGCAATGCGAAGCTGCCGCGTCGCGAGCGAGCCCAAGGGAGAACGGCACCGAGAGCTTGCTCTGCAAAACTAGAGCTTTTCAGACAGTGCTGTCCTGTCCTGCAGAGACTCGGGTATCCCCGAGGAATGGACTTCTGAGAAGATTAATGAAAAGCTAACTGTAAAGTATTAAGGATTGATCTGTTTTGACGGTTCGTCTCCTTTTTTGTTTTTTGGTTTTGTTTTTATTAAAACTATTTCTATGAATTAGCCTCTTCTAGCAGTTCTGGAAGATGTAACTGTTCTACTTCTGGATGTGAAGAAATGCAGTACTTTGCAGTAAGGATTGCAGTATGGAATTGTTCATTTCTTTTTCCCCTTTAAACTTCAGATATATTTTTGTACTCGTACTGCATTTCATTTCAACACAGTGATGTCACTTGAATGCAGTTAGTGTTTTTCCAGTTATTTGGCACTCGATTACTGTGAATATCACTTGCTGCCCTATTCTCGTGGCTAAGTTTTAATAACTCCTTTCAAGCAGGTATTAAATGTATTTATAGGCTCATGCAGAATGAATCTGTATTTTTAAACACTTCTGCTACTCCATTATGGATTCCTTTAATGTTAGTGTTGTTGAAGTCCGAATGTCTAAATATATTTCAGATTGGATTCTTTTTTTGTCTTCACCTGCACATCAGTCTCTTTGCTGACTGTAAAATGAAGTAACGATAAAAGAGTAAGGTGTGTATGGGTGAGCATTTTCCTGAAAGCTTTAAGTTAGACTTCAGGAAAAAATGTTACTAGTTTTTGGAAAGCATTTTGGAAAGTTCATTGTTAATGTTGTCAAGGTAGTGTCTGTGCATGGTATTTCTAATAACTTCCTGCTAGAAAAATGGCCTACTTCTTAAAAGATATTTTGAGGTACTTGTTCAGGTCAGAAGTACAGCATGTTTAACTTGCACTTCTCAGTAAGAAGTATTGGTTGTTTTAACCACCTTGACAATTTTAAAGCTGAAGAAGCAGTTACTGGTGGTCTCGTGATGATGATGAATTGTGTTACAGTTGCTTTCCAACCTTAATTCCCAGCTTTGATTGTAAATTGCAGCCTCACCACATCTGACCTTGTTGCACCAAATTGTGTTATACATGCATAAACAACTCATCTCTTGTAGATTGAAACACCTTCTTACTCTCTGTGCAGCGTTGAAATGTGTGAAAGGTTAGTCTTTTCTGTCTTTATGCAGTGAAATGGAGGGAGAACAGTTGGTGGCTTTTGTTGAAAGTCTTGTTGAAAAATGGGCAGTGTGTCTGGAATTGAAGTTTGGTCATCTGCTTTAATTTCCATAGAGGGGCAAAATGAGGCTGGGATTATTTGCTTTGTGTTTACTGAAGTCTGACTGCCCTCTTATGTAGAACTGACACTGCTGCAACTGGCTGGTATCAGCTGTCTGTAAGACTTCTTGAAAGTATCTCACAGTGCTGTTGCTACAACTTTGCCTTCGTGCTGTCCTTAGGCACCTGCATTTAACTTCAATTGGAGCTGCTTTGTAGGAATGCTGAGGAAGCATGCCAAGAAATGTGCAGGCAGCAAGTTCAATGCAAACTCAATTTTTTAATGTCTTCTACAGTTTGTGTAAGTTGTACTGTCTGAGGCATGTGACTTTTCCAGTTACTGTGGACACAAGCTAAATATTATGGACTTACATTAAGGATTAAAAGACAGATGTCTCTTATTGGAAGTATTTGTTGTTCAGACCCATTTTGTTATGCAGGGTTTGCTTACCACAGCAAAGAACCTGTATTCTGTCATGTAATAAACATGAGTGCAAACAGATCCAGTCCAAGCCACAAGTCTTGTTGTTGTGGTGGTGTTTTACTGGGGCTTATTTTGGGAGATTGAGGCAAAAGGGATGTTCTTGGGTGCTCTAGAATTGTGGGAAGGAAATGCTTGCATGACTTCTCCAAAGTACATTTTGTAGACACGGAAAAAGAGAGTTACTTCTTTCTTTCCTTTGGTTGGGGTTTTACTTTACCAGCTATTCTTTTTTGCAAGTACAAAGAATCAGTTGAGTTAGACTTTGCCCACATTACTGCAGAGTAGTGGTTTACTTTCCATAGTGTTGCTACTAGAAATTTTAAGAAATGCACAGTGGTGGGTGGGTGTGTAAAGAAGGAACAAGTGTTTTTCCTTTATAGCAGTGTCTGAATTCTCAATTTTCCTCTCAAATTCTAGTTAGATGAGACTGTGGAGATAAGCTAAGGATTGACCAGAGTATTTCAGTTTAATGCTATCCTTTTTCTTCAGCTGGAATATTTCTAGAGGTCTACACTAGTGTTTAACGTTCCTGTATTGAAGTCATATGTATGTGGTGTTTGAAAAGGTGGGCTATGTGGAACCTGTTTTCTTCAGAACCTAGTTATTCAACAGCAGCTGGCTATCCATCTCTCTACAGATTAGTGATCTGTGTTTTGCTCTTGACTTGTTCTGAAGCACATGACATCTACAATCCCTATCTCTCCTCATCCTGTATTTCTGTTGCATTGGATTTTTAATATCTTCCGTTTCCTGTGTGTCTGCTGCTTGCCTGGTAATAAGAGAGTGGGACACTCTTTCATCTTAGAGCTGTTTGGAAAATCTTGATTTTCTGGGTTTTCTCAAAGATTGTGTAATGTCCCATGATATGTTGAGTCATTATCACAGTATTTGTGGAGAAGATTGAGGAAGTGATGAGAAGTGTGCCAAAGATGATACTTTCTCTAAAGTAAGAGGAAATAATGTTTGTAGTGAATAATAGGCCTGTCCCTCCATCTTGCTTTCTGCTTTTGCACATGCAGGTTCCTTCTGTAATTGGAATTGCACTTGGATAGGATTTTCAGCAGCTGGTTTTGCTGGTGACTCAGTCCTGGACAGATAGTGTATAGGGACATTGCTGTTCTTTTCCAGTGGGTGAATATCTGTCTGGGAGATTTCTTTCAAGCAAGCTTGCAAGGAGACTGTCCTTTGGCGGTTTTGACTGTTCGTGTCTCCACTCCCTTGTATTACTCAAAGAGCTGGACTGTGATAACTGATTTACACTGGCCATAGAGGTATTGAAGGTAATTTGCCTAGAAATGGAGAGGCAGCAGGTCAGTATGCAGCTTCTTATTCTAATTTTGAGTGTTCTTGGCAAAGATTAACTCATAGCACACAGAACAAGGCTGTTTGATTATGCAGTGGCATCATCATCAAGACACTATCATTTAAAAAATAAAATGTTTCAGTGCAGAATAAAATAATCTAATTAAACTTCAGAAACCTTCAGAAACAGTTTGAGCCTAGTTTATGTAGGAAGGAGTAAAAGGAGGTTGCTGTGTATCACTGACTATGTAATGTTTGCCTGTAGGTATTATGAGGTTGCACAACATGTTTTATTGTAAGGAATTTGGCAAATTAAATTTGTGGATATAGTAGATGTGTGTATGTTCTCATAGTGGCAGAGTTCTCTTATTGCCATGCTTTGACTTCACTGGAGCTAAAGGTCAGCTTGAAATTTGACATTGTTGTGGCTTCCTGCAGGAAACAGTGAAAATATTGCTTGATTTTTTTGATAGCCATCATGGAGAGAATGGACAGTGTAGCTGTTGATAGGTTTGAGGCTTTGCCAGAAGAATGTGTGACTTCTTAAGGAGTTTGTTTGTGCCTTTCTGGCTTAGAGGCCTAGATACTGTACCAACTTGAAAGTTTTATCTGTTTATTGGCAGCACTGGTCTTGGTGTTAACTGATCTGGCATTACTTACATGCTCTTCCACTAGTGCCCAAGCATGCTTTAAGGGGATTTATTTTGCTACCTGTGTTTCTCACGTTCCTGTTCCTTTCTGCTTGTTCTCAAAAGTTGAGGCCAGGGGCTACTGGTTCTTAGTTACAGGAAGAGCTATAACCAGAGGCAGAGACTTCTCAACTCACTATCTGGCAACACTTAAGACACTGTATTTTGCACTTTTGAAGGTGTGATGAAAACACAGCTCTACTGTTTACTCTTTGTGGTAACTACATGAAGTAATAACAGTGTTAGTGGTTTTACCTGCTACTAAAACTGCAGCAGTGTTCCTAAACTACAGTGTGGCAAAGATTAAGGCAAATCTGTCCATATTTCTACAGTCAGTTCTGCAGTTCAGATGTAAGAAACTCTCGAGCTGATCTGCTGGTGGCAAATAGAAAGTGAAAGAAAGCTCTGATCCTCTGGAGCTTAGTAGCAAACTGAAAATGCATTTCTTCTGAGTTTGTCAGTTCAGCGTAGTTTTGATGACCCGGGCACCACTCAGATGAGATGCCTCAGGGAAAGAAAATAATCACAGCCAAGGATCTTCCAAGCAGCTTAAAGAAAGAAGTAAGAACATTGCAGTTTCAGCTTCTCAGATGATTTATTCTTCTCCCCAGTAAGATGAATAAACTTTTCCTGAATTAACTTCTTTTTGTTTTCTCTGGATTACTCAAGTTCAGATCTAGAATAAAGCTCAGTCTTCCAAGTAGTATTCTTTGGACTACAATTTTTAATCCATACTGCTCCTGCACTGATATTTAGAACTATGACAACAAGAATTAAAAAGGGATGAGAGAAGTACAGCATACATGGTGAGAATCAAACGTGTTAAGAACTTTTTAATGGATGTCAGTTTACAAGGGGAGAAAGGTGGTGAGTGATTAATATTAGTTGGGGAACACCTAATCCCGTTCTCAAGCTTTACATGGTTTTGTGTAATGAGCAGGAAGACAGATAAACAGAGACTTCTGCTCAGCTCCTGGTGCTGGATATGAAGTGGCTAAAGATTGACATAAGTGCTTAGTACAGTCTAAGCTTAGTGAAACACTTACTAAAAGTGGTGTCTGTTGACTATTTTAGCATACTTGTTATAATGGAGAAGTTAACCTTTAGATCTTAATTTTAGTGTGTGGCAGTGGGTGTCTTTAATTGCATGCCAGCATAAAATTGTGGGAAATGGGAGCTGATCTTGTTGAAATAAAGCTTTTAACAGTAGCTTGCCAAAGGAAAAGGGGGGAAAATTTGAAACTCAAAGTCTATGTAACGCTGTGTTATAGTAAAACCGGGAAGAGGAACCTTACATCTGTTCAACCCTTTAGTTACCTAATCAGTAAAGTAAGGAACAATAAAATTATGGTAAATGCAAATGTAACTAAAAGTAATTCTCTGAGTATGTTGCAGTATGGATGATCTGTCACTTAGCTGTAATTTCAGACTTTTTTTATGTCACCAGAGATACCTTTGAAAATTACTTAATTTAAATAGCTACAGGAATAATAATGATCTGAAGTTTAAACCTGAGAGGTGATCTTGAGGCTTTTGAGGAGAAGAAAAATAGTCAACTGACTGACTGAGACTAGTTGGATGTCAAGAAAAAAAATCTTTCTAGTGGAGTCCAGGGGCTTTGGCCTTCATGCCGAAGCTGTATAGATGTCTCTTCAATAACAGAATTGCATTGAATTAGTTTATGCTTTTGGGAAATGAATAATATTAAATATACGGTTCATTTTTATACTTCCCTATTCTAAGAATATAGGGAGTTAAATGTTTAACTGAGCATTCCTTCCACTGGACGTTTTGAAGAGAGCTGAGGTCTCCTCTAAAAAACTGTTTTCGTGCTTGTAAGTTGGTCAGACACAGTGTTCTAAAAGCTGAGCCACTTTCAGATGCTGTGTGGGCCTGAACAGAGAGTTGTAGCTGTGTATGATTAGTTTCAGCTGTTCTTAGGCATTAGCAAAGTTTTTGTTGTTTGCAGTGGTGTCCAGTGTTGCTTGTGTTTAAGGCAGATGTGGAGAATGCTGTCTCTCAGAGAGTGAAGAGGCATCTAGTTAATACTACGCTCTCTGCCTTTTTGATGGCCTCTTGTCTTGTGCCCTTCTCAAGTTCTACAAGGAAGCTAACTGTTCTACTGAGGGAAACAAGTGACCTTACTGTTCTGCTAAACACGAATAAGTCAAGCATGGGGGAGGAGTGGGCAAAAAATTAGGCACAGACACATGATGCTATCTGTGTCCCTCTCTAAAGTTCGCATGACGAGTTATTTTGTCTCATTTTGTCTTTCGTCTCTGATGTGATAATAAAGTACACTCAGCGTGTTCTGACAAATCTAAAATGCCCTGTGGTACAGACTCATGCAGCTGAAGAACCTTTGTCTTTGAAATAAACTGTTCTGATTTTATGTGTTAGTGGCTTTTCTCAGATGTGTGATACCAGATTGTCATTTTTAATTATTTCTCCTTGCTCTTTTTTTCCTTCAAAACACTGTCTGTTGTTGACCCAAACCTGTTTCCAGAATGTCTACACAACTCAAGTGATTTTTTTTTTTTTTGGTTGCTCTTGTGTCCTTAGAGAACATGAGTGATTTCAGTGAAACAACAAAGAACCACAAGCGTGAAACAGTTTGCAAAATAGTAATGATTATGGCTCTGTGTGTTCATATTAAAAATGCATTTCCTGACAGGAAGAGTTCCAGGTTTTAGCACAATGAGTTAAATGTTGCCCTACTTATTTTTCATTTTATGTTCCCTTTAAGATTACACAATGGAATTCACATTTTTTCACAAAGAGCTGCGTGTATTGGATCAGTACCGTTGAGGACACCTTCTGATTGCAACACCCGAAGCAGGGTCCTGTAACAAACTTGTCAAAGGAAAGCTTACAATGGATCTCAAAGAAAGCTGCCCAAGTGTCAGCATTCCCAGCTCTGATGAACACAGAGAGAAGAAAAAAAGATTTACTGTAAGTATGTAAGAGTGTAAGCACTGTAGGCAAATGTATAGGCTGTTAGTATCTATAAGTACTACTTTCTGTTTTTTACTAGTAAGCTTGGTATTACTCTCAACAAGTTTATGAATATCTGTTCACTTGCTGTTGTGAGTGCCGGCCATAGTCCACTGTGAGAAGTTGTGAATGTTTTACAGTGCTTAACTGTTACTTTTTGCAAAAATAATTTGACTTCATGATTTGCTGTTACTTTTGCCTCTAAGTAGCAGCATTTTTGCTTATAAGATACGTAAGTGTCCAAACACAGGGATAACATTTTGATACCAAATAGGTTAAGATTTGGCATACTATGTGATTTATTTTTGTTAAAACGTTTGTTTTGTGAAGTAGTGAAGTGTGGTTTTGGTTGAGTTTTTTAGGGTTTTTTTAATTACCTTTTTTTCATACATAACCTATTATACTTTCTGTGTTTAAAAAAAACCCAAACAAAAACATAAAAAGCATTAAATTTTTGGAAGACCTTTTTTCTGTCTTCCTTCCTGTTTTCTGATTCTAATGCCTAATAGGCTTTTCGTATCCTGTTCCCATTTCCACTCTTTGTCATTCTGTTCCCTCTTCCTTTTTTGGCCTCCCAATTTGACTTGCTTTCTGAAAGTAGTCTTCCCATTCTGTGGGGAAACTGGTTGCATTTTGTACTGGAAAACAAACCTGTGTGGCATGGATTTCTGGTTTTCATATATATATATATATATATATATGAGATAGAGTATAGAGAGAGCATCGTAATACTTCCTTTAAAAAGCTCAAACTACTTTAATTGCTCTTATGCAACTTCCTCTAAGCTTTGGTTGGTTGGGGTTTTATGAGGGAATTAGTCACTCTTCATATTTTGAATGCAAACACCCTTAGACTGAGTTGTTGTCTGAAGAATGCAAGAAAATAAAGATTTTCTTTGAGTTATGTATTTGCCTTTCCTCTTCATCTCCCTTCCTTGGAGAAGAATACTGCTGTTTAATTCTACAAGTGTATCAAGATGTAGTTTGGGGAAGGAGCAAGCAAAAGAGAGCTTTACTAATACTGTAAACCACTGCATGCATGTGAAACTGAGATGAGCAAGAAAAAATTTGTGAAGGTCTAAACTTGAGCTAAATCTGTTCGTTTTAGTGCCTCAGTGCTGGCAGTTCTGCTGTTAAAATGTGCCACTGTGGTACCTTTGAGGTACATACTGGTGGTGTGATTTCCACATCATTTTACTGAAGATCTATGTGACAGCCTTAGCAGCTTAAAAGCACCTTCTTTGGATGTGCCTTTTAGAAAACTCTGCAAGCAAGAGTAGGAAACTTCAGAAATTGGGAGTTGAGGAGGGAAAAGGACTCCAACTCAGCTTGCACTGTGTGGGGGTACATTTTGTCTAAGTGGCTTCTGCTCTCTGCGTCAGGTAATAATTACCAGCTTGACAAGAACTGCTTTTCACAGCCAAGCTTTTGAATACTACCACGTATAGTTTAGGATTTGATAACAGAAGAGAGGTTCATGCTAAGCTTTATGGTAGGAACTGTGAAGTCCAGCATGTGTCTGTCAGTGTTTTTACTTTGTCTCCTCTTTTGTAACTGTGTTTTAATGACTGGAGCCTGTCAGTACTGTTTTTGGTGGGGGAAGAGGGAAGGGTGTGGGGAAAGCAGTTCTCAGGAAATTTATTGTAGGTATAGTTGTCTTTTTCTAATGGCAATGTTGATGCCGTTTCCATAAAGAGCAGTAACAACCTTAGGGTGAAAGTAAAGTTTAAAGTGATAAAGGCTGGGAAAGACTTCAGGTGATTAATCTGTATAACCTTCACCTTACTGTTACTTACAGTATATTCTCACTACTTGCTTCTGAGACTATTCTAGAATCATACTGGCCTGAATAGAAACTATGAATCCCAGCTCAGACCTTAGTGTTTCATGTAATGCTGGCATGGAAACAAGATGACTGCTTGCAACTTGGCTTTTAGTAGCTCTTCTTTTTCTCCTCTCACTTGCCCTGATGAAGCATTTTTAAAAACAATTGTGTGTCTCTGCAGTGCTTGTTCTGGTAAATGTCAAGCTTTCAGTTTTATCTTTGGAAATGAGCTCTGCATTCCCCCTGAGCATTTGTATAATCTTTTATTGAGTAATTTAATTGTTTCTGTTAAATACTGCTTACATTTGATGTATCCGCTACAAATACTGTTTTCTTGACAACTAATTTCATTCTTGAATTTTTCGGATGTTCTATCAGGGAAGCTTCTTTGCTTCCATGTGACATAATTAGTGTTTGTGTATATCCGCTCTAGTTCACTGTCTTACCTCTTTCTGAAGATTAAGCGTTAACTTTCTTCATAAAAAGAGACAAATACTTATTTGTTTTGGACCATATCTAGGCTGTATAAATTGCTATTCTATCCTTTCTGCATAGTGGCCATTCTTTTGCCCATTTTTCCAAATGGCTTTGTTTTGGCTTCCTCACTGTTATACCTATGGTGCTTGATATTTGAGGCTTAATTATCAATTCTGCCCTGTTCTCATCTCCCTTCACACCTCTGTTATATATAGGCTTACTAAGAAACCTCTTTCAAGAGTGCTGTTTGGTTAAATCTGGAACGTTTGCCTCAGACTTGTGGTGTATAGTATTAATCCCCAGCCCTGTGGAAGTTGTGAAGCTGTCCTTTTATTGTGTTGACAATAGTTTCCTTTAATACTTTCTTGAAATTGGAAAACAGCCTACCTTTTACCTTATTTAAACTGTATTAAATAATCCAATGTTTTGGTAGCTCATGCTCCTGGATTAAACAAGAATTGAAGCCTTTTCATTTCAGTGACTTCTTTTGTGAAGAAACCTGTCACATTCAGAAATAACTAGATGCTGTCCTAGGAGGGTAATTTGTGGTGGTAGTTGTGATGGTGGTGTTTTCAGGAATTCTGTTTCTTTTTTCCTTTCTCAGAGCTTTGTATTATTGATCCCTGTATTGCAAGGTGTGGATGCACCTTATATAGATTGCTGTATAAGATAGCTAACTCAGGAAGATGGTACTTAAGTCTCTGCAGCTGAAAGGTTTTTTTATTTACAGTCTAGTGAGGCTCTTGAAGGTGTGTAGCTAGGTTTTATGCTAACACTTGTTTAGCAGTGTAAAGGAAAGCTAGTTTTCTAAGACTTGTCTTGTCAGGATGTTCCTGTATGCTTCTATCCTGCCTCCTGTGTTCCCCAGGGAAGAAAAACTGAGAGTTAATGTAGCATGAATACAAATCTCAGGCTAAGGAGCTGATGGTGGTGGCTGCTGCTTCTACTGAGGTAGTTAAACAGTGAGAGGTAAGCTGCTGTTGCATGACGGAAGGGAGACAGGGACCTTGGTCCAGTTTTCCACATCAGGAATTTGCAGCCTTCTGTACTAATTTCCTTGTTGTGCCCACATTCTCTCCCCTGAAGGAGTAGCCAAGTTCCTTCTGGAAGTACAAGACGGTGGAGAAGGGAGGTCAGCTAGTTGCATGAGAAACAAGAAAAGCCTGCTGGACGCTCAGCTGTCAATCAGATTTATGAAGCCAGGGGTTGACAGTCAGTCTAGTAACTGTAGTCCTCTGCTGCCATGGGATTTGAATGGCCAGAGCTGTGCAACAGATTCCAGCTACGCCTCCATCAATCCCAATGCAGTGTACTGTGGAAGCTGTGCTGTATTTTGGTCACATCAGTGATTATTTTTTCACCCCTTGCACACGTGTCATCTGGCAGGATCTTGACTATAATATGTATTAAAGCTGTTGCAAGGAACATTTATCTTCATAACTGTTTTCCATGTGCACTCTCTTTTTAGGTTTTGGTGAAGGCAATCTTCACTATTTAAATGCTTTACTTCCTTTGTATTGATTTTTATTATGGATTATCAAGTTGTTAACAACTTTCATAGCAAATTTTTATTCACTGCTATCTGATAGCCAGGTGTCCTTAATGGGTGTGAACTGATATATGAAACTCTAGTAAATAAATAGTCAGCTTTGGTGTTAGTTTTCCCTTACCTGGTGTTTTAAAAATTTCTGTAAAATACCAGACTCCTCTAATTGTTCTTTTAGTCATTTATATTGATGTCTATGTGACTTACCTGTAAGAAAAACATAACTCAACAAGTACATTTACATTTAACAACTTGGCCTTATTTCCACCATAGGATTAAGCCTGAGAAGTTTCATTAAATTTTGCTACTGGTAGTAACTTTACCTTTGGTACTACAGGTTTACAAAGTGTTGGTCTCAGTCGGCAGAAATGAGTGGTTTGTCTTCAGACGGTATGCAGAATTTGATAAACTCTACAACACGGTAAGCAAAAGGCAAGCTATGAAATCATACCAGAATAGCACAGAGTAACACTTATTTGCAGTATTACAGTTTGAGTTAATTTCCTCTTGAGGAGTTTAAGCCAATGTTCAATAACCATGGGAACCTATGTAAAGAAAGTGACAAGATGAGGTTTTTACACTTTGGCTTTTTTGGTTTTTCAAACTCAAAGTCCACTTATTTGTCAGTTTTTTAATTGTTGCTTGCAATCAGTGTAATGAAAGAAACTTCCAATTTACTGGCTCTCATAATGTCTGAAATGTGCATTTGTTCATGATAATAAAAGTCACTGATAAAATATCTAGATAGAGCAGATTGTCTTACGTAGTTTACTTTGAAGTGCTGAAAGCAATGAACAAATCCTTGGTTTTTAATATAAGCCTTCTGGTAAGTCAGTCATGGCATTTGCTGCCTGCAGTTTCATAGCCAAATTTTGTGGTAGTGGTCAAAATAAAATGGGCCTCTTCAGCAACTAAGTATGAATTTCTTGGATCTGTTGTTAGAAGACGATTTTGTCCCTTTTGCATAGTTAGCAAGTGAGGCAAATGCTTGCCAGGATATACAGTCTATTCTGTGTCCCATGTCTGTACTTATCTCTCACTCTTCAGGTTTAGAGCCCAACAATTTTTATTTAACCAAAGAAATAATTCTTTTCTGATCTCCATAAGAAAATATTATCAGCTGCTTATCTGTGCCTCCATTTCCCTTCTGTTGCCCTTATGGGAAGTAGTCAGACTTTTCTCCTTTCTCCCTCACTGTATATGTATTTATATCTGGCAGTGGTATACAAATGCAAGCAATGAACTTGGATACACC
Source organism: Colius striatus (assembly GCF_028858725.1). NCBI lineage: Eukaryota > Metazoa > Chordata > Aves > Coliiformes > Coliidae > Colius > Colius striatus. The sequence goes on from NC_084762.1 coordinate 61,532,902, forward strand.
ATGCTATACTTTGCCTCCATCTTGGGATAAACTTGGAAGCAATGTAAAAACAAAGTATACCTTTTTTGATACCTGCAAAGTTATTGTTGGTGATCCTTTTCCTTTTGCCACATTCTCTTGGCATTCAGAACTGCTGAAGTTCATTCAGCACTGGTCTTTCTAAGGTGTGTAGAAGTAGAGGTATTGGGTGAATGTAACCAGGAGTACATTTAGTCCAGTTTCTATTCAGTGTAATTCATGCAGTGTAGTACACCAAAAAGAATTTGTGCTGCTAAGTGGAAGAGACATTGGTGTTTCTAAGGAAAGAATTGCCAGCTACTCTATTAGAAAACTGCTTTCTTAAAGAGGAGGAACATAAGATTGCTCTTCTGGAGCACTTGAAGGTGAAGCAGATGTTGTGAAGGCTTAACTCATGTCAGATGGGTTTTTTTTTAAATTCACTGCTGTTGTATACACTCTTCTGGTTACTTTATCAAGTGTAGAATATAATCAAATTATCAAATGCGGCATTGTGAAACAAGGTGTTCATATATTTACAGTTTTTACTGTAAAGAAACCACCTTTGGTTTCTCAACCACTTCCCCAGGCAGCCTGTTTCAATGCTTGACAACCCTTTTGATGAAAAAAAACCTCCTAATATCCAACCTAAATCTCCTGTCACAACTTGAGGCCGTTTCCTCTTGTCCCGTCTCTTCTTACTTGAGAGAAGAGACTGACCCCCCACCTCATTGCAGCCTCCTTTCAGGTCATTGTAGAGAGTGATATCTGCCTCCTTTTCTCCAGGCTAAACAATCCCAATTCCCTCAGCTGCTCCTCGTAAGACTTGTGCTCTAGAACCTTCACCAGCTTCATTGCTTGTCTTTGGACAGGCTCCAGCACCTCAGTGTCTGTCTTGTACTGAAAGGCCCAAAACAGTGCTTGAGTTACAGCCACACCACTGCTGAGTACAGGGAAACAATAATTTCCTTGGTCCTGCTGGCCACACTGTTTCTGATACAAGCCATTGGCTTTCTTGGCCACCTGGTCACATTGCCAGCTCATATTCATGTGGCTGTCAACACCCTTTTTCCAATGGACAGCTTTTCAGCCACTCTTCCCCAAGCTCATGCAAATAGGGTTATTGTGACCCAAGTGCAAGACCTGACACCTGGCCTTGCTGAACTTTATCAGTTGGCCTTTGCCCAATACTCCCTCTGAAGAGCCTTCCTGCCCTCAAGCAGGTCAACATTCCCACCCAGCTTGGTATTGTCAGCAAACTTAATGAGAGTGCACTCAATTCCCCCCCCCCCCCCCCCCCCCCCCCCCCCCCCCAGATCACTGATAAAGACAGAAAATAGAACGGGGACCCAACACTGATCCCCGACAGACACCACCTGTGATTTAGCCACCAACTGGATTTAACTCCATTTCCCACCCCTCTCTGGGCTCGGCCATCCAGCCAGGTTTCCGCCCATCTCAGAGTAGGTCCAGCCAAGCCATGGGCAGCCAATTTCTCCAGGAGGATGCTGTGGGAGACTGTTAAAGGCCTTACTAAAGTCGAGGAAGGCCACATTCACAACCTTTCCCTCATCCACTAAGTGGGTCACCTTGTCATAGAAGGAGATCAAGTTAGTGAAGCGGGACCTGCCCTTCAAGAATTCATGCTGCCTGAGCCTGATCATTTTGTTGTCCAATATCTATCACATAATGGAACTCAAGACGATCTGCTCCATAACCTTCCCCAGCAGCAAGGTCAGACTGACAGGTCTGTAGTTCCGCATCTTGCTATGCAAACAAGTGAGAAAAAAAGCAAACCTGAGAGATAGTGCATTGATGGAGGAAGGAAGAGGAGAATAAAATCAACATTGAAATTCTAGCCTATGTCTTTAGAAAATCATCTTGCCAGGATTGCAGAAGAAAGCTGCATTACTCTGTAGCTTTCTAAAGAGAGATGCCCTTTGAATTCAAAAGGGTATGACTGGTGCAAACAAGCTGAGTGGAGATTGTTTTGGACTTGTTTTTTCCCCCAATTGTATGAATAGAGAAAATGGCAGAGGAACAGAGTTACTAATAATCAGATGTTCAAACTGTTCATTAGAAAACAAAATGCAGTTGTTTGTAGGCGCTTTGATGTCTAAGGGCAAACCAATTGTGTGTGTTTTGTTTTCAGCTAAAGAAGCAATTTCCCACTATGAACTTGAAGATTCCAGCTAAAAGAATATTTGGAGATAATTTTGATCCCGGTAAGTAATCATCTTGTTACTCATTTTGTCAGTTTCTTTATATGAAAATTGATCTGTTCCAGCCTACAAGAAACTATCTTACATGAATTTTACACCAGTTCTGAAAACAGTGACTAAACCAAAGTTTAGTCATGCCTCAGTCAATAACAGGATCTGGCGTAGGTGGGTTTTCTGCCTTGTGATTGTGAACAAAGTATTGTGTGGTGGCCTCTCTTGCACTGAAGACTCCTCCCAACCCTCCCATATTCAGGACTGTGAACGGTCAGGATTCTGTGAACTGTGAGAGATTCTGAACTGTCAGGTGTAATCTCGCTTCTACAAAAGCAAGAGCCAAACCCCATGCTCTTCTAAATGTATGCATAGTATATTTTAGACTTCCTTTGTGTGACTTCCCTCCCCCCCCCACCAAAATGAACTGAAGGATTTGTCTTTGAAGGCTTTTGAACTCTCTATCCAAATGTGCTTCCTTGTACAGTTTAGATGAAAATGAACCTCTTCCTGTTGTTGTGTCACTTAACAGAAGCCTGTTTGATGTGAACATGACATGATCCAGTTAGTAGAGATAGATCTCAATTGAGCTTCATCTGTCCACATCAAAATACTAATGAAAAAATCACTTGTAAAAGTGCATTGAATTAACCTAGGTGGCACCACTGATAAATTTTAAAAAAGGCAAATGAGAGGGCCAGGCCTTTTGCTCTGTACCTTTACAACCTCAGTTCAGGCCATTTTTCTTTAAGGGTTTTCCTGGTCATTTGGTACCTCTCACCCCTGGCTTGCTGATGTGTTCAGACTATGTAGTTTCACCTCCTCCTACACTTGTTTCATGCATTTATTTTTCACCTTTGCTGAAGAACAAATGGATGCAAAGGTGTTGAACTCTTACAATCTGTTGTTTTGGGGTTTTAAGAGTCCTTTCAAACAAATTAATTTGTGATAGTTATTGATCTGGATCCTGAAGTTTCCTTTTATTTTTTTCCTAATATAATAAATGCAAATATGCAAGCTCTGATGTCCTCTTCTGATGATGTAAATGACTGACAAAAGTTATACATGTGTTGTCTCTGTAGGGACTTACTGCTTTGCTTTGGTTTCTTTCCTATTCTCTGAACTTGGAATTTCCAGAGCTGGCTGAAGACCTAGTAATGTCAGCCAGTGCAGTCTGCTTTACAGCCAAATGTACAGGCGGATTTCTTGGAGTCAGATTGAGGAAACTGGGGTTTAAGTGGAGGGGGGGTGGGGGTGGAAACCAAATCCTAAAACTTTATTAAAACTATATATGTAAAACAGAGTGCTCAGACTTGTTTTTAAATTCTGAGAACTATGTTGAAATCCTTGAAGCATGAGAAACTAAGTAGTTCTCAAGATATTTCTTGCTGGAAGGCAGGGTCGAGATGGAGCCCATTATGCTCATCTAAATACTTCTTAATAGTGATTTATTGAAACTTTGATGCAAGCTTCTGAAATTATGTATTGTACAAATGTTGAGAAGGTATTTTACTCCCATCAGTACATGTTTGGGTATGCAACATTGTGCTACTTCACTGGAGTGCAGTAGACTGAAGTTTAATATATATCCCTTTTCCCCACATATACCAAAAATGCTGTTGTCACATATATTGTCATCTAAAAATGCCATCAAAATTAATCTTGTATTAACTTCAAAAATAGGGCAAAGAGTAATCATAGAAAGCAGAGCACAGAACTAAAACATTACAGAGTACATTTGAGCTCACATGATGGCAGTTGATGTCTCTGAATAACATGGATAGCTCTGTGGCATTAAGAGTGGTTGGTGGTATTGTGCAGCCACCGTACAGAAACTGCTGATGTCGATGACTCCAGTGTCATCTTCATGCAAATTTACCTTCCCGTTTCATGTCAGTAATTTAGAATTATTAAATACCCTAGCAAGGGCTTAGGGCTTATCTCAGAAACAATATGAACATTTTTCTTTATATTTGAAATGTAGATTTTAATTGAAAGTTAGTGTTAATTTAGAATTTTAGTAACTGTCAGTAATATATATATATATATGACAATCATTGATTCTTAAAAGGTAATACACAAGTCAAATATTCTTTTCCCATTAAAATTATTTTGACATGAGTGATGAAAGACAAGATTATTCTGTGTTATACTTTATTTCATGTTAGAGCCCTGTTGCTATTTCAGATGCTTTGTGTATATATCCGTATTGCTAAGGAAAAGTTTTGCATCTTAAGCTCTTGATGAGGGTAGAGATTCTGAAGATTTTTAGGTTGTTTTTTTGTTTGTTTTTTTTTTACGTTAGAGACAATGTCCAAAATGGAAAGAAAGTAATTTTATTTAGTTGTCTTTAGTGGTTACATCTGAATGCCTGCTGGCAGAATGAATTGTGCGATTTTTCCCACTGCCATACATATATTAAGTAAATATGCTGCTTGTTGGAACTGTTCATGTAAAAACTTGACTTGTGCAACTCATTTCAAGTTTTGCCTGAAATTTTGTTTGGTTTGGTGTTTGAAGGGCTCACCCATACAATATAGGCTGCACAGGTTAGCTCACTGTGGTCACACACTGTTCTTGAATTTCAGTGCTCTTCTAATCCACCTGGCTTTCTATGTTTTCAAGTAATGTTATAAAAAAACTGAAGCTTGTCCTCCCACCTCACCAGAATGTTTTAAGTTTACTATTTTCATGTGTAGAACCATCCTATTCTGAAGCAGTTGTGAAACAATGTCTTTTTAACTACTGTTTTAAGTACTAAAAAATCTAAAATTGGAAATAAGTCTTTTTCTCAAGCTGACTGATAATTCTAATACTTTTTTTTTTTTTTCCCCCAGATTTTATTAAACAGAGAAGAGCTGGACTGAATGAATTCATTCAAAATTTAGTTAGACAACCAGAGCTATGCAACCAGTAAGTAGTACCATTTTTATTTTATAGGGACTATATTTAAAAGATGTGAGATGTCAAATACAAAATTGCAAATTAAACACTTCTAATCAAAAAACATATTTTACCTGTTCAGTGCTCTTTATTTATTATACTTTAATGTGGTTGTTCATTCCTTCAGGAAAAATCTACAGACTTAAAGAGTATAAGAATGTTTTTGTTTTCTGAAAACTGACCTACGAATAAACTTGTAGACAATTAACTGATCTTAATTCAAGGGGTGCAGATTCTAGTGTCAGCTCCGTTGCTGTAGGGCAGGTGTTTGCTTTGCTGATAGCTGTACTGTTTGAGAACTCTGCTGCCACTTGCTACTGCATTGCTGGGAGTAAGTCACTGCTTGCATCCTTTCATTAAAGCAATTTGTGTGTGTATTCCATAACTTATTTTAAGCATATTAAACAAGTAGCTTAATCAACTTGCTTGGGTGGTTTGGGCTAGCCAAGCTGACCTGCCAAAAGCTAATGAATGAGCTTGCACGTGAACTGTTCCATCAGAAGAACCGTGGGTGTGTTAACCTCCATCAGCAGGACAGTGAGGTTTGTGGTTGTAGTAGTGTTCTTCTCTGGGTAAAAATAGAAAGCACTTCAGGATACTGGTTTTATTTAGCACAGTCCCCTCCCCTGTTTGGTCATCAGTCTGTCCAAGTACTAAATGTTTTTTCTCAAACTGTATTTGTTCTCCAAAGGCAAAACAGTCTCTTTTTTTAATGCATATCACAGAAGTGTGAGCTTAAAAAAAAAAAAAAAGCCAAATCTCAAATCCACTTGCTTTTTTAGTCTTTTATGAGCTTTTAAAATTGTTTTATGCTCAAATGTGTTTGTGGCTGAATCTATGTTCATTAACACAGCATTTAGCTGATCTGATCCATTAAGAATAGCTTAAACCAGTGTTAAGTCTTATAAAGTGTTGTGGTGGTGTCAAAAGTGTGATAAATAAAAAGCTTATTAGGCACAGTTCTACAATAAAACTGAAGTTTGTCTTGTGCTGTTTTCCTCCTCCCAACATGCACAATTTAGTGTGAAAGCATTTAATTTTATAGTGATTTCTGTGGATTTTTTTCTTTTAATAACTGCAAAGTACTTTGGTTTTCTGGAGTGAGCGTTTACTTTTTGAGGTGCTGTGTTGCAACAAATCATACTACTACTTACATAATCTGTCACCTTTTCTGTGTACTAATGGATGTTATTAGTGAAGAAATACTAAAATTTTATGACCTTGGTTGTTGAGCGGAGTTTTTTTTTATTTGTTGTTTGCTTGTTTCTAAATCTGCTAGAAGTTACTCAAGGAATATGTGCCTGAGTCTTCACAGGTAGTCCACATACTTTATTTCTTAGAGTGTTTTGCTTTAATGTGCTAATTAAATTTGATGTTAGGTAAGATAACTTATGTAAAGCTAATGAGGTACCAGGAAGACTTAGAGGGTTATGCATTAAAACTAGTACCAGGATGTCATATTTTGAAGTCCTACCTAGGAAATCCATCTCACTAAAGTCTTATGGATGGTTCATGATGCTGTCATCATCTCTGGATAGGAAGGCACCTGAACATTTGAACTGAAAAGCACAAATGTCGTGTACACTGTGTCCGAGATGTTAATGTTTACATTATTCTCTGAAAGATGCGGCACTGTGATGTTCTTTTTTGTTTTTTCTACTTCTGTCAACTTCATTCTTGGGTCTGACATGTTTGTTGAATATTGTATCAAAGCCAAACCTTTCTGCTATAATAATAAAACCAACAAAAACCTGAAGGGCGTTAAGAGTGATTAGAGAGATCCTGTAATGGTTGATAAGGATTTTCCTTCAGTCATTGTCAGGTGAAATAATGGGATAAAACAGGTGATTGGTTTAAACCGAATTGGGAATTTGGTGGACTAGCTTCAAGATACATTTACTCAGTTAACTTTATGTGATAGATAACTTGCTCTCACAGAGAGAATGCAGACATTGAAGGAAAAAAAAAAGCTGGAAGGGATGGGGATCAGCTAATGTCTCCCCATTGCTGACTGATGTCTGGCATAGCAACTGGGAGTTTGTTACTTGTGAACTCCTAAGTCATTGAGCAACTGTTCAAATTGGGCTGCACACCCCCTCAAGTGTAGGTCTTCACTGCAACACTAATGCTTTTAATTGTCTCTCAGAACACGTCCAAAGAAAATGTTTGAATCCACATGAAAAATAGAGGATGCATTAAACATGTAATGTAGTTATTTTTAAGTAGTCCAAAGTAGCTCCTTAATGAAAAAGAGAACATTTGCATAACACTGGAAGAACTCAAGGATGACAATACTCTGCACCCTCTGTGGGGAAAAATCAGTGTGACAAGACTTTTCTGGTTTCAAAATCTGATGAATATGAGTATGAAACTTCTAGATCGGAGGATCTTGCAGTCCACATTGGGAAAAACAAGCCTTTCAGTACATTAGTTGTGCTTTTTAAAAATGTTACTCTGTGTTACGGCTTTTTGAGCCTTTGCTGTCTGTAAGAGAGAGCAATGTTTTACCTCTTTTGGTTCTTTTTTTAAAGTATATGGAGAAGACAGAGGAGTTGGGCACCACTCATGCTTCAGAATTGGTGTGACTTTTGGGGCTTGCTTATTATTTCTGTGTGGCTTCTTATGTTTCTGCAGGAAGGCTAATGCAGAATATCACAGAAGCAAATGTATTTAAGCAGAGCTTGAAGCCCCTTTGTGGTTTTCAGAGTATTCTAAAATACAATGAGTTAGTACATGCTGAGACCAGTACTATTCAATATATTCATTCATGACCTTGATGAGGGAACAGAGGGCACTGTCACCAAGTTTGCCGACGATTCTAAACTGGGAGGAGTGGCTGACACACCAGAAGACTGTGCTGTCATTCAATGAGACCTGGACAGGCTGGAGGGCTGGGCAGAGAGAAATCTAACAAAGTTCAACAAGGGCAAGTGTAGAGTGTTGCATCTGGCAAACAATAACCCCATGTACCAGTACCGGTAGAGAGTACAGGAAGGGGACCTAGGGGTCATGGTGGACAGCAGGATGAGCATGAGCCAGCAATGTGCTCTCATGACCAAGAAGGCCAATGGCATCCTGGGGTGTATTAGAAGGGCTGTGGTTAGCAAGTGGAGAGAGACTCTCCTTGTCTTCTACTCTGCCCTCGTGAGACCACATCTGGAATATTGTGTCCAGTTCTGGGCCTCTCAGTTCAGGAAGGACAGGGAGCTGCTGGAGAGAGTTCAGCACAGGGCCACCAAGATGATGGAGTGGAGCATCTCCCTTATGATGAAAGACTGAGGGAGGTGGGGCTCTTTAGCTTGAAGAAAAGGAGACTGATCATTAATGTTTACGAATATGTAAAGGACAGATGTCAAGGAGCCAGGCTCTTCTCAATGATATCTAATGACAGGACAAGGGACAATGGGTATAAACTGGAACACAAGAGGTTCCAAAGAAATAGCAGGAATAATTTCTTCACTGTGAGGGTGAGGGAGCACTGGAACAGGCTGCCCTGATGGATTGTGGAGTCTCTTTCTCTGGAGACATTCAAAACCCACCTGGATGAGTTCCTGTGTGACTTACTCTAGGTGATCCTGCTCTGGCAGGGGCGTTGAACTAGATGATCTTTCGAGGTCCCTTCCAACCATTAAGATTCTTTGATTCTGTGAATACATCATAGAGTCCTACCAATCCATATAACATTTTGTGCAATGTGCAGCCATCTTGGCTAAGAAATTGGTACAATAAACTTTTTATTTTCAATAGCTTTTTCTTTTGAATCACTCCTCCTTTGAAGTGCTTTTAGAAGGACAGATGTAAATGAATGTGCTTCTGGCTGACATGTATTGCGGAGGTAGCTGAATACCCAGCAACCTCTTACTGGGAATGGCATTTTTTAAAAATTACTTTTTCCTGCTGTGAATTCAGTCACAGAGAAAGTTACTATAGTAACTGTTTGAGATACATGCTCTGTTTAATCAGCCAATTGTCCAGAATAATTAATGCTGAAAAGTAATTAATGTCTGATTCTGTTGTTCTGTCTACTGAAAAGCATTTACAATAACTTTCTATACTTTATGATATGCAAAGATTATAAAACTTAAATTGTTGCGTCATGAGACAGTATTACTACAATATTCAGACCACAGTGATTTTTATTTTCTTGGGACTCAGGATACAAGACAGACACTGAAATAGTCCAGGATTTGGAGTTCATATAAGATGGGAAAAATTAAACTTGAAATGATGGTGGGAAATTGTGTGAACAGTCCTGTTGCTCTAAACCTGAAAGGCTGAGGGTAACTGAAAATAATTTCAAGTAGGATTTAGGAATACAGAATGAAAGTGATGGAGCCTCGAGTAGCGTAGGACGTGAGTTAGGTTCAGTGATGCGAGTATGAAATACAGGACCTGGAGAAATGTCAGAAAGAGCTCTTTACAGAAGTGTGGAGAGTGAAACGAATTGAAAACAGCAAAGCAAGTGTATCTGCCTCTTAAATAAAACTACCTTATTTTCAGTATACAAAGGATAAAAGAGCCACGCCATGATAAGTTAGTGCTTTTCTTGTACTGAATGGCTTATGCACAGTTTCCTATCAGTGGCTGCCCTGAGACCTTCTGAAATAACTTTATCTCTGAAATTTAGGTAAGATTTCTTCCTTAATAAGCAGGCTGCCTTTTAGTGAACTGAAGGAACTTGAACAATTCAAGTTATCTCTTCAAGTGGTGTATAGGCTGTATGTGATACCCGTTTGTTTAGGAATTAATTTTGCTTCACTTGTATTAATCTTTACTCACTTACTGTGCTATGCTTAAGAAAGACATTACATTCTTTTGAACTACTATTGGCTCAGCCTTACTTCCTGGGAGTGGGTTCTCAGACTTCTCTTACTTTCCCTCTTTTGTCCTAGTCCTCCTTCAGCCCCCACGGAGAGAGAAGGTGGAAACCAATGCTGAGGTTAAAATTGTATCTCTTTAGGCACTGTGAGAAGCCTGTAGTCTCTTGCTGGTTCACAAAGGGCAGTGTTTGTATCCTGCAGCTGACTAGAAGGATTTCTTAACTTTGTCTTGTCCAGTGCCCTGCAGAATGTATTCTGAATACAAAAACCACCACCTTCCACATCAAAGGAAATGGGGACAAGAAAGTTGCTACTGCATACCTCTTGGGACATGCATCTCTTTGGAATATGCACTCTGTATTTCCTTCTGTATTGTGTTGGACTTCATTAATATCGGAAGACTAAAAATTGTTTTAAACTCTTCAGTTTTTTTGAAAGAAAGTTGGTTTTCTAGTGGTTGCTAGTCAATTGGAACTCATATTTTCTTCTAATAAATACCTTTTAATGAAGTTCTGCAGAGCATTTCCTTGTGAAGTCTTCACATACATATACTTCAACATGTCAGGTTTTTGAAAGTGGAAGATCTTTACATACTGTTTATAACACATTCAGCAGTTGAATTATGTTGCTATAAAAGCATTTCTTGTACACAGTCCTTAATTACCAGAACTTTAAATATAAACGTTTGTGTTCAGTAACTTCTTTGTAGGCTGCTATTTAATTCTCTGCTTCCTGTGGTGATGACTGAAAATTGTTCAGATTATTGGTGTGCTAATGAAGTTCACTGTGTTTCTAGCCCAGATGTTAGAGCATTTCTTCAGATGGATAACCCAAAACACCAGTCAGATCCATCTGAAGATGAAGATGAAAGGAGCAGTCGGAAGGTAATAAACCAGAAGTAGAACAGTGTTGTAAGTTTTAGCTATTTGCAGGCAATCTTAGGTATATTATTTACTGAAAATTACTGGTTGGTTTCATAATAAATCCCCTCCGTGCTCTTTTTGAAACAAATCTGATCCATTGTAGGCTCTAAGGTATTTTGCTGTCAGATGTGAACTGCAGAGAGGGGTGAAAGTAATTGCTAGCTTTATCTTGCTTCATCTCCACCTGCTATATGGGTTAAAGAAACATGGCTTTAATCATAGCTTAGCTGTCACAGTTTTTGCAATCTCTTCAAAGATCCTTGCTAAGAACATCTGGCAAGGAGCAGGGGATATTGAATGTTTAATTGTCTTTTTGTTTGCTTGTGTGTATTTCTTTCTTAAAGAGAGGGAGAAATATAGTTCTCTTGGGGAAAAAAAAAATGCAATCTTTCTAAAAGTCACTGAAGAGCAAGGATGGATTTGGTTTCATTTCATATATAAGACCGTGTGTGGTCTGAAGCCTCTTTTGTCACAAAATCCACTATGTGGCTAAATGGATTCTCTGAAAATCAGTTTACAGCCTTCAGAAACAGCTGTTGGAAAAAATTAATATTCCTAGGAAGGCAGAAGTGCAATGTTGAAGCTTGTTTTCTCTATGGCTTACTTCTAAGATCACGTGTGTATGACAAGTAATCCTCTTCTTATTCAGCCCCTGTTAAAGATGTTAAGAGTTGTCATTTTGGTTTGTGTGATCCACAGCATATTTAGTGTTTTATGAAAGTTTCACTTACAAAGTTGCCAGTCTTTGCTGCCTTTTTTTAAGTGCTTGACAGCACTGTGATCATACAACTAAATTCTAATTTAAAATGCCGGTTTCTTCATCCTTTTGAAGGTATTTTAAGTAACGTGGAATGATCTAAACCTTCTGTGGAAAATTAATGATGTGTCATGCCAAAACAAATGAGTAGGAAATGAGCTAATGCATATAGTGGCCTGGACCATACTTTCAGGTAGAAAATTCGTTACTGTAAGTGATGAAGCTGGACAATAAGGAACAAAAGCCTTTAAAAAAAAAATCTTATCTATAATATCTTTTTCAAAACTGTCGTGTATGATTGTGTGAATCCCTCTTATTAGTGAACAGTGGCATCCAGCACTGCTGTTAGGGCATTCTCTGCTTCCATATGTGTACTGGTTTTGTGATGCCTACTAGGCTGTCCTCAGGTAGCTTTCATTTGAATGCAGTTTATTGTTCTCTGATGAAGTCCAAAACCACAATGAGGATTCAAATAACTGGGTTTTTTTATTATTATTATTTTTAAAAAGAGAATTGCCTAAACTACAGTGTCTTACTCCTCTACCTGTCATATACAATTTCTGTCTGGATTTGTACTGGTGACATTCATGTAATTCCTAGAATCGAGTTAGTTAACCTCTAATGTCTAGAAAAGGTTGGTAATGTTTTTCTTGGGATGAGGAGAATGTTCCGTCTTTGTTGTTTTCAAAAGCACTGTGTCTTTCATTAATTAGTCTTGCATAAACAGTGTGGGTTTGAAATTATTTCATTGGTAAGATCTTGGAAAATTTAGAATAAAAGATAGAAAATGTATTCCTAGAGCAAGGGTGAAGTTCTGGAGGAGAAACAAGTGTTTTGTTGAAACATTCTTAAATTCTCGCTTCTAGTCTTGTCCTCTGTGTCTGGACACATTTATTTTATTACAGTCATCCTTGAATGTCATATGTGTATAAATAATTTCTGACAAGATGGCAATGACTTCAGATTTTTCAGTTTACCAAGTAGCCAATCGGGATATTAGATGTCTTTAAAAAAATCCAATGTGACGAGTGTAAAGGTATGGATTGAGCACATTTAGTAGAGTATTTTGAAATTAGTATTAGTTGAAATATAATAGAATTAAGAAAAGGTATTAAACCTCCTTGTCTTTCCCAACAGTTAAACTCTACCTCACAGAATATCAACTTGGGACCATCTGGAAATCCTCAGTAGGTTTCAATTAATTGAATTAAAATGTAATTGAATTTAATAGGTTTTTTTGCTGTTGTTTTAATCAAATGACACTAAAATTCTTTTTAAAACCTTAAAAGTTGGACTCAGTGTAATAGTTAACAGTAAGAAAAGATATTTGGATATATGCCTTTATTGATTGATCGCTCAGGAGGAAGCAAAATGTTGAATCCTGTGCTAAATGAGCAACCATTTTTAAAACTTTTTTTTCCTTTTCACCTTCAGATTTTGTTAGTTTGCTCTTCTTTTACTTAACGATGCTATAGCAAAGATGACCTCTCTGTCTTGAAAGTGGTCCCACAACTATTAAGAATCTGAACAGTTTCTGAAAACAAATTTGTTGTAATGCATGGCAAAGGAGCAGCTCGCCTTGTTGATAGTACAAACATAGTCACTGCAGTTATCACTTGCTTCCCTGTTTGGTGTCTTCTGTAGAGTTTCTGCTCTTAGTTCTGTGTGAATCTGCACATTTCTCATCTAGGAGATGACTGCTATTTTGGGTTTGCTTTCCTCACAGATTTGTTCTGGGCTAACAGAAGGAAATGCTTAATATTGCAGTTAGAAACAGAGTTTAGAGTACGTCCCTTCAGGGGCAATAAATGAAGCCATGTATGGTGATGTAACTGTTGTTTTATAATTGGAAAACATGGACAATTGTTTTTCTGACAAAAATATCTCTGAATTGTATTTAGGAAAACATAAGGGAATCCTGGGGAAAACTGAAGAGAGTGGTGTTGTGAAAAATGGAAAAGCTTAAGTATGAATTCATACATACACACAGAGTAAGGTATTAGGGCCACCCTCCTCTCACTGTAATTTCAAATGACAGGAGGAATGGATGGAGGGATGGGTTTAGAGAGAACAGATAACAAACTTGATCTGTCTTCCCTCATGTAAGCTTGAGAATCCATTTGGCCCTCTGAAAATGAGAAATCAGCTCCAGGAAAAATCATGGAGAAATGGAGACTTAAAAATTACAATAGACTAGGCAACGAAGAACAAAAAGAACAGTCTTGCTCCTCCTTTACATCTTAACCTTAAACTTCTAAAATGAAATGAACTCAAAGGATGTAATTTGAATGTTTTCCCTAGAGGAAAATGGAACTGCAAAATGGAGTTGTCTGCGAGGGAAGGTCTGCAGAAGTCTAGGTGTTGGGTGGGACAAAGAATAAAGGAGGATGCTAACAGGTCATTCATGCATGACAACTTGAGTGCTACACTAGACTGCTCTACAGCTCTAAAACTTGTCATTTCTACCCTAAATGACCTGTCTCCTTCCTAAATATCTTTCAGTGCTAAACCAACAGACTTTGATTTCCTGAAAGTTATTGGGAAAGGAAGTTTTGGCAAGGTGAGCTTTCTTCTTACTGCATCTTACGCTGGTACAAGGATGCTAGCTGGTGTCTTGTGCATAGTGACTGTTAGCTAGAAACTTGGCCAGAGGTTTAAGATGTGTCACCAGTCTAAAGTGGCGTATAAACTGTCATACTACATCCCTGTTGCTTCTTTTTTATAGACCTGCTGTTTTTTCTCCCTGGTGTAGCAGTTTTGGCTGCCTCAGGCTGTTGTTGGGAGTAACAAAAGAGAGCTTTTTGCTTTCTCATTAAGGGCACTAGGGATCTTCTCCTTTAGGGAGGACAGGAAGTACCTCTGTGCTTATGCAGCACCTAGAATATAAATCCCGCATTTCTATTTGTTGGCATTTAGCCAAACTCCAGATGCTGTGGATCAGTGTAAGCAACAGCCTGTTGAGAAGTTACTTAAACATTGATATTCTGCAAAGATGCAACAGAGAATCCCTCTTGACATCTTTGTTTTCAGGTTACTTTTCAAGTTGTTTTTCATTAAATTATCTTTGAAACTTACAGAAACAGCCGAAATTGATCTTGATAGAGATTGAGCAGATTATGGAAAATGATATAATTTGGTCTTTCATGATGTCACCATCATAATGAAATTCTACTGAACTTGTAAGCTCACTCTGTTGGTGATTATATTGCTGATTGACTGTATTAGAAGCAACAAAACTCTGTTCTGAAGAAATAGCATGAATATTTTCCACTTACGCTGAAATTAGGAACTTAGTACTAATAGAATGTTAACTGCAACGATCACATTTCTTCATTTGTTTTCAATTTCACAGGTTCTTCTTGCAAAACGAAAACTGGATGGGAAATACTATGCTGTCAAAGTGCTGCAGAAAAAAATTGTTCTTAATAGGAAAGAGGTGATCTTTCTCCACCCACCTCCCTTCATTTTTCCTTTCAATTACAAAATCACTCCTGTTTACTTATTTATCTTCTGTTTCCTTACAGCAAAAACATATTATGGCTGAACGTAATGTGCTTTTGAAAAATGTGAAACATCCATTTTTGGTTGGATTACATTACTCATTCCAAACAACAGAGAAGCTTTACTTTGTCCTGGATTTTGTTAATGGAGGAGAGGTATGTGGTGGTTTGTTTGGATTTGAGTCTCTCTATTCTGCGTATTCTAGGTGGGAGGAAGAAAATTATCTTTTACAATGGGTTGTAATCATTATTCTCCCAGTTTTCAAAATCTTAGTATTTATCTGCTGTTACTACAGACTTCAATAGCTATACAGACCCTGTTCCACTTTTTATCCATAGCTTTAATCCCAGATTTATTCATGGTTGTCAAATACAGATACTGTATTTTACAGTTAGATATATTTACCTTTATTACAAAATAATCTTATATTGACCTTTTTTACCACATGAAACTGTCTTTTCCTCATGCATCTGTGTTAGCTGAGATGCTAGTATTTCAAAAGCATAAGGAAGCAAGCTGGCAACTGAGTTTGATATGATTGAGAGCTTTGGGATTATTATGGGGCTTTGCATCATCTAATTACCAAATAGCCTTTTCCTTGAAATGATGCTATTAAACCTGAAGAGCCATCAAGTAACTTGGGGGAAGACTTGTGAAAGACATGGAATAAGTCTGTATATGTTTAAATAAGATATTCTGGAGCAGTTCATCTTCAGCTAGAGACCTATTGCTTTTAGAAGTACGCACTACTTCCAGCAATACTCAAGAAGATCGTGTATAAACTGATTGAATAGACAATAGACATGAAAATGGTAGAAGATGTTGCTTCTGTTCCTCAAAGTTTTGTGGAAAATTGTCTTATACATCAATAATACCTGGACCTACCTAGGAAATTAGTTGTGATTGAAGAAAACAGTGTAGTGAAAAATTGTTATATGACTAGAGCTATCCAACATATATACTTTAAAGAAGAGCTGTATGTCTTGTCACTTGCTGTGTTTTCAGTTTGGTAATTTATTGGTGTAAAATGTATGCAAATCAGAAGATCTTTCTTAAGGTACTTAAGGATGTACTTAATGCAGAACAGGAAAGGAGGATGAGTGAGGATACACTTGTGGATGATAAAATTCTTCTAGCTGAAAGAGCACAGGAGAAGGGGTGGAATTTAGTTTGGTTTAGCATATCTCAGGGTTTCCTATTATGTCACTGCAGCTGACTATACACAGGTAAGCATGAGGTATGCTGAACAAACCAGGATGAAGTATGTACTAGGGCGTACATCAGTTCATATTCATGTGGCCCATTGTCAAAAATTTTTATATGGTCCTAGAGCTGTGATATCCAGAATCCTTTAAGTGACAGAGCTGGGACAAGATAGGCCTTTTTGTTGACCGATGTAATCTTATTTAAACCATCAAGCTCCTGGTTTGGTCTACTCTGATTTTCTGGCCCCATCTTAGTGTGGCAAGTTCTTAGTTCTAAAACACAAAAAAACTAAAATACAGTTCAAAAAGCCAGACAGCTTTCTGTAGTTGAGAATTTGTGGATCAGCTTGGAATATACATCTCCCAAAGTGATCTACATTTAGGTGATTTCAGAACACAGGTCTAGAAATACTCACATACAAAAATTTGAATACAAGCATATACAGAAATTGAAGATTAATTATTTGACGCTAGGTTATATTCTGTTAGGTTACCTCACATGATTTAGTCTTGCCAGCTTCTGTTCACAGCTTAATGGTTTACTCTGGTTCCTTTCAACTAGTCTTTGAATTAGGAGAATGTCCTTATGTGTTTGAGTAGCCTTAACCATTGCTGAGCTACGAAAAGGAAGAAAGGGAGTAAAAGAATGACAGTCATACAGCAAAACAAATTTCATTTAGTTTTCACTTTTTTTAAAAAATGGATACCTAAAGTTACTATTAAAATCGCACATTATTAATCTGATTTTAATGTATAATGTTCTTATGTACTGTTTATATATTTACAGCTGTTCTTTCACTTACAAAGAGAACGTTCCTTTCCTGAACACAGAGCCAGATTTTATGCTGCTGAAATAGCCAGTGCACTGGGCTACTTACACTCAATAAATATTGTGTACAGGTAGGTTTCTGAAATGCATCTTTGTCCTGCAGAGGTTCGAAGTAGGACAAATTACTAAATTAAAAGCCACTGTATGAAATCATCTTACAGGAACTTTGAACATGACAGTTTCACCAAAACTTGAAGCTTTCAGCTGAAGAATAAAAGTCCTTGCCTCTGAAGCTCTTGTGTTAGTGACTGCTGTTTTGAATTAATAGGGCTGTTTGGTTTTTTTTTAATAGGGATTTAAAACCAGAAAACATTCTCCTAGATTCACTAGTAAGTATGCAATATTTTTGTTTTTCT
Source organism: Colius striatus (assembly GCF_028858725.1). Lineage (NCBI taxonomy): Eukaryota > Metazoa > Chordata > Aves > Coliiformes > Coliidae > Colius > Colius striatus. The sequence continues at coordinate 61,550,446 of NC_084762.1, forward strand.
GTGCCCTCTGACAAAATTGACACTTGCATGTATCCAAATGTTGAACGTGTTCTACTTTTAAAATACCATTCTTTCTTAAACAGGGTCATGTTGTGTTGACAGACTTTGGACTTTGTAAAGAAGGGATTGCAAGTTCTGATACCACTGCAACTTTTTGTGGGACGCCAGAAGTATGTTGACAACTTTCCTGGGTTTTTTGGCTAGTAATTTGTGACTGCTGACTTACTAATATTTGTGTAACTGGAAGACCAAATATTTTAGTTTGTACTGTTGGAGATTTGCATTGTTGTAACAAGCTCTTCCATGAAACCAAACTACAGACAAGCTTCCTGCAGATCTGTTCTTTGTCCTTTCTACTAACACGCAATGTCTCCTGTTTACTACCCACAGCCTCATAACTCATCTCTTCCTTCCTCCCCTTTTCCAACCTTTTTCAAACATTGTTTTCTCCTCTGTCTCCTAGACACAGAACAGATAGCTTGTGTAACAGCTGGAACAGATTTGCCAATATGAATCTATTTGCCATCTCCTGCCACTGATTTTTATTAATTTTATAGGGACTTAATATCTGTGAGTCTGGAGCAACTTTTGCATATACATGAAACTTTGAACTTGCTGACCAAAGTCTTGAATACCTACGAAAGAATCACTGTAATGCCAGGATTAGTGGCTTTGATTTGATAAACATTCTTTAAACTACAGAGAAGGCTTTTGAGGGCAGTGAAGGATGAGTGAGAGTGAGGAGTACTATTTAGCTGAAGCATATGAATTTTTTTTTTCCAAAAAAGGCAGGTGACAACATGTGAGAGCCTGTCCTAATTATCATCAGAGCAGGCATCTGTAAAGCTGAGTAGCAAATGTAGCTGAAACGGTATTTGTTGAATGTTTTGGAAAGTTCAAAAGACAATATATAGAACACTAGTAACTCTGGATCTGTTTGAGAAAATCTGTGGGTTTTTCTCATGTTCAGAGGCTTAGTCTGCACCTTTACCTTGGACTTGGATGAATTGCAACAGAAGAGGATGCTAGTGCTCTTGCTTCCTATGAGTTCTTAAAAATACCAAGATCAAACATAGCAGCTGAGTTATTAGCCTTCTAATCCAAGATTTAGATTTGGGTCTTTCATAATCCTGCTAAAAGCTCTTCTCAGTGGTTCTAAACACCAAGTGGAATGACTTGGTGTGTCCCAACATCTAAAAAAGTTCAAAGGAGATCAGGAAAGATTAGAAAAAGCTGAAGTAGTTGAGTTCAAAGTACTTAGCTGCTTTTTGTGCTTCTTACAGGGTCAAGAAAAAACTATTTCACTGTGAGGGTGAGGGAGCAGTGGCACAGGCTGCCCAGAGGGGTTGTGGAGTCTCCTTCCCTTGGAGGTCTTCAAGACCCACCTGGACACGTTCCTATGTTACCTGATCTAGGTGAACCTGCTTCTGCAGGAGGGTTGGACTAGATGATCTCTAAAGATCCCTTACAACCCCTACCATTCTATGATTCTATGATCTGTAGACAAGTGAGTTACAGGGCACTCACACATACAGAAAGTCTGAGAAATGCTGATCTAATTAAAGTGTGAGTTTCGGTCTGTGCCTTGTCTGACAATGCTATCGTCTCTGTGTAAATTAAATTTCAGAATTTGGATACTAGAATAATGGAAGTAATCACCCTCTTGTTTTGAGAGGTTAAAACCCTCTGCTGTAGATGAGAACTGAGATGATAATGCAGTCATAGTCATCTTATATTACATATTGAGAGAGAATAGTCTCATACTATTAAGTGGCTGTCCTTGTGCCAGTGAGTGTTAATAAACTCTGAGATGCTGAGTAGATTTCTTGCAAGGCAGGTGAAAAACAGTTAGCATTGTCATTCAGTGTTTGATTGTATTGCATGTTTATCACAAATCAGTCAGGGGTACCTATTTGATGACAAGCTCTAGTGGAACAATTCACAACTCATGCCCTCATTGAGATTTACAGTGAAACTTAAAAAATAGGTTATACAGTTTCTCAGTAATGAGAGATTTGAGGCAGAATTCATATGTTTTCATTTTTATTTACTGGATGGGGAGCATACAGGCTTAGGATGTCAGAATGGTCATGATTGGTAGCCAGCTTGCTGAGAGATGTTGCCTCTGCAACAGAAATGTAAAACTAATTTCATAACACAGGTGGCAAAGCAGTTTGGCAAAACAATACTGTATGGAAAATATTGTTTCAGATGAGGAAAACAGCTGACCTACTTGGTAAATGAGCAAATGGTGACAGTATTTGCCAGGTTTGTTGAAGGACTAAAGAAGTAATTAGCAGTCTATGCTTGGTTGCTATGAAGCAACTTTTCCTGAAGGTTTTTACTGTGATGTCACTAAAACCTGTTTTTACTCTTGCTTTCCTAATATTCTAACCTACTTTTTTATTATTTATTTCTTTTAGTATCTTGCACCAGAAGTCATTAAAAAGCAGCCTTATGACAACACAGTAGACTGGTGGTGCCTTGGTGCAGTTCTTTACGAAATGCTTTATGGGCTGGTACGTACTTAATGTGGGGGAGGCAGGAGTTGGTTCCTTCCCTTCTCCCTCTTTATGTGAAGTAAACCTAGAGTGTTTTGTTAAAGATGCTAACTTTTGCCAAATACTGAAGTATTCTACTTAAATGGATGGATGAACAGTTTGTGTTAACATAGCACCTGTTTTTTCTCTTTTGGATTCTCCATTGTTTCTTGATATCTAAAATTCTGCTTTCCAATGAACTGCTGGACATAAGCTGTGATCAAGAGAAGCAGTCATCACTTTGAGGGAATGTGAGAGTAAACTACATCGACAGTGATAATACCCAATAAAAAAAAATACAACTTAAAAGTAAAATTTTGACAGATACTCGAATATATAAAATATATTTTTGCTTAGGTCTCACAGGTTTTCTTTTAGCTTTTTCCCCTTCTTGATGCAGCATTGGAACAACTGTACTGCTTTTAGTCATAAGTAATAACTCTGGCAAAAATATTTTCTGTTAGTTTTCTCAAGCTTTATCTTCTCCCATAGGATTTTAAATAAGGATACAGATGTGGTTTTCTACTCTCACATGCCTTTCAGGCAAGTTCAATGGGAGCTTTGAAGCTGGATGGCATCTATGGCTGCCTTGTGGGTGTTAGAACATGTCAGGAGAAGAGGAGGTGGGGTAGGGAGGGGGAAGCTATCAAGTGTAAAGATCTGGCAATGGTGATGATTGAATTAGAAGTTAGCAGTGCATAAGAAGTAGTAGATTTCTTCACTGCCAGCAGTTTGTATTTCTTATAGAGTTGTGTACTGATTATACACGTGAAACAATATTGCATCTGGCTTCAAATTAATGTGTAACTTTTCTTTTTTAGCCTCCTTTTTACTGCCGTGATGTTGCTGAGATGTATGAGAACATTCTTCATAAACCCCTGGTTTTGCGCCCAGGAATCAGCCTTACAGCCTGGTCTATTCTGGAAGAACTTCTGGAGAAAGATCGACAAAGCAGACTTGGAGCAAGGGAAGACTTTGTATGTCATGTCCTAATTTATCAAGCCTTACTTCATTTAAAGGGATGTCACCAAATTTATGTGCACAGCACAGATTTAATAGTTGGAAATAGGTTGCTCTATTGTCTCTGTTTTCCTCCTTTTTATTTCTTTGTTAAAGACACCAGTGTGGTCTGTGTCTGAAAATTGTTAGGGATAAAAGAGAGAGATTATTGTTGTGGGATATAAATATTTTGAGCTTGTTTGCTACTGTACCTACCAGCAGAGGAAACCCAGTTTGTGATGTAGTAGTTACTAAGGTGTACTAAGGTAAACTTCAGTATTTGTAGTGAAACTGGGAAATAATCAAAAGAAAAAGCTGTTTTCTGGTAATGTCAGTTTATTAACTGCATGAAAAGCAGTCTTCAGAAAAAAAAGAGAAACACTAGTACTTTGCAAACAGCAACACTTTTTTTTGTTCTGCCTTAAAATAATGGCAAATGTTTTCCCAGTCTAACAACAAAAACTTTTGTTTGCAAGAAGATGATGTGAGGAAGTACAGGTGTCTTCAGAACTGTGTGATGAGGAGTGATCTAGAAGGACCTCATCCATTCATTAGTTGTGACATAGATTTTCATAGGCTTCTGCTTGCAGCCTTAATGTTAGTCTGTTGACCTTCTAACAGAGCATTTAGACTTTGACATCACACTTTTTCACAGTTTAGAGCAAGGTGAAAGGATGATGGCATTATTACAGCTATTTGCTGCTTCATAACTAGTAAGCATACTGCAGAGTTTTCGAAGCAGCTGCTTGTCAATGATTTGCTCTATGAAAACTAACAAAACTCAGAGGAGCAGAGGTGCTAACAGTAAACATGATTGCTCTGTAGTAAACTTCAAGGTGGTTGATTTTAAGGCTTAAAAGCAGAAAATGGGATCTTAAAAGGAAACAAATTTGTAGAGGCAAGCTAACAAATTTCAATTGCTGTGTTTATCAAATACAGCTGCTATTGCAAAGTAAATTGTGAATAAATAAAACTGATGGAGAACTTTTTTATGCATGTGCAGTCAAAAGTAGTGTTTACTGTGATGGACAGGATGGATTCATTAAATATCTAAAAAATTCCTTATTGCAGCTTGAAATTCAAAAGCATCCATTCTTTGAATCTCTCAGCTGGACTGATCTTCTTCAGAAGAAAATTCCACCACCATTTAATCCTAATGTGGTAAGTGCTGGGTGATGTTTTAGTTCATACCTGCCAAATTTCTGCTTTCAAGGGCTTGTGTATTTGCAAACGATGTTTATTTCAGAATGGTGAAGAAGGGGGCCCTCCCCTCTTCCCCATGTGCTGACTGGCCTTTTGAGCAGTGATGCTGTCTTTATTTCTTAAACCTCAGTTGGACATATTGATTGATGTTCCCTCTGCTCATTCATGTCAAATTACAGATGGTTTCTGTGGGGTCTGAAAGACCAAAGAAGAAAATGCAGATAGCTTTATTATTTGAAGACTTTATCTGAGAGGCTGCTACCTGTCTGGTTTTTTGCAGTTACCAAGCCATACTTACAGCTTTTCTTTTATCCTCTCATCAGTTTAAACTGTGACAAGCTGCGACTGCTTGTCGCGAGAGGGAAAAGTCCTTCCTAAATTCACATAAGAGCATCACCTTTTCATTGAGCGAGTCTGGTGAATAAGCCTTGGCTGTCTGGTCTCAGTGGCGAAATGTTAGTATGCTTTAATTCTTAGGTGTGTTACTGGGAAGCTGACTTATCCTAACAGTGCTGTTGCTAGAATTTAATATTTCAAGTATTACTGATCGAAAAAAGTGAATGACAATTTGATGTGGTTTGGGATTTGGTTTTGATTGGGTTGATATTTCTGTGTCTCTTTCAGGTTTTAGAGTTGTTTTTTGTTGGAGGCAGGGAGGAGCATGGTTGTACATGTTTTAGTTTTTGCATCTCTAACGGCAATTTAAGAAAGAGACATTTCTTAATATTTCTTTAGACTTATATCACAAATGTGTGTCAGCTTTGGCCTGAACTCCAGCCTAAAAGAAACAAGTAGACCTTTAACATCTGTTTTTAGAGATGCTGTGATGTTCTTCCTTAAATTTCTTGTACTTAAATACGAAAGAATAACAAAGTAGATAACCTCAAGAACTAAATCTGAAATCTAAAGGACAAGCACAAGTTTAAAATACAGTCTTAATATGAGAGCTGATAGATATCTCTGTTTTCTAGGCTGGACCAGATGATATCGGGAACTTTGACGCAGTGTTTACAGAAGAAATGGTCCCATACTCAGTTTGTGTTTCTTCTGATTATAACATCGTTAATGCCAGTGTCCTAGAGGCAGATGATGCATTTGTTGGATTTTCCTACGCACCACCTTCTGAAGATATGTTTTCCTAGGAAATTATAAGCCAACAGTGTTTTGGAAGTCTTGGGGAGAACTGAAATGTTAGGATTATGGACACATTCAAAAATAGCATTACTAGTGCCTCGTTTTGTATGTAGGTTTGAAACCTATGAACAAACTTTCTCTGCTGTATAGGAGGAATTTGGGCATTTTGGATGGCTTTCTTTGGGGTTTGAGCTGTTTGTTCCTGCTGCAGAAAATATTTTTAAAAACCTTTAAAAAGCATTCTCTATGTATTTTTTAAGTAAAAACACTGACTGTTCAATCCCTTCAGGTTTACATTCGTACCTATCTAAGATTTCGCTGGCATAAACAGCAGCAAACTTAGTAAATTTATAAATGCTTTTGTACCTATTTACAGTGACTTTGTGCTTAAATTGTAACTATGCAATTTGTCTTTTATATGTCCTGGTTTAAGAAAGGTAAATGTTTTCCCTGTTACATCAGTTTGAAATACATGTCAGTTTACCTGTCAGCACTTAAATGAGGAGTTAATGTAAGTTAAGACTTAAGATTCACGAAGGACTTTTACAGAATGAAAATTTGGTCCTATGAAACTGGATTGTTGCTCTTGTGCTTGCTGAAACACCTACTCACTCAACTGGATTATCTGAGGTATAGGGGACTACTCAGAACAAATATTAACTGGATTGTTTTGATAACATTACTGATCACGTGTTCTACTTTTCTTTCCTCCCTGAGATACATATGTCTATATTTCAACTTCCTTTGATAAATACATCTAGAATTGCAACTACATTAGAAATATTTTTGGTTAAAACTCTGCTTTTCCAAAGATATAATATGCAATAATCACTGATACTTTTTAAAAGGCTATCTTGATTTGATCTTTTGTGGGTGAGTGGTGAGGGGGTTATGCCAAATATTAGGGATTTTTCTCACGCAAACACTAATATGTTCCAAATTGGTTGTATTTCAGTGTTCATAGCGACCTGTCCTTGTGTTCCAGTTTGCACCATTTTTTAACCTTCACTTTATATTAGAGGGGGAAGAAATGTAAATTCCACTGTTAATTTTTAAAATGTGAAAAGTTATTGTATTTCTCTTAACATATAAGTGTAAGGACAAACTGATAATTCTGAACAATTTCTGTTTAAGGAAATTTTTTTAAAATGCAAAAATTTACAGCAATTACAGTGTATAAAGACCTATCACAATAGTAGTTTTATTATATATGTTACTTGTAAATAACAACTTATTTTTGTCCGTTACTTAATGTTCTGTGATTTTTGTTCAAAAATACATTCAGTGAAATTGCCTGAAATGCCTTGATTTGAGAGAAGTCTGATAGACACTGAGTAGACAAAGTTAAATGTTGCATTTCAAAGAGAAAATGCTATGTTGCATCAAAATCAGTTAAAATTCAGAACATTGTGAGGGAAAGACTGTATTCTTACTAATGTTATATCAACAGTGAAATAATAGACAAGTGGGAACTACTACATGATTCCTTGCTTATCTCAGTGAGTATCATCTATATCACTATCTCTTGCATAGTGCTTAAGGGATGCTGAGCAGCTGCTGTGTGAGGTGTTGAAAGGAGTTGTTGGGTAATTCAAGTAAGAACTGACATTGTCATGGGAAGGGAGGAAGGAACTGTATCCTTTTGGGGAGTGGAGCACTTATTTTCCATAGTGCTGCTCTGTGAAATGTTGAGAGGTTTAGAAATAGCTATATGGCTGTTCCAGACAGCCAACAACTACATGAGTCCTGTTAACTACAGTTAAAATCGTTTGGAAGCAACAGCCTTACCCCCCTTTTTTTTATCACTTCCTGATGGACAACTTGATTGTGAGAAAGGAAGTATTAATTCTCATACTGACATTTTATGCTATATACTCCTGAAATTATTGTGGGCTACTGTGACTACCTTCTCTCTATGGCGAGGAAGTACGATACTGTAGAGAGATGGAAAGGAGAGGAGATACTTCAGAAGTTGTTGCTGTGGGAGCTAGCACCCATTTCTCTCTGTCTTATCTTTCCAATATGTGTATACCTAGCTGCCTAATTAGGGATGGGGAAGGATGAGGGAGTTGCTTTTTTTCTTGTCACAAATTTGGAGTGTCTTTCCTTTTTTTGCTTGTTATTTTTAAAAGGTGGCAGTGGCAGTTGAAGTTCTTTCTGGGAGAGCAGCATAATAATTGCTTATTAAGCTTTTTCCTTTGTCGGGCTCTGACTTTTTGGCAAAATGTGAATGTGTTGGATATGTCACTTGTAATACTTTTCCCTTTCTTGTACTGTAAGTTCATGTCGTGAAATACCTTAGTCAGATAGTAGAGGTAACAGGCTCTGGGTATAATAGGCTCTGTGTACAACATCAGGCAGTAGGGCCTTAGAATGCTTCTCTCTGCATTTCGTGATGATGGTTTTCAAAGCATGACAGCTAGGTTCAGAGTGTAGTAGCCCCTTCACCCAGTGCTGGGCTGAAAAGTGAAATCTGAAGCACTAGTGGTAAATCCTAAATCAGACAGTGACTGTCAGAGAACCTACACAGGAACCACCTGTGGTACTCCCTTCCTGTTTTCGCAGATAGGTGATAAAGGAAGGTAAAATTTGTCTTTGTGACAAATGCAGGGGGGTTGCCTGTCTGTAGCAGAAGGGGATTATTCCTCCCCTTCGAGAGGTGCATCTGAGGCCTCTGAAGAGCAGGCCTTCTCTCTGGTGCAGTGATAGCAAAGGAGCAGTGCTGCCGCTCTGGTGTTTTGGCCTGGAAGGAGAGAGAGACAGGCAAGACGGACTGATGGAAATGCATGGCAGTTGTAAAAACATGAACTGAAATCAAACAGGAAAAAGAGTTTAGAGGTGCTGTCCTGGGAGGTAAATTTGCAGACAAATTTAAATATGTTTAAATATGGTTAAACATGCAACATTTATAAACGAAAGAAAATGGGTTTAAAAATATCATAGAATCCTAGAGTGGTAGGGTTGGAAGGGACCTTTAGAGATCATCTAGTCCACCTAGATCAGGTTGCATAGGAACGTGTCCAGACAGGTCTTGAAGATCTCCCAGGGGAGGACTATGTTGTCTTTCAGGACTTAACTGCACACTATGTGACCCTGCTGGGACTGTGGCCACAGTAAAGTGATGGCTGTGCACGCTTGAGTAGCCGCGTGCTTAACAGAGCAGCCATCCGTAACAGGTAGCGTCCGAAGCGTCTGTGCGGCTACGGGAACGGGTGAAGGTGTGTTTCGTCTTTACTCGGTGCGGGGGTAAAGAGCCGCAGCCGTTTCCGTGAAGGCGGGGCCTTCTGAGGGAGCGGCCGTGGCGCCTTTCCCGCCCGGCGGCGCGGCGCTGTTGGCTCGCGGCCGCTCCGCAGCCCGCCAACGGACTCTGGCTGAGGGGGTGGCGCCGGCGGCCCAGTCCTGCGCTGGGCGAGCCCCTCGCTGCCGCCTCGCAAAAGGTCCTCTGCTGTCTGCGGTGGGCAGAGCGGCGCGCTGGTAGGGAGATGGAGTTATGGCCCTGCTGTGCGATGGGCAGCCTGGTCACCCTTGCTGCCCGTTGTTGCTGCCACAGTGGTGCTGAGGCGGGGGGGGGGCATAGGAAGCCTGGAGAATACTTTGTGGAGAGCACCAGTGGGTTGTGTGAGGAAGGGGTGCTGATGGCATGGGGGGCAGCTGTGAGCGTCGTGCCATGTCACACACTGGAGTGCAGCCAGGTGGGGGTGAGGTGGCTGTGGCGGCTCAGATGAACGCAGTCACCCTGGTACTGGGACTTTTCAGACCTTTTAAGCTTAGGCAATGACAGCATTTAGTTCACCGTGACCTGGGCCATAGCTTGGTTCCTCATAGTCATGTGTGGTGTTATCTTCCTTCTAGCGTGGGAGATGCAGAGTCCAGAGAAATGCAGTGGTTAGCTGTGTGTGTTTCTTTGATCTTACTGGAGATTTCAAGGGATGGAGTAGTAATCACATAGGAATAATCCTAAAGAAACTGGAAAAAAAAAATCCCTAATATAAATTCTCTTTCAACTTGTGCTTAAAATTTGGTACTAAAGACTAAACACCACTAATGGCCCAAAACATAGATTTCTCAGACTGCTGCTACACTGGTATCCACAGGTATCCAGATAATTTCTCTCTGAGATGTTGGTATATTTGTCATCCTGAACCCAGTTCGGTGGATTCCTGCATGGGATCTACCAAATGCTATGAGCTTTGCTTCATTATCAACCCAATAATTCTGTGTCATCTCCCTTACTAGGTAGCTAAATCTATTTTTGAAGATTTAAGTGATAATTCATATTGGTCATCTACAGACAGGACAAAGAACACTTTGTAGAAGGAAGTCTGTAAGACAGTAAACCAGATATGTATGTACAAATTACCATATTCTGGCCTTAGTAATTTTTCCTCTAAGTTCAGCAATGTAGAGCTTAATTATATGAGATGTTACTTGAAGCAAAAATACAGAGATAACACACAGTGAAAACAGCACTGAAGAGCATGGTCAGCCTGCAAACCAAAACTGTAACTGTGAAAAGGTTGTATGTGAGAATCAGAACTGATCTTCTGTGTACATCAATGGAAGTAAGTGTTTGCAAGAACAACATCCTGAGTGCTACAAGAGGCAACAAAATAGTAGGAAAGTCAGATTTTAGAAAGGGAAAAGATGTTGCCAGATTTCAGGCTTTTAACAGCTATTGTATACTTTTCAGATAAGGGAGGTATTTGAGTCTTACTTTTGGCAGCTTGATTATACCTATAAACTCTATAGGGGAGGTTAAATTAAATGCAAGTGTTAATGAGTTAGGGAATTGGGCAGTGATTCACTGAGAAAACACTAGAGCATTCCGTAGGAATTTACATTGAGAATGCAGTATGCTTCAGCCACCAGAAAGAACTTTCTATTGAATTTTAAAGAATCCTTCAAGAACTGCATAGTTTGAAGAACAGACTATTTTCATTTCGTATGGCTTTGTTAATATGTACCTGTAGTATTACCATAGCATGGCCCATTCTAACATCATTTCTTCAGTTTCTTTCAACATTTTGATAAAGCCTGTGAAGATCCTTCTTGGAAGATGAATTGTGAAATACAGAAAATGAGGGAAGTTGCCCTTGTTTACCTTGACAGAAGTGGCGGCCTTCAGAAATTTGTGCACGATTGCAAAAAATACAACGGTATAATGCAGTAGTCTGTTGAGTTGATACATAACATTACACGAATCTCTCATTTAGTTTTATTTAAGGTGCTTTTTGCTCCTACAGACTCAAAACAAAGTTACGCTGTTTATCGTTTCATTATTTCAATAAATCCTTCTGATGTTGCTGAACTAGATGCAACTCTTGGAAACTACATTCTTCATAATCCTATACAGGGTGCACAGATTTTTCAGTCAGTAAGTATATGTTTGCAGCAGATAAAAGTATATCTTCTGTGTTTTAACTAGATTTTCTTTCCTAAAAGGAAGTTATTTCTCGATCACAGGTATGCTTCATAGCTATTAAAACATTATCATTAATTGATCAACTGCAGACAGAGGCCCAGGTGAGTCTGTGTTGTTTTCTTCCATTTAGGTCTTAAATTTTTAAGTGTGGTGAAGTATTAACAAATACTATTGTATTAACTTTTCCATTTCCATTTTTCCTTCGGTTGTAGTGTTCCTTGTAATTACAAATGGCTGGAAGTCTCACCCAACCGTACTGCAAGAATTTTGAGATAATAAATACAAAACCAATTTATTGACAGATTTTATGCATTTCTGATGGTTTTTTATAATAGTTCCATATCACACTGTGTGCAAGTAAAGCAAGTTTTTCTTTAAAAAAATCTGTATTTTTACAGTGTTATTGTAACTCTGTCTCTTGTTAGATTAGTATACTGCTGAAACCAACCCATTTGCCACCTTTACCGAGTTATGTTCTGAGTCTTTCTGCGTTTCCCTTTAATTACACATCTCAAAGATTTTATATGTCAGAAGGAATAGCGATTGCAATGGGAACTTTAACAAAATACACACAAGGAGCAAGATTTCTTTGTACTGAGGAAACCTGCCCATTTTCTGAAGGTAGTAAAAAAAAAATCGGTACTGTTTAAGCTTCTAAATAATTTTGGTAACAGAGGCTAAAAATCTAGCATGAAAAAGGCATCTTCCTATGCAGTCGTCTTATGTGCTTTTGTAATGAGCACAGCATGATATGTATTAATTGAAGGCAGGGCACCTTGCTAGTGGTTGCTCAGCATTATTAAATGAGCATAGCTATGCCAGTAATCCCTTTTCCTAATGCTGAAGATAGTTTATATGAGAAAAGATACGTTGCCAATATAATTTAATACATTTAAACTTATACAGTTAAGTAAATTTAAACTAAGTTTAATAAATTAAACTAGTCCAATACTCTTCCCCCCACCCTTGGAAACTGTTCCTGTTTATATAAAAATGCCCCAAAACAGTATGCTTAAGGGACCTGCAAAAGTTGACACAGAACAGTTTTGCTTTAGTAAGTAGCTGACTTACATGGAACTATTTCCTTCAGTGTTACTGAAGTGCTTGTGTCGTGTCAGGATTAAGCCTTAAATTCTTTCAGGCTGTTTTGTTTGCCCCTTCATTTAACAAAGGTCGTAAAATTATAAAAGAGATGTGAAATCCCAAAGTTAGGAGACTGCAGAACAAACCACAATGACACCTTTCTGAGGGCAGGTCCCTGGGTTTGTCCCTGCAACGTGCAGCAGGACCAGCCGCCACCTCCTGGTCAATGGGGCATCCCGTGGTACAGAGTGTTTGAGAGGAAGCACGGAATAGGAATGGATGGTCATCTGAAGAAACACTGGATAACTTTGGAACGTCATTACCAAGTGTTTTAATCGCGTATGTTCCTAATGGAAAATTTAAAACGAAAGCCATGTCCTCATTTTCATAGATTCAAGTATTTTTACTTTTTTTTAGGGTTCAGGTACATAAGAGTGCATCTGCCTGGAGCTACAGAATCTGCCACAGTGAGGAACGATTTTGTGTGTAGTTTGTGTTTGTCACCACTTCAGGAGGACATGAAATTTAGAGTACTTGGTGGTAGGATCTGTGTAGTTTTATTTTTACATCTGTTACTCTCCTAGTTCTGTTGCACAATAAGTAATCAAAATGGGTGAGTGGAAGAAGCCTCAAAATGCACTACTCATTAAAAACAAATCCACAAAAAACCCTCCAAGAACCCCCCCCCCCCCCCCGTACTATTTCTAAGAGACCTAACCTTTTCTTATCCTTTTTTTGAAAGACAAACAAATAGTCGAAATGATTGATGCACAAGTTCTTAATGCTTTGAAGGGATATTCCAATGATAAATCACATTTTACTATGCAGACATTTACACTTTTCTTGAGAGGTAAGCTGAATTTTGGAGTTTTGTCAAAAACGTTTCAAAATTGAACTGTGATGACAATTCCTTGCATTTTCCATATAGGTCCATTTCTCTGGATAAAATGGTGAAAGTAGTAATTTATATTGCAGTGTTTTAATAAAATGGGGACGAGGGTACATAAAATTAGAGAGGGGACTAGATACACAGGTGATTGAAGAGTGCATGTGGCAAAGCTCCTGTGTTCACTTTCACACCTTCGTTTGAAGAAAATCCCCTTTGCAGTATCATTTCCTAACTATTGCTTGTTTTTTCCTCGTTTCTCTTCCCTTTGGTCACGCTGTTTTGTACCACTCTTGCATTTATAACATCCTCCCTCAACCTAGCTGTTTTCCACCTTCCCATCGGGATTCTTGGCTTCTACTATGACTGCCTTCCACTACAAACATGAAATGATTTCTAATGGGAATACCCAACTACAGTCACAACTCACTAGCATACTTCCATCAGTTCTCTTTAAATACACCACTGCTTTTCCAAGTCTGTGGAATTACATGGTTCATTTCTTGAACACTGTGTAGCTCCGAGAGCGTAAGAAACACTTTAAAACTGACAGTATGCACCTGTTGTTGTAAAACAGAGTTTATGGATGAGATACTGAGTCGTGCAGGCATGAAATTTCCACTGGCTTGAGTGATCAGTGATGTTAGACAGAGTCTCACAACTGAGATCCATATTTGGTTGGACCCAACTCATTTCCAAAAACCTTTTTTTTTATTCTTCAAGTGCACAGAAACACAAAGGTGCCCAAAGATATTTGTGTGCCTTTTTGAAATCTGTTTAGTTTGCATCTCTTTTTTTACTTTTTGACATCTTACAGGACAGTAACTCACAATGGTGTCACCACAAGTTCCAGAGGGACAACGCTTCCTTGCAAACAGCTGTCTAGTTTTCAATGCCGAACTAAATGCATCATCCATTCTCTTTAACAGTGATCTGCTTTTCCTTGTGCAGTGTGTCTTCCTTACCTTTTGCACTAGTTATTGTGTGCATCATTTTATTCTAGTCCATTCTGGTGAAGCTGGTATCCAACTGTTGCTTTCTGCAGTTACATCATAAAGTTGAACTGTTCAGAATGAGAAGAAAAGTTTTCTGACCGTGTCTTTAAAACTGATTTATGCCTTAACACATCTGCAGGTTGCTCTCTCACATACCTCCCCCTCCCCCTTCTCTTTTTTTTTTTTCAAATTTCTAGATGAACTGGCCAATAAAATGAAAATAGGAAACCACTACAGGATTATAGGAATTCCAGCCTGTGTGCAAAATGGCTTCCAAGCTACAGCATGTATAGAAGTCAATAGCATACAGCTCTGTAAAGCAAACGGTAAGGAAGCTCCATTGAAAATTGACTTTAAAAGTTGGAAAACCTTCTAGAACAAAATCTTGAGAATTGGTACGAGTTTTCTATTATCTAAAGGTCCAGATTACAAAACCACTCTGGGACATTCCTCTTGCAGTCTGAAACGTATGCTTCCTGTTATTTGAGAATATCTTCTTTTGCCCATTTTCCATGTGTTAAGGAAACCACATAATTATTTCCTGCAGTTCTTCAAATTGGAAGGTACTTTGAAATAATACATTAAATAAACCCACTACTTCAGTTTGTTATTCCTTTCTTATTCCATCAGTTTTAGCAGATGTCTGCTACCTTTTTAGTAGTAAAATTAATAGTGTCAGATGTTTACATTCTGAATTTGTGCTTAGTACATAAATGTACTTTGTAAGTTTTTTATCAAGACTAGAATGATGGTTTTTCCAGTATACCTGCATAGCACTCTCAGTAAGTATTTGTTAACCTGTACTTTGTGTTCACTAGGTCCCTGTTTTGTCAGTGACAACTTTAAGTATCTGCTCTCGCTGACTTCAGGCTCCTGCTGGAGGTTTACTGCCATCCTTGCCAATATCTTTGCTTCTCAAGTTGTGCCACCAGGCACTCACAATACTCTTAAACTTGCAATATTGCTGAGTCTGGTACAGACATGTGAAAGAGAAAATGCAGATTATCTGGATCTGTTGATTGTGACAAGCGACACGCTAGTCATTGATAGGTAAAGAGATTCCTTATTTCTCACACAAATCAGAATTAAAAACATGAGTACTTCTTAGGATAATAGTATCAGCCTTACATGGAAAGCTAGAGGTTGAATTTTAAAAGAGTATTCAGGACTCACAATTTTTATCCCTCAGAGATTTGGTTTTTTTATATCAAGTGGTAAATCTAGATCAGAACTTCACTAATGATAAAGCCACTTAATGCTCTGGTATTGATCTTGGTAAGATTTTATTGCTAGCACAGTTTAGCAGTGCTCAGACAAAACATTCTTCTGAAATCAAAACTGAAGACTGTCCCAGAAGCTAGTAATGATAAAAGCAAAAGCCTGTACTGTTTAAATCCTGTGTCACTTTAAGCCTTTCCATCACAACTTTCTAGCCATCAGCATTTCCAGTTAATAAGCAGTGTGTAAATAGATGCTTACATTCTTATCACACTTGTAAAACCTGTACTGATAAGGTATCAAAAGTCAGGCACATCTGTACATAACGGTCATAAATCTGACTCTTGTTGCCTTCAACAAAATGTTTTTCTGTATTTATGCATATTATGTATTTACTCCTTCACATGACTATAAACTAACACGGTGTCCATGCTCAGCTTTAAATTTCCCTTAAACAAAATCACTTTCTCCTTCCCCAGCGCAAAATGGGGCTTCATTTTTAGTTTTGAAAAAGAGCTTTCAAAGTGGCATGAATTTCATTTTCCTTTCAGTTCAACAAATTCATTAGTATTGTTGTAGAAAAAAAAGTATTCTTAACCATTTAAAAACTTAGCTGTGCTGTCATTTGTACTGTCTTGCATGTGCAAGACATTTATTGCCAGTAGGTTGTCAGAGTAGGCATCTCCTACATCATCTTTCTAATGGCATGATAACCTGTTTACTAATACTTTTTAATTTAAAGTTTTCTCCTGGTTATTAATAGTAGGATAATTGTGCTTTGACATCTTAATATCATTAGGAGCCTTTGTGAAACCAGACAACTTGCAACCTCTTTCTGCCAAGGCACACATAGCACTGGGGGTGAAAAAGAAATGCTGGACCTGCTTTCTCAGAATTGGGATGGAAGAACTTGCAGGTTCCCAGCCTTCCCTTTTTCCCCAAATGTCCAGGATTACTAATCCTCTCCTCTTTTAAACCACTGAAAAAACTTCTCTAGAATGGGTATGGGAGTTAACAATATGGGGTTAAATTATAAGACTTTGGCTTCTTAGGTATCGTTTCTCTTGCAAACCCTGATTTGCCTCATGTTAAAGCTGTAAGGAATACAGTGATGTGGGCAGCTGTTGAAGAGAAGGCTTTGCCTTCTGTGTTTGTATTCAGTTAAGCATTTAGTTTTGACACTGGCTTTACATTAAGAGTGGGGTTTTTGTTGTTTCTAAGTAGTTATAAATACCATTATAAAGAACTTTATGCCATTATAAGGATTGTTCAATCTAAAGAAGACTGAGAGGGGAATCTCATTAACACAAGTATTTAAAAGGTCTATGTCAAGAGTATGGGGTGGCACTTTTTCAGGATGAGGGGTAATGGACAAAAGCTGAAACCCAAAAGGTTTCACTTAAACATTGGAAAAAACTTCTTTCCTGTGAGGGTGAGGGAGCCCTGGCATGGGTGTGGAGTCTCCTTCTTCAAAACCCACCTGGACACATGCCTGTGTGACCTGATCTAGGTGGACCTGCGTTTGCAGGGTGTTGGACTAGATGATCTCTAAAGGTCCCTTCCAACCCCCACCAGTCTGTGATTCTGTGAGAAAGTATTAAATATGGTATGAAGTTGTTAAAGTTTTGAAAACTGAACAATAATTTTAACAGTGGATGACTGACAATCATTTTCTCCTCTAGGCTTCTGAATTACAGCATATGTCTTCTGCCTCGTGGCATACGACACCCACCTTCCAGTGAAATTTTTCCTTCTGTGTCCAAAGATAAACATGGAACTGGACGTGCTAGTATTCAAGCTTGCAGTGCTGTGCTGGCTAAGGGTGGTATCTGTTACATAGGAGACTTGTCTTCGTATAGAAAGGATAAACTTGAACTTCTACAGTCTGGTAATGGCACACCTACTAACAAATGAGGGGACAGAACAAAACACAAAGATGCAAATTCATGGCTGGGTTTGTTCCCCAGCATACAGCCCTCAAGTGTGAAAATATGTCAGCTTTTTTTAATGAGTCTGTGTAACAAACAAGGACAAAAATGCCGAAGTCCTGTAAGGTGACGTTCACTGCACAGGCTGCACTCGAGATCCTTCTTATCACGACAACTGAGTGAAACACAGTCTCATGACTGGTTTCAGATAGCGTGTGTGGGACTAGAGTTTATTGTTAAACTATATGGATTAGCTAACTGATGTATTTTGTCCAATCCTAGTGCTAGAGAGCAGAACGACAACAGTATTCATTCCTGGGAAGAAGTATGGAGAAGAAGCTGACCAACAAGTTGCTGTTCCAGTACAGACCAATTTTTGGGCTTTCGTAGATGTGGATTCTTCCTCAAAGAAACATATACAAAAGGACAACTTTGTAATTGGACAGATGGTAAAGCCCATGCCTTGTTGTGGCAGTATCTGTACTATAGCAGTCATTTCTGGGTTTGGTCATTTCAACTTATACTGAAAACAATCACATCTGTTAGTATTTTCCAAAAAGTCACAAGTGAAGTGGCTTTAAGTCAAAGTATCTTTCAAAGTGAGCTAGCTTTCCCAAAAGCAGCTATCACTTATTTTGTTCAGAATAAACTTTGACAAGCTACTACTGGACCAAAATTTTACCATGTCTATTGTAGGCAATTCCCAAGCTAATCTTGCAAGGCCTTGTATATATGGATGGGGAACACTTCAGGCTGAAAAAGCAGTGGTGTTTATGCAAACTAATTGTGCGGAGGTTTTTCTTCTTCTGGGTCTTTTCTTCAGGACATGAGTTTGATTCCAGCTAATCTTCTGGATGGCTTTGGGCTTTTGATATACAGCGAGTTTCCCTCGTGTCGACTGTCCTCTCCTCTGGTACGCCATATCTTGAAAAAAGCCATTAACCCTGAAGCCATGCTGTACAAAGTCTCACAGCAGTTCAGAATGCAGGATTATGAGGAGGTAACAGATACTACTCCACTCTATCACCCTGTTTCTGGAATCAGAAGGTTCTCTCTGCATTCTGATGCTCATTTTAAAACCCATTATTACTCTCTTCCCTTCCCTTCCCTGTCTGTTCCCCACCTCCATTCCCACTAGCACTAGGAGTGTCATTGATAAAATCAACTTCATTCTTTAAAAGGCCAGCATAATAAATTGTTTGACCAGAATAGCTTACCAACAGTAGTAAAACTTAGTATTATGTTCTAAATAGGGTCAGCATCTCTGGTGTCATTCCAGGTTATTCTGTGTGATAACTGATAGATGCTTTGCACAGCTGGTGACAGGCATCTTTATAAAAACTATTGGTGGAATACGTTGCCCAAACTATATTACTATGCCCTCTGCTATGTTTAAAAGATGTGAAAAATGTAAATTCTTTACTTTCCAGTTCAACATTTAAAACATATACCACCCTCTGTCTCTAGTTTATTTTGTTTGCTAAGAATCTTCATGTTGAACTGAGCTCAGAAGCAGAAAGCCTCATTCAGGGCTACTACCTCGCAAGTCGCAGAGTGAGAAGAGATTCTGTTCATGGATCAACATTATCAGCATCTGCACTAAAACTTCTGTATGTCCTATGTTTCTTAGTACAGAAAACATCTATGTTTTGAACAGAAACGGTGGTAACCTGCTCACAAGCTTGTGTGGAATAAAAATCTAGTCAAGTCTCAAGTTTGGGAAAGTAAAAGCATAAGGAATCTTATTTACCATTTATAGATTGGTATTGCAACAAACCCTCAACTTTTAAGAACTGCTAGGCAACAAAAGAGCGATTGAAGAAACAATTACCACTATTAGGGCTGTCTAAAAGCTTTGTATTACACAAATGCAAAAATAAAAGCATCATTAACAGCAGATAATATGCCAAGTGCCACTGCACACCAGGCTGTGCTGTCAGCAGTTAAGTGTAACTGCACAGTATTTGGGGGAAGTTTCCACAGGTGAAGTATGGAAAAAACCCCCACCTGCTCCAGTGTCATTTTTTGATTTACGAAAGTACCCAAAACAAGGCAATACATACTGCATTCATGTCTGCAACACTTATTTGACATGCTTATATTCATCTCTTAGAATCTCACTATCTAAGGCTCACACTAAACTAAGTTTAAGGAAGAAAGTACTTGAGGAAGATGCATTGATTGCCATCTTGTTACTTGAATCATCTCTTACCCTAAAACATGGTAAGTAACGCAACTCCAGTCTTTCATCTTAGGTGCAGAGTTTTCATGTGTCAGTTTGAAAACAAAAGTTTGTATCAATTGATTTTAATAACAGTTAATTTAAAATCATAGTCCTGAAGTGCTAAAAACTGGTATTAAGAGTCCCAGTGCCTTTACAGTGGCTTGAGGCATTGCTTCTCTGACGTTGGTCCAGGTTGTACTAAAGCCAAGTTTCCCTCCCTGGGGAAATGGAAGACAAGGCTGGGTGGGGGGTCTTTTATCTATCACCAGAATCAGATTTGTTCACACAAAAATTTGGCAGAGACACAATAATTATGATGTAACACTTAAAAATGGTAACACACAACTTGGCAATTGCCAAGTCATCTGTGTCACGAGACTTTTTTTCCTTCCAAGTCCTAGCAAAGTGTGAAGTCTTTTAGCATGTCTTGCTTTCCTCTTTGTCTAGGCAAGTCTGCATTATGCATAGCACCAAATCCTATATTTCCATTTGACCTCACTGATGAAAACTCCCTGCAACAGAGAGATGGTTACCTCATGGAGTGTCATCAGCAACTGCTCAAGTTTATTGGTGCCTATGGCCCAGGAATGCACATTAACACTAATGAAGAGTAAACTTTACTCTGTAAGTAAAGCCTGAAGCTTCTACTTTGGGTTTTTGGAGAGACTGCAGTTAGAAATACAAAAATATTTAAAATTTCTGCTGTGTGAGAGCGTTCACTGCTATTTTGCTAAGGAATAAAGCATAGCTGACAAGACAAGTTTTGTGACAGTGTTGGAAGGCAGGAATGACATCTCCATCCTGGGAAGCCACAGTCTCAGAATAAAGCCACCTGGGAACTTCCTGGCTACCACTGCTCATCCACAGTTAAGTGACAGGAGTACAAGGATTCTAGTAAGATTACAGCTATCAAACCATGAGTTCAGAATCTAATGTTTCAACTGCATGAGCTCTCTGCAGTTGTTGCTTCTTTTTCAATGCCAGTGAGAGTTAAATAGTTTCAAGTACATTAAAACTCTTGTTCTACTGTCAGCTAGCTTTCTTAAGTTGTTATGCCTGTTTTATAGAAGCATCAACATACTATTCCACGTCTGTGTCTTAGTTTTACATCACAGCTACATAACATTAAACCACAATGCCACTGTGTTCCTGCAGTCTGAAAAGAAAAACCCCAAACCACAAGAGTATTTCCCCATTACTTTATACACACTGCAGGGGATGGCAGAACCCTACAGAAAAGTGAAAAGTTACTAGACATGCTGGCAGGCAGCTCAGGTCAACTCCACTGCAAAAACAACTGTAAAGAAGATGTAGAGAAGACGAGGTGTCTGAGCTAGAGTGTGTTTCTCCCAACCACAAACTTTCCAGTACTTTATTCTTCCTAGAAAGAATATAGCAGTAGACAGAATACTGAGCAAGTTTCCCATCCCAGATGTTACAAAAAAAGCAACAAAAACAACTGCCTAGACTTCCTGTCAAATCCAGACCAGCTGGACACCAAGGGCTTGGTGTGACTCCTACCCAGTAAGTCATCCAGCAGGGCCATGGTGCTTCTGTTCACAACCTCAACAGAAAACTACACTTACTGAAAACAGAAATTCCAGATTTTCTATGTATGCACGTTGCTTTGGAGATCAACAGAGAAACTGCCACCACTAACATTGTAAACACTCATTTACACAAGATAACACAAGTTTTCCTGTATGTCTTAACGCATGATTTATTCAATTTTCATCCATTTGTTACATAACTCTAAGTTCCAAGAGTTTGCACAAGGCCACTTCCCTTTCTCGAGGGATGCTCTCACCCAAAATCCATTCAAGGATTATTCACACATTTTCCCCAGAGCAACTCCTCTGCCGTACTATTGAATCAAGCGGGATTTCTGAGGAGCAAGAAAGGCCATCGCTGCATTTCCAAGGGCAGCAGAACTCCACATGTCAGGCTCCTGTTTTCAAGCTAAAAAAACCAAACATTTTTAAAATAAGTGAGTCAGTTTTCTTGTATCCCTATCAATTTGCCACAAAGTCATTAATATTACTGGCACTTCAGATTCAAAGATACACATCAAAAACCACTCAGATGGGTAAACGGCAAAGATTTCATCATCATGCCAGCAAAATTACTCCTACAACAGACTTGAATGGAGTCCCTTGACATAAGGAGTTAAGGTATATCCTTAGAAAACAATTCTGCAAAAAGGGCAAAGCTTTTTATCCTCCCTCCCCAGCTTCTCCCCATGGTGTTCTAAGCAAAGATTAGAAGACTAAGTAGTAGTTGAAGTAAAGGACAGCAAAGGCAGTCAGTAGTGCAGAAGGGTCCTTGGCTAACAGTCCCCAGTGCCAGCTGACAGCAGCCAGCAGAGCCCTGCCAGGGAGCAGTGCCACAGTGCACTAACAATGCGACTTACTTTCTCCAACAGCCACCCTCCCAGATGTGGCTGGGCTCTGCTGTCAGCTGCATGTGCACACCTGCGGCTCCAGAACAGCAGAGCAGATCACCTGGTGGTGTAGCACCTTGAAAAGAAAAACATAGAATCAGAAATGATAGTAGAAAAAACAGAGGGGGAAGGTCATGCTGCTCAGGTGGCACATCAGATACAACAGTGTTGCTCATCACAAAATTCAGTTGGGTAAACGGCAACAAGTCCTCATCACCATGCCACCATACACCCCCTTCCCTCCCCAACTCCAAGGCTGCTGCCATTTCCTTGCATGAGACACAACGGCATGTGGCACGTTTGTCTCAAGAGCTGCACTTCAATAAGTCAAAGTAGACCTTGTCTTTAACAGTTAAGGGCAGAAAGGATTCAGTATAGGCCAAGAAAACAGGAATAAAAGCTCTTTTTGAACACAAAAATGCAGGGCCCTCTCTGCCATTGGAGCTGAGGCTAGATGACAGGTATCTGTCTATAGGTGAAGTTCACTGCCACTGTTGCCTTTCCCTTTGGGATAAATTCCAGCAGACTGAGCCAGTCAAGTGCCAGCAGGGATGGTCATTTGAACACACTGCTTTTCAGTTTAGCTTTCACTTCCAATGAGCATGTCACCTGTTAATTCTTCAAAGCATAAGTCATGTTTCTCGCCCCAGTTAAAAACTAGACTCAAAGCCTCTCCCCTCCAATTCCTTTGAGATTCTCAGATTGTACCTGCTTTGTTCTGGGGAGAAAGCCTTAGAGGCCACATAGCCGTCCCAGTATCTTTTGCTAGGATTACAGGCTCTTAACCCTACATGCAAACAGTCGTTTGCCTTCCTGTTCCATACATAAGAAAATTTACAAGCCATAGAACAGCTTCAGAACTGCAGACCTGGGTTTCAGGAGGCTTTCCTCAACATTTTTATACGTACAAAAAGAAATAACTACTTCAATAGCTCCAGGATTCACGTGACATCTTTCTGCTCACAAGGTAACAGCAGGGCAGGGTCCAGACAGAAGATTCTCAAAGCCAGTAACAAACTCATCTCTGAACTCCACTTGCTGCCTGCAACAATGAAAAGAGATAAAAGATGTTTGATTGGGAGAACTCCACTGCTGAACCAGCAGCAGAACCATTCATCAACATTTCTCTAGGGAAAAGTACACCAGTTGAAGAAATATCAGCCCACTGAGCAGTCTCTGTGCTGGTTCAATCATTACCTGGGAAGAAAAGCTACAGGCAGCATCAGTAGAGAGTGGGGTTAAATATGGGCACAACCATTTTACCTGAAACAAGTCCCAAGACAAAGAACAACCAACAGCAAGACTATGGCACTGCTGCAGAGGAGCAGCTGTCTCTGGGGAGAGGAGCATCCTAGCAGGGTACAGCCTTCAACCCTGGTTCAGGTGCTGCACTCTGAGGAACTTGCTGATGTGTTCTTCTGTCAGCTGAACTAAGGTCAGCACGGACGCGAGGGTCTGGGCAGGACAGCATTGCTGCGGAGACTGCCGAGACCCCCAGAGCCCTGCCCCTGCCAGGACCCACGGCTTTGGATCTGTGTTTACAACCCAAACAGGGCAGAATCAGGGTCACCATACACCACGTGCTGAATTCCCCAAAGGTAAAAAAGGCAATTTATCTTTAAAATCGGGACAAGCATTGGCTGATTAAATGGTTATTAGCAAAACCAAGTCTCTTTGGATGCTCGATATGTCATTATTTCGAAGACCTGATGACCCTGGAGACACCTCAACCACCTCGGCTTGCCTGTGGAGTGGCACATACTAATTATGTCCACCTCGGTGTCCCCAGACAGGCACGGGACCCCTGACAGCCTGCGGGGCCAGGCAGCCTCAGCTGCTGCGGGGTCGTTAGCACACGGCGCCCACGTTCGGCACCGGCGCCCCGGCGCAGATAAGGCAGCACTGTGGTGACTGCCGCAAGCCGTGGCTTATGCTCTTTAGGGAGCAGTGCCGGCAAGCCAGCCCCTACATTCTCGAGTTTATAGTCTTTAACTTGTCAAAATCGAGTTTCTCACACGAAACAGCAGAGGACATTTCTAAACCTTCCAAGATCACAACGGGAAAACTCACTCGACTGTTCGGACGAGCGTGTGCTGGGGCCGACGAGCTGCTCAGGGAGGCGGCGGCAGCCGGCTGCAGCCGAGGCGGTCGGGGCGCTCCTGCCGCCCTGCGGGAAGCGGGCCGCCGGCCTGCCGCTGCCAGAGGGGCCGCACGGCGCGACTAGACCCAGCGGCCCAGGCTACCGGTCCGGCACCGGAGGCTGGGGCGCTGCCGGAACAGCTCACAAGCTCCGGTGTCACCGTACGGCGGCAAGCCCCGCCGCCCCCGGGCCAGCCCCCGCCGCCAAACGCTGCCGGGGCCGCTCGGTAAGCCCCTCGCCTTGCCAGGAGCTCCGCCGGCCTGAGGCGCCCCGCCACACACGCCATGGCCCCGGGCGCGGCGCAGTGCGGCCACTCACCCCTCCCGAGGGCCGCAGGGCGCGCGGAAAGGACGGCTGCGCGCGAGAAGCCCATTAAATAGGCCGCGCGCCAGGGGCGGGAAGGCGCGCGGCAGCACGGCGGCGCTTTGCGGCGCTTGGGGCGGCGCCTGGGCCGGAGCGGTGGCGCCGGCGTTGTCCGGCCCGGAACCAGTGGCCTGGTGCCCGGTGCCGTGCGCGGCAGCAGCTCGGAGGCCGGCGGGGAGGAGGGAGTCGGGCTCTCGGCCGCCCAGGCTGTGTCCTCACAGGCCCGCGGGGGGCACGTACGCGCTCCCGCGCCTCGGCTTTCCGCTCTCCCGCCTTCCCCGAACGGCCCGCGCCGTTCGGACCGGCAGCAGCGGGGACTCTTTGCCAGCCGCTGTACGGGTGTTCTGTCCGGGATTCAACCAGAGGAACACCCGCGGCGGCCCAGCAGGGCGGTATCACCACGAAAAGTTTATTCCAGGCGAGTTAAGAAAGTAAGCGAGGCTCCCTGAGGTGGAAGCAGCTCCGCTCTCTTTCTGGGGTGTTTTATATACAACCGTATTCTTAAAGCCCTTTTCTTAAAGCCCTCCGTTCTCACTGAATAATCTTGTCTTGCAGAACTCAGAGCCATGGAAAAACCACCTTTTTGGTGTTGTCGTTCTCTAGTTTACACAAGCACAATGAGCACTTTGTCCTAAAGGCCCCTAAGGGAAGGGGAAAAGAGAGGAGTGTTTGGCAGGGCGTGTGTGAAAGCAATGCGTGGCTGGAGGGCGCAGTGTTGGAGTTACAGCGGTGTGTAGGAGGGAAAGAAAGATGTGTAGGCAGCAACAGGCGGGTGATTCGCACGTGGCCCTGTGAAGTTTACCTGACCCATCTCTCTGAAGGAAAAGCTGTGAGGCCCTCAGGGGGTTTGCTGAGATCTTTCTTTAAGGTGCTTCATGCAAAACGGCTGTTTTTGCTAGTAACTTGTAAACACCATCGATTTTGATTCCTAAATGCACTCCTGTTTCCAAGCCAAGGCCAAACTTACATTTCAGTACACAGGGGTACGAACTGTTCCAAAGAAACACTCCTGGAAAGCCTTGCTGCTACCTCACACTTTCACCTTACCTCACTACCATCACCTTTACAGCTCCTTCATAGCTCCTCATGTCACCTTTACAACTCCTCGTAGCTCCTCGTGAATAACTCCCAAGTACAAAGCTATCTCAAGAGGCTGTGGGAACCCACTCTGTACTGCTATGGGAGGCAAGTATGGCTCCTTTAGTTAAGTCACTCCTCTTCAGGTAACAGCTGATACTTGTCTCTGCCAAACTGTCTTTTTAAAAGTACATACTGTTTTCCGTGAAATACAGTACTTTGTGTGGTTAAAGGGTGTTCTGGCTATGTAATTCTTGTAATAAACCACTTAGAAGAGTTTCAATCTCTCTTCATTTCAACTATGGAAAGTATTTCTGCTATTTAAAAGAATAACCTTGTCAAAAGCTCAGAATAGTGGAGAGCAGTCCCAAATTTTACCACACTTTACATCTCCCAACATATTCTGAGTGGTTTTTTCCTCTTTCTAAATGGCTCTGCTAATTTTTTATGGACGTCTCCACAGCAGAGGGCTGGTTTTCTGTGACACTGGACACTCAACACGCCATGAGATGCAGTGAAAGTCTCAGCACCTCTGAAAGACCTCCCAACTTTGGCTCCAGAATGAAAGCGAGACCATGATTTTTTTATAGATATACATATAAAGGTAGTTCTTGCTAGTACATGTGTTCTCCTTTTCTGCCAAATGTCATTTTGAAATGTAAACTGTGAAGAAGGCCTCAGAAAAAAGTTACTGTAAATGCTGAACGTTGCTGTTAGGAACTGTCTGTCCCATACAATCAGAAACTGATACAGATTTTGCGGCTCCATAAGTATACGATGTCCAATGAATAATATTTAATTAAATGCTTACCTCAGCAATAACAAGCGATATGAGAAGTACAGTGTTTCACGGGACAGATACATCAAATAGCATTTGTGCATTTAGTTTCATCTTTTCTTGCCTAAATGTATATGTTTTAAGCAAAACATGTGCTATGAACAAGCCAACTCTTCGGGTTTATTTGCTTCAATGCACGAACCTGCTAAAGGACAAGATAAGGGACCTGGAGCAGAGCAGTAGCTGCACTGGGGTAACGCTGCAACACATATTAAACCCCGTAACATGCAAAGCAACCGCAGGAATCACTACAAGAAGTAACGGCAGAGTGGTTTGTGGTTGTAGCGCATTGCACCCTCGGCACGCAGGACAGATCTCAGCACATTTTTTACTGGAGGTGAACGTGCATCCATGTTTTGAGGAGTAATGGCCTACATTTCAGATGATGGGTCAGATGAAGCCCCAACCCGAGGACTGTGGTCAGTGGGATTTCTGCCATCAACTTTGAGCAGCAAAGACAGCACATGCAGGATGTCAACCGTGATTCTTAGACTTTGCCTTCCACCTCAGCCTGGACTGCGCTGCCCTTGGCCAGTTCTGCATCTCCCTCTGTTGTAACCCCTTCCCCACTTGTCCCCGAGGGGCTGGGGTTACCAATGCCACCAGCAGCTCTGCCTCTGTGGCTGCCCTTCATGTTAGTGCTGGCTGCACTCACCTTCTCCCAGCCCCTGAGCTCAGAGCCCTGCAGTCTCCTCTATGATAAAAACCCATGATACGTCCCATTAACTTAATGAGGTATTAATTACATTTAAGATTTGATTCCTTCTCCTCTACAGACAGTATTTCTGGAATTACAGTTTGTCTGTAGATAAGTTTTAAGTTAAATATATATAAGGTGTGATTAATAAATAAGTTTTTAATTATTGTTTTCAAAGCGAGGCGATTAGATTTGTGAAGCTGTTGATGTTTCTCCTTGGTTCGCGCCGTCTCCTTGCGCCGAATGAGTCAAAAACTGTCCCGTGGCTCCGATGTATAACCGGGAACGCATCGGCCACTTCTGCAAGACAAGAGACAAGCACAGTGCTGAGTCAGACAGACAGGAGCGCTGCGCTCTGGGTGCCACTCAGCAAAGCCCTAAGGGTTGGTGGAATCACAGCACATGGGAACAGGAAACACACTTGCTATCGTCAGAAAATTCCCCTCTTGTCACTTGTTGGAAGATGTCGTGAGAAGCTGGGTAAGGGAACCCTAGCCTGAATCTTTTCTTTGGTAATTAATCATGAGGCACAGCTCCCAAAGTCTCTCATGACCAAACAGGCAGGAGCAGGCCGTGCTGATCTGTCATCACAGTTTGCACAGTGGATGCTCTGTTGATAGGATAAAACACGGCATTCCTCTTTATGCTGCCAGGGATGCTCTGGGGATACAGAGTAGTGGAATTGGTAAGGATGGAAAAGACCTTTAAGATCATCGAGTCTAACACAGCACTGCCACATTCACCACTAAACCATGTCTCATGTACCACATCTACACAGCTTTTGAATATCTCCAGGGATGGTGACTCCACCACCTCCCTGGGCAGCCTCTTCCAGTGTTTAACAACCCTTTCCATGAAGAAATCTTTCCTAACATCCAGTCTAAACCTCCTCTGCTGCAACTTGAGGCCATTTCATCTTGTCCTGTCACGTGTTACGGGGGAGAAGAGTCCGACCCCCACCTCACCACAACCTCCTTTCTGGTAGCTGTAGTTCTCTATGAGACCTATGATATGGCCTCAGCCTCCTTTTCTCCAGACTGTGACCACAGGGACTGCAGCTCTGTGTGCACATCCATTCATGCCAGCTGCCCCTCCAATACTGGCCACAACGCAGGGGCTGCTACAAGCTGTGTTAAAGGGAATTCAGTATAATTGCTGCTTGGCGATACCACCTTGCTCTTTGTCAGCTCCAATGATTTCAGATGGGATGACTCCTCTTTCCATTCATTGGTTATTGGAATTCTGTGATTCTGTGACTCATCAGTTACTTTGGTGTTGAACATGTCTTCTCATAGCTCACGTTTCTTAACTCAAGCAAAATCCTGACTACCACCAGCCCTGCAGTAAGGGTGGCTACAGTGGGGTGTCCTTCCCCTGGGAGGAAGCATCGAGGTGAGGTCCTTAGAGAGGTGGACGTTTGACAAGACTTGTCATACACATCAGATGCAAATATAAACAAAACACAGCCAGCAAGCTGTTCCAAAAGAATACAGTTTAAGGAGCTTTTGGGAACAGGCTAACACCTTTCCTCCAAGTAGTGAAAGAGAGCTCTAAAAACTAGCAGGGCTTAATACTGCAGTTAAATCTCAGCTCTTCTATTTAAAGACATAATAAAGCAGCAGCACATACTCCCTTGGAAAGACTGTACTGTAAGTCTTTTTATTTCAAGAATGATGTTATGAATTCATCACCAATAAAACATCTGAGTCTAAAGTCATTAACCATATTTTGTGTTCTGTGTACACACAACTGTGCTTGGATATCTGACTTTCCTCATTATTTGTATTTACTGTGCTTGAAATATGAGTGCAGTTAAAGTCCTTATCTCTACTGCTTGTCTCATATCCTGCACTTTGGGGTGGTTTTTTTCCAAGCCTGTACAAGGATTTGCCTGTAACACTTCTAGTGCCAGCTAAAAAAAAAAATATAATTTACTACCAGGAATATTAGAAAGATTGGTTAGACTCAAAGAATCTTTATGTAACTCAATACAGGTAAATGGTACATAAATAAGATCATAAAAAATAATTGCTAGGTGAATCCAGCATTGCTATATTCCAGTAGCCTGGGAAATGTGTGTCTGGATCATTTAACTGCTGTAATGACTCTTCAAAAGCATTTTTCTGCCAGCAACAGTTGGCAGCCAATAAAAAGTACCATGAGACCTGTGTCCTTTCACTCTGACCAAGGGAACTAACAGAAGCTACTTAGAAGTTCTTTTGAGATACATCACTATATTTTCTTTCCTTAAATTATAGCCATCTTCTAATTGATGTACCGGTTTTGCTTTTTCAGTAAGCCCACTAATCATTCAAATGGCCTCAGAAGCCTACGTTCACATCATGCTTTTTACAGCAACCTACGCTGTGAACAAGAAACTCTCTGTGAATTAGTCACTTCATAGGAATTAGAGATTACTTCACAAATTAATCTTAATTAAATCATTCTGAATTCATCAGAGTCTTTAAAAAAAAGAAAGAAAAGGAAAAAAAACCAAGAAAAACACTCCAGTGCTCTAACTCACTCCCTGAGACCAGAGCCAAAGAAAATATCCCGCGGTATTTGAGTCCCGTCAGTCACTGAGCAATGCATTTGAAACCAGTTTCCAGCCCCAGGTCCTCTCCAAGAGCAGCTCCCCTCTCACCTCCCCTGTGCCGTTTGTTTTGGATGACGGGAAAGAGGGAATACCAACTAGACGAAATAAATGCATCAGAAGAGCACTCTCATGGAAGGAATTAGCAGGTGGCCAGTAATTAACATCACCTTTTACACCTCGGCTGCCTTGGCAGGAGGGCCAAAGCAAACCCTGCCACGGCTACACTCAATGCTGTGGGACCACATTTTGCCTGACCACGCACTTCCCCCCTGCTGCCACCTCAGATGAGTTTGATGCGGGACCAGTTGGGGACCCAGAAGGTGCCTGTACCCCTCTGCATTCACTTCCAGGGGACTGAGTCCCACTGGGTTTGGACTTCGCACTAGATTCCATGTTTTTGTGCGAAGGTTCTGAAGCTGGAGGGACAAAGCCAGTGAGCTCCAGGGCATTTCCAGCTGGCCCCTAGCACCCAAGAGGCATGGTTAGTCTAGGCACTCTTTAGCAAGGTAAATAAGCTTGAGATCTTTAGTTTCATGCAACCACCTTTAACGCAAATTTACTTCTTCACTGAGAGAACGCGGCACTTGTTCCTCAGGCTTTCCTACCTTGACAGGGTGGAGGTATCCATCCCCTCGCAGGGTACTCAAGTTCTCTCCCGGCGACTCTTCCTCATCCTGAAGGCTGCGAGTGAGGTGTGCGATATAGGTGGTGGCCAGGAGGAGCACATCCAGCTTGGAGAGCTTGGTGTCCGGCGGCACGGAGGGCAGAGTCTTCTGCAGCTCGAGGAAGGCGTGGCGCAGGGTCTGAACCCGGCTGCGCTCCCGAGCGGCGTTAGCGGCAGCGGGCCTGCCCGCGGGGGCCCCGGCGCGCTGCCCGGCCACCGACGGCGGGCAGCAGCTGCTGCCGGCAGCGGGACGCGGCGGGGAACCGGGCTCCGCACCCGGGACGGGTCTCTCCTCGCTGCTCTCTGCCAAGCGTCCGCAGTCCATCGGTGACTTCCCAGCGGGGAGGGGCCTGAAACCGACAAGAGCATCCCTAAAGCCGCCCGCCGCGGTGCGCCCGGGCACACGATGCCTCGGAGCAAAGATCGGCAGGCGCGCGAGTGCTGCTCGTGCCAGGGAAAGCCCGCATGCAGCTGTGCCAGCTGCTGCTCCGCTCGCTGCTTAGCGATCAGATCTCACACGCAGGTACAGAAACAGAAGTTGAACTTTGCCCAAAGGCTGGTATCTAATGGGAGGGAGTGTTGACAATTTTACACATAGAAAACTTTTTGAGAAGCTCAGAGATCCCTTCTGAGAAAACCCCACAGGCAACGTGGGGCAGCACTGCCACAGTAGTTCCCACTCACAACCAACTAAAAGTAAGGCAAAATGTGATTTATTTTAAAAAGATATTATTTGTATAATTTGGCATGTGGGACTGTCTATATATTTTCTATTTAGCTGCAATAATTCCATCAACAGTCTTAGAGGTGCTCGGGGCTCCGTGGATTACAGAAAGAAAAGTAGGGATTTAAGATGCAGCGGTGAGTGAAGCCATAGCACACAGTACTGAGCGGCTTTCTGAAGGGCTAAACTCGGTCCATGATTTTAAAAGACCGGGAACCAACTTCTCCTGTCCTCCCACCCCTAATGTAACTAAAAAAATTCCCACACTTATCCTTTATCTTCTCCATTTTCAAACTTTAAACATATCCTGCAAGCTGTAATTTGGCCATTGGGGGGCAAAAGAACCTTTTAAAAAATGACAAAAAAAACTTTTGAGCACAGCTGAAAATAATGACCGCAAGGTCTTTCCCCAGTTCTCAGCAGAGACAGTCAATCAGCTCTGCTTCCAAGAAAACTCAGTCCTTTAATTCATTCAATCACAGAGTAAAACGCCATTCAACAACATTCCTCGAAGTGCAGCCCTTCCTAGTTAGAGTAATACCTGAGCCGCTGTCCTCAGCCACGCAGCCCTTGGAGGCGTCGCAGATCCCGACTTTCACGGCTTGGCAGCAGCTGTTTCTGTGATGGCCCAGCTAGACAAAAAGGGCATGAACAAGTCACTGAAACTTTTAATTTCATTCAAACACTACATGATTTTAAAAATTTAAACAAAATCAATACATGTAAATGACCTAAAATGATCTAAATTTATAGGAATTAGGCCTTGATTTTGCAAAGCATTTCAACCACACGCTGAAGTCTCACTGACGTCCCTCTGTAATTGTGGCTGGTAACAGTAAAAAAACCCAAGACAATTAACTAAGACAAAGATTTCTAGGAGAGAAGAGGCAAGGTTTCCAAAGAATCCTTTTTGTAATGCTCTGATTTGATGGTATTTAGAAAACATGATTATTTCAGGTGTTTTATTGTGATTAATTTGCTGTTAATCAGGCTCACAGAGTTTTATCAGGTAATCTTCCCTTAAATAGTAGCACAATTTGGCCTTGAAATAGTTTGTGAATCACTCAGTGTGTGTTAGAACTATAAACCAAAGGGGGGGAAAAAATCTCATTATTTTTTTTATTGTGACCTTTATGACCAAGATAAAATACACTTCACATTAAGTTTACATGTCCTTGTCTTGACTGGGAGCTGAAAAATGGTCTTGCAATTGGCTATTTCTTTTAAACTAAGTTCCCACCTGATTTATTTTCTTCTTGTATTGTCTCATTGTGTTAAGGCACAGTCAGATATAGATGCATTTTAATGGAAAAGAAAATCATCATTATTTTCATTGCAGAGTCAAGACAATCATGAAAACTAGTAGAAGAATCTATCAGTTTATGGTTATCAGCAAGACTTCTCATTTGCCATCCCATCGAAATCCCTCGGAAATGAGGATGCCTTCCCTGGTTGCCAGAAGAGTCCGAATTACTCAAAGACACAGTCAGACTGGGTTAGCATAAATACTTGCTTGGCTACTGATGTGCAGGACTAGGGCTGCTTTCACTGCAGTTTTGATTTTGGTGTATAACCAGGTTTAGAATGCCTGTGTGACATACAGTACATAGAAGCACACATACCTAAAAACCTCATGTCCTCGGCTGCCCCTCAAAGTAGGAGCTTCCCGTGTAGGAGCTTTACATCTACATGGGAAGAAAACCTGGGCCTATAGAAAAAAAAGACAAAATCTCAGCCGTGGAAAGAAAACATTTCCCTCTGAATTAGTTTCTTAACAATTCCCAACAAATCCAAACAGCAAATGTCCCGGGAAAATCTGCTGCGCCGAAGCACAGGGTCTGCTGTAGGTGTGTACATGTGTGTAGCCAAAAAGTGCTGCTTCCTTTGCCACGGGAGTGTTCCTCAGGCGCTAGGGCTGAGCAGCTCTGTCTGCTGCACACTCTGTGAACCGAGGACTTGCCCAGACCTCGCGGTCCAAAGTAACTGTTGCTGAAAACCAAATAAAACGCCTCTGGGCATCAGCCAGCTTCCATATCACCTCCTTTACAATTTTTACAAGGAAGAGGCTTGTTGTTTAAGGCAATTGCAATCACGTTTTTGCAAACGCCCATTAGCTGCCCGGTGTGTGGAGAAACCTGGAAATGGGGGTGTCAAAGTAAGAGTATTTCTATTATTTCTAAAGCATTTCTGTTGCGGTATTTCCAACGCAAGAAGGTACATTTTCTGGGTTTTGCATGACATTTCAAAGACGTGGTCGGTTTTAAATCTAATTAGTTCACCACAGAAAACAGTACAACACTTATTTTAGTCTTACATTCCACGTGACTGAAGCGACGATGAAGGCAACCTGCCCACACGGAGAAGGAAAAGACGGGAAACGCCACAGCAGAGCACACGAACTGAAAGAAACAGGTGGAAACCTCCGATAAACTTGTTCGCAGCCTTTTCAGTTGTTCCTTGGAGAGAAAAAAAAAAAAAACAGAGCGAATTTGTATTATTTTGCATCGGTTTTAAAAAGACCTTGCCCTTTGATTAACTCCGGTAAGAGATAACGAAAACACTTTCTCTGAAGCAGCGAAATCGAGACTTGCCTGTCGGTGCGCGGAGGATCCCTGCCGCCTCCCGGTCCCGCACCCCGCCGAGTGGACCCGGCTCCCTGCGGCCTCGGGGCGACCGAGAGGAATCCCGCAGTTCCCGGACCGGGGATGAACTTACCGGTGCGGTGCGGGACGGCGCTGCCCGGCGAGGCCAGGCGCTGTCCGGGGCGGCCCGGCGCGACCAGCCCCGCGACGCCGCTTATAAGCCGCGTCGAGCCGGGTCGTACTTGGCCGCCCGGCTCCCCCCGCCAGCCCGGGCGGCAGCACCCGCCCCTTCCCGGGCGGGCGGGTCATTAATCATAGAGCTGTCGGGGGGCTGCCTTGCACGACGCTTCCCCCCCGCCGCCCCTGGCCCCGGCAGCACCCGGGGGCGGTCCGGGGCTGGTGCGGGTCCGGGGGCGGGCCGGGGCTGGTGCGGGTCCAGCGGCGGGCCGGGGCGGAGGGAGCGGCCGCGCCGCCGCTCTTCCCGGACGCGATGTTTTAATTGGGATAAAGTAACGGTTTCGAAGGAGGGGGAAATTCAGTCGCTAGGCTGGGGGACCCCGGCGGCGGCTGGCTGGGAACGAGTCCCTTCTCTCCGCTCCGCCGCCGCTGCCCGGGCTCGCCGGGGGCGTCGGGGCGGTGGGGCAGTGCGTGCCCTGGCGAGGCTCGGCTCCGTCCCGCAGCCGCGGGGCAGCGCGGGGGGCCGCAGGAAACACCGAGAGCTGGAACGGTGAACGGCGAGCAATTAAAAATTAGTAACGTTAATCAGAAGGGACGGTCAAAATAAATACCGAGGGTATAGAATTAGCGCAGAAAAGCATTCTGAACGAAGCCTGATAGAGCGATAACGGAGACACAATAAATCAAGCCTCGGGAGCAGTAGAAAAACAAAGTCCGGGCGATTCGTTACCGATTGTGCAGCCAAGAAAATTAAGGACTTAATCTTTAGCGATAATTGGAAATTGCGGGAATGGATGATTTAGGGGTGGGATGGACAAGGCTGACTAGGACCCGTCGGGAGATGTCGGCAGTGGCCCCAGCCGGGCACTGCCCCGCATCACTCCCGGCCCCGGCAGCCCCCAGTGCGCGGCCGCCACAGCCGCCAGCCCTCGGGGCGCAAGGGGCGGGCGAGTCCGACCCAGCAAGAGGCTCCGTCTGGGTATTACACAACGCCACTGAGGGGGACGAGCCCCTGCCCGGCCCCCGCCACTCTGCCTCGTCGCCGCCGCCCCTTCGTGCCCCTCGGGCCGATACCCGCAGCCCTGCCGAGCAGCCCCCGCCGGGGCGGGCAGGGCCGGGTGGTGAGGGGTGTTACCAGGCTGTTACGAAGGAGGTGAATTTCAATACAAAAGCATGCCCGACATTGGCCTTTGCCGGGCACTGGCAGCCTTGGTAGCAGTTTCTTTTCTTCCATCAGGAGTCACTCTGTCAAAAGCTACTCTGTCAGTATTTACAAGGCTGTGATAATGGGCTTCACCTGCACCACAGGTCCTCCTTCAGCTCCCCAATGCCCAGAAGGATGAGGGCTGTGGTTTCATGGAGGATGGTGGAGCCCATCAAGCAGCCCTGCTGAACTGGCCTCGCATCCTGGCCCACGCCTCGGCCTCAAGTTTACCAGATCTGCCTTTGGCGCATGGGAGCACTGCTGAAATCTTGCTGCCACTAACATGTCTTAGAAATCCACTTGGTTGACACGTCTGCCCAGCCAGGCTCTGGGACTCAAACAAGCAGTTCTTGAACCTGTCCTCAAAGTTGCACTGAAAGCACCCTCCCTGGCACCGTGATGTTACATGGAGGTACATGGTATGGACTGCCTGTGACACGGGGAGACTTTCCAGCCAGCCTCAGCTCCCCTAGTGCTCCTTCTCTGTTCTGTACTGCCAAATGTGCACTGACTGGGTCCAGCCTGCCAGTCTGGGGATCAGCTCTCCCATACCCCAAGGATGTGGCCTAGGTCTGCCTGCCTG
Organism: Colius striatus; assembly: GCF_028858725.1. Classification (NCBI taxonomy): domain Eukaryota; kingdom Metazoa; phylum Chordata; class Aves; order Coliiformes; family Coliidae; genus Colius; species Colius striatus. Next base: position 61,586,163 of record NC_084762.1, read on the forward strand.
AGAAATATCAACTGTAAAAGGACTTTTAACTAGGTTCTGGGACCCGCAACTGTGTTAATACAGTTCAATGATAGAGGTCTTAATGCTAGCTGTCCGAAGTGTGCAAGGCTTCACAGACACCTTACATTAGCACATCATGAGTTGTTGTGTTCTTTTTATTGTCTCTAATGTACTTAATGACACAAAACTATGTTTGGGGTTTTTTCACTTTCCTATTGCACACACTCTGAGTTCAGTCTCAGTGCAGGAAATGCAGCGGGAGGAGTTAGCAGTGGTGGAGCTCCCCCTCACTATCTTTGGACAAGTCCAAATCCAGCTTGCTGCAGAGTGCCATTAGAGAGATTGCATAGTGAGACTGGTGAGTAGGGTTTGCAGAGACCACCTTGGCTGCTATCGCTGTCACAAAGAAGAGGTGTTTTGGTAACATTAAAAAAAACAACAGATACAAAGGTAGCGACAGTTGCTCTTGGCCTCATCAAGACTTTCTATCACCAGAAGACTCCTCCACTGGAAGACCACAGAGATCTAACAATTATTTTCTTGTATCAAAGTACTATATAAGTCTAAAGTCGTAACAAGCTGCTGCAGCTGTTTCTTCTTTCCCAGATAAATGTCCAAGAATTACTTTCCTGCCTTACCTTCCATGTTATATTTCACATCTGAAAAACACCAGCCACATAAGAGCCAGATTTCCAGCATGATTTAGGTAAGAAAAAGTTCTACCAGAGACAGAGTGATGTTTTTCGAGGTACATTTCGCTCCCTTCACGTCAAATTATTTTCTGGTTTTACAGCTACAACTCAGGACAAACATTCACAGCGTTTCTTTCCCATTTGTTCATTTTCTCCCACTCCCATTTCTGTACAAGGACTGAACACGTGTGTTTGCCTGCTGGGGTAGGGGAGCATGGGAGCTGGTGCTGCTGATGGGATGGCACATGTGTCGCTTGCTTGGGTGAGATGGTTCCAGCGCAAAGCCCCAGATGGTCTGTGCTGAACTCCAGCTGTAGCTTGGGAATAAATCAAAGGTGACACACAAGCCATGAGAGAGTACAAGCAGGTTGAAATCCAGAATTTCTGCTTCCCAGGGAAGCCTCAGCATTTCATAGTAGGAGCATATTCCAAACTCAAACAGACGTTTTGAAAATTCCCAATTCAATGCTTTTTTCCTTGCTTCAAATGCCATGTTGTTCGGGAATTGTAGGGCTACTTCACATCCTGCAGTGATGTCAAATGTTACATTACAGCGTGGCAAAACACCTTTTATGCATTTTCTGTGTAACTAAAGGTAGAGCTGCTTCTTGGCACTGGAATGCTGGAACACATCAGTGCGTCTCCAGCGTGCTCTAGGAAAGATTTTAACATTGAAAAGGAAACAGGACAAACATTTTAAATTTCATCTCTCCTTCCCAATTTGCTGGGCCTTGTTCATTAACAACCTAAAAACAATTATTAAAGTTTTAAATTTGCCCTCCTGCCCCCCTTTCACATTGTCCTCTCTCCAGATTTTTCTATTTGTACTCATAAATCCAAATATTTAAAAATAAACGTGGATTTTATTTTTGAAATCACAACATTCTAGGAGTCAACTTGCCAAAGGGAAGCTGAAGTGAGTTTTAGGTTCCATTCACCTGGCTGCCACCAGGAAGCAGACATCCGCTTTTCTCAGTAATAATTACTTTTAAAATCACAGACTCACAAAATTGTAGGGGTTGGAAGGGACTTCTAGAGATCATTTAGTCCACCATCCTGCTATAAATGTATCTGAAATGTGTATCAGAAGGGCTGCATTCTACTGTGTGTGCATACCTACATGTTAGAGCATAATAAGAAGACTTAGTCTTACACTATTAAAAAGGCAGGTCTTTTAAAGCCTGAAGATACTGGGGTCCTACTGTGATTCCATTTTGCACCCCCAGGTATTTGAGGAAATACTTCCAAACTGTTCCATTCTAGAGGACAAGCCAGGTGTCCAGTTTGGAATGGTCTCCATTAGCTCAGCCACTCTTACTCTAGGAAAAGAGAAAGGTTGAACCAGGGTGAAAGGTGAGAACTTCAGGGACGAGGCTCTGAGCCTTCCTTCCTTCGGCAGCAGGCACGTGAGCAGTGCAGTGTTGCAGGGCAAGGGCTGTCTTTGCTGTAGCTCAGTTGGGAATGTTTACGCACCAGCTAAGAGCATGAATGCTTGCAGCCAAGCGGGATGGCAGGCCTGAGAGGCAGGGCTTTAGAGCGGGGCAGGGGACAGCACTGAACATACACAAATGCAGCTGGGAGGAGGCCAAACTATTACAGACCAGAGACAGTGAGAGAGAGATGAGATCCAGAGTGAGCTGTTTCACCAGTGGAAGACTTGGATGTGGGTTTGCTGTAGCTAGACACGGGTTGCTTGGCTGCAGGATTCTCTGTGTGAAACCCCACGGCCCATGCTGTACAGAGAATCATTTATTCAGCTCTTCAGTGTTATATTTAATGTAGAATAAATGAAAACCTTAAAGCCAGAAGTACTCTGAATGTATGATAAAGAGGTCATGCTCTCGATGGCTTACACGGCATAACCCACATTGAGAAACACTAAATACCCCTTGGACAACTGTAGATGAGTGTGTGCACGATAGAGGGGTCAGTGTACAAAGCCTTCCTCAGGCAGCATCATGTGGTAAAACCCAGGAGACGACTTTCTGATGGGCTACAGAGTCACCTGCAGAGCCAGTAATCTGGCAGCTGCTGTTTTAAACGAGTTCATCAAAAGCATGGTGGTTCTTGCTCTTCTCTGGGAATTGTCAAAACAAGAAGCACCTTTTTAAATGTATACTTTTCTGTTCTCCCTGACCCAAATAGCTCTGATGACAACAGCTTGGTTAATACTAATTTTGGTAATGGCCTAACAGTGACAGCTCTGCATCAGAGCTTTATTTGTTCTTTTGTATTTTCTTATCCCAATGGCAAATCACTGTCTAGCTTTAACAAAAGCAAGTGACACCTCAGGGTTATAATGCCACTCCTCTACTACCTTAGTTTTGGAAATCCATTTCTTTTATAATGATGATAAATATCTTGTGTTCAAAAGGAGAACACATGCAGGAGTTTGTTTATTTGGATTGCCTTTGTCAAAGGTGAATGAATTGGAAACAATAACAAAACATGCAAGACTTTGAACACAAGACAAGACAAATCCTATTTCCTTATTCAGGAAAAAAATCTTTCTCATTTCAGAGAGGATCTCAAGCATCAGATGCTGAGCTGACATTCATGCAGAGAAAACTCTGTTAGGAAAGGTTTTATTCCAGGGGCAATTTACAATCTGGGCTTTCCCTTCCTTATCTTTATGTTTGGAATTTGCCTATATCTGAAGTCTTGAGCATTCACTTAATTACTCAAAGTAGTGCAGAGCAGCCAAACTCCAGTCCTGGTTACTTGAAACAGATTCTGAAGTGAAATTAATGTGTAATAATTGCAATCAAAAACTGAATCAACACAGATATTATTCTTCTAGTGCCTTCTTTCCTAACTGTTCCACATTATTCACCAGAACTTGGAAAAACCCAAATAATGGAAACTATTTCTCAGGACTACAGATCTCAAACATCATATGCTAATAGCTCCTTTCTTCTTGAAGTAAGAGACTGCAAGGTGCCTCTGTGTAATTGGTAGGAGTATCACGTATGGAAAGAGGCAGCTACTTGGGTATTCAGGTCACAATCTAGGTGAGGCACTAGTTAAAAACAACAGCTTTCCTGAGGAAGTTTAAGAATTAGGCAACCGGTTTAGCCTACCATGCGCTGACGGGTTTACATGCTTTTAATGCAAAGTATTGCTTCTAGATGAAGGGGCAGTCTCATTTTTTTTAATAAATGCTCATAAAAGGCAGTGATAAATTCAACATATTTCTTTCTGTCTGCTTCTGAGGTTACAAAGCCAGAGATAACACATCCAAACAGACACCAGCACCGTTCTTTATACAGCTCTGAAAAAAATAGAAATCCATTAATGTCCAAATCTTCAGTGTAACTTCTGGCTTTCAGAATTCAGCTGACTTCTACTTCACTTCAGAGTCTTCCTCGACCTACATCAGAGAGATCAGACAGATGAGATCTTCACGTCAGAACCACAATTGCTCCTGTCGGCATTAACGTTTCCCAGGACCACACAATAGCAAAGCTTCTAAGCAACGTTATCAGAAACCACAGTGGAAAAGAAGAAGGTCCTTAGTGATTGTGAGGGTATCGACTGATGCAGTGAAAGCCCCTGGTATTCTTTTTTCCCCAGTGCCAAGCCTGGGGCCAGACTGATCTGACTGACGTAATCCCGACCGTTTGCAGTATGATACATTCCTTCATTACAAAATTGACTTTCTGCACATCAAAAAATGGTGAAAGTTAACATTTTTTTCCACATAAATTTGTTATCAACTACTGGTAATTTTCAAGTTCTGTAAGAAACAAACTCTCAGCAACAATTAAAGCAATTTCTCTTAAATCACACAAGACTCAATCTTGTATTCCAAAACAATTTCCTACAAACTGTGTGCAACTGATTATACCCAACTTTACTGGACATGTGAGAGTCTAATACTAATCTGCACTCTCCATGAAGAGAAGACCTCACTGCTCTTTTTGAATTAAAGTATTAGTCTGTTACAGGGATCATTTCACAGCTGGATCTGATTTATCTTGGTTTTGATGCAGCAATTAATTCTGCTCAGAGTCAAGAAAACAGAAAGCTGTAGTCAGTAATTTCTATAGTCTCTGGTTACAGTGGTATTTGATTGAAGAGGTCAGGTTCAAATACATCTGCTTTTTAGCAGTGAACTCCTGGAATACTTCAAGGCCACGTGAGAAAGTAAAAACTCATTGGCGGTGATTTTTTTTCCTAGCAAAGTAAAACTTATTTGTTACTGTCACAATATATAGCATTTATGATTTAGTGACTTTGAATAGGCAGGTTCACATACTAATTGATTCCCCCCAGAACTCTGTTAGTCAGGACAGATGCTTCGTACAGTATGCCAAGATAAAAAATTGTAAGAAGGAAGAGCCTTTCAGAACCCCTTATTTTTTTCAGTTACACTCTGATTACAATCACATACTTTCCTATAAGAACTGATCGTGTATCTGAATCCTTAATCATGGAGGACAGGTGAGGTGCCTGAGGACTGGAGAAAGGCCAATGTCACTCCAGTCTTCAAAGAGCGCAGGAAGGATGACCCAGAAAACTACAGGCTGGTCAGCCTCACCTCCATCCCTGGAAAGGTGATGGAACAACTCATCCTGAATGCTGTTAATATACATATGAGGGAAAAGATGGTTATCAGGGGGAGTCAACATGAATTCACTAAGGGGAAATCCTGTTTGACCAACCTGATAGTCTTCTATGAGTGCATAACCAGATGGCTAGATGAGGGGAGAGCAGCGGATGTAATCTACCTTGACTTAAAGGTTTTTGAAGCTGTCTCCCATAACATCCTCATCAGAAAGCTCAAGCAGTGTGGCTTGGATGAGTGGACAGTGAGGTGGATCGAGAGCTGGCTGAATGACAGAGCCCAGAGGGTGGTGATCAATGGCACAGAATCGAGTTGGAGGCCTGTGGCCACTGGAGTTAGACAGGGACCAGTTATGGAGCCAGTCTTGTTCAATATCTTCATCAACAACCTGGATGAGGGGATAGAGTGTACCCTCAGCAAGTTCACTGATGACACCAAACTGGGAGGACTGGCTGGTTCCCCAGAAGGCTGTGCTGCCATTCAGTGGGATCTCGACCCAAAAAGCTACACCAGTACTGGGGATTGCTCTGAAAACATTGGAAGCTTTACTGGCAAGGCCTGGCCTCACACCTCCTAGGTCCTAGGAACAGTTTTCAGTGAGGAGAATATGTGCCAACAGTAGATGACAATCAAATTAGGAACTGCTAAGACAAATGTGACATGTCCAAGTCTTTGCAGCTGGAGGGGATGCTTCCCAGGGTGCTGGAAAGGAATTTGAGGAGATAAAGCTGATACTAAGTAAGTAGCTGTAATGCTGTCCTCCAAAATGTAGCGTCTCATCGTGCCGGATGAGGGAAAAGTGATTACCTTTTCACCTCAAGTTTGTTAAAGCAACTGCTTTTCACTTTCCAGATACGGGAATACACCTGCAGAAATGCATGGTAGGATACAGGAAGGCAAACAAGTGAAACAGGGTTTATAGTATGGCAGTAGATGAGTTTCCTGGAACTAACTTCAACTGTATAGCTTCCAGAGTTGTTGTGAGGTATTACAGAATTTATTTCTATATCCCTATTCAGGCAGCAGTCTCTATTTTAACCTCCAATTACTTTAAAAGTGTGCCATCTGCTTTAAAAACCCAAAAACACAGCACTATTTTTACTTTGTCAGTAAACAAAGTTTAGTTAGCTTTGTGCACACTTTGTGTACATAAAAGTGATTGTTACTATTTTGTAAATTGGTTACACCATAAAAAATGTGCAATGCTAATGCAGCAGACTAAAAGTCTTATGACCTTTTGTGTTTTTATCTCAACAGTAGTCTGAAAAAGTACTGACAGCAAAGATCTAGGATAGGAAAAAAGTAAACGCCGCATACAGGATGACTTTCATTTATCTAATAACTATTGTAACGTGTAACACTCAAAAAAAGGTATGCAAAGATTGGAGTTTGCTTTTTGTTTATATTACCATCCTAATAAACAAAAAAAACCCCTCAAATCTTTGCATATCTATTTTTCAGGTGTTACGTTTTAGATGGCCATCTACAAGATGCAACACACCGTGCAGTCACCGAAGAGCTCTCTGTGTGTTCTGCTCAAAGTGTTATTGACCTATGGCTGGACTCAACAATCTTAAGGGTCTTTTCCAACCTAAATGATTCCAAATATTTATGTGTTTTCTGTAGAGGGTTTCAAACAGTCTGGGTTTCAATGTTCTTGAAAGTGCATTAGAGCCTGCAGACCCAGATGTGCTCTGGTAGTTTTTTGACCTACTGCTGGCTGACAAGTTGCACGTGCCATTTGGTCTTCTAAAGGTGTAGGAAAGAGCATGTGTCTCCTAGAAGAGGTAGCAGACTAATATGAGCTCATGTGCTTCTGCCAGTTTGCTAATCTGTGGGCATGTACACCTTGACAGGTAAGCATTTGTTGTTTGGTCTTGCAGAGGAGCTGGAGTAGGTTTGGTGCAGCTGGCAATCTGCTTGCCAGGAGATGCTCTCTCAGCCATTTGAGAAACCACACATCCCGTTCAAGGGCACAAGGGGGTTTGTGGCAGCGCGTGTGTTCTGTCAGTGGATTTTACATCCTTGCTCTTTACCAGTTTAGGGTGCAGCCAGAGGCACAGAGAACTGAAGTGTGGAGGCATGGCCAAAAAGGGATGCCTTTTATCACTGTCTTTAGGATGCTGAATGATGTGACTGTGAACTACGACAGATCTGGCATATATTAAAACTACTTTTAAAAAAAATTGTTATTACCACTACTGAAATTTAAGCTTAGACAGAAGATAATGCCATCTGCATATCATCTTGCATGTTTGTAATGACAGGTTATGGATTACATGGGCAGAATCCTTCAGCAGCACATTCAGCAAGGCTGTAAACACGGATACAGAAATACCATGCTGATACACGTAACTGTCATGTCATTTACACTCACCTTTGCAGGTAGTGTATCTCCTCCAGGAAAAAAGGGAACCGGCCACTAAAGTGGTTGAATTGCCTGCTGAAACCTTACGTGGGCCACAGTAACCAGAAACTGCTAGTGCCTGGCCTCTCTTCAAAGAGCTCTGCCTCAGCAACACTATTTCATTTCAGGACTTCATCTCTTTATCCTTACACTTTATCTAGCATTACAGTGACTCCTTTCATATCCCATGTCATGGCTGAATAATTCATCAGCAAGTAAATTCCTTACATTTCTTTTGCACAACCGTCATTAGTAATTGCTGATTGATACTTTCTCAACCTCACTTAGGAGACGTTTACATTCATCTTTCAACACCATCACCAAGGAAAGGCAGTGAGGTGGGCTATAGCTGCTGCAAAAGGGGCTCTGGAACACGCTCTCAACTCTGCCAAAGTGCTCTAGCCAGTATCTCCAAAAATTTAACTTGTTTAATTCTGAATAGGGTTAGAGTGTTTGTAGGCCATTCAGTGACTCAAACCAGCTCTAGGGATGCACTACTAAAAACGTGCTGGTTTCTACATTAACTCTGCATTTCCATTTGTAGTTTCTTCCATTTGAACTAGAGCTTGAACTACGTGGGATGTGCATGGCGGCTAGGAGAGTGGCCAGGAGAGAGGTTGACAATTAGTTGGCACAATCCAGTACACTTCTTACATGCTGACTATTTCATTTAAAGATATCACCATATTGCTTCAATCACATAAGATACACTGGAGAGACAAAAGGTGACTTTCCCACCACATTCTGGATCGCTACAACACTGCTACAAACACTTACTAGGAGATTTAATTCCATGAAGTAAGGAAATGTGGGCAGAAACTGATGGCTACAGGTTAAGTTTACAACATGAAAATTTCAACAACTTCTCTCCTCAGGGAAAATTAATAAGAGTGTATCCCACTGGAAGGTATTAAGTGTCTTTAAAATAGTGATTTGGTTTATTTCAATTACTTCCTGCCAATATCCTTAATTCTCTCTAAATGTTCAAAACTAACTTAAAATCCAATATAAAATTGCTATTGTTTTTACATCATCAAAAAGGAAAGAACAATGACACATTTCAGTAACCCAGTTATAACTGGCTTTTTTCACTGTTCAGGCTGTATGTAATCCTCAGTGGATCTTAGATGTAGGCTAAAAAGGCATTTAATGCCTGTTTTTCAGTTGCCAAGGTCAAACATCACCTAGCACATAAGGGGAAGAGGAAACATCTGCTGGAATACTAGATTTGACTAACACAGAGGGTAGGATTAAAATTCACTAATTTCTTTGGGCCGATACTGAATTTCAATTAAACAATACAAGTATTTGTTCAGTTTGACAAAATTTCCTCACTTTGCTTGTGGGCACACTTACACATATCCCTCATTATGGATCTGGCAAGGGAATACTGTGGTTTATAATTGTTTCATATCTGCATATACTCTCAGAATGAGTATATCTGTATTTTCAGTTATTTTTTTCTCCCCCAAATAAAGCATTTTAAGGAATTCACAGGCCTTTAACTAATTCCCAAGACTCTTTGGTTTCCATGGAATTCCACTGGTAACAAGATCAGAATACATTAGATCATTCCCTTGCACTTGGCTTTGGTGAGGCCACACCTCCAATACTGTGTCCATCTTTGGGCTCCTCTCTACACGAAGGACATTGAGGTGCTGGAGAGGATCTAGAGGTGGGCTACCAAGCTAGGAAAGGATTTGGAGCATGCCTCATCTGAGGAAAGGTTGAGGGATCTGGGGCTGTTTAGTCTGGAGAAAAGAAAGCTCAAGGGGAGACCTTAACCCTCTCTACAACTACCTGACAGGAAGTTTTAGCAAGGCAGGGGTTGGTTTGTTCACCCTAGTAACAAGCAACAGAACAAGAGGAAATGGCTTCAAGTTGTGCCAGGGGAGGTTCAGGCTGGATATCAGGAGGAATTTCTTTACTGAAAGGGTGGTCAGGCATTGGAATGGGCTGCCCAGGGAGGTGGTGGAGTCACTGTCCTGGAAGTGTTTAAGAGATGGGTGGATATTGCACTTAGGGAAATGGTCTAGTGGTTGACAGGGCTGGGACAAAGGCTGGACTCCATGATCTTAAAGGTCTCTTCCAGCTGAAATGATTCTCTGATTCTACATCTCATGATCAGTGATTACACATGAAATGGTAATGTACAGCAACCTTCAGCATCCAAGTTCCACCTAGAAGTTCTTCAAAAATAGGAAACAAACATCATCTGACTGTAGTTTATTTTAACCTTTACATGAATCACTCAAATAGTTTAATTTGCAAATGTAAATTAACACAAATATTTCCATTTTACTCCAATCAAATATGGAAGTTACAATCTTTTCCTTTCTAGGGTGCAAAGGGATTTCAGTGGGGCCAGGACTGACTCCAGCTTTCTAATACTGTGAAAATTTTTGTCAAACAAAGAAGGTCAATAATTGGACAGCTTTTTAACACAGAAGGGTAGGATCAGGATGCGTCATCTCGAAGGAGATGGCAGAAGTTCTTATACTGAAAAAAATAACTTTCTGGGAGGTGCCATACACGCCTGTTCCATCCATTATTAGGGCTAAGGAGAGTGAGCAATGAAAAGCATGTTTATTTAGCGTGGCTCAAGGGATGGGGTGCTAATAAAGATGAAATGCAAGCTGATAGAACACTGAGCACATGGACAAACTCTTTTTACAACAGAATTAAAAAAAAAGATGCATACTTGTATGGCATGAGTGTTAGCTTGTACCCCTCAACATTTCACAAGCCTGGAATTGGAAAATAATCATATAATAGCACTGTTTTGTGATAATTATGGCATTATTCCTGCAGTTCTTGTTTGTAAACTTCTCCACTGCTCTGTGCCTTCTGCAGCAGGAAAAGAATTCAAGCATGGGCACATATATGGGGAGTTCAGTTTCTTTTTAGGCTAGAATGTATCCATTGTCATATGAAGAACAAAAATGATACTTTGGAAGAGAGCAGCTCTGTGATTGGTAATCCATCCCTTCTCAAAGGAAAACCAGCTATTTTTAATCAGAACATATAATCAGTAGGAATGAAACTCTTGGAATGTAAAGTGGAAACTGTCAAAAATAAAATAGTATTAAATGTTGCTCAGTGGAATTTTCAAACATACTAATAAATTCTGATTTGCCTGTAAAATTAAACACTGCATTTAGTAATTTAGTTACAAGAGAATATCTGCCAGTAGAATTTATTTCTTTATTTTATCTACAGCATTGCATAAATGATTTTTTTTGTTGTTGGCCAGTACAGATGACAAATAATAAAATACTTAGGTTAAAAGTAGCATTAACAATCTGGAAGGAGTGATATTAAGTCTCAAACACTGAACTAAACTATTGATACAAGTAAAACTGGAAAAAAACTATTGGTCCCAAACCTCAAATCCCTATGAGTGGATTTTATTTCTGTAAACACTTGCATTGAAGTACATAATACAGCTAAACTCTGCAGTGTTTGAATTCACCTAATGTCTAAATGTCTGTAAGGCACATACCTCAGATTTTCTTTCTTGATGGTCTCAAGCTGATGCTACAGGAAAACGTTAATCAAGTATATAATACACCAAACACGTCAATTAGAAGTAAGCTAGAATGATGAAAAGTGATTGTTTCTCCTTCTGCATATTACTGCATGCATGGCATCAGCCTTCACCAATGTTTTTGACACCGTGCTTCAAATAATTAACTTCAATATTATTTTACCTTTGTGGAAGATTGCAATCAAATGCATATCACAGAAACCAGTAACACCGGAGCAGAGTTATTACTATTAGCTAGTCTACTAATTTATAACCAGAAACAGAAATCTATTATCCTGTCTTTCAAAGAAATAAAGATAATAAATACGGTTAAAAAACCTCAAAACTGATTTCAGATGTAATTCTACCTTCATGTACTTGTTTTCCAACTGATTCAGTATGAGCTGCGCAAGCAATAGCCAACAGAACTGAGAGTAAGATGGAACAGGAACACACCTGAGTTTTTGTCCAGCTTATGTTTTTTTCCAGGATTCTTGGCAGAGGTTTTCTTTCAACTTTGTCCATCTCAAACAAAATTGAAGAATTTGACTTTTCTTTCACAGACTGACGGTGGTGACAGGGAAGAATAGGATCAAGTGTTTCAAAGTCAGCTGCAGAAAACAAAGGAAAAAGGATTAATTCAATATCCCAAGTCAAACCATATCTATTTTAATATTCAATGTGATTGATCACAGGTTCCAATATATCTTGTTATAGAAAATGGTGTAATAAGCCTTAGGGCAAAGTGCCTCAAATTTGAGAATGGAAAATTTGGTATGAATTTATGGAAAGTGCTGCAAACGCTGATGAAGGTGAATATTAAAGCAGGTATTCCCGCTCAAGTACAGTTATTTGAAAGGGGGTTAATTCAATTACATAGCACTTCCTTATATCAGTAGTTGTCCAGAAGACAGAATATTGCTTCAGACCCATTGCCATTCACATCTAGCTTCCAAATACTGAGCAGACTACAGCTTTCTTGGGGCTGAGGCTGACAGATTGAGTACTTTTCACTTTATAGCTACAAAAGTAACTGCCTTTCATGAGATTTTGTGAATTAATGTGGGATAGTCTGGCTACAAAGAACATGCTCTCTCCCCCAAGTTACACGTCATAGTTTATCTTCTGAAAGCAATAGTATAACTGCCATTGATTTCATTTTATAAATATGCTCATTCAAAGCATTTTTAGTAATTTGAAGTCTAATGTCTGTTTCCAAATCTTGTAAGATGGCAAGACACGCTGATAAGTCATTTATGTTTTAATCTGCAGTACCAGGTTACTGTAACTGTAACAACAACAACTCCCACCCCATCATTTTTTAAAAACCTCAAAGTTTATTTCAGGTTTTGCTTGTGTTTAAAAATCAATTTGTTTTCCCATTTCATGTTGCCTTTTCTTTAAGGTTGAAGGCTTTTTACCTCCAAGGCTATTTTTTTTTTCCTTTCCAAGCTTAATACTTTCACTTCTGCTAGCCATGTATCTTGTGAAGGCCTTTAAAAGGACTGGCAATTAACACAGATCAAATAAGTAGCAACAACTAGATTTAAAAAGTCTGATGTATTTCATGCATATTTATTCTACAATGCCCAAACCCCCTTTTTTTTTTGGAGTGGGGGAGTGTAATGGATTTGAGGTTTGGGACCAATAGTTTTTTTTCCAGTTTTACTCGTAGTAATAGTTTAGTTCAGTGTTTGGGACTTAATATCACTCCTTCCAAATTGTTAATGCTACTTTTAACATAAGTATTTAATTATTTATCAGCTGTACTGGCCAACAAAACACTCCAAATGTACTAACTACATCTTTTTCATAATTCTGGGAGAATGGGATGAAAGGAAAAAAAACACCACATGAACAAATGCCAAAATTAAATTTTACACTGGAAAAGTTCAGTTTCTACCTCCGTGTCTTGGTCTCACCACCGGTGCAGTTCTCATTCTCAGTATATTTACTCTTAGCTGCTATTTTATTGTTTCTGTAATATTGCAAATATGCATGAAGTAATTGATTGGTTTGCTTACAAAAATGTAGATAAGCTGTATGTTCATTTGTCATTCTTTCTTTGCTTTTTTTCCTGGCAGCTTTGGAGGCTTTCCAATTCATTAGGAATTGTCTTTCCATTTCTTTAATTTCCTTCCCATCAAGGGATTCTGTCAAAGAGAAGAGAACATTTTCTGTGATACATGAAGTGAACTAAAAGGCTCTATAAATCTGCATTTACTGTGTACTGGTTCAATATTTGCTCTATTCAAGATGCAAAAGTTAGTTGATACATCTTAAACACAAAAGAAAGCATCTATTATTTTTATAACTTCCAAGAGAGATACATCTGTTTTACATTCAGTTAACATGTAGCACCTTATAGAAAGTTCTGAAGAAAAGCTGTGCCCTTACATAAGACATCTATAGATGCAGAAATTCAGGCCACAAATTTAGGTTGCTTTAGAACTGTCCTGAGGCAGATAGGCTTTTTCTTAATGGCCAATCTTTTGTATTCTCAGAAAAAAAGTAAACCATGTTCTGTAATTACAACTTTAAAGATAATTGCCACCTTTCTCCAAAAAAGTAAAAATATGAACAAATACTTTTTACTTGTTTCTACAGCATGGATACTTACATGTAGAAGGCTAAATTTCCTCCTTTTATGCTAAAGATATCTCACAACAACAAAGTAAACCGCATCATGGCAAAGTTAGGATTAACAGCTGTAAATGTACAACTAAAACACCAAAGCAACTACTACAGGCTGACAGGGGAGTAAGTTACACTTAACTTTGAAAATTGGTTTCAGAACATATGGAATATGAACACAAAAAAGTCTTATTGTCTTACAACAGTCTCCCTGATGATCTATCATTTAAAAAAAATTATGACTACTACTAATAGCAAAAGCTAAACAACTCAGTTTGTGCAGTTGATTATATGAGCAGTTTTAGCTACATTACCTGTATGCAAATAAAAACTTTATCACTTAATGTAAGGTAGTTGTGTTTACATACATAGCACAATTCAAGAACAATCCATGTAACAGTCATTTTCTAAAATAATGAGGGTTATGGGTGGATTTGGGAGCTGGCTGTTTGACTTATCTTTTACCTAAAGTTTGTGACTGTACAACGATCCTGTCCCTGTATTTTGGTTTGTGGCAGATGGGGTTTCCCATAAGATCCATTCTGCGTAGCTTTATCCATTTGTTTAACACAGCCTCCACATCCTGCAATTGATACCAGAACATTGTCATTACTTTTTTTCCCCTCCAGAGTAAAAATTCAATAGTAATACCATTTGTTCAACCAGGCCCAAATCCTGTAAACAGAAATAACTTCAATGAGACTATCCATGTATTAATGTGCACATGAAGAATGTGCATTCTCAAGGAGAGTGGTGTGTAGCATTCCCTGAATAGATGATAATTGCACAGAAGAAATGGTGATGCAGTTGGAAAGCTCCACATTGATTGCAGTAAGATTGCAGTAATGCCAACTATGGAAAAAAAACACTACCATTCTAAGCACCTAAAGCTAAGGGATTACCAGCCAAAACATCTGTATATCTAGTGCCTGTTAATGCATTACTGTGGTCTCACAGAGCCCTTAAGAGTATCAGAGTCTTTTTGAAAAAAAAAAAAAAAAAGAAGTGGAAGAACAAATACTTTACAGAAAGACCAGACTAAAATAAGGTAAAAATCCTGCAAACCACAGTAGACTGCCTCTCTCTTTATATATATATGTAAAACTGTATTTTGCAGTAGGAACATTAAACCTTCCCTACACAGCTGTGGGTGGCCAGTCATAGTATTGGCCCAAATAGTGAAATTTTTTAAATACACCTTTCTCCATCTGGGTTTTCTTCTGGTTACCCAAGGGCAGTGTGACCTGGATAAAACTTCTGCCTTTTAAATACAATAAACTCAACTTAAAAGGATGCAAAGCTTATCAGATTGCTCCCTTCTATTCAGATACTCTTCTTTCTGAAATACACTCTTTTCAAAATTTCACTTAACTGTCACTCTGGATAGGCTTCCTTATATATGTGAAAAGCTTAAGGAGAGTTTCAAAACAATCTGTAGGAATACAAGAGCAGAGAGGATTTATGTGCTACAGTTGTAACAGTGTGGAAAAAATCTACTCATCATGATGCAACAGATTCTAAAGTGCAAAGTCTGTAGAATTTTGTAGCTCGATGCCAATAACAAAGTATCTGCTGATGTAGATCTCTCCTAGCTCCTTCTAAAGCAGAAAATCACCTGGGTAATGCAAGCAGGGAGAATTCTGGTTTTGCAGGCTCTGTTCCTTCAGTAGAAATTCTTCCTGGGAATATTCCATGGGTTTTATAATACACGTTTAGAAAAATCACGTGGAAGAGGAAGTGGCAGCACAGCCTCATACCTCCAAACCATATCATTTTTCATCTATCGACAGCGATATCATCTACTGCTACCCAATGATGATAACATCTTTGTAGAACAACAGAGAGCAAAAGTGTGGTTCTGTGAGGAGCAAGACTGATAAAACAATGCAAGAAACTCTGAGGAGCAGTCCACATGAAGAAATGTTGATAAACGTCATAATGTTCCACAGCAAAGCTTTATCAGCATGTATCAGAATAGCGAGACGATAACTCCCACAGTTTAGGCGCTGACACTTCATCACAAATACAATAATTCAGGGAGAAAATATTTTAGGCTAGGCTTATTTAAAAAGCGAGAGCATTTAGCAAGTGTATTTATTTATTCTTACCTGAGCAGTCAGGCATTGTCATTGAAATCTGTAATGTGTTCTAGATTTCACTAGAAAGATTTTTTTTAAGGAATAGTATTGCAACACAAAATTGTCCGTTACTGAAATAAAATGTATACAGTTTAACTTTGATGAATGTACATAAAGAGCCCTGTAGATTTTTGTTAGCTGTTACTTACTTGATAAATGACCCAGAACATGCTTACTCCAGTGTATGTTTATCTAAGAGCACACTAATCCTGTGCTGAAATATGATTACCCTTTCGATACGCTCTAGTTGTTCATTGCCTTCCTGTCTCTAATAAAGCGCTTTCACTTCCCAGCCTTTCAATAAGCTGTACTAAAGGGACCAGACACTCTTCTGGGCAGTCTCCGTTTGATAAATGATCATGTCATGCTATCACTTTGAGGTCTGCTACAAAATACTGACGAGCAAATTATATTCTATTGAGAGGGGGGGAAGGGGGGAAGGGCAAGTGCCTTAGTAGGCAGCTGTAGTGCTGGCAATGACGTTCCTACCAATTAACGCTGCCCATTTAAGAACTGGTATTTGACCAGTACGCTCCAGTTTTTATCGGAACTGTCTAGTCTGACTGCCCTAACTACATCTACAGACAGCAATTTGTCACCATTTTGATTACCTGTCGTAATCTATTTGAGAAAATCTATAATATTTCTCTTGTTCCTGACTCAAATCTGAAGCGAGTGAATTAATCATTTGTGATATCGTCTTGTCAGAATCAATACTGGTCGGAGGTTGAATAAATAAAAGACTTGGGAAATGCAGATTTTTATAGGTATTTATAGCTATATTTTATTTATCTATCCAAATGCTCACAGAAGTCTAATGTAATTAAAAAAGAAATAATATCCTGGCTTTTTATAAACAGGTATAGTTGTGGAGTTGGGTTTTTTAAATAGGTATGGTGCTTTTAAAGAATTCCCTTAGTAATCCAAATATACTGCAGCCTAGAAGTCCTCGTGAACACGACTAAAGTAATGCAGAAGCTCGATAAGATAAATAAATGAAGTACCAAGCAATAGAAAACAAAGAAAAGCCATTTCTATTGAAATAAATTATATTCTTGATAACTGACCTCAGACATGCTTTTTACATGTGGCAGCTAGTCATAGTAAGATTTTTTGCATGAATTGAGAAAAATAACTTAATTTTGTTCTCTCCACTGTTCAGACTGCATTACAGAAACTTCAGTCATGTTAAACAAGGTCATATGCCTTGATGTCTGTTAATTATGCTAACAATGCCCTGAATTAGCCAGAACATGAAGTTCTTGAATTTCCTAGGCCTAATTTTAAACTATGCTGAAATCAATGTGGCATTGTTGAAAACAGAGACTCTGTGGGTTTTCATAATAATGTGAAAAAAATGAGATAAGTGTTTAGATGTAAAACTAATTACACAAAAGTGAGAGAAGCCTACATGAGCAAATTGCATTTCACACATTTCTAATACCTTTCACATTTCCCTCTTTTGCAAAGATGCCATATTATTCCTGCTACACAGATCACTGCTGTTGACCAGCCCTGCTCAGATGTGGATGACTCCTCTACAGCTTCTCTTCCCACCAGGTGAAGCAGAGCTGGGCACAGAGCTCTTGACACTCTGTCATGTAGCACTGGCACCACCCCTAATCAATGCCAGACATTCCTGAGGATGTCCTTGATGGCAGTGGTGGGGAAGCAGGAATGGGGAAAGAGGGAACATTGAGCTTTTGGCATGATAAAGAGGTATACAGCAGAGTTTTGAAAACACAGGAGCAAGAGGGAAGCAAATGGAGGCAGCTTGTGTGGGAATGAAAGAGCCTTTACGCCATGTAACAAGTTCAGACAGCAGAAGCAATTAAATATATGTAGCACAATTGTATATCCACCTAAAATCCATTCAGCTGTCATAGTTGTAAAATAATGTAAGTCACAGAAACATGAAACTGAGGGTTGCAAAGAAACTGAAACATACACAAAACTTCCCTCAGCTATTTTTAAAAAACGTTTAGTGGATGTATAAGATTATTCTCCTGTTAGATGTTTACTGTAATTTAAAACCTCTTAAACAGAGATAAAACTGTCATTTAAAAACACATACATACACACTTGCATGGCCTACAGCTTTTTCAGTAGTTCAGTGTCTGGGCTTTTTTATTTAAATAAGAATTTACAATTCATGATAAATAGAGACTACTAAAACATAATCTCCAAAACACAATAATTGTAGCTGGAAACTTGGATATCCAGCTGCATTACACTGTGTGTTAGATACATTCAATATGGTCATTAATTTTACAGGTTTGCAAAGATATGAATAGAAATGCCCTATCTGATCCAGATTCTTGAAACTTGGAGACTATTTAGAAAGCACATGGTACAGTCACTTTAGAAATTTACCAGAGCTTGATGCAAGTGTAACTGACAGCAGCAGCAGCAAACTCACATGCTAACTACATAATTTTTCAAAAGCTATGACCATGTAACATGGAAATCTAAATGTCAAGTTGATTTGTGTAAATACTGTGGTCTTCCCAACGATGAAATAATGAAATTTAGCAATGATGATGTAATATATACAGTTACTGAATGATGCAGTCTTTTTGTCCTCTCCTAATTCTGTTTCAGAAGATATTCTGTATTTCCTCTGACATATTGAAAATATTATCTCTCAGCTGACATCCTCATTCTTTAAAATAACTAGTTTTTTGTCTAAGGCAGTCTTGTTTTAGAGTAATCACAAATTAAGTCCTTTGTATTCATAAGAAAGAAAACAGACAATTAAAAAGAATCAATGTAATATGATTTATTTGGAAAAGGAATCCTTTTCAAAAGGGAAGCTTTGGAGGCACTACCTATTTTTAAAAGCTTGCTGTTATTTTGTTGTAACCAACATATTTAATATGCTTTTAGTTACTCAGTGAAAGTCTACATGAATCATATTTTGATATGAATTCCTGGATATGAATTTGACCAATCTGATAGACTTCTACGAAGGCATAATTGGCTGGCTAGACAAGGGAAGAGCAGCTGGTGTTATCTACCTTGACTTGAGGAAGGCTTTTGACACTGTCTCCCAGAACATCCTCATCAGAAACCTCAAGCAGTGTGGCTTGGATGAGTGGACAGTGAGGTGGTTCGAGAGCTGGCTGAATGATAGAGCCCAGAGGGTGGTGATCAATGGCACAGAATTGAGTTGGAGGCCTGTGGCCAGTGGAGTTCCACAGGGACCAGTTCTGAGGCCAGTCTTGTTCAACATCTTCATCAACAACCTGGATGAGGGAACAGAGTGTACCCTCAGCAAGCTGGCTGATGACACCAAACTGGCTGATTCCCCAGAAGGCTGTGCTGCCGTTCAGCGGGATCTTGACCGGCTTGAGAGTTGGGCAGAGAGGAACCTCACGAGGCCTAACAAGGGCGGGTGCAGAGTCCTGCACCTGGAAAGGAACAACCCCATGCACCAGTACAGGCTGGGGACTGATCTGCTGAAGAGCAGCTCTGCAGAGAGAGACCTGGGAGTCCTAGTTGATAATAAAGTAACCATGAGCCAGCAATGTGCCCTCGTGGCCAAGAAGGCCAACGGTATCTAGGTTGACATGCTTCTGCAGAGGGGTTGGACTAGATGGTCTCTAAAGGTCCCTTCCAACCCCTACCATTCTGTGATTCTATGATTCTATGAATTCAATCACAACAGCCAGGTAGAAACACAGTCTGAAATACAATACCTTACGAATTCTCCTGTAAAAAATACATGCAATATTCAGCATTTCAAAATATTAAAATTAAACATATTAAGAGTCCAAATAAAATATATTGACCTAGATGATTGATAGATTATGCACACAAAGTACTGGAATCTCCTTTTTAGTAAACAAAACTGCCAAATTTAATGTAAAGATTTAAATATTCTAAGAAGTAATAAAAGTAGTTATTTTAACAACTACTAACCAATGAAAATTAATTTTTCTGAAGAAATAGAATGTATATGCAAACCATTAATGAAGGAGTTTAACCAAGGCTTTATGATGGTGATTTGGTTTACAGTTTAAGCCAACTAATTTTAGTATCTGTTAATAAAAATCTAAATGTCAAAAAAAGCAGAACACTAAAGACTATGGTTTATGTTAAATGATAAGTAGTGTTTATCAAGTAATTTATAAAGTTTATTCCATGTCTCCACCATGCAATGATGATGTCAGCATAGTTTTTAATATATGCTTCATATTCAGTTCCTAGTATGACATCCTAACTTGTAAAAATAATGTGGAGTGACAAGGCAGATACCCCCTTTTCGAGAAGATAAGCTGGAAATTACGAATCTACAACATTCTGTTTGAATCACATTCACTACTGCAAAAGGAAGAGCAAAAATACTTTCATTTCATTTGTTTTAGCTGCTGCTATGGAAGTTAGAGGCCTTGCTTATAAAGACATGTCTTTCCTTAGCAGAAATGTATCAAAGAAAATCCATGCAAATACTGCTCATGATACTCTAGCAGCAATATTCAAAAAGTCATTTTAATATTACAGTGTTTGCAAAATCAGGTAGATGATCTGATATCCAAGAAGCAGCTTTTATTGACAATAAACCAGAGAATTAAAAATCGTAATACAGTAAAATATTGAAAGTTATTTAAAAAACAATGGCCATGTCATCTTTGCAAATTAAGCCACTGGTAGTCACTCAGATGGCCAAAACATACACACTAACCCTACTCTTTGGACATCAGATATTACAGTTATAACTTTGTGCATCTACTACTCCATTGACAGACACGTGCACAATTGCCTCTTTAGACATTAAAGATGAATGGTTCTCCATTTTTAACCTCAGCAAGATTTTTGGACGAGAAAAGATAGCATGCTTGAAAAGTCAGAGGTTCAATAACTGCAGAAGTAAAGCTTATTTCTCCTCAGCTATTTAGTGATAAAGATGAATTTGACTAATATCTTTTCACCCACACGAAACATATATTTTAGTACCTCCATATTTTGAAGTTGATTGTCAGTGGCTCTAAGGTAAGAAAGATTTTCCAAAACTGCCAGTTCTTCTAATTCATCAATGTTGTTGTTGCTGATATTCAAAACAGACAAAGATTTCTGAAGGAAGAAAAGTAGAAAAAGGGATTTTTTTTTTTTCATGCCATACATGAGCCAAGTTGTAAATTCTTACGGAAAATTCTCTTGAAGGAAGAGCAAGCATATGTAGCAGAAACGTGCAAATACAACTACCACATACCTCACACATTGTTTTTTGTTGGTTTTCCATCTTGTCCTAAAATGCTCCTTATTTCAGTTTTGAAGTCAAACCAAACTAAGATTATTTCACAATTACTTCAGGAATTCTTATTAAATAGATTTCTTTTTTCTCTCTAAATGTGTTCAAATGCTTTACAGAGTTCTGCTAGAGCTACTAACTCTACATTTGAAGTATGAAGGAAACACAGAAGTTGACTGCCCTTTCCAAGGTTACATCTGAACTGTACAGACCTGAAATCCATATCTGATACCCTCATAGTCTCATTTAAAGCAGGACTATACTGGTTTTCTCTCAGATTTGATCCTAGAAACCTCTTGGTATAAATACTTCCGAGTCACATAATACTTGGTATAAATACTTGGTATTAATACTTGGTATAAATACTAGTGAGTCACATAATGCACTTTGCCTTTTGTAACAGACAATAGTTAAGACAGTAATTTTTACATTCTAGGTAAAAAGTAAATGTATTTCAGGTGTTTATCTCAGGAAATACTCAATGTAGTTTCACAAAAGGAACAAGAAGGTTATACCTCTAGAAGATGAAAAGGGTCGCCTAATCCAGTGAGTTTAGAATTAAAGCAGCTATGGAACTTAGATTTTTTCTCACTAATGCTATTTCAGCCATGTATACAGGAAATGTTACACCCTTCTAAAACATTGCAGGCAGAAATTACCAGTATCATCCTGATACACACAGTGCAAAAGCTTCATTTCACTTAAAAGACACATGATTATCATCACCAAAACATTTGCTTGTGGTACACAGAGAAGTTTGTATCATCCTGGAAATATTACAGCTCTATAACTTCCCCCAACTTTCATCAGTTCTCCGATATAGAAGGAACAAAGCAAAAGTGCTCTCACAGGAATGGGTCATTTCTATTAAAAGAAAATGGCAATACATGTCTTGGATTCCTTAAGCTCAAAATAGAAAGAATTAGATCTAGGTCAAATGTTTATGATGTACACATGAACAAAGGAACTCACTTTCAGTGAGTTCTTCATCTTCACAAACAAAAAAAGTTCACTGAGGCCTGACAACACTTCCAGGCACAGAGCAAGATGGATTTTTTGGTATAGAACTACATCTATTATGAAATAAAGCCTGGTTTTTTTAACCACTTCAACAATACATTTGATGTTCACTGAGCAATTAACATGGTGAAAGAAAGCTTCAAAAGCTGACTTTCCTGAAATCTTGACATATCACATGTATAAAAATTGCAGAACTAAAGTGAATGCTTTTGATTGTATTGGTCTTAATATCCAAAAGAAAAAGCTGATTGCTTTTTTTTTTCATTGCATTCTCTAGAGGAATACAAAAGGCGGTAAGTAAACTAATGTAACAATCAAATTAGACACATGTCAAGAAACTAATTTCCTGCAAACTAAGTGAGGAAAGGCTGTGGGAACAGGCTGTTTAGTCCAGAAAAGAGGAGAGTGAGGGGGGATCATATTAAAATTTATAAATATATAAATAGTGAATATCAGGAGGTTGGGGCATCCTTTTTTTTGATGGTATCTAGCAACAGGACAAGGGGTAATGGAATAAAGCTGAAAGACAAAAAATTCCATTTAAACATAATAAAAAACTGTTTCACTGTGAGGGTGATGGAGCCCTGGCACAGGCTGCCCAGAGAGGGTGTGGAGTTTCCTTCCTTGGATGTCTTCAAGACCCACCTGCCTGAGTTCCTATGTGACCTGATCTAGATGGACCTGCTTCTGCAGAGGGTTTGGACTAGAAGGAAGTTGGAAGGTCCCTTCCAACCACTATCATTCTATGATTCTAAGTAAACTAAGATAACTAACAGTGTAAATTCCTACTCCTTTCCCAGTTTATTCACATTCTGTTGGTATAGGGCATCCACAAATTTCCTTATTTCCTCTCTCTCTTTATTCTCATTTCTATCCTTCATAGAAAGACAACTGAAGTAGAACCTGCTGGACTCCTTGCTTATATGAGAACTGGAATTGGAGTCTATTGGTAGGATTTGAAAGAATGCCACCAATCGGCAGAAAAGGAAAATACACAGTGATCAAGTCAAACTGATTTACCTATTAACAGCTCAATGAAATGCTCAAAATGTACTTACTGCCAGGGATCTCAGAGATCTCGGATCAAAGAGAAGCTTTTCACCAAGAGGCAGATGTTGATTTTCAATATGTAGCTCCTTTATTTTTTCTGTTTTATCCAGACCCTCTACCACAGTGATGCAGTTGCCCCCCAAATACCTGCAGAACAGAACACAACATAGATTTAATACCTCTTGAAAGTAAAAACAAACACAAGGCCCCAATATATTAAAAAAAAAGTATTATTAAGTAATACTTGGAAATTTTAATAGAAAAAGGAAATAACTGAACATGCAGGTAGAACATACAGCTAACAGATACAAAGGGGTTTTTGGTGGGTTTCTATAGTGCTATTATGATTACTACTGCAAAAAATAAAATAATTCAGATGCAAATAAATGTTAGGATGAGATGTCATTACTTATCATGGAACATTTAATTAAAAAAAATCATAAGCAATTACTTTTATTTGAAATGTAAAGTTTAAGAGTAGAAAGGATCTTAATGGCTACATAATTTAAAAATATCTTAGTGTAATAGTAATTATTTTACTAGTAAAACAAAGACACTCTGTTCAACTTACAGTTTTTCAAGCTTTTTCAGAGATGAGAGGTTTTCTATACATGAAATACAATTGTTCTGAAGGTAAAGGTGTGTTATATTAGAAGCAAAGTCCAGGTTCTGGATTTGACTGATTTGGTTATCATATAAATATAGAACTCTAAGATTTTTACACGCAGAGAGGTCACCCTGAAAAAAACCAACAACAAATTAATGCTATGTAAAGTTCACTCACTGCCTGCTCCTGGAAGCTGTTGATTGTCTCTATATTTAAGTTCTGCTGCACTATTTATACATTTTCACCTTTAACAAACACTTTCAACAACTATTTTTTCCTAGACAAAAATGCGTTAGTGTCAATAATCAGTAGATTTAAGACTGAAATCTGCCATTACCATTCTGTCATACAGAAGCTGAAGACTGCAGCCCTCATCAGCATGCTGATACCCTTATCAGCAGGTATCCCATGTGACTTTATTCCCTTCCCTGCCTTCAAAATATGGATTTCAGATAAGCACCATTGTTGATGTAGTTGTCTTCATCAAATCTCAGTGATGTAATGGAAACCAGTTCTTGGCGGAGGAATACTGTTTTATACAAAACCTTGCACTTCAAGGTATTTTGATACATTCCCAAGTCTAAGATCCACTCAAATGTTAATGTGTTTGTCTTAACTAAAAAGTCACGTTCTTCTGAGGGTTTCTGTAAAACTTCTCTATGGCATCTGATGAACCAGTTCTGATCAAATTCATAACTCATTATGGCTGTGCAAATTTCCAGGAGGGGGCTGAATAAACCCATTTCCTTGCATGGATCTGTTCCCCTAGAACTACAGAATCATTTAGGTTGGAAAAGATCTTTAAGATCATAGAGCTCAACCATAGACCCAGCACTGCCACATTCACCACTAAACCACATCTCTGAGATCTACACATCTTTAAATATCTCCAGGGATGGTGACTCAACCATTTCCCTGCGCAGCCTTTTCCAGTGCTTGACAACATAGAACAAGCTATTTGATTTTTGACTGAAATCACACTTTTAAAGCAGAAATCCACCATACACAACAATTCAGTTGTTCAGAGTTTATAAATTTCAAAGTGTGCTCAGTATCTTCAGGGGATCCGAATTGACTCGGGACTTATTGAAACCTCTATAAATTTCCTATTATTAAGCTCAAAGAAAGGAGTGACTGGGCTAAGTTTGCAGGTTTAAACTTTGAAAATGAAAGGTCATGGATTATTTTTTAAATGAATAAGCCCCAGGGAGCATTTAAAAAAAAAAAAAGTAGATTTTAACCTGTCTAATTTGAAAAAGTCACTACACCAGTCCAAATTTGTTAACCTCACATGGCTTATATCCTGTTCTTAAAGTCCCCCTTCCTTTCTCAGACTTCCTCTGAAATCTAATGAATAAATCACAGATAGATTGAAAAGATTGTGCTGTGAGTTAACAACTCTCTGTAAAATTCCCAAGACTAGAAAAAAATACAGCACTACTAAGAATAAAAGAAATGTTGCATTTAATAGCATATACTATCATTACTACTTTCTTTTAAAAAACAAATCTAATCTGCAAAAAAACTAGTTCCTTACATCTTCTTCTGTCCCACAGCTTGCATATTTATAAAGGTAACCATCCATAAATACAAATCTTTAAATAAAAAGTGTTGCTGAAAATCGGAAATTTGTTTTTCAATGTCAGACCTAAAATCTCCAAGAACACTATTGTTAGAGCCCTGCTGTTGAAGCCCTATAGCTACTGATTCAATGGCAACAGCCTAGCTATATTCTAGAGGAAAAGTGTCAGCTCTAAATGTTTAATTTGAAATTTCTTAAGTGTCTAAAGAGCTAAGCAAGTAGAGTTACCATTTCCCTTCTGGTGACTTCCTGAAAGCTCCTTTACAATGTAGCACCCATATGAAATAAAATAGCAAATAGGGTTTTTTTGTTGGGTTGTTTTGGGTTTTTTTGGGCTGCAGACTTCTAGAAGAGTTCTGTGAAATACTGCAAAAAAATACTTCAATGCTTCAGTTCATTTCTCTTGTGTAACTGCTTACATGGATTTTCTATTTTAATTAATTAATGGCAAAAAGAATTAGCTTACTGATGATATCCTTTAGGCTACACAGCTTCAGGTAAGTAAAATATTTCAACAAGATTTTTGCCACATAAAGAAAAATGTCATAAAATGTAATAAAATATCCTGCAGACTTAAAAGTCACAGTCAGCTGCTTTGATGTTCTATATGAAAAGTTACCACTGAAAGATTTTTCCACACTTTAAATGCCATGCATTTAAAATCCATTCAAACACTTTTATGTACAAACGCTGTTCCACACAATAATGGCAGATGTGTTATCAAAGCTTAACTGCAAGTCAATATAAATGTTAAAACACGGTATAGCTGTTAAAAAAAAGAAACTTGGCTTTGCTTGTCTCCCAAACTATAAACAACTCATCATAACAGTAGCTACAAAACATTTGAATAGTAAAAGGAATAAAGAAAAAATAATCTTACAATTACATCTATGTTCCTATCTGATAAATTCAGGTGAGTTATTTTTTGCAGGTATTGTCCAAAACCCTCTTCACTGCGATTCTTGTGACTGATGCTTTTAGCAATTACATCCATCGTTAGTCGAACCATAGTTCTGTAACAGGCCACAGTGCTCCACAGCTTCTTTTAGCAGTGTATTCCATGTGCTCTCATAAGCACTTTTATAAAATGCCTTAAAAATAAAAAAGGAAAATGTTATACTACTTGTACCTCAGACCTTCAACAAAGTTTACATGTGTACTCCAAATCTGATATTTCCCCACCAATTCCCCTTTTGCTTACAGTGGCATGTGTATGTATAGTCTTTGCTGCTTATAAAACCCTGCTCCATTTTTGCTGTCATATTTTCCAAAATTTTAGTGCATTAAAATAAATTTAAAATATGTTGTTATACAGCAGAACAAATTCTCACACATAAATAACTAATTAGTGGCAGCTCATAACCTAATTATTAGTTAGAAAATACATTACTCTCTATAGCAGGTTTTACAGGCTGTGAGAAGGGATGTGAAGCTACAGTACTCTTTATACATCTGCACAGCTCTTCTGTCATGCACACAACTGCATGTGCACGTGAGTTTTTCCCACTAAGGCATGCTGTAGAGGCCCTCACAATATGAACTCTTTTTTAAAAACTCAGGTCATTGTTCCAAGTGAGTGTATAAATCAGGGCATGGGGGGAGGGAAGAGAGACATTTTTTTTTTGAACGGGATGTGTAAATGGTTGGAGGTAAAAATACATAACATGAAAATCATAGAATCATAGAATGGTAGGGGTTGGAAGGGACCTTTAGAGATCATCTGGTCCAACCCCCAAATAACAAATGGAACTTAACAACTCAGAACAAATTGTTGCTTGTTTTACCGAGTACATTAACCCATGTACGTTATGTATTTTAGACAATATATAATAACTCCACATCAGTGTATCAAAACAGGCAAGGAGAGAGCATAAAGCATTCCGACACTAAAACTCACGTACCCACATAAACCAAAGTGTGAAGAATCCTCCTTGCCAGCTCTATGAAAAGCTAAGGAAAAGGAAAGATGCAAGCTATGAAGACAGAAGAATCTTACTAGGCAAGGCTGAAACTCAGTAGTTCTGCCTTACCCCTGTGGGGTTTGGTTTCTGCTTTGCTGTTTGGTTTTTTTTTAACGAGGGAGAGGAAGGAAGGCTGAAAGGAGATTGTTTTGCTGTGGTGGTTTTTGGTTGGTTGTCTGGCTAGTTTTTACCAAGAAGTGTGTTTCTTGCTCTTCAAATAAAAATACTTTTCAGAGCCCTTTCTTAGACCTTCTTCCAAAAGAAGCAGAGGAAAATCCGAGCTGCTAGCGCGGAGGCTTTGCCTGAGGAAGGTGTCCCTCCATCCCCCAGCTCCCCGAGCCGTGTCATTTCACACTGGCCCTGTCCCCGTCGCCCCCAGCCCACCGTATTCAGCAGAATGGCTGCTTTGGTGTCCCTGCCGGTAACGGAAGAGGAGCGGGCAGGGGGCAGGACCTTCTCCGTTCCCAAGGCCCGTCCCAGAAGGCACCCTCCGGCGCAGCCCTGCTCTCCCTCACCTCCCGGCCGCGGCGCTGGGACGGACCCTGGTTGCCATGGCGCCCGCACGCTCCCGCTGCCGCTCCCACCCAACCAGCGGCGAGGAGAGCGCGCTGGGCGGCGGGGCCGAGCGCGGAAGGGCCGCCGGGGCGCGCAGGCGGCCGTGATTCTGCTGTGCTGGCGGCGGGGCTCTGCTGGCGGCCGTGCCTCTGGTGACAGCCGGGGCTCTGCTGGCGGCGCTACGTGTGTGCTCACGGGCGGGAGCTGGGGCAGGGCCGTGCGTGTGAGCAACCCGTGAGCTCATCAACCGTTCAGGCCTAGCAAGGCCTAGTGCAGACTGCTGCACCTGGTGAGGAAAGACCCCGTGCACCAGTACAGGCTGGGGGTTAACCTGCTGGAGAGCTGCTCTGTGGAGAGACACCTGGGAGTGCTGGTGGGCAGCAAGCATGAGCCAGCAATGTGCCCTTGTGGACAAGAAGGTCAATGGCATCCTGGGTTTCACTGAGAACACTGTAGCCAGCAGGTCGAGGAAGTTTCTTCTCCTCCTCTACTCTGCCCTGGTGAGGCGTCATCTGGAGTCCTGTGTCCAGTTCTGGGCTTCTCAGCTCAAGAGGGACAGAGAACTTCTGGAGAGAGTCCAGTGGAGGGCCACCAAGATGATCAGGGGACTGGGACATCTTGTGGGACCTGGGGCTGTTTAGCCTAGAAAGGAATAGACTAAGGGGATAGCCTCATTAACACTTCTAAGTAAGTACCTAAAGAGTGGATGTCAGGAGGATGGAGACTACACTTTTTTTCTGTAGTGTCTAGTGATAGGACTAGGGATAATAGATACAAGCTCGGACACAAAACGT
Organism: Colius striatus; assembly: GCF_028858725.1. Taxonomy (NCBI): domain Eukaryota; kingdom Metazoa; phylum Chordata; class Aves; order Coliiformes; family Coliidae; genus Colius; species Colius striatus. The sequence goes on from NC_084762.1 coordinate 61,614,947, forward strand.
TTCACTTAAGGAAAAGCTTCTTTACTATAAGAGAGAGCAGCCCTGGCACTAGCTGCCCAGGGACGGTGTGGAGCCTCCCCTCTGAAGGAGGTTTTCAGAACCTACCTGGATGTGTTCCTGTGCTCCCTGAATCAAGAGGAACCTGCTTTAGTAGGGCCTTTGGACTAGACAATCTCTAGAGGTCTGTACTAACCCCTACTATTGATTCTATGACTCTATGATTCTGTGTTGCTTTTTAGCCTGCAGGCATAGGCCTAGCTACGCCTCTGAGGCTAAAGAGTGTTGTATAGGCATGCCCTGCAGCGAGGGTGACCCCTTGGCTAGTTTGGGTCTACCAGCCCACCTCAGGAGTCTGTAGAAGAGGAAATGCAATGGGGAAATTTCCCAGAAGCAAATCTTGAAACCTGCTCGTGCAGATGGCCTTTGAATAACACCTCCCCTATGGAGAGCTCGTTGCCTCACTAATATTTTAATAGTGCTGTATGTTCTTAAACTTTGTTTACCTGAAGGTTTTCCGCTGGTGTTACCCCTTCTTCCTGCACTTCTGTGAGCATGAATTACTGACAAAATCAAAATTATATGGTTCATTTCCCCCATGCTTAAATTAGAAGGGTTCACAGTTTTACAAATTGAGTGGATAATGTATTTAACAGCAATGCTCTATAAAGAAAAAGGTTATTAAATGTTTAATTTTTTTTCCTATGATGAAACATTATTTCAGTTTGGGGTTGTTTGTTTTCTGTTGGCATAGCTTTGGTTGTTTTTTTAAAAATCAATATTATATCACCCTTTTTAGTATTTAAAAAAATGAATTAATTGCTAATGGTACAAAAGTGGGAGGAGTGGCTGATAGACCAGAGAGAAGGTCTTGCTACCACCCAGAAGGACCTTGCAGACTCAACAGGAACCTGAAGAATTTCAAGTGGACATGCAAAGCCTTCTCCCTGCAAACAACACAACAGGCTTGGGGCTGGCTATCTGGAAGGCAGCTTGGCAGAGAAGGACTCGGGGTCCTGGTGGACACCAAATTGAACGTGATCAGCAATGTGCCCTTACTGCAAAGAATGCAAATGGTATCCTGGGCTGCACTGGAGAATTATTGCCAGTTGTAGAAGGAGGTGAATATGCCCCTTTATTCAGCACTGGTGATACTAGTACTGCATCCAGGTCTGGGCTCTCCAGTACAAGAGAGACACACGGACACATTACAGTGAGTTCATCTAAGGGTTGTAAAGATGGTAAAGGGACAGGAGCATCTCTCCTGTAAAGAAAAGCTGAGAGACCTGGGACTATTCAGCCTGGAGAAGGCTCAGGGGATCTCATCATTGTATACAAACACTGGATGGGGGGGAATGAAGAAGACAGAGCCAGGCTCTTTGCAGTGGTGCCCAGTGCCAGAGGCAATCGGCACAAACTGAAACACGGGAAGTTCCTTCTGAACATCAGGAGACCACTTTTTCACTGTGAGGGTGACTGAGCACTGTCACGGGGTGCCCAAGGAAGTTGTGGAGTTGTCATCCTTGGAGACAATTGAAAGCCATCTGGACACAGTTCTGGGCAACCAGATCTAGATGTCCCTGCGTGAGTGGGTATGTTAGACTAGTGCCAATCAGAGGTCCCTTGCCACCATTCTGTGATTCTATCACAGTTTATGAATAAATCACTGAAGTAGATTAAACTTTATCCATGTTATGTGCTTGCTGTGTTGGAACATAAAAGTGTGTCAGCTGGTCAGTGACAAAATAACGTTGCTTCCAATGAAACCAAGACTTGGACTTTATTTCTTATAGGAGAAATACCACAAAATGTTGTTATGAGCAAGTGTGGTCCTATTTGACCTTTGTTAGAAATGCAGACGAGGTATAAAGAGTCTCATCTCTCCAAGCTCAAATTTCTTATATCCTTCTCTGTGATCATAAGATGTCCTTATTTCTGTGGTGGGATCCAAACTGAGCATGCCCTGGAGCTGCTTGTTCTGGGAAATGTTTCTGTAAAAAAAGTATGTTAATATTCTGAAAGTTAATTTTGGACTTAGTTTGTTCTTCCTCATGAGTGAAGATTTTGCAGGTGTCTAGGGCTGTCAGTAATTTGATTTAAAGGCAGAAAAAGCTATGAGAAGTTTCTGAGAGAGCATTTATTCATTAAGATTTCAAATAGGATTCTCATCTGGTGGCATATAGTATTAATCACCTGTGTACTCTCCAGGATGGCAGTAATTTGGCTGAGTACAAAAAGTCCTTGTCTTCAAAAAGGCTTTTGCAAATATCCGTATAAAATCATTGATGGCTATGTTTCTTACAGTTCCAGAATGGAACATTGAGCTGAGTTTTCCTTCTAGGGACATAAAACACCTGAAGAGCTCCCCTTACTTAAGCACTACCACGCATTTTACATACAGCCGTTTCTGCATATGCAGGTCTCACATGTGGTGTCACATAACGAATAACACAAATATCCTTAGAAAATACTCACACCTCTAATTGCAAAACCTTAAATTCAAGCCTAACAGTTTCTCACAAACTCTTTCAGGGCCAAAGTTTCAAACTTTTTATTCAGTCAGATGTTTTCCTGAGTATCTCTTGCCTTCCTCTTTTGTAGCCAGAGCGCCATGTAAAATGGAGTTAACAGAGTTGCTTCAGTATAGTTATTTTAATAAGTAAAATATGTCTTTTCACACAGAACTTAAATTTGTTTTGTTTTTTATGTTTTCAAAGGTAGCAAATATAAATGTGGGACAGAGCAAAGAGCACTTTAATTTCAATAAACTTGCACAGACCTGCACTGCCTTTGTCTGAAAAACAAAGCTATAATCCATTAAGTCTGATGTTGTCAGCCTAGTTTTTTACGGCAATGGTGCTTATCCATTCTTGATGTTTCTGCCTGCATATACTGCCTGGTAACTTTTAAACCCATCAAGCCAACTCTGGCTAAAACTGGCAAAGGGGATAGGCATAGGATGGTAATAAATTCTACTATTTTTTACAAAATTCAACAAGAAAACGAGATTCTTAGCCTAGCATCCTCATTTAAGGGAGGGACTGAAGTGTGATCTGAACACTTACCTGCTCATCTGGTGAGTGGACATTAGCCTGCTTCTGTTGGCAATCTGACAGCCTTCATTCATTGTTACTTTTGCTGCTCGTCAATAATAATTCTGGTAAATACGTAGTTCCCTCAGTTTTGTCCACATGTCAAACTTATTCTGAAATAGGTGTATGGCAGCACAACTCTACATGTTTATATTTCTATCCCAGGATTTGTTTAGGTGAGACAGGCACCTGGCATAATTATTGATGTAAAGCCTTATCCTTGCATGCGGTGCTTTGAGTTCTTGGACTTGTTCTGTAGCATGACACTCTCTTGATTTTATTTAAGCAGGATCTCACACACAAGAGTAACAGGTTATGCATTCAAAGCTCAGCTACTTTTTCTTCCCTACACTGGCGACGCATTGGACTGGAGTTCTGTCTCTGCAGCGCTGCCTTCTCCTTGCTGACCATGCACAGTCTGTGTCTCATGCTACTGCCATTTCACTGGTTGTACCTTATCACTTCCTCTGTGACCGGATTACCATTTTTGCTCGTACTGACTGCTGATCCCAACAGAACTGTGCAAGCCTAAGTGAAACTGGAGCTCAGATAGAAAACCATTAACATGACTAAATGAGATTAAATGGTAAGAGGCTGGTTGTTACAGAAGTTCCTAAAACACAACTAAAAGCATATGTCCAATATCAGACAAGGCCTGAAGCCTAACATGGATAATTATTATAAGAGTTCAAGATCTGTTTTTAGTACAAACCAGTTACTATCATTAGTATAGTGGCAGATGCCAAAAAGGGAAAGAGTTTTTCTGCATCTCCCAGAATTACTCTCTGTTAGAGCCTGGAAGTAAACATAAAGTTATTACAAAACGTATCGGTTAGGACAAACATTTAATTTTTATAGTATTTTTAATGTTTTCCCGTGAACATTTTATTTTACCTCCACCAGAGACTACAGTATTTATTTGGAAAATGCAACATTCTGTCTCCAAAGATGAATGCTAAAAAAAATAATTCAAACCATACTTTGATAATTTCCACCATAGAGAAAATAACAGCTTTCCAAATATTGTAATGAAGTTTGACAGGTGAACCAAGAGGAGGAAGTAAACATTTTGATGTGCTGCCATTATTCAGAAACAGGCAGAAGATGTACTGGTATTTCAGCATTATTTTGTCCAACATTATATAGAGACAAAATGTCAGAAAATGTATAGAGAAAAAACACAAATTAGCTTTAAGATGTTATTTACATGTTACTTGTTCTTGGCTGATGTTTCACTTAAATATTTGTGTTAAACCACTTCTGCCACTTTGAGAATTTTGCCTAGTTGTAAGAATAATTTTGAAAGTTGAAAAGGAATATGTTCTACAAAAACTTGGAATAACAAGAAGGAGTTAGTTTGGAGTTTATATCACCATATAGAATAGATGCACCTTCTTAAAGCTAAAAGAATATCTACTCTTATAATACCTCTAGGTTTTTCAGTTACGTCTCCAGCTTTGAGGAATTCAGACTGAAAATGCCTCCCTTATAAACTGATTAAAAATATAATCTTAATTCTAACCTCAAATGATATAGTGAAGTCAACTTCAGCTGGAGAAGAAAGTTCAGATGGTTGTAATTACTAAAGATTAACTGCCATGAGATGCAGGCACATAAATTAATTTCCTTTTATAAAAAAGTAATGCCACTGCAGTTATATACAAGCCCTAAGGCAATTGTGTCTAAAGCAAACAGAGAAATTCACACAGGAAATCATGGACAAATGATATAGGAGTCAAATGCATGTTTCAGTGGAAAATGAAAAGTTCCTAAAATAATACATTTATAATCCCCTCAAAGGACTTAGGCATTTCCTATCCATGATCTAAACCGACAAACTATGCAAAACAGAGCAAATGTTCTTTGCAAAACAGAATTATTATGAATTTCTGTTTAAGGTGGTAATGTCTGACACACTAGAGATACAATGATGACCTTAACGTGCATAAAATCTGCAATCCTTGCTAATCCTTTTTCATCTGTATTTTAAAAAAGCTAATGATCAATATTATGGTTTGATAGAGAGGAAAACAGACACTAGCTCTGGCAAAAATGCCTTGCTAAAGTTTATGCACTCCTAGTTTATGGAAAGTCTCCTGAGATGCAGTCCTATGACCTATCCACTGGACCATGCTACTTCCAAGAACACTGTAGTTTTCAGAAAGTCTTGTATGAAGCAATTTTTCATAATTAAAAACAAATCAGACATCACAGCAAATATTTCATACATTAGAAGTTTCATCTGAGGGTCAAAATTAACTTTCCTAAATTATGTATTTCCTTGTGAATATTATTCCTAGGTTCTGAAAAGTAAAACTACAGTTCATAAAAAATACACCCCAAGGACCAAGATACTTCATTAATTCCTTAAAGGGTTAACATAATTGTTTTTAACTCCACAAAAATCTGTCAACTAACCGGAGGCTCTCTGATATCAGTTCTTCAAGACTTGACACACAAGTGGGCATGCAATTAATCTTATGCATTATCACCCTATATTTTAATAGTTTTTACCTCTTAGGGACTTGTACCCTGAAGTGATACTAGTTCAACTCTGTAGTATTTACATTTTGTCTGGTCTTGTATTTTTGAATGTATTTCTGTTAATATTTTCTCTTAACCTGGTTTGTGGTATGATATACAAAATATTTTATATTGAGATTTCAAGAGATACTTAAATATATACACATGTTAATTAGATGTTAGTACAAGGAGAGTTGAATTGTGAGTTGGACTTTTTGGGGCACAGCAATGAAAAAAGATAAAATAAATAGAATGTTTACCAAAGTAGCAAACCAAGCTTATTTTAGAACACTGACATAACATTTATAAAATCTCCCAAATTTAGCAAAGGGGAGAAAATAAGTAAGATAATGAATATTTAATTATATTTAGTATATTTTTAACCTTATAAACAGAATAGTTAACATGTCAGTACTTAGCTTTACATCTTGGATTCTCGCATTTCTAATATCATTCAATAATCAACTGGCAATACAATTCATAATCCATGATGGAGAACTATAGACACTGTATGCCTTAGGGCATTGTACTATAATGTGCAGGAGTGATCCAGTAACCAAGTTCATGGCAACCTTATGCCTTCTAAAGCTACTATATCTGCAGGAACAGCCTGCTGCACTGAAGGTTCATGAAACATAAGACAGGTTAAGGTAAGAACAAAATATCCAAAACCAGATGCAGACAAAGCTTTATAAAGGTACAAGTGATAGAAATGCAAGAAAATAATGCTTCATTTAGTAGATAGCAAGTTTAAAAGAGTGCATTCTATTTAATCTGAGCTCGTGTGCACAAACTGCCACTGAATGCAAGCAACATGAAACACCGTCTGAACGGAAACACTGCTTTTTAAGCTTTCCAGGGAATATAAAAGACAGATGGTGACAGAGCTGTTGTAGCCAGCTCACAGCTCTTATTCCACTACTAGAATAAAAGAGAAATTTATGGATATTCAGAATATGAAACAAAGGCTGATATTGTACTGAATTATAAAGACAAATCAAGCTTGAATTTTATTTCAGACAGCAAGTGAATATGACAAGCAATAAAAGATGAGCAGGAGAAAAAGAATGGAATATAACATTATTAGTAATTTCAGTGGGGTCATTACTTGACTACTTAGAAACATAAAATGTCCCTCAAGTGTGAAGCTGCAAGCGAAATACTTTGTATCACACCTGAATGTTTCATCACTGTGAGAAGAAATCATTTCTGTCTGGACCACTGAAACTAAATCAGGAAAGGCTCCATTAGATTTAAAAACTTGTTAAAAAATAAGAAAATGGAGTATCAATTCTTAAATTAAGACACAGAAATGAAAATCTGGGAAGCAGTTTTTATACTGCACAGGTTACCTGTCTAATCTAGCTGTGTGGGCAGAACTATTTTATGGAACAGTTAAGAAAACAAGTAAGAGGAGAGGAACGTTTGCCAAAAAAATTCAGGCCCCAAAATACTCACTTGCAAAATTGTTTTATTGCAGCTGGATAATAGAGATAAATACCTAAGAGCAAAATCCACTAAGTCACATTTATTTTTCTCTTGGAAGAATTCTCCAAACTGGTTGTGTTTTATGATAAAGAACAAAAGGTTGCACGACATTTCAGAACATTTTGTTCTTTTAAAACTGGTCAGACAGGTGGGAAATTTAATATTAAAGTACTACAAATTAAATGAATAATTTTCCACTCCAGCTTCATTTCCCGAGTTGAACAAGTCCAAGTGAAAGAAACTATGATGTTTTCTGCTTTGCAGATGCATATCAAGCTGTTGATGCACTTCAAGCTATATTAATTTGATTAAAAAGTTTATCTTTAATAACCTGAGACATCAATCCATGTATAGCTTCTATGGTGGTCTTGCAGCTGAAAAACAAGCATAAATTCAACATTGGCCAAATACTGAACCGAACTGTCATTTTACTGGAAGGTACTCAGCTGTTTTTGTAGTTCAGGGTGCCCATAACCCCATGAATCTCAACAACTGCCCAGAAAGGAAAAGTCACGCAAAGCAATTTAGCCATTGTTGCCAATAGCTTTTTGTTACTCAAAGCAAACTGATGAGCACTATACACACAGACACCAATTTCAGAAAACTTCTTTGTCCGGCAATTTAGGACATCTTACATTCACAATACATGTGAACTCTATGGTCACCTGTACCCAAAAAGAAAATAAAACAACCACTGAGGTAATGGAACTACCAGCTGTTATCAACACCTCTCACTGTTCTCTGCCTTGTCTCCTTTGCCCATCCCCAAGCTGGTGGTGCATGGTTATCACAACTCTTCTGAGAAACTTTACAGAGTACATTAAAGGAAATGAGTTTATAGAGCTAATCAGTTATTAGTCAAAATATGTAACATGTACAAAACACCCCAAGAGCTGAGAGGATTCCTACTGATCTCAGTTTCATCCAATGTATGCCTTAGGGGGATGTAGTGTCAAACTACGCCAATAAAAGAGTCTCAAAACAGAATATACAAATGCGGAAGATGAATCAGCCCCGAAGGCGTGGAGAATAGGGACAAATTGCTACTATATAAATGAATCCTTTATCTTTGCCATCTTATTTCTTGGAAATAATGCAACTGCCACTGAATCAATTGTCTTGTTGTCTACTCCAATCTTTCCTACTTTCCAAGGAAAGCTTATTAGTTCAAGAAAAACATTCATCTGTAGAAGTGTTGCAATCCATTTTGGGAACTACGGTAGCCCTTTTTACACAGGAAAGCAGAACTGATGATAACAACAATCCCTTCCAGTCTCCAAATTTATAAACTAACTACTACGATGACTAAAAAACAGAACAAAACAAAAATGAAAAAAATTCCCCCTAAATCAAAGCAAACTTCTCAGCAACTTCATTCTTCTCATGTCTTTAAAGCATTGCTATTTTTACTGTTTTGCTACAGGAACTAGGAGGTATCACTTAACCTCTCTGGTGGGAGTTAGCAATGGCCTTAACTCCATTGCAGACATATTCTGCAACTAAAATACTCTAAATGGGCATTAACTTTTATAAAGTCAACTCCCCTCCAACTCAGTCGTCTTTGTTAGAAAACTTTTAAGAGCTGTTACCCTCCTATAACAATGAAACAAAGGCACAGAACACACCAGCACGATAGCAACTCTGTATTTAGAAATAACAAGATTACATTTGCAGGTATTCCCTACTGCTTGCTGTGCAACAAAGGCTTAACACAAGCTGACTCTTTTTTAAGACAAGGCCCAGGTTCATTTGAGTCATACTGAGCAGGATAGAAGTAAAATAAACATGTACTTTATAAACAAATTTATAACTAATTTACTCATAAATCTGTCACTTCATACTGGGCCTCTTTTTTGTCTCTTGATTTTTCTCCCTGTCGTTAAACTCACCATTTAATCTTGTTATTTTTTGAATAATTTCCTTAGTAAAGACTGTACTGTGGGATACATTTGTAACAGAGGGGTGAGAGGCAAAAAGAATACGAGATAATTGTTCTACATATCAGGATAAAGTAAGATGATCAGAAAGCCTCCAAATCTGAAAAGTCAAGTGGAACATGCCAGATTTAATTTTTGCAGTCTGTTCCAAGGGATTCTACAGAATTGTTCCTCATTAAACGGAATTATATCTCACTCAGAACACTCCTCAGATGCCTGTAGATGAGTCCTGCCTTCTCCACAGCTGGACCTGAGATTGTACTAGCATGTGCAGTGCAGCACTTCCTGGGTTTTCAGTCTGGAATTTACCAAATACAACGTTCTTGAGCAGCCCAAGCTACTGTGTGACTTGTTGGATACTATTACCTTTTGTTAAAGATTTTACTTGGAAAAATGGGGACTATAACACATGGACAGTCTAAGCACACATTTCATTCCTAAGACTACTGGAGAGAGATATGATAATGAAAAGCAACTTTTGTACTTAAAAGCTTAAAAAACTGAGCTGATGACCAACAAATGTGTAAGAAATACCGTGGGAAAACACTACAGCTTCTCTGAAATAACACTGTACACCCCAGTGTTCATTAACGCATCAGGCAGGGCAGCTAAATATAAAGGCCAGGATGTCAGTAATCTACTTCTTAAAAACAAATCAAAACCAAAAAAACCCCACCCCTCACCTTTCCTCATTTGTGAGAAAAAATGAAGTATTAATTGAGAAACATGGAAAAAAGGGAGCTCTTACTTTTTGAGTGAAAGTATTATACAAGGATAAACAAAACTTACTGGACAGCACTAGTTCTTAAAATCACATTCTATGTTAATAATTTTCCTTTACTGTTAAAGACTATTAACCTCATAAAATGTGCTATTTTCTAGCAACACTACCATTTTGTTTTTGACAGAAAACATCTTTTTGTTTGTTTATTGTATATTGGTGGAATTTAACAGGGATTTTTTTTTTTAATAAACTACAAATGACAGTTAAATTTATTGAAGAAGCAATGACTGAAAAACCACTGCAGCTTTGGTAAGAGCAAGGTTTTCTTAGACTTTCAAAAATACCTTGTGGCATTTGCAGTCTCTCTTTCCTATCTATAATCTAATCATTCTTATCTATAATCTTCGTGGGTTACAATTAAAGACATGATAAAAGTTTAAAACAAAATAATACTTTTTACAGGGAAGAACACAAATATGCATTATCTTACCTGTCTCTTGTGGCTTTTGCGAGTTTGTCTTCTGATTTCTTATCATGAGTCTCTAAACCCAGCATGAAACTGCCCCTTCCAAGCTGAGCTTCTGACTGTTCTAATTTTTCAGACAAATCAAAGACTTGGCCAGTGGTGTAGTCGGCATTCTTAGGAGAAAAAAGGCAATAAACATATTGAATTCTAAGTTCAAGCATTTACACATAAACCAAAACAAAACCTGAAAAGAGTCTTTTAGACTGTAGTACTGCAATTTTAACCTACATCTGTAACTGCAGTGATACTCAACATGAATGGCACATGGGTGGTGGCTGAGAAAACAGAAGCTGAATGACAAAGCCTCAATACCTAAAGCCTGGAATGGGCACTTTACTGCTTTCCATCCATGCCCCAAGTTACGAAAAAGGAAAACTTTGTTAGTTTTGACCAAGAGAAAGGGTATAAAACTGGCTTCTGCCGAAGGAAGGTTTTACTGCTGAGATGTTCCATTAAAGGTCTACTTGCAGCATTTCTATCGTAACCTCATTTAACAATTCCATTGGTTTTGTTGCTGTTGTGTTTGGTACTTTTAAAAATGGTACCATTTTCGGTACCATTATTTTAAGGCATACTATTCATTACTGTGCTATAAAGAGATACAACGTTCAAAAGCGTTTAAGACAAAATCTACGTGCACAGGAAACTCAGTATAATTAAACATAAGTCATTCCTGCCTTCTGCTTTTAAAGAGCAGATATAAAGAATACTTTGTATTTATGATTAGGAAAACTTGCCTTTCTTGTTTCATCTGAAAATTGATTCTTAATGTGGCATCTGTATTTATCCATGTCTCATTAAGCATTTTACAGTAGAGGCCCTGGTTTTCAGCACTAATGTATTAGCACACAAGGGTACTTACAGTAAGCAAACTAGAAGAACTGAGAGTGTTCACCCAGTACTTGTTCCACAAAAGCTCAAGCAATTTACGATCCAAAGATGATTTAAAGTAGGAGACTTCTAAAGCATAATACCTTTAAAAAAAACCACAACATGCAAACAAAATAAGCTTCCATCTAAATATGTCTTGTCGGCTGTGACACCCACAGTACATGCATCTCAAAAAAATCCTTATCGACAGCAAGTATCTTCAAAAATTCACCACACTGAATATTAGAAAAAGTGAACCCCATTTCCAATTCTAAAATATTTTCCATAATTATTTCATATATAGCTTTAATACAGGTATACACAATCCCCACACATACTGCAGTGTTCTATTTAATAAGATTGCAAGGTTTTAAAAGTTACTGTCTTAACAACTTATTGCATCCTGCACCATGCTTGGCATCTTCAATACTGTAATAATTGTTACTTACAGATGACTGCAGTTTTGTGTATTATCACCTTTAATTCAATTAGCAACTTTGATAGCAGCAAAAGTTACAAACAAGCAAACAATCTTATGTTCTACCACACTTCGAAAGCCAGGCTTTAGTGGTGCTAGAGTTCACTAGATATGGTAAAGCAGACAGAAACCTGAGCTACATCAAGTCATTTCTGTAGTGAATTACAGCAACACACTACATTGAGGCGCTGGATTTTGTCCAAAGAAGAGCAACAAAGAACCCTCCAAGAGGTGTATTTTCGAGTACCGAGTCACTAATCTAAAACACAAAAAAATAAGAACTTATGCTAGAGTTAGTAGTTTTTGTTACTTACTGTTTACAATGTACACCAAAGTCTTCTATTTTATTAAGTGGAATAGTCTGGTATTCAGAGGGACCTTCATCTGGAGGTTTATAGCCCTACAAATTCAAAGGGCAAAGATTACATGGTAGTTCTAGGAATTTTTTAAATGCCTAAACTCTGAAAGCACTTCACAAATATTCTAATTTAGGCAATTCTATTTTTCCCCCCCTAGGGAAAATGCAATTTCACCTAGTAAACTGAAATTTGGAATTTTCTGGGATCTCAGATTTACATTGGTCTTTACTAGCAGTCATCACATTTGCAGGTCTATCAACAAGCATGTTGGACACAAAAGAGTGGTCACTGTTGAGACTTTACAAACAAGTAAAATGATAAGCTTTGAGAACTATTTCTTAGACCAAAGAAATAGTAAGTTTCTTCTAATATAGTATTTCTCTATGTATTCTTGGAAGTGATTTTAATCCTCTTTTGAGGGAAGATAGGAGGCATAAGAAGTAGTATGAAACACCCATGGCTTGAACATGCCTCAGGGATACCTGAAACTTCACTCAATTAGCCACAATGGGGCCACTCACAGCCACTGACTAGGAAAGAATTGTTGGCAGACCACTTGTGAGGACTCCTTAAAAATACACTTGTAACGCACATTTTCTTACATATAGTTTGGTTTTCAGGTGCAGAATTCTTTTATTTGCTCAAAATTCTGCAATAATTTGTGAAGTGTTTTTGCCGACAGAAGTGAATATTCTCCTGAATCACTACCTGTTCTAAGACGTTTCGTATATTTGTCAATACAAAAATAACGCTTGAATGCAACTGGGAACTTCTCACAAACATTTTTATTAATTACAGTTTGATCGGATGTCAGCTTGATAAGTCAATAACAACTGAAAATCTGAAGGATATACTTGAATTTTACTAGAATGAAATTAAACAATTTCTAGTATAATCCTTCCATGTTGTTTAACCACAGGGTTTTGCACACTAGTTTGTGAAAATTCATTCTATTTATTTGAAAGAATTAGGTAGACAGTTTTGAATCCTTGTTTTCTAAAATGAAAAGCGGATTACAACATATTGAACATGCTATTAACTTTTGGGTTTAGGTCTAAAAAAAGACGATAGAGAAAAATTAACGTAAATCTATTTTGATGAATGCTACCTGCAGCTATAATAATTTAAAAACAATGGTAAAGAGCTATAACAATTTAAGCCAGCTGCACTATCTAGACAGCCTGTTTATCAACTGCCAAAAATCTAAAAAACAAACTAGAAGCTAACCTTTGTAAATAGAACCAATATCCAAAGATGTGCGATCATCAATATATCAGCACATCTTTCATTCAGAATGAATGAAATGACCTGCAGTACAGCGCAGCAGACCACACTGCTGGAATCTTTAGAATCCATCTACTACTCATTTAAAGACAGTTTTAGAGATCACACACTAGACAGTTTTAACTATTTACCTTAGGGTAAGTCCTAAATGCTCCAAGATTTACTTTCCCTGCAGATATAGTTCTTGTTGGATCAATCTGTAGAAATACAGGTAATGCTCGTTACATGCATTTCATAAATTATCATAGGCATAAGTTACTTTACAGTAATTGTATTTCAGAAATGTCAGCAGTGAAAATTGTGTTGCTTTTGTCATAAACAGCAATTTTTCAGTTAGCATCTGTTGGTGTAAGACTCTAAAAAGATGGGAATATCAATAGCTTTCTACGGATGACATTTTCAAACTGATTTTCCTTATTTCCCAAATACGTTAAAGAACTTGCACTTGAGAGCAAGCAATAAACCATAATAAAAATCTGCATTTTTATCTCACGATCACTAGAGCAAAAAAAAAGTATTATGTGATCTGCTGCACTTTGGTGGAAAAACACAGGACACTAACAAAGGAATCTCCTTCCTAACATATGTACTAATGCCCCATTCGATTTTAAAAGTAATTATAACAAAGGAGAAGAAAAAAAACCAGTCCCATGGAAAATGTCCCAAATCTGTGAAATTATGCCCTAACACAGCAGAACTCACATGGTGGAAATACTTCTTCAGGGTCATTTATCCCTTTCTAATGGAATTCTTCCATCAGAGCTATATTCCTTTCTTCTGACTAACTTCAGTCTTTTTTCCATTTATTCCCTTCAGTAGCCATGATTACACAAGTAGAATCTAAAATAAGGTTTACTTTTGATTTTGAATCAAGTGTGTCCAAAGAGTTTATTCAGATTTTTTTTTTCTTCAATGATAGGTTTCCCAGTGTCTTCTACCTTGTACTGAATTAATTGTACTACCTTGCCACTGAATTAATTTAAAAGGCATTTTAGATGCAAAGTAACAGAACCAACACACTGAACATGTTTTGCTCTATTTCAACAGAAGCAGCAATGAAGAGAACAAAAGAAACAGATTTTTGTTCTATTGCAGGAGGCTGAAAATGGATTGCTCAATACATTTTTCTGCACCGAGCAGAACTTTAACAGTAATGTATGAATCTGTACAGAGCTACCATAGCTGCAACGGTGCAGTGAAAATGGCTTTGGTAAGCAATACTACTGGTTCAACCAGTATATGGCCAGCAAAGCAAAAGGAGTGGTAACAATTTAAAAATTCCATCTCACACAATACACACCTAGCATGTTAACAGATGGAAATCTAAAACTTATTCCCTCGTCAACATAATCTGCTATGCAGTTTTATTAGCTATCAGCCAATACTTACAACCACTGCTACAAAGGGTTCTTGAAATTGCTGATTTAGCATCTGGGTACTGACGTCGATCCCAGAGAGCCAGCAGCCATAGCCGGGGTGACTGTGATACCAGCCGATTGCATTTTCTAGACGGCCAACCTAAAAGCAGTGAAGGAAAACCAAGCCAGTGTTAATCTCCATTCCCAATGAAGGTCTCAGCTGCCATCTATCGGGCCTTCCAGCATAGTACAACGTGGTGAGAGGAGAAAAAAAAGGACACTCAGGCAGCCCTCGAGGCTCCCTCATTAATACTAAATACTACACATACACCTTATTCTATGCAATCTGTAGTATCAGCATTCTCTGCTACAGCTACTGTCAGAGAACAGGGAACTTCAAGGAGCCAGGAGCTGCTTCTTCAATGACAGCTGAAGTATAGAAGAGATTCCACATGGTGACATGTTAAGCAAGCTGGGACTCCTCAGCTTGTAAGAGAAATTTGTTAGGGTGGATATGATGTCAGTATATATAATCTCATATAATATATGGTATGTCAGTAAAGAATGAGCATTCACTATTCAGTATAGTAACATATCTCACAGGCATACGGAGAGATTATTGGTAGGTTAAAAAAAAATAACTTCAGAGGCATGTTTTCCAACCACAGAAGTGATAGATGAATAGTGATAGATTGTAGAAGACGAATTTTTTAGATTTTTAGTGTAAGAAAAACTCAGAATATGAGTTTGCAAATAATATCCCTGGCTATCTCTACAAACACTGGAAGCAAAACAAATAAAACCAACAAAAAAAATTCACCCTCAAAACCAAAAACAATCACCCAGGAGAATGAACAGTTCTTGCACTTAGTTTTTTAACCCTCTCTGAGGAATTGCTTACTGGCTTGGCTGCTCTGTATTGAGTTCAATGATTTTGGTACAAGCTATATGCCACACCTTAACTGAGTTGTGTATTTAGATGCATCACCTGCTTGGTTTTCCCAAAAACTGAATATGGCAGGAAAGTTAAATCAGAAAAATGTTAAAACAAGGCAGAACACACAAACTGCCTACTGAATGGAACATTTATCTTATTCTTGAATTGGTGAATAATATTTATATATTCTTTACATCTTTCATAAAAGTGAAGGAGATACCGACACTATGAGGAAAGGCTGTGAGATCTGGGGCTGTTCAGCCTGGAGAAGAGAAGATTGTGAGGGGATATTATCAATGCTTATAAATATCTAAAGGGTGGATGGTGAGAGGATGGGGTGAGTCTTTTTGTCTGTAGTGCCCAGTGACAGGACAAGGGCCAATGGGCACAAACTGGAACAGAGGAAGCTCCACTGAACATGAGGAGAAACTTCTTTCGTCTGAGGGTGAGGGAGCCCTGGCACAGGCTGTCCAGGGAGGTTGTGGAGTGTCCTTCTCTGTGTGTTTTAAAAACCCACTTGGATGTGCTCCTGTGTGATCTGATTGAGGTGAAGCTGCTTTAGCAGGGGGGTTGAACTAGATGATCTCCAAGAGGTCACTTCAAACTCCTACCAGTCTGTGATTCTGTAATAAATAATGTGTTATTTTTCAAAGCCAAATAAGACATTTTGACTATATTAACACCACATCCTGTGGACGAAGAAGCAAGTAACTGGAACGCTGGCATTGAATATATCAATTTGCAATCTAGTATCAAGAAAAGTTATTCCAGGAGCAAAAACTATAATATAAACAACCATGAAAAAAGCTTCCCATCATATGATAACTCCAACATAAACCTAGATTGTTTTAAACATAAGATGAACTACCTGTATATTAAAAACCCACTAATTTTATGCTACATACTCACTATTTTGAAACACATAATTTCTACCTAAAAACTGGATATTATGAATATATATTTAGGCAAACGCATCTTTTCAAGCTACCTACTTTTCTGCAACGACAGAATTAGCATCATGACATTAAGAGCTTCCAGATACAAGGAACTATTTCCAAATACTATACAAGGAATTATTTTCAAATTTTCTTATAAACAGCATGAATTACTACAAAAAGTCCCACAATACACGTACTTCTGAATTATATTTACTCTTTTTCTGATGTTATGCTCTAAGCTAATTCACATATATTTAGATATCTCTAACCATAGATAAGGTTGTGAGTACAATGTTCCAAAATAAACCAAATACCACTGTGTTATTTCCAGTGAGTAAGTATGAACTTTGAGGACTAAAAGAAAAACAAAGGGTAAACTGGGCCTCAGAA
This sequence comes from Colius striatus, assembly GCF_028858725.1. NCBI lineage: Eukaryota > Metazoa > Chordata > Aves > Coliiformes > Coliidae > Colius > Colius striatus. Next base: position 61,631,848 of record NC_084762.1, read on the forward strand.
CTATCTGAGTTTGGAGAGTTAGAAAATATTTCAATGCTTATTCATAGCATAGGATTGCCCTCTATTTGAATATCAGCAGGTGCTCTGACGTGTCATGCTGATTTCTACATCAGCCACAGAGCAGAGCTGCGCGACTAGCTGACAAGATTCACGGCTATACGAAGGAGAAAATCACCTCCTGCCACTTCTCTTTACCTGCTTTGCGTTTTCAATGTATGCAGCCATGTACTCGTAGGCAGCCGCCTGAGCGTTGACGCGAGTCTCGGTGCCCTCCACCGGCAGAGCGAAGCTGTCCATGATTATCATGGTTTCTCCGTCCACCTTGCCCAGCATGAGCCCCATCACCTCCAGGTTGCCTCCTGATCTGGCGTGCATCACCATCTTCAGGAGGGCCAGCGCCGAGATCTTGCAGTACTTGAAGTAATGGTGGCTGCAAGAGAGAGGCCGCGGAAGCCATAAAGGGCCGGCTGCACCGCCCAGCCCGCGCCTCAGGCCCTCGCCGTCCGCCCGCTGGCCCCTCCGGCCCCGCCGCCCGGCCCGGCCCCGCTCCCACTCACTCTTTGGTCCAGGGCTTGGCCGCCAGGATCTCCTGCTGCTGCTTACGGTCGTACTTGTATATCTCGTCGATGCTCTGTGCCTCCTGCATGTTGTTGGCCAACTCCCAAGTCTTCTGCGCCATGCCGCTCCCGGAGACGCCACTCCCCGCCGCCGCCGCCATCGCCCCCCACACCGGGCCGGGTCCGGCCCTGACCCCGACCCGTTTCACCGCCGCAGCCGGCCGCCGGCGGAACCAAGCGAGGCGGTGGGTGGCGGGGGGAGGTGGTACGGTCCGCGCAGGCCCGTGGCGGGCGGCGCTGCGCCCCCAGTGGGAGCGCCTGGTGCTGCGGTTCGGCGGCAGCGGGAGCCTGCGGGCGGCTGTGGGCGGCTCGCCGTGCTCAGCTTAGATCATGTGTCGGCCCAACAGAAGTGCGCGGGGGTCGCAGGGCGTTCTCCCGCCTCGCCGCCGCCCGGGCGCACAAGCGCTGTTTCTCGGGGAGCGCCACCGCCGCCGCCACCTCCCTTCCCGCCGCCTTGGGCCGGTTACTCTTGCGGGAGGGCAAGGCCGCAGCGCGCCGCCCTCCGGAGCGGCAGGGGGCGCTGCTGGGCGCCGCCCCCCGCTTTCCGGGGAAGCGGTAAGGCGCGCGGGACGCGGAGGGAGCAGCGGCCGCCGGTGAGCCGTGGCGTCGCGACAGCGCCTGGGAGCGCTCCTCCGCAGCCCGGCCCTGCCGCACCGAGCCCGGGTGGAGGCATAGCCCGTGTTGAGTGGGCGGCGGCTGGCACGGGGGCGGCTCGCCGGGGAGGGGGACGGGTACGGGTCCATGACGCGACGTAGGGAGCAGGCTGAGGTGGGGGCGCTTCGGCGGAGCCCGGACCGTGGTGCCGGTTCTGGGCGTCCTTGCGCGAGCCGCGGGGGCTCCGCGAGGCCTTCCGGTAGGAGGTGTTTGTTGTCCAGCCGTTGCCTGACAACGGCGTCGTGCTCCTGAAAGGGTATGAGCTCAGAGTGCCGCTTCCTCGCCCCTCCGCCGCTTCGGGTTGGGGACAGCATCGCATCTCTTGCCGGAGAGAGATGGGTGGTCGGTGGTTCTGAGGCTGCCTGAGAAATGCTGTGAGTGATGGAGAGATGTGAGGGCGGCCCGCAGTCCGGGCCGAGGGAGAGACGCTTCTCCGAACTGTCACGGTTGGAGAAGTACATCTGATCTCTTGGTGCCGAAGGTTTTCCAAAATTAATGTCTAAAGTTCCAAAATAATGGGTCAGAGTAGGTGTTCCGGACAAGTAGATAAGCCCCTACGACGAGGGGAAGTAATTCGTGAAACTTGCTGGTTGGCTATTTTGGGGATTAACTGTCGTTACAGTTGTGAAAAATATTGTTTTGTTTCAGAGTTTATTAATTTTGAGTCTCCAGACTGGAATTTTTGGTGATGTTTTCAGATAAGACTTTGAAAAAAGCCGAAGGTTAAAGGTGTAGGAAGGCTGTCTCTGACAGCAAGAGTTCATTCTAAATGCCATTCATGGGGATAAGAAGAAGCCACTGCTGGCCGTTGTGAGACTTAAGGAAGTTTGGGTGAAACTTTGAAAAAATATTTCTTAATGATACCATTATGTGACCATATGAGTACAGTTACTAAACATGGCATATAGTTGCTTTTTTAAAGCACTTCCTGCCTTGCTACCTTTGCTGCGATTCCTACAGATGGGAATTGCCATTTTGCTAGTTTTCACGATCTTACTTTAATATTATGGTAGCAAAAAAGAGATGAAATCTGTCGGTTTTCAGATGCTGATTTTAAATTCTAGGCACCCTTTTCCTGCACAAAGGCAAGAAGGGGAAGAATAAAACAAGAGCACAGTAAACATTGCTTTAGGTGATAATACATAGGTAGGGATAGCACATACGGTACAGTAAATATACATCTAGATGTTTTGAATATAGTAAGTACAGAGACATGCATTAGTAACTCTGGATATAGATCCAGTAACCATCTCATGTTCAGGTGTTATTGAATATTTCTACACAACATTTTTTTTGATAGGACATTTTCAGACAGTAGTTGAGTGTAAAGCAGCAGTGTGTTTAATGGAATTTTACTTTGGGTAACACAATGTTTTGGGAATGTAAATACATCCAAGATTTAAAGATGCAAAAGCTAAAGGAAGAGCTGATAGATCCATGCTAATAAAAATTTAAAAAAAACCCCAGTATTTACAAACATTCTGTTTTCCAAAAAAGCCCATGAAAAATATGTTGTTTGCACTGACAATTTTGCGCACGTGTGTTTTATCCTTGGATTTTCACGTTTACATCATGTTCTGACCTTCCCTTGCTCTATGAACGTGCCCATGGAACACTCTCTCCAAGCTTAGTTTTGAATCTGCTGCTTACTAGTAACCGCAAAGGTCTAGAAGTGTACAAAATACATACAGACACGTTGCAAACCTCAAAATAGGTTATTGTGGTTTGAAGTGGTTTTGTAGTAGCAGACTTTACCTCGGGATGTTAGCGCAGTTGTATGCAGTCTGTTTGAAGTTAACAGATGGCTATGAATTTAGTGCTGTTGCCTCTGAGAGAGTTCACTGCGTAGCTGTGGTCTGCAGTAGCACTTTTTTTCAGAAACATGTTTTTTTTTATTGTGGTTAGTCATGATCTCTTCACTTGATACAGTAGATGATAAAATTGGTTAATCATCAGTAAAATATTTGCTTACTTGCTGATGAATTTTCTGGACTTAGCACTGTTTTTTCTATCAGTTTGTATATAGTTTGCTTAGTTCATTAAGTTTGCACTTGTGTGTATTTTGAGAAGACCACCTCAAGCAGAAAAAGGTAAAACACGAAAGGTCTAGCGATTTTCTAAGAGGTATTTGGCCACTTTTCCTGGCTATTTAGCTGTATTAAAGGTGTGCTGAACCAACAGAGCCACAGAGAGCTGTAGCATTAGTCATCTTAGAGTTCTCCAGCGCCTGGAGTTGTGAACTTTCTTCACACCAACTGAATTGCTGCATAGTTCAACTGTAACTGTTTTGTCTTTGTTTTTAAATTTATTTTATTGCTCTTCTGAGTAACATGATCAGAATGCAGGATGCTAGAAGATTCATTGTGTTCCTCATGCTAGATAGAAAGTGTACTGCAAATATTCCTTTCTGTATACCACCTCTTGGAATAGGTTTGGTGCCATTCTAGTACAGTGATTTGGAAACAGTTCTGGAGTTTATAAAGGAGTTGATAAAAAATGAAATACAGATGTTACAGTCAATGAGCCTTTGGAAGGTGTTCTCAGAGTGCCTCCTATGTGCAGTAGTTCTCCTCTTGATGCCTGTGCAGCACTGGATGGGTAGTGAGACCAACTTTTAAATTCTTGAGTTTGATAAGTTGCTTTCATCCATTCAGTGTTATTCTTATGTAACCTAATAGGCTAAATATAAATAAATTTTATCAGTGCCTGGAAACTTATCCTCTTTTAGATTTCTTTTATCCTTTACCAGTGTGTAAAACTAATGAGATTAAAGATTTAGGACAAATCAGATGGAGAAATTTATTTTTGGAATTGATTGTCCTGTATTACCAGTAGGAGTTGTAAATAGGTTGCCCTAGTTCTGCCTCTTTTGTAACAATATTATCATTTTATATTATTAATTTGAACAAGGGCATTAATGTAAGAGAAAAAAATTAAGGGAATACATGTTAAGGAATACAACAAGAAGATGTAATTCCTTCAGTTAGCATGCTTGAATTTATCTAATAGAATTTTGACTTTTTTTCTCTTCATCTTAGTTCTAGTAAGCATTTATCTTTATCTCTCTGGACACATTATTTTATGCTTACCTGTGTAATATCTTATTCTGCTGGTCTTTGAGGAATTGTTTTGTTGTTGTTGTGGTGGATTTTTGTTTGTTTATCTTTCAAAAAAAATCTTTTATACTCTTCCTGGAAATGTCTTCTAATATACTTTTATCATTGGCCTATTATTGTTTACTTCATACAATTTGTAGGCTGTAGGAAAATAGTGAATAAGCCTCAATGAAACTGCTGTACAGTCTGAGTTTAGATAGCAACTATGATGGGATTGCTTAGGAACCTGCATAAGGAGTCCTATTGCTTACATTTTGTGGGTGGTATTAGTGGGATTTGAGGGTAATATTTTTTTTTCTCAGTTTCATGCTTCATTTTTCACTCTTTTGAACTTTTTTGTCTAACTATTCCTTCATCTTTATTTTTTTTATTGTCCAATTTTGATTTTGTAATTCACTAACAATAAGATCGTGCTAGGGTGTAGAGAATGGACAGTGGCAGGCTTGCAGTTTAGAAAAAAACAACCCCAAAGCACTTTAACCAAGTTAGGAAAAAAAAGATTAGAGAAATAACTTCAGTCTTATAATCAAGAATCTTTGAATTTTCTCTCTGGTGAAACATCCAAGTCATCTTCTCCATGGATGGGTTTCCTAGCAAAACATCTTAAGACTTGTAGTTTTGAGGGAGAAACTTGTATAATATTTAACTACTCTCTTAAGTAACTGTAATTGAGCTTTAAATTTGTGAGGCTCTGATGTAGAGGTAATGAATGTTCTATGTCTTTTCTATAACCCTAGAAATGATAGCAGATGATTTAGACAAATTCATTGACGATCAGAAGGCCAAGTTGGCACAAGATAAAGCAGATCTTCAGAGTGATCCGCCTTACATGGAAATGAGGGTAAGAGTATGAAATCATTTTGTTGAAGTTAAACGCTTCTGTTGCAAGGGTTTTGATTTAAGCTTCCTTTTACTGTACTCTTAAACCTGTATTTGTTGTTAACATGTATATTAAAGCTTTATCTTTTCAAAATAATTTCTAACTTAAATACTTCCTAACTGTATTTATGTAGATTTTTTAAAAACCCGTTTGCCACCAGGCGTACACAGTCATATTTGTGTTTTACAAGTGGGAAAACTCTTGTAAATGGTTAACATTGTTCTTTCCCTAGGGAAGCTAACTGGCAGGGATCTACTCTCAGCCCACTGGAGAGCATGGGTTTTGGGATGGGGATGGAAGGTATAAATATCCTCAAAATTTCTGTTTTGGAAACTAGGAAATAGAAAAGGCAAATTACTCAATTAAATCTGCTCTTATCACAATTTTCCTATTAGAAATTTTAGTACCTGATTCTAAAGCTATAAAGATGTTACAATTTGCAAATCAGCATTAGGTTGTTTAATAGTGCCAGTACCTGGCAAAACCTATATCTAATGTTATGGTACCTAAATAAAGTCCTCAGTGTAGAGGTTGAGTTTTGATTTGTCTGTTTTTTAACTTAAAAAACTCCAAACAGCTTGAGCTTTTAGCAGTAGTTATGAGTTTTCATTGTCTTTTTTGTTTCATCAGAATGTTTCATCTTTCCCCTTCTGTGGTTAAAGTATTTTTACCTAGTTATAATAATTCTCTCCAGAAAGTTTTATTAATTCATTCCAGAAAGTTAATTCTTAGGGAGCTGTGAGGAGCTGGACTTCCTTCTTTTTAACTGTGCAGAGCAGGTAAAAATAAAGGAGAATGTTTCCACCTGTAATTTGATAAAATCCAAAGTTTTGTGGTGAAAGTGTCATTACAGGGAGCAAGTGTGTTAAACTTGCCCTGTAATTCTGTCATAGTTTCAAGCAGAGTACAGTATATCAAATCAGCCTCCATAAAAAACTCAGAGAAGGTGTGTAGAATAGGAAACGGTTGTCGGTTATGACATCATGCGGTTTATGACAAGTCACAATATGTATTGCCAACATACTTCACAACAGAAAATATATTGAATGTATTGAAATGCATTGAATTAGTAATTCCTGTCTTGGAGAGGAGACGTACTTTTTTGGTATCTTTATGATGCAGCAAAGCGTTTTGTTTTGTTTTCAGAAAAAAGGATCAGAGAACCTTTCTGAGACCAGCAAAAGGTTAATGTCCATGACTAAAGAAAATATACCTCCAAATAAGCAACAGAACCGTCTTTTAGGTATGGTATATTTTTAATGTATTTTAATATGGTTTAATTAGCGTTTCATGACGTTTGAGAATTTTTGGAAGGGAATTATTGCTTTATATTTTTAATTATAAGATGATAATTGTAATTCAAGTGCGTACCATTCTTCAGTCTTCTAAAGGAATTTTGTGGAATTTTTGCTGTAGTTATGCTTTTCTTTTAATAAGGCAAATGTGCCATGCACTTTCTTCTTCTGCTTGTAAAGGTAACTCCATTAAAAAAACCCTAAACAGCCTCAAAAAAACCTAATAAAATACTGCTAGCCAGTCCTTCACAAATGGTCTGTCCTTTCCTGTTGTATTTGTGTGAGCAAAAGCTTTGAAAGTCCGTCTTTCAGCAAGACATTACTGCAAAAGGATACGTTCCTTGTACTTTGTGTCAGGGAAGTTAGGATGCTTTTTCTTTCAGCCTCTAAACTTAAGACTTGTAATCCAACTTGTCTAAAATATACACAGTTAAATTATTTAAACTATTTTAAATGTATAGGCAAAGACCACTAACTGATTGTTTTCCTTTTGTAATCTTGTTTTAATGTAGTCATTTATTATCACAAATTCACAGAATGGTAAGGATTGGAAGGGACCTCTAGAGATCATCTAGTCCAACCTCCCTGCTAAACCAGGTTCACCTAGGTCAGGTTACACAGGAACATGTCCAGACGGGCTTTGAAAACCTCCAGAGAACGAGACTCCTCACCCTCTCTCGGCAGCCTGTGCCAGGGCACCCTCAACATTGCAATAAACTAGTTTTTCCTTATGTTTAGGTGGAACTTCTTGTATTATGACTTTTGTCCATTACCACTTGTCCTGTCACTTGAGACAAGACAAAAAAGTTCTACCTCATCCTCTTGATGTACACCTTTTAAATAATTGTGTTAATGAGATGACCCCTCAGTCTTCCCTAGGCTGAATATTCCCATGTCCTACAGCCTTTCCTCATAAGAAAGATGCCCCCTAATCATTTTTTATGGAAGGAAAGAAGTAGCACTTGGTTTTGGTTGAATTCTTATCCAAATGAAATGGTTAGATTTATTTTGCTGTGACTATCAGTTTAATCACCTTTTTCTTTAAAAATATATATAGTGCTTGTTTCTTCTTTGTGTTTTTTGTGATTTGATTTCTGTTTGAAAAATGTGATAGTGTTCCTTTCTCCACTTTATTGTTTCTGTAATATGTCGTCTTTATTTACTTGTTCTGCCATCTCCTTTCTGTTTTTCTTTAGCTAAACTTGTGTAGTTCAAGTTTTTCTTGATAGTTTTAGAGCTTTACTGTGTTCTACTTCTGTCTTGTGTAGACTCTGATTTTGTACCTCGATAATTTTCATGCTATGCTTACTGTAACTCTGGTGTAATTCTGCAGCCTCCAGTGGGTGTAAAAGCTGTCCTTTGGTTTTCAAGAATATATGTCAAAGGATATTTGATGTTGTTTGCTTATTTAAAATACAGATTAGATTGATACTAAGTACTCCTGCTGTGCTTAGTGTTGTGTTCCCTCTATAATTTTAACGGAATTTGTGATGAGAAAAGTTTGTGTCTTAAATTAAGAAACAAAGCTTGTGAATATGTGGGCCTGAACTGATCTTAGCCACATAAACATCTGAGCATACATTCTGACTTAGCTGAAGCTATGTCAAGCTGAGCCAGCTAAGTGTATTTCAACCTTTTATCTGTTTCAGTAATAAAGTGGTTTCCAAGTTAGTGATTTTCAGCATTTATATGTGATTTGTACAGTAATGTACTGTATATTTTTACTGTAGAGTGATTTTCAGCATTTATATGTAATTTTTTACCTGTACATGTTTAATGCCCTAAGCATTTAAAATACTGGAGTCAAACAAAGTGCCCTGCAATAAATTTGGTCTCGTGTAAATGTTGAATATCTCTTTTCCCTCCTTCTCCTTACTACACATTTCACATAAACCACAAGATACAGAAATGTCTTCAGAGAAATAGTAGGAGCAAAGTACTTTAAACTGTATTTTGGGAACAACAAGCAACTTGCATAACATTATATTTGAAGACTGCAGCTGTTATGAGCCTTGCAGTAATCTTGGAAGAGTGGTAAATGTGTGTTTTGGGTCTACTGCAGTTAAAAACACTGAGGTAGAAGAAGTGATTGTTATCATATGATCAGATTCCTTGTATGTATGTCAGAGCCAACATATTTTTCATATGTTATGTGCTAAATAAACGACTTGTTGCTTTCTATGTGTAAAGTGTGTTTTCTATTATGTGGTAAGTCCAACTTAGAATATCGAAGTAATTTAGAAAGTGACATGTCAAAGGAGACATAGGCGGACAAAAGAGATAGGTACAATATTTAGGGTTTTTTATACTGTTTGTCAGACTATCCAAATAAATCAAGTTTATGTTGCAGGTTTTTTTTCTAGTGGGGAGAAAAAGCACAAGGAGTAGAGGAACACTAACATCCAAAATCCAGTCCCTTTTTTCCATACTTTCCACCCAACTACAGAGAAGGTCACTTTTATTTCAGCTGTTTTGTAATTACTGGTTGCATTGTTCTTTCCTTTTTTTTTAATTGTGGATATCTAATAAAAATCCAGATGGATCTTTTGCAGGATGTGCTTTGTATCGATTCTAAACAGCAGAATAATAATATTTAATGGTGTTAAACTTCCAGGTGACTGTGGCTTGAGCTTACCTCTTGGAGATGAATATGAACGAAAAAAACATAAACTCAAAGAGGAACTTCAACAAGATTATAAGCGATACCTTTCTCAGGTAAAGCTTCTTGTCTGGTTGCCTGAGTTTAGTGAGTCTTTTAAACTAACTCTGTGATTTTAATTGAATGAAAATTAATAAAATCTGCAGAGAATCTTTATAAGAAGGCATCCACTGAAGGCATCCATTCTGAGCAATGGCTGATTTCAAAGACTTATGTAAAAGTAATTTCAAAATGTTACTGCTAAAAGGAGGTTTATATTTTAGGTTTCTAAGATCTCATCTTCCTGAGACTGCAAATTGCGTAGTACATTATTCTGAATACCATCATTTATTTATCTCTACTTAAGTTTTTCCTTAAGAATTTAAGATACCATCTGCTACTTCCTTAAGTACTTATGTATTCTGGGAATTCAGGGAAGAACATTCCTATAATTAGCATGACTCCAATTCACAGGTTTTTTTTGTTTCAAATTTGGAAATAAAAACCCCTTTGTTCTCCTTAGCATGATTGGTTAAATGTCACAGTAAATTTAAAACTGAAGTGGTATGGACAAAGTGTCAGAATCTTGGGAATACTCTGTATGTCTTCTTAGTCAAACTGAAAAAAAAATCAGGAACCATAAAATTTCTGTTGTCTGAAAATGCTAATTATCAGGTGTCTTTTTTTCTTAAAATGAAAGAATGCATGAGCTTTAGAAAAATAAGTCTTTTTTGTTAAGTCGGGTATTTTTTAGTGACTCTTTTTGAATAATATCTTCTCCCTGACTTTTAGGATATTTCACAGGCAAAAAGAAAGGTAGGATGCCTGCAATATTTTTTTCCCTTCAAATTAGTTGTTTTTTTTGAAAGCTTTGTGCTCTTTTATTTTTTTTTTTTGTTATGCTTTTTGTGTTTGTGCATACTGTAGTGATAAGTTGCTATTAACAGCCTTGTTTGCTTTGTGCAAAATGATTGCTTATATTTATTACTTTCCATTAATAACATTTTAAACACTGGCTGATGTCATCCTTTGCAATTGCATTTGTTGCTAATGCTGACTCTGCAAAAGTTTTAGTAGACATTTGCTTCAAGCCGTATCAATTACATAGTTGTCAGATTTTTCTTGCTATCCATACTTCATAAAAATGGAATAAAATAATAAACTCTGAAATATAATAATACATCATTAGAAGCAGAGTCAGACTTCCCTGTCACTGTGAAATCACGTCAGTGATGATTAGGAAAGCAGTAGAGAGAGCTGTTCAGCAGCTAGAGGCCAGAATGCAAAAATACAGGTATTCTGAACAAAAGATAATACCAGAGGCATATTTGTGCAAGTTTGGTTCAATTACCATATTTAATTGTGTACATCATTATCTATCCTGCATATATAATTTTCAAATTTAGTGCTATTCAAGTAGTGTTACTCAGGTTTTTCAAATTAAGCAACTTCTGTAAAGGACTGGGAGGTAATGGATTTGAATAACATACATGGATACAAATTAACTGTATTAGCATGTACTAGAATTCCTGAATAACAATAACAGCATCAGAATTAACTGACTTCTTAACCTCTAACCAAAATAATGCTTACAGAATTGCTGCTTCTTGTTTAATCTTAGCACAATATTTTAACTTTGAGAATAATCCGAACTTTAATATTTCATGACTCTCACTGAAACAATGGAACTTTTACATTAACTTGTAGTGTTTTGTTCTCAATTGATCTTCAGTTTTACAAATTTAGCTTTGCAAGGTTTTTTGTTAGTGTAGTACACATTAGCTATATAAAACTTGTAAGGTCTGAGGAAGAGAGACAGGATAACAAACTCTAAATTAGTTTCCCTGCATAAAGAGATAGTCCAAGTTTTAACAGCTCTCATAATGATGATAACAGACAGAATTCTTACCTATTGACCTGCCTCTCAGCTACTTTACAACATAGATAATGGAAGGAAATGATACTATTGAAATACTGTATCTTAAGTCCTTCCACTCATCAGCCCAGACAATTAGATGATTTTTTAGTTAAGGATTTATAAAACATAGATGACTGACTGAGAATGGTGTGAGGGTGCTTGGACTGAATGAGTGATGTAGGAGGAAGCCACTAGACCTGGAAGCTAAGGGCCTGTTCCAATATTGGTGTTTCATGTGGAAAGGCTGATATTTTGACTGGCTGCACAGGCTGGTTCCTAAGACGCAGCCCAGGGAGCTATATGGATCAACAACATAGCTTTCAGTGTAAAGCTCTGTTCTGAAAGTGACTGATGGTCTGTAAGGAATTGCAAGATTTGGCAGCAGGTCATGATCCTGAAAAGTTAGTGGACTGCTGTTGTGGAACACAATGTTGAGATGCAGAGTGGTGGTTGTGCTAGTGTTAGTATGGATTCCATTTATTAAATGAGAGGTAGACATCTGTTTTCCTCAGTTAGAAAAAGCATTTTTTCATCTTAAGTAAGATAGTCTTGGAAAATTGTTCTTATGCTTGTTCAGATGCTTGTGCTTATGCTGCTTGCTTACAGGATAATTGAGTAATGTTGGGTTTGGTTTTGGTTTTTTTTTTAATTAAAATTTTATTTCTTTAATCTATAGAAACTAAGTTATGTAATCTTTGAAATCGTGTAACAGAGAAGAAGTGATAAACACTTCTTCAAACTCAAGCTTAAGTCTTGACAAAGCCTTTTACTTTCCGCGTTCCTTGACTTTAAGAACATCCTAAATTTTCAAAATGTGAAGATTGTCTTCAATCTTTTTTTTCATTAAATTGATCCGATAAATTTCAGAAAATAAAATCCTTATCAAATTTTGCTTGCTAAATAGTTACTATTTTAAAATATATTTAAAATATATTTTAAAATATATTAACATTTATTAACTTATTATCTTGTTATCTATTTATTATTTTATTAACATTTATAAATAGCTAAAGGGTGGGTGTCAGGAGGTTGGGACATCCCTCTTTTCTATAGTAGCTAGTAACAGGACAAGGGGTAATGGGATGAAGCTGGAACACAAAAAGTTCCACTTAAATATAAGAAAAAACTATTTCACTGTGAGGGTGAGGGAGCAGTGGAACAGGCTGCCCAGAGGGGTTGTGGAGTCTCCTTCCTTGGAGGTCTTCAAGACCCGTCTGGACATGTTCCTATGCGACCTGATCTAGATGAACCTGCTTCTGCAGGGGGATTGGACTAGATGATCTCTAAAGGTCCCTTCCAACCCCTACCATTCTATGATTCTATAATGTATTATATTTATTGATTTTTCTTTTTTTTAATATAGAAAAACTATCTGAATATCGGTAACGTAGATTCACATACTCAGGGATTATCTCTTCGAATTGCTGATCGAACATCTGCCAAGGTAAATATCTGGAGGAAATTAAGTGGTATATAACTTGGAAATTAACCTGGATGTTTAAACTGTTATGGAAAAATTATTTCCACTTTGGGGTTTTTTACTCTGTTTACAAATGAACATTTTTGGAGGTAGTTGTTAGAATAGTTTTCAGAAAGGTAAAGTTCTTAAATGTCAGTGATTTTCTTTTAAATTTTTTAATCTCAGGTTACTTGTTTTTAGATAATTAGATTTGTAATTCTATACTGTTGTGAGTTTGAGGTTTGCTACTTCAAATTCACACCTGCAGGGCACTTGGTGTGTTTGGATGCTTTAGTGGTTGTTCTTGAGTTTTGTTCAGCAATAAATATCGACCTATTGAAGAACATTGTTTTTGTGCTTATATAAATGCACACTTTAAAAGTGTGTTACTTTTCTTCCTGCAGCCTGGAGATAATTTTAAAAGTATTTGCTTATAGTTATTTCTACAGTGATGTTCTTATCAGTTGCTGTCAGAACTAAAGGAAGCATGCTTTCTGCTGTACACAATTTGGCTTTGATGTGCTTAACCTACCTTCATATCCTCATGTGATTTTTATGAACAGATCAGTCCAGGAATGTAAGTAAAAGCTGATCTGGCATTTCACATATTGCCTGCCATTAAAATAGGAATCATCCCAATTTTCAGTCTTTCTTTGACAGTACAGATACTAATGTCTTTTGTGAAAGGAGTACACATTCTCTTTCTGTGTTTAGCTCTTGTGGTCTCCCTGAGGTTCATCAACAGTTTATAGTCTTGCTTTCATATGTTGGAGAAAGGTACCAGCTGTAGCAGTCCTTCTGCTTTTGGAGGATCATGGAAGTTAGAATATGAAGATACAACATGCATTTGTGGATTTTTATAAACCTCTGATCCGTTTCTTTGATGCACAGTGTGAATCTGTGAAAACCTAAGTCATTCTGACAAGGATCAGCTCTCCTCCTGCCCTCACCTTAGTGGCCTTTCATTCCCAGTTCTTTTCTTGTGTTTGCTTTTGTAAATTGATCCAGGAAGTTGCATAAGCAGAAACATTGTAATAATTGCAATATTTTTGCTGACTCAACTAATGGCACTGGTTGATTGGTAGGATGGATGAAACTCTCCTGGAGATGCAAGGCAGAAAGAGAAACTGTTGCTGGAGGAGGACTGGACTCTTGCACCTTTTGGGGGTTTTATTTGGTTTAGGTTTTTTAACTTCTGTTTCTTTGGAGTTGCATTGTTGCTCTGTGTTTGGGACCACGTGGTCACTGTAATCTGGTGCAAAGATGACGCTGATCTTGCTGTGGTTACTTAGGCTTTTTACCTCTCTTGTGTTGGCAATAATGTTTACCTATATGATGAGCCAAGTTAGAACTCAAATAGGTAAAACATGCTGTTATCAAGAAGCCCCCGAAATCCCAATTATATTAAAGTTTTTTTAGTTTTTTTTTTTTTTTTTAAAAAGAGGGAGAAAGGCAGCAAAAATGAAATGGCTGGGCAGGGGAAAGGACTCCTCAGTGGCAGCACACACTCGTGACGAGTTTATTCCCTTCTACTCTGTCCTGGTGAGGCCTCATCTGGAGTCCTGTGTCCAGTTCTGGACTCCTCAGCTCTAGAGGGACAGGGAACTTCTGGAGAGAGTCCAGTGCAGGGCCACCAAGATGATCAGGGGACTGGAACATCTTTCATACAAGGAAAGGCTGTGGGAACTGGGACTGTTTAGTCTGGAGAAGAGGAGAGGAGATCTCATTAATATTTACAAGTATATAAATGGTGGGTGTCAGAAGGATGGGACATCCCTTTTTTTCTGTTGTATCAAGCAGCAGGACAAGGGGTAATGGGATGAAGCTGGAACTCAAAAATTTCCATTTAAACATAAGAAAAAACTATTTTACTGTGAGGGTGAGGGAGCCCTGGCACAGGCTACCCAGGGAGGGTTGTGGAGTGTCCTTCCTTGAGGTCTTCAGAACCTGCCTGGACACGTTTCTGTGTGACCCTATCTAGATTGGCCTGCTTGTGCAGGGAGGCTGGACTAGATGATCTCTAAAAGTCCCTTCCAACCCATAGCATTCTATGATTGTATGATAAGATCTTGTGAACTTTGTGTTAACCCTTGCGAGTGTGTGTGCTGAAACAATGGGATATAAAGTATCTTTGATTAATTTTGTGGAAATTAAAGACTGGGAACATATCGGATCATGGATGAATTTATGTCATAGCAACTCAACATTTGTTGAGATTCTCTGTACAAGTATGGTGTATCCTTTTTACCCATTTTACCTATTGCTACTGCAGAACCTAAAAGCTGCCAGAAGATGTCATACTGTGCCTTGCTAAACAGGCTCTGGGCAGCTAATGATTAGAGGTTAACATTTATACTTATATGGTTTCTTCACTTATGTAAAATGTACAGCCGCACAGCATATTGAATTTTCTGCTATTTTCTGACCTGTTAAAGACAATGTTAGTTTCTGAGATTTTTAAAATACCCCTCAGGTAGCTTTTCTGGCCATGTGTGTGTTTTATATTGTCAGAAAACCTATAGATGCAAATTTTGGAAAAAAACCTTCCCTGATAATTTTGGGGAGCATTGGTGTCATTTGTGAAACTAAGCTGATATTTCCATGGTGATCAAGGTGTAAATTATTTTTGCTTTAAATTTGTTCATGGGAAAGTATTACTTTTGTTTAATTTAAAATATCTTTTGCATTTTTATTGGAAAATACTGCAGTGGAAAAAAGTACGATGTGTGATATTGTAATATCATTATTTTTTTTTTTTTCATTTATATGGTGGCTGGAATGATGTGGTCTAAGAGATGCCCTGTGCTCTAAACAAAAGGTCCTAATACCAGAGAGTAATGCAAATTAGGGTTCGATTTACCTGGAGACACTTGCATTTCATGTTACATTATTAGGTTATTGATGTAAGATTCTTGTATATTTTTAGACCTGAACAAGCTGATTGTAAATGTTGTCACCTTGTAGAAGCAACTAAAACGAGGTGGATGGATAGTGCTTTTCTTAGGTTTCCTTATGTTTCTTGTGCTTTTGCCTTTTTTTACAGCCAGCTTACCTGCTTGTTAGAATCTGACAGTTCAAGTTACATTCTAAGCTATAATTGACACATCTTGTCTATACATCTTTTTTATTGTCCTGTTTTAATTGTGAGTGGGTGCTATGGTTTTGGCCTAGCCAGTAACAAGCAAGTTCTTAGAGGAGCTATCTTTACAGCCCCTTCTTCATTACTAGAAATGGCTCCACACAAACCCATGACAGTGGGGCAGGTCACAACCAAACACACAAAAGAAAATCTGTAAATACATTCAGATTGAAACTGGGAAGGTGATTTCTAATTGTCAAAGGAGTGTGGCTTTGAAACAGTTTTGTAATAGATATAGCAGGAGGAAACTTAACTGGTTTTAAGATAGAACTTGACACACAGTAGAGCTTCTGGAGACTAGGACTTCACGCCTATGAAGCTGATAAAGAGAATATGCTATGTTCAAGAATGAACAAAAACCTTAAAGCAATTACAGCCCATTTATAAATCTTAAAGAAATGGAAGGGCAAACACACAGCTCACATACATTAATTTAATACTTCAGTTCTATGGACTTGGAAGCTACTCAAAAATGCAAAATTGTGATGCCCTTTTTAATGCATGTTGTAGGAGAAACTACGACTTGAAAGAAACGAGTACAATCGATATCTCGGGGATAAACAAGAATGGAATGAAAAGCTAAAGGAATTAGGGAAGAGAAGCAAAGAGGTAATACAGTTTTACTGAAGTTGATATGAAGAACACAAATGATCTTGTCAACTGTTTTATCATTGACTAAGACATACAAAGTAAAACAAAATAATCCAAGAATATAGTTCAGTTAGGACACAGTTTTATTAATAAACCTAGCAAGTCCTGGTTATGAGTCATATAGTACAGTTCTTGATTCTTACTTTGGTTATGTCTATGTGGTAGATGCTTTCATTCTACTGTGTGTCTGAAGCAAGTCCCGGGATTGTTTTTTGGTGAAGTGGCGGTCAAAAACAGCTGTCTTTTTGGGCAAATTATTGAGCTCCACACGTGTTCCTTAGCTTTTATTTGTAGCTGCTGCTTCCTCAGTCTCTGTCTGATTCACGAGAAAGCAAGGCAAGTGCAGGCAGCTGTCCAGTATATGCTGCTTTGTATTTGTAGTTGAATAAAAAAATGCAAAACAATCTTTACTACTTGGAAGTCAGCTAGAGATGTACTTAATTCATCTCAGAATGTGAGTTCAAGCCTTTGATTTTTATGGCAGTAGGCAGCCGACCACGACACAACTGCTTAGTCACTCTCTGCCTGGTGGAATGGGGGAGAAAATCAATGAGTAAAAATGAAAAAACTCTTAGGCTGAGTTAAAGACAGTTTAACATGTAAAGCAAAAGCTGGAGGGATCAGGAATTCATTCATTACTTCCCATTGGCAGGCAGGTGTTCATCTCCAGGAAAACAAGGCTCCATCACATGTAATGTCTACTTGGGAAGACAAACACCATCACTCTGAACATCCTCCTCCTGGGATCTCATTAATATTTACAAATACCTAACGAATGGATGTCAGGAGGTTGGGACATCCCTTTTTTTGATGGTATCTAGCAACAGGACAAGGGGTAATGGGATGAAGCTGGAACGCAAAAAGTTCCATTTAAACATAAGAAAAACATATTTTACTGTGATGGAGCAGTGGCACAGGCTGCCCAGGGAGGATTTGAAGTCTCCTTCCTTGGAGGTCTTCAAGACCTGCCTAGACATGTTCCTGTGTGACTTGATCTAGGTTGACCTGCTTCTGCAGGGGGATTGGACTAGATGATCTCTAAAGGTCCCTTCCAACACTACCATTCTATGATTCTCTTCTTCTTTCTTCCCCCAGCTTTATATGCTGAACATTGACACCACATGGTATGAGAGATCTCTTGGTTCAGTTGGGGTCAGATGTCCCAGCTCTTTTCCTTCCCAGATTCTTGTGCACCCTGAGCCTACACGCTGGTGGAGTGGTGTGAGAAGCAGAAAAGGTCTTGATGCTCTGTTGAACGTTGTTCAGCAGTAACTAAAATACCCCTGTGCCATCAACACTGTTTTCAGCATAAATCTAAAACATAACCTTGTTCAAGCTAATATGAACAAAATTAACTATCCCAGTGAAAACCAATATGACAGTTAACAGAGGCTTTTTAGGCCTAATTGCCAGTTTTGTGAGACCATTTGTTGTAGTAATGTGGAAGCAATATATTGATCTGAGAGCCTCTCTACTGCTTTTTAATTGTAAAATCTTATGTAGAATGGGTAAGTTTTCTTACCCATTGTTGCCTTAGTGTAGTGATGGACTGCAGTAATTTGGAACTCTAATGCAGGTTTGAATTAAGAAGGCCTGCTTTTTTTTTCTAATATGGAAATTCTCAAGTGTATACAGTAGTGTGAGAGCTAGGTCATTCTATGAGGGACTTGTACTCAAAACAGCTGAAAGATTTTTTTCTTTTTTATACCAATTGGCAAGTGCAAATACCCATGTATTTATAAGTTCTATCTAGAAGAATGTTTCTTCTTTGTTTTCAGAAAGATTGTTTTCTTATGAGAAAGATCTTTTACTCCAAATGCATTGGAGTGTTACATAGTAGGAAACGTTTTTCATCTGTGAAGACAGCTGTAAAGCATCCTTAGATGTTGGAAATCACTATCTGATTCTATTGGCTTCTTCAAGAGTTGCTGTGGTGCACAATAGTGATCCTTAGGAAATGTGGAGCAAAAATGTAGGTTGTGTTTACTGAAAGTATAAATCTCTTAAGATTTTTGGGGGTCATTTATGTTTCCTCAGATGACTTATCTAATAAAATCTATTTGGGGACTCAAGTTTGGGTTTTTTTCCTTCTGCTTTGATTGTCATCCCATTGGACGCTTAATATCTTGTGTAGAAACAATTTTGCTGTCATAAAAGAAAAAACAGGAAAAAAACCTGGTGAGGATTTGTTGAGATTCTTTAATCTCTGAGAAATATTTGACTTTGAGTGAGAGGCAAATGAATGGGTCTCATGATTAACATATGTGACCTCAAAAGTTAGGTCTGACAATTTAGATAATCATAGGAGAAACTTCAGTTATAAGGAACTTACGAAAGTCATGTAGTACAGTCCCGTTGTTCAGAGCAGGGCTAACTTTACAGTTAGGTCATGTTGATCAGGCGTTACCCGGTTGAGTTTTGAAAGGATGAAGAATCCACAGTTCCTCTGGGCAACCTATTCCATTGCTTTAACTGCTTGATGTGAACTGCTTTCCCTCTGTATCCTATTGGAATTTCCTTTGCTGCAACTTGTGACCCTTGGTCTGGCATCTCTCTAACCACCCATTGGATAGAGATGATTACCCCTCTAACCACTCCAATAACCACCAATTACTAGTTCCTCCTGCCCTCTTAACCTTCTGTTTCCAGACTGAACAATTTCAGCTATGTTATCTTCTCCTTTATGAGCTCAAGAGCCTTAACCATCTCAGTAGCTGTCTTCTGCACTTTCTCCAGTTTTTCAGCATCTATAGGGAGCGGGGGAAACTGGGTGTACTACACCAGGACCTGAGCAGAGAAGGGTCACTTCCCTTGACCTGTTGTTGACAGTCTTGCTAATGCACTGTTGACTTGTGCTCAGTTAGTTGCCCACCACTAACACAGCCTTTTTCTGCAAATTCACTTTCTACATTGTCAGTGCCTAGCCTATACTAGTGCATGGCATTATTCTGTTTGCATCTGTTGATCTTCATGAGTTTTGTCTGCATATTTCTCCAATTTGTTGAAGCCCTTCTGAGTGGCAGTCGTATTCTCTAGTATATTGCTCTCTCTTTTTCCATTTTGGTGTCATTTGCAGCTTTAATTTCTTTATCATGACATTTTCTAAAGTATTAGTTGCTATTACCTTTATTCCACAGATGAAAGTTTAATGCCCAGAAATACTACAGGATTTATTCCAAACCATGTTGTTTAGTAGAGCTGTGTATTTAATGTATTTCATGCTGGTCCAGTGTGTCATAGTGTTGTTTTTATCCACTAAACTATCCTTTCTTGTACTGACATCTCCTGAGGAACAAAGAAACAGATTACAAAATGGTCAGGTTAAAAGGTTGTGCTCATAGAAAAGAAGTATTACAGATGTGCCTAAATCTGCATAAAGATATCTAGTCTCTTGATGAGATATAGGGTTCAAAGTTTATTTTGATTCTTTGCACTTCTGAATCTGAAGGTCAAATTGGAGTTGGTAAAAGGCCTATCCAAGATGGATAGCCATTCTTCTGAAAACCGTTAGAAAGAGATCTCTTTTTTTTTTCACAAGAAAAAAAAATCCTAGCTTTTAAAATCTCTTTGAATTATTTGTCGTGTTCACCTCCTGCCTTTTCCCCAGTATCTATTTAGGGATTATTTGAAGAAATATAAAACCAAATTTTTGCTCAATGTGATTTATTTATATTCTGATAATTTTATTTTATTTCCTCTCTCATTAAACAGAATGGGATCAACAGGAATAAAAAACCTGTTGCTGTTACCAGGCTTCAGCCAGAACTCCATATGGAAGTACAGGCCTGTGATACAGATGCAGAACTTCCCAAGAAGGATGCCTTTACTTCTACAGAAAGTTATGAAGAGCTGCCAAATAAGATGTGGCTGGAGGAAGACTGTTACCAGAGGTCAGATGATGAGGTTGAATTAAGAAGTCAACCATTAAATAGAAGACTCAATGAATATTTGGACGTTCCCAGTCGAAGACATCGTGGATTTGCTAGCCAATCTGTAATTCCTATTAGAAAGCATCATAGACTTGATGAGGCTCGTGAGTTTGGTCGAAGATACTATGTAACGGACTATAATCCCAAGATAACTGTAAAAATGGATCCCAGATTTAGATGTGAAAGTGGATATGACAGAAAAACTCCACGTGTTATTTATGCTGAAAGGTAATCTTAATTCTGTTTTCTCCTTTATTTCTGCAGTGCTTGTTGACAGCTATGGTTTGCTCTCTCTGAAAATTGGGCAAGATTCTCATGTGAAAGCAGAATTTTTGTACTCACTTTAAAAAGGAACTTTGCTATAATTTTTAGAAAAAAAAAAAAAGGACCAGTACCTAAGACTATATATCATACATTAGGGAACATTTTATATGCTATGGTAAATTAAGGATACTAGAGAAATAACCCCAGAAAAAGAAGTCCACCATTAATATTTATGAGGAGTAGTTTGCCAGAAAATGTATTAGTATTTGAGAGCAAACCGCTGTGCTGGGAACCCAAGATTACACGTGTCTTCTTAGTCTGTAATAATTATAGCAAGTCTATTTTCAGTTCAGATTCCAAAGTTGGTTTGAGCTTCAATTTTTGGTACATGTCACCAGGTATTAGAAATGTAAAAATATATTTTAAAAAAATCCTCTTTTTTACTGCATGTCTTGCTAAATGGCAGACTTTAAACATATCATAGGATCATAGAATGGTAGGGGTTGGAAGGGACCTTTAGAGACCATTTATTCCAACCTCCCTGCAGAAGCAGGTTCACCTAGATCAGGTCGCATAGGAACATGTCCAGGTGGGTCTTGAAGACCTCCAAGGAAGGAGACTCCACAACCCCTCTGGGCAGCCTGTACCACTGCTCCCTCACTCTCACAGTGAAATAGTTTTTTCTTATATTTAAGTGGAACTTTTTGTGTTCCAGCTTCATCCCATTACCCCTTGTCCTGTTGCTAGCTGTTGCATAATTGAATTAAATCTTGATGGTGTTAATAGGTGCCAATCTTGGTAATAATGACAGAATTTGAATAAACATTGAAGAAAACCCAACCCAAACAAAAGAGGATTTTAGATCAATCATTCAGGAGGAAAACTGGTATTATGTATTCTTCCTTATTAAATAGTCTTTACTGTGTTAAATGATAAATCAGTTTGGTTGCTTTGACATAAATTATGAATCTTTCTCTTCTAGCTCATCTATTTGAAGGAAAAGAGAGGAAAAACCCTAAGGCATAACCTTCCTAATCATTTGGGGTTTGGCAGTCTGGCCACCTTCAGTTATTCCATCACAAGAGTCAGTTGCTTTCAAAAACAGATGTGTTGTGGTGTGAAATAGCACCAAACGTGAAACAGATGTGCTTTTATTACAGCTAAATTAGAATGAAGTAAAGCAGTAAAGTTTCTTGTAAAGAATTTCTTAAAAGGTGCTTGGAGAGTGTTCGTTTGTTCATTGCAGATCTTGGGAATGTCAGTGTTGTACATGCTTTCCTCCCCTCCCCTGGCTTTTTTTTCCTTTGTATTAGCATGTTTCCAGAATGATATTTTGTGGGGTTTTTTTTTTTTGTCTGCTTTAGTGAAGGAAACATCCCTGTCTTTCCCTTGTTAGACATCATAACCATTTATTTTTTTTTCCCTAGAATTAACACTTCTAGAAAAAACAGCAGGCAAATTGTACCACTCAACAGTTCTAAATGCTGTGGTCATGTTAATGAAGTTAAAATAACTTGTCTGCAAAAATAGCTTTTCATATTATTTCTTAGCCTTCAAAAAAAGGTAAAAGAATTAAGTAACTGTGGAGAAAATGAAATTTCTGGAAACATTTGGATGATGCAGATTAAATATATGAGTTATTTCACAGTTTTAGATTGTATGTTTGGATATACTTCTAAAATAATGTATTTATTCATACAGTGTTTCTGAAAAAGACTGGCAGATGGAAACAGTGGTTAAATAGATAACAGGAACGAGATTGCTTGTTTTCGGCCGAATGAGATTCGGTGAAAAGAATGCAAAATAGAAAACTTATTCAATTCTGTAGTGTAATATCAGTAAAAATGAGCAAAGGAGGTTCTAGGGTAGGATCTTCTTGTCCTACGGCTTTTCAGAAAGAAGAATATTAGAAGCCTGACTTAATGTCTAACAAAGGTAACCAAAATGTTCAGTGACCAGCAGCAATGTTAATCTTCTATGTTAATTAAAACCAGAAGGATGAAAGTCCTCTTTTTACTAGGTAGCTGTTTGCCACTCTAATGCAATTGGTCACAGCCTCACATGTCAATAAAAATGACCATTTGATAAATTTGGAGGGTTTACTTTATTTCTCAAAGAATATATACAGAGTTATATATGTAGGATGTTTGAACTAACAGTAGACAGTATCACGTTGAATAGAAGTATACTAGTTCTTAGTTATTCCAGAAACACTGATGGTGCTTATGTGTCTGTGACCAATTTTTCACTAGGAAATTTATTGCTTATTTGGAGAGACCTCTGAAACACTTTCAGTTCCACTTTATTAAAAAGAAAGTACAGAAGATAGTTTTATCTTTATAATTGGCCAATTTGGTGCCTGTTCTTAAAAGACGTTGCTGGATCATCACCTGAATTGACTGGATTTAAATTTGTACATAAAATTAAGATTTCGCCTTTTTTGGTTTATGTTTTACTTGGCTATATTTTTATTGTCGTCTTGGATTTTTTCAATATTATGAAATGGGCTTTCATAATGTACTTTTTTTCTCCTTTGTAAGGATCTCCACTTAACCTTCAAGGAGGAGAAGCACATATATTAGCCACTGACAGTTCAGCTTCTGAAGAGTTAGCATTTTTCTTTCTACGTTTCAGGCAAAATCCACTTTTCCAGAACACATTTGATTCATAACAGAAACTAAATTCGTGATTTTATTTGCTGTACTAAAGTTTTAATGTTTTTTAATGGGCTTAGTTAGTTTGGAGAAGTGGATGTTTGTAGTGGGACTTTTCAGCAAGGTTTCTGTTTTGATGGAGGCACAAGGACTGTGGAATATTCCAGCAAACAGAAATGGTGACAGGAAAGTGAGGGGAAGTGGCAAAATGTTTTGGTTCTTATATGAGTGGAATGCTTTAGTCCTTCCCCAGCAGCCAGCTCTGTCCTGTAAACAGGATACAATAGCTGCTTGATTGAGTTGGGCCAACATGTCTGTGCCTGCCATGCTAAGCTTGCTGCTTTTTACAAAAAAAGTTAGCCTCTGGAATCCCAAGGTTTGTTTCTTTGCTTCCTTACTGCATCCTCTCATCATGCTATGGACTGGGCTATTTCCTGACTGTGTTTCAGTCTTACGTGACCAGCCTTGTAAGTAGCAGATTGATCATTATCAAAAAGATGATCTTGATCATGAAAGGAGATTATGTTTTGCCAAGAGGATGAATGTTGTTCTTTCATGTTTTTCTTGGGGGCTGTTAAGATGCCAAATCAATGTTTAATAATCTGCTTGTATCCTTTTGCCTTTGATTATTTGCATCTTTTTAAATTACAGAGATGAGCAGAGCTATGGATCTTTTTACATAAAAGAATATGATGGGAATTTTTTTCTCTGTTTATCTAGTGTTTTGTTCTGATTTGCATAATAGGAAGTTCATGGCTCTGTCCAACTCTGCAAAATACATTATTTTGTTAGCCTCTGTAGCATACTACATTTTTCATACCTATTCTTACATTATTTTATCAAGATAACTTGAAATCCTCATTAAAAAGTAGTTAACTTGCAAGGCAAAGAAAGCATGTAAATTCAACTACCCCAAATCATTTCAGGGAAAACTCCCTTGTGTCCTTACAGATTTTGGCATCTTTGGAATTATTCAAAGTTTCAGTTATATTGCTTCATGTCATATGTAGATTATCCAAATATTAACTCCTTAATTTTTGTGTTCACCATGTTACCTGTCTTTCATCTTGATAAAAAAAATCACCTCTTTTTTAAAAACGGTACCAGGTGAATAGTGAAGGGTAGATTGCCATTAAAGAAGCATTTCATATCTGAATTAATTGTTTCACCAGAGTTGTCCGATAGCCACATGCCAAAAATCTATTGTAGATTTCCTTGACCTTGGGGATTAAGAGCAGCAAGATTTGTTTCAATTAATGCAGTATGAACTCTGAATGCTCCTCAGCTCTCAGAACTCTTTAGGCTCAGTAGAACGTTGCATGAAAGCAGGCTTGAGAATTCAAACTCCAGACAGAGAGCTGCCTTGACAGTGCTAGCAAAGTAAATTATTTCTAGATTTTTTTTGGTGGGATATTTTCAGAACTGGTGCTACCATCCAGTGTGCAGTCAGGCTGAGGATCCATTTGCACAAAGCTGCTGGACTTTCAGTTTCACACTGGGTGATTTTGGACAAGCATAGCTGAATGTTTTCTGTTTCTTTAAGGCCCTATCTGGATGGAGATGATGAAGATGAATTGAAGGAGAAAACACATGGGCAGCAGACCTCAAGAACTGGAAATTCTAGGTGTGGTATACAGTGTAGTTTTCTGATAATTGCACTACAAAATCATAGAATCATAGAATGGTAGGGGTTGGAAGGGACCTTTAGAGATCATCTAGTCCAAAATCATGGTGAAAGGAAAACGTTTATTTCAAATCCCTAATACATTGCCTGACATGGCTGATAGGATATAGAAGAACAAGAAAAACGTATTTCCTTTGAGAACAGCTGTTGAAGCTTGCAATGCCAGTGTTCTTTTTGAAACAACAGATCGCCAGTTCTCCAGCTGAAGACTTTTTTGTGGTTAGAATAGCGTGGAATCCTTTTTTATAGTACTTACAAAATTCTTTCTTTTTAGCTTTTGTCTCGGTTTTGCAAGTCCTGAAGTGATCTAGGTGGATGAGGCAGAAGCAGAACTCTTGTAAAGCCCTTACATAAACTCTTGACTGGCACCGCTTGGTCTGTCAGCATTGTTGAAGTGTTCAACTGAGTCAATGCTTCTGATGGCTTCAGAAACCACAGGCAAATGAGGACTGTGAGAAAAGCCTTCTTGCCAGGCATTTTTTTTTTCTTTTGCTTGTGATATTTCTTTGGATTTTAGGAAAGCTGTTTGTCATAAATGTATCACATACTCTAGGTGGTCCTGCTCTGACAGGGCGGTTGGACTAGATCTTTCGAGGTCCCTTCCAACCCTTAAGATTCTATGATTCTGTGGTAGTGATGTAAGTGCATCTATCATGTTTCACACAGACTTTGAGTAAATTCTTGAGTTTGATCTTTCAATTTTCTTTTTTGTCTTTGCCAGAAATCAGAAACAAATTAGTTCATCAGCTTATGAGCAGGCCAAACCTACAGCTGAAGGGCAGTATGCAACAGGCCTTGTTTTTGGTATGTATAAAACCATATCTAATGACACTGGGATAACATCTCTTTGCATATTTTATATTTGTTTTCCATTAATTAAAAATGAGAAAAACTAGCTTTTTCTTTTGTGTTAATTGTTCTCAGGACTAGTAAATAAATATTATTTACATAGAGAAAATAAAAAATTAAAAACATGTTCCTGTTGCCTCTAATGTAATGAAACTTTCTAATTAATTTTTAAGCACCCAAGTTTCTTCTTAGATTTCATTAGCAGTTTAAGGTTCAGATAGATTCTTAAGTTTGTTTACAAAATGAAGTATAGGAAAAATATTAACTTCTCTATTGTTAAAGACATGACCTGGTATTGTATTTTAATTGCAGAAATATGGGAAATAGTACTGTTCATAACCTCATGCAAGAACAAATGATTCTGATAATTTCTTCCTGCTCAGATATAGCTACAAAATTTAGCAGGGAACGTTATTATTGAATGTAGCGAGAGAAATATTGATGAAAACAGTATTCCTAGCTACATTCAGAAAAGTATAAGGCAATAATAAAAGAACTGCAGTAATTCTCTAAATGGGAGCCTTTGAAGGCAAGCAAGATTTGAATTGTGGAAAAAAATGGCTAACAGTTCTCAAAAATAATTTGGTTTTGTATTTTAACTTACCTGATTTTCAGTGTTGTATGTGGCAGCCCAATGTTTTGGAACTGTTTAAAAGGCAGCATTGCAACAGTGGTGTTGCAATGGTCAGTTTCTCTGATCTGCTCAATCATCTCAGACTACAGAGTTATGACCTGTATTCCTGGCAGTCCTGAATAGCAGAAGAATGTTGTTCATATTGTTGTATAAAGATTATGTAAATAACAAGTTCTGGAAATGAGAAGTGATTTTTGGATTCCCTAGAAATTGCAAAATATGTTGCTTTGGTGTGTTGTATGTTTGGGGGGTTTTTTTTGTTTGTTTGTTTGTTTTGTTTTACTTTCTTTGCAACATCCTTCACATAATTGCTCAGGTCTGCCTCACTGGAGGTCCACAGTGACTTTGTGTATGGAAGTACGAGTCTTTGTGTCAGATAGCCATGCTGTGTAGAAAGTGGTGATAATGGCTATTTTAGTTTGTTTTTAAAATAGTAGAAGACTTTGTACTCATTGTGTGTGAACTACCACAAGTTGGGATTTTTTGTATTCCTTAAAATCAATATGTGAGATGTTATCATTGTTTCCTTTTACATACACATGTCTGCCTGTACTTGGCTAATTCTTAGTAGTCGTGGAAACCATCCTAAAAGTGAAACAATTTGCTTTCCTCCCTCTGCCTTTGACTCTCTTCAGTTTTAACTTTCATTTTTATCCAGAACAGTGGCTCATAATTTCAGAGCACCATAGCTGAGCATTAGGGGAAAAAAAGTATAAAATAAGTAGCTTCTTTTAGTTGCTGTTGTATCACATAGCTTTGAAATTTGTAGCTTCATGACTATACAAAAGCAGGCAAACTGGGAGAACACTGGAACTGTTAGTAGTTTTCATCATGATGCTGCAAACAAACTGCAGATGGAAACTGGATTTTTGTTTTCTTTAACTAGTAAAGATCCAGTGTTCTTATGCACATTGCCAGGTCTCATACTCTGTTGTGTTCCATGTTTTAAATTGACTGAAGTGTTATGTTTTTGCGTGGTACCTTTGGTGTATTTTGTGGAGCATTTACTCAATTGTTTGATCATTTCCATTAGGTGGTCAGAACCAAGAACTTCTCCAAAGGAAAAAAGAGAAGTACAGGCAAGAGCTAATGGAACAAATAGCCGAGCAACAGCGAAATAAGAGACGGTAATGTCAAATTACTGTATTTTTAAAGGTTAATGGCTGAAATGCAAAGGAATGTTGTGAATCGAGTTGAAGGCCTGTGGCCAGTGCAGTTCCACAGGGATCAGTTCTGGGGCCAGTCTTGTTCAACATCTTCATCATTGACCTGGATGAGGGGACAGAGCGTACCCTCAGCAAGTTGGCTGATGACAACAAACTGGGAGGACTGGCTGATTCTCCAGAAGGCTGTGCTGCCGTTCAGTGGGATCTCAACTGACTTGAGAGTTGGGCAGAGAGGAACCTCATGAGGTTCAACAAGTGCAGAGTCCTGCATCTGAGAAGGAACAACCTCATGCACAGGCTGGGGGTCGAACTGCTGAAGAGCAGCTCTGCAGATAGAGACCTGGGAGTCCTGATTGATAATAAGCTAAATACGAGCCAACAATGTGCCCTCATGGCCAAGAAGGCCAATGGCATTCTGGGATGCATCAAGAAGAGTGTGGCCAGCAGGTCAAGGGAGGTTCTTCTCTCTCTCTACTCTGCCCTGGTGAGGCCTCATCTGGAGTCCTGTGTCCAGTTCTGGGCTCCTCAGCTTAGGAGGGACAAGGAAGTGCTGGAGAGAGTCCAGTGCAGGGCCACCAAGATAATCAGGGGTATGGAACATCTTTCATATGAGGAAAGTCTGCGGGAACTGGGGCTGTTTAGTCTGGAGAAGAGGAGATTGAGGGGAGATCTTATTAACATTTATAAATATCTAAAGGGCAGGTGTCAGGAGGTTGGGACATCCCTTTTTTCTATAGTAGATAGCGACAGGACAAGGGGTAATGGGATGAAGCTGGAACACAAAAAGTTCCACTTAAACATAAGAAAAAGCTATTTCACTGTGAGGGTGATGGAGCAGTAGCACAGGCTGCCCAGGGGAGTTGTGGAGTCTCCTTTCTTGGAGTTCTTCAAGACCCACCTGGACATGTTCCTATGCAACCTGATCTAGGTGAACCTGCTTCTGCAGGGGGGTTGGACTAGATGATCTCTAAAGGTCCCTTCCAACCCCTACCGTTCTATGATTCTATGTGGTAAGAATAATTCTCTTAGTTAAGGAATTCCAGCTAGCTATGTAATATTGAAACCAATTAAACTCATGAGCATGAGAGCTTTAGTTTTTAATGATTAAATTCACCAGCTTTCAAAGGAACAAACCAAATCCTCCTTTTGTTTTTCATAAAGGTTTTTTTTTTTTAAAAAAAGGGTAATTGCTAAGAAGCTCTAACCAAAGTTATCCTTTTTTGCTGGTAGATGATTGTCTAATTACTTTGCAAAGGTGAAAATGAATCTTGTTTTACCCTCCCATTCAAGAGCGTAGTTTTTAATTTTCAAAGCACTTGGCCATCTGGCTTTTGCAGAATAATTAAATAAAAATTTCTTGCTTGCTTATTAATAGCTACCTGCTGAAAGATAGTATGGCTACATAAAAACACACAGTGATAATAATGTAGGGATAAGGAATGATAAATAAGTTACTATTGATGTATACATTGTGATGAAAAATTGTGTATGCTGAACAAACCTGGGACCTCATAGCTGTACTTTTGAATAATTCATTTTGATATGTTTATTATAAGCCCCTTGCTGTAACGTGAATAAACATTGATTTTTTTTTTTTCCCTAAAAATTTATTTTTTTTAAAGAAATATCAGGAAAGATTTCAGTAAAATCTATGTGGTGGTTTGTCCTTTTGTGTATTAGGTGGAATAGATGATAGACAGCTACTTCTTGAAAGTTCTGTTTATTTACAAATAATACATGGTATACTTCTTCTCTGACTCCAGAAGAAATCAAGTGGAGTCATGTGTTCTGTTATTCTGTATTTTCAGGGTTATTTTAGCTGAAGTTATGAGGTCTGTGCTTGGAAGGAATGAGTGTACTTGTTAATGCTTTCTGATTTGGTCCTTTATTTACTTTTTTTTTTTTTTTTAAAAACAAAAACAGTGAGAAGGAGCTTGAGCTCTTAGTTGCTGCTTCTGGAGCTCGAGACCCAGAAAAGGAGGTAAGGAACTTGGATTTTCTTTCACCTGTATAGTCATTTTGTAATTACATGAATACTGTTGTTGCTCAGTCATCAAGCTATGCAGGGCTTTTATAGAATGATGAATGTTTTGGGATTTTTTTCTAATATGGCGATAGCATAGAATAAAATTGAAGCCAAGGATGATAAGGCTGCAACAAGTGGTCTGGATGCATATTTTTGCCCACTCTGCCTACAGTATCTGTGGCATTTGGTCCCTTTTGCAAACCACTTCAGCTTGGTTAGCTGGCAAAAAATGTGAGTCTGTTTTGCTACTATAGTTGGCTTACAGAGGTCAGTTGTCTGATCAGGGATTCAGAGGGTGAAAGGGAAAGGGATGGATTATGCAGCTGGGAGCCAGGCAGGAAAAAAAGAGAAACTGGGCAAAGGATGCTAGCTATTCAGGAGGAAATTGAGAAGAATGAATATTTGGAAGAAAGGTCAGGCAGCCCAGGAGAACTACAAGGATGTTGTGAGATCATGTATCGAGAAAATTAGAAGGTCCAAGGCATTAAAACTGAAGCTGGCCGCTACTGTAAAATACAGTAAGAAAAGTTTCTGCAAATATATTAGCAACAAAAGGAGGGCTAAAGGCAACCTTCATCCTTTAATGGACAAGTGAACAAGGATGAGGGAAAGGCAGAGGTACTTAATGGCACCTTTGCGTCAGTCTTCAATAGTAAAACCATCTGTTCTCTAGGCACCTATCCACCTGAGTCAGAAGACAGAGATGAGGGACAGAATCAGGTCCCTTTAGGCCATGAGGAGATAGTGTGAGACCTGCCGCTCCACCCTGATGCACAATGGGGCTGGATGAGATCCACCCAGAGGTGCTGAGGGAGCTGATGGATGTGCTCACTGAGCCATTCTCCATCTGTCACAAGCAGCTTTTGCTCACTGGGGAGGTCTGGAGGATGGAGGATGGAAAATGTGAAACCCATTTACAAGAAAGGTCAGAAGGAGGATCCTGGGAACTACAGACCTGTCACCTGATCTCGGAGCTGGGAAAGGTTATAGAACAGATTATCCTGAGCACCACCCTGAGGCACATACAGGATAACCAAGGGTTCAGGCCCAGCCAACATGGCTTTATGAAAGGCAGGTCCTGTGTGACCAGCCTGATCTCCGTCTATGGCAAGATGACCCACTTAGTGGATGAGGGAAAGGCTGCGGATGTGGTTTTCCTGGACTTCAGTAAATCCTTCGACAGTCTTCCACAGCATCCTCCTGGAGAAACTGGCTGCCCATGGCTTGGATGGACCTGCTCTGAGATGGGTGGAAAACTGGCTGGATAGCCAGGCCCAGAGATTCAGAGTGAATTAAGTTAAATCCAGTTCATGGCCAGTCACCAGTGGTGTTCCCCAGGCCTAAGTCCTGAGGCCTGTTCTGTTTAACATCTTTATCAGTGGTTTGGATGAGGGGATTGAGTGCAGCCTCAGTAAATTTGCTGATAACACCAAGCTTGGCAGGACTGTAGACCTGCTTGAGGACAGGAAAGATCTTCAGAGGGACCTGGACAGGCTGGAGTGATGTCCCAAGGCCAATTGTATGAGGTTC
Source organism: Colius striatus (assembly GCF_028858725.1). Classification (NCBI taxonomy): domain Eukaryota; kingdom Metazoa; phylum Chordata; class Aves; order Coliiformes; family Coliidae; genus Colius; species Colius striatus. The sequence continues at coordinate 61,662,951 of NC_084762.1, forward strand.
AACAAGGCCAAGTGCTGGGTTCTGCACTTGGGCCACAACAACTTCATGCCATGCTACAGGCGTGGGGCAGAGTGGGTGGAAAGCTGTCTGGTGGAAAAGGACCTGGGGATGTTAATCGACAGCCAGCTGAAATGAGCCAGCAGTGTGCCCAGGTGGCCAAGAAGGCCAATGGCAGCCTGGATTGTATCAGAAGCAGTGTGGCCAGCAGGACCAAGAAAATGATTGTGCCCTTGTACTTGGCACTGGTGAGGCCACACCTCAAATATTGTGTACAGTTCCAGGCCCTTCAGTACAAGAAGGATGTGGATGTGCTGGAGTGTGTCCAGAGGCAGGCAATGAAGCTGGTGAAGGGTCTAGAGAGCAAGTCTGATGAGGAGTGGCTGAGGGAGCTGGGGATGTTTAGAGAAGTAGAAGCTGAGAGGAGATATGATCACTCTCTACAACTACCTGGAGGGGAGTTGTAGTGAGGTGGGAGTCTGTCTCTTCTCTCTAGTAATCAATTATAGGACACAAGGATATGGGCTCAAATTGTGCCAGGGAAGATTTAGATTGGATATTAGGAGAAACTTTTTCACTGAGAGGGTTGTTAAGCACTGGAACGGGCTGCCCAGGGAGGTGATGGAGTCACCATCCCTGGAGATAATCAAAAGATGTATAGGTGAGGTGCTGAGAGATATGGTTTAGTTTAGTGATGGGCTTGGCAGTGTGAGGTTAGTGGCTGGGCTCAGTGATCTTAAAGGTCTTTTCCAAACTTAATGATTCTATGATTCTGTGATTATTTTATTTTTTAATTTTTTTGGAGGGCACAGAGGGCTATAAGGTCAGTGTAAGAGTTTTACCTAATCAGAGCTGACTAGGCAGAAGTATGCTCTGATGCAGAACTCTATATACTGGATGCATCTCAATCAGAGACTGAAAAGTATCTGTTGTAGGAACAAAGTCATGTCCAGAGCAAGTCCAGGGCACGTATAATGTTTTTAAACCATTAATTTAGCTGAAAGCCTTCAATGAAGTAGAACTATTACATTCAGTAAGCACCAGTCACTGTTAACTTTAAATTACTTCTTGGGGAGAGAGTCTAATTAAGTTGATTTCTCGATTAATTACAAGTTGGTTAAATAGCAATTCCTGATTAAGAATCTAGAAATGTAGACTGTTGTATATACTGCTTATTTGAAAGAAAACAGTCCCCAGGATGAACTGAGTACCATAGTAACGTCTGAAATTAGCTACAGGTGCTTTGGGAACAATTCACATCAAACTTGTTAGTGGGAAAGGCTGTTTTAAATGTTCTCTTGCTCAAGACACTGGATTTGAAAAGTTAAAGTCTTTACATTAGACTATAATTTGCAGTTGCTGTAGCTCATACCTGTTATCTAACTTTTAACTTCACATGTTGTAAGCAAATTCCTATGTCTAGTAGATTTTGAGAATTTTAACCTCAATGCTGTAGTTCATGACTAGTGAGTACTAACTGCCTTATATGTACTGTCTTGCAGCTAAGTGATGAGGAGGTAAAGATTTAATATTTTGCTGAAATACTTTTGTATTGTAGGGTATATGGTTTGCTATTAGATATTTAACATTTAGCTGGTTGCTGGTATTTCTTTCTCTGAATGCATGTTAATTGAAGCACTGAAATGTTAGGACCCGTACATTTAGAAACAAAACCTGGTTTATTTCTACAGTGTATGGGTTTTTTTTTCTGATCTTCTGTTATATTGACTCATTTAAACAGCTTTAAAATCTTTATGCATAGCAGCTGGTAGAAAGGCTTTCTGAGTGTGATAGGGTAGTTCTTAAACTGACTTGCATGCTTTTCCATTACTTGCATGTTACCTTTGACATTCTTCTGAGGCTGCCACTTATCAATAAACATTTAATACTTAAAAAAACCCCACAAAATTTTATAGTTGTTGAAATTGCAAAAGCTAATAAAACCCAAGGAACTAAAAAATGAAATAACGATATTACAAAGAAATGTTTATTGGAAAAAGTCTCAGTATGTGTTAGCTTGTATTTTTAATGATTGTGAGCTGTTTTATTTTTTGAGGGGGTGGTGGTGTAGTTCAGAAACTTTTCCTATGCACAATGTGATAATACACTCAGGGTTAGGAACTGGAGGCTGTAGATAACCTGTGAAACAGACAACTGTGGAAATACCTTTTTGTTTTTTTTCAGTGATAATAACTAGAAACCTGTACTTCCTGAAACCTGCCATTGAGTCTGTATTTGTAAATCTGTGATAAACATGCTGGATTTCCTTGTAGTATTGGGTTTCCTTGTAGTATTAGGTTTCCAGTAATTCCTTGGGAGAAAAAAAAATACACCTACTAAAAATGTCAACAGGTAGTTGAGACCTAGTGAAGTGTTTTAACACAGCCTCAATGGAAGTTCAGAATATTTCCTAGTAATAACAAGGTAACTATATTTTTTTTCTCTCCCTTTCCATCTCCCTCCCTCCTTCAGCCAAATAGGTTGAAGCAGTTTGGCTTGACGGTGAGAACTTCTGAAGAGAAAGTACCTCCTGAAAGGTCTAGGATGGCCTTCCAAACTCCAGTGCCTGTCTTTTCAGCCCCTCCAGTGAACGAAGACTTTCAGAGGGGGCTAGCCAGCACTCTTGGGGAAATCGCAGCAGTGCCCAGGTGGTTCACCATCGTGTTCGTTTTGCATGTGAAATGAGCTGAGTGCTCAGCGTGTTACTGCTGCCCAGTGGATGTTTGTGCAGGATAAGCTGCGTTCTGTGGGAGTGATGTCCATGGCTGTAGTGTTGATCCTCATTGTGAGGGTGCCTGTGCCTGTGCTTGGGCCACATGCCTGGCAGTGTCCATGATGTGAGATGAGCCCTGATAAATGAAGCAATGGCCCAGGGCTAAGTTCAGGAATGCAGTGTAGGCAAGGACAGCTTTCAGTAGGCACTGACTGAGACTAAACTGTTTTGGGAGAGAGGAGCTTTAGGCATGTGGCCAGAGCTGTGCTGTGCCACTAGCCCTAATCCACGGCTTGTTTTATTTACTATTACTGACGTAACTGGTAAGTATCATTAACTGAACCTGTTAAATAAGATGTGCTTGGTTTATGTTCTTTAGATCTCTGGAATAATGTGAGTTCATGTACTACACCCTAAGGGAAGGTTAATTTCCTGCTGAGGCTTATCATGTCTTGTTTCTGCATGGTGCTAAGGAGAGGTCTTGGGCTGAGATGAATCTACAATTTTCCTATTAGTGGATTCTTTCTTCCTTTCTTCCTTTCTTCCTTTCTTCCTTTGATGATAACTTTTGAGTTGTACAACAAACCAAAAAAAAATGTTGCTTTTTTCTTTAAGGCTTGCACCGATGCCACCGCCTCCACCACCAGTTTTGACAGAAAACTGCAGAACACCTTACGATGACGCATATTACTTCTACGGAGTTAGAAATCCTTTGGATCCCAATCTTGCATATTGTAAGTTGATGGTTTGAGGTACATCGTGGTTAAAGTAGTTCAAGTGGCTGCTTTTACTGTAGTTAAAGGATGAATACTGTAGAACTCATGACAGCAATTAAAACCCATTTCTTAGATGTGCTTTGAATGAAAAGTAGGCTGTTTTTTCAATACTGATTTTGAATGAAGTAGCTTTCTCCAGCTGCAAAAGGGGCTATGACTTCCAGAAATCTTGTTGATCCCTTAAGCTCTAGTCAGAGCTACTTGGCCAGTACTCCTCCCAGATAAGTTTTGAAAGTCATTATTTTCTAGAATTCCTTGAGTCATGTTATAATTCATTATGTGGTGTTACCATTTCATATACAAAATTCAATGTTTTTAAAGGAGCTCTATGAAGTAATCAACCTTTTTTTTTTAAGGACTTCTGTGTTTTTCTATTCTTTGACTGTTTCATGACGATTTCCCAAGGGAAACATTTGTGATGTGTGCAGGGAGCAACTGGATTGTGTGGTGTTTGCTTTTTTCCTTTTTTTTGCCTTTAGAGTGGAAAACCTGAAAATCCTTATAAAAAGTTGTAGCACTACCTGCATAGAATAGTTAAAATAAAGGACAAAACTCCCTTATGTTTATAACTCTTCTACTTGTTGTCTTAAATGAGATTTGTAAGCATCTGAAAATTTCAGGCTAGAGATTTAAGAGCAAAAGTTTTTTAGATTTCTTTTTTTTTAACTCTCCCATGTAAGTTTTTTCCTGTCTTGAAATGTAATAGCTTATGGTTTGAGATTTTATTATTACTATTGAAATTACTATTATTACTAAGGTTCTAGAGACCTTACTGTTTTAACCTTTTCTTTGTAATCTTATTTTCATACCACAATCTTAAACTCTCAGAAGTTTGGTTTTTTTTGGGGGGGGGTTGTTTGGTGTGGTGTTTTGTTTTGTTTTTTGATGTGCTTTATTTTGATGGTTTGTTGTTTATTTCTTTTACCTTTGTATCAGTATAACTCCCAGGGTAAAATGGCTTCAAGTTTAGAATGTTAAAATTCACATACAAGAGTTGGGTTTCCTTGTGGTATATTGCTAGTGCTTAAGATGTCAAAGTGCGAAATTGTTTTAGAGATGCATCTCTTACTGTCTTGAGCACAAGTAGTATGCACAGTAATTTCAAGCCCTGATGTGGCAAAGTGCTGCAGGTTCTCTTTTAGTAAGAGTACAGGTGCCAAATGAACTGCATTGCATTGCAGGTGGCAATGGGGCTTTCCTGACAGTAGAAGATACATTTGGAAAGCATGTAGACAAGTGTTGTGTTGCATTAAACGAGTTATTTCTTTTAGTTAGTTCATGGTAGAATAGGTTAATGAAGACATTTGTAAATTTTAAAGATATTTAGTTGGATTTAAGAAATGGGTTTGTATCTTGGCATTTTATTTCTTACTTTAGAGAGGGCATTAAGGATAACTAAATTTGTCATTCAAGTTGAGAGTCTTGTTTGTAATTCTGCAATCACAGAGTTTGAGCAGTGAGCTCTGTTCTTTTAAGTAATGGCAAAAGTTTATATCTGAGCATTCAAATTTTAAATAGTATTTTCTTTTTGTTTTTTTTTTCCTGTGTAGCTGGTACAGGAATGAGGGGAATGCAACCAGCACCTAATCTAGAGCCTCCTCTAGGCCAAGCCCCAGTAGAGCAGTCTGTGTAAGTGTTATCTGTATTCATATTCTTTGTTTGTATTTATCTGTATGGAAATACTTTTAATGTTTGGAGTACTTGGCTGACAATAAATATGCCTTTGAAATAAAGTATTAAATGACAACTCTTCAAACTTCTAATTAATAATTTCTATCTAAACAACAATTCAACTCCTATTTTTATTTGATTTACAAAAATATTTGAGATGATAATCTGCCAGGCTGTGGAAAATGACAGCCCTCAAATACTTGTCAGATTTCTTTCTTTCTTTTTTTAAATTCCTCCCCCTCTCTGGACCCTCTGATATTTTAATTTAATTTGTGTGGTTTTCTAATTCAGAAGTAACATTGAGCAGAGGAATACAGAAGACAGACAAAGAAACATAGGAATGTTTTCTGAAGAAAAACCAAAGCCTTCCAAAGAGGCAACACTGTCTTATCAACAAGAATTACAGCAGCAGGTACAGAGTGATAAAGCCTTTGATGCTTTCTGCTTTTTTAATGTATAATGGTTCTAAATGTAGTAGTATTTCAAACATATGCTTTTAGTTTACAAGTAAAAATTTTTCTTAACTCTCCCTCCTTTCATCCCTTCCTGCCATTCCTCTTACCTTATAGCTCATTTTAGCTCTTTAGATGAACAGTAAGCTCTTCAGTTTTTGTCACAGACAGACAGAATGCCAAGACTGACAGCAAAAGATTAGGTCTAGGCATAGAGTTTTGTATAATTACTTTCACAAACACAAAAACCTGTATCTTAAAAGCAATGAATTGTTGATATGCTCAAAAGCAATCTTTCAATAAAAAATATTGCTATAATTATTAGGAACACTCTAATTTCAGCAAGTTCTTAAAGATTATTTGGATACCAGTTCAAAAACTTCCCTAATGTTTACTTCTAGTGGTGTTTTAAGCGGTGTCTTACCTCTTTTGAGTTTCTTTTTGATAGGCTGGACAAGTTTCTTGAGTACCTTGTCTTCCAGTAAACCTCTTAGTCCCCCCATTTATTTGAGTGGCCTTTAGCTGCTGCACTTTATGGAAGTTTATATTTATAAAATGTATTTGACTGTGATAAGAGATGTTATTTCGAAAGAGATTTTGTTGAACCCAGTTCAGTGGCACTAAGATTTTCTTATCTTATTCTTGTCTATGTATTTCTTCAGAGGAGGTAAAAAATTGCTATAAAAATATTCTAGTTCTATTTATAGATAGATGGGGATAAAGGAGAGGCTGCCAATCAAAGTAAAATGAAGATTAGAATAAACATGTAGGAATAGTGTCTGATATTGCACTTACACTTCTCTGAAGGCATTTTCTCACTGTAATCTTAAGAAGCAACTTTTATCTTGCCATGTGAGGGACTGCACAATTTGACATAAAGATCTAATGAACATGGCATGGTAGTCTTTCAAAGCTATTATGCTGCTTCTGGCTGCAAGTGAACAGAATGTATTCTACTTTTTTTTTCATATAGACAAACCCGACTTTTTGGTAATGAGTCAAAGGGGCTAGATGAGTTTTTATATTGAGCCATTATATCTCTTAAGAAATTGTCTGACTGATAAAAAGAAATAAACTAAAGGAAAAGTACCTTAATATATTTTAGCTATGCAAATAGTAGGTAATGTTTTAAAAGCTTTGGATAGAAGATGAGTGTTTTTACAGCTATTCTCTTTAGAAATGCTACATTAAGTTATTAAGAGACTTAGTTGTATAAATTTAACCTCATGTTGAAGAAAAGGAAAACCAAACCATATGAACAGTTCTGCATTTTTTGCATACATTATCATCCATTACTGCAGAAAACTGTTTCATGAATTGTGTAGTATTCTATTATGGCATTTTTTGTTAGGAGTCTTTATTTATTTCATGTCATCTTTTGTCTAAGCTTTGGTTAAACAAAATATACCAGATTGAGAGGAGCAAGTGCTGTACATGTATTGTAGAATTTTGCCTGTTTAACGTTCATACCGTATAAACTTCTGTATCAAAGATCCAAATATATGAGACTTGTGATCTACTGCAAGTGTCAGATGTGAACATTTCTGGAACTTAGAAGTCTTGTAACGTGTATCTGTATGTTTGTGATAAAGCACAACTGGACATGTGTGGTTTGACAACAGTATTCAACGCACTGTCTGCAGTAGAGGCGATCCAATGTTTCTTATGTGCTTGATGTAGATGGGGGAATAGGCAATGATAACATTCAACTCCTTTAACTTCTTATTTAAATTATACTTAATGGGATATTTTTATTCAATTGACTTTGGTTTTAGATAAAAGAGAGAGAGGAACGACGCAGGCAAGAGAGGGAGGAGAAGAAACGCTACGAAGCCAAGTTAGAAGCAGAAATGAGGAATTACAACCCCTGGGGAAGAGGAGGTGGTGGTGCTCCTCTCAGAGATGCAAAAGGAAATTTGATAAGTATGTTTACCAAAATTATGGTCTGACTTTCCAAGATTGATGCTTTCTTGCTCCCATAAAGGCTCTATTCTGATACATAATACCTTGTTTTGTAACACTGGTAGCCCTTTATTGACAAATAGATGTACTTGTTTAGTGTAGGTGCACTCTAGTATTATTTGAGTAATCTTTTTGATTTCTGTAGAATCATTTGGAGAGTACCATTTGAACAAAATGGGAAACACAGGATATAGCAGCTCTACATGAAGGCACAATGCAGTACTAAAGGGAGAAGAAGGACAAAAAGCTCTTACAATCATCTGCAATACAAATGTGCTAAAGTCTGTTGTGAAGACTTACTTATATGTTTCCCAGTAACAGGTTTTTTTTATTGTGGTCCTTGTTTAAAATAACTTCTAGACTTAGAAAGTTGTACTTTTGACAGAGAAAATGGAAGTGTGTTTGAATAAATACATAAAGCTAAGTGGAATATTTAAATTTCCCCAAGTAACACTGCTGGTAAATGTCTATATAAATAGCAGTCAGCAGGATTGGTTTTTAAGTTGTGTTATTTTGTTTTGGTTTTTTCCAAGTGCTGTTTTATATGAGATGGGAGTAGGGAGTTGGGAGATAGCTACAATCTGGACAAGTTGTTTATCTGCCCCTCCAGCGTTAGCTAGAGGCAGATATAAGATTAAAACTCAAATTCCTGATCCTTGTTCCTACTGAAACCTACAGGAACAGTTTAGCTAAAGTAAAAATAGCACTCGGTTGGCACAATTAGACTTGTGTATTTCAGAATCTTGGCCAGTGCTCGCTCTCTTCATTTTTGCCTTTAGCATCTGAGTGAGTGAGTCTTAAAATTTTATAACAGTTAAATTCTGAATGTGAAACAAATTCATTTTCTTGTTATTGGAATATTATGTTGAATTCAGATTAAATTGTTAAAAATGTATCTCCTGGTAATAACATGTGAGAATTTTCAAAGCATGGAACACTTACTGGACAACAGTTTATATATAAATAATTAGTTTAAGTTTTATGACACCTGAGCAATATATGGGACAATTCATAGTGTAGTTTTAGGGCAAGGGGCAAAGTACAAATGCTTTTTAAAGATTGTGTGACCAAATAAGAAGTTTAGAAGCTTGTGTTGAGGATCCAAGTTTATCCCCAGAGCAGGTAGAGATCTTCACACTGCCTAACTTCAGGCACTTTATTTAACTGTCTGGCTTCTTTCTGTAGGATTTGCAATGGTGTGTGTAGAGTGGGTGAGAGGAAAATGTAGGTGTTTCATATTAGCCTGAGCTCTGCATAGACCTGCTGAGCAGCTAGTCTGTGTCCATAAATGACAAACCAAGAGAAAGGATTTTCTTAGCCTGTTTTCCTGTAAAGTTGTTTTTCCCACCATAGTTTAGCAGCATGATGGATAAGCTATGAATCAAATAGCATGAAACATAACGTGCTTTCTGCCATGTCTTTTTTATGCAGTGTGGCTTGTCTTTTTATCCTTTGGAAAATGTTTGTAGCTTTTGAGACTCTGATGTATGCAAAGGCTGCTTTACAGCAAGAGATATAATTTCAAGTTCTGGGAATCTGTGTGTAAATGACAGTAATTCATAATTATCAGAAACACCATTTCTAAGATAATCTGAAAACTGTGATAGTAGTACTTTGTTTTGAAACAAGCCTTCTAGGTACAGTATGGGAACACTTCAAAACGAGCTGAAATTAATATGGTTTTTGATCAAATTTTTATGGTAATTAAGAGGTAATTAAAGTTTTGGTGAAAATGTTGGATGACCTTTTTTTGCTTACCCACAGAAATCTACAGCTAGATTATTACTCAAGATATGAAGACCAAGATACAGTTTAATGATTCTGTTGTGCATATCACCCTTAGTAGTAATCAAAAAGAGTTTCATCACTTGAAATATCAGTACTAAACTCAAAAGTTTTGTACAGCTTTAAGGAAATAGAAGAAGGAATTGTTTTTAACCACAGTCTTGTCAATACAGATTTATGAGTCATTTTTGTCTTTGGGCTCTTTGTCTTTCATAGCATATTTGTGTGGGGCAAAGGGGGAGTTTGCTGTGAAGACTCATTCTTGGCACAAGAAATCTTTTATTAAGTGGATTTATAATGACTAGTATTTCACCTATAGCTTCGCTGTTCTTATCTGCATAAATAATTTTGTTCCCATAGTTGGTATGCCCAGGAAAAGCAGGAACCATACCTTTTATGAAAAGAAAGTATTGTAAACAGTAATCTCCCCTTTCCTTTAGCGGACTTGAATATGATGCACAAGCAAAACGAAGATGCGTATCGTAATCCAGAGGCAAGACTGTATGAAGATAAAAGGGCTATTGAATCTCTTGACCCAAGTTTGGCCTCCCCAAGACCTGAGAACAGAGAAGCATCTGCAAATATAACAGCAGGTTTTTAAGAACACTGTATTACAGCTCTAAATATTTAGAGGCCTTGGTGATCAAAATTCTCTAGTTTCTTTACTCCTCTCTAGTAGTTCTACAGTAGTGTTCTCTACCTGCTAATTCAATGTCGTGTTCTTTCCTAAACTTCTTCATTGCTGTCCCTGTGTGCACTGAAAATGTATTTTCTTATCTATCTTGTCAGTAATGGTAACTAAGAACTGGTTTGGCACTGAAGAGTCAAGATTAGTACATTACTTTTCCAGATTTAACATTATCTAATCTTCATAAATACTTGTTTTACTTGTAAATGACAGAGTGAAAAACAGCTGTATAGTAGGAGGGAAGATGGAATAAAAGAAGGATCTGCAAATGTATGATGTTATAGGCTAAGGTGAAATTGGATAGTATGGAGGTAAACAGCTTCTAAAAAGTTGCAGGTGAATTGGGTACTTGTGCAGCCCTCTGTGCTGCCTCCAGGTTTTAGGGATTTTATTTTATTTTCCTATTCAAAAACTAATGCATCTTTCTCACGTGTTTTGTGAGACATCTAAATGAGAGAGCTGTGGTACTTCAGACTTGTCCCTAGTCTGGGGTGAGCAAAGGCCAGGATCAGTGATGGTCTCCAGTTCAGTTTAGATGTTGCTTTTCTTTCCCTTATCTGAAGAGTTGCACTTCTGTATAAAGAATTACATGGCATTTTGGATGTGGCTCTGCTTTACGTGTTTGCAGTTCAATGTCTTGATCACTGGCTGTAGAATTGGGTTTTTTTGTGTATGTTCTTCCTGGCCCCCATCTTGCTCTTACTAATGCAGTATAATGTAACCATTTTGTAAGAAGCAAAACAGGGAAGGCCAGTGACCCCAGCACTGAGCCCTGGGGGACACCACTCGTGACCAGCCACCAACTGGATTTAACTCCATTGACAACAACTCTTTGGACTCGACCATGTAACCAGTTTTTCACCCAGGAAAGTGTCTGCCCATCCAAGAACAGCCAATTTCTCAGAGAGAAACTTCCCGGATCACCCTTCTGTCCCTTCTTATATATAGGTGTTACGTTGGCTGACTTCCAATCAGATGGGACCTCCCCAGTCAGCCAGGACTGCTGATAAATAATGGACAGTGGCTTGGCGAGCACCCCTGCCAGTTCCCTCAGCACTCTAGATTTGTGCACATCAGTGTGGAGCAGCAGGTCACTGACCATCTGCTGAATTGGAGGGGAAACATTTTGCTTCTCACCCGTGTCTCTTGGCTTAGGGGGCTGACTTTCCCCTGTGGAAATGCTGCTGTTACTGAAGACTCAGGCTTTAAGCACCTCAGCCTTATCCTCATCTTTTATTACGAAATTTCTTTCTGGATCTAATAGGGGATGGAGACTTTCCCTGGTCTTTCTTTCATTATTAATGTATTCATAGAAACTTCTCTTATTACTCTTTACCTCTAAAGCCAGTTTGACTTTTAGCTGGGCTTTTGACCTTCTAATTAACTCCCTACATAACCTAACAATGTTCCTGTACTTATTGTGAGTGGTGTGTCCGTTCTTCCAGAGGCCAAAAACTCTCATTTCCTGATTTTAAGCCAGAAAAATTTTAAGCCAAAAAATTTTATCTCTTATTCAGCCAGACTACTCTTCTTTGCCCCTGGTTCATCTTACAACACGTGCGGGTGGCCTGTTTCTGGGCCTTTTAAGATTTCCTTCTTAAAAAGCCTTCCTGGACTCTTACACCCTTCAAAATTGACTCCCAAGGGATTCTATTGAGTAACCTCCTAAACAAGTTGAAGTCTGCCCTTCGAAAGTCCAAAGTGTCAGTTTTGCTGCCCAGCCTCCTCACATCTCTGTGAATAGAGAACTCAATAATTTCATGGTTGTCATTCCCCAGACGGCCTCCAACTGCCACATCCTCCACAAAACCTTCCCTGCTCACAAACAAGAGGTCCAGCAGGGCACTGTCCCTGGTCAGCTCCCTTACCAGCTGTATGAGGAAGTTATCTTCCACGCATTCCAGGAATCTCCTGGTTTGTTCCCTCTCTGCTGTGTTATATTTCCAGCAGATACCTGGGAAGTTGAAGTCTCCAACAAGAACGATGGCACGTGACTGCGCAGTTTCTCCCAAGTGCTTATAGAGTGTTTCATCTACCTCACTGATCTGGTTGGGAGGTCTACAGCAGACTGCCACAGCAGTATCAACTTTATTTGGCTTGCCCCTTAACCTAATCCAAACACTCTAAACCCTATCATCACTATACTGAAGTTCTGAACTTTCATAACAGTCCCTAACATACAGAGCCACCCCACTGCCTCTCCTTCCCTGTTTGTCTGACTCAGTCATGTGAGGTTTCCCACCACATTTCTGTGATAGCCACTAGGTCATAGCTTTCCTGTTGCATCATTGTTTCAAACTCCCCGTTTGTTGCTCATACTCTGTGCATTGGTATAGATCCACTTCAGATGAACCAATGCTCCCAACACCTTTTTGTAAGTGTGAGAGCCATTTCCTACCTGATGCTTCTCAGGGGTATCTGTGACTTCTAAATCATCAACAGCCCTTGCCTCTTCATTTCTCATTACATGTCTCTCCCTTGTATCCACTGAAAAGACTTGTATGTTTATGATACATTGGTAACTTGGGGATAAAGAAGACCTGACACTTCGAACTTTATAGCATGGAAGGCACTTTATACTGTCAGAATTCAATTTTTGGACTGCTTCAAATTTTATTTGCCAGTTTGGGGCTTTATTTTTTGTAGCATCTGTTGCAATTTTACCTAAATATTTGCTCTATTAGGATGTTTTTTGAAGCGCGAATAAGCCTAAGTAACAGAACTACTTGCACTAAGTCAGAATAATTAAAAGTTTTAAGATCTTATGTAAGATCTTGTTTGAATTAACTTACAGGTAACATTTTTACATACTAAGCTGCAGATTGCACAGTGGAGTATATGACTTTTATAGATGTTATTTACCGATGTTACTTTGTAAGAGGACAACTCACTAGGACATTATTAATTGGGCAGTTAAAACCTGACAGTATTCTAGGCAGACGATGTGAGAAGTTTTAAGCCTAGCTATTGTTGTCAGCTATATCCATGAATTTTGGCTGGCATAGACTACCCTTTGAAACAAGTGTCTCAGATTCACACTCCTTCCATCTATCTTGCCGTCTTAAATTTGCTTTGATTTTTATCTGTAACTTCTTTATTCCCCCATAGGTTTTTCGTTTGCCCAGACCTCTCCTTTTGCTCGAGGAAATGTGTTTGGTGAGCCCCCACCTCCACGGCAGCTGAAGCGACAGGAGTCGTACAAGAACTTTCTGCGTTTACAGGTGAATGATCACACCAGTTATCATCTGCTTAAGTATATTTTTAAAAGAGAAATTAGAGCCAAAGTAAATCATCACTGCTGACCAAAGACCTTATCTAATCATAGCCAATTCTGTTACACAAGAGATGTTCTATAGAATGTAAGAACTGTGTGCTATTAAGTCTCTTAGCTTTTGCCTTATATAAGAAATGCTTATAGAAGAGATACTATTAATGGTTGGCTTCATTAATCTAGGTTCTATCTTCCTCCCCAAGTACAGCTCTCTAAATACAGTATTGATTTCTCAAGCTAGTAGCTAGTAACAGGACAAGGGGTAATAGGATGAAGCTGGAACACAAAAAATTCCACTTAAACATAAGAAAAAACTATTTGACTATGAGGGTGAGGGAGCAGTGGCACAGGCTGCCCAGAGGGGTTGTGAAGTCTGCTTCCTTGGAGGTCTTCAAGACCCGCCTGGACGTGTTCCTATGTGACCTGATCTAGGTGAACCTGCTTCTGCAGGGGGGTTGGACTAGATGATCTCTAAAGGTCCCTTCCAACCCCTACCAGTCTATGATTCGATGAAGCTGTGTAGACAGTACAATGTTGCATACATAAATACGTAAAGAAACAAAGGTGTTTGCTCTGTGACGGCTGTGTGATACAACTGCATGTTCACGAGAGAGAAATGGTGACAGTGAGACAATAATAGTGTAGTTACTTATTGATGGGTATATCAAATGTGGTTATGCCAGATTCTGTCGATAAGACTTTGCATATAATCTTATGCCACAAGAATTAGATATACATTAAATATTAATATCAGGGAAATCCTTGATAATTTAAAAGGGTATGAATGTCGTATGATAGTTTGATGTGGGTGTTTCAAAAAGAAAATATGAAGTGTTTTTCCACGTGTAGTGCTGTAAATAAAGAGTGAGCAGACCTTTGGTTTCAAGTCAGTGCTGTGTCTAAAAATAATTGTGGAAAGAAAAAAAGATAATGACTGTCTTTTATTTGTTTGTTTCCTGTCTTCCATTAATCATTGAAGTAATCAGTGAAGAACAGTGTTATTCCAGCACATTCACAGTAGAGTGAATGTTAGGAGATATTCAAGTTTTGTTAGTAGCATTTATAATTGGTGTTCTTACTGGGAGAATGATTCCATAAATAGTGGCTTAAAAGAAATAGTAAAATATCATCTCCTTTTAAAGGAGTTCTGAAGCTGAAATGTGTGTTGCTCCTCACAGTCTTGGATTGTGCAAGTAGGTACTGCAAAAGTCACAGAAGATTGTGGTGATAAATGTTTGACAGATTATTCTTGGCTATTGACAATTGAATACTTCTTTGCTTTATTTTCTAGATCGAAGAAAAGAGACGTAGGGAAGAAGCAGAGCGAGAAAAACTTAGAATAGAAGAAGAAAAAGAAGAAAAAAGACTAGCTGAACAGAGGATGAGAATTGAAAAAGCATATAAAGATGAACAAGAGGAGAAAAGAAGGAAGGAGGAGGAGGTTTAGTATTTTGATGCCTTGACTTTTATCCATCCTAAAATAACCCCCATAAAATATGTCCTCTAGATTAAGAAGATAAACAGAGAAAAGTCCTGTGAATTGGTCTTTGTTTTTAAATGGGCCTACTTTAGCTGGAGGGGAGGTAGAGAATTGTCACTACTATAACACTCTTCTTATTCTTCACAATATATGTAGTTTTGTAATTGACACTGGTGCATTTCTTTCTAAAGAAAACTGTGAGGCCAGTAAAAAGCTTTTTTGAGTTGGTGCATTAAAAAAAAACCACCTAAAACCCAACCTTTTTTGGTTAGTTGGTTGATTTGTTAGCCTCTTAAATCTAACTCTCAAGGAATTATTTCTATTCTGAATGTAGCTCTACAGGAAGGTTTCATAAAGCCTCATTTAAAATTGGCCTGGATGTGTCTTTGAGATAAGAATACTGCTTGTTTTGGAAAAATACCAAGAAAATCTAATACTTTTCATGGAGGTAAACTTGTGATTTAATTCAAACCCAAAAGCTATATTTATTAGGTTTGGAAAATGGAATGAATTTGCATAATTCAGAATCTCATAAATAATTTCGTGCAAAGGACATGGGGCCATTAGAGGTGGGAGAAATCCCTGGAGATTGTGGAACATCAGTTTGAAATGTAGGACTTCAAGATTTCTAAGACAGAAGACTTAGCTTGTATTCTAGAGTGTCTTTCCTAGAATGAGCAAATTAGTTGGATGAGTCTTCTGGATAATAGAACTGGTTTCGAATAGAGTAGGAGGCTAACTGGTATCATTGCTTTTCACAGATTCAAGACTTAATGTTGAGAAGGGATAATAAATTTCTCTGTGGGCTTGTGATAGGATTTGCTGCGTGTTTCGTTTGGATCTAAATTGTTGGAAATGACTCCAAAAGTTTATTCTTAACTGGCAGGAGATCTGGGGACGCAAACTAGTGTTTATCGAAGTTAGTAGGAATTCTGTAAAATGATGTTAGAGCCAGAGCTGCAGATGCTTCAAATGAAAAGCTATGCCTTGCAAATATTAATGTTTGAAGTCATCCTAATGAAATATGCTTTTCATTTCATCCTAATCACTTTGATGTGTAATTTTAACTTCTCAAAGAAAAACAAAGCAAAACTTTTAATAACATTGAGTCTTTTCATGTACCAATAATGTTTATGTTACAGCAAAGACTGAAAAATAAAGAATTCATTCGATTAGATGAAGAGAGGCGAAAAGAAGCAGAAAAAAGAAGAAAGGAAAAAGAAGAAAAGCAAGAACAACAACTTAGACAACGTTTTGAGAAAGAGAAGCTAGAAGAGGAAAAGAAGACGGTAGGCTTCGGTGTAGCAAAGATACAAATACTTCTTCCGAACTTTTAAAAATAACCAAATTTTATGCCAATTTTATGGTTTCTTAGACCTCTGCCTTCACTATTGTTCTCTTCGTATTTTATCAAGCTACAGTACACTTTGTGCACACCCAGAAAACAACTGATAGGAAAAACAGACATACTAGAGTGGAAATGTACTTTGCTGATCATTTTTGTGTTAAAAAAAAAGTAAAAACAAGCTAAATAAGACAAAGCTGTGCTTTATGGTAGATTTTTATATCTCACGTGAAGTATAGTGGCTTGCTTTTACTGAGCTCCAAATACAAATACAGTTCTATAATTTAGAGGACTGTTCATCTTTAACAATGATGTAATTCTTTTCCTTTGACCTGGAGGATGTAAAAAGTCCATCACGTATAGTCCTGATAGGCAGAATCTAAGCGAATTATAGAACTGTTTCACCTCTAGGAATTTCTGTGTTGTTTCTGTAAAATGTACAGATTCAATGCAAATGTCTAGAGGAAAAGAGAAATGTAACTTAGCCATAAATTTAAAAAAAAAAAATGACATCATAGAAGAACTGTATTCAAATTGTTAGGGGTGGAAACTGAAATCCCAGGAAATGATGTACACAATTTTATGTGGTTAAGAGCTGAAAGTGAATTCAAAAAATTAATTAGGATAAGCAAAAGCATTTTTCTGTCAGATGAAAAATATTAACAAAACTCTTCCTTGGTTCAGAATTTATAGGAATGTCGTTTCAGTCTTGCTTTCCTCTTTGCAGTTTCCAAGGCAGCCTTCTCCCATCGTTCCTGCTCTTCAGAACAAACTGATAAGAAAAGAAAAAAGGATTCCCTCTGCTGAGAGCCACACATCATCTTATGCACAAGTATGATTTTTGTAGTAAACTTTTTACTGATTTTTGAAGACAGCACAGTGTATGAAATCCTACCAGATTTTTAATGTTTGCCACTTACTACTGGAATATCACAAGTAACTGGAGACAGCCTTTATAATTCATCAGTCTTGTAGCTCAGATATTTGATGTTCAATTTAATTCAGAGGACTGAAGAAAGTTTTTTAGGGTGTCTTTATTTTTTTTTCTCTGCATGAGCATTTTCTGTGGAGATAAGAACTTCATTTTTGAGTGTACATGCTCTGTCCATACCCTTACCTAGGGTCTAATGATCTCAAGGTTTAAGAAAGTTTACATCTTATGTAGCAACTAACTGTGTTCACTCAGAGAGCTTCTTAGCTCATGCATGAAGTTTAATGTTGATTCCTAGCTACAGACATTGTTGTTTTATCTTTATTTGTAAAGGTACTAAAAGATTGTAATTTGTAGCACATTTCACTGTTGTCTTTGTGTCACAAATGAGCAACAGTAGTGGTCCTGAGGCCACTCATTTCTTTCACTTGATTTAATCTTCCGAGACCTGTTGGTTTTTTTTTTTTAATAAATGTCTTCTGTGAAGAGTAGATTAAATAATTGCCTGTGATTATTTTAATCCCATTCTACACTTCTGACTTTTTAGTGGAAGTTGGGTTTTTTTTACCAACTATCTGCATGAACTGGGATAGGAATTTAAAAAATGACTTTGCCATGAAAATGTCAATTTGGCAAAATACTTTCTAGTGCAGTTTCAGAAAATGTTTTAAGTAAGGCTTTAAAACTCTTGCTTTCCCTAAATCCTAAGAATGCTCTGGAGGAAGGTAAGTTTGTTTCTGTCTTTGCAGTACTTGGTATAGCTTTGTCTAGATCTTGGAAGGGTGCATTGTAGCTATTACCATAGTAATTTACGTTATACATTTAAAGATCAGGTTATAAAGTCCTTAGGCATTAAAAACCTATAAGGTTACTATTCTGCCTTCCAGCAGCAGTGGGAGTTAACTTTAAATGCAGTATAAAATGAGGAAGTAAAATATGCTTATATCTGCTATACTTTATTCCTTTGACACATTAACATTTTGTATTTGTTATGATCACCAGGGTCCTCCACAACCAAGACCTCCCTCTCCACCTGTCCCTGCAAGAAGAAATGAGCTGCGTGCCTCTGGTGGGTGTTGTCTTCATTGCAAACTCACTTTATGTCATAGTCAAAGTGTTTTGGTTACAGTTTTCTTTTTTGCCTGCAAAGGAATACTTACATTTAGGTTTCTGTGTGGGTATTCTCTATGTCTTAGTATTACCAGTATTTTTGTATGGTATGCTTGAAGCATTATTATGAAATAAAAATAGTCTGCAAGGGAAGTGCTGGAATTTTCAGCCAAGACAGCAGTGACCACTGTGACCAGAGCATTGCAAAACTGGAGGGTCTTGAATTGGTTGAGTAATGGATTAGACCAACAATGTGTTATGCATTGGAAGTTTTAACTCTTCAGTCCTGTATTCCTTTGTTAATTTTCCTAATCCTCTGCTCGTTACTCTTAGCTTTCACTGGTGGCTTTAAAATTCAGACATACTGGGAGGATCTCCTTTGCTCTTTATATATAGTCACTTACCTTGGCATAGTACGGGGGTGGGAAGCAGTAATTTTTGTCTTCTGGTTGGTTTTTTTTCCAAGTATAAAAGAAACAACAAGTGGAATGTAACAGTAAATGATGTCCTATAAATGCTTACCCCCAGCAGTCAGTACCTGGATCTGTTCTGGGGAGTTAACGTCTCTTCCACTAAATGAAAGTCAGATTGGTTTTTCATGTGGCTTTTGGAGGTCGATAGACTCAGCATCTTCACGATCACAGGTCACAGGATTTGTGGAGGCTCCTTCCTTGGACGTCTTCAAGACCTGGACGCGTTCCTGTGCAACTTGATCTAGGTGGACCTGCTTCTGCAGGGAGGTTGGACTAGATGATCTCTAAAAGTCCCTTCCAACCCCTACCGTTCTATGATTCTATGATTTAAGCTACTTGCTCTGGACACAGACTAAAAGTCTGTAAAATATCAAATTGTTAAGTGTGTTATTTGGAAAGTAAGGAATTTATGAAACCTTTCTAGCATGTGAAGGAATGCTGTTCTGACACAAAAACCAGCTTAGACCCAAAGTAGGTCTACAAAGTCAACATCAGCATGTACTAAAAATAAGTACTGATGCCAGCAAATAGCCTGCTTTTGAGTCAAGAAACAGAAATGAGGTTGTGTTCTTGCTGGTATCACCTCAGTTACTGTTGGCTGCCTCTGGGGCAGAGAGAACTGTGTAGATTTGCTAGTTTCAAAATAATGCTGTTTACTGGCAGCACCCAATTGCTGATATTTCATAGCTTTTTCCTTTCTAATTGCAGCAGAACATTTCCATTGAAGTTTTTATGCTTTCTGCTGTTCAGGGAATCTGGTCCATGTCTCTAAATACAAGCTCTGACCTAATTTCTAGTGTATCATAGAATGGTAGGGGTTGGAAGGGACCTTTAGAGATTATCTAGTCCAACCCTCCTGCAGAAGCAGGTCAACCTAGATCAGGTCACAGAGGAATGTGTCCAGGCAGGTCTTGAAGATCTCCAAGGAAGGAGACTCCACACCCTCCCTGGGCAGCCTGTGCCAGGGCTCCATCACCCTCACAGTGAAATCGTTTTTTCTTATATTTAAATGGAACTTTTTGTGTTCCAGCTTCATCCCATTACCCCTTGTCTTGTTGCGAGATACCATTGAAAAAAGGGCTGCCCCAATCTCCTGCCATCCACCATTTAGATATTCATAAATATTAATAAGATCTCCCCTCAGTCTCCTCGAGACTAAACAGCCCCAGTTCCCGCAGCCTTTCCTCATATGAAAGATGTTCCAGTCCCCTGATCATCTTGGTGGCCCTGCGCTGGACTCTCTCCAGAAGTTCTCTGTCCCTCTTGAGCTTGGGAACCCAGAAGTGGACACAGGACTCCAGATGAGGCCTCACCAGGGCAGAGTAGAGAGGGAGAAGAACCTCCCTTGACCTGCTGGCCACACTGTTGTTGATGCATCCCAGGATGCCATTGGCCTCCTTGGCCACGAGGGCACATTGCTGGCTCATGGTTAGTTTATTATCAATCAGGACTCCCAGGTCTCTCTCTGCAGAGCTGCTTTTCAGCAGTTCGACCCGCAGCCTGTACTGGTGCATGGGGTTGTTCCTTCCCAGATGCAGGACTCTGCACTTGTCCTTGTTGAAGCTCATTAGGTTGAACCTCAAATGCTGCAGTTCTTGTATCTGTATAATCCTTGTTTCAATTAACAGTTCATGATCTCTTTTTTGTTTGCCCCCCTCACCTTAGATGTATGAAATAGGCAGAAAAGTGTCTCTGGCACTCTTTAAATTACTCATGTTTGATTCCAGAGGAAAGAAAGAATGTGATAAATGAATTATCAGAGCTGAGGAAGCAGCTTCTTAACGAAGAGAGGCGGCTGCAGGAACAGCTGCTAAATGGGACCAGTGATGATGATGTACCAGTTACACGGTAAGAATTTTGTCTTTGGCTTTAACAGTTAGATTTTGCACAGGAACTCGGAGCTACTGTCTATTAGTAGTTAATATTCTCTAATATACATGGGGGAAATGAAAATAAAAAGATAGAACTTGTGTATCTTAGTTTTTCCTGTTGTGTGTGGGTTTTTTTCCAAGAAACTTACTAAAGCTTAGCATACAAATGTCTGTACTGCTAATGTTGGAAGCTGCGATACTCTGTCTTGAAAAGTGACCCAAAACAGATGTCTAAGGCAGAATTTTATCTCATGATCTGTTTTCCGAGGGCACAATTTGTGCCTGTGAACTGCAGCAGTATTGCTGGTGAGCATGCTTGTCAGTAGCACAGTGCTGTGGTAGTGCTTGCTTTCTTATTGAAAACTGTGGCCTTTGTATTTAAAAGAAATTGGTTTACTTGGACAATGTATTGATTAATCATACCCATTAGTTGGAAGAGGCTTGTCAGAGCTTCAGTCTTAGTTCCACTCCTTAAAGTGTGAAGGGTTTTTTTTTAATCAGGTTAACTCTTTTTATACCCCAATACACAGTGTCATTGCTTTCAAATTTATTTTCCTGCTTTGATAGCTTTAGTTAAGGATAAAAGATGTGAGCTTTATCAGTATTACATTTCCCTCCAAATCATTAATATGGCAGCATTAAATGATACTGATTAGCCGTCTGGACATGTTCCTATGTGACCTGATCTAGGTGAACCTGCTTCTGCAGGGGGATTGGACTAGATGATCTCTGAAGGTCCCTTCCAACCCTACCATTCTGTGATTCTATGATACTCTGCTTCTTTTACAAACATTTCAAGCAGGAGGAGGGAGAAGAACAACCCAAGGGATGTGTTTGAGATGGCCAGGCTTCGTCTGCAGGCTCCAGTGAGACGCCCTTCGTCAAAGAAGACACAAGATCCCATCAATAAGCGCAATATCTGGGAATTTAATGAACTTAAATACAAAGGCAAGTAGATCTCCTGATTATTGATGAGAAAAGGTAGTAAAACATCTGTTCTTTTCCTCCATCTTCCATGCTAACCTGGATTTAAAAGCAAAAATAAAAACTAGCCTCTTAGGGCTGCCGCCCATACGCTGGGGACGTCTATCTCCCTGTGTGACCATTTCTACAAGTGCACACAATTCATGGCATTGTAATGATGAGTGATGACTCAGAGCACTTGCCTAGCTTCCAGTCCTTCCTGCTCAAACTTCTTATGCATTTGATATTTTGATGTTGCTGAAAAGTACAGTGAATTTGATTACCCACCAACAAAACATGATTCTGTGTAACTTTCTGCTTCTCCTTTTCCAGAAAAAGAAATTAGTAATTATCAAGTCATTGCTAAAGTGGCTCATCCTCTTGGCCGCTGTCATGACTTTGTTATCTGCAGCTAGTTCTTTAAAAATAGTTTTCAGAAAAGCTGGTTTAAGGAAAAATGAAAATTTTGTATCTTTGCTCTAGATTCTGAAACACGGATGGGCTTGAGGCACATGTATCCTGATCCTCCAAAAGATGACCAGACTCTAGACATTCAACAGCAGGCGCTGTTGAGGGAGCAGCGGAAGAAGCTTGACAGAATGAGAATGGGGAGAGAAATAGAAGGTAAGGAATGAATGGTCCAAGGTAATTTCCATGGATTTTGAGATGGCTTTATTTATTTATTTATTTATTTATTTATTTCTAAGAATTAAAGACCACCAGCTCTACTTTTACTACATAGAAGTTCAGTGTCAGTACTGCAGCACAAAACAGTAAAACCACGGAATGCTGAAATTCTGTCGTCGTGTAGAGCATCAAAAAGTGGAATGCCTTTTTGGTTTTTTTTAATTACTGTGACTGTATTTCTCTAGTTCTTTGAAAGCAATTTAACCAGTGCCTCATACTTAGAAAAAATGCAACAGAGAAGTAGTTTGGTTATTGTTTCTTAAAGCAAACTACAGAGCAAACTACAGAGCAGTAAAACTCTCCAGCTGATTTCTGATAAAAATGTTAGTAAGTAGATTCCTTGTGGCATTGCTTCAGTTCTCACTGAGGAAGTAGATGGTTTTGAGCTGTGAATTGGTTAAAATGCAGCCAATGTGTCTTCACCTTGGTCTCCCTTAAATGGATGAAATTTCTTTTATTTCCATAGTCTTGGGCTGACTGTGTCAACAATTCAGAAATCTGTATCTGTGAACAGGCTTTGCTTTAGAAACCACATGGAAGGTATCATCACCAGTTTGAAGTTCCAGAATGAAAGTGTTGATTGTATCACTTAATAGGGATCATGCTAATATAGTAAAATATTACCATCGTAACATCATGAAATATTTCAGTTCCATATAGCAGATGCAGTGAAAGGCCCCTTTTTGCATGCTGCACTTAATTCCAAATGTCACGTTCATTCACATACCTTTTATGAGCAGTCATGCATGAGCAGTATCTCAGTCTATTTTAGATGTCATTTAAAAATAAAATCATGACAATTCCACCAACTTTTTGAAAAGTTACAGTTGCAACTGAATGAACTCAGTTTGGAGTGCTAAGATACAAATGTCTCAGAAAAGTGTTTGTAATTCAGACTGGCCTAACTACATTTTTGATGAGCAAGTAACTACTTCTGTGGTGGGTTTGCCTTGAGGAGCAGCCAGACCCCAACCCAGCTGTTCCCCTGCCTGTGTCCCCTCATTCATGACCCTTGGTGAGATGGGGGAAACTGGGAGAGGAATACTTGTTGACCAAGATACAGACAGGGAGGTTGCTTATCAGTTGTTATTGCAGGCAAAACAGACTGACCTTGAGGAAAATTAACCTGATTTGTTATCAAGTTAAATGATTCTTATTCCATCTTGGACAGATGTGCTGATGTTCAAGAGCCTTTGTTTTTCTGCCATTAGAATGTTTTTCAATTGGCCAGTCTGAGGAAGCTTGAAATTAATGTTGACTGGAGAAGAACCTCCACCAGCTAGAAAGCAAATTTGCCTTTTTCATTAATTTTCAGTCATTTTGGACAGATGTGAATGCTAAATGCATAATGCACTTTTAACCTAAAGAGGCATTTCCTTGGACAATTTAGATTAGTTGGTATGAAAGCAGCTGATGTTAAAAATGATTTTCCAGTGATTCTCATAGATCCTTGAGCAGCTTTTCCTCCCTCTTTTTCTCTCTCCTACTGCTTTACAGCATCATTTAACTCCATAGTCTGTCACTGTGTACTGAGCAAGAGAATAAATTAGTTGCCATGTATCTATTTCCAGTTCATTTTCCTCAGAGACAAGTTCATCATCATCTGACTGAAAACAGATGAGTGGTTTTGCTGTCTGGTTTAAGGCAGAATGAAAGATTAATTCAAGCAATATGTATTTTTGTATCGTGGGCAAAATGTTGTATTATAGGCTGAAGTGGCAAAGGCTTTACCTGCCTTCCCACACTAGATGTGTGTTCTTTGCCTTACATTGCTTTATATACAGCTTTCTCTCTGATTGTTTCTGGGTTTTTTTACCTCTTTGTGCACAACAGAAATTTGTGGACTATTAATGGAGCTGCAACCTGAGAAATTATTGGCTTTTTTAAAATATCCCAATTTTAAAACTGCTTGCTGTGTCCACATAAATAAGGCAGTCTTTTGCCTCATTTATAAGCAGCCTTCTAGATGCTTATGATTTTGGGGGATAGGAAGCAGAGGAGCAGGTTGATGTCGTGCTGCAGTGCTGGGCTCTGCCTGACTGGAGGAGCGTTCCAGGCACAGGCTGGTTGTCAGTGCAAGACGAGTGACAGCTCACGTGCTGTGGGATTTGGTGCGAGACAGAAGGTCAGTGACAGGCTGAAGAAGTTTGCTAGACAGAGATGTGAGAAATAAAAAATATCTTAGCAAATATATAATCTGAAGACTTAAACCAAATAAGAAGAGTAACTTCAAGTGTACTTCTCTGTATTTTCAGTGTTTGCGGCATCATTGTTAGATGAACTTCCAGGATGGTTCTCTCTGCTCTCCAGAGCTGAGGTTTTTATCCTTAGACAGTTGCTTTCCTCTGTGAAATGATTGCTGTCTTGTTTATCTTCTCAGCCTCTCTTTAAAAGCTGCGAACACTCCCTGCCAGAAGCCAAAAGAGCTGATCTCATCTAACAGAGTTTATTCTGTCTGACACAGCATCCTTCTTGCTAGTCAGTTTGGCTCTTGATGTCTCACCTAGGGGACAGCATTATTAGGCTTGAGTTCTGTTGGTATAGATATGATTGTTTAGCTGCACAAACATACCTATTCCTGGCAAACTGATGTCTAGAATATATAACAAATCTCTTTTTTTTTGAGTATCCATGAGGTTTTCTAACTGCAAAAGTGGTGTAATGTTGAGCTTCACTACAGATAAGTGAGGCTCCTGACTCCACCCATCTCGTTCTTGATAGACTGCTAAAAAGAATGGCAAAAAACAAAGTGGGTACAGGAAACACATGGCTCAGGTGATCCCTAATTATGGAAGAGTCAATACATTTCTGTTTCTCCAATTTCTGAAGTTTGATACAGTATTGGTTTGATTGCCTACTCAATTCATAGCAAGTTGAGACAAAAATCAATACATTAGATTTCTCTCCATTATTGTTTTTTTTGTGTATCCTGGCTGCAGAGTTCAGACAGAGTTTAAGGCATTGCAGTTTAGCACTAGCAGCCACTGGGTTGATGAATACCGTTACCTTCCACTCTTTTAATTCACAACTGTTTTAAATGTAAAAAAAATACGTGACCTGGAACATCTAATATGTGAAGATGATGGCGAGAAAACCAAGATGCTTATGCAAGGGAAGGGAGGGTAAGCTTTATTATAGGAAGAGGGCCATTGGGTTTTTGTTCTTGGATACACTTTGGAAAGCAGGTTTCTGTCTAAATGCTTTTTCACCACAGGTTACTTAACCTGTGTTTTCTGAGTACCATGCTCCAGTTGCATTAGGATTCAGTGATGTGCAGAACATATGATGATTTCCTGGCTGGATATTGTTTAAGATGCAGTAATTCAAATAGTAAAGATCTTATGGTCTCAATGGACTGTAAGAGGGTAAAAGTGAGAAACCAAGTGTTCATGAAACAGTCTTCTGCCTTCTAATGTGTTGCTTTGATGGCTTAAAACACATCAGTTTGTGGGTTTGCATCATTCATGAAACACTTGGACGTGTCCTTTATATAACAAGTGTTTATATTATTGTTGTAAACGTCACACAAAAGTAGTTCTGACAGTTGCAGTACAGGCTTTCTTGGAATTTGGCACAATTTAGTGCAATTTTAGCATTTAATGGAGTGTGTTTATATCTTCTTAAAAAAACAGATATCTTTTCAATATTCACAGGGATAGTTAATGTTTGCTGTTAGTGGGTAACAAATCAGGTTTTGAACAACACGGCAAACAACTGGTTGTTATTAGCAATGAATGATATGGTTTTAGTGTGAAAAGTGTGTCTGCTCTTTGGAAGAGACCGATGAGCCCAGTCTCCAGAAGGGCTTGCACATGCTCAGTGTCCTTAGAAGCAGCACATTCAGCAGATTGGCAGGAACGGCGCATTCAAGTGTTTTCAACTTCCATCAGTGTGTGTACTTTCAAAGAAGCAATGCATAGGGGTCTTAAGTTTTTAAAATAATATGCTGATAAAAGTCCTACTATATGTTAGCATTAACTGTTTTCATGTCAATGTCATTTTGTCCCTTATCTATGTGGCTTTTACGATCAAGATGATCCTGTGTCTGGTGGGAATCCGCAAACGACGGGACTGGTAAGAATAAGCCAGTGGTTGTGTTATACTACTTTGCCTTTTTCCAGTGTGAGAACCATCAGGTTTGGAGAAAGGAGTTACACTTAAGTAACAAGACAGCAAGCTTATTTACTTTTCTTGCTCGTCAGTACAATAACAGGTGCTTTAAACTTGCTATACAAGTCGTTAATCTTTATATAGAGAGATTGTTGATTTTTATATTCATTGGTACCTATTTTGTATTCATATGGTGTTAGATTGGAGGTGGGCATTAGTGGAAGAAGCCAAGCCAGGAACAGTTGCTCGGAATTGTGGCTGAAGTCATGCATGTGGCCAGTCGATAATTAGATCTGTGGTCTGAAATGGGACGTTTAGTTTGTGACTTGCTGAAAAGAGCCAAATGAAGTGCTATCAAATTGGAATTCCACACTAATCCAAACTGCAGAATAACAGAGTTCAGTTGTGTCTCATGGAGATGTGAAACCACACAAAATGGAAGACTGCAAAAGCGAAGCCATTAGCCTCAAGGGTAATACTGTAACAACATACAGAAACAAACCTTTTTTCCCTTAAAAAAAATCATCTTAATGCATTTTATAGTTGTAATTGATTGCCTGAAATTCTTCTTCAAAGCAATGCTTTGCATTAAAATCTTGTTTTCTGTTTCCTCTGATAATTCCCACTGCTTCCATTTCAGAATGGCTTCCAACATAAATTATTTCATATCAGAATTTCTGTAACAAAAAGTTGCAACTATGCAGTGCACTAGAAGATTACCCTTGGTGCTTGTCATTACCATGAAGAAATTTGTTGTTCTGATGCTTTAATATGAAAGATTGTGTGTGGTGAGATAAGTGAAACACAGGGAATAGTTCTTCATTTGATCAGCATTTCATACAAACCTGTTCTGATACTCAAGCAGAGTGACAAGGATGTTATGTCCTGATGGAAACTTCTGTTTTGCAAGACACTGCAGGCAGCAGTTGCCATGTGTAGGCAATTTCAGCAAATGGGATTACCTCAGAAAAGTAAAAAAAACCCCAAACCCCTGATGCTTAAGGAGAACACCAGTTATTTTAAAATGTACTTTTTGTTTGCTTTTTAATAGCTGTGAACGGTGCATAAGCTGGTATTTGCTTTGTGGAAACTTGGCAGTTATTTTACATGCCTTACAATTTGGATCCAGAAAGATATTGAGGCATCTGATCTTGCATGTCTTCTGTTTCACTTCTGTAGCTCAGGAGCGACTCGAATGAATTCCTGAAATCCTCCCTCTTGGAGTCGGACAGCGCTTTCATCGGTGAGTGTGCCCCAGCCTCCACCACGCTCTGAGCGCAGGGGCAGCAGCCGCTCCCGCAGTGGCTCTCTGCACTGGTTGCAGCGGATGTAGCTGTGCTGCTTCATGTAAAGTGTTACAAAGTTATGCCCACAAATGAAAATGCAGATCTTTCTGGAATTGTACTGCAATACATTTGTGTAGGTCACACCTAAAATTAACGCTGCTACTCACCTGCTTCATCCCCCTTCACATCTTCTCATGAGGCTCGTTGTGCTCTGACAGGGGTTTTAGCCTTGTTGAGGAGCCTCTTCCCAGTCAGCAAATGTATTACAGTGGTAGAATATGCAATGCCATAAGCGAGGTTGAACACTGAAAATGATTTCACCGTTTTTCCAGGTGCTAATGGGGAGACGTTTTCTGCCTTGGGAAGAGACAGTGTATCACCACAGCTTCCCCCTTCAGCGAGGGAGAGGAGACGAATGAAGCAGAGAGCTTTGGAGCAGGCTGTATGTGTGGTAACTGCATTGGCTTAAATAAGGCAGCCCACAGATCTGACATCAGACAGCTCTGGTTCCTTAGAGGCCAGATGATACAGATACTGGAAGTGTACTTGTATAGCTGTTTGCCCTTTTAAAAATGATGCTTTTAACTGAAGGATCTGTGCATTTTGGGATTTTCTACAGGGGGATGTTCCACGGGGCCCAACACCAATGCTGCAGCCTGACAGCTGCTCTTTGCACTCCAACTTCAGCCTCAATGTTGATCAGTTGAAAGGCAAGAATGAGGAACGACTGTACAGACTGACAGAGGTCCAGCAGAAACCTGCTCTCTTAGGTATGTTCTGTGTAGTAGAGATGATGCAGTGAATACTAAGTAATTATAGCAATTAAAGGAGCAACTATCAATAGGCTGCCTCTAGTTGAACAGTGAGTAGCTGGCTCACACACAGGAATTATTTCTAGAGCTCTGTAGCAGGTGCAAGACGTTGCCCAGAAAACTCCAGCTTCTTAGAGTAAGTTTAGAGGAGGATAATAGGAAAGGATGCTGTAATTGCTGTCTGATAGCTGCTCACCCTTGGCCTGTCCTGCTTTTAATGTTGGGATGTGTGGTGGGTGGCAGCCAGATGTGGACGTCCCACTGCAGAGCTGAAGTAGGGGTGGAAAGAAAAGAAACTCCCAGGTGTCTGATGCTGATGGGGGTGCCTGGGGGCGTTCACTGGTATTCCTAGGAATCAGATGTCTGTGGTCCAGGAGTCAGCATGAAGATGTGCCAAAAAACTGTCTGTAAAGTACTTAAATTTCCAGTTAATTTGGATTTTATATTTGTTAGGATAGGTGATGATGATTCAGTGTTTGAGGTTGATAACAACACCTCTTCCGCTATACACACACGTGGATTTACTTTGGGGGTCTTGTGACAACATAAGACATCAGGCTTGTGGGAGTTACCTCAGAGCACCTCCCCAGGCCGCCTGCCTGGCATAGAGCCACTCTGGGGGTACCACTCCTGGCAACTGGTAACGGTTGTGCAGTTCTCACACAGATCCTGACCCAGCAGATACACTTTGTGCTAATGATTGTCATGTGAGTCTGAAGTCTCCCTGGTTTGAGGAGGTGGTTGCTATGCTGTCTAGGCAATTACAGTATCAGTGTCCTTTTATAAACTTAATGAGAATATAGATGCTGACTGTTTCTGATTCTGTTGCTATTGGTGCTCTTACAAGCACTTCATCCTTTTTTATTCGTTTTAACCGTCTCACTTTGATTTTTAAGTCAGTAAAACCCCTCCACCTCTATTCATATTCATTTCTTCTATAATCTAAACAAATGCTTTACCAATTCTACTCCACCTGTTTTTGCTACAGAAACTTCTTTTACTTCTCTGCCCTTGTTGTGTCTCACCTCTTTTAGAATTTCAGCTGATATTATGTGAACTACACTTTTGTTGGCTTTCTGTTTGTCGTGGGCTCCAGAACTTTGGCCTTCATATATAGTTTTTCTATGTGTGTGTATATACACACACACACACACACACACACACACATATATGTGTATATATTTATGTCTGTATGTAGCTTGTTCTTTGCAACACATGGGGATCATCACTCATCCTGAGCATGTGTTCCTCTTCAAAATGTAAGGAGAGATCCTTTTGCTCAGGGTGTTAGGACTGCACTGCTGTTCTCTCATACTCATGACATTACAAACAAAAAAGAGTGAAGGCAAGTTGTTTTACTCCATAGCAGTTTGACAGAACCCTTGTGGCATCCTGTTGCTTTCCTAACAGCTAGGACTGTTATTTCTCCTCCACCCTCAGAGATGCTGCTGGGAGGAAACAACTTGGATACATAACTACAGACCTCTAAACTGGGCATCTTCCCTTTAGGTGACTGGGAAGTGACAATTTACAGGCTTTGAAAAATATTAAGAACTGATCCTGCTGGCACAGTAAGGAGGGCTCTGTTCACAGCAGTTCAGTTTCCTTTTCGGGACTGCTGTGAGAATCCTAAAGCCGCTCATTGTTTCTTAGTTGGAAAATTAGTGTCTACTGCAGCCAGGCTGCCTCCTCTGTTTTCACCTATCCAAAAAACCTGTTCCCAGCAGCACTGCCTCAGTGAGTGCTTTGGGTGATGAAGTCTGTGCAAGCCAAGGACTGAAGGGCCTGGGCCTGGTGAGGGACTCGATTCCTCAGAGCATGTAGGGAGGGGAGTACTGGAGCCTGCCACGCACTGCTGCATGGCTCTGGCAAGTGCTGGCAGATCATAGAATCATAGAATGGTAGGGGTTGGAAGGGACCTTTAGAGATCATCTAGTCCAACCCCCCTGCAGAAGATGCAATCCCACTCTTCACTGCAAGATGGGCAAGGGGCCTGTTCCCAGCTTGGGCACGAGCTGCTGCAGCCAGCCTTTAGCAGGAGTCCAGGCACACTCAAAACTAACTTGAAACCACTTGTTCATGAGAAGGAAAGAGGTCTGCTTATCCCCAGGCCCCAGATACAAACTGTGAATTATCATATAGCAGCTTCAAAGGAAATGTTTTAAACGTGGCCCAATTAAGAACAGACTTTTATGAAGTGCACAAAGCGTGGAAATTTATGCTGAGGCAAGTTTTGTACTTTAGCCAATCTGTTGTGCTTTCTAGAAGCAGCACCAAGTGAGTCTGATGTTGTATTGTGGACTAAGAGCAGCATGCTTGAGGACCCAATGGCTTTTTGTCTTTGAAGGCAGTCCTAGGTAAACTTGGGAAAGTGCAGCTGACTGGCCTGATGTCCCAGTTTGTCTCTAAACAAATACTTCTTCTTATTGTTCTATGTATCTCTTTAAAAAGTAGCAGAGAGAAAATGTAACTTCTGTCAGGTATTGACTTTTCTTGACCTGTACTGTTGTTAATTCCACCTTAACTTACTTGTCTAAAAACTGTGGGTTCCAGCTCACGGGAGATCCAGGATTTAGAGCCAAGAGAGGTTCACGCTGCCAGCTTTAAACCAAGCCTGAGGCAAAAGAGGGAGGGATGTGTACGCTGCTCCTCGCATTACCAGGGAGTTGTGGTTTAACCAGGTGGAGAAGACTCAGGGGCTGTGCTGATCCCTGTCTGCACGGGGTGATGGCGCCAGGGCCTTCACTGCCAGGTTATTTTTGAACAAACAATATTTGACATTTTGCTTTAGAACCTGTGTCCTGCCACAGGCACTGCAAGGAAATGTCAGCTTTTGCTCCCAATGAACAGGGAGCAAATGAACAGGGTGCTGCCTCTGTCCTCTCCTTCCCATCTCTCCTCTCTGCTGCTGCTTCTGCAGCACCTGCGTTCTCACCCCTGTGCCTGGGCTGTCAGCTTTCAGCTTGTAACGAGAAGCTTCACAGCAGCTTTGGTTAAAAACGAAATTTTAAAAAGCCTCCCCCTCCTTCAATAACAACCTGAAGTTTGGAAAAAAAATCATCCAAATTCTTAAGCAATTCATAAGCATCAAGTAATTTAAGTGAGATATTTCATCACTGAATAATATCCAATTCTTTTCTGGTTTGCTGCAGTTGTATGTTTCTGCAAAAATCTGCAGGTCTTTTCTCCTAATCCAGAGCCTCTCAGCATTTTTCTGCCCCTCTTGAAGAGCTCCCAACAAACCAGAACCTCCTCCTGTACATGACTCGGTTGTAAAGAGGAAAGCACTGCCATTTGCAGCCTCTGTCGGTGTAGGGGTTTGGTGTAATTTATGCAAAAATTAAATGCTGTGAATCCAAGGAATGAAACGCCCAGAGCAATGATCCATTCAGAGCTATAAATACAAAAGGGTCTCATAAAAATTCATGTTCTTTGATAATCCACACTACAACTGTGCAATGTATTAGATACACGTGACTGCCTATTGAACGAGTAAGAGCAGAGTGGGGAGTGATCGGAAGCCTAAGTGCAAAGGTGTTTGTTGCCTTTCCTACCTGTGTGTTGCCCTCCTTTCTCTCAGGTGATGAGGTCAGGGTGGGCGGAGGGGAGGCCCTGGTGCGACGCTCTGCGTCCGGCGGCAGCCGACGGCCCAGCTCCAGCAGACGGCCCAGCTCCAACGACACACTGGCAACTGAGCCCTGGCTGCGACCCGGCACCTCGGAGACCCTGCAGCGCTTCCTGGCTGAGCCGGCCAGCCCCGCCACCCTCTCCCCCAGCCCTGTGCAGCCCCGGGGCCGGCACAGCCTTTCCACCGCCCACGGCTGAGCCGGCAGCAGCTCCAGCCGAGGGATGCTTCAGCACTACTGCACTTCCCAGGGCCTCTCCTCGGGCTACTTCTCGTCCCTGTACATAGTGTGGAGCCAGGTGTAGAGTTAAAAATAGCAATAATTGCCAGAAGGCGGGAGGAGGGAGGTTTCATGTTATGGGGTATGGGAAGGTGGGGAAGAGCTTGGCGCTTTTTGCACTTTCTCTACAAGTTCAGTTTTGGCCTTGGATCGGGACTTACACAGTTTCTGTGGTGTGTGTGTGTGTGTGAATTTGATATTAAATCATAGTTAATTTTCAGCTTTGTTCATAGTCAAACTCCAAACCTGTCTGGAAATAGAGTAACCCAACAGCAGAGGTGCAGTTTGAGCTTTTACCAAAAGAGCAAATACCATGGAGCAGGGCCCTGGCTTTTCATACAGGGATGAGTGTGATCCTGCATGAAAGCTGAGCAGTGTCAGAGAACAGCGACTATTAGCAATGTACCTTGTGTTCCCTAACTTGTTACGTGCTGGAAATACAGATAGTGTTGCATATATTTAATTTATGGATTTGATTTAAGAGTTAATAAATTATTTTGTTACTGAAACTGTGGAAGCAGCCTTCAGTTTTCTTCATCTGTCAGTTGCGTCAGCTTACGGGTACATGGGAACAAACTCAAACCTTATGTCTGGCTTCAAAACAGAAGGAACGCACAGAGAAGTTGCTGCTGGAAAGCACACAGCTTCAGAAAGATGGATGTGCTGATGGAAGCAAGATTTTAGGTGTTCAGACAACCGAAACACCAAGGTGAAGTGAGGGAAAGGCTTGTGACTTTCCTCTTGGTTAGGAATTCCCTCTCAGAGGCCAAAGCTTGACCAGCAAACAAAAACTAGTGATGAAACCAAAACAAACTGTAAAAATGGATTTTTAGTGAAATGGTGCCTGTGTCCCTCCTGTGCACCTGCTCAAAGGCAGCACTGTGCTGCCTCAGGGATTGAGCAAGTTCCTTCCCCAGGAGGAAGTACCAAGTTGGGCTCATTCTTACCTGAAGCTCTGGCTCAGCAGCCAAAGGCTTCTCCTGTTCCTCAGCCTGGGGCGAACAGCCCAGGCACCTTCCGGGCTCTGTGCCCAAGGCTAGGGCAGGGCCTGTGGGACTGCTTCCTGAGGCAGGAGTCCCAAAATAATTGTAAGGATCTAAAGTGAACATGTTTTCAGACAAGAAAGTCCCCAGGTATGGCCTAGGACAGGGGTTTAAGATTTAAGCATTACACAACACACTGAAAAAAACCCAAAGGCCCACAGCTAAGACTAAAGGCTGTACAATGACAGTTCATTAAAACAACCTCCCTTCTCCCTCTTTGGTTCTGCTCCACCCCAACTGAAATGACGAGGGAACAGGTCAGGCTTTTCCATAGCTATTTCATTCAACTACTACACTCATTCTTGGAGCCTGCTGTGAACAGCTACAGCAAGATTTGTTCTTTGACATCAGGCTCCCTCATCCACCTTCTCAAGTCTTCACACTTTTCGGTGCCTGTTGAGAGTTTCAGAACACACTGCAGAACAATCCAATTCCACTTCTACTTCTTACAAAGACACTGACAAGGCTTTAGCTGGACAGTGTATTTTGAACCAGCAGCCCTGGAGGGTTCATTGGACTAGTCCACGTACAAGCACTTTTACTATTTCTTTTCTGCTTTGGTGTTCTGGGGTTTTTTTTAGACTTACTGTTCTTTTTCACCCTGCATTTGCCAAACCACCAGTAAGAACACACCTCTAAGTCAACCGAAGGGCACTCCCGTTGCGGCCTCTGGTGGGATGGGCTTTGTCCCTCGGGAAGCAGAGCGTGAGAGGCAAAGGAAACTGTCAAACAAGTAGCGGGGGTTTAGACAGGTTTTGATTGCACTGATGAAAGAGTTCAAAAACTTTATTGACCTATAACCTGATTAGAATATGCCAGATGAGAACCAAATATTGTACAGAAAGTTGTACAGAATTTTTTTTACATAGAAAACTTTACATATCTGTACCATATACATTTTGTCCATCTGAAAAAAATTTCTACATCCATTGTAATACAGAATGCTTGACAATCTTGTCTTTCAACCAGCAGAGCACAATTCACAGTATGAATACATTTCCAATAAATTTAACCATCCCCAAACCATGCCAGATCTGTTACTTGAATATATTCAACATTAAATTCTGTACATAAGAGTGAAATCTACATCAAACAGAAAACATCTGACAGCAGACACAACCTAGACTTGTTTGCAGTGATTCAAGTTCCAGTCCTTGAAGGATCATCATTTCAATGGCTCCTTATATTTAAAAGCCCTAAAACAAGTATATTACAGGTAGTTACGTCAGTCGTGGTATTCCTACCTCTGCTCTTGAGGAAAGTCAGCAACACTAACTTCTGGGCTACAATGAAACCAACAACCAAAAAAAAAACCCAAACAAACAAAGGAAGAAAAAACCCAATGATCAGAACCCAAAAAAGGAAACCCAAACTTCTAGTGCATTTGGTAAACAATGAAGTGTTATGGGTTTTCAGCAAATCAATAATACAGAAATAAAACAATTGAGGAAGAACTGTATAGTGTTAAGGAGTTTATATTACAGACCTGCATCTCTGTACATTTTTCACAGCAGGGTGATTACCAACGTCTCAGGCAGCCTGAGTGTGCAAAAATCTTAGAATAACAATATCAGACATAGTTGCTAAATATCTTTTACCATGAACAATAATCTCCGTTTTCTTTTCGCTATAAACATTTTATCCTTCAAAATACAGCTCTCCTGAGTTGTACTTCTTGCCGAAGCTCAAACCTTTACATATATAGTTCTTTGGGTACATTTTGCTTCCTCACCCGCCATAAACATCCATGTGTGGCTACTCTGCTGTCTGGGACGGTAAAGGGTATTGCAGCCCGTGCCGACAGCAGGACTGTGCTAAAAACGGCTCCCTGCTCAGCATGAGCCGGCTAAGGGAAATGAGAGAGAGAGAGAGAGAGAGAGAGAGAGAGAGAGAGAGAGAGAGAGAGAGAGAGAGAGAGAGAGAGAGAACCTGTCAGGAAACAAAGGGGCTGGAGTGTTGCAAGCCTTAATTATAGTCTTAAGTGTCTGTACCATTAACCCTTGGATGCACATTGCCATACAAAGAAACCATTTTTACTGGTGTCCAGACAGAAGGCTCAGCTACCTGATCCTTTAATTTAGCCGAGGAACAGAAGCTTTTAAACGCTCAGTCGCTACCTGCTACTGCTTGCTCATTCCAGGCTCTTGTTCTGGAGGTTGGGATATTTGGAAAACCACACCAATCCGCAGGAAGAACCTCCGCAGAACAGCTCGCAGTTCAGGAATGAGGTCAAACTGCATAATTTCACACAGCAGAGGATAGTAGAACGAGGCGTGAGCCTTGAACTGAGGAGAGAACAAACAGAAGAAATTCTTCCATTAGGCACTGACACACCTCCGGAAGTGCTGGCAACTCTGAATCCTCTCCCAAGTCAAGGGGAGAAACCCACAAAGCAACAAGCAGAAACATCTCCACCCAACTGAAGGCAGCAGCACCAGAATAAAGCCAAGACAGCTGTGATGTGCTCCAACAGAGGCTCGCTAGCTACACACAGCTCCTAGCTAATGCTTATTCTACAAGAGGAAGAATGTTTCTATTTTCAGTTCGTGTTCTGTTTGTAGTTGGCCTCTTTCATTTAGTAGTTCAGTCAAGTTTTGATTTAGTCAAGATCTAAATACAGATTTATTTACCACAGAACTGCTTTGGGGATGGTCAAGGTGACATACATGGAGCACTGGAAGCAGAAACAGGAGTCGTTTCTTGGAATAAAGTATCAGCCACTAATCCTCTTCCTCAGCAGGGAAGGGCAGTAAAAGCAACTTTACACACCCTTTATAAAGGATTTGAGCATCCTTTAAACTCTCTCAGGCACGTTGTGTTTTACCACTCACTGCATCCTCACTCTGCATTACACTGTGGGTATCTGTCAAGTGCAGTCTCAGTGTACATCCCCTCAACAAAGAGCACTGACAGAGCAGCAGGAACTTTTAAAGTCAAGTGTGTAACTCTGCATGGAGAACGATTCTGGAACTACTTTGAACCTGTAAATGTTGTCTTAATTACCACTCCAAACAGTTACTCACCCTTTCATCACTTATCTTCAGGACTTTTGTCAAAAACAAGAGTAACAGATTAGTCCAGGCTTCCCGATGACTTTCTGATGTAAGAGTGAGGAAGTAACTCAGAGCCTCACTGCAGACACTAGAGGAGAAGAGACACAAAAACCAGTAACCAACACTTTCTTTTGAACTCTACTGCAGAGAGAGAGCTTTGGCTTTGCAGCTATACCAGTGTAGAGCCCTGGTGTATTGTGTCATACCATACCATAGAATGGTGTCAGAGTTGGAAGGGACCTTAAAGATGATCTAGTTCCATCACCCCAGCCATGGGCAGGGCAGCGACACCTTCCACTAGCCCAAGTTGCTCAAAGCCCCATCCAGCCTGGCCCTGAACACTGCCAGGGATGGGGCATCCACAGCCTCTCTGGGCAGCCCGTTCCAGTGCCTCATAACCTCACAGTGAGTATGGTTCTTCCTTATATTTAATCTAAATCTACCCTCTTTCAGCTTGAAGCCATCGTCACTTGTCCTGTCACTACATGCCCTTGTAAAAAGTCCCTCTCCAGCTTTCCTGTAGGCCCCTTTAGGTACTGGAAGGCAGCTATCAGTTGTCCCTGAAGCCTTCACTTCTCCAGGCTGAACTCAGCTTGTCTCCATAGGAGAAGTGCTGCAGCCCTCTGATCACCTTCATGGCCCTGCCCTGGACTCACTCCAACATGCCCATGCGCTCCTTACGTTGGGTGCCCCAGAGCTACACACAGTACTCAGGTGTGGTCTCATGAGACTGGAGTAGATGGAGAATCACCTCCCTCAACCTGCTGCTGCTCTGCTTTCCATGCAGCCCAGGACATGGTTCTCATCAACCAATGCCCCAAACCCTTCTTTGCAGGGCTGCTCTCCATCTACTCATTGCCCAGCCTGTGTTTGTGCTTGGGATAGCCCTGACCCATGTGCAGGACCTTGCATTTGGCCTGTTACCATTTTATGAAAGTTACTGTAAGCCTGATCTGTAACAGAAAGCAATGATTTTGTTAAATGAAAAAAAAAAATTATATGTAGACTTGAAAAATCAATCTCATGCTGATGTAATCAAGTAGTTTTCAGCTCTGCTCTCTGGTCTATAAACTTTAAATCTCTTTCACTGTGTTACTGCCATGGTTTTAAACCCTCTGTTATTCCAACACTTTGTCGAACAACTTTATAAACTGAAAACATTTACGTTGACCTTAGTATGCACAAAAGCATCTGTGTGCCCCCAGGCTCCTCAAGCCCAGTGCTCATTTCTGATCAGAACAAACAGCATGAGCTCCCTAAAACACCTGAGCATACTGGAAGAAAAAAAAAAAAACCAAGGTTTAGGTGATAGTTGCTTTTCTTGTTAAAGAGGTCCTGTAACAACCACCCACCTACCCACATGCTATAAGAGGTGACATAACTTTTGTTCTCTCCTGCAAAACATGTAACTGGAGCAAAAAGCAGAGGCAGCATTAGTAGCTGGAGGCGCAGCATTCTCCATGTGACACAAAAACTGTTAACCTTAGCCACCAGCACCACACTGCCTTAGCTCTAGGAAATTAACTGCAAACAGAGGACACCTATCCTTTTAAATAAAAACAAATGTTCTTTAACACCAGACCTAACATCAGCAGGTTCAGCCACGTGGTCCTTACTTGAGCAGCCTGTGCTGGACTTCCTCCCAGGCGCTGGTGCGGCTCTCGTCCGTGTACATGCGGAACAGGATGCGCAGCCCGCAGGCCAGGCTGCTCGTCTCCTGCTTCAGCAGGTTGGGCTTCGATTTGCCTTTGAAACCTAGAGAAACCCCACGCAGCCTCTGTTAGATCTTTGTTCCATCTGACATTTTTCCTCCTGGTCCCTCACTTCTCCTTGTAAGCACCTTCTGCACCTGGACAGTCAGAAGAACGCACCTCCTGCCATTAATTGCTCTCCACATTTCCTATAAGGAGTACGGCTAAAATGTAACCTGTGTGTATACACAGGGTAACTGTGTTTGGCACCCAGCTTTAGAAAAGCTTCCAAGTGGATGTGAAACCTGGGTGTACAAAAAGATTGCACTCCAACCACCTGAACAATGGACTTGGTCTCAAACCTCTCTCTATAGTCTATACTCTCTTATTGCTTGGTTTTGGTAACATTTTATGCAACAGCACAGTAAAAGCTTTGGAAATGGTAGAACTCAACTCAGTTTGCTATTGGTGGTCCACACTGGCAGCAATCAGACCCAGAAATATTAATGCTACCTCATCCTCAAGCTGAAGTGATTCTGCGTAGGCACGTACCAGAGCACAAAAAAGCTTGCTGCACATTCACAGGATGCCTTCACCATTGAAGATACTAACAGAGCTGACTTTGGTCAGGAACAGATTCAATACGATGCTATGGACAGTCCATTTTCCATCTGTTTCAGAAAATGATGTCCATTTCCCTTACACACTGGCAGCTAGAACGACTTTCCCAACAAGTTTTGGGGTTTTGTGCCTGCAGCTTCCAAGCGTGGGACTCACACCTACAGCCAAGGGATCAACTTGGCAGCTGTAAGCCTTACATTTTTAGAAACAGAAAAGACACTTGGCACCTGCACAGATGAGTCTTCCTCTCCTTAAGATTCCAAGGTTATAAAGTTACAGCCTGATATTCTATTTTACATTCAGCATCAAAGTACTTTTGACCTATTTTTGGTCAAAGCACGTTCTCGCAAAATATTTCTCCCAGGTGACTGACTCACCTGCTTTCCAGAGAGCAGTTCTTTGCTCGTTGTTTGAATTAAACGCTTTAGCAAATCTGTGAGACTCCAGCAGACAATCGAGAAGTTTGAAAAGCTGCTGTGATGTTAGAAAACGATACATGCCTTGATCTTGGGTATCTACATGGACATCAAAGTCTACTGCATCTCTCTAGTAAAAAAAAAAAGAACACAAAAGATTTCAAGTAAAAATTCACAGCTGTCTTCAGCAAGCTCCTGCGATGCCTAAATCCTCCCCTTGTTTCCAACTGTCCTTGCATTTAAACTTGAAACTGTATTAGAAGTGAACACACACCCCAGTCACATAAACCCCTTCCAACAACACACGTTTTCATCTCCACGGTGCGCTGCCCCAGCACAGCAAAGGCGATTTAATGCAGGATGTAAAAGATCCCTCAATAGTCTGCTGGGAAGTTCTGAGGCGCTACTAAAAAATCTGTAAATTAGAAGATGATACGTGAGTTTATGAAGCTTTACCCACTGGAGAAAACCTGTTAAAAGGAGAGATGCCTATCAGTTCTACTTACTTGTGCTGCTGCTAGATTCTCTGCATCCTCTTTTTTGCTAGTTGCTGGGAAGAACACAATATTGTCAATAGTCTGAATCAGTTCCAGCTGTACAACGCATTTGATCAAAAGAGCAGCAAATAACTTCTGTTCTGGAAATTCTTTAAAGGAAAGAAAAAGAAAATTGTTTGTTAACAGAAGAACTGCAATACTTTTTTCTTTTTCTGAGCTATTTTGGGGCTAAGTTGAAGAGCAGCTTAACTTCAAGCACATTCATAAACCAAACCTGGAATCCACTTGTCTGAACTGTTGTTCTCAGACTTGGACTAATCAGCATGTTGGCAACTGGCAGGTTTAAAAACCACCTATTTCCTAACTTCAAAGATGCCCACCATGAATTGGACAAATATTCAGTGTTACCTAAAAATCACCAAAATCAGTGACCTTGTCGTTGGCATCAGTGCAATGGCAAGAACCAGAGTCACAGACTGTCCACAGGCAGCGGTGGCTTTGGACAGCACCGGCATCACTGGTGCTTGTTTGTACTCATGGCAAATACCACAACCACCAGGCATGAGCATTTTAAGCACCAACACAACTCAGCACAAGTATCTTAAGGATTTGATATACCCTCTTCAAATTGGTCCAAATTCACTTTTTTTTTTCCCCCCAGCTATTGCTTCTGTTGCATTCTGCACAGAAAAAACTTTGCTCTTAAGAAAAAAACCCACAAAACAAACCAAACCACATTGCTCGTTTCTATAGCATGGTAAGGAGAGTACTACTTTTCATATTTTACTTTGGGCAAAAAGCCTGTGAGTTGGCAGCTGAACTCTAGATTTTTAAAGCACAAATCACAAATGTGAACCCACAGGAGTCCACCAGAATTCCATCACACTGCCTGAAGACAAAAATCTAACGAATGTAACTTTCCTCACATCATGCTTCTAAAGTTATAGCTGGGGCTGTAACTAAAGATATCAAACACCTGCTAAATACTACTCTTCTCAGACATAAAATGCCAAATCACTACAGAACACGCACTTGCTGTTGGCCTGGTTTTACTCATTTCTTCACCTACTGTGGACCCTGCGCTGGGTTGAAATGGACGTCCATCTGAAGGTCTGGGCTGAATAGAATCATGAATATCTACCGACTTCTGTGAGATTGTATCCTGAAAAAGAAAGAAAAAATAAAGTATAATTGATTTACAGAAAGCTGCTGTGAGCTAATAACCAGCAGTGTTGTGCTCTTCATAGCTTAAGACATTTGCTGCTTCAACATTGCACTTTCTTGTTCAACTTTAGTCGTACTAGGTGTCAGCATCCAAGAAAGACACACTAAAAAGATGACCTACCAGGAAAGATCTGAAAATTTATCACACAGCAAAAGCTTAGTGACACGGCAAAGTCAATGAGTAGTATTTTGCACATAAACTTTTTTGTATGCCATCCAAGCACTGAGGATGTCAGCCAACAGTTTGACTGTTACTGCATTAAGTCTATGAGGTTTGCTGCAAGGTTCTGATACTGGGAAATGCAGTGTCTACCTTGATCTGCAGTACAAACCTCCAATAGCTTCTGTGAGAATTTGCACTCCTTTTGTAATGGGTGAAAACGTGAACACATAACTCTCAATTGACAACTCCAAACAATATCAGGTATTACTGAGTCTTTACTTGCCTTTACTCTCTTCCACATTCTGAATTGTAAGTTCCTACTAATGTGTTTCTAGGCGCTACAGGAATTTACCACAGTAAAAAAAATGGAGGAGAATACCTAAGTATCAAGAAAATGCTCTAATTTAAAATCCTTTTGCCAGGGAGCTGCTTCAGCAGATTTCTGCAACGTGTTCCAATTCTCCATGTTGTATGGTGTTACTTTGTGAGCCTGAACCCATCGACTTCCGAAGATGAATTGTTGGGGCTTCTATTTTTCAATAAATATCTGCTTGATCAATTGAATGCAAAGCATTAGAATCAATAGTAATGCCTATTGTTGGCATCTGCCTCTTTCAATGAATGCTTTCTGAAATGTAATCAGTAATAGAAGACATCCCCTTCCAGTAACGCAGCATTTCTATGGGTGTTTGTTCCGTGCGTGCCAAGGGAGACCAAATGTTAATGCTCTGCATTGGGTTGTCAGCGAGACTGAAATCTACACATACAGTTCCTATGGAGAACATAGCAACTCCTCATACCAGCAAACGACCAAGTTTTTAATCTCTATCAAGTATAAATACACTTTCAATAGATATTCTATCTATAGACAGTAAAATACTTCACTAGATTTGAACTACCTGAAGAAAAATTAGATGGAATTATCTAAAGCCTGTGAAAATTCTATCCTACCAAAAGTGAGGATCCAAAGTGTAGCTCCTTTAACACTATCTATTATACAACTTCTGCTAGTTTTGAAGATGTAAAGTGTCTTTTTACACTGAAAACAAAAAAGATTTTTGAACACATTCACATTAAACTATTTCAAAGAGAAAAGATCCTTCAATTTATCCATGACTAAGACATTTAACATATTTGCCAATTTATGTGCTATTATATTTGACATAAATGGATCAAAAATGTAGCCAACATTTAGATCAAGCCCTTTATACATCAAATCACTACAAATGAGTCAAGCTACAGCAAGTGCATTCAGTCACGTGGATGTAAAATACCTGTATCATGAGAAATGGCCATCGTCAACATTTAATGCCCTGTTGTAGGTAAATTATGTTAACACTCCATAAAGACAAACGGAGGGAGTGGATGTCTCTCAGTAGAGCTCCTTTGGGACCACATCTTTGAACAATTTTTATCAAATGCTTCATTAATCTGCAACGACCTTCATGCAGCAATCTCCTGAGAATGGCCAAAAGCTAAACTAATTCTCCTCAGTAGTAAAGTAGCTACAGTGCTGCCACTTGCAAGGAAATCCAAATTTTACATCAGTTTATTCCATCAGTGCTAAGAGATCTGATGGTTATACATATTTTCTATTTTAAACACTGATGTTTAAGTTCTTACTACGAGAGCGAATTCGAAAGGGGAAAGAAGAGTTAAATTCCTCGGGCCAATACACCAAAGATAATACTGAGCCACATGAAACTAAAACTGGAAAACAGCTCAAACCCAAATAACAGTGTTACAGAGACCTACCAGGCACAGGACATTACCTAAAACACACACAGATAACAACCTACAGCCAGCTTCTGGAAGCCAGCTTTGGTGCAAACAAATATACCTTTCTCTTTTTCATTTAATTCCTTGCCATTTTTAAGCATTAACTATCACTTTATCAGGACAGAACTTCAAGGGAATATAAATTTAGGTTTAAATTAAATATACTTTTCACTTCTCACAACACATTTGTACAAAACTCTTGCAAGCTTTTAAACTATTTCTTATTTCAGCAACTTACCAGCTTTTCTTTAGCATCAGAGGGCGATCCAGAGCCAAACTCTCCGCTGACTGGTCGCCAAGTCAGCAGCCTTGAAGACACAAAACCAATACTGAATTTAGGAAGTTTGAAATACAAATCAGCACCAGTATTCTAAAACATATCCACTTCAATATGGTGGGGTTTTTGTTTGCTTTAATGTAAATTCATGGAAGCCAAACATAAAGAAATAGATGGACATTTGCATAAATTAATACACTAATTTCAGTTTTAAGTATATCTTTTATTCTTTAACACACACTATTCAAATGTCACTGTTGTGTTGTTTTGAACTTCAGCGTTTCTGGCAATTGCCTTATGGTCAACTGGCTTATGTGGAGATGGATTAATTTTTCTCCCAAATACTGGGTTTGGCTTTAGGCAGTTCTCTAGTGCCAGCAGCAGGGCTTGTTCTCTCACACTGCCTTAAGCTTTACCTGGAATAAGGAATGAATCTACCCCAGGACAAATCTACATGAATGTCTGGAGATGTTTCGTATTCTCCGTTTGCGTTATGTTCCATCATTATGGTCTGTTTCCACTTAGGATTCACTGCTGTTGTGGGTCCAAGTCACTGACAATACTTCAGACCTTTTCCCCTACAGCTCATTGATGTCTTGAGGATTTTCAAGCACTACAAAAATTTCTCCTTAATTGTAACTTACTGAACCAATCTCCCTGCCAAGAATTTGGGGAAATCCAACTGAATAACCTACGTGATCCCATCATCTCTTGTTATATCAAATCTACTGCTACAAAGTAAAAATTAAAGTTATTTGTCACTGTTAAGATCTCAAACTATTTAGCCCCAATCTGTGAGGCAAGCTTGATGGACATTTGTGTCTGTATCCTCAGTGAGATCTTTCCCATTGTGTTAAGGACCCTCAATTAACTTACCACTGACCTCAATACAACTAAAGACCATAGAACTAAAGAGACAAATCAAGAGATAAAAGAAAATCTTGAGGCGTGAAATGAGACAACAAAGTAGAGCACGGAACTAAATTGATTCTTGAAAGCGACCAGGACACAAATTACAGATTATTCTGGATCAGAGGCTGTTAAATACAGTGCAATTTATTTCAGGCTATAAAGTCTTAAACTTCCATCTGCCAAGGGAAGTATTGGAATAAGGAGCCATTATGAGCCTGCAGAGATCATGATAACTTGTGCAAGGAACCTATTCTAACTCTTGAATTTCCCGAGGACAAGTGGCCATTCACCCCGATGTTCTCAGCCCCAAGAAGTAAAGATCTGCGCTCATGAAGCTTCAGAAAATTTCAATTTTTAAA
This sequence comes from Colius striatus, assembly GCF_028858725.1. NCBI lineage: Eukaryota > Metazoa > Chordata > Aves > Coliiformes > Coliidae > Colius > Colius striatus. The sequence continues at coordinate 61,707,274 of NC_084762.1, forward strand.
AGTATAAGCACAATAGAAATTAAATAAAAAGAAGAATCAAATAAACTACTAAAAACCAAGTGAGGTGGACTGAAAACTGGCTGAAGAAAATGCTGGTGATCAAGTCTAGTCGAAGGCCAGTAACTAGTGGTGTATGGTATCCCAGGGGTCAATACCATGTTCAATTCTGTTCACAGAATCACATGATGGTAAGGATTGGAAGGGACCTCTACAGATCATCTAGTTCAACCCCTCTGCTAAAGCAGGTTCACCTAAATCAGGTCACACAGGAATGTGCCCAGATAGGTTTTGAAAACCTCCAGAGAAAGAGACTCCACAACCTCCCTGGGCAGCCTGTGCCAGGGCTCCCTCACCCTCACAGTAAAGAACGTTTTCCTTAAGTTTAAATGGAACTTTTTGTGTTCCAACTTTTGTCTATTACCCCATGTCCTATCACTGGAACTCTACAGATAAAAGTGCTGCCTCATCCTCTTGACATACACCTTTTAAATACTTTTAAGTATTAATGAGGTCCCCCCCTCAGTCTCCTCCAGGCTGAACAGCTTTAGATCCCGCAGCCTTTCCTCACAGGAAAAATGCTCCAGTCCCCTGATATCAGCTCAGGCAGTGTGGGTTGGATGAGTAGATGGTGAGGTGGATTGAGAACCGGCAGAATGACAGAGCCCAGAGGGTGGTGATCAATTGAGTGAAGTCAAGTTGGAGGCCTGTGGCCAGTGGAGTTCCACAGGGATCGGTTCTGGGGTCAGTCTTGTTAAACGTCTTCATCGGTGACCTGGATGAGGGGACAGAGTGTACCCTCAGCAAGTTGGCCAATGACACCAAACCGGGAGGACTGGCTGATTCACCAGAGGCTGTGCTGCCATTCAATGGGATCTTGACTGTCTTTAGAGTTCGGCAGAGAGGAACCTCACGAGGTTCAACAAGGACAAGTGCAGAGTCCTGCATCTGGGAAGGAACAACCCCATGCACCAGTACAGGCTGGGGATTGACCTGCTGGAGAGCAGCTCTGCAGAGAGAGACCTGGGAGTCCTGGTTGATAATGAACTAAACATGAGCCAGTAACCTTCAATAATGATCTGGATGATGAGGCAGAGCAGACCCTTAACAAGTTTGCTAGTGATACAAAGCTAGGAGGAGTGGCTGATACACCACGGGGTCATGCTGCCATCCAGATGGACTTGTCAAAGAGTCTAGAGAAATGGGCTGACAGGAACCCTAAGCTGTTCAACAAGGGGCAATATCAAGTTCTTCACTTGGAGAAGAACAATCCCAGGCACCAGCACAGGCTGGGAGCCACTCAGCTGGAAAGTAGCTTAGCAGAAGAGACCATGGGAGTCCTGGTAGAAACCAGGTTGGACATGTGTCAGCAATGTGCCCTTGCTGCATTAGAAGGCAGATGGCATCCTGGGCTGCAATAGGAATATTGCCAGCAGGTGGAGGGAGGTGACCCTGCTCAGCACTGTGTCCAGTCTTGCGCTCCCTAGTACAACAGAGACATGGACATGTTGGAGACAGTCCAGCAAAAGTCCACTAAAGTGCTGAAGAGACTTGAACATTTCTCCTCTGATGAGAGGCACTGGCAGCTGGGACTGCTCAGTCTGGAGAAGAGAAGGCTCAATGTATTTAAATACGTGAAGGGAGAGTGTAATGAGGACAAAGACAGGCACAGAGGCAGTGGGCACAAACTGAAACACAGGAGGTTCCCTCTGAACATCAGGAAACACTTTTTCACTGTGAGGGTGACTGAGCACAAGCACAGGTTGCCCAGAGAGGCTGTGGAGCTTCCCTCCTTGGGTATATTCAAAACCCATAGTCCTTGAGCAGGGGGTTTGGACCAGATGACCTCAGATCAGATGACCTCCACAGCCCCTTCCAACCTCAGCCATTCTGTGTGATTCTGTATTAGCATCTTCAGCAACCAACACCTCAGTGATTTTGTAGAAGCTTGGCAGGAGTAGAAGACTTTTCTAATTAGTGATCCTTGCTGAAATTAGTAGTTGACTAATATGCTAGTACAAAGTTTTCCAAACAAGGAAATAATATAACCATGTCTCTTTGCAAAAAAAGGTTAATCTGCCAAGAACCAGCAGAGTCTAGTACTGCAACTAAGAACTCTTGTAGCCAGAGCTGCATACCTTAATTTGAAGAAGCAACCTGGAAATGTTTTATATGAGTGCTAAAAAAACCCAAATGTAATCCTACCAGATCAGATTAATAAAAACCTCTGCCAGAAGATATCTCACACTCCTGAGATTCATAGCATCTGCCTATTTCAAGACAATTAGCAATAAAGCACTTTTCCATAAAACTTTCCCATATATCATTGTGTCATTTCTCTGTGTCTAAATCTCTACATTAACTATTATGTTACCTCCAGCCACAGGGAAAAAAGATAAAAGGAGCGTTTGCCATCTTCTCTAAGTACTGGGGCAGCTTCCACAAGGAGTATTAAAACTATGTTGTTAAAAAAGCCCATTACTAAAGCTAGGAGAGCAAACGAGCTCCACTGCAAAAATGAGGCCAACAGAGGGACTAAGAAACACAAATATGAAATACCAATTAAAAGTAGAGTGCCATAGACAGCACCCGGTACAGCGCACATACTTCAAATCGGGTATAGCTAAAGGCACCAAGAGTATTTCGAGTGTGTCTAAATGGTAAGAGATCCAAAACGCTGCTTTAGAAGGGTTTCTAATACTCACCTATAAGAATGCTCAGAAACCTAAGTTTTGATCACATGTAGAAACCAAAGTAAACGTTCTGCAAGTAAGTATTCACTTCAAAATCCTTCCAAGTATGGGACATAGTAAGTTACGACTAATTCAATTGTACTTTTACGTCCAGAGATTTGGTCTCAAAGTTCCTTTTCGGCAGTTACCAAAATGCAAATTTAAACAAAAAAGAAACTTGACAGCTCCCAGATGTTTCAGATTCATTTTAGTAATATTTTTTTGATTTAATTAATTCTTACCTACTCACAATAAAGAATCAGTGAGGTAATGACAGACGGATTAACTTATCTTTTAAGCATGAATGAAGTTCTGTTACAGGGCTATCTGATGCATAACCCTACAGCTAAGGAAAGAGTGATGTGCAGAAGGCTCCCTTTTGCTTCAGTTTTCTTCAGGGGTGAACTAGGTAATACCCAGAAGCTAACTTTATAAACTAGTTGACAGACATAGGACAAGTAATAACAGTTAAATGTTAAGACTATCACATTTGGAAATGACTGTGTTTCACCTCAGTGTTGGTAGGTTAGAGAGAAAAAAAACTTCCTCATCTTTGGTAAAATGCTGGATATCGGTTTTTGTCATTCTGCTCTATGCATACAACATACTACTCAGAACAGTACCTTGTTCCAAGCAACTTCATATAGAGTTAAACACAAAGAGAAATACGGTTACCAAATGTGCAAGATGGTTTTCATTAAAAAATCAGAATTAATAGAAAAATATGATGGAGGTAAACCATCAACCACAGTGACGTAAAAGTGACTGTTGCAGTATTTTAGCATTTTGTAGAAAGAGCTCCACGTGTAATTACAAACTGCAAAGTCTGCCTATCAATAGCATTCATCTGTTACAAAAAGAAAATGACAAGGAAATTATGTGGTACTTCTCAAAAAATCCAACATTTAAAATTGAATCAAGTGACAGTTTTGGGTTTTGCTTTGTAGTGTTGTTTTTTTTTCCCCTTCTCTTCTCATATGTTACTTCCAGTTTTTAACATTTACAATACAAAAGTAGTAAGTACATCTAGCACCTAATTTATCACTATGCTCCAGGAAAGCCTGCTACTATTTAGTTCATATGGTAACAGCTTTTTGTTCAATTAGCCTATTAGATCAATTAACAGTAAGTCTTCTAGTTAAAACTACTTTACAAAGTATAAATATTAAGGGTTATCTTACGCATGAGGGATTGTAGTTTTGAAAATATCCAGCATGCAAGTGCAAGTTTTGTCCCAGATTTCTAGGGTAAACTTTTCACCATTTAGGATGACAACATTCTCCAAACAGTTTGTACCAGATCGTGCCAGTTGTTCATTGTCTAGAAAAGACAAACAGTGCATTTGTTTATTCATATTCAACATAATAACATGTTAACATTGCTTAAGGTAATTTGGGACAGTCCTACCTTGCTGCACACACCAGTACAGCTGTGCAAATATATCATCCAAAAGAACATCACTAAGTACTTCTAAATACTGTGTGAATACATCACATATTGCATAAAGTGCGTGGTTGCAAGTAGTTGTCATCCATTCAGCTTTCTAGGAGTGGGGGGGAAAAAGAAGTTACAATTTTGTTTAGGACACACATCCTTGCAGGCATATGGATATATGTATTTACTCAATTTAAATAGCTTTACAGTGACATGCAATTCCTTTCCAGATCTCAAAGCCCCCAAATTCTGGAGCTTGAGCTTTTACTTTGCTAACTAGCAGGTCTAAAAAACCTACAGGAACAAACAACTATTCTTGGAAAGCAGATTATAGGACTGACAAGCATTTACTATCATGAGGTACTGAGGTACATTAGACTTAGTGTCTAACAGTACACCACCAAGCTTAACAATTTAACATTTAAGTTTTCTGTGTTTCTTCTAAATATTTTCCACGGAATAAAAACTTAGAAGGTGAGACGTGTCCTTCTACAAATACTCACACAGAGCCTCCTGAAGTCAATTTTGATCAAATTTCTAATATGAATAATTTACATATAATTTACATTAGTAAGCTCATTTCTGTTTCACTTCCTTGTCAGGACAGTGCTTGGCTCTGGCTTGGCAGCTCAAAATCCATTTGGATGGTCAAAAGGGTGCAGTGAAAGCAAAGCGCTGCTTTGGGATGGGTGGGGTTTTTTGTTTTTCCCTAGTCACCAGAAAGTTTTGAACTCATGCAACTTATTTCTTCTAATTGTGACTTCACTGCTGATTACAAGCCTTGTTCCATTGAGGATGTTGTAGTGAAATGATGTGTGTCTCAGATGCCAGACATCTCATGTAAAAGCCGCAGTTGTTCTTAGAAACAACTAGGCCTCTACTAGGCCTTAAATGACAATACCTCCAACAGAATGCTAATAAAACAAAATTAGGCTACTACACCCACTGGTCAACTATGCAAGTTTTGAATTTTGCCTTACACTACTTGATAAAGTATATTACTAATCAGGCTTTCTATTGTAAATATATGTCTCATGTAAAGTATCTTCTCCCATTTTTTTCACCTCCGTCTGCTGTTCGGGCAGCTTCATATTGTCAAATATCCTGAAGACAATTCGAAACAAATCTTGCCACCAGTGTTTTTCGTAAGTATGTCCATATGTCTTCATTATTTCAAACATTACTGTTAAGCCCCTGAAGTGAAGAAAAACAAACATACATCAAGAGTTACAAAAAAAGACACGCATTAGACCAAATATGTCCAATTGCAACTGAGATAAGAAACTCAGATGCTGTTAGGAAGGTTAAGCATTGATCTGATGTGGATCAGTTGCACTAGTACACTACAATTAAGTAGAAAATCAACTTAGTTAAAAAGTACTCAAAAGTTCCAGCTAAGAGCCAGTCACATTTTGAGAAATGTGGTAATTTCAGATAGAAATCTGGACCACAAAAATAAAGGAACAAGTATTTCCAGGTAAGAAATATAGAGGTCTAGAAATGAATATTAATCTTCACCAGCTGTAAAGAGAGCCCAGATACACAGCTCATATGCACATGTGTAAATTTACAATCATTTATATATCTCTCATATGTAGCATCAGATCTGTCACAGAACACACTTAATAGGGGAAAAGCCATATTCAAGGAAAATAAACAAGTTTTACAAGAAATCAGTAAAAATTTGCCTTTTCAATTGCTTCTGAAATCCTCAACCTGTTAATAAATCATGGTATAAAACCAGTTTAAAAATCCTCAAAGGAACTGTGATGGGAAAGATACAGGAAGGTAGGTGAGTTTTAATTTCGGCTTTGGTGAGGCTGCATCTTGAGTCCTGTGTCCAGTTTTGGGCCCTTCTCTACAAGAAGGACATGGAGGTGCTGGAGAGGATCCTGAGGCAGGCCCAAGCTAGTAAAGGATTTGGAGCACGTCTTATATGAGGAATGGCTGAGGGATCTGGGGCTGTTTAGCCTAGAGAAAAGAGGGCTCAGGGGAGATCTTATCACGCTCTACAACTACCTGAAAGGAAGTTGTAGCAAGACGGGAGTCAGTCTGTTCTCCCTAGTAACAAGCAATAGAACAAGAGGAAACGGCCTCAAGTTGTGCCAGGGGAGGTTCAGGATGGATATGAGGATGAATTTCATTACTGAAAGGATTGTCAGGCTTCGGAATGGGCTGCCCAGGGAGGTGGTGGAGTCATCGTCCCTAGTGGTGTTTAAGAGATGGGTGGATGTTGCACTTAGGGAAATGGTCTAGTGGTTACTAGAACTGGGACAAAGGAAGGCTGGACTTGATGATCTTAAAGGTCTCTTCCAGCTGAAATAATTCTATGATTCTAGGATTAAAACCAAGGCAAGATTCCAACAGAATTTTGTGGTTGGAGTCCACTAAAACAAAACCTACTAATTTCATGGAGCATTTATGTATATTTTAATCAGAGAAACGTGACACGAGGCTTACCCAAGTCAACTATGGCAAATCACTAAAATGAAATAACTAGGTTTGAATTTCATCAATTCAAACACTATACATTTATATTTACTAATGAACAGAGAGGATCACTATTGCCACTGGAAAAATACAGATTTGGATATCAATCCAACGTTCCTATCTTATTAAAAAAAACCCCAAACTGCAGAGGGACTTAAAGCATGTTGACCATTTAGAGTTGACATTCCGTGTTAAAATAACGCCTGCTCAATATATGTTAGGAAAATTCAGAGTTGACTTTCACATTTTGCTGTGTTCCATGTATAAACTGTCTCCATCATATCTGACTAAGTTGAGCTCAGCTCTTTTAAATAGTTTACAGGTTCTATAGTAAAGGGACAACAGTCACTATATTTTAATTTACTTAAGCTGTCATTTATTTTCAAAAGAACTATTTAAACAGTTCTTATCTTTGTGATTTCACCTTCAACAGGCACTATTTGAACATTTAATTTTAAAGAAAAGTAATAATTATCAATTTGGAATTATGCAATCACAACTACATAAATTCATTATTTATTATAACATAAATTGATTATTTATTATAACACAAGATAAACATTTCCTATATCAAGAACAAAGACTTAAACCCTACATTCCAGCATCTATTTAAAAAAAAATGTGGTGTTCCCACAGTGATATCATCTAAATGAAATACACAAGTCATTTTAGCACGGTTATGTTTGCTAAGAGAGCTGTTTCTATTTTAGAAGTGCAATATAAGCCTTTAAAAATTTGAATTACAAATACTGATTGTTACCTGGTTCTTACATCTAATTTGCATCTATTGATGATACAGGACAACTCAAACAGAATTGGGAACCATCCTCGCACCCACACTCTGTCTTCCGGAGCTACATTCATATCATCACTTGTGTATTCCTTGAATGCCTTTAGAAGAAAACACAGGGTTATGCAGAGTCATAAGAGTTAGATTCTTCTAAATAAAACTCAGTTTGGACTGTAAATAACAATCTCTGCTATATTAGTATTACACCCTGATATCTCAGGTGAGCTGGTAATCAAAAACATACTGAGAAGGTGAAGCATTTTTCAAAGTAATGCTCAGTATATTTGAAAAAGAAACAAAAAAGAAATAAAGGAGATGATACATTGAGGCACCAGTTTTTGCTTGCAGTTCAGCCTGAATCTTTCTTTCATAAAGAAAGCACTAAAAATTAGGATCAACCATAACATTTTGAGGATATCAAGCATTTTTGCTTATGGCATTATCCATTCTTCAGCTGAACTGGGTGGATGGGAATGCACAGGGAGGAATAAGAGAAAAAAACAATAATTTCAGAGCCTGTAGCATTTTATTTGCTTTGGAATAAAGTACACTTTTCACTAATCTCCAAAATATGAAGGGAAGCCAATAAAGTCAGCACATGTACTGTGCTTCTTTATTAAAGTACTGTTGATTAAAAGAGTTATAATTTAGTTAATACAGACTATACCTGAGGTCTATCAGATACATATTTTGCACAGTGGCGAATGAGGCGGATTGCTTCCATACTGGTATCTGGAAATGCTGCATTGCAGGCAAATTCAGACAAGCACTTTACTGCATCCTGGAAAGAATCTATGGTTGCTGGGAAGTGTTTTTCAAACACAATTGCTGGAAGAAAAGCGTAAACAAAAGGGGAAAAAAAGCGTCATACTTTAAAATCTATTAATTCTAATGTGAACTAACTGTAACAGAAGCTAAGAGAGACTGGTTCATTGATTAGTGCTGTCCAACGCTTGAGTAGTAATAAAAACTAAGAAATGAATGCTCAAACCCCTCAAAAAAAATCACCTATAGGGCATTCTATTTTGATAGTAAGTGTCTAAAATAAATCAAGGTAGCAACTAGCCTAAGGGAGGGCGATTTAACAGTTAAGGAAGAACACAGCAATAGGCCTATTACTTAACACCACCACTAGTCTGTATGATCAGAGCTTAAGAGGCCCACATAATCCATGGAGTTACATCTACAAAAGGACTTCCCTCAATAATATTGTCCCATTATCTTGATTTTGAGGAAAAAAACACTATCAATGCTGACAAAGTTTGAGGAATGTGCAAAAGTTAAGACAGAACAAAGAGATGCCCTTATATGGCCAAGGATCTAGATTAGAATGAGAATTAGAATGACGTTCTACGAAATGATACCATAGACAAGCACAATTCAGAAACAAGGAGAAGGGTAAACAAACAACATAATAGTAAAATGACTACACAAATAGAGAAAACAAATAGAAAATTCTTCACTCATTGTTTTACTACAGAATGCTACAAACTGATAATTATATCTTTTTTTTAAGGCATAAAGGAAGACAGATGGCTATAAGCTTATTGAATTATCTTCCTAAGCGTTCTTCCCAAGGATTACATGAAAAGAGTAAAACATTGGTTCTAAAGCATGAAGCAGGCCTTACTATGCTGGCTGTAGAACCAACAGATAAAGCTTCTTAGTCACGTACCACATTTCGGGATGCCTGAATCTGAATATCGTCAATACTCACTGACAATGTGTCCTGTAGTCTGGAATGCAAGTTCCACTATACTTTCATCCTGATCTGAGGCTGCCAGATGAAAGACTGAAAAAATGTTCTTCCATCCAGAACGAATATTAGCAGCCTGGGAGTTTACCATCTGTGCGATACAGCGTACAACCATGTCTCGAATAGTAGGAGACCTGAAGTAGGACAATAAACAACAATTGTTTAAATTAAATTACATAATAAATTAAAATAGTATATTTCTCCAGCAACTGATTTTATAAAAGCAATTTGAAACATTAATTGCAAACGCTGGTGCCTATGACCCCAGACAATTCAGTTAATTGTATGTTATTACCTGTTTCTCTTCATGATATGTTCAAACGGTCTTAGGAAGTCCTTCTGGAATCGGAAATTAGCAAGTTCTCCTTTTTCTAAGAACTTCATTGATAATTGCCTTAATGAGTCCACTGCAAAAATAGCTACATCTTCATTGGGATTGCAGCCAACCTGGTAATGTAGAATAGAAATGCATAGTAAGCCTGCATCACAAGTCTTACGGACTCAGCCCAAGATGCCTCTAAGTTTGATAAAAGAGAAATTAGCAGTATTGGAAAATTAACAAAAGTAACAAAATGAAACAGTAGCCAACTCCATAAACCACACTTTTAATGCAATTCAATAATCCCTGTTGAACTCTAGCTATTTTCTACACTATAAATCCTAGCATTTACATCTTTCTAAAAATAAGCAAGCTGTCCAGAAAGACTTCAAGGCGTTGTATTAAAAATGTATGACAAACATTCAGCTGACAAATAGTCAATTTAGTCTTGAACAGAAAACAATCTCTTATCCCAAGCTTCACAAAACAAACCCAAAAATGAGAGCAGCTAACTAAAGGCAGCCCATTCTAGACCCAGGTTGTGGTAACGTGTACTGCTGCTTTTACATTTTGTTATACTGTGTTCCTCTGTGTTCTCACAGGCCTTTCCAGCTTTACAATTTTTTTGGTGTTCTAAGCTACTTAGACACAAGGACAGAAAAAAACACTATCTTTCAGATGAGCACATGCTTTTCCAACAAATCTCTAAATAAAGCTTATTTGTAACTCTTGGTAACTCAAGAAGGAGCATGCACAGTACAATCATTGACACGGATACCTTATTAAAATGATCTCCAATAACTTCCCAGATTCTAGACCACTGTAGCCTTATCCGGCCCATGTTGTAATATGAAATCTCTACTATCTTCTGCAGACTAAACATTCGAGGGTGGGTGGCAGACAGCAGTTCATCCATAGATACAGCACAAAGCCAGCGAACGAAATCCACTGTTGAACGACCACAGATTTTAATGCAATAATTTTCCAAGGTTTAAGACAAAGTTGCTTGGTAGTTTACAGGGATAGGGAGCTGGAAATAAAACTTACCAATAGCATTTCCATCCAACCTTGTAGATCCTGTAAATATTCTGTAAAGTGCAGTTTAAGATATTGTTAATTTTTCTTGTTTTCAAAGCATCCTAAATGGATATTCAAGATTTTTAGAGAAAACACATACAGGCATTTCCTGACTACTTTTATTTTTTAAAAAATAATCAGTAATTGTGTGAAAATATTGCAGTTTGACAACAGACCCAGAAATATTTCCATTATTCCTATATTTAAAAATAACTTCCATAAACATGAGTGGAGACTGGGAGGTGAGCACTGTTTCTCATACTATCTGCCCATTGACAGTGACAATGAATAATGTCAGTAGTTTATGAACTATTCAGGCCTGCTCCAGATATAAAAGTCAAACTTCTCCAAAGTGCACAGTTCCTACGTGCCTTGACAAATAGATACTTCAAATACTTCCCACTACAAAGTTATGAAGTGAGGAGAAATACTGCAAATCTAAAGAGCTATTATATGCTTGACATTAAGCCTCCAGTTTGCTTTATGTGATTTTATTGTGAGGCAGTTTTCACTGAACTGACATTGATCCTGCATTGATCTTCTCCTCAATCACAGAAAGCCTTCAGAGCGATATCCATTTGCAATTGTCAATTTTGACAACCATTAAGAAAATGGCATTTTCTGATTTCTTATAAGCTGACAGAGTGTGATTCATTACCACTCCTCTCTGATCAGTACTTTACCATATAAACAGGGGAATGTTTATGGTGTGTACTATGCCTGATCAAATCCTGTTACAACAAATAAGATGGAAAAGAAGACTGGAATAATAATTCTGGGAATTTCAGGCAACACTTGCATAACCTAGAGGAAAGCGAGGAGTCAGTAATTGTATTTAGGAGAAAAAGGGTCTGACAATAATGCTTCCTCTACTAAGGTAAAATGAGATGTGCTGTATGTTGCTACATATAACAAACCAAGATTCACTGGACAGCACATCAGTCTTCATTCTGCAACTCTCCTGTAATCATTTTATATCACTAAAAAACAGCTTCTCCCCCAACATTTTTTTTATGTTCCTCTTGCAAAAATACTTCTGCTCCATAAAAAAGGAAAAAAAACCCCACAAAACTGACATTAATTATGATAATATTTACATAGGGTTTTTTTGAAACAAGAGTAAACTGATAGTGTCCTAGCACAAGTTTAATACAGTACCTGTCTACAGCAACGACCACACTTTGTGAGCTGGTTTCACCAATGGATTCCTGAATACTTGCTATCTGCTTCCAATCCACATTTCCACCAACTACAGTTAATAAAATTTGAAAAATGGTTAAGAGATAACATTGAAAGCACTGGAAAGAAAGAGGAAGAGAAGTCTTGCCACTACCACTATAATTAAATCTATTTTTAATTCACAAAAACATTACAGAATTAATTTCCCTTGTACGAGTTAGGCATCTCAGTGAACAGTTGCATCTCGGTCTAAGTCCTAATTCTCTAGATCCTCTAACCATTTCCAAACTATATTTGCCCCAGAAAATTGTCTACATTTGGAACAAGTGTATGTATAGAAAAGTACAACAGCACAAGAACCACCTTTTTCTCTCTCCATCTTTCAATATACCTTTGGTAATTCTGCTACTGAAAATACAGAACATACAGAAAATATTGCACAGGGGAGAACTTTTCACATGTTATTAGCAGTGACTGAGTAAATTCATCCCGATAGGGCTTTTTTTATAATCATTCAGAGAGACAAGCTCCCAGCAAAACTCCATCTTTAAGCTGCATCTCAAGTACAGCAGAATTATTGCCTAAAAACAGCGAGAAAAAAAAATCTGTAAATAAAAATAGTAATATTTATTTTGGAGGCTAGAAATGGTAACCCACAACTGGGAAAGCTCAGGTTAAGAAAATGCTAACTTCTGCCAAATTCTAAGTCTCCCTTCAACCTTCACTAACAAAACAAAAGGACTCTTGCAACCCCTCTTGGGTAACTCCACCTAGCCTATATGTAGGTTTGTTGCTTGTTGTTTTTTTTTTTTTTTCTTAGGCAGCCTATCAGCAAGTTGGGGAGAACAGACGACTGAAAGAAGACCAGCAGTTCTCAGAACTTTGCAGAGACTGAAAGTTATCACATTTCAGATTGCCACTCAAAATTCGTCTCCAAGTCTTGCTGTACTCCACACTTGTAAGTAGCTGGAGATGACTGGCTCTCAAACATAGATAAACTGATCCATCTGAACTGATCCATCTAGGACATCTGTACATACCTATGTAACCTTACACTAATATTTCAGCAACTTATCATTCTATTGAGTTTGATCAAGACTTCTCTTATAAAGCATACAACCTACTAGCATCAATTAGCTTTCATCTTGGTAATGTGTCATATAAGAAACATATCAAACAAGCAGCCTTGTGAGTTTGAAGAGCTGTTTCCAAGAAGTAGGTAACCCTAACCTACCGTAGGATTTATGATCAATGCTGAACAGACAGCAGATTTTTAGTCCAACAGTTACAAGACCTTTTACAATGAAACAGTCACCTATATAATTCTTCTTTATGAAAAACTGATTCCTCATATACCTATTGTTCAAAGAGGATTTCTAGTTACTTAAGAAGTACACTTTGGCTATGACTTATTCAAAGTAGCAGGTTTCGTCTTCTAACATTATGAACACAAACTAGAGTAGAAGAAAGCTGAATTTCACAGTTACAACTCCAAGTAATACAACATTCCTATCAAGGAAGTAAAGGAAAAGATGCTTGTATTTTTACTTTTACAATCCACATGCTGGGGATGCTTTGAGTTTTCACGTAAAACAAAGAAGGGCCGCAGTAGGAAGGTAACACAGGAGTGATGAAGACATTCAGATGTACATGTCTGAAGAGTGCACACCCCAATCTTTTTTCTGGCAGGAAATCGGCAAAGGGGTTTTGAGGGTCAGGTTTGTTTTGATATTTAAAAACACCACACACACACACTTCCAACTTCAGCAAGAAGAGTGAACGCTGCTGCTTATGCATTTCTGATTTTTTTAAGCAGGTTTCAATGATTAAGCTTTTGTGTGACCAGAATACAACTTCACTTACTCTAATTAAGCAATATTTTCCTGTAAAATATGTATCTGTATATATGGATATATGCACTATGGGTTCTTCACAGAAATTTAGGCTTATAGGAAGGTTGCTCAGAAGCTGTAGTTCCAAAGGATACCTCAGAGTGATCACAGACAGAAAATTAAAGTACCTGCAGCAGGGGATTTGTGAATAAGAGTGAAAAAGCTAAAACAGTTGAGAAAATTACCATATTTTAAAAGCCTCTAAGTGCATTAAAATAAAATTTCTTTGAATTAGGCTTTTTCCTATAAGACTGAAGTGATAAGATATAAAAGAAAAGAAAATGGTTAAGTTCCCATATGTGCACTCTAACAGGCATTCCAGAAATTCAATTCAGAGAGAAACATTTTATACATGAGGCCATAGGCTATTTTCCTTAGAAATGCAGTTAGGCAGAGGAGGAAAAAAAAGTCTTTATGAGCTGGACCTACACCAGTGACTAGCAAGTATGATTTAGAGACACCAGACTACAGTTTACATTCTTAAGCTATTAGGACTTTTTAAAGGCCAGTTACTTCAGTGTAGAGAAACCACCAGCATTTGGAAATAGCCAAGTTGGATAGGTCACTGGGGAACACTGAACTGGAGGACATACATTAGAAAGGCAGGAAGAAGCTCAGTATATGAGATGTTGTCAGACACATTAATTTCCAGGCATAAGGTTTCCCTTCAGCAACTCTTGGCAAGGTGAGGGGAGTACATAGAGGAAGGCCAAAGGAGACACAATAGAAAGAAAAGGATTGACTGCAGAGTAAGAAAAAAAGTCTGTGGAGAAAACAAAGTCAGATGCTTAGGACTAGTTGAGGGCTAAGATCAGGGAAGCTGGTTAAATAACCATTACTCCTCAAAAAAAAATTGCTATGAAAAACTGAGGCAACACAAAGCTTTAGCTTGGCTCTGGGTAAAGTTCAAAAGGCAGAGATACTGAGCATCACACAAACTGAGACCTTCTAATGGAGTTACATGTACTTCCTTGATGCTTCCATAGTTTCTGAATACCCTCCACCTCTGCATCTTTAACTGTGATCCTATTAAAACAAATAAAATAAACCTTTTAAAGATAATAAAAGATCAGACCAATATACTTCTGAAGGAGGCCAGGAAACAACATCTCATAGACTAAATTTTGGCTCCCAGGCCAACCCAAAAAAGGCACTTACCCCAAAAGGGGAAGAAATAGAATTTCAGAATTTAAGCTAAACTAGTCTCCCACTTGGTTTGAACTTGCATATTTCTCATGAAGTTTCATAACAGGATGCTTAATCTACACATACTACCTTGCCCATTTGGTAAAATACTTGGTGCTCTAACACTGCAGCATTATTAAGTCTGGTCATACCATCACAATCCACTCTTACTTGCTTAGTTGTGTCTTAATAGAAACAAATAGTGTATCATTTTCTTACACTTTCCACTCTCCAATCCCAGCAATAATACATAACAGAGAAAAACAAATATTCTAAAAATAGGAATCAGTCTATTCAAAGCCCAAGATAGTTTTAAAAGACTACTTCACAGACTTGTCTCCCAACTTTACAGTCAACAATAATGAAAACAAAGGACAAACGGTAATGTATCTCTGAACAAAGCCAGTTAAATTAAATACTTTATGTCTGCATTACTTACCCAGTCCCAGCCCCACAAATTCATCAGGTGTCTGATCTTTTGTTCCAGTAAAAGAACCTTCCCTGCCACGCACTGTCCCTGAGATGTAGCGAGGTTTTACTCCAGTTCCTATTAACTGTGCCAGTTCAAGTTGACTTATGCATTTCAGAATCTGTTCCAGACAAGAAAAGGTGTTTTGCAACAAAAAGTAATTTGGAATAGTAAAAACAAAACAAAATCCCAAATACAAATCTTTAGGTAGATCTTTAGAAGAAAAAAACTCTTAACAGTTAATGTCAAGCAAGTATGTCTGCTCTTCTGTCTAAAATTAACACTACTGCATTAATCTCTCACAGTTTCCTCACTTGGACTTTCCTACTTTCATTGACTATACAATATGCCACTCTAGTTAATGTATGTACAAAAGTATATACTTGGCACTTATCTGAAAACCACTGTATTTTTGCACAAACAAGTACACTACTGTGTTCCAAACCAGTACATGTGCTTTTCTACAGTTTAAGTATAAATGACTCTTGTACCTCATGCCAGGAATTTCCTAAATAGTTTCCATCTGTATGAGCCACCGTGATCAGAGTTTTAATTGTGTCAATATTCTTCTGCTTCATTTCAGTGATACCAGAACTCACTGTAAGTAATGTAAATCTTGCCAATGCTTGGACATAGGCATCTCTTTCCAGCTACAAATGAGAGAAAAAACAACCCAAATAAATTGTCTTGTAAGAATTTTCTTGGTTTTTTGTTCTTAGTAAAAACTGTGATTTCAGCAACTACATAGTATATTTTTTCTTGTCCTAGAAGGGAATTTCAAAAACATTCTATGTAGTGAAAATATCTCATTCTTCTGTAGTAAGCTGCAGGACAAAAATTAGGCTCCTTCCTGTGATTCTGTGAAGTGTAATGTCTGACAGCATAGAACACACAGGTTGTTGTTAAGATTTCTGGGTATGGTCTTTTGGGGAGGCTTTTTTTTTTTTTTTGGTGAAACACAATGCTGTTGCAGAGGAGACTTTGCTTCTTAGCTAGGCTTTTAATATTCTCGTGCTCTACCTGGACCTACTTTGAAAATGCTGCCTTGGCAGACTCTCTCAAGTTGAAGGATTTTTTTGGCAACAGAATCTAAACAATATACCTAAAAGGTATGTTTTGCCAGCTCCACAGAACTGCTTAAAACATATTTGATTTCATCTATGCCATTTGGAGCATGTCAGAAGTTTGTAAGGAAATGTTGTCCCAGGTGGGTAAACAGCAAGTGACCTATAAAGTAGACAGATTAAATCAATCCCACAAAAAAGGAACATTTCACCTATGGGATCTAACTTCTATGTATAAGGTAAAAAATGTGTCCATCAACCAGAAAGTAAAACAGATGATAAGCAAACTATGTTTATCCTTTTGATGTCTATCTTGTCCCAGATGTTTAAAAGACAGAAGTCAGACAGTGTGACAGTCTAAGCTTAAAAGCATAAACAATTAAAAGCGGAATCTTTAATTGTGGTTTTAGAGATCAACACACAGAGCTTAAACTATATTGTGCACTTTGGGAACTTTCCTAAAACTAAAAGCCTCCATCCCTCTCCATTAACTCTCAATGTGTGTAAACTAATGTTAACTGTTCTTAGACATCAGTCTTAACTTCTCTATGTTTATTCAATGCAATAGAAAAGTTGCCAGCACCAGTTACGCACAAGAGGAAAAAACTGCTTCCAACAGAAAAGATCCCTGTGTCAGCTCAGATACAGCTTTTCTGGCCTCCTTCAAAACACCAGAGCTATCTGGTGTCTGAAGTCAGACAACATTGCCATATAATAAGGACCTTATGCAATGGAATCATCTGTAACATAGTGAAATCATCAACAAACCAGTATTGTTTATAATTATAGCAACAAAACAAGATTCCCACGCGAAACCAAGAAGGAACATCATTCATATCGAAAATGCCAACCCAAGTTTCAAAATTTCAGCGAGCAAGAAGTGTTGTTATTGAAACACCTTCAGTTCAATCAAGTTTGTCCTGAGCCAAGAGTACTGATTCTGGAATGTTCTTGGAGCATGGGGATCTTAGAGCAAATGTGTCCTTGCCCTCCCCACCCAAAGCAGACCACTGCAGGACTGGGAGTTGACTTCTGCAGCTGCTGAAACTGGTATTCATACCAGTCCCACTTTTGCAGCTTTGAAATGAAAACAACGGGAATGTGAATTTCATTAAACAGCTGAAGGCTCCATGGAAGGCCTCCCTAATCCCATTAAAAAACGTGTTCACTTTTGGGGTAGAGGGGGGAGGTGTTAAGTGGAAAGACAGAGGTAAGAAACTTTACGTGATCTCAAACAGACTTTTTGTGCCATTCAACATTAGTGATGAAAGGTTATCGCATTTGCTAATTACAAGTGCAAGGGGAGAGGGAAGCAAGGCATTCATTATTATAAACACAGTTGAACAGCTTTTGTCTAAAGTTAGTCTTACAAGGTTGCTGGGCTGTTTAGTGGTTTGGTTTTGCTTGGTTGTGGGGTTTTTAAAATGTTTTCAATGTACACATGAAATAATGCAATGTCAAATATATGAATTTTGCTTGCTTCTTCCTTGAGCTATCCCTATGATGGACTTACTATAGACCAGTACTCCATTTATTAACTAATAGTCTTCAATGACATGATAGTATGTTCACTAACAATGAACTGATGATGTAAAAATGGAAAAATAAAGTCAAAAAAGCACACCACGTTTAATCAAAATTACTCTCTGGAGCCAGAAAGTCTGGAATTCTTGGCATTGTGCTTAATGTAAGATATATTCATGCATTACCTCAGGAATGATGTTTCCCGTGCTATAACTGTTAAAATGGTAATCAATTATAGAAGTCTCAGATTAACATAATCTCTCTGAAGTTGAGAGCAAACTTCAAATGGTTCACAGAGATACTATTTTGCTTATGAAATAGGACAGAAAGACTCAATTCTTAGGTAACATCACAACAAAGTGAAACAGTTTTGTAACAAAACTAGAGGGAAAGTACCTTGACATGAAAGTAGTTAACTTGTGGGGAAACAAATATTCAGTAGACAGGCATGGCAGCACTTACACAAAACACTGGGAAAAATAAAGGTCACTTCATTTGAAAACATTTCCAGTCAAATATCAGATGAAGTAGTAATCGCTGAAGCAGGCAGCCTCTACGTATTGAAAAGCACAGCTTCAACAACAAGGACTCTTACAACTCCACTAACATTTTGCCAGTATGTAAACGAAAGTATTATCTCAATCTTATTTTTCTTTACCTGAATATTGAAAATGCAAGCAATCCTGATTGCACATCGTATGCCCTCCAAACAAAGCGAGGCAACCTCTGTGTCATCACAGTCCTGTAGCCCCACACTGAATGCTGCTAGAAAAGGTGTCCATGCCAACTGGAAAGTATGTAAAAGAAAAGTCACATTAGCAAATGTTAGTGATTGAAGGCAATGTTACAGTTTCAGCATTTTGCTAAAGTGTAAATTTTGTCCCTAACTCACATTGTTAACCCTGAGGTTGCCTTTTGCCAAAGAGGAAAACAAATACAATGGATGCGAGACATAGAAGTATGGTTAGAAGAGACATGAAGTCATGCATATTGACGCTCCCCTCAAGAATCACAGAATGGGAGGGGTTGGAAGGGACCTTTAGAGATCATCTAGTCCAACCCCCCTGCAGAAGCAGGGTCACCTAGATCAGGTCGCATAGGAATGTGTCCAGGGGGGTCTTGAAGACCTCCAAGGAAGGAGACTCCACACCCTCCCTGGGCAGCCTGTGCCACTGCTCTGTATTCCACTTCCTCTCCTAACAACCAACACACACAACCATCTTCAGATAAATGGAAAAAACCCAAAAATGAAAGAAAATCAAACCCCAAAGCTCTGTCAGTTAGATATCTATTGTTAGGTATCTATCTTTACCTTTGCACAGTAAGAAACAACGTTCATAGTCAATAGTTATTGCAAGAAGCAACACAGTGTATAATAGGTTCCTTTATGATTTTAAGTATGTACTTGAATAACATCAGAAGGAGAAAAAAAAAAGGTATTGTGAAACAGGGTTGCAAATCTTACTAATTCCACTAAAACTATGGTAAGACAACAACAGTAATAGACAGGACATGACTCTTTCCCTGATTTCTCTGCTTTTTACTTGGTTACCCCGGCTCTCCAGTTTTTTTTATATTTAAACCACTGTTGATGTTTCACATTCCTCTCGCCTTAGGAAGGACTGAGAGTATAATATACCCAACTAAAAGTTATTCCAGGACAGTCCACATGGTCCTGTCCTTATGGTCAAGGCTCCTTCTCCCAAAGGCAGAAAAATCAATTGGAAGACTCAGAGGATCCTGCCATAATTATACAGAGTTCTGGAGAGGAAACTCAGGGTACTCAGAATGATTTTAGAAATAAATTTACCTGCAGTCATCCCTGATGAAATGCAGAGTCAATGTGCACAGTAGACAGCAACAGATTTGACAATTTCATAATGATGTACTGCAGAACTTCTGTTTAATTTAAGCCAGCAATTCCAAAACCACTACTTCAGGAAAGTATTTAATGCTTGCACACACCAAACCATAACTCTGGGACAGTATTAGACACCAGATGAATTCTTACATTCAGGCTTTAATTCCCTATTGCATGATCTTTAAAGGCCACTTCCAAATCAAACTATTTTATGTTCCAGAAGTGTGTGTTTATCATCACACTCCCTTCTAATTTTTTATTCCTATTGAAACCAAAACTAACCTTAAAAATCACAAAATTGAAATACTTGAAGAAGTATCTAGAGATCTGCACAGTCTGCTTTATAACTAGATTTATGCTGTTATTTATGGAGACTGTTCTGTCATCAAAGGCAAAAATTAAGCCTCTAAGCCAGACAAATTAATTTTGGGATGCTCAGGTGGGTACATAAAGGGTTTTTTTTTTCCTGCTTTAATCACTTAGCAAATCTATTTGTAAATATAGTTCTATTTATATCTAACTAGGTATTTATCTTTTCGATAGTTTATTTATAGGATAATTTTTACACTGACATTAATGGGTGGAAAAGACAGCAACATTTTATAAATTTCTAATTAAAATAAAAATTTAAAAGTCTCAATAAAAATGTGAAATTAAATATTTTACTACTTCAGTTCTTTCTTTCAGAAGACATCCCCCTGTTTAATACATTACTTTGTCCTCAGTAATTTAGTTAACGAACATCCTAAAGCAAGAAGACTTCCAATTCTTAGCAACTTCACAAAAGACATTTAGAGTGTTAATTTACTCTGATATTCCATATTTTACCTGTTTCAAAATGGATTTTGCAATACTGTTCAGATTCTAAAGGCTAGAAATGCTACAGAGTAATAGGGCTAGTATTTTAAGTAAAAATGTCCATGAATTTTAAAGATGCTGCCTACAAATTATTTCCTTTCAGCCCTTAAGGAAGCCCCTAGAGAGAAACGATGTAGACTACACCTCTAAGTTACACTCTGAAAACAGGTCTTAAAAAAGGCTTAATTTAGCATTATTCTGTACATAGTACTCTCCTATTAATATGGTGATAAAGAACTCAGAAGTTTGTCTCAGTTTGTAACAGTCCTACAGATAGATACTAAGTGTGCTGAGGTGGCCAAGAAAACCAATGGCATCCTGATGTCTATCAGAAATAGTGTGGCCAGCAGGACCAGGGAAGTGATTGTCCCCTTGTACTTGGCACTGGTGAGGCTGCAGCTGGTGAGATTGCACTTGAACTACTGTGTTGAGTTTTGAGCCTCCAGCTGCAAGAAAGACACTGAGGTGCTGGAGCGTGTGCAGAGACAGGCAACAAAGCTGGTGAAGGGTCTAGAGAACAAATGCGATGAGGAGAGGCTGAGGGAGCTGGGGTTAGCCTGGAGAAGAGGAGGCTAAGAGGAGACACGATCACTCAGTACAACTACCTGAAAGAGGGCTGTAGTGAGGTGGGGGTGGGTTGGTCTCTTCTCCCAAGTAATGAATGACAGGACAAGAGAAAATGACCTCAAGTTGTGACAGGGGAGGTTTAGGTTGGATATTAGGATCTTTTTTTTCCCCTGGAAGGGCTGTTGAGCATTGGAACAGGCTGCCCAGCTTAAGTGGTTGAGTCAAAAAAGATGTGTTGATGTAGCACTTAGAGAATTGGTTTCATGGTGGAATTGGTAAGGTTAGGTAGCATTAAGTTTACAGTTGGATTTGCTCTTAAGGGTCTTTTTCAACTTAAAAGATTCTGTGATTCTTGAGCCTAGAGCTCAACCTGACCTCACAGCACACTGCTTCAGGGAATATTTGGTTATTGCAATAGTAGTGACCTGTGGCTTTACCACCCTCAAGCAGTTCACAAAGGGTTTGTATAAGGATCACTACTTGCACAAGGGCAGTAAATGAGAGCACAACTATTTGCAATGGTAAGAGCCCAGTTATTTATTTCACTGGTAGTTAACAGTTATGATTTATACCCAAGACCATATCCAATAGCATACTGAGGCATAATACACTACTGAACATGTTCTCTGTCTGAGAATCTGAATCACTGGTGCAGCAAAGGCATCTGTGATGCAGACAGCTTTGCACACACTCAATAGCCAAGAAGGGTGTTAAGAACAACACTTTAACACAAATCCAGCTACCTCACCCAAAAGTATATGACAGACCCAGCCTTTCTGAACTATTAATTTGTAACACATAACACTTGACAGAAGTTAGTTCTGATAACTGTTACCATAAAATGCAATGAAGTAATCTTCCCTAGAAGCAGCAGGAGGGACACAAAGAACTGGGATTAATCATTTCTCACTTTTATAAATTTGTTGCTTTGACTACACCACTATACTTGAAATACAAATCCTATCAAGTTTTTAACAAAAACACACTCCTCCTAACTCCACCATTGTATCAGGATGCTGCTTCTATCACCACACAAACTCTTTAAATCCCAGGATAAATGAAACTGGAGTAAAGGGTTCAAAATCTTTTCTTTCATGTAGCAACTTAAATAACGTAGAAAATCATTAAAACATAGAAGACATAAATATTTAGTATTTTCAACAAATCCTGTCAGTCAGTTTTAAGAAATTATGTGACATTCTACGTAAATACCTAAACATGTATCTCACCTTAAACATGGGTCTCACATGCTCCAGGTGTGTTGCACTAGTAAAAGGTGCCTGAACATGGCTCACTGCCTCCATAAGAGCTTTAGCTGTCTTAGCCATTTGTTCCATTTCCAGATTATACAGGAGTCTTCTCTGCTTTTCACTAGCAACACCTGCAAACACATTTTTTTTCCTCTCATTTGTGCATCTTTAGCAGTGGTGTCTTCAGGAATATGATTTTACATTCTTCATTAAATGCCATACAGAGATGCATTTTTGGTACTAACTTTATATTCTGAAATTACCACATCACCAAGATATTTCTTTTACAGAATAGACAAAATTGAACTGAAGGCAGACTTACGTATGAAATGTAACCTCATTTTAAACCTTTACAGAGTTTTAAGATTTGCAGAACAAATACTACTTCTCATTCACCTCAACTGATAGCATAAACAGTCCATTCACCAAGCTAAATTCAAAGTGAACAGAAGTTTCACAGCAATCCATCAGCACAGAAAACAATAGAAATAAGTGGACGTGAACTACCTTAATCACCTTTTCATTTCAGTAATGGAGCCTCCATCTCATCAAGAAAGTGAAACCCTAGTAGCATGTCATAATCAGCTTATCTAAACTGACAATAAAACATTACCTTAATTGAATGAATACTGAAAATAACATGGATTCTTTTTTCCAGATGCAAATTTCCTGTTCATAAGGCTAACCTAAGACTTAAAGGTAGTAAAATTTTACTATGTCAGGGAAAAGTAAATTCTCTCTTAATGTCCTCTGTGGAAAAACTAGAACCAATAACATCTGATTACTCATATTGTGCAATACACACAAAAGTTTTTCTGGTATTTGACAGAGGGAAAGATAATTAATTTCAAAAGTGTATAAATTAGGGCCTTAAAAAGCAAATAAAGCAAAAATTTTGAAGATAATAGACTGGTTGTTGCAGGAACACACAACTGTTGCCTTAGAAATAGAAGTCACACTACTGTGTTTGCTCTGCACTATGTCTTTCAGCAACACTGTTACTTCATGAAGCCTTCAAATACATTTCCTTATGTTGCTGTTCAACAGCAATACCCGTCTTCTCCATGGTCAATGGACTGAATACCAGGAATTGAGATGCAAAAGGAAGTGAAAATAACCAGTTGCATTTAACACAGACTTGAAGGCAGCATCACATGTTTATGTTAAAAAGAAAAAGGATATGAAATTAGAAGTTAGGACTCATCTCCAGTTAGGTAAGTGGTGCTTGCTTCATTCACCTCTTACTTTAAAAATGAGATGGCTTCAAAACACTGAAGAGCCAACACTTTGAAGAAAGCTAACACTGCAACTACTTACTTTGTTTACTGGATTTTGTGGGTATGGTTAATTCTTTTGTTTCTTTCATTGAAATCTTCTTTCCAGCTATTTCATTATAGATAGCAGATAAATATTCTTCAGGAAGATCTTTACTGTCATTGATGCCTCTATTCATTTTAATATACTGTTCTTTTGTCATTTTATTCTTAACCTGAAACCCAGAAAGAAACTATTAATAAGAACAAAGAAGGCAAGTTCATAGCAGTTACAATGCTGTCTATAATGCTGACAAGCCATCAAGAATAAACCTGCTGATTCAGCAGGTATTTTGAAATATCTAACATATGCAAGACTACACTGTCAAATCTCAAAATAACACAAGGCCACGTGGACATTACAACACAAACATTCAGCAGGATCTGCAGATCAGACATACATGAAAAAAAAAAAGTGTTTTATCTTGCTATAAAGACCAAGCCATTTATTTTAAACAATCCCATAATCTCATAAGAAACCAATACTCTTTCCAGATATTGCTTAAATAAATGATGATGGCTAATCACCACAACTTTGAATATAACACACTGTAGAAGTGAGCTGCATCTATCAAAATAAAGCTGCATTATTTTTTCCATCAGAGTAACATCAGGAGCAGATCTGTGTTAACATCAACGAGTGATAATTACACAAGCTCTGCCTTTGACTGTAGGTTACATCACTACTGTAAGTGCCATAATAAAAAAGCAAATCCACACAATTCCTATTCAGCACAGAGTAGGGAAATGATAACTTACAGAAAGGTGTAACTTAAACAGCTTAAAAATCTCAACATTCATTAAACAAAATACTGTACTTAAAAAATGTACAAACATATGCTATCATATTTCTTACATACATACTGGTGTTAAATTGACATAATGGTTTTGAAATCACACTGACCCAAAGCCTGAAAACTGCATGTCTATAGATTACATAACCTTTTTTTAACAACATACCTGTGGACTGTGAAGATCTGTTGTTAACATGATAATTGAGTAAGCTAAAACATATGCAGTATCTGCACTAGCAAAAAGAGTTTGCCTGAAGTGAGAAAGAAAAAGAACACCAAATTTAATATATTAGGTTTTTTTACTTATTATTCAGCTTTCCAAAGTTCTGAAGGCAAATTATGGCTTACCCTTGGTTACATTCTAAATATCTAGCAGCAAATTTCTCCATTAGGCGATCAATTTTTTGAGCCTCTCCTGGAAGACGAAATCCCTCTAGAAACATGCGCAGCGCTGAAACAAAATCCTTTCCTGAGAAGTCGTGTTGATCTACATATGCATACATGACTTCTTTGTTAAATTTATCATTGTCTCCCAGGAACTCCCCAACCTGAGTCTAAAACAAGAACAGAAAAGACAACCTAGTGCATTTACACTGGATAAAAAAAGCCCAATAAATAAGAACAACAGAGTCATATTGGCCATAGAGGCCTATATGCAGTTAATCAAGACACATTCCTCCCACTTATCTACTTTCTACAAGTGTTCTGGCCATATATGTACACAAAAGTTAAAAATTTGGTTTGATGGCTGATTCTCAGTTCTAATACTGAGATTTGTTACTTCAGTCACAGCTGCAAGCATCTACAAGTCTTTCCTTAGAAAACAATGGGGGTAGCTACTAAGAACAATGGTGCGGACTGCTGATTCAGAAAGCTAAGTTCTTTGTGGCAATACCAACATGAGACATTCCTACCCTCCTCAGCCACATATTGCATGACCCTTCCCAGTTCAGCATCAGCTGCTAGCTGTAAATAATGTTATACACTTAAAACCCCTATATTGTGAATCAAAATTGGTATTAAAAAAAACAGCATGAACAAAAACAATCATCAGGAAAACAGTTTTCTTACCGAATCTAATCTTTCCTCCTGATGCAAGAACTGAGCAATATCTTCAGGTGTAGTGCCAAGCATTCCTTGTTCTTGCAGGTACTGAATCCCTCTCTTTGGTTTCTTATTGAATCTGTAAAATTAAGATGGAACGAGAGTTAATCTTTTTACACATGCACAAAGTCTTACTAGCTTAATTAAAAAGATTCAATGATTTTCGATGAGGTATTGAAAATCTACATATTAAATATTTTTCCTTTATCAAACTGTGCATTAGATAACAATAAGATGTTATCTTTTATGATTATTCCCTTCATTACTGGATTATTTTATGATTTTTTTTTCCTCCTGTAAACAGCCTTCTCTTCCTCTTTGCTACATAACTGCCAGCATGGCATCTGAGCACCTCCCAGTAAGGAGAGTTAAACACCATCATTTACTCTGGCAGTTGTGAAGAAAAAATGCACTCCACAGAAATAGAAAAGGTTTGGCCTGGAAAGGAACAATTATGGTCTGTCGTTTTTTGGTTTTCTTTATGAAAAAAAAATCAAGAAATCCAAGAGCTGCCTGCAAGAATGGAAACGTACAAGACAAGGAACCAGGTAATCAAAAGACATCGAAACCCTAAAAAATTGAGGCATGTTTGTTCAGGGTCTGAGAACTGTGCAACAGAAAAATGTTTATTTTTGCATGAAGTGACCTCACTGAACAGATAAGTTGACAAGGCTGAAACTACACAGAACTCTCATGTCAAATTGCACTGAGAAATTATACTATCCTCCAGTTCCAATCATGACAAGTTAATTACTCAGAAGGAAGCATCAGCTTTAGCATACAGGTACTTCCATCACTAATGTGTACGCTACACCAGGCTGTATTCAACTGATCGCATGAGTTCAATGTTCTTTTTACCCAAATATAAAAATCTTATTTTTAGACAAGCAGGTCTGGAGAAAAAAGAACAAACATTCAGAGTACTCATCTTCTAGCTGTGAGGAATTAGGTTAACACAAAACACTGTTGACAGGCTCCAAAGGGGACACCATTCAGCACTCTTTCACCAGAGGAAGTGCTGTTACATCCAGAGATTTTTTCCTAACACAAGAGGAGTATCTATGAGGAGAAGGAAGAAAAACCCAGGAATCTTCATAGCTCCAAAAGAATCCACCCTCCCATGGGTGATAAAAGGGCACTCACAAGTCAATTCCTTGTTCTATTATTTCCTTTTGTTGCTTTAGGACCTCAAACTGCTCTGGGTTGTCAGTGCCAGACATCTGTGTGCTGTAACTGCCAATTCCTGACGAAGCAGTAGAATCCAAGGAATTTAAGCTTCCGTATCTGTTAATTGTCTCAGGGTGTTTGGTTTCATTACTGTCCTGTTCAGTGGGTTTTTCCTGGCCTATAAATTGGAAAGAGTTACATGCAGACAAAAACATACAGTGAAAAGAAATTAAAATTCCAATTATTCTTCAAATCCTCTCTGAAGGCTTCTAATACTTACTACATTTATTTTAATTAATCTATTTATTTTTATACAAATATTCTGCTTTATTTTTGCTTGGGAAAATAACTAAAAAAAATCATTACAATGTCAACATCTAACCCTTAAATTACAACTGTAATTTGTAGGCACTTGGGGGAAAAAATGTGCAACTAAGAAATTCAATTACAGATCCTTCCTTTTATTTCAAGTCCAATGTTGCTTTTGACCTGAAGTAAAGTTCCACTTAAATATAAGAAAAAACTATTTCACTGTGAGGGTGAGGGAGCCCTGGCACAGGCTGCCCAGAGGGGTTGTGGTGTCTCCCTCCTTGGAGGTCTTCAAGACCCGCCTGGACATGTTCCTATGCAACTTGATCTAGGTGAACCTGCTTCTGCAGGGGGATTGGACTAGATGATCTCTAAATGTCCCTTCCAACCCCTACCACTTTGTGATTCTATGAAACTACTCTTAAGTTTTTTAAACAGACTGTCTAAAAGTGTTTATGATCAGACATGCCAAAGAGCTGGTGCTCTCAGTTGACCAAGACAGCAGTGCTAACCATCTCCAAAAATGTTACTGCCCCACCTAGCAACTTCAGGTGCTTAATTTGAAAATTCTGGCATAACATTAGTACTTTTCATCTCAGGATAGATGGAAATAAGATTAAACAAGTAACGATTTAGCTACTTCACTGCCTACAACACCGAAAGCTCGGTAGCTACATATTAATATTTTTTTTGAAATGCTCTCCATTCAGCTTGCTTCAGTAGTGATTTAATCAATATGAAGTTAGATAAAATTAGGAGAGTAGGTTTCGATCCTTTTAAAATCAGAAATACAAAAAAATCCCAGAGTTCAGTAATTTTCAGTGAAGTAACTTCTAGAAATTCATATAACTAAGGAAAGATAACTTAGACAACTTGTTTAAATGACACGAACTCAAATCTATCAATACTTCTACCAAAGGAAAAAAAAAGTTTATTCTCTCTTTTTTTTAAATGCAAGAGGTTTTACCAATCTGGACACAAATAGTAAATTTATATATATCTTGGAAAAATGCACTAAACTCTGCAGCATCTCTTTGCTAAACCCAGAAGAAATACATCACATGTCTTACCAAGTGTTGTCTGAGAATTTGGATTTACATACTGATCTTTACTCCACTCCACCATGCACTTCAAGATTGATACTAAGCATTCCAGCCCTTTTTTCCTCAAACTTAATTCCTATAAAAGATATCAAAAGCAAAACATTATTGGAATGGTGAGTTTAGTCTTATCATGCCAAGAAACACAAAGCTTCATGAAGTTTAGTGGAATGTTTACCTGAACATTGGACATGCCAAGTTCCTGGCTACCCCTTCCTTGAGCAATCTTTGATAGGTCATTAACCAGTCTTTCAAATATATTTGCTGCATTTAAATCACAGTCATAGTTCACGTAGATGTCCACTACACTCTGGGCATCTATAAACAAAGTGTCATTGTCAAACTTGTAACCAAAATTAATATCATTCCACAAAGGCAAGTACAGTTTTGTTCTTTAGCACAAATATATAAAAACTAGAACCAAATAGTCTTCAATACCTGCACATATCCTTGTCAGTGTTTGTATAACCATCCATTTATGATCAAACGAGCTAGTAGAAGTTTCCAAGATATACAGGAAAATTTCCTTGAAGAAAACCTAACAAATATTCCAAGAAGAGAAAGGAAAAAAAAAAAGAGAATGTTACAAGTCAACCAACTTTGATGGCCAATATTCTGACATAATTTTTAAAGCAGTACTTCAGAAGTACAGGAGATAAGAGAGGAAAAAAAAAAGAGGAAAGGAGGAAATATTGATATGTACATGATATAGTCAAATTAGGAATTTGGATAATTCCTTGTGTACTTCTGGAGTTCTGTCTAGCTGAAAAAATTGGTTTATATTCTGAACACTCAAAACCAATACCACCTGAAGGACAATTTAGCCTAACAACATATCTAAGGTGCTGTAAGAGTTCATTGGGATTTTGAAAGGCAAGTTATTACCTCACCACAAAAGATTTTTTCTATGAGCTGATGATATGGCACAACATAACAAACAGCCACTTATGCCAATGTAAAGTATTGGATTTTCATTAGAAGGGACAGATCTTGACAAAAAAGAATCATTCTACAGTATTAGATTATTGGAAAAGGGTAATGTTTGGGTAGCACAAAAAATGCAGTAGGTCCATTAATAAGAAGTTATTCTTACCTAAAATAGATATTACTGTTCCCTGAAATCCCTTTAATACAGATGCTTTTGTTTGGAACACAGACTACTTTATCCCCTCTCACCTAGCTCCTTAACAGGTCTGTTAATATTATAGGCTGGCTATTTCAGCTGAGCATGCTTAGCAGCTAAGGTAGGCTTCATTTGTTTCTTCCCTAAGCAGCAGGAACTGCTGTAACTACATATGAACTTGAAATGTTAACTGATACATGGCATTACATCACCATCCTACACAGCATTACATCACCGTTCTGCAATTCCAAGAGTTCAACTCTTCACAGCCAGCTGTGGCTATCAAATCCTCCATCATTTACATCTTATTTGCATTTCAGATATTTTAAATTGCTATCTATCATGATGGTACTTACTGCAACTCATGTCACAGAAGTGAGACTTTATTCCCAATATATCATAAAAGTGAACCAGAAAGGAGCTAATGATTTAGTTTGGTCAATTGGAAATGAGAGTTTTAAGATTGTTTATTCACAGCTATGAAAGGGTGGTAATGGTAAGTATGGCTAAATGACATCACAAATTCCCTGACGTCTAGGACTTGATTTGCTGCAAATATATTCATTGACCCATTTAGAAATAAAGTTACAATATACAATTAAGGTATGACTCAAACTGTTTTAACTGTTGGAGGGCAGTGTTAGCTGAATTTTTAAATCAAAGGACAAAAGAGGGTCATTTCCAACAGATTCTGAAAATATTATTTTAAAATATGTCAAAAATTTCTTTCACAGATGAAGAATGCAGTCTTAATCCTAAAATACATAGATTTTGCATATTATAAATCAGAGCATATGGTTTTCCTTACAGCTCCAAGACTCAAACTGAATGTGAAGTTATGTACTTGTCTACCCACATCTTCTGAATAACCTTTAGGATCAGTAACTGAAAGAGGAGAAATTCTTAGCTCACAACCAGGAAAAAGAATGAGTTTCTAGAAATTGCCGTTCCTGTACTTTGTAATAGATGGATACTTGGGCAGCATCAAGGTTTTGGCTTTCATATTTGTGAGGAGGAAATACAGCCCTGCTATGTAATGATGGTGCTAATTTAGCATATTCTAGAAGCTGCGACAATAGTTCAGTGTTCCCTACATCAAATTTTCCGGAGATATGTCTTCCTTTTCAGTTTGGAGTTTGGGGAGAGGATGGCAGTGATGGAAGCTCATCAAACTTCTGTCAGAGAAACCAGATTGCAATGCATTTACCACCTACGCACTGACTTGTAAGCTCTGTGAACACTTAGAGCATCCAACACTTTCTGGGAAGTGAGCAGGCTGTGTGACTGAAGAGCAGCTCAGCCCAGTCTGTCTGATGTGCTGAACACCACACGTGCATTGCAGTCGTATTGAGCATATAATTTTGTCCAGAAAGTCTTCAAAATGCATCATATTTTCAAGGCACATTGAATTAATCATTACAATTGTATTTCTATCTGAACTGCGCTCAAGGAAACACTTATTATTTCTTTCCCCCTAAAGGCATCAAAAGAACCTGGAAAGTGATCAGAACACACTATCCTTCTGTCATGGTATTGGCAAAATCAGGTTCTTCTTCCAAAGCCGCCACAACATACCAACTTATTCAATGACATCCACAGATGCAGAAATCTCTTAATTCACAATTACGTAATTCTTTCAGTTTGAAAAGACTCTTAATATTATCAAGTCCAACCACCAACCTCATAATGCCAAGCCCACCATGACACCATCTACTTAAGCACTTCATCTAATCATCTCAAATATCTCCAGGGATGGCAACCCACTACCTCTCTGGGCAGCCTGTTCAAATGCCTAACAGTGAAAAAGTTCTCCCTAATGTCCAATCCAAACCTCTTCTTGCACAACTTTAGGTCACTATCTCTTCTCCTATTATTCGTTACTTGGGAGAAGAGACCAATTCCCACCTCATTACGGTCTCCTTTCAGGTAGTTACAGAGAGCATCTATGTCTTCCCTCATCCTCCTCTTCTCCAGACTAAATGATCCCATTTCCCTCAGCTGCTCCTCATCAGACTTGTTCTCCAGACCTTTCACCAGCTTCATTGCCTGTCTTTGTACATGCTCCTGCATCTCAATGTCCTTTTTGTAGTGAAGGGCTCAAAACTGGACACAATACTCAAGATGTGGCCTCACCAAGTACATGGAGAAAAATCACTTCCCTGGTCCTGCTGGCCACATTGCTTCTGATACAGGCCAGGATGCCTTCTTGGCCACCTGGGCACACTGCTGGCTCATGTTCAGTCAACTGTCCACCAACACTCCAAACTCTTTTTCTGCAGGACAGCTTTCCAGCCAGTTTGCCCCAAGCCTGTAGCACTGCATGGGGTTGCTGTGGCCGAACTACAGGACCCAGTACTTGGTCTTGTTAAATCTCATACAATTGGCCTCAGCCCATAGATCCAGCCTGTCCAGGTCCTTCTGAAGATCTTTCCTGTCCTCAAGCAGGTGTATACTCTCACCCAGCTTCATGTCATCTGTGAAATTACTGAGGGTGCACTTGATCCCTTCATCAAAATGACTGATAAAGATGTTCAACAGCTCAGGCCCCAGCACTAAACCCTGGGGAACACCACTGGTGGATGGCCACCAAACACATTTAACTCCATTCCACATCACTCTCTGGGCCTGGCTGTCAAGTCAGTTTTCCACCTAGTGTAGAGTGGATCCATCTAAGCCATGAGCAGCCAGTTTCTTCAGAAGGATGCTGCTGGAAGTGGTGTCAAAGGCTTTACTGAAGTTCAAGTAGATCACATCTACAGCCTTTCTCTCATTCACACAATCAAAGAATCTTAAGAATTGGAAGGGACCTCGAAAGATCTAGTGCAACCCCCCTGCCTGAGCAGGGCCACTTAGACTAGGTCACACAGGAACTTGTCCAGGTGGGTTTTGAATGTCTCCAGAGAAGGAGACTCCAACAAATCATCTAGGCAGCCCATTCTAGTGCTCCATCACCCTCACAGTGAAGAAATTCTTCCTTGTATTTATTTGGAACTTCCTATGTTCCAGCTGGTACCATTGCCCCTTGTCCTATCAATGGATATCATTGAGAACAGTCTGCCTCCATCCTAACACCTGTCATTTACATATTTGTAAACACTAATGAGGTCACCTCCCAGTCTCCTTCAAGCTACAGAGCCCCAGCTCCCTTGGCCTTTCATCATAAGGGAGATGCTCTACTCCATCATCTTGGTGGCCCTGCACTGAACTCTCTCCAGCAGCTCCCATCCTTCTTGAACTGAGGGGCCCAGAATTGGACACAATATTTCAGATGCAGTCTCATGAGGGGAGGCGGGGAAGAACCTCTCTCCACCTGCTGGCCACACTCTTCTTGATGCATCCCAGGATGTCATTGGCCTTCTTGGCCACCAGGGCACATTGCTGGCTCATGTTCAGTTTATTATCAACCAGGACTCCCAGGTCTCTCTCCTCACAGACACAAGAATATACCATTCAGTGAGTACATTCCCAATGTCTCAGAACCTGACTAACTCTTATTGCTAAGAATTTATCTCTACTTGTGACTCAAGGAGTTAAATCATCCACACACTTTTTAAAGAGAACTCAGAAAATGAGATTATCTTATTCAGGACATATATCAATGTAAGCACTGATATACAATGGCAAGTGGCTACAACAAATAGCTGGGATTTCCCCAGAAACTAAATACCTGCTCAAGTGACCACAAAAAGAATCCACAGTGCATTCCAAGTCACTAATTTTTTAGTTTTAAAATTCCTTTGAAAAAGACATGTATTATATAGTCTTTTCATAATTGTACTAATTTTCTTAATTTGTGCTACATAGTGCCAAGATAAAACTTCCTAATTGCACTATTCAACATTAGCTGACTGAGCTTATCCACAAACCGATTTCTGAGTTTCACAGTCATTCTGTGGTAATACCATGACACAGCCAACAGAAAATTGCCATTAATTAAACTCATATAGTAATAGTAGTGAGTATAGGCATAAATTATGATTGTAAAAATTCATCTCAAACATAGAGTAAATAAACTTAACTTCTACACTATAGAATTTATTAGTTTATGTTGATGTCTACTCTTAAGTGATGAAATGTCCTCCTTATTAGGTACTCCATTTCATGTTCTACTAAAAATGATGCTATTTTTTTTAACAGCCCTACAAGTTTCCCCACTGCCTTCTACTTCACCAAAAGCTTAATGCTGCCACAAGTGTCACATTACTTATGATGTTACAGAGCAAATCTTATTTAATCTCTGACTATTCCAAAGGAAATGCTGACATTTTATTCAAAGGGGCTCTCAAGGGTCTTACTGCAAACAGGTTCATTGCCACTGGGGAGAAAAAAGA
This sequence comes from Colius striatus, assembly GCF_028858725.1. Classification (NCBI taxonomy): domain Eukaryota; kingdom Metazoa; phylum Chordata; class Aves; order Coliiformes; family Coliidae; genus Colius; species Colius striatus. The sequence goes on from NC_084762.1 coordinate 61,740,959, forward strand.
GCTTCTATGCATGGAAAGATTGGACAAGTCTTACATAAAAGCTGAGATTCAGAAATGCAAACAAATTTATCAAAGCAAGACCAAGCTACACAGAAATATAAACAAACATTCACTTATTACTTCCCCACATCTTATATTAGAAATTCATGTAACTTACCTCAATCTGCATCTTTAGATGAGTCTTAAAGTTTGAGAGGAGGGTAAGAAATATGGAAAGTGAAAGTTCAAAAACTTCTGGAACTGATGAGACTCCATTTTTTGACAGTGCAACACAAAGGTACTGCTTAATAGCGTTAATAAACATCTCATTTGTCCTGAAGACAGGTCCTGCGTTTTGCAGGATGGAAAGAAGCAACTGCAATGAAAGAATCTTTGATCGCAGTTCATGAGATCTAGAACAAAACAATGCAGCACATTAGTGTAGTGTTAGTCGTAAAAGTAAAATATTCTCTTGTAGTCAAGATACAGCACTGATTGATTACATGATTTAACATGTGCAATGTTCATGAAATGAACTCAAATTTGACACAAATTGGAGTAGAAAGTGTCATAAAAAGACATTGATCTTTTCTGTTGGAGTGATTGCTCTTCAGCCAAGATGATGGGCAAAAATAATCTTTTCCACTTATTGTTTCTCTCTGTTGTTATTGAGCCACTCTCTCCTCTGCAGCACAGCATTGCAGAAGAGCAGCAATAGCAGGCAATGCTGCCCATCTTAGCCAGGTGACGAAGGGTGCTTTCTTTCCTTGTAGCGGGTTTTTGGAAGATCCCATCTAAAATATCCAGTCCATCTACAGAACCTTGACTACCAAAAGCCAGAAATTCCTCCTCTTCCTCTATTTCCATCAGCATGGAGAGAGTTGAATGACCATAAAGACAACAGGTGTACTGTCTGATCTACTTCCTCCCAACACTTAAGTCTCTTTTCTCAAATATGGTATCTTATATTGTTTATCAGTCACTGTCCCCATCCCTCTCTGAGAGCTGCTAAGATAAATAACATGCCTATTTTAGTCAGGCAACTGCAGTGTTGTCAAGTGCTTCGTGGTAACATCACACTTCTAACAGACTGAAGCAAGCTCAATTCTTGTCAGAACACTGCTACTATTTATGCTTTAGGAAAAAAACACACAGAAAAAAAAAGTGAAACCCAAACCACATACACAAATGTGTAAAGGAAATCTACATTTATGAAAGTGTGATGCAATTTAAACAGCAACCTGGGTGAAAGCACACTCTCTTCAAGACTCCTGATGTTCCTTCCCTCTTCTGATCATCTCAGAAAAAGACTGTAACTGCTCTGAAGAGCAGGTATAGACATAAATGGCCTAACACGACAGTCTACAGTTTTGAACAACCACCCACTGACAGAGGACAGTTGTGAAATGTGAGGAACAACAGGAAATTTTTCATACAGTACAGCCCAAACAAAGTAAGGAGAGCTTCAAGTCAACATGACACACACAACAGTTACGTATTTGCTATATACTGCAAAAAATAAAAGCCAAACAAAGTGGGATGGGGGGAAAATCAACTAGAACATAATCCCAAGCTTAGATCTTTGTCTGAAGACACTTTTGAGAAGCAAAACATAGTCAAATTGACTGACGAACTTGCAAATCTGATTCCTCCTAATGTGTGTCAGGTAAAAATAAACGCCCAAGACAGTGGCATGAACTGTAAGAGTGCAAGACAATGCCTGGGCTCTGAACATTGCACAGTTGCATATAACCATCTCCTTTGATGCAATAGGTTTGATTTTTGCATCATGTATGAAGTGTGCAGGCAGGACATGACCAGACCATACTTTGCTATGAAATGTAAGAATTTAAATACGAAGAGAATCATAAATGCAGTAGCACATTGCCTTCTTCCAGCAACTGTTAGCTCCTTACTGAAGTCCTAAGTTGCTGGCCTTACTGGTTCTGTATAATGTGTATAGCCCACTTAAATTAAGAAATAAAATGTGAACCTTCAAGACATTTCTCCCTCATCTTATTTTATTCCAGGAAAGAAGCGGATGCAGATATTAAGCAACTTCCCAGGAAGCAAAAACTTGATCTCAGCTCCCAGACTTGTGATTTTAAGGTAAAGCTCCATGTTACCTATCAATTGCAGTTACCTACAATTGGTAAATATTTCCATTAAAGACTTCATAGCTAATTTCACTGAGAAGATGATTTCTAAAGATGCAAATAAGACTTTTAAAAAACGTATTCCTCTTCCAATTACAGTATGTTTGCAACAGTTCAAAAAGCCATCAATGCCTCAGAATCACTCATAAATTCTAGACACTTCTCCAAACACAGGACATCTTCAAATGCCTTTGCAGTTAATGCTTGTGCTTCTCCAATTTGCTCTATAGGAAGAACTTAATCAGTTTTAAGACTCCATGGATTCAGATGAGATACTCCAAAGGGTTCAATAGCTTTTGCTGCTCTTCCAGAGGGAGTTAATCCATTAAAGCCTTTAATAAATGGACAGAGTCTTAGTCTCAGAGAGCTGACTAAAACCACAGGATTCTTATGGCCTTTCCTGAAAGACAAATTCTCAAAACCAGGAAAAACTTCATGTCTCAGTCTTAATTCTTGAATGTCCTGACTTCCCATAGTGCATCACTAGATAACTGGAAAATGGTTCTAGACTAATCCTTCAAAACCTTTTTTTTTTCTACTGCATGATTTTTTTCACAACACCTATCAGTGATTAAATTGTCTTAGAGCAACTTGCTTTGAAAGTTAGACCTTGGAACAATAAAGCTGGTTCTATTTTGAAGAACACCATGCCCTCAAAGTTTTATTATCTGAAAAACAAAATATCATTCCTATCAAAAATTATTACCAATTGTTTCTAATGTGAAAAAAAGTGCATACAAATTCTATTCACGATCAGAAAAGCAAAGTTCTTTGCCAATTCTTACAACATCCATCTCTAGAGGAAACTTTTTTTTTTTTTGATTTACAGCAAACAATTCCCTAAGCCAAACTGAAAAATTGGTATCTTCAGTCAGAGGAGAAGATTTACAAACAGCCACATAAAGACTTCACTTTCAAAACATTTATGCTTTGATTAAGGAGGCTGTCGTACCTGTCCAACATGAGCAGAAGAATGAAACACTACCACAAATTTTTCACAACCAGTATCAGCTCAAAGCAAGGATCTTAATATAAGATAAAGTAAGGCTGGCTATGTGTGCTGGATACCCGATATGCAACAGATGTAAGAAATTGTGGGGCAAAACCAGTGATAGTTACAAACCTAGCTATTATTTTAAAGCATTAGCTGAGATTAAAAACCCATGAAGGCTTTCTTTACAAACCCTTCTGAAAAGTTCTATAAAAAGCAATTAGGAAGAGTAAGAAGTATTCACAGAAAGCACAAGAGTTTTTAAGAAACTTCTAAACAGGTATATGGGTAGTTGCAGTTGCCTTCATTTAACAGACAAAAGATGCATCAAAACATAAAACTGTCTTTTCAAAGTCTTTTAGTTTTTTCTACCATACCATTATTTTCTCAATAACTGAGGACTCTCAAAGATATTTAAATAAGTTTTTACTTTCAAACAGAGAAAACTCTACTTACTTTGGATCCGGTGGTCCATCTGACAGGGGCTTCATGGAAAGTTTACACAGTGACCTGAATACAAGGAAGGCATCCTTTTGTAAAATGTGGGAAAATTTAGCACCAGGGGTAGGTCCTGAAGAATTTCCAGATTCCTAAAGAAGTTAACATATTTCAGTATTCCATTTTGCATTAGCAGGGTGTGTAGGGAAATCCCCACCTCCTAGCAACAAGAAGTTAACATATTATACAAATATAACCAACTCACCACAGCTTTATGGTCTCAAGATAAAACTTTAAGAAACCAAAATACTCTGCAGCCCAATTAAAATGAACTAACTCACTAATAAAAATTGTCATTTCAGTAAAAAGTCAGAATTAATTAAAGACTGTAATGAAATTAGGTAGGGCAAGTTTAAGTAAGTTAACTTGCAATGAATTGCCTGCAGAAATTTTCAGGAGATAACTAGTTGTAAAAAAAGAAGTCTTGACATATTAATAGAATGCAAGTAGTTACATATCTGTGGCAGGACTCATTTTGTAAAATTTCCATAGTACAATATTATTACTAAGTTCTTGAAATTCTGTGTTGTTCTTTATGGAAGCAACACCCTTATTGTTAATCTTCTATTTGTATGGCATATGTGACCAGGATTTTTAAGTTTAAAACCTATTATCCTCAAACCTAATTATTCATTACACTTAGACAGCAGATGATACTCTGCCAGCTGATAGCACATATATGCTGATATCTGATATAACTGAGGGAGTATATTTTCACATCTTTCTTGCTAATGAAAATCAAATCATCTCAGACATGAAACTTTATCTGAGCAGTAAGGTCATGCTATAGGCTTGAAATGTCTATTTACCATTTGAAAAGAGCACACAAATTGTACAAGTATGTCTATAACTGGCTATAGACTTCACTATGTATATTGAATACTAATTTTATAGTTTCTCAGAAGCACTTCAAAAACCAGGGAATAGAGTTCTCTAATCTTGGAATTTCTTACAGGAGCCATCTTTACAGCCCTTTCCCCATCACCAGAAATGGCTCCAATGTCAAATCATGACAAATGTAGTCTATGGGGCAGTTAAAATATGCAAGGATTAAAAAAGGCATCACATGCAAAATTTACTAACAAAAATTTAACTTAAATTGTGCATTAAAATAGAATACTACTTGGAACATGACTTAATACTTGAAATTCATGAAAGTAACATTTTATGGAATTATATTAAACGTTATCTACACAAGCGTTGGACAACACTTAAAACATTACTTTTTTCAGTATTTCCTAATTTATAACTGCCTGTACCTGAGTATCGTTGGAAGAGACAGATAATCTGTCATCAGGTAAAGATGGTGTATAAGCAACAGAAATTGGAGTCCCTGGAATTCCATTTGCCTGAATGTTTTCACTGTCGCTGCCATCCTCTAATGTTCCAATTGTGTCATCTCTACCTGCACTTTCAGCAGTCCCTTCTGCATCTATCAGAAAAGATAACAATTATTAACACGTTACATAAGAATGTCCACTAAAAAGAGTGCCTAATCTAATGTTTAAATACTAAAATGATTATAAGCAAACTACCATGAGAAGGAACTAAAGACAGAATTTACATAGCACTATCTAAATAAAAAAATTCCAAATACTCTTAATTTCCATTAAGAAAATGACTTGCAACTTTGCATTTGCACGTTCATCATTCTACCAAGTCTCCAAGTGTTACTGGGGGAAAAAAAAAAAATCCAGTGTCTCTCACTTGCGACCTGATCTAGGTGAACCTGCTTCTGTAGGGGGGTTGGACTAGATGATTTCTAAAAGTCCCTTCCAATCCCTACCATTCTATGATTCTATGATATACACTTTTCAAGAAATACAAAAATGTAGTGCTATACGTCTACTACAGGGATAGTCCCATTTGTGAAGAGCTTATGTAAAGAAAATACAGGGAAAAACAAAAGGAACAAAAGTCTGTATCTTAAAGAGAACATTAGCCTCCAATATAGAGACTGTAAATCAATGCAGAAAATCTTTTCCATTTCACTGTTAAATAATGCACAGCTAAGGTCAGACAACTGAAACTGTTTTCTTCAGCATGTAAGTGTTAATTAAATAAGACCAGATTTTAGTTAAATATTTGGAAGCGTTAAAATAATTGTTAACATCGTGATTCAGACTGCAGTCACTACTGACTAGACAGAAAATGATATAATACCTCCAACTACTATGTTCACCATTTCCTGCACAATACTTTCTACAATTTCTTCTGCCTTCTCTTCACACTCATTGCTTTCACCGTCATACATTCCTCCATCAGCTTTAGAAAGGTCTTTAAAAAGAAAAACAAACCCAAACAAATATTATTGAGAAACTCAGAAATTAGAGAGCTATCTTATTTGCATTTAATATTTATAAATTAAATTTCTAGTCTATTACTAGGGAAGTATACATTAAAAAACAGTTGTTGTTTGAATGCTTCAAAAATAGCATTTGCAGAACATAAGTACTTCAGTGTTTAACCTGTAAATGGCAACTAATCCACCGGCCTATGCTAATAAGATATATCCATCCTGTATTCTCATGTACATTAAACACTGAAAACTTACTCGTTTAGAGATGTTATTCTCAAAAACTTTCACAATATTTTATAGGTGCAAAGAAATCTTTACTACAATGACTACAGCAGAGCTTAGGATTGAAGGATACTTGTGATAAAGTTCAACAGTAGTAACAAGGAGAACAGGCACTTCAGTCAGTTACTAGAAAATATGTCTGACTCCAGATTTGGGAGAGGGGAAAAAAGACAATCCTCAAGCCCTTCTTTTTACAGATCTCTTCCCTCCCTCCATGAAATAGAAATACACGCTGGTTACTTTCTGCTGCTGTGGCTTGGTCAGCTTCCGTCTGTTCATTTTCAGCACTAGAAATATCAGATCCATTTTCTGCCTCTATATCTTCTTGAAGGTTCTTGTCCATATCATTTGTGCTGTGGTCAAGCTCTCTCTCGTGTTCTTTGGACAGTTGATCAGTCTGTGCTGGGATATGTCTCAGTTGAGGTGACTCAGGCTCATGATGGCTTACTGGAGACTGCTGTTGATGGTGCTGCTGTCTGTGTCTTTCCTTTTCCATCTGTTTAGCTTCCTGAAGCTACAAAAACATTGTGATCACATGAGAATTTCACAATCAAAAGAAAATCTCTTACACGTTATTTTATAAACATGAAATCTCTATTGTCTCTGCTTACACAGTGCCTTCACAAAGCTGTAACAGTTGTAAGAAAATGCATCCTTTTATTATTAGAAATAATTTTGATATCAAAGGAGAAGTGTTTGCAAGAGGGCTGCTTCCCAACTACACATACTACATTATATCTTCACTGTGGAAAAAAAGGACAGCTAAACTCTTGGTAGTAGATGACCAAGAGTTGTCTGCTGGCCCTGTAAGAAGTTCAGCCAGTAGATGTGATAATATAGAAGGATAGTATGGAGAAACATCAAGGCAGATTTTTTTTCTTTTTTGAAAGGTCTCACAATGAAAAACACATTGCAGAGTCTTCTGTTATTCGACAAGCATGTGCTAATAAAGGAAAGACTAAAAAACTAAAATAATATAGAAAACTGACTAAAAATCCAGGGGAAAAACCATAAAAACAGGCTAAAACTGGAAAGAGCAGTGTTTCCAAAACACTACAGAACACAGATCCCCAGAAAGAAATCATCACACTTAAAACTGTAAGCAAAGACTATTTTAGATTCATGGAACCTTGATTTGAAATCTCCAGAATGGGAAGAATTTCTGTAACTTGTCTAATGGATTAAGACAACAATCATTAACATCAAACCAAACCAAAGTCTGCTGTTATCTCAGCCCTTTATTCTTCCACTTAAAGCTTTCTATGTTGCCTCTTTTGAGGTGCTAGAGCACCCCAAGTAGATACTACTTCAAATTACAGCTCAGAAAATTCCTTATAGAACTTACTATACTAACTGCTCTGAGTGTGCAGTACAAGCAGAATCACTTAACATGCATAAAGACTAGACTTAATAGTCTGGCAAAAATGAAGAACTGTAGAATAACAGTAACAATTGTCCTCTATATTAAGTAGCTTAAAAGTATGATAACTACATGGATTTCTCAAAGCAGTCAGGTATTGTACGGTTTTTGCCACAACTTATCATAAATACTATGTCTCATAAATCTTTGACTGTGACGGTATCACGTGTCAAGATGCAGTTGCTTCTGAGGGGAAAGCAAGTAAGAAAGTACTACACAGAGAAAAATGGAAGAATTTGTGATAATATAGTAGAATTACTTCTAGAAGTAGATAAGAATGCCATCAGTTCTGAAATCTGGGCATCTGCTTGTTTGTTTGGGTTTTGTGTGGTGTTTTTTGGGTGTTTTTAATAGGAATGATGGCAAATTACAAATAGTAGAACGCAGAGCATGTAAGCTGGTGTCCCTGCTAACAACTCAAAACCACAATTTCAGTGACATGCGAGTGTCTGTTAGTGAGTAATACACATTAAAATGCTAAAAAATGTAAATAATTACATAACTGGAAAGTTTCTGTTTGGAGTTTTTGTTTTAATCCTGGATTACTACTTCTATGTTTATCATCACAGCATCAGCACATTTGTCTAACAATAAAGTACTTCATATGCACTCTTATGCAGGTAGTATGGCGTCTCTCGACAGTCTGACAGCAGGAACTGAAGCTGAACACACTCACTAAATATAGAGGATCACTACAAGTTTAAATTCTATACACCACCCTCACCTCCAACAAAACAAATTTCACGCCTATTGTAGAGTGCAAAACACAAAAAGGAAAATACTTAAGATACCAATTATTTTGTTTTCAAAAGTACATCATTTACTAAAGATAAAAGGTTTGCATAATGACAAAACATATCTCTATAGCTGGTTTGGTGTTAAGAGCTAGTTTCTATATAAAAATACTGAGATACTTACTGCTTGATTTTCCATCCGTGCAAAAATGACATTCAGCATTTGTGTTAGAGTAGCCTTGGCTGTGGTTTGATTTATGAGATTTTTGCTTGCTAGATAAATATTGTAACATGTTCTTACGGCCTGCAGCACTGTTCCTTCGTGGATTTCTATGTGTTGAGATGTTACTGCAGTGAGCAAAGCCTAAATAAACAAACACACACACACACATGTATCTCTTTTTTCCAGTGAAAACTTTTTTTATAAAATAGTTTACAAATAAATGAATACCAGAATTAGACCACTTCTAAAATATAACTAAGTACATATCTTCAACTCCAGTTTAAGTTTTCCCATGTAGTCTTTTAGTCATATCAGAACATCACATGTACCTGTAATATGGAGAGTGTTTTTACAAAAAACCCAAGGAAATACATATTTCCTAGCATGAAACAGCAAGAAGTAGACAATGTAGGTAGTTAATAGAAGTCATCCTAGGATTTTCTAGACACAAAACATCAACAATACAATATCTGTTAAAATCCAGAAAGCAATCTGAAGGCTCTGAAAATTGTTTTACAAATAACTGTTAAGTATGAAGAAGAAAGACTGAGTGTGAGATCGGGCAGTTGTGAGACAACTGTCTTTTCTAAACACTCTCTTTGGGTAGATGCTAGGATGGTGTTACCCTCTCTGTATAAATTTGCTTTTCTCTTTCCACTTTTTACCAAAAAAAAAAAAAAGGGCAAATAACCCTTAAAAAGATCAGATCACAAAGAAGCAAGGAATACATTCTCTTTATGTCAGGTAGAGGCAGGGTGGATTGAAGAGGCAGATGAAAGCTGAGGACATTATCAGAGATGTGTGTTGGACAGTAGAAGGAAAGGGCAAGAGATTGGTTCACAATAGAACAAACATACTTACACCAATCAATATACTACAATAGAAGAAATCAAGGAATTTCATGCATTAAAACTTTCACATATATAACTAATTCATACACTCGTAAGTTTATCACAGTTAAAAACCAAAGTTATTTTGTGTTGTGTAATTTACTCAGAAAACTATGCCTCATTTGTCTTAATGACACTGTCAGCACCTCTGTCCAGACATGTCACCAAGAAGTGGACAAGGAGTATCCACTGCTCACTCAAACCCTCTAGAAACCACTGTATAGCTTAACAGCACAAAGAAAATCAAAGACTCGCCTCACTGAGCAGCTGTTGAAGAGACCTGAATTCTACTCTTAGATACACAGTTAGCTTAAGGTCCTTCTTTTTGTACCTGTGGTGTCTCAGTTCTCTCATCAGTAGACATAATGAGGTACAAGTATGGATGCCTGTACTTACATTTCTTACTGGACAGTGTACGTTCTTATCTGCATGACCACTAAACAGCATCTCACGCTACAAAGTCATACCACCTAAGTGTCCACTAAAACTATTTTTTATCAAACACAAATGAAAAAAAAAAGAAAAAAACCATTCAATCAACTAAAGAAAAGAAATCACAGAGACAGGCAAACTGTAGGCAATGCTTTTATTAAAGGAATTCAAGTCTCCAAGCATTGGTACTGTTCATTTTTTACTCCCAAAATGCAGCTTACATGTCACTGGCCTACTGAAAAAGTGCCAAGTTGAAATTCATAGTACTATCTTTCATTCTTACCCTCTCTGTGTAACAATATCATCTGCATCAACAACCTGGATGAGGGGACAGAGTGTACCCTCAGCAAGTTCCTTGATGACACCAAACTGGGAAGACTGTCTGACTCCCCAGAAGGCTGTGGCTTGAGAGTTGGGCAGAGAGGAACCTCATGAGGTTCAACAAGGACAAATGCAGAGTCCTGCATGTGGGAAGGAACAACCCCATAACCAGTACACGCTGGGGATTGACTTGCTGGAGAGCAGCTCTGCAGAGAGAGACCTGGGAGTCATGGTTGATAATAAACTAACCATGAGCCAGCAATGTGCCGTGTGGCCAGCAGGTCAAGGGAGGTTCTGCTCCCCGTCTACTCTGCCCTGGTGAGACCTCATCTGGAGTCCTGTGTCCAGTTCTGGGCTCCTCAGCTCAAGAGGGACAGAGAACTTCTGGAGAGAGTCCAGTGCAGGGCCATCAAGATGATCAAGGGACTGGAGTATCTTTCATATGAGGAAAGGCTGCAGGAACTGGGGCTGTTTAGTCTGGAGGAGACTGAGGGGAGATCTTATTAATATTTACGAATATGTAAATGGTGGATGGCAGGAAGTTGGGGCATCACATTTTACTGTTTTATCTAATGACAGGACAAGGAGTAATGGAAAGAAGTTGGAACACAAAAATTTCCACTTAAACATAAGGAAGAACTATTTCATTGTGGGGGTGATGGAGTCCTGGCACAGGCTGCCCAGGGAGGGTGTGGAGACTCCTTCTCTTCAAAACCCACCTGGATGCCTTCCTGTGTGACCTCATCTAACTGGACCTGCTTCTACAGGCAGGTTAGACTAGATGATCTCTAAAGGTCCCTTTCAACCCCTACCATTCTATGATTCTAATTCAGTATCTCCACAGAACTTCCCAATATTCTGCCTCTACTAATGGAAACATCATTTAGGGAAGCAGACATATGAAAGTTGTAATAAAATCCAGCGTCTCATCTGGATGGAGATCAGTGACAAGTGCTGTCCTCAGCGGTCTGTATTGGGACCATGACTGTATAGTATCTTCCTCAACAACACAGTGGGATTGAGTCCACCCTGAGCAAGCTAGCAGATGACACCAAGCAGAAAGATTCTTTAATCTTTCACTAATAATTCTGTAACATAATTAATCTTGAATATTTTTGTCTATACTAGCCCAAAAAAATACAATCAATAACTCTCGAAAACAAGTCCAGGCATAAACAGTAAAAATTGCAGTCCGGGCATAAACAGCTATTTTTTCCTAGAGCACTACTGTTTGGCCCAATACAGTAAGTACTTAGATTTAGTTAAGACTTCTTTTACTCAAGTCCAAAAGCTAACACATACACTTACAATGTTACATCAGTTTAAGAAACCACTACAATTTCTCACTTGGAAGATAAGGCCTCTTGCTGCCCAGTATTTGGGAGACTAACAAAAAGGTGCCGAGAGGCAGACGGATCTCTTTTGTTCTAGCTACATAATTCATAAAGTTACTCCTTTGTGTTAGTTTCTGTCTCCTTGCTAAATTTGAGTGATTAAGAATTTGGTATTTTTAAGTCCAATTTTAACTTCCAGTTTCTTTTCATAACTTTTAATAGGAGATGTCTACTAGTAGAAAAAGGTAACAAGGCTACAGAGGGACTATGTGCTCTTTTGTTTTAATTGGTTTAACAGCCTGAATTTCCCGAGTTTCTTCAGTACGCTTGTGATGACTATTAGAGCTTAGTTCCTTTCACACTACCCGATAAAGGAGCGTGGAGGAGAAGAAATGTTTATACACACCCACAGACACCTCCTTAACATATTAATCAAAATTCACTGAATGACTACATCTTCTATGCAGACTGAGAAAATTGTCTTTCCAGCAGGGCATCTCCTTGCACATATCTAACTAGTGAGACTTTGACTTGGCTACAGAGATCTCAACAGTCACTTCTTTGGGTTTCTTTCCCTCTCAGGCACTGGAGAAAATGAACCCTAATGACTGGGTTAAGGATCAGTTGATCAATCTAGATGTACATAAATCCATGAGCCCTGATGGAATGCACTCACAGATGCTGAGGGAGCAGGCTGCTAGACCACTGGTGCTAGACCACTTCCATTATCTTTAGTAAGTCATGGAGAACAGGAGAGGTGTCTGAGGACTGGAGGAAAGCAAATGTCACTCCAGTCTTCAAAAAGAGCAAAGAGGAAGAGCTGGGTAACTACAGACCAGTCAGCCTCACCTCCATCCCTGGAAAGGTGATAGAATGTCTTATCCTGGGTGCTGTCTCCAGACATATAAAGGAGGAGTCATTAGGAGCAGTCAACATGGTTTTACCAAAGGGAAGTCATGTTTGACCAACCTGATAGCCTGTTATGAAGATGTAACCAGGTGGATAGATGGTGGTAATGCTGTGGATGTGGTTTATCTCGATTTCAGTACAGCATTTGACACTACTTCCCACAGCATCCTCACAGCAAGACTGAGAAGGTGTGGGCTGGATGATCAGGTAGGGAGGTGGATTGTTAACTGGCTGAAGGAAAGAAGGCAGAGAGCTGTGACCAATGGGGCAGGGTCTAGTTGGAGGCCTGTGTCTAGTGAAGTCCCTCAGGGGTTGGTGCTGGGACCAGTACTGTTCAATATATTCATTAATGAGCTTGATGAGGGAACAGAGGGCATTGTCAGCAAGTTTGCTGATGATACTAAACTGGAGGGAGTGGCTGACACATCAGAAGGTTGTGCTGCCATTCAATGAGACTTTGATAGACTGGAGGGCTGGGTAGGGAGAAATCTAATGAAATTCAATAAGGGCAACTGTAGAGTGTTGCATCTGTGAAAGAATAATCCCATGTACCAGTACAGGTTGGGGAGTGAACTCTTAGAGAGTAGTGTAGGGGAAAGAGACCTGGGAGTCCTGGTGGACAGCAGGATGAGCATGAGGCAGCAATGTGCCCTCATGGCCAAGAAGGTCAATGGCATCCTGGGGTGTATTAGAAGGGCTGTGGGCAGTAGGTTGAGAGAGGTTCTTCTCCCCCTGTACTCTGCCCTTGTGAGATCACATCTGGAATATTGTGTCCAGTTCTGGGCCCCTCAGTTCAAGAAGGACAGGGAGCTGCTGGAGAGAGTTCAGCACAGGGCCACAAAGATGATGAAGGGAGTGGAGCATCTCCCTTATGATGAAAGGCTGAGGGAGCTGGAGCTCTTCAGCTTGGAAGAGACTTAGGGGTGATCTTATTAATTTTTACAAATATGTAAAGGATGGATGTCAGGAGGATGAAGCCAGACTGTTCTCAATGATGTCCAGTGATAGGACAAGGGCCAATGGGTACAAGCTGGAACATCAGAAGTTCCAAAGAAACACAAGGAAAAGCTTCTTCACTGTGAGGGTGATGGAGCACTGGAACGGGCTGCCCAAATAGGTTGTTGAGTCTCCTTCTCTGGTGACACTGAAAACCCACCTGGATGAGTTCCTGTGTGACCTACTCTAGGAGGTCCTGCTCTGGCAGGGAGGTTGGACTGGATGATCTTTCGAGGTCTCTTCTAGACCTTGAGATTCTGTGATTCTGTGACTACTAAACATGTTGGCAAACTGATAAACATTTTTAACTTTACCTTTCATATTCCTTATAACTGAGAGCCATTCTTAAGCTATTTGTCGTGCCTACTTCATGTCTCAATGTCATGATGTTCAATGAAAGGAGGAAGAGAGGGGAGACAGATGAGAAGACAACCTCCCAGCAACAGTCCCCAGTTAAGCAGGACTACATAAAACCTTGAACTGCTTCACAGCAATGCACATCCTTGAGAGATGAACAAAAGCTCTGCCTTCCTCCCAGCTACACATTCTTACTGATTATTTTGCAACATGTGTGGGGCATGAAGCCATCTGTGCTATTTTAATGGCAGCACATTAATCCAATTAAAACTGAACCCAAACCACCAAAACAAGTGCTTTTCTGGTGTTTCAGTTGGTTTGGTTTTGCGTTGCTGTTACAGGGTTTTTTTCTGGTTTTTTGTTTGGGTTTTTTTTTGGTTTTTTTTTTTTTTTTAAACAGTGACTTTAGTTGATTGAGAGTATTAAACGTATGCCAGGAACAGGAATGGGGTAGGACAACGTCTGGGAACAAAGCCTGAATAGAAAAATGCCTCTTTGCAGAGGTTCCAAAGAAACACAAGGAAAAACTTCTTCTCTGTGAAGGTGACAGACCACTGGAACAGGCTGCTCTGATGGGTTGTGGAATCTCCTCTGGAGACATTCAAAACCCACCTGTATGAGTTCCTGTGTGACCTACTCTAGGTGGCCCTGTTCTGGCAGGGGCATTGGAATAGATGATTTTTTGAGGTCCCACTCAACTCTTAAGATTGTATGAATACAAATCACTATGTAATATTACAGATGACTAAGTTACTCTAGATAGCATTCCACACTACTGAAACACAATATGATAAGGAATTGAAGAATTTGTTTCAAATGGTCTTTTCAATTTGGAATCTGTTCCACATAAGTTTTGTCAATTTTTTTCTAACCTATAATTTTCTTTATTCCTAAGAATTAGATAGCTTTTACAGTCTTCCGAATCTGTAACTCAACAATGATTTGTTCTCAGTTTTTAGTTAGTTTCAAAAGGCAACTTGTGTCTTTTGAAAGTTTGATTTAACTTTTCTTCGTCCATGGGCACTGCTCATGCTGACAGTGGAATACTAAAAAAACCACATACAGGAGTTGACCTTATGAACAGTCTATTTTTCATATGGAACACTCAGAAAGTTCTCACTAAAATAACATTTATGTTTTCAAACTACAGTCATCAGCACAAATAAAGGTTTTTATTAGCCAAACATAAGCTAGTTAAGCTGTAAAAGTATCTAGATAATAACAAATATTTACTATATACCAGAACAAGAAAACACAAATGAGGATAAACAGTTGAGCTCATGAGCTTCTTTCCTCATCTATATTCTTTCTTTATAGATTAAAAAAAAAAAAAAGTAATAATTGTGGTTCTTCAGGAACAAAAAAGCCAGATAGAAATGTAAACAGAACTTCAACTAAAACCTCTGCAGGTGTCAACAGGAAGTTTGCACACACCACAAATGCCACAAGAGCCCTAGCAGAGCAAGCCTGAAGGCAAAAAGGTTCAATCAAGGGAGGCTGTTCCAAACATAATTTGAACAAGCAATTTTCAATGACAGCACTAGTCTAGTTACTCACTTTTTTCTGCTCCAACTATCCCCACCATAACAACCGAACAAGAATTCGCATAGTTTCCCATCAAAATTACACCAATTAAACTAAATTACAAGAGGAAGGAAGGAAGGAAAAGCCCAATTTCCCAGTCAAGTTTGGAGGGTTTACAGATTAAAGAGATGAAAGTCAAATCAGGGGTAGAAAAGTCAAATCAGCCACCAGTAGCACCAGACGTATCTCCAAACTTAGATACCTAAAAAGAGATAACTATAATACTCAGTCTCAGCAAGATTATTTCCTTGGTAGTCAGCAGAAAGGTAGCTTCAGAATGCCTAAGCAGCTCCAGTGGTTAGTAACCTGCTTAAGACGACTCTACCGTTGACAAGACAGCTAGTAACTACCAAACAGAACCACATGTGAGCTCTTAAACAACACCGGCTCCCAGATCAGACTTAGGGTAGCACACTATATAAGGGCCATCCACTTAACATGCAGAACCAAGACAACCCCTCCCAGGAGGAAGGTGTCTGAGTATTGAGGTTCTTAGATTTTACCATGGTGCAGGTGATGCAGCTGCTCTGCGGGAGCTCAGCTTTGAAGCACGAACACAGAAAGCTGAGCACCCAGATCCCCTGCCTTTTATCTCCCTGATAGAATGAAAACACTTCAGAGAACATAATAATCACCAGGACCACAGAAGAGCCTGAAAAGACATATGATACGTTCTTCCAATCATACTAGAGAAGCAGGGTCCACACTCAGCCCAGAACTCAAGGGTTATGAAGCCTGAGAGAATACACCTGACTTAGCAGTTTCACCTTTTCCCCAACAGAAGTAAAATGTTTAGGTCTTTGCAAAAGTTATTTCTGACTTTAATGCTTTTTATAGTGTTCAGTGTACTGGCCAAATTTGGAGCCAAAACCAAAACAATACTCCTTGCTTTCCCAAGCATTTTGATATGGCAATTAGTTGAATGTAAATAGTAAGAAATTTAAGGCACTACATGAATACATGCTTTAATGCATTTTAGAATTGCTGAAAAAATTTTCTCAACTATTTTCTTGGACATAAGGAATATCAGTTCAGAGATAACCCTCTTCAGGCAAGGAGGACTGGAGTAAGAAAGCATTTAGAGAGAATGTCATGGTTGCAGCCACTGAAAATTTGTATCAACAAAAACTTCCCTTTGCAAGATGAAGATAAATGCTTGGGAAAACAACACGGCTAGGCAACAGTAACATAAATCAACATTAGTTAACAACTATCTGCTGGAGAAGTGGAGTTTCAAGAAAAAGATTTGATCTATGGAAAGGAGCAAGAGAATAAACTACATTCTTCACAGTAAAACAAGTAAATACAATCTGCAAGAAATGTCAACACCTCAGGATACACAAGAATAATAGACACTCCATCCCTCGTAACTAACTTCCATTTGTATTCTTTACTGCTGCTCATTGTCACAACCAAATACAACTATTAAAGGAGTGAAGTGTGGTATTCCACTACATAGCTAATTTCTGTCAGCTGATGTAACAATTGTCTGTAATAGATACCCATAATTAAGGGGTGCAATCAGAAAAGAGCTAAGGTTCCCCAGAAATACTTATTTGTACAAATTCCACATGCAACATTTACATAAGCTATGGAAACAAACTCTAGACCTCCTTCAAGCAAAAGTCTATGACACAGCAGCAAAAAGCTACCATGGTAACATCTGATTGCTAGGAATAATTGCATTTCATAAAACAATTCCAAAATGGATTTCAAAATCTGATGCCTAATTATCATCTTCCCCACTGGGAATGCAGGATTATTTGATAGCAATTACTCACAATTAGAGAGTGCCACAAGTCTGTTGTGAACAAAATTTCACCCAGTGACCTGTGCACCGGACTTCAGGTCACAACAAAATGTAATGGGAGAGAGTTGGGAAAGGAGTGTAAGATAGGGAGTGTCCATCTCAAACAAAGAAATAAACAAGATGATAATAATAATAATAGAATAATTTAAAATTAACATTACATTTTCAAATTAAACACTTCTGCTTTTGAATTGTGAGCCCATGAATGTCTCCTTGCTATCACCACTATAAATACTGTAAGGATTAATCATATTACCTTTATTATTTGTAGCTGAACTCCTTCGTCTGTTTGAGGGCCTTGAAAACAGCCACATATTGTCTCAATAATTCTATCAATTAATTTTTTGCCTGGAGTTGTACTGTCTGGAGCATTCCCTGTCAAGTGCCCATATGCTATAAGTTTCTGGTGAGAAGAAAAAAACTCAAATAAATAAGAGTTTAAAAAGTAAGTCAGCTTTTCATGATACTAAATAAATTCATTTGTTATTTGTTATTTGTATTTGCAGAAAATAATTAAAACGAGTCTCATAAAACATCAAGGATTTTTTATTTCAAATATCTTCCTGATTTACTCAATTTTCACTAAGGAACTGTAATAAGGTTTGTCAGCAAGCTTAACATCAAAGCTTTTGTTCATCAAGTAACAATGTCTTAAAGAGGATTCTAAAAATTAACTCACATCATATAAGTCTTCATATGTAGTCAGTACACCAATGTTTTTTATACCAGATAAACCACCTGCAAATATTGTCTCTTAAAGCTACTAGCTAGGCTTCTGTTTTCACGTGTTTTATTATTCCTTTTCCTCTCTAGGTCTTCAATACTTTGAATTTAAATTTATTACAAAATGAGCAAAATCTTTCACAAGTATTTGTAAATCTCCATGGCCCATCTACCTAGAAATACACATGGCAGCAAAGTATCATAGGTTGCCAGCCTGCCAGGCACTCATGTGCCTGTTAATATGTAAGTTCATCATCAGACTACTCAGGAGAAGCAAATGGCTGAATTCCATGCTGTAAAAGGTTTTGAAAATATTTCAGGAGCTTCAGTGTTCTGAGAGACCAGGCATCTCAAATTGAAAATGTTTTACTCGTAATTATAAATAGCACAAAATGAATTTCATAATGCTGTACTTGCTGTTAGTTCAGCACATAAATATACATGTGAAACTTGGTAGCTGTACATTAACATAATAAACTGATCCAAACATGTAACTGTGGTAATACATAGATATATATAATAATTACTAACAATAATATAATTATTATATAGCAATGATTAATAATGTAACTATCATGAGTAATTATATTATTAACACATACATGCACTAAATACTAAATAAGACGTACATCTGCTTTCCATGAGAAATACATTCAATGTGGCTTTGTGCACACCACAGTAAAATAATAGAAAAACAACGATATAATTTGTTACATAAAACTGTATAAGAATTTTGCAGTTAACAGTTAAAGCTCATCTTCATACCAACCTGTAAACAATCTAGAGATGTACTGACAATCCTGGGGCACTTTGACTGGCATGCCAATTCAAATGGTAGGAAGTATTTGTCCGCTTCAATGAAGCTTGTCTTTGATTTCACAGGTGGAAGAGTGCTTGAACCAGGCTTTGCTTCTCCATGAGGGGGACTAAACAGAATGATTGTATTAGAATGATGTGATCACGCAAATAATTCTCATCATGACAATGCTTACAAATACAATATCAAGAAAATTAACATTAGTGAAGAGTACTGAGTAAACTGAACAGTTAATACGGTCATAGAAATATTCTTAACAGCTTTTATACTTCATATGTGTCTCACAGATCAGGCAAACTGACTCATTTGCACATTAAGTGGATATTCAGTGGTTTAAAGGCGTAAAGACTTGTTTCCTCTGAAATTAGGAAAAGACTCTCCTTAGTGAGAGCAGACAGGAAGATGGGAAATCTATTTCTACTATTTCCCCATTAATGGTAACTCTGAATTAAGTCCAGTCTGTTACTACTAGAACAGACAAAAATACAACTTGCCAAAATTTTAATGTCCCTAAAAGTTAAGAACTACTCAACTACTGTATTATGATACAAGTTTGGTTCTGTGCTTTAGAGAAAGTACATGTATTTTGGAGATTAAATTGTGTCTGAATTTCGATACTAGACAAACTTGGGGGGGGGGGGGGGGGGGGGGGGGGGAAGAAAAAACCTAAACAAAACCAACCAAACCCACTAATGAGAAAAAAAACTCAACCAAACAAAACTTGGCTCTATCAGATGACACCATGGAATTTAAAAGTTCAGTGGTTACCAACGTATCTCATGTATCTGAAATGACTGTACAAAATTCGAGCAAAGTATTATATGTTGAAGTCTTATTGCTTACAGCACCTTTAGAAAGGGCATACTCATCAACACTTAACTAAAACGGACAATTAAGAATAGCTTCTTTTTTTTTTTAACTTGTGTAAATCACAGAATAGCTCATTACCTTTATACAAAGCATTCCTGTCTTTTTTTTTTTTTTTGCACACACATGTATCTTTATGTAAAATGTACACTGTCTTACATAGATTTGATAACCGGTATAAAAAAAAGCATAACTTCATATTCTGTGGTGAAGGATTACAAAACTCTTGCTGTAATTCAGGATACAGCTTTAAAGAACAAGTAATTTCAAATCCAGGCCCTATGTGTTTGTTGCAAATTAAATCAAGTGCTTTGAGGAATGCAAGTGGTTAAAAAAGGTGCATTTCTCATGTTGCTGAAGTAAAAGAATGAGCTCATAAGAGTTCGCTGTAAATTCAAACAATGAATGCAATTCCATGCATGATGGAGAGAGTCTTAAGCTAACAGTATGAGAAATCACTGAAGTCAGTTTTTCAAGGAGCAAGCTCAATTGTCCTTGAGAAAATGATCAGTACCACATTCAAACAGCCCTCCTTGTTTAGGCTGCTTAAAAAGAGCAACTAAATTCTAAGTCTTAATAGTGAATAATTAGTGTCACGATTCTGCTTTCTACTGAAAAAAATATCTTAGGAAGTCTTAAGGATTTATGCCTATATATCCTCTTCCTGAAAAAAGGGCAAGGCTTTGTTCTTCTGTTGGATGGGCAACTTTATTACCCAATATTGTTTTGCAGGACACAGGGCTCTTTTGGACAAAAGTCAAACCAGGTAAGTTGCAGAGGAAGTACATGATTTGTCCATATGTTTAAACATTTCTGAAAATCCTATAAAAGCTTCTCTCTGAAGAACAGAAGAGTTGTATATCTTTCTCATGTCTTATTCATGTAGTGATTTTATCTATGCAAATGATTAAAATTAGGTTAAAAGAACACTCCAGAAATAAAACAAAAAATTTTCATAAACAATGATGTGATTCTGAAAATTATGAACCTATGCAACAACAAGCTACTCTAAAAGCCTGAAACATCTCTTAGTGGAAAGTTACTTAAAAAGGCCCAAAATAATAAATACGGAAGATGATGCTCCATTTGTCTCTGGAAAGGTAAGTTCATCACCTTGCTGATGATGGAAGGGAAGGGGATAGCAGGGAGAGGGGTAAAGAAAAACTCAAAAGGTCTTAATCTCAGTGAAGAAATTACTTCAGCTGCGTTCTTTTTTCAGCACACTCTGAAACCAGAAACTGTCTCCAACAGAAGTTTCTTCCACCAAGGGGCCAAGCACAGGAACTATGAAACATGCTGGTAATTACATATCAGCCATAGAAACAGGCTAATGTATGTATCAACAGATTTTTAAAATTATTTTTGCAGCATTTGCTGTGTAAGAGTCACATAAATCAGCTTGTCCTTTCCTATTTCATTCCCCTCCACACCACTACCAAATGTCAGTTCTGCTTAAAAAAATTACATAACAAAATAAAAGAAGCAGGGTTCCATGAAAAATTTCTGGAGAGTATAAATTACTTCTTTTTCAATGCATTACAGGTTAACTGTTGAGATCAGTTTCCTTGAATAAGGACTGGAAAAATTTAAAGAATTTTCATTAGAAGTCTCTTGTTAGGATATTACAATCTCAATTACAGATATTAGAAACTGAAAATCACTTGATAAACTAAGATTTCTATATTCTGAGGCCTAGAAAATTGTATTTTCTACTGTATATAAAAAATTTTACTCTACAGTAATTGGGCAAATTCATCCATGGTTTCCAAGTTTAGCAATGTCTTCATAGCAGCAAAAGGCTGCTGTCAAAATAAAGACCACAATGAAGAAATCAAAATCTATCTAGAAAAAGTAGATGGGCAGGTAAGACACACACATTATGCCTAAAAAAACTACAGAATGTTTTGGTTTTGATGGGACCTTAAAGATCATCTAGTTCCAATGCCTTTGCCATGGGCTGGGACACTTTCCACTAGTCCAGGCTGCTCAAAACCCCATACAGCATGGCCTTGAACACTTCAGGAATAAGATATCCACAGTCTATCTGGGAAACCCATTCCAGTGCCTCATAAACCTTACAGTGAAGAATTTCTGCCTAATATCTAATCTAAGTCTACTCTTTCTGTTTCAAATCACTACTCCTTGTCTGGTAGTGCCCTTGTAAAAAGTCCCTCTCTGGCTTTTTCGTCAGACTTCTTTAAGTATTGGAAAGAAAAACAACTTCAGGTATCAATAGGACAGAATTTAAGCACCAAAAGTTCAGAAATGGCTGAACCATTCTTGTATAAATCATTTTAATTCAGTGCTCTCATTAGTTAGCATGCTATTTAGCTACAGGATCAGATGTCCCTTTTTCTTATTCAGTGCCTAGAGCAAATATCCCTCACTGAATTTATAATGTTAGGCTTTTTTTTCTTATCATGTTTCACAATGTGAACTTTTGCTTTATTTATACTACTGTAAGTTAAATAGATTCTGAAACCACACTATTACTTTCTGTTTAAGACTGTCCTGTAGTCCTTGGTACAAGATTTCCTGAAGACTACACAAATATTAAATTTATTTTTACAACCTTACTATGAGCTGATGGTACTGACTTTATTTCGTTGGTGGAAAGTGAAGCATGGTGACTCAGTCGGATACACTCACTAATTTTTATGTGCCTAATTTGATAAGCTGCAAGACTAAATTCTTCAGTATAGTTGATATTAAACTGTCTTTCATCACTTCTGAGGCAAATTCCCACTGGTTTTCTCTCCAGATAGAAACCAAACCCAAAACTTGTAGATATCAGACGAAATACCCAGGGAAGAAAGAAATCAACAGCCACCAATTGTGACAGCTGTGGTTTAAATTCTTTGCCTAAACCACAAATTCAGTTACAGGGCAGAATGTAGGTCCCCCAAGCACCTCTTATCTGCTTAGGTCATAAGAATACTTTCATTATCAGTGTCACCCACTGAACCAATTCTTTACCACACAGCCCTGACTCATCGTTAGTGATGTACACTCAATGAGGAAGCAGATCCTGTGGGACATGTAATTCAATACTAATAACAGATTACAGATCTTACCAACACTTCAAAATATACTTGTAGATAGCAGAAGAGTGCTCTATGTCAGCTTTGGCTTTGACCTTCACTTATGGAGGATTTGCCTCCAGAAGTCTATACCTATTCCCTAAAAAGGTCCTTTCCAGATGCCAGATAGAATCTTCTTTCAAATTACACTAGTTTTCTCCACCTACTCCCACTTCCTCATCCCAACACCCTCCCCTTGCTCACTCCTAGCTCAAATCTTTTATTTGCAGTGTAGGCTGTTCCCCCTCCTCTGAACCCATTCAAGAGCCTTTTATGCTCAGGCCCCTCCACCAATACTTAATTTCTGTGCCACTCATGAAGACCTTTTCTAACCCTGATCCCTATTCCTACAGGAAGGCCTGCTCTCTCTAAGCTACCCTCTACTCCCAGGCCCTATGCCTTGCAACGTAACAGCCAGTCACAGAAGCTGCACTTTCAGCATATTTCCAGATACCACCAACCTTAGAAAATACATTGAAAATCCTTTGCAGAAAGAGCCTGTAGTCCCAACGCAGAATAAGAACGGTACACATTTTAAAAAGTGAAAAAAGCACCATAACCCAGTACAATGAACTATGACATACCTTTGCTTTTCTGTTTCAGCCTTTATTTCCTCTGTAAAATGAAACAAAGGCATAGTTATGAAAATGGTATCATAACCACAAATATAAAATTAAATAACTGAAAATGATTGGAAAGCAAAACTATTTAGGCAAACACTTTAAACCAGAATTAGTTTAAAACAGAAAATATATGTTTATAAGCAGTTTTACCAGTTGCAAACTGCATAAAAAATACTTTACAAAACTATATTAAAAATTTTATACTTAAATTTGCATCCAGTCACACCAGTTGAACATCACATACCTAGGAAGTTTACAGCTCATGTACATAGCAAATATTATTAAAAATATTAAACTATCAATTAAGTTTATGCTGCTTATTAAATCTGGATTATACAGAAAAACAATAAAAAAACACCATTGCTGATTCTTATATGAAACCTTGATGACTAATCATCATCTTAGATTTTAAACAGTGTTAGATACCACAGTAATGACTAGAGGGGATGAAATAAAAGACTGCAGCGCTTCTTTTTCATAGTATTTCAAAATATATTAAAACAGAAGGACTAATAGTTTAATGCTGTTGACAACACAAGTAATCTTTCACAAAACATTTAAAAAGTAATTTTATATTAGTGAAACTCATTTTAGGAAACATCTTAAATTTCAAGAGTACTTTTGCCTGTATTCTCTAGTTACTTCATACACTTAAATCATACCAAATTCCATAAAGACCAAAATTTCCAATGTTGTAGGAATACATTCTTGAAACAAAATGTACAGGACCTCTTATGAATATACATATATCTATGTTTTAAGAAATTGTAGGTCACATAGTCAGCAACATTTCAGAAAAGTATGCCTTCCTGTCAGGTTGTGATGCTTGATCCATTTATTCGCTTGAAAACAAATTCCTGACCAACGGAAAGGAGAAACTTCCACCATCCCTCTCAGCATATTCACATCTTTCATTATTTTACCTCCCACCTTAGCATTCTCACGCAGAAACTCCTCTCCCTGAGATGCTCTGAAGCCTGTCCAACAATCATTACTACCCAATAGCTGAATGGTTTCCAAGTTCTAACCTTCCAACTAAAGCAATAAAACCGAGCAGGTTCTCACCCAACACTCAACTATTTTGAACACAGAATGAAACATAGTAGGTAAGAGAAATCAAAGAGGACCATAATACTCTGCTCACATAGTAATATCATTATAATCACAATAACATATTAGCAAATTTTGCCTGTAAAGTGACACAAGATGACATTAAGAGCAGTGTTATTAAAAAGGTTTCTATGAAACTTGAACTACAAATTTGAATTAGTTTGAGCAACTAAAACTCCTTTAAATCTTATTTTTCATATATATTAATTATTCTTTGTAATTTTATATTAATAATTTAAAAACAGTTACAAAATTTGAACTTATGTCATGCTACCAAACTTTCCTACTGTTTTATATTTAAATTATAATTCAGTATTGTAACCCGTTTTCTGGAATTTAATATGAAGAGAGATTATATTTCATTTCAAAAAATGCAATCAATGTCAACTTCCTGTAACACAGATTTCCATTTATAATTGCATTAGATTTTAACAACTCCAAACAAACATGGTATTTTCTACTTTTAGTTAAGATCCCTTTGGTACAGGAGTAAAGCTATATTGATAACACAAAGATTTGTGTATTTGCAAGTTATTTTATACTTGGCAAGGGGGAAAAAACTCCCCCCAAAACAAATCTAGAAAAAGAATTATTTCAGACTATTGTTATAAATGAAACAACAGAATGTGAAGCTCCACTTCATATGCAACTCTGGCTGCTCTTCTCAGCCAGCACCTTGCCACTGGAACGCCAATCCCTTGAGGCTAACTACTGCCCCCTAGGAAGGTACAAATTGTATAGTTCAACTTGTTCATTATTCAGAATGGAAACAGTTGTAAATATCAATTAAGTGTGAAAACTGTATAAGGAAGTACAAGATGACAGTTCTCAGCTGCCCATCCTCTCCATTTCACCATGAACAACAGCATTTTTCCAGTAAAAAATAGCATGTCCTAAGCACAAAATATTCCTCAGGCATTACTTAAAGCACATGTGACAGCAGGTGAGTGAGTGTTCAGGCACCCTAGTCAACTTTACAAGTTCCAAAACAGTGGTTAAACTGTATGCTTGAGCAAATTTCTTGAGCTGAAAGAACTGCGTGAACAAAGACAGTCCTTGGCAAACAGACAAGCGTAAAATAACATTCAGGAAAAGAAAGATTAGAAGCAGTGGTTCTGCTCTCCATTAACTCATTTTATTCCTGAACTAAACGAATGTATAAAACCCAGCTAGCTGTCATCTTGATGCTACATCAGATTATCTCTGAATTTATTCTCTGCTTTGTAAACCAGAACACTACTTGCAAAGATTACTAAAATAATATTAATAAATCCAGTTGGAGCTGTTTAGAGCCCTCATTGGGCTCCTGATGTTCTAACAAACTATCGCTATTCTTTATTAAAATACTAAAAGAGATTGTCTTCAGAATAGGTCAAAACAATACTTATAAAAAAACAGATTATTTTTTATAATTGAAGGAAGTATACCGCAATTACAAGGAAAAAGCTTATGCAAGTTGTCAATCTAATTAAACGTTACTATCATTTCAAACATCACTACATTAGTCTATTAATATGATAGTATAGATTTTATAACCTTTGTTAAATAAAAAGAAATGTTCCTATAGTGGTCAACAGCAATTATTTTAGTATACTAAAATATTTGAAATGGTAGATAAGCAGATTAGATGATAGTATTACTATGAATGATGTAGACAGCAGAGTTGAACTTTACTTTTACCCTTGAGAACAGAGAAAACTTAATTTCCTTCACTGATTGCTCTGTCTGCTGTCCACACCAAAACACAAGTTAATCACAGTACAATTTCATGGTCATGTAACAGCCACATCCAGTAAGAAGTATATATAAATTCAAGAAGCACTATCAGTAGAAAACCAGATTATAATAGAAGTAGCTAACAATTCTTACACTAGATAAATAATCTGATAAAGAAAGGTGAACCAGAACACTGACTCATCCATTCTTTTAAATAGGAAAAAGTAATCCCTGCAAAACTAAAGATTAGCTAGAAAAGGGAGATGAAGTCAGGCTTGAAAGTGTAGACTATTTCCTTATTTTTCTCTCCATCTCTCCAAAACACACAATCCAAACCACATAGAAGAGAGCCAGAAAAGCTTATCATCTCACCATCACCAGTTACTTTAGAATGGAAGAGTAAGAGATGTAAGATGTTGGAACAGGGAAAGAGTACTGCAACTGCCAGTTTTCCTCTGTGTTATCTGTGACGTAAACACAGAATTACACTATGGAAAATAGCTCAGATTATTCTACAGCACTGAAAGGATGATGCGGTCCTAAAATGGAACAATTTGAGGTTTATTTGGTACTCCTAAATAAAGTGCATAGAAATAGCAAAATAAATCCCTCCTGAACTCTCACATTCACATATAGCTCCAGAAGATGAACTCTTTATAAAACGCCATCACAGAATTAATGGAAATATATATGGTTTCTGCATAGAGAAGACAGAATTATCAGAGATGCATTACCTTGCACTTCTTCAATGCAATGCACCATTTCACAACGCAAGTAAAACATACATTAGACTCAACATTATTTTCCATTTCATCTATCATCATTTCAAAGAAATCTCTGAAAAGGTCTAAGACCTATGTTACACACATGTACTGGTTTTGGATGGTTCTCTTCCTGGTAACTTTTACGGTGCTGTGTTTTGGATTCATGCTGGTAACAAAGGGATGTTTTAGCTTTTGCTGAGCAGTGCTCGCACAGCATCAAGGTCTTTTCTACTCCTCAGTAATAAAAACTTGGAGGGGAGGGAGGGAAGTTTGCTTGCTGTTGCTGAGGACTGACTGGGCATCACTCACCTCGTGGTGAGACACTGGGGTTTTCTTTGCATTATTAGTGCTTCTTGGTTTTGATTTTCTTTCTTGTGTTATCACGTCTGTACCATCCATTCATGTCCTGCCCTTCCATCTCTTTATTTTTCTTATCAACCTGTCTTTATCTTACCTTGAAGTTTTCACATTTTTACCCTTCCAGTTCTCTCCCTGACACCAGTCAGTAAGTGGCTGCATGTGGCTTTGTTGCTGGCTGCAGGGAAATCACAAGAGGCATCCAGAATTCCATTCTCACTCCTCCAATTTTAACTTACTATTTCAGTATGTCATTTGAACATTTTTCTTTACCCTCTTCAAACTGCTCATAGTTTCCAGTATGAAAAAACTCAAACCAGCTTCATTCTCTTTTTCTCCCTTTAACAGCTTAGAATCAGCTTATCTCATTTGCAGCTATACAATTAACAAGTCTCTCTGTAATGACAGTGGCTAATGCTTAATCGGCAAGGTCAAAATGGGCCAAGTAGGTCATGCAGCTGCCTTAACTGGTCTATAATGCTGATCAGCCTCCATCTTAGAACTAATTCACTGTTTACTCTGTTAATCCAATTCAAAGGGTGTTTTAAACTTTAACTACACTGAAGGTTATCTTTAAATGCCATTTGACATTTGTTTATGACTGGATTATTCCCTTGGTTCGTACATCAACATATTCTCCTACATGTGAAATAGACTCTTTCCTCTAGGTTATATTTCCTCGCTTACCTAAAAATGCCATAAAACCATGTAAAGTATAAATATTCTATGGTTATATTTTGTGAGAAGTCAAGGCTAACATTCTCACCAAGTAAGGGATAACTAAACGGCTACCTTCAGGAATGGTACACACAGCTAAACTCTATGGGATCAGCCCAACATCAAATTGCATGTTAGATTACAGAGAACTTGCTACTGGGACAAAGCCAAACTACTTACCATAAAATGGGAAAATACTTTACAAGTTCATTACCAAGTATGATCTTAGGAAAACCTCACACACTTAAAAGTGTTTCATAAATATCTCATATTATATTTGGTCATTCTTGCAACAGAAATGTATTAAAAATCAAGAACATACTGCATTCCAACAATAAGATATTCCAAACAACTGACATTGCTTGCCAGAAAAGAATGTGCATGTCTCAATTCTACAAAGATTGGCATATCTAAGGAACTAATATTCAGTGTAAATATTGTGATTAACGTTTGTTTACCTAACTGAAAGTAAATATATTGGAATAGAAAACATCCTGCATTTTCATTAGGGGAGGAAGAAAATTGCCTCATAAAAATTGCATCCAAAACAGATATGCCAGCTCCTCTGCTTAGTAGGGGAGAGGAAGAAACAGCTTTTCTTCCACTTATGACTGAAAAAATTTTTTTTCAAATTCTTCTTATTGCCAAAAACAGATGCAGATGAATAAAAAACTATATTAAAACTGAAAAAAGAGTATTAAATGTACAATGAATTCAAGACAGTAAGCAGTGGTATTTTAAATAATTTTAGTCATTCTGGGTAATCAGAAGGTACAATCAGCCAAAGCAGCACAGGATGCAATACTCCAAGGAAACAAGTTAATGCTTGGAGCTCACATTACTTATACTGTAGAAGACTACTGTGAGAAGGAAGCAATTTGAATTCAATTCTTTCAAGTCAAAGCAGTTGGATGAGATTCAAGGAACACAGAGTGAAGAGGAATTTAAATTGTATCAATATTTTTTAAAAAGTGAAATCCTATTAGAACATTAAAGGCTTTTCTGAATTGACTTGGCTTGCTTCCTTCCAAGTATTCTAGTGACTATCTCCAATATCATACACAACACTGTGGCAACCAAAGGATTAAATAAAATCTCAAATTTTTCATCACTAACAATACTGAAACTGTCCTCCTCCATGTGAAGGTACATGGAAACTCTCAAAGACCTAGCAGTCTAAAGGTACCTGTCAATTTAAAACTGCAAGATAAAGTTAACTGCGCTGTAAGCGATAAAAAAACATAAATTTAGTACTTATTTGAAAGGAATTTTAATTCTCTATATTCCCAACAATTAAATAAAATGATTACACATATGGTGATAGTTTAATTAGAAAAAAAAACAAACAAAACAAAAACACCACAAATTGACAATTTGGAAGTCACAGTAGAAAATACACATAAACATGACAGGAATAAAAAAGCCCCCCAAACAGCATCTCTACCGAAGAGAGAAAATTCCAAACAGATCATGCTGAGTAAGTTTTCTGCCAAAAGAGGTTATAAGAACATATTTCTAAATAAAAATCCAAAACTTGATTATTTCCTTAATGTCTGATATCTTTTAGCTTCAAGCAATAAGAAGAAAAAGCACCTTACCTATTCATCTAAAGTAAGGAAGTATTAACATACTAAAGTCAATAATAGACTTTAGAAAAAATCTAAAATAACTAGGTCCAAGTAGTCCAAACAATAGAACTGGAGAAACATTTTCAACTCAAGGTCTGTTACATTCAGAGAATGTTAATCCAGAAAGGATCTCTGTTGGCAACTTCTGCCAAGTTGGTACATCTAAGAAACATCATCATGTTTCTGTGTAAAATACATGCAATATATGCATGCAGTATGTGTAATCTAATCTGGCACTTGCTCTTACCTAAACATTGCTCCTAACGTCTAAAGCCCTCACAGGTCTTCCAGGAAGCTGAGGATTTGCTAAGCAGCACACAATGTCAAATGTACATACCACACAGAAATTTCCCCCACACTTAGAACTGACCACTTTTCTTGCTCTCACAGAATCTGTGTTTCACTACTTCTAAACTCCAAACTACTTCAGTTTCAACATTATTTTCTTGTGCTGAAAAGTTCTTGTGGAGAAGAGTAACCAACAAACTCAGGTTACGGTATCTTCCCCTCCTATTTGACTGTAGTAGTGTAATTAACTTCTAGTAACTTGTAATACATATATCTTCAATGTTAATCCATATATGTAAATAGCAAACAGACAAAAAAAAAAAAAAGCTTCTTAAGAAGTCTCAGCAGTATCTCAAATTAAAGAATAATTAAATAGAAACAATACTGTTACTCGCCCAGACTATCGCATCAGGTTGACTTTCCTAAAACTGTTAACAGTGTATGCAAATTTATTATAGGAAGATATACTGCAACAATCAGTATTTCAGATAGCCTGAAGAAGAAATCACTCACTATGAAAGCTGAAATTGCTCCTTAAATGGAATTCCCCAAATGCATATCACAGTACCGCGTCTACCTGTAAATCCTTTCTCCATCATACCTTCTATGACAATGCAGAGATCTCTCCTTCCCTTCCTCAAACCTTCCTGAACATAATGACTGTATAATAGTAAAAAAATCCTAGTTATGAGCATCCATGAAGAAGCTAACAGTAGCACTAGGCCTTTAAGGGTGCAGTTTCTGTTCTTTGTTTTAATTCAGTAGGCTCTATTAAAGAGAAACGGGATTAGAAGAAATACAGATGCTAGCACAAACACACATGGCATCCAAGTGTACATTCTTCCCATTGTAGAACACCGTGAGTGCCCCTCAAAATTCCTGAGGTGACTTACAGATTTGCTCTTATGTCGGCTGTTATTTGGTGTGATCAATTAAACTTTTGTTCTGATTAATTTCCTCTATCTGCAAGATTACAGTTCACATAGCCATGGCATGGGGATGGAAAAGAGCAAAGCTCAGTGCAGATTTAAGTAAATCAATGCTCTGGTCACCACACAGCACTTATATAATAGGAAGTAATTCTCACAGAGACAAAAAAAAAATCCCACACCCCTAGGAGTGTATTTGAACACTTCCATTTGCTTTCCATTCCAATCTATCATGCTTCTGCAGCTTTAATGCCTGTAAACAAGGAAGATTAACCAGAGATTAATCACACTACTTAAGATGAAGCATTCCAAACAAATATCAGTTATATTTTGAGTCTGACAACTCTTGATGAAATTCTGTGTATGCAGATCCTCCTTGTTGTGCTCTACAAAATCCCAACACTCTCTTATCAACTGAAATACTATGTTATATTGCATTAGTTTAGAAAAACACAGAGCAGCAACCTGTGAAGCATGTAGAGAAGTACTTATGTGTACGTATAAACAAAGTTAAAAACTCAAAGCCGCAAATATAAACTTTGTACAGGTGAGGTGCTTCAACTTTAGGTAACATTAATCCTCTGAAGAGATTGTTGATATAATAAAGGAACATTATATGTTGTTACTTCCCAAGACATATTTTCTGTTAAAGGCTTGCAGCAAGTATTTCTCTATTGTTATATCTGGAATTCAAAAGACAGTATGTCTGACAGTCCTCATTGGTTAAGCAATCTTCTCCCTTATTCTCAGCTTTCTTTTTAGACATTCATACAAAGGTACATCTTCTCCCCACCCCTGCTGACAATATAGTATCATTTGGGAATATGCAATTCTGATGTAAATTCAGAAACAAGAATGCACAATCTGTCTCCACTCAGCCAACCACACTAGCTTCTCCTTCAGCTCATTAGGTATGATATTTTCAAACAGATTTAATAGCAAATCTATCCAAAAGAAACAAGTCTAGTGGTTTCATTCTGCTTAAAATTAATTCAGAATCACTCAATTCTTTGTATGACTAGGTTTTCTGTAATAATTTTTCTACTTCCTAAACCAAGATGAGCTCACTGTCAAGCTGCTTCACTAACTACTTGGGAAGAGAAGTGACGCATATATGTCACACCTTTCCAAGGTTAACAGATTTGCAGTCATTATTAGTAGCATTTATATTCTAATACATGGATGAAAAGCTCATTTTCTACAGCAGTAAATCCCTCTGCTTCTCCTCTATTATATAGGTCTCCATCCTTCATTAAATCTACAGCAAACTCCTACAAACTTGTGCTCTTTCCCCTTAAAGAATTTTCTTAGATAAAAATCAAAGAATGGAAATACACATTATAAGCGCATCTTTAAATAGACTTAATGGAAGAGGATAGCCATGTACACTTATAATAAATCCAGCAGGGTATACCTGTCAAATATGTTGTTCCAGCCTTTTTTGATACTTCCTCCCACTATCCCCATTTATCAGTTTCAGGCTCAGAACTCATGGCACAAATTGCTGAAAATGTGCATTAACATACAAGCAATTTGGCTGCTTACCAAATACATCATCATGGAACCTGATTTTATATATATATATATAAAAAATATTATATATATTATATAATATATTATTTCTCTCTATATATTGAGAGATATATATACTATATATAGAAAGGATCTTGTCTGGAGCTACAGTTTTCCAATAGGCTTTAAGTCAGTCCAACTGAGGGTTCCTCCTATTCTGCATGTGTCTGTGCTAATTTACACACTCCTCACACAACCACTGTCAAGGCACAAAGTTTAAATAGCTTGATAATTTTAGTTTTCATTGGGTCAGCGAGCTATTTCAACTCACTGTAGAGTCGCACGATCACAAGTTGCTACACATCATGTGTATCACATTTCAGGAAGCAAGAACTGGAACAGAACTGCCCATTGCAGTGGATGCCCACAGGTACATTGGCATAAACATACTGCAAAAACATGAAGTTTATCCACCATGTTTTAGCAGTATTAGCATTTTTTGTAACAAAGTAAGTTTTGCAAGGACAGTCACGCTTCTTTACCAGGTGAGGGGAGAAAGCCTACAGCTGTATATTCCTCTTCAACTTAACAATGTGTAGTGTTTTCTGACCCTTCTTTCTCTCGTTCTATGTTAAAATTCCTCTCATTTGTGAAAGTTCTGATTATAGAGGCTACAACTCCAGAATATAAACACAGTAACAGTCATCCAAATAAAAAGGCAGGCAGCATAACATTTTGAAAACTGTTTAAAATAATTCAATCATGTATTTTTATAACTTTTTTTTGTATTTTTTGCTGCTTAAAGAAAGCAAGCAGCATACAGATGCTTGAAAGATGCATAAAAGCATGCAGACAATTGAGTGTCCACTACTGCTGAAGGCTATTGCTGTCCACTAAATGAAGACTACTTGGTAAGAAAAACTGAAAATATTGTTCAATATGTCAAATGGCACAAACTCTTTTGCTACTTAATATTCCTTTCCTCTTGACTGGATCATCTAACTAAATTACTCCACTTCTGATATAAATTTCCAGAAACCTTACAGGTTGAAAAGTGACAAAGCAACACTGCATTAAGAAAGTAAATGTTGATGTTTTTAACTTTAAATTTCAAAGGTTTTTTTAAAAAGTATGGATCAATTCCTTCATATGGTTTTACCATGTGGCTAATGGTAGGATAGGGAAGAAAACAATTGCTTAAGCCAGTACTACTGTTACTGCTAGGGAAATATGGAGTGTTAATTATAACAGACTGGAAACACAGCAAGAACAGAAAATGTAATGCAATGTGGAAACATGAAAATTTGTACTAGGGGAGCCAAGTTATTTCCTTACTAAAGAATATGAGAGCACAAAACAGCACAGACAAACAACCAAATTAAAACAGACCCCCTAGAAGGATCCCATCAGAGGAGATACTACAACTACTCAGGTCAGAATAACTGTAATTTACAGAAAAACAATTTTACCAATTGACTACAATGGTATACAGTATACAGAGCTGTATACAAGAAGGTTCTTACCAGCTGTCTGTCATGAAAATAACATGCTGGACCAAGAAAAGTACTGCAGATCTTTGGAGACAAAAGAAAACCCAACCCAGCTTCTCTGCTTCAGTAATTGGCTTTTCAAATATTCTTGCCAAGAATCATAACTGCATTTAATTAACTCGTAATAAGTTAAAAGAAACTAATTACCAATTATAAATTCCATAAAATAAGGATTATAATCAGTGTCATTCTTTATAGAAGTCAGACTTTATATTTACATCCCCTCCAGCACTGCAGCCCAACATTACAAAACACTCTGAAGTATCTGTAACTCCACTAGACAGAGTTCGGAATCTACTCATTGAATTTTCAAATTTAAGGTGATAGGGGGAAGGTAAGCCTTGAAGGATGATAAAATTTAATGGTCTGAAATAATATGTAACTCCTTCGGTTTCTCTAGCATAGCTTGTGCAAGATAAACAGACTTTGGCCTCTCTTCCCGTTTAACTGGTCAACAGTTTACCCATCAACTGATGGGTAGATTAGTTCCTTCAGAATATGCAAAGATAAAATAGAGTGAAAACTCAGGACACACAGAAATTCTCAACAGTATGCATTGAGAAGAGACTCAACAAATCCAATCCTCTTCTCTATAAATTTTCTCAAGAATTCACTGAGAATCAATATTTCTAATTCAAACGAGAAGCTCATTTGTGTGAATACTGGTTTCAGTCAGCAGAACTGTAAAAGCAGGATTACAAGATACTCTCTGAGCATGGTGAGTTTATATGTCCTCAAAGCCATAAGGAAACGAGTAGCTTGTTTAAGATTGTGAAATGTGTTTGCCTAGTTCTAGAGACAGTGAATCATCATTTGCAACAGCAGCTTCTGAAATGTGGAAAAGCTAAATGCAGTCTCGGTTCTTCTGCTTCAACCTTTGAGAAATTAACTTGGATATAAATCTTTATATTTTTCCCTTGAATATAATATAGCTGTTTCGGAACCACATTTGAAAATAGAAATTTAAGACTACATCTAGATAAAGCCTTTTTGAGAGATACATGTGCACACATATATCCACAGTATCTCTATATCTAACATGATTTTTACTCCCTAGGTCTAATCTATAACTTGAAGTTTTAATTCATCAGAACATAGGAAATATCATAGACATTTGACTAACAGTTTGAATCAGAAGATAGGTCATCACTGAACCTGCAGTTAGAATACTAATACACTTGCAGCCTCTACCATTATTTCAGACATCTGGATGAACTT
The DNA here is from genome assembly GCF_028858725.1 of Colius striatus. Taxonomy (NCBI): domain Eukaryota; kingdom Metazoa; phylum Chordata; class Aves; order Coliiformes; family Coliidae; genus Colius; species Colius striatus. The sequence continues at coordinate 61,776,073 of NC_084762.1, forward strand.
TCACAAAAAAGTACTCAAAACATAGATGATTCTTGTTTATTTTGAGAAGTCAAAACTGAAACTCAGCAATACAGGAGAATTAAAAAAAAAAAAAAAGACATACAATATTTCTGGTGAAATCTACCATATACAAAAGAAGCCTAGCATCATTTTTAAACAAAAGATAAACTTGTGATAACACACATTGTGCCTTTTCATGTAGTCTGGCTTCCCCCCTGCCCCCGCAACAGAGTAGGCTAGTATCTCTCTCTTTTAAAAGTAGAAACTCAAGTACATTCCTCATACTTTGCTTGGAAAAGTGTGAGTTTCTGCCAAAATACAAAGATGATAGAAGTAGAAACAAATTTTGTAGACACAAAATTCAATTTGAAATACCAAAAGCATCTTCAATCAAGTGATTTCCATCTGTCTGAAAAGGCATATCTAAAATTAAATATCTCCAGATAAAAATCCTGTGATTTTCAACTCATGTGAAAGGACACAATGAGCTTCTTTCTCTCTGAAGATCATCTTTAAGTCTGACCTTTAAATCCAAAATAGACAAATATGAACGACCCAACTCAAGAAAACAAAGACCTGATAGTACGAAATTATCTCACACCGCTGCAATAATCACTGTATTCTTCTACCACATCCATCCCTGTAAGAGAAATTTCTGTAGTCTGGTATGCTTCTGCCTATTTATTAACTTTGGTAATATCTAAACAGTGAACAAGCTGCCCACAGAAGTGGTAGAGTCTACTCCATTGGAATTACTCACTATTCTAGTGCTTGACAGAACTCTCAACTTAATCTAAACCCCTGCTTTCAACAGAAAACCTCCAAAGGTCCCATTCAATCTAGATTCCTCTATGACTCAACTCTATGCATTTCCAAAAGACTTCTGTTACACAAAACCACCTTTTCAGCATTTACTTGCAGTCAAATAATGTGATAAATAACAGGAACAAGTCTCTTAAGTATCTTTGAGTAACTCTTAATTAACATTTTAAGTTGTTTTCAGTGACACCTGAAAAAGCATCCTAAACACTCAATATCTACATCTAGAAACATAAAATGCCCATTCGAGGTAACATTTGGTTTGCTATACATGCTGTTCCTATCTGTATGTTTTCATGCATGCTATCCACCTGACCTCTTGTAAGTGCCAGCTGTGAACACACTTGTGTAGCCACCCAGCCAGGAGGTGTGCTTCAGGACTTGCCCAAACATTCTCCACAGTCAGCAGACAGCTGATCAACACAATCACTAGAATATAAGAGATCTTCTATATGTGAATGCCCCTAACTTATGGCATCCTTTAACTGAGTCCTGTTTCAAGAATTTATGCTCCATGAGAAAATCAATGAACTAGTAACAGAAGAAAAGGTGACAGGTATCATGAATTTAAGTCCCAAAGACAGTTTCCCAATTTCTCTTCAGCACCAATACTCTCATATTTTAACAGCAGCATTACAGTTGTAAAGATAAACCAGTTATAAACATAAAATTATGTATTTACATAAACTATGACAGAAACTCAAAGAAAAAAAGACTATATATTTTCACTTATGTATTTAGGTTATTTATGAATCAATTTTTTTAAGGCCTAAGTAAATATAAACTGGAAAAATCAAGCTGCAGCATATTTTGCAGCAGTTGAGCTCTCCTGGTGTTAGACAGGCATTCTGTTCTTCCTACTTTAGATCCAACACAGCTTTTTACACCTACATGCAAAGTTTAATTACTGAATTAGCTTATCTTCTGTTCATGATGCCACTCCCAGAACACCAGTATTTTCATCATTTCATGTCATAAGACAGGAACTTGCATGCTGTAGCTCTAATCTATTTAGTTAAGAAAACAATTTTCTTTTTCCTTTGTAGTTAAATATGCATTCTAATACATAAATCAAAATAATAATTAAAAAAAATTGGCATAAACATTTATGAACTTTTGCAGTACCCAGCTCAAAAGCTATCTGATCACAGACTGCAGATGTCATGGAATTAATTGAAAATAAATTTCAAATAAGAGGAACAAAGGCAACTAATCATGCTTGACAGACAATGAATGTTTCATGAGGCATATAAACAGATCAGTGTCCAAAAATTCAAACAAAATTGAACCATCCCTATCCCAGATTTTAAAATGAAGTTCATATAAACTTTAGAACTGGGGAACAAACCCAGAAATCAAACCTAAAACCATCAGACAATACTGGACAAAAAAAGACACAGGAATGGCAATTTTTTCTTAAACTCTTGATATGCAATCTCTATTTTGTGGCCACAAGTAGCCAACAGCAAATGCAGATTATAAAAGTAAATGCAGATTATAAAAGCAGAGCAATAATGCTACAATAATCCCCTCCTACCAGCATCTAGTCATCTCTCCATGACTTATACTCTTTCTGCACAAACACTGTTCCTGAAGGTTTGACAATCCTTGCTAAATTCTCATTTAATAATTTTTTAAACCCACTTAAACTTTTGGGATCAATGTAATTACACGCTGCAGGAGAGATTTTTCTTTTGCTTTACTTTAAATAAGAAGGGCTCTTTACGGGGTCTCCAGATCTGCATTACAAGAAATTATAATGCCTTGTTCTCTCTTCATGCCTAGGCCATTTAGAATCTTACAAACATCCTTTGCATCCACCTTTCTGATTTTTCTCCCCTCCAGGGAGCAAGGGGGCATAGTTTACATGGTCTGTTCTGGAAAACATTCTATGCTTTTGATCATCATTGTTTACTTCCAGAGCATCAATTCTAAGTTCACTCTCTCTGTGGAAGGCAGCAAAGCACAAAACACATGGAATAAATGTGGTAACAGCCACTCACAGTAACTCAAATTCTCCACTACCCTGAACACGGAACTGCTGCTATTATATCAATTGGGCCAGTACAGCACAACTGACAGCTTTAACACACTCTTTTCACTCTTAAGTAGTCTTCTGTCAAACTTTGTCACTTCATCATTCACTTCAAAACACTAAATACCTCTACAGACCTGAAATACCTGTTCAGAAAGCAGAGTATGTACTCCTTGATAGCTCAGTACCTTCAGGAACCTTGGGTGAACAAGAATTAAAGAATTTGCAGTGGTCAAGAAGAAGGGGGGACTGAATTAAAGAAGACATAGAGGTATCATAGCATAGAAGCACCATTTAGCTAGAAAACTGCAAGAATGTATTTGTAACTCTTAGGTATTTGGAATATTTGCTTTACGAAATCCTTAACCTTGTAGAAGTACAAGCTTTACCAAACTGCTAATCTTGTAGAGTCACAAGAGGCCTTCATTGCAGAACATCTAACGCCTATTATTATATAGCAAGAACAGAAAACTTATCTTGGACCAATCAGAGTGAGACAGAACAACTGCTCAAGCCTAGCCTGCAGTTTGGACAAACACCAGGCAGACAAAGAATCACTGAAAGGAGGTGTGACAGAGGTGTAACCTCGGTGGACTAAGGTGGGACAATGGGTGAAACCAATGAAGAAGTGTAATGAATATGCATATCTAGTTTATACAAATAGAAAGTTTTGCTTCAAAGGGTGCACACACTTGGTGGAGCAATCCCTTGTGTGCCCAGCACTGCAATGAAGAATACCTGCTTAACAGTCACATTGGCTGTTGAGTCTTGACTGGCACTTTCTCAGCATCAAATACTGGTTGAGGTTTACTGTAAAATTGGATTACCTTGCACTTATCTACATACTCATTTACTCTGCCTTACACGTTCATTATGGTAAGCTTCCTCTTTGCTAAGTCTGTGCTGATTCTTCCTCACCATAACATGTGCACCCATTCTACTGTCTACCAGCTTTATTCCTTGCTACAGTTCAGACTTGCCAGGCTGAAGTTCTCAAAATTTCTCCATCTCATATACCCTTGGCAATTTTTTTTTTTTTGGTTGGTTTTAGGGAAAGAGAAAGAGCGGGGGGGAAGGGAATAAAAAGATTGACCATACTCAGATTTAGTACCTCCCATTCCTTTGTTAGCAATCAATGATATTTCAGTATTATATGCTCCATTAAACAGTTCAGCAATTTCAGATTAGAAGTCCTTTAGAAACTCCTAATCCTAAAGATTTAATAGGAACTGTGGTTTAAACAACAAATTAGGGTTTTTTTCTGACTCATTCCCAGCAATTCCACTCTAGGAAACTTTCTCAGTTTCCATATACAAGAACACAAATAATGTATTTCGGTCTCCTTCAATATGTTCATATTCCCTAAATGCTTCTGTGATACCATTATCAATTACAAACCATACAGATATGAGTGTGTTTTCTTCTCTGCTATTTGTTCATACTGACTTTATCACAGGCTTTTCATAGGCTTTTATTGATAGCTGGTACACACTTAACTCTGACTGTTCATGTGACGAAGAATCACCATATTGGCTCTAAGCATTTGCTCCCTTCAGAGTGTGCTCAATCCCACATTAACTCTTTTAGAAATTACAAAAACCCACCCTGATCTGTAGTGACTCTCTTTCCTTACTCCTATGAAGCTTAATTTGAGCTTATGTTGAGCACGTAATGAGAACACTCACTACTACAGACCAGCTCTTCAGTTGCTACTTCTTAAACAGATTCCTGTGTAATGCTTGAGAAACACTCAAGAGCTGCTCAATACACCTTAATTGAATGATACCTGTCAAAGCAGCTGATTTATTTACCTAACATGACTAAGCTTTCTGTAAAAATAAACACTCATACTTTCATAATTAATGCTACAGAATTAAAACTTTTCCACAGATTATCAATCCTTGTTCCTGGCCCATTAAAACAGAATCCTCATTTTAAAACCAGGTATTTCAGTTGACCATTTTTAAAGACTTTGGGCAATCATACATAAGCAAGCATACATTTGGTTTTTACATAGTTACCTATTGATTAAACTATTTCTTGAGACATCTCTGTTATTTTCTACTACGTTCTAGTTGTTCATTTGACTGGGTAGTGACAACAGAAGACTGAAATAAACGTTTTACTAATGCTCTGCATTTATTCTGACAAGGACAGGCTGCTGCTACAGAACAAAACCATCATTATGCTTCTGAGATTTGTTTCTGGATCACTTCGCAGTACAAAGAAAAGCTGCATGTCCACTTTATACACAGTCCATCTCTGCAGTAATACCTTGTCATGTAACATGATCCTTCAAACATTCTATTTTTTTCTTAAGATTTTTTTTTCAAGAGAAAGAAACACTTGCGTAGATAGGATGATGCATTCCATACTTTTTGTATTATACACAGTTACTACAAACTACTATTACATACACTTTGAAGTCACTGAAGTTTCACAGTTTTACCTTTTTACTCAAGGTAAGAAAAGCAATTATATCTCTGTTGTTCCCTCCATGAACACAAGCATACAATATATTACTATGATACATATATACAGAACAGATTCATGAAATAAAATCTGGCACATAACAACGATTATTCTAAATCAGGCATTTGAGCACATTTATCTCAAAGCAGGTGTCTATTTTGACTGCTAGAATATTACTTTTTTTAGAATATTAACTTTTTTTAAAATAAATCCATAGTTAAAACTGATTGATGTGTGCAGTTGCCCTTCCTACATTCTGCAAAAGGGAACCTTCACACTCTTCAGTTATCATCCAGATGTGAGCATTTGCTGTACAATTTCAATGCCTATGAGAAGGTTTTGTATACCCTCATGTCCAACAATCAGTAGTACAGTGAATGGTCAAAGACTAGTTACAACTGAGGACAATGAGCTCAGTGTGAAGTTCTAAGAACAACTAGAATAAAACTAAAAGATCCCTTTGTAATATGCAAAAACCTACATGTAATTTTTCAGTTCTATCCCTGCTAACTGCAATTATTTTCTGTCCTCTTGGAAAGAGGTAGTTTAAAAGGTAAATCAGAAGCTGAAAATTACTAAAATTACTTTGTTTCAGACTTAAATACAGGATGCTTGGCAAAAAAACCCCTCAACATACACCCATTAAATAGCCTGCTCACTATAGTAACTTCAAAAGCAATCTGTAAGTAAGGATGAAGAAAAAAAAGCAGCAAAACACATGACACTAAGACTCTGTCCAGTGATAGGACAAGGAGTAATGGACATAAGGAGGAACACAAGAAGTTTAAGGAAAAACTTCTTTACTGTGCAGGAGCCTTGGCACAGGCTGCCCAGGGAGGGTGCGGAGTCTCCTTCTCTGGAGGTTTTCAAAACCTGCATGGACACGTTTCTGTATGACCCGATTTAGGTAGACCTGCTTGAGCAGGAGACTAGACTAGATGATCTTTACAGATCACTTCCTACCCCTACTATTCTGTGATTCAAGCACTAAAACTTTAAAGGTCACACGTTAATCTATAGAAGGTTACAAGTACTATAATTCACCTAATTAAAAAGGTATTATGCCACTTCCATCTTGTCATAGCTCTGAATCATAAGAAAATTATCATCTTCTGAGGTACAAGAAGATTGTCAAGAAACTACAATTTAATGACTGTCTACAAAATTCATCAGTTACATTTGACAGAGAAAAAAAAAAAGATTGAATAACTAAAAACCACAGACTTCAGTCCATGTTTTTTCTATCTCTGTGGTATGGATCCCACCTCCCAAAGATTGCAACAATATCAACTTTGTAATTTTTACTAAAAAATGTCTGTTTTTAAGAGAAAATTTTAACTTTAAATCAGAAGTCCTGATGTGAGATCATTGAAATTAAGCCTTCCAATTGCTATTACAGTCCTGATTTCTTAATTAGCTTCTGCTATAGGAATCAGTTCAGACTAAGATGTTTGAATGAAAACTGGAAGTATTAATATGAGTATTACAGTACTCTGAAAACCCTAGTGTAGCCACCTTCAACACAGCACATAGACATTAGATTAGTAATACAATAAAGCCTTTATTTTCTATCAGCTATTTTTTATTTACGACTATTTTTTTTTTAAGTTCAGACTGCTTAAATTAAGACAACTATTCATATGACAACTATTCTTTTTTTTCTCAGATGCTGATCAGAAGGCAAGTGGAAAAACTCTCCATCCATGTTGCACATTGTGTTCCAAGGAAGTTCTTCTTTTACCATTGCTTAATCCAGTATTTACTGGATCTATAGTTCATCATAAACTACTATACAGAACTGTACTTGGATTGGCTTTTGTATCTATATACCATTTGTATTTACCACTAATTACTTACACTTTCGATTGCACTGAGATTGTGCCCCTCCTCCCTGCTCTTAAAGAGTGTTTTAGAGCATGTGATTACATAAATGCTCTTATAAACTACAACAGCCAGTCAGAGAACTTTCAAAATCACCCTCTTTTTTCTAAAACAATACTCGGTCTTTCTAACTATTTGTTGTTATCAAAATAATGGAAGTTCCTTCATATTTCAGAAGGCAGCATATAATTCTGTGACTATTTCTAGGCAATCCATTCGTGATCAAATGCGAATATAAATATCTTCCACAGCAGCTAGTGCTCATCAGGCACCTTAATCTGTGCTACTCAGAGAATTACTATTATTACTACTACTAATAATACACTGGTATATAAAACTATCTTGGCCATTTGTTTCCCTGCAGAGGCAGAAATCTTTCCCATCAAAGTTTAAGCTATGAATCATTAGTGTATGTACCGCTACAGGTACAAACTGTATATAAAAATAAGTCACTGAATTTACTCATATCCTTTAAGTTTTATTGATATTGGTAATTAATAGCTAAAGAATCTCGAACTTTTTAAAACAAAATCCTCAAAATCTCACTTTAGTCTTCTCTAAAAAAGAAATTTCAACTCCTTTCTTTCCTTGTCGCTGCATTTCACCCTTAGCCAGTGCTCCTTTCTGGTCTAGTTTATGAGCAGCTTTGGACAGGCAGGAAGGGGGATTTTTGATTTGGAGGAGGAGGTGATGGTGAACACCTGCACAGAAGCACAGAAGAAACAATTACCAAAACAATAAAGGTAGCAAACATCTCTGTGCCATGCCACCTGCCTCAAGTCCATCACTAGAAGGCCTGGAGAGCAACCAAACAGACAGCAGCTTCTTGCTCTCATGTGAAGAAGCAACAACTAAAGAAAGAAGCCCAAGTGCTGTTTTAGCTTCAATGCAAAAGATTATTAATTTGAATGCAGAAGTCTGTTGTGAGCTTAAGAATCCTCTTCTCTTTCTTTTTGCATCTAAGATACAAACCTAAGGCTCCTCCAAACATTGCTAGCCATCACAGTCTATTTTCCCCAGAGTGTTGGAGACATTTTCAGAGAAGAAAACTGTTTCTCTTTACAGCAAAATTTCTAAGTGTTCCAGATCTATTTATACGCATAATTATGCACACAGAATCACACAAAATGAAGTGTCATGTCTTAAATCACAAGTGGAAACCACCTAAGCGTCTCATTTCACTGCAGGTGAAGAAAATTTTAATCATACTTCTCAGGCACTTAGGCAGTGTTTACCCAGCTTTCAAACTTTTATGCAAATGCAGCTGTCCCAGTCTAGCAATTTTACTTACAGCAGTTATAAAGCTCTGTTTTCATTATCCTTAAATGGAAACAAAAGTTAATGTATTCCTATCCACTTTCTCATACAGAGCACAATATCCAGTACAGGGCTCTTACAGACATCATAATCCATTAACCAAATGAAGCAAGTCAAGCTAAGACTCTGCATTTTCCAGCTTTCTTGACTTGAAGAAAAATCCCTGTGATTTTATGCCAGCTGTTGCACTCTCAGTCCATGCAACAGCACTGCCCAGACCTCTATATACACCACTATAACCTCCAAGGTTGCTTGCCAGTTGTGCACAGGTGTGTTAGGTTTACACATAACTGAATAATGCCTTTACAAAAACCACGTTAATCTGAAAGGGCATTTCTATTACTTTATGCTTATTACCTGTATTAAAAGTAGACTGGTTTGTGTCGGTATACCTGTGTTAATTTGTAGCGCGGTTTTAAAATTGAAATATGATAGGGTGCTACCAAAGAAATCACACCAGTGCCACACTACTTATAGCTAAAAAATTTCAAATGTGTAAATTAAATATATCTCATATTATTCAACTGAACAGCTGAGCCCTGTAAAACACTGTTTGACATCTTCAGAAAACACCAATATTTTTATCTCAACTTGAAAGTCTGAAAATATTTCTCTCACAGAATCTTAAGGGTTGGAAGGGACTTTGAGAGATCATCTAGTTCTCTCAAACTGCAAAGCTGCATATTTCAATGTTGAAACACATTGGTCATTCAAACATTCCAGACAATTGAGCATCAATTTTCATTGAAGTTACGAGTCCAATGATTACATCAAGTAAAAATAAAAAGCAGTAAAACACTCCTTTACTGACTAATATCTCCTGACATTAAATATGTACAAACCTAATTATACTTGTCTTTCTAAATGAAGAAGAGGAATAACATTACAAAATCTGTTAATAATAGTACAGCATCAAGTGCTAAAGATGGTGAGAGCAGAATTTGTATTACTAACAGATCATCTTTTTAAACTTATCTCCCTCTGTGTTTAAGAGCAGACACAAAACAGGGCTTAAACACACACTTTTTTTTTCCTGATACAAGAAATACGTGAAAAGAAAAAAAGCTTGAACATCACTGGATAGCTGACATTACCTATTTCAATGAAATCAAGCATTAAATAGCACAACATCAGTAGCTATGTAATCTCATACCACATTAGCTGACAACACACAGAGTACCAGAAATGTTGGCAGGGGGAGGGGCATGGAACAGACACCAAACAAAAACATTTTGAACTGAAATCAACAATTAAAAAAAGCCTACAGCAATCATTCTCTAGATGTCTTAATAAGAGATTCTCTTAGTTTTGGTAAAATTTTAGGTAACCTTTGCGAGTGTCTACACAATTATAAAATAAAAAGCTGGGATAAAAGACAAAATAACCCCACTCAAGCATGACAAAACAGCTAGATAGATAACACAATTAGAATAAAACCTGTTTAGCAGAAAAATTAAATAATACTGGAATAGAACACAAACCACATAACTACAAAACCAGAACCTCAGCCAGTGAAACAGCCAGCCATGTGAGTTTAACAAATTAAGACAGGCGCTACCACTCACTACTTTAGTCAAGTGTAAGTCTACTTTTCATGGTTGGGTTTGTTTGGATTTAAATCTACCTGAGACACTACTAAAAAATTGTGACAATTAAAATTAGTGAGCAGAAAGATGTTGTAGGAATCTAATTAAACATTGCAACCAAATATGTTACTGCTTCAGCATCCTTCACTGCCAAAATACGTTTGTTTGTAACTTAGAGAAAAAATATAAGTATCCACTTCAGAGGATAAACGCCATCAGAAATCAGCAGTGGTGAATCAGCTCAGGAAGTTCCGGTGATGTACCATTCCCGAAGAAGCAAAACAGTTTCTGTAAAATCAGGTGTGACTTTCTTATTAACCAGAAAGAAATTTCCAAAATTGAATCATCCTGTGTGCAGTTTAAGAGAACGGATCCAGTGTGACTGCCTTACACAAACTTCTGAAAAGCATAGCCAGGTGTAAGACACATCTAAAGCAATTTTTGCTGGAATTAAACCACATTTTTTTAAAAGAATGAGTGATATGAAGATATTCAACATCACAGAATAAAACCAGCCCACTGTTTTCCTACCTATGTATAAACAGAAGCAGACTTAATCTTGATTCTTGAGCCATTTTTTTCATTCTCTAATTCACATGGCTCTTAAGCACATCTTATCGATAATCTATGAGGAACAGTTAGTATAACCTCCACATTCTCTACTCAAGCATCAAAATTGTTCTTGACTAGGGCAACACGCTAAGCTCAGATTCCTAAAAACTTCAAGTTCTTTTAAGAGCTCCTGCTTCCCAACTCAAACTTCATCATCTAGTAATATATCCACGTGGAAAACTAAAATGTAAAACTTCAAATTAGCAAATAAAATTAGACCCAGAAACACTCAAAGAAACCCAAGCAAACTCTTCAAATCCAAGAATATCTAACAGCTAATACCATGAATAGAGTAGAAAGAAGCAACATGAAAAATAAGGGAAAAATAACAAAGTTTGTCAGTATTTATAAATGAAAATTTAACCAAACATTTTCCTAACAGTTTGACAGTTTTTACTTCTAATCATGTGCAATTTAGAAGAACATAGGAGTTATAAAAGACTAAAATGTGGGGGAAATGCCTTATCAACCTCAAAACTAAACATGGTAGAAGGCTTGCATTTTTTGCCTTTTTTCATAAACCTTTCTCAAATGCTTACTGACACGCATTTTTGTTCTCACTCACATCACTTATCGGTTACTCCACTACCTTGCCTGGGACAAACATTAGGCCAATACACTAGTAATTACCTAGGTCATACTATTTATCCTTGTAACAACATTGGTGCAATAGCAGCTATGTTCCAGTCCTTTGGAATTTTCTCAGTGTCTTATGATCAATTAGAAATCAATAAGGGACTTCTGCCAAGTACTTCAAACTCTTGGGACTTGACAGGTTTATTTTTAGCAGCTCTTTTACAATTATACTGAAAATAGGAAGCATCATATAACAAGTATCATCTACTTTATCCCTCAAAACAGATATTTTTATTTAATGCTGCCCTGCACACCATTAAGGTATCTATAAAATATATCTATAGGGGGGTGAGGTAGTGTTTGGGGTTTGTTTTTTTCCTAATTTTAAGGTCTGACATTAAGTGTTTTCCACAGAAACGAAAACCACACCAGCTACCATTTGTTCAATTACCCTTGTACAATGGTCTCCTCCTATAAAATCCCACAGAAGTACTTTATGTTTTTCCTGGTAGCTTGGTGATTTTTTTTTTTTTTTAATGTAAGTTAGCGTCTTCTACCATTTACTCATGAAAAAGGTGTGGCAATTAACAACTAGCTATGCACAGAACACTTCTTGGTCTGTATGCGTCTGATTAACAAAACTAGATTTTTGGCTTTCAGACACACACAACAGAGTTCTGCCTTCTCTAATAGATAAAAAATATCGAGCTTCTTACTCAATTCTGTCTAATGAATAGGCAGATACCTTCCTTCTTCAAAACCTGCAGAGCTGTGTTTCCCAAATCACTTCAGCCTCTGATGCTCCACTGACAGTAGCTGACTTTCCCAGACAAAAATATTTTCTCCCTGCACACCACGAACTTCCACATCACAATGAAAAGCTCTCTGGCTGCATGCAGAAAACACCAAACTCCCTTCTCCCTGCCTATTGGTATCACTGATATACGACTGGCTATTGCAGAATTGAATGAGAGTCACATACAAGTTTGCTTGTCTTTCTTCCCAGACTCCTGGCAGCATTTATTTAAAGTACTAACTAATCAGCCACTTGATAAAAACCTCAACGAAGAACTGCTAACTGATAGACTGGTGCCCCAACAGAAGACAAGGCTTCCTTGTGTGCTGCCATTCAGCGGGATCTCGACTGGCTTGAGAGTTGGGCAGAGAGGAACCTCATGAGGTTCAACAAGGACAAGTGTAGAGTCCTGCATGTGGGAAGGAACAACCCCATAACCAGTACAGGCTGGGGGTCGAACTGCTGAAGAGCAGCTCTGCAGAGAGAGACCTGGGAGTCCTGATAGATAATAAACTAAATATGAGCCAGTAATGTGCCCTCATGGCCAAGAAGGCCAATGGCATCCTGGAATGAATCAACAAGAGTGTGGCCAGCAGGTCAAGGGAGGTTCTTCTCCCCCTCTACTTTGCCCTGGTGAGGCCTCATCTGGAGTACTGTGTCCAGTTCTGGGCTCCTCAGCTCAAGAGGGACAGAGAAGTGCTGGAGAGAGTCCAGCGCAGGGCCACCAAAATGATCAGGGGTCTGGAACATCTTTCATACGAGGAAAGGCTGCGAGAACTGGGGCTGTTTAGTCTGGAGAAAAGGAGATTGAGGGGAGATTAACATTTATATATATCTAAAGGGTGGGTGTCAGGAGGTTGGGACATCCCTTTTTCTATAGTAGCTAGTAACAGGACAAGGGGTAATGGGATGAAGTTGGAACACAAAAAGTTCCACTTAAGTATAAGAAAAAACTGTTTCACTGTGAGGGTGAGGGAGCAGTGGCACAGGCTGCCCAGAGGGGTTGTGGAGTCTCCTTCCTTGGAGGTCTTCAAGACCCGCCTGGACATGTTCCTATGAGACCTGACCTAGGTGAACCTGCTTCTGCAGGGGGGTTGGACTAGATGATCTCTAAAGGTCCCTTCCAACCCGAATCCATGATCTAGCTCTTCTTAAGTACATGGCTTCAGCTAGGAGTTTCACCAAGAACAGGGATTGACCAACGCTTCCCTCTCTATAAACACCCACGGGACAAGCGTCCCTGACAACTAAACAAGTTAGGATAGTTAATAGCCCACTATCAAAATACTAGCTCAATACCAATTATTCTCTGAAGGACTCCAGAAAGGTCTTGGAATGTACATCTGATGCCAATGCTCAAACTAATGTAGTTTTTTGTATGTAAAGATGACGCACAAGAACAAGTGACTGCTGTCATCCTGAAAAGAAAAAAAAAAAAAAAAAAAGAAGCGATGTTTAACTGGAGACAAAAACCAAGAGAATAGAGGAAAATATTATAATTACAGGAATAATATACTGGAAGAGGGTACAGAAAAAGATCAACTATAACAAAAAAAACCCCATAAATCAGTTAAGATATTTCATTGTAAGAAACAGATGCACTCTACATACAAGACAACAACTTTTCACTTTAAGCTTCAACATTCAAATTATTGTTCTAAAACATGCAGCAGAACAGAGGTATTTAAAAGCTGCCCTTGTCACAAAGATGTGTTGAAGTCTTTCAAGGTTACATTTTAAAAGATACTGAAAATCAACGTTAAAACCTTGAAAGTATCCAAGGCTTTAATTGAGGACATATTTCAAGACAAAGCCAAAGTTCCATCTAAAATAAACCCATCTTTTTTTTCTTCCAAGACAAAAAGCAAACATTTGATACTCATTCTCCATTAAAATTTTTCCAAACCAATCTATCTTGTCTTCTACAAAAGTGTTTCTCCATGCACCCTGTCAACCATCCCTTTCTCAAGGGAGATAAAAGCTCATCGGCACTGCTATGCCACAGTCAGGAATCGATTGTATTTAAAATAACAAAAATACCTACTATACACAACTTCTCTGAAATCAGCCCCATCAATTCAATAGAAATGGCACTTTACACGTCAAATGCAGAAGTCAACTGGGAAAGTATGTTATCGAGCCATCAAAACATTACTGTTACCAAGCTAAGTTCTACATCTTTGCAAAAGTAGATGAGCTCTTAACCACACCGAAACTCCGCTAGTTAAATCCAAGCTTAGCAAAGCAAGTAAGAGGAGGGAAGGGCAACTGAAACTTAAGGATTATTTTTTCTCTTTAAATATACCTCTTGGTTTGTACTAGTAGAGAAATCTTCATTTACCCTGTTTGCTTACTTCTAAGTGTTTCAGAAAAACAATTACAAGCAGAAAATAAATTCTGTATGGACAATGCTGACTTGTATAATGTGAAATGAACGCCTATAGCACATGCAGACAACAGACAGTTGTCTGATAGTTTCTATTCAGTATAGAAAAGACTCCAAAAATGCTGGGCCTTGGCTTCTAAAGAAAGACTACTTTGATGAAAGGCAGTCTACAGAGAACACCATAATTCAAAATATAAACAGGAATTCAGCTTGTCTAACACTTCTCCAGTAAAACTAATTCCAAAGAAATAACAACGAACATGGTCTACAAAATACATTTTTAACTGTGCTAGTTCTGAAAGTTTTTTTTTCCAATGCCCCCAGCATTTGCAAAAGGTATGTGCATTTCTGTACCGATTGCTAACCTAGTTTAATCATGTTCTGTTATCAGAGTATCTATAGATGCAAAGAACATGAGAAAAATGAAACTAGGGGGGTTAAAAAGACAGAAAAATTCATTCAGGTGAGATTTTCTCAGGTCATTTACAATGCTCAATGGGTAAAGATATAACTGAACCTCCCCACCTCTAGGAGTTCTACTTAAAATGCTACCTGTTTTTAGAAAAACTAAGACTCACCACTTAAATATACCCGGCTACTTCATCATCCTACACATGCATGTGTAATGGTAGCACAAACTGAATGGAGCTGTTACTTGGACATCACTTAAGACCTCCATCATCCAGCAGGACCTTTGCATGACAGATTAAACAATCCAAGGAGCACTGAAGAAAACTCTGACAACTAGACTTCAGCCCTCTTCAGTCACTACTTCCAGAACTCCAAGCAGCACATACACACTCTTCGGTAAAGTACAATCAGTATTATTTTACATGATTTGCAGTTTGGAGTTTTACAGAAGAGCTGTTTGACTCCTGATGTGCAGGAGTGATGTGCAGCCTTTACACAAGTAGGGTATCCTCATTTGCTTGAGCTGGTCCTTCTGTAACCTACCTTTCCAGGTGGACAAATCCACATCCCAGAGTCTGACACAAAGCACCAATGGGTTTTGTTCAGTCTATTGAAAACTTTACATTCATCTGAGAATTTTTTTCCCCCAAGACGTTTTATGGACTATGTACAATGGAAAATGTTTACTGTAAGGCTTCCTAGACTATAATATATGGCAGAAAACCAATAAAGAAACAGCAGTGCAGGGAACTGGCTGGGAAGAGAACCTCTAAATCTAATCTTGCTGTTGGCTTGCTGCCTGATGCTCTCTGTAAGTGGACAATTTTAAAGAGAAACTCATCCCTTACATAAAGAGTAGTTGCTATACAAATAAAAAATAGGAAGTTCTAAATTAGCTATATTTCATTAGGTGACTAGAGAAAGAAATGTTACATTCTTTACATACAAAGAATGTCTTTCAGAAAGGACAATGTCACATGAAAAAAAATACATTGTACCTGGAGTATATAAGCATGTATATATGGATTAAAAACTACCATTTACAAAGCAGAGTTTTAATTTGTTCGCCTATAGTACAGGAATACTGCATTTCTGATATTCTAAATTACAGCTTGTTTCTGATATACTTCAACAGCAGCTTTAAAAAAAAAAAATCACCACAAAACCAAACAGAATCGCAGGATGGTAGGGACTGGATAGGACCTCTAAAGATCACCTACTCTAACCCCCCCCTGCTAAAGCAGACCTGCCTAGATTAGGTCACACAGGAACGCTTCCAGGTGGGTTTTGAAAATCTCCAGAGAAGGAGACTCCACAATCTTCCTAAGCAGCCTGTTCCAGTGCTCCCTCACCCTTACAGTGAATTAGTTTTTCCTCAAGTGGAACTCTTGTGTTCCAGTTTTTGTCCATTACCTCATGTCCTATCACTGGACACTACAAAAAAAAAGTGTTACCCCCATCCTCTTGACATGCACCTTTAAATACTTCTAAGTATTAATGAGGTCCCCTCTCAGTCTACTTCAAGTTGAACAGGCCTAGATCCCGCAGCCTTTCCTCGCAAGAAAAATGTTCAAGTCCTCTGATCATCTTGGTGGCCCTGCGCTGGACTCTAAGTTTCCTGTCCCTCCTAAGATGGGGAGCACAAAACTGGGCACAGTACTCCAGATGAGGTCTCACCAGGGCAGAGCAGATGGTGAGGAGAACCTCCCTCAACCTGCTGGACACATTCTTCCTGATGCATTCCAAGACGCCACTGGCATTCTGTCCCCTCATCCAGGTCATTGATGAAGATGTTGAACAAGACTGGCCCCAGAACCAATCCCTGTGGAACTCCACTGGCCACAGGTCTCCAACTCAATTCTGTGCCATTGATCACCACTCTCTGGGTTTTGTCATTTGGCCAGTTCTCAATTCACCTCACCATCCACTCATCCAAGCCACACTGCTTGAGCTTTTTGATGAGGACATTATGGGAAACAGTGTCAAAAGCCTTGCTGAAGTCAAGGTAGATGACATCCGCTGCTCTCCTCTCATCTAGCCTAATCTAGGTGTCTGGCTATCTCATTAAGCTATCACATTAGGCTATCAAGTTAGTCAAGCAGAATTTCCTCTTGGTGAATCCATGTTGACTCCCCCTGACCTGTTCCTTCATGTGTATTGAGATGACACTCAGGATGAGCTGTTTCAGTACCTTTCCAGGGATGGAGGTGAGGCTGACCAGTCTGTAGTTTCCTTCTTGCCTTTTTTGAAGACTAGAGTGGCCTTCCTCCAGTCCTCAGGTACCTCACCAGTCCTATCCTCTTCCCAAGCAACCAGGCCCTTTTTCCACCTTACATAGATTTCTGTCTTCTCCCTGAGAAGTCCCAGTAGTTCTTTTTTCATTCATGCAGACCTCTCACCTCCTTTTCCTGATTTTCTACTTGTGGAAACACACCAAACTTGCACTTGGAGATCGATCAACTTCCTTGGGCACTCCTACCATCTAGAATCCTGTTTAGTGAGATTCTTCCAAGCAGGTCTTTGAAGAGGCCAAAGTCAGCTTGCCTGAAGTTCAAGGTCACAACCTAGCTTGGTGTCCTGCTTCCTCCACACAGGATCTTGAACTCCACCATCTCATGGTCACTGCAGCCAAAGTTGCCTCCAGCCTTCCCATTCCCAACCAGAACTTCATTATTTGTCAGCACAAGGTCCAGTAGCACAGCTCCCCTTGTTGGCTCCTCAACCACTTGTGACAGGCAGTTGTCATCAACATTCTGTAGGAACCTCCTGGACTGTATGTGCCTGGTTAAGGAGCTTTACCAGCAAATACATAGGGTGGTTAAAGTCCCCCATGAGGACCTGGGATTGAGATTGTGAGGCAGCTCTCAGCTGTTTGTAGAGGCCCTCATCCTCTTCCTGAACAGGTCTATAGTAAACTCCCACAATAGTATCATCCACACTACCCTGCTCCTTAATTCTCCCCCATAAGCACTCCACCTGCCCCTGATCCCCACCCAGGCAGAGCTCAATGCACTCTAATCGCGCTCACACATAGAGAACAACTCCACCCCCTTGTCTCCTTTGCCTGTCTTTCCTAAATAACACATAGCCACTCATGGCTGTGCTCCAGTCACATTGTAATTTCAATGAGATCATACAAACAACATTAAGTAAAGAGTGGATTAAGAAAAAATACTGAAAATGTTTTAAAAAAATGAAACAAGAGTCTACATTATTAACAGCTACTAGCTAGAATGTTTGAAATACAAATAGTAACATTTTACTGCAGTCATGCAGTGTTAAAAAAAAATTAAAAGGCGAAGTTTTGTACTACATCAGATAATTTCAGTGAACACTAATCAATTAAATATTCTGACTGAAAAAAGTATGAGGATGTGGAATTGCTGCCATTTTTAAAAGCTGACTTTGATTTAACAACCATCCAATAAAACTTTCAAGTTAGACTTTGCCAGAGTTAACACCAAATTCAATGCAACTCTGACTATTTCACAGTTCTGTCATTAATGTTGTTCCTCAATAAAACAAAGCAATTTTTCAAAAATAAGCCTGTACTCCTTGCTTAAGGTGGCAAAGAAGTGTCTAGTTTAAGAGTACTGTCCAACAGATGAGGTAGATGGAGACAGCACCACACATGCATCCTATTTCCAATTCTGCTAGGAAAAAAAAAAAAAAAAAAAAATCACAGCTCATCTTAAACACCCAATTGCTCAGCATGTGAAATGAAGAGGTTATTTCCTTTTCTCTGAAAAGCATTTTATAGTTAAGATATGAGCATTGCTCTATGCAAGAGTTACATATTGTCACTTTTGAATTAGGAGCCTATCACACACAAAACCAGACAATGGACCATATTACATTTACAATCACCAACTGTATTTCATTGTGCCACAATCTTAAAAAAATTGGTTTCAGTAAGATTCTATGGTAATTTGCATCAACTGATATCTTCCAAGTTCATGAAACCCTTCTATATACATTAAGCTAGTACATACAATCTTGTATTTCTGTTTTCCTGCTTCAGTGGTATTTATATGTGAACACTGTATTGTTTCCCTATTAAAGTCTCAATCACACAGTCAGATCCACACAAGAAGGCGCCAATGAAGCTGTAGCATATAAGTCACTGGGATGTGTGCTTGGGGGTCTCCTTGCATAAACCAGCTGACAAGATAAAAGATGCAGACTCTGCAGTCTAGAGGGCTTGCTTTATAATCTCTGTAACACAATGGAGCCATGCTTGGAGAGATCTAGTTGATACTTAAAACCAGATCAAGCTACTGAAATAAAAGTACCGCAGAAATACAACATTAATACACAGTACCTAATTCTATAGATGACACACAGGTTGAATATCACTTCAGTTTAATAATAACAAAACATTTATCTGTTTTGTTTCTAACTTGAATACACAGTGTAAAGTCAATGAAAAGGCCAAAGGGTAATCAGTTTCACTCTATCTGCCTAAATCACAGAATTATTACCAATAATTCCAGTGATAAATGAGACAGGTAAGAAAAACCTCTTTCCAATCTATTTAAATTTCTAAGAAATAAATAGTTTGACTACTAAAATTTCTCCCCCTTCATTTGTCAGGGTCTTTCAATAACAAAGCAAACAAGAACGTAATTGTTCTGGTCTTCTAAATCTAAAGTATTATAAAAGTCAACAGAATCACAGAAGAATAGCTTGAAATTACTTATTTTTAAACCAAGCAAGTTTCAGTTTAATATTATCTCTTCAATCAAATACATTTAAACAGACACTATCATTGTACAAAATCAAGGTAATTATCTCAAAATCCAGAAACAATTACACAAGAATGGGAGGGACCTAATCCATTTATGTATTACTTAAATAAAACAGGCCTTTCTCCAGAAGTCTTGCAGTAAATACGTCAATATTTTATCACATAGTTTCAAACTCAGCCTGTATTCATCATGCCAGAATTTTAAAGACCAAGTTCTCCTTTTTTTATGCTGCCTGTTGTTGAATGTGTTTGCGTGCTTTGTACTATTCAGCCCTGGTACTTCCGTCATGCTTCTAGACGAGGTGGTGTTGACACAGCTGCCCTATAAATCCAACACTCCTGTTCAGCTCTAAGTAGGCAAATATGTCCCACATCTTCCATGGTTGCACCGGCTCTGTTGTGCACAAAAAGGCCCCCTTCATCAGCTGTTTCTCTGCTAGTAACGTCACGGCTAAAGCTCTCCCTCGCATATGTATCTCTCAGTCCATCCTCTTCCTCTCTAGCCCTCCTCCCTGGAAGACTAAGTCCCGACTCGGAGGGGCCATCAACTCCAGACGTGGCCTGGTGTCACTGTCTCTCGCTTTCCGCCACTCGTCCCCCGTCCCTCCTCCCTTACCGCTACCTGTCACCTGCTCCCTCCCCGCCGGCCGTCTGCTTCCAGGTCAGCTCAGCTGAGCGCCTCCGTCTCTCTGCCTATTCATCCTACAAGCGAGGAGGAGGAGAGCCCGTCGGGTGCCGCAGCGCCCTCACCGCCACCGTCAGCGGGGGCCAGCGTGCGGAGGGGCCGCGCTCGGCCAGGGGCGAAGCTCTCCCCGCAGCCCAAGATCTCGCATACTGCCAGAGGGCTTCGCAGTAAGATGACGACAGGCCTCGGCCTCCCTGAGCACCCGCCCCGAGTCTCACACAACTAACCAGCTCCTACGCTCGATCCCAAAACCTGTGCCATGGCTCAGCCCGCAGCCCCACCTCCCCCCACCCCAGCCCTTCCCCTCCGGGCAGCCCCCTTCTGCCTCATTTCCCCAGAGAGGCCACAAAGCTCCCTCTCGCCACCCCCTCCCGCAACACAAGTGCACACCAGGCAATGGGGGAAGGGAGCCTCGGAGCGCACCCCGACCCCTGGCCGCCCTGGTGCCGTCTCCGCCAGCCGCCCCTTCCCGCTCCGGGCTGAGCCTCACCTAGAGCCACCTCGCAGGCTTTACGCAGCTGGGAGTGATGCGCCTTCTTCACCTCCTTGTCGGCCAGGATCTTCTCCAGGGCCCGGGTCAGGAACATGTTTTTCGTCTTCTTCCCTTCATACATGAGCACGATCAAGCCGGGAGAGGAGGGGTGAGGTGGGGAGGGGAAGGGAAAGCGATGCACCGGCCGCTCCCGCCGGGGGAGGGCTGTGGGGGACAAGGGAAGGCAGCGAGGCCGTGGGGCAGGGCCGAGGCAGGCACGGGGGAAGGGCTCCCTCAGAGGGAAGGGCCGCGTCGTCCCGACGCCCGCTCGGCGGCTCCCCCCCAGAGGAAGCTTGGGGTGGGCCCGGGCAACAGCGACAGCCAACCCCCGCCGCTGAGGGAGGACGAAGCCTTTACCTTCCCCCCACCCGCCCCCGCTGCGTGTACGCGCGGATGGCGGCCCCGACGCGCTCAGTTGCCGGGACGCCCCTGGCCGGCATCCGCCTCCATTAGCAGCGGCGGCTGCAGCAGCGCCAGTGGCTGCAGCAACAACCTGCCCTCGCCATGTTGGAAGGAAACGACGTCAGGGCCGCGGCTGCCCGGCTGCGGAGCAGGAGGAAGCGGCGGCCGTGCCCCGGACGGGCGGGCGGAGGCGGGCGGGGGGAGCGCTAGCCTTCAGCCCGCCCCGCGGCAGCGCCACAGGTGGAGTAGACCCACGAGAGGCAGCGGAGAGGGAGGTATGGAGATGGCTGCTGCCACCTGGGAGCTGGCTGAGGAGGAGGAGGGGCAGGGCTTCCCTTCCGGGCCACCAGCGCTAGCAGGGGGAGGAGGGCTCCCTGGGGAAGCGCCACCTGCCTCTAAAGGAGGACTTCGCCAAGGCTAGAACAGGATGCTCTTTCGGAGAGGAGTTGTCGTCCTAGTGGCGGCCTCCTCTGATAAGAAGCCCCTGGGGCTCTGCCTTAAGGGAGGAACGAGCGAAGAGCAGCTCTGATGCCGAGGGAGGCAGAAGCGCGTTAGGGTGCAGGACATGACCGCGCTTCCCGCAGCCGTTCCCGGCGAGACGAGTGTCCGGGCCGGCGACGCTCCCTCCGCGTTCTTTCTCTCGCCTGCGCCGGTTGGGAGCCGCGCTTCCCTGAGGTGCGGCCGGTGCACCATCCGCTCTCGCCCCCGTTGCCCTTCACTCTCGGGGGTCGCACGGAACGCCTCATCGGAGTGTTTTCATGGTGCTTTTTCTATTCGGGCGCTCATTCCTATCGCCTTCTTCTTCTGCCTTTGAAATATAGCCATCCCGCACTTCTTCCCTGCTGTACATGGACCAGGAATACAAAGCATTAAGAAAAATATTGCAGCTTTGTCTATAACTAAGTAATGACTTTTGTGTCTTGCTGTTTTATTAAATTATTACAGATTTTTGTCTTTACTTATTTGCTTGCTTGCAGTGCACGTGTGGCCTTTTTACTGCCTTGCTAAAAGGTAGTTTCCTCATGCTTGGTTCAGGGCCAATAAAAGGTCTGGTTGATTTTGGCCGATTGGTAAGCAGCAAAAACACAGGGCAAGTTTTTGCACTCAGAGGTGGTAAACCAGTGTTTAGAAGTAGAATGTGGCACTAACTGAAGCCAGGTCTGATTTAGAAAATTTTTACCTGATATAAAAAGTATTAATTAAAAATTAATCTGAAAATGAAGGAACCGACTCTCTAGTGGAGGGTTTCACGCAGAGTGGGACAAGATTATAACATCAGCATGCCGAAGGCAGAGATGGTTGTAGAAACCAGGGGCCATCTCTGACCTTGCAGGATGGAGAGCCAGCACACTGGAAGGAGATTATCCCCATATAACTTTTCCTATCTGTTCTCTGGTCCTACTGCATCAGTCAGAACAACAGCCTTTCAAAGTTAATCCTGATCCCTTCCTCATGGAGATGACGTGCCTGTGGCTGTCATGCCACCATGCTAAGGCCTCGAAAGCACCCTTTTGTTCTGTATTGACTGAATAGTCGATTTGAGCACCTCTGATCCTTTGTCTACAATGGAGCAGTTGTAGTTGCATTAGTAAACACAGTCATCTCAGCCCCCTAATGAAGAGGCAGCTGATGGTATCACTTTAACCAGTTTCCCAAATGAAAAATGATGTCTGAAAAAATGACTTGTTGCCTTATAGATATCTATATATGGAGCTTTTAAGGAATACCATGGCATGTAGAATTCTGATAAAGCTATAGGTGAATGCTAGACCTGGCTTTGGGAACAAAACACGTATTTTGCTGAAATGACTTGATCTGCACCAGGGGCTTTTTTCTAGTCACTATCAGTTAAAAGTCACAGACTATTTTAGTATTCAACTGATCAACAATATTGAAAATACTAGAAGGGTAGACCTGATTTTAGCCTTCTAACAGTTTTGTGAGAGAGTTACAAGTCACATCACCAAGCACAACTTTTTTTTGATGACCATATTCAGGTGGGTTTGGTTTATTCAAAAGGCTGCCCCTTCAGCAGCGCAATTACTAAGCATAATTGAATTCCTCCTAGTTGTGTAATTAGGGAAAAACCTTTTGCCCATTGGTTAACTTTCAGGATTTTTATGCAAGTTCAGATTATGATGTCAGAATTACTTTGCTTTTTCAAAGGTGCCTGGCAGCAACCACGTGGCAAGAGTAAGACTTTCCATGGAGTTCTTGCTGGTAGTTTTGGATTCCCAGTCCAGATTTCCTTTGCCAAGTCAGAGCTTGCAAGCGTTATTTAGCAAATGGAGTTTGCTATTGATTTTCACTGTCCATTTGGCAGAAATAGACTTGTAATATCATGAAGACAATGGGTATCTGTATGTAGAGAGCACCGAGGACTACAGTTATCTGTTTTGTTCGTTTTGTCTATTTTCATATGCTGTACACAAGATATTTTTGCATGTAAAGTATGTTTTAATTGAGCATATAGAATTACTGCTGAAACATCAAGCTAGTAGAGGAAAAGACTTGTCAAAAAGACACACAGTTCAATATCTTTGACTTCTGCTCTAATATGAATTAAACCTCTTGGTTTGGTTTGTGTTTTTTCAATGTGGTTTGACTCTATTCTCAGAATTTCCTTTCTCAGGTTCAAACAACTGCTTCTCTGTCACTCAATTTATAGCTTGGCACAGCTAGTACTCTACATTTACGTACCAGTCCCAAGGCAACTCCTGCCTGAAGCCCATGGAAGTATAGAGCATGTATGTTACTGAAGGATTGCTTCTGAAATTGCATGGGAAGATCTTATTGTAAATCATCTGTCCAACAGTTTGACAACCAGTTTCCTTCCAAGTGCTGAGCCAATAAGAATGGAAATCACGAGGGAACTGTGCTAAAAGCATTGGAGATAAAAAAGACAGACCAATGTCTTTATTTAGGGGCAAGATATGAATAGTTGTCAGCTTGTGTCCTGGGTCCCAGTGCTTTGATTAGAGCCAGTTGTTACGACAGCTTTATTTACTAGGAAAGCCGTGTATTTACGATAGTGTTTGGTCAATTAAGGAGAATTTTATGGACTTGGAGGAAGCATTTTGAGGGTAGATTTTGTTACAGAGATTGCAGCCTGTAAGGGACATGTTTAACTCTTCACTGGTCAGTGTCATGGTTTTGTGTGGAGCTATTTCTGGTAATGGGGAAGGGGCTGCAAAGATGGCTCCTGTAAGAAGTTGCTCAAAACTCTTCCCAGCTCTGAGCCAGACCCACTTCTGGGGCTGAGCCAATTAGGCACCTTCCATGATCACTTTTTAAGAAGAAGCAGAGGGTTCTTCCCATTCCTTCTTATTCTGTCCTTCCTTCTTTTTCTGGCTGCTGATGATGCAAGGAGTTGGGAGAGAGAGAAGCGACCATGCAGACCCCAAGGTCAGTGAGGAAAGAGCGGAGGTGTGCTGCAGCAGAGATTCCCAGCATCCTGCAGAAAAGAGTGCTGAAGCAGTGACTTGTTTGTACTTTGTTAAAGATCCTACATCAGGGGCAGTGACTCATTTTGCTAAAGACCTCACATCAGAGGCAGTGACTATGCCCAGAGAAGGCCATGTTCCATGTGAGGGACCCCGTATTTGCAGAAGCTGTAGCTGCTGGGAACAACCCACATCAGAAGTTCATTAAGGACTGTGTCCTGTGGGAGGGACCCCGTATCAGTGCAGGGGAAGGGTGTGAGGAATCATCCTCTGAGAAGAGAGAAGCAGTAGAGCCCATCTGTGAGAGACTGACCACATCCCCCACTCCCTCTCCCCCCTGAGCCATTGAGGAGGGAGGAGGTAGAGATATTAAGAGCAGTGAGCTGGGCCCAGGAAGAAAGGAGGGATGGGGAGGGAGATCTTAAAGTGCTGGTTGCATTTTTCTCATCATCCTGCCCTGTTTTTGCTTTTTCTGTTTCTTGTAGGAAGTAGAATAAAGTTTCCTACTTTCCTCTCTAAGTTGAATACTGGAGTCTGTTTTGCCCAGAACCATAATTGGCAGTGAGCCCTCCCTGCCCTTGTCTTAAACCACAATAACCTTGGTTACCTTTTTTCCCCCATCTCCCTGGGACCTCCACCATCCTAATGAGGGTGGGGGTGAATGGGGATGCAGTGAGCAAGAGACTGTCATGATGCTTCATTGCTGGCTGGGCAAAACCATGACGGTTAGTTTAAAAGCTAGGATTTTATCTCTATTGAAAGGAGAATAAGAAAAGGTGATTTAGAACATTTCTGTTTTACGTGGGTCCCTAACTAAAGATAGACTCAGAGTCGTAGAATCATAGAATTGTTTAGGTTGGAAAAGATCTTTTTGCTGACAGAGCCCAACCATTAGCCTAGTACTGCCATGACCACTACTAAACCATGTCGCTAGGCACCACATCTACACATCTTCTGAATACCTCCAGAAGTGGTTGACTCAACCACTTCCTTGGGTAGCCTGTTCCAATGCTTGACAACCTTTTCAGCAAAGAAATTTTTCTGAAACACAGAGTCATTTTGGTTGGAAAAGACTTTGAAGATCATTGAATCTAACCACTAACCTTACGCTGCCAAGCCCATCACTAAACTAAACCATGTCTCTAAACACATCATCTACGCATCTTTTAAATATGTCCATAGTCATTTCATGGTGGTGGTGACTCCAGACCCTTCACTGGACACTCTACAGCACCTCTATGTTTTTCTTGTAGTGAGGGCCCAGAACTGAACACAATATTCAAAGTATGGCCTCACCTGTGCTCAGTACAGGGGGCACAATCACTTCCCTTGTCCTGCTGACCACACTGTTCATGATACAAGCCAGGATGTCATTGGCCTACTTTGACATCTGAGCACACTGCTGGCTCATGTTCAGCCAGCAGTTTACCAACATGCCCAGATCATTTTCCACCAGACAGCTTTCCAGCTACCTTTCCTTGAAACTGTAGCGTTGCATAGAGCTGTTGTGGCCCAAGTGCAAGAACCAGTACCTGGCCTCATACAACTTGAACCTCAAGCAACTGGCCTTGGCCTATCGCTGCAGCTTGTCCAGGTCCCTCTGAAGAGCCTTCCTGCCCTCAAGCAGATCAACACTCCTATCCAACTTTGTGTCATCTGCAAACTTACTGAGGGTGCACTCAATTCTCTCATCCAGACAGTTGATAAAGATAGTGAGCTAAACTTGCCTTAATACTGGGCCCTGGGAAACAGATGGTGCTATACAATAGCATTGTCTTACAGAGAATTCTGAAATTCTTGTTAGGTGCAGTGATTCTACTCTCTGTACTGTTTTGGTTTCAGCATGCAGATTTCTGCTTCACTGGTAATTGGCATTGCTCAATGACTGTAATCCTTGTAGCTGCAGAGATTCCTTTTTGGTAGCTGGTAAAGTTCTAAAGATGTAGACAAGGAGTGATAATTGGTTTTTTTCTGCTCGACCTACTAAGTCTGCAGGCAATGTGTACAAAATATTATAGTTGTGCTGTCGAAGCTGAGAAATGCTTTCTGACAAACCTAAAAGAAACATTTTGGTATGTATGTGATAAAGCACAAAAGCATCATTGCTTTGTTGGAGCCTTTCATTTAAACATAAAACAGCACAAGAGAAAAATATAATTGAGAAACACTAAAAAAATTAGTACCTCTTTATTTACAATTGGAGTATTAAAAAAAACACATTTATATTGTTTCGTAGAAAAAAATGTTTTGAGTGACAATAACTTGTTTACTAAAAAACTCTGGAGAGCTCTCTTTGTTAGAGGGAAAAATTAGCACCTCCTTCTGTTGGGTTTGTGTACAGCAATTGTATGTAATGCTTGTCTGAAAATGCCATAAAACTAGGACTTTTATCCCTCTTCTTCCGAGGACAGTAAGAAGTGATAGTAAAAATGCAGTGTAGTGGTTGGGGCAAGCAATTTATGGCTGCCCTGCCTCCCAAAGTGAACTCTCACCAGTATGAGCTCTCACCCCCTTTCTTGGGTTGGTGCAGTTGTGCAGCTGTGCAGTGAGTCAGTTCAACTCAATGGTCCGCCCAAATCTCAGCCTTACAAGAAAGTTAGTTTTCAGTGGGGTCAGTGAATTGATCAGACTTAGCAGCATATTCAGTAATTCTTACACAAGAAAGGGAGTGGGGAAGTGTGGTAGGGGTGATGAGAAGGGCTGGTCTACTGCTCATGGGAGCACTGTTGTCTTAAATCATCTTGATGAGCTTTGAAACAGCACAATAATAGTTGGACTGTGATGATTTTAAGCCAGAATAAGACAGAACTGTCACTTAAAAATGCAATTCTTCATCCTGCTCCTATCTATGTGTTTCTTGCTTCGTTTGTTGGCATAAGCATTTGCATTGTCATGTTGTGAATTGTGTGCTGCACTATATTGAGAATTTAATGAGGTTGAAATTAACCTGACAAGAAACAGGATATTTTTAATCCAGATATGTTCCATATCCTGAATCATGAGCCAACCTCATAAATGTTTGTGTTAGCTATAGGGGAGGAATAACAGAAGGACAAGAATAGGAAAATGGTGAAGAAGAGTGCAGGCTTGCATTTTTTGGCAATAGTACCAGTTTTCCAAATTAAAGTGTTGTTTAAACTACTGCATTTAATATCGATTTTCTTCAATTGTTCCACTGTTCAAGAGACCACTCAGCCCTGTCTCTGTGACCCCACATATAGGATGGATGGGTTAATAGATAAAATCAGTGTATTAGTGCCAGTGTGTGTGATCCCTTAATTGTGGTGGATCACTTGTTGGCACTTTCTTCAGCTGCAGTGTAGTACATTGCATTTGCTCCTGCTCTGTTTTCATGTACCAGATGCAGATAATCAGTGCATGATGGATCAGCATCCAGATGGATCTGGCAGATGGAAACCTGGAAGAGGAGAGAAGCCGTGATCCTATTTTGCAACTGCCGGCACTTTGGTGGAGAAATTTCCAAGCCTCTTACTGCATGCATAAGATTTAACAGGTTTGCTGGTGGTACTTGGCTATGTAATCCTGAGGTACAAAGAAGGCATTTATCTCTGTCTCTTTGTGGAGTCCTAGACTTGCCACCCTTATAAAAATAAGTGAAGCATAATTCAAAATACCCAGTGCATCCATTATGCAAAGGAACACAATCTGTCAACCAAACTGCAAGAGTTACACTCGATACAAACCCCTACCATTCTATGATTCTATGATACAAATGTACTTCAATATTTTTAAGAGGATTTGGAGTTATTTTTAAGTTAAATTCAGGAGCTGAAATCAAGAGTTTATAATTTGTCCATATAGTGAGCGTTCTAAGAGGTTAAAACAGGCTGCAGTATTATCCACTGCTGCACTGAAAGAACAAAAAGCAAATGTTTGTCAGTGCAGGGAATCAATAGGTAATTCCTTGGTTGCTTCCAAACATTTGTACAAAAGCATATGACACCAATAAAGAAATAAACATCCATCACTGTGGAAAGGCTCTTGTAAAGTGACAGATTTATTCCTTAAAGCTAAAAAGTACATGTAGTGTACAATTGAAATACATTCTCAATACTACAGTTAAGTGAGGATATGTACTCCCAGTAAAGCATGATGTTTGTCAGTTTGTGACAGCTGCATGAAAAATGTCAGAGAGCAGTGAAGAAAAAAACACCCCACCTCTGTGGCTGGTGGAATGAAGTTTTGAGTTGTGCCTGGAAACTATGGAGGATGTCAAACATTCCCAGCTGTAGTTTGCATTCATGTACTGGAAGTTACATCGCTGTGTTTGCTGGGATGTGATCCCTTTTTGCTAGGACTTTTTCTGTGGGAATACCTTTTCATCTAGCCTACCTACAGGAATTGTCAAGTTCTTTTTTCAGTATTTTCCTCATGCTAACAAATGAATAATTCATTTTCTAGCTTCCACGGCATCTCAGCATATGATTCCCTAATATTGTAAGGAAGAACAAATACGAGTATCCATCTTAAAGACAGAAGGAAATACATTTTTTAAAAATTTATTAGATGGACTTTTTTTGAAAAGAAAAAAAAAATCTTTGGTAGTTTTTCAACCTTGAGGACCAGATTATGGATGAATGAGCTGTAACTATCTGAGAAGGTGATTTTCTGAGATACTCTGCTGGAGGAAAGATACAGTGTTTCTTTTGGGGACTATGGAAATGAGGAGCACACCTTCACCCTGAACTAAGAACCTACCCTACAGTTATTGTTGTACTTGAGGCTGTGCAAATACAAAGGTAAATCTGAGTCAGTATTGTGACTCCTTCACAATGGCAAATATTTCTGTCTCTGAATATTGAGAAAAAGTTCTGGGAATTTCCTAAAAACTTTGTGCTGCAAAAGAAGATGTATAGAGGATGTATGGCAAAGGCAACAATGAGATCCACTAATTTATCTCCTCTCCCAGCCAACTCCAGCAGATAAAATGGCTAAAAAACTTAGTGGATTTTAAGGAGAAACTTTTGAAGGCAGAAACCACAAGATGATTACCCTCTTTTCTTGGGAGGTGCAATCCATGCCCTTACAACTTTTCTAGGTTACTCTTTGCTTCTGAGCCTGGTTAATTAGTTATCTCCTCAATCACCTCTCATAGGAAGGACTGCCATATTGCATGAGTATCACAGAATCGTAGAATGGTACGGGTTGGAAGGGACCTTTAGAGTTCATCTAGTCCAACACCCCTGCTAAAGCAGGTCCACCTAGATCGGGTTGCACAGGAACGCATGTATCCTGAATTATTAATCTCCAGTTTCAGTTTACAAAATGGGAATATTCTGACCTGAGACAAATTAGAAATGTAACCAATTTACTGAAAATGATGACTCTCCTACCTTTATATCCTAGCTTCAGGCTCCAGCAGGTCTTTGTAACTGATGTCATATGATCAGCATAATGCATGCTGAGTTGTCTTACAAATTAGGCATTAAATAGCCTAGATATTAGGAGCATGAAGCATTCGTTTTAACCTAATTTTTATATGCTGAGTGACTCTTCCTCTTGCTCTGAGGTGAATTTAGAGTATCACTTTAACTTGTGCGTTTTCAAAGGTTTACGCAGATCTCTTTCAATAAGCTCATAATAACAAAAGAAAGGCTGACAATGAAGAGGAACTGAGAAAAGTTGAATGGAGTTCAGATGGAGAAGAATATCACTGTAATGTTTGAGTAGGATAAGTCAAATGAATAACAAGGATCATTTCCACGTATTTTAATATCTGTGTTGAAAAGCTTAGACAGGATGATCATAAAAGCCATATGAAATACAGTGAGAAGCAGGGAGATTGGAGCAATAACCACTTTTACCTGCTATGAAGTGGTCTTTCAATCTGCCTGATTGTTTTCGCCAGCAACTGTAGTGAGTTATTTCCTGTCAAAAATGCAATAACTGATATTTCAGCATATGTGTTATAAACTATGGGCTTTGTGGCAGCAACAAAAGATTTTTTATATGAGTAACTAGAAAGATAAAAATGAATGAGAGTTATGGATATTCTTGCCTAGAAGAAAGACATTAAAGAAGCACTGTAATGATTCATTCTAGTATCCCAATTACTTCACAATTTACTAGACATATGTTCACTCAAGTATCTTTACAAGACATTTTGAAATGCCTAACACAGTTTTGATTTGACTTCCAAGGCGGTTTTAGTTTCCAGTCAAGTGTCAGAGCTCACATGCAATCTGAGTCATTAAAACTGGACTGACTGGTTCACAGCATGTACGATGGATGGTTTTTCATGACATTCAAAGATCTGCTGCCTAGGTTCAGTGGTGTATAGTTTTCACATCTAATAGTTTGTATTGTGTTCTTTTTCATGCTACAAGTTTTATAATTTTCACTCTCCTTACACAGGAGTAGGCACAGTGGATATGAGAGAATGTTACTCTGCCACTGGTGGGACTGTTGAGGTCCAATTTGTAATTGTTTTTAGCTGAGGACAAACAAATGCTGTTGGGCTGGTAACAATCTCATTTATATTCAAGACCCGCCTGGACACGTTCCTATGCGACCTGATCTAGGTGAACCTGCTTCTGCAGAGGGTTGGACTAGATGATCTCTAACAGTCCTTTCCAACCCTTACCGTTCTATGGTTCTATGAAAATGTGAGACCTGACCAGAGTTTCCCTCAACTTTGTAGAGGTTTAAATTTGTGATTTCACTTCTTTTCATTGTACTGCTGGATCAAAGCTAGAAGATTAAACTTCAAATAGTCTTTAAATTCACAGTGTTCCATATAAAGATGAGGTTGTGACCCTCAAAGTAAGTGTGAGCCCTGTATGGAAGCTGACTGTGCTGTTTTAAAAATCCAAGAGATAACAGCAATCTCTCTGTATTTGTGTACGTTTGGTAAATGTGGTCACTGTGAAATGTAATATGAAAACATTCTGGTGTATTTGCAGACCTAAATGTTGTTGCAATAATTGCAAAGAGTCATTTAATTCAAAAAAATTATAGAACACAGCAATCTGTAGTCACTATTTCTGTGCATCACTTCTGAGGTTGTTTTACTGTGTCATTTACTAGAAAGCATTTAGTTCACTCATACCGTTCTAATAAATGTTTTACCATGAAGCTATGGATGTGTTTTGTTTTGCATGCTCATAAAAAGCTCAAAGTGGATTTTCTTTCTACAGCTTAGAGTATTTGTTCACCAGTCTCACTGATAATTTGCATCAAATATGACGTTCTTATTAATTCTTGTAAAAATAAGATAACACGTTCACTTTAAATTTAGGGTGTACTTTAAACTCAGTAGCCTTTAAATATCATATAATGCCTGCTAGAAGCAGGAAGGAGGGATGATTAAGAGAGGAGACTGACTGCTTAAAGGGGTGTCTCCTATGGATTCAGCCAGCAGCTGGCAGCCACTCAGCTGCTGGGGTAAAATCCACAGGGTCTCACCAACCCTGGAATTACCTACCTTCAATGACAGATTTGGGACTGCCCTTTGACAAATTTTGAATGCTCTACATTGTTTGATTATTCATGTACTGCTATGTTGTGTGTCTTTGGTATTTTCTGTGTGCTGTATGGTATCGCTTGTTTAACTTCTGAAATAACTGTTCAGGAAAAAAAAAATAAAAGAAGAAAAAGAATGCATCAGACAGCCAACTCAAAAGTTAGAGAGCTAATTGTTATTACTGGGGACTCAAACTACAAGGAGAAGAAATGAAATGTGAATGTAGAGTAACAAAAATAACTGTCAGGATTAAAAGAGACATGAGAGAGAGGGACAGAAAGGGAGAAGCTTTCATGGTCTGAAAGACACCAGGCTTCACTTGTGACTGAAGAAATTGGGCCTACCCAAATTATAGTTGAAATTAAATGGCAGAAATATCTGTAGATGTTTTGCTGATTATGTGTAGATAATTTCCTGTAAAACAAATATTTACAGCTGAAATAAATAACATTTCTTTTTAAGAAGGCTCTTTGTTTCCTGAATGTCTCACATGCCATGGGCAACCCTAAGAGAAAGAACTTCAGGCATCCGAATTCAGACAAAACTGGTATGTAAACATGGTTGATGTACTGGAAGTTAAAGGATATGTCTCATCGCAGACTGGAATTTGTCTTAATTAATTTAAATGGTTATAACAGCTAGGCACTAGTCTAAGCTGTCATCTGGGCTCTTACTGTGCAAGAAGACTAACACCTAACGAGTAACTCATGCAGTACCGATAGTACCGTGTCTAAGATAGATGTGACTCGTCATCCGCTACATCCTTTATTTTCCTCTACCATCTACAGAGGAGCCCAAGTCAATTTAGTTTAGATGAATAGCTGTCATATAGTTGAAGACAGATGAGTTAAATCCCACCTTTGGAGCAGGAGGACTGTGAAATTCTCCTCCCAGACAGATTAAAGTTGCGGCCTGCCACTGCAGCTGATGAATACAATAAAAACAGAAGGTGAACAGCAGCATCAGTGAGCCTGTAACTCTTAACACCTTGTTCCTAAGTACCCTGCATTTCTGCCCCCCACAAGGGCTGCCTATTTTTTTCCAGCCATGAAAGAATGAGGGGATTTACCAAGATATCTCAGAAATCTCAAGTATGCTTTTGACTGTAGGATTTCGTTGTCAATAGACTGAATTATAGTGAATGGGCTGTTAAAGGTTTGGATAGATTTGTCAGGGAACACCTAAGAAAAGCACAGAAACATTTGTGATGGATGTGTGTGAGACTTGATAAGTAATACTCTTTTGTGTAACAAAGACATTTGCAGAGTTTAAAGATTAGTTATTGTTCCTTTTTTAAAAAAGGCAGATACTAGGCAAATACACTGACTCTGGCTGTGTTAAAATAATTTCCCACACTGAATGGCAAGTGATACATACCCAATAGTTTTCCCAATCCTTGCAGCCTTGAGATCTGTCCTCCCGTGAATTTGAGCATAAAGTGTGGTTTAACTAGAGATTATCAAGATTTAGTGAAGCCTAGGAGAGCCTTCCTTGGAAACGTTCCCATCTAAGTCTCATCTCCTGGGTTCCAGTACTGCTTTTTTGCTTGAAATTTATTGCCCGTCTTTGATTTCATGCTGTATATTTGTGGTACTGCAACTTTATCCTTTTCAGCTATGGTATCAATCTGTTCTTGAAAAGTTGTGTACTTGCAAAATGCATTGCAATGCAGAAACAGAGAGAAAAAAATGGTCACTATGTGGCATTAAGTGGGCAAAGTAATACGCTTCTACCTTGCAATTGGATCAATTTGATGAACTTTATGACAAGTGAGGTTTTCCATAAAGAAAGGTAATTCATCTTAACCCTCTTTACCTTTGGGTTTCCAGCATCTTCCAGCAAATATATGATACCTTTCACACTTAGACCTGTGTCCTTGTGGAAATACAGCCCAGATATAATGCAGATAACTCCCTCTGCCTCTGTATGGAATTCACTGCTCTGCTTCTTCACACAGCAGGTAGATACTCATTCGGTTTTGCTGCATTAGGCTTTATCCACACATACAGCTGGAGAGGATGAGTGCCAACTTGCATAGAGAGGGGAACACTGGAATTGTCAGGGGAGGTAGGGAGCATTACTACCTTTGCCTCTGTTAATATCCACATACATAAAAAATTAATTATGTCACAGGATTCCTGGGTGTTAATTAGCATTGTCCCCATGAGAGTGCTCCAAAGTTATCCTTTTAGGTAAGAGAAGCTTGATTGTGGGCTCTGGCACCATTAGATGAACGGAGAAGTGATTTGCTCAATTTTAGTGTCCCTGTGGTCTTCTCTGCTTGTTACTTTTGTAAATAATCCCAGCAGTATCTGCTTACTTTACTTACTCAGGATTAAGATATTTATATTCTTCTTACAGAGTGTAGTTTAATCTAAAATGATTAGTGTCTACTTGTTAGCTGATTTTTCTCTAACTTTTGTACTTCCAACTGTTTGTTTAGTCACAGATAGCCGACTGTTGGCTCTCCCAGTAGGCTGTCTCACCCACCAGTCCTCTAATTATTCAACACTTTAACATTACTCCACATTCATTCCTTTCAGTGATTTTATTCCTGGTTAAAAATAAAATACCCTTTTTATGCTAGTCCAAGTAATCTCTGCTGCTTTTGGGATCTATAATCTTGCTATTGAATTTGAACTTTCTCCTCTATTCTATGTTAGACTTGTGTCCTTAGCCTTTATTTTTAGTCCAGATACCGAGTGAAGATGGAAAACCTGCTCCAAATGTTCTACCTTTGGTCTGTGTGTTCAGAATTCCAGTATTAAACATACCATACTTACTATGGTTTTGGGTAAAGGTTTTCATAACTCATTTATCTTCTGAGATTATTTTTTTCCTCAGTGTACACACAAAGTGTTACTTTTCATCAGAATGGAAGTGACTGAAGTGAATTTTTAAGAAATCATCTTTTTGTGTATCCTTCAATGGATAACTAAATGGGGGAAAGTTATTCTTGCACATATTCAGGCTTTAGCACTGATGGATTATTTAAGATTCTCAAAGAGGCAAAACACAAAATAGGTCAGTAATTCCAGCAATTTTAAATAACCCTGTTTCTGATGGTCTGGGTGCCCGTGGATCTGCAGCCAGGCATATCAGTGAAAGAGCCCTTCCCCTGGTGCCATGCAGAGGAGTGTGGAACAAGCAAGCACCTTCCCTTCTCTGTTAAAACTCTGATACGGGCTTTTTTTTAAATATAGATATGGGTGGTTTTTTGAAAAGTGCCATCCTGACAGCTGTGGAGATGTGATGTTCCTACTCTCAGCTCAAGAGGAGATTGTTGTAGATGAGCTTTCCAACATTCATTAGCCAGTCTGCATCAAAACTGCTCTCTGAAGAGCAACCTGATCTTCAGACATGTTTGCTGCGAGGTCTCTACTGAGACATCTCCTGAAGGTTGCACTTATTATCCACAGTGTTGGTAGGTGTGTGTTTGACAGGTAGTGGACTGCATCCACTGACTCCCTGAGCAGCCTTTGACATGATAGCAGCTTCAGGTTATTTCAACCTCAACTTCTTGGAAAAGAGGCTTTATTTTGCAGAAAAGGACCCTCATAAAAAAATTCAGAACAGCTCTCATTAAAAAAAAAAACTTTAAAGTTTATAAGAAAGGTGGCTTTCTGGTCTAAAATTAATGTTTTAAGAATGTATTTCTGCAAATGGCTAATATATACAAAAAAATGTTCATGGGCTGGAGCAGTCTAAAAATCCTAGTGGCAGCTGGTATGGGCCTGTAAGCTCTCTGGTGCACATCTTAATGCTACCAGACTTTCCAGGAGCAGCCTCAGACATCCCCTATAAAGAAGGGATGTAGTGGAGGGGCTCACTCCACTACAAATGTGCCCCCCCCCAAGCAACTTCCTTGACTTATATTTATTACAGAATTACGAAGTCATATGATGACATTATCTGCCTACACAAGGACAAAACCTGTCCCTGCTTTCGCATGTAAATTAGGTCTTCCTTTCATTTGCCTTATCTCCCAGTGATGGTCCAGTGATGGTCATGGGGGGATGAAGGCTGATAGTCTTGAGTCTTTCTCACCCCTGGTCTTTGCATAACTTCAGATATCACTTGGCCCCTCACCAAACCGGTTTCGCTGGCTTTTCTGCCTCCAAGGAAGTTGGAGGACCCCGTAGATATTGTATGAGCAGATAAGCATGACCTTTTTACAGCTCCTGTGTGCAGATAGTTTTGTCTGTATGAGATAGAAGCTTTAACCGTTAAACTGTATGCTACTGCAATTGGTATAAGGTTTATTAATATATGTCAGTATAAAGTTCCACATCAGCACGAGGACTTTTTGTAACCCAGGAGGTAACAAAGGCTTTCCGGGATACAGTCTGCACTGGGAGTTGAGGGTGTGCCTTACACAGGGACCTTCTGACAGCCTCTGCCCTAAGCCTTCACAATAGCAAAACCTGACCTCTTAGTGCTGTAGGGTGCAAGAGACAAAGTGCTTGACCGAAGATATGAGCATGTAGGAAGAGAAAACCCACAGAAATAGGCTGCAGTAATCTCATGAGGAGAGGGAGTTTCTTGTGTTGCACCAGTGAAAAAGTTTCAAGGGCTTTTAGAGAACTAGCCAAACGAGCTGAACTTGAGTATGCTTACAGCAGGCAGAGGAGAGATGCTGAACACATGTTGTCTGCTATCAGCAGCCCTGTGGTTGCCACGGATTGGATTGCAGCTATGCCATTATGTAAATCATTGCACAGGACACATTGTGCAGATAGATAGATATCTTGTTTGTGTGTGTAGGTATGTGGGGAAGTTCACACATTTTAACAGGTTCGTGACTTAAATTTAGCACCTAAAGTTAGGCTCTTTTATAGCCTGGTTGTCACTGACAGACAGTATTCACTTCTTTTGTGAGATAGAGGAAGAGAAATGGAGATGTATGCAGCAAAATATAGCAAATTTACCCCAAGTCTCAAGTGCATGTTGTCTATTTGACAGATTCTGCACTAACAAGGCCAAAGAGCAGCTCTGGTTCTCCTACCACAGTAGTATGCGTTTCACTCATTTAACCCTTCAACAACCGTCTGTCTCACAGGAAAATAACAATGCATCTTTCCAAACCATACTAAACTCCATGTCCCTTCCAGCCCTTATGATTCTGTGATTCTGTAATGCGGTAATTTAATTCAGAGTAAAGCAACTAGTCCACCTAAGGAACTCAAAATATGCCAAGTTGCTTTTTTAAAAAAGTAGCTATTTCTAGCTCATTAAGCACAGAAGAACCCGTTACACTCAACTTTTTAACCACTCCTTCAATTCAGCCCAATCAACCCACATTTTCTCAATCTAGAAACAAAGTGAAATGAAACAGTAAGTCGTTGAGTGATTTCTGCTGCTCAGCTTTTCAGGCTGCTATACTAATTTTTTCAGTTATGACATGCTGAAAACAGTAAGCTGCCTGAAGACTCTGTCTCTGATTTTAAGTGATGCATTATTTTCAAGAAAACTGAAACATTCTCTGACTCTTCTGTGTGTATATATCTTCAGACCTAACTTAATATTCTGCTCAGAATTGGTAAAAAAAGAAAAAAAAGGTTTCGTTATTTGGTTGAGCCACCCTGATATACAGAGGAATAGCCTGGCCCATAGTAGTCAGCACAACAGACTAAAACACCTGCTTACAGCCATATCACAATATTTATTTCAGAAGTGGTTATCTATTATTTGAGATAAAGTATATGCTCCTACAGACCTCAGGGAAGATTAAAATATTTCATTGTTATGACTGTTCTGCCATGTGCCTTTTTCAATAAAGCTGAGCAGTGCTAAGGTGGCTGGTCTCTAAGAGCAAGCAAAGTGCACTTGCTGCATGGCTGGGGACCATGGCAGAATTTTTTAATTAACGTTTGAATCTATTATTTATGAGAGTGTTCCCTGATGTTTAAATTCAAGGGCAAGCCTTGCTGTGCTTGACTAGGTTTCTTGGGAGAGCACTTGAAAGGATCTGCAAGAGGGGATAGATGAGACTTTCCGCCTGACCGCTCCTGCCTGTCAGGCAAGGACAAGCATTCAAGGACTGAAAATTTGCCTATTCTAAATATCCTTGCCCCAAAGATTATGTGCTAAAGAGAACCATGTTAGCTCACTGCTCTGGAGTGACTCTTGTTATCCCAAATTTGTGGACATTAACAGAAGACCTTGCTGTAAAGGCAGGCCCTTCCGACAAGCTGCTCTCCCAGTGCATCGCACTTGGGGGGAAAGACACATTCAGCTGAGGACTGTGAAAACCACTCTATAGAGTTGTTCACCTCCCTCCAAGACAGACCTGCCAACAGCATCAGTACTCCTGACTTCGTGGTGCTGATGGGGCTTGAAAGCCTATTGATGCAGTCAGCTAGAAGGCAGCTCTCTCCACACCCAGCTTTCCTCCTACACAGTTAAGGAGGAAGCAGTTACAGCTGTTTGGACTGCAGTTTTTTTATCCTGAATGAGTATGACACTGGGGCATACATTAAGCATGCCAAGCAGCTAACATTTTCTGTGGGCAGAAGATTTTTACATTTACAGTTCAGGAAAGGTATTTGTGTAGATGAGCATTTTAAAATGTTTTTAAAGAATGATAGCTAATGTCATGGGGTTTATATGTAAAAGATCTCTTTAATTTATTTGATTTTCTTTTCTCTTGTCCTGTTTTCTACAGCAGATGGGTAATTGTATCTGTAAGCATCTGAGCTATTATTCTGGAGTTTTACCATTGCTTAAAAACTACATCAAAATGGTAACATCTGGCTTTCAGGCACAGAAGCAAAAAAAAAATGAAGTCATAATGTATGAGACTAACATTTTTTAACAATGATGGTGAATGCTAGGTAGCAGTGAACTACAGAAATGATACAGTAGTTTTGCACAGCCAAAGGAAATATGAAAAGATTTACAAAAATACTACTCTATCTGTGCTACTAAGTAGCTTATTCTTTGAGTGGTACCATTAAACTGAATGTATACATTAAAAGGGAAGGAATTGTTTAACATGAACAAACTAGAATAGTTGAATGGTAACTTATTTTTTACAGGAAATAGAATGCTTTCTTCTGAACCTTAAGAATTAGACGCAGTCTTTTTCATTAAACAATTGTTTTGTGCAATGGACGAGTAGGCAGCTCAATCTGCACACTGCAGTTTGTTGCAGATAAGCAAGCTGACACTGGATATTTTGTAGGAAAGGCATGTTGACAGTCAGGATCACGGGACACTTTCTATTCAAATTTCAGAAATTTAGAAAAAAATAATTGCAGTTTTCCATAGGCTTTACATGTTACATGTGTGTGACCACATACACAGGTCTTTTGAAGCAGCTTCTGAAAAACACAGGGAGCTTCACCCATCAGCTGTGCTTTTTCTTTAGGGTTTGCAACCAAACTCAACATCCTTTGCCTCTGTAAAGGCAAATTTTTTATCAGTTTATGAATGATGACTCAAAGTAATGCAGAATAATTGTTTTGCTTTTGGGAAGGGTGACTTGAAGAGGCATAGGCCTGTTTCCATCACATTAATTAATCTCAGTTTTGTTTACAAAAAATAAAAGCTATTAAAAAAATAGATGTTCACAAAAGCTTGTCTGAGCACTTTTCCCAAGTAACAGAGGTAGTTATAATTACTCCATCAATAATCAATGGAAGTTTAACTCCTAAATTTCACATAATCATTACAAATGTGATTTTGACTGCTGGGTTAATAACCAGTGTTTTGCTGTTCACGTACTTTTTGTTGTGCTGAATGACAACCTATACCTACAATCATAAAATAAATTTAATTCCCTCAAAACGAGTTATTGATTCTGTTGTTCTGTAGGCAATAAAGACTGCTGAAGAGAAGCATAAAGAGAAAAGAAGTAAGAAATAATGGAGGTGAAAAAGAGCTGTTCATAGAAGTAGCATTTGCAAGCAACAAAGGCTGTTGTTCCATATCCAAATAGCTATTTCCAGTAGTTCTTTCCTTCCAGTTAACTATTCTATTTAGAATCACTCTTCCCGATAAATTGTCTTACAAATTCTTAATTTGGAAAATAGGGTTTGTTCTTTTCTAGTGACTGTCTTTCTGATCAGCTTTACTGACCCTGAAATTAAAGGGCTCAAGCTGTTTACACTTGTATGCAGCTACAGGGCACTAAATTACCCTGCACCAGGCTTCAGAACTCAGCTCAGTTTTCAGTTGCACATAATACATGGTATTCAGGAAGAGGCCATCCAGATAACCATGGTGTAGCTTTATTCATTGACTGCTTTTGATCTCAAGTACTTTTAAATGGCAAAGCTTTAACAATTAAGTGAAACATAAAAAAAATACTTCAAAAGCCTTTGATTATTTTATTAACAAATATGTTTTATTGAACATTATGGTATAAGATTAAACTCAACATTAATAAAGTAAAATATATGCTTCTGCAGATATAATAAGATTAAAAAAAATATTTTAAAAGTACCAAACCATCCTCAACAAGTTGTTATATTCTCTGTGCTTTCAATAGTATTATTTCAAACATGGTGCTTATTCACTTTCAGCTGTAAAGCTTCTGCTTTCATATCTGGCTCGCTTAAGAATCTATTATTAATTTCTTCAAAACATGCAAAAAATGTGACTTCCAAGAAAAGCAGCCACATAGCCACAGAGCTACAGAACTCTCTGCAAGAATACTGATAACGAAAACATCAGTTAACATCAGATAATTACAGTATAAGGCTAGGTCCTTAGCTGGTGGAAATGGACAGACGTTTGACTACAGCAGAGCCCAGATGCACCGGTCGACTGTCAGCTTCCAAGTTCCAAACCACGGCAAGTTGCTTTGTCTCTCCGTAAAGCAGAGTACTGTGTATCTCAATAATGTTTCATTATAATTCTTGCACATCTCTAGGAAAGTTACATTTTCAAAGGCAGTATGCTGATTTTGAGTTCACCTTATTTGAAAATAAGTTTCTCTGAACAGTTAAAGGAAACCTTGGGTCAAGTTCTCGCATTGCATGAAAAAACATAATCGCAAAAGTGCATATACATATGTATGTATACATGCAGAAGGAAGCCACATTGCCACTTGCACTGTGGCCAGCTGCAACTATATGCCATTTACTGCTACAGACAGGCCTGTATCGGATCACAGAGCACATGTACATGAGTGTAAATTCTATCTCTTGGTTTGAGAGACTCCACTAGGGAACTCTTCCTGTTAGGGAAAGGAGTAAGGCAAGGGACTGTCTGGAAGTGGAGTTTTATTTCAGGCACCTGCATCTGGACCTGGACCTGCCCCACTGAAGTTGCAGAGTCAAAGCTTTATTGCAAAAAGAACAGACTATTTTATACCAAACTGGTAACTAAGTTAGTATATCAATTTTATGGACTTTGTAGAGCAGATATTAAACTATTTTTTCAATTTCCCACCAAGTAAATCTGGTAGAAACAAGACCGTCTTTCCCATTAGCTTCTGTAATTTTGAAGTGGCCGAGCTTAAAATAGCAACTGAGCACAATGTAAGGCATCAGCACTGGGAGCAAAACACTCGCTTCCTGCTCCTGGAAATAGCTCTCAATGACATTTCTTCAGCAGATGAAGAGTTATATTTTTAACTGCCAGCATGGTCTCTGTGCAGGTTGGTTTGATCAGTGGCTCAGGAAGC
The DNA here is from genome assembly GCF_028858725.1 of Colius striatus. Classification (NCBI taxonomy): domain Eukaryota; kingdom Metazoa; phylum Chordata; class Aves; order Coliiformes; family Coliidae; genus Colius; species Colius striatus. Next base: position 61,817,887 of record NC_084762.1, read on the forward strand.
AAAAACCCAAAGTGGCCGGTATCACGCAGCTCAAACGCAAATGCATAGGGGATGCCATTTTTGTAGGCCCAGTCCATAGAGCTGCCAGAACTCACGTCTGAAAGAGGGAAAGCAGAGAAAAAGTGGAAAAAATGTTAAATGCAGGCCATTCTGAAACCACAAGAAGGTTCTTGTGGCATTTTGTCTCCAGGATTCAATGACTATACTTTTAACTACAGCTGTTGCTTGCCCTGATCCTAACAGCCTTCAGAGAGGGGCATGGACACCCAGCACTTGGTAAAAGGTGCTCATCAAAATCTGGATTAGACCCTTGATTTTCACAGGGAAAAAAAAATCCAAACCCTGAGGGTTTTGTGTAAGGCAAAACTTTAAGAAAAGAGAACATTTAGAGTGAAGCCTCAAACTGCTCTTGTTCCTGGGCGAGTGCAGTCTAAAGCTTGACTGGAGCTCTGCATGGTCCCAGGTTTAACTTGTATTTTTCAGGTATTTCCTTTGCAGGGAGAGGGAGGATTTTGATAAAGTAATCCACATTCTCCTTTTCAAAGTGTTTTTAAAATGATTTTATCTTCCTTTTCTGTCTTCTCACCATTTCCTTACAGCATGAGGGCATTTGCATAGGTGGTGTCTAATATTAACAAACTTTCCTAAGGAAGTGTGCTTCCTATGCTTTCGTTATCTCCATATGTTGATTACCCAAGACACTTATATTTATATAAAGATCCATCTCTCATGTGGCTTGCTGTCTTCTTTGCAATTCTGGCATTAATTCACATTGCTCTTTGACGAAGAGACTGACTGCACTGCAATGAGCACAAGGGGATGCCATGCTGTGAGATAAGGCCCACAATGAAGTAGTGCTCTAGCCAAAAAGCAGCAATGGTAGAGGAAATTCAGGAGGCTACTTGTGAAAAATCTTGCTGTTTACTTAAGTTTCTCTCTTTTTCAATGTCTGTTATCATTACCAAGAGCATTTAGACATTATAGTTTCAGTAAAAAAAAAAAAAGTGTTTTGTTGAAACCTATTGAACTTATTTTTCTTACCTGTCTACATGGAGAGCTTGCCTCACAAATGTTGTTACATACGTAAAAGATGTATTTTAAAGATATTTTGTTATAGGGAAAAATGCCTTAGAAATCACTCTCTGAAAAATGGAAGATGGCCGAATAAAGATGCTGTTGCTGTAATTTATCATAATCTAGAATTTTGAAATCTAGCTTTTAAAGACATCAGTCTGAATCTATCACAATTGCACAGAAGGAGAGGCCAAGTAATGGTGGAAAATAAAACCAACTTTGAACTTTTTTCTCCCAACTATTTTATAACTTAATAGGTGCATTTACAATGTCTGATTAAGATATGCTTTTAAAGATTTTGGTTTAGCATTCTTTTTTTAAAAAATATGGGTTTATGTGTTCTGAACATATTGTTTGCTGCTTTCACCCCTGAAAGGCATGGCAGTTTTATCTCTTTTATTACATCAATTGAGTTAAGCATTCTGCAGTGCGCTCACTAAGTCAGTTACCAAACTTCATCTTCTGTCTTCCTCACCATCTGCAACTGGAACAAAGTTCACTTTAAACAGTGTTTGCTTTCTTTGCAATAATAATCTCCTTCTTCCTTTAAGCAGGTCAAAGTCACAAACCTGTGCCAGAGGAAAACTTACACAAAGTGCTAGATGCAGGACCATATCTGTATCTTATACCATAGGCTGACTGAAGAGCGTTAACAGCATTATAAGCTGCTGATTCCTGTTTAGGGGGAGAAAAAACAAATACATAAATTAGACAGCAAACACAATACTGTAATGGGATTGAAACCTGAGCTATGGAGCACTGACTCCTGGCACAGTGTATTCCCTGAGTCTGTGGCAGCTAATTTAAAATTATTTTCAAGAATAAATATATTATTTATTTTTATTGAAAGCAATGCCCTGAAAAACTTGGTTCAGTATTTTCATGGCATAAAGAAGCTCACTGCACTGTGAATAATCAGCCATTAGGTATTTGTAATTATAGGTATATACACCAATTCAGTGACAAAACAAATTTAGGCAACATGTGAGACTACTGAGATGAAAAAATATATTTTTTTATGCAGTTTAAAAGCTATACATGCGTTTTCTGCTGGTACCTGTGGAGGAGTTTCCTGGGCCACTAAACCTCATCTCTGCTGGACTTGTAAAGGAGAAATAATGTCTTGGTGACATTCCACAGTGGTTCAGTGTGTAGAGTGGGAAGAAGGAAGGAGACAAACTCCAATCCTGAATCTCTACTGGACAGGTGAATGTTCACTGCTGATGTAACTTGCTCAGAGAACAGATAATGTAGGCCTGGAGAACTCTCCACAATTGCAGAAATGTGATTTCAGTACTGTATGGGAAAAGTCAGTGCCTACATTTCAACATCCACATGGATACAGTCTGTTTAAGAGTTTCACAGCATCCTGTGAAACTGACCGCAGAAGGCTTGTCCCATGGCAAATTCTGGTCGTCACACGTGGATAGTGCATCCAAACACAGAGAAAGGATGCACATATTCAAAAGAAAAAGGAATATTATGATCCCAAAGAAAAGGATCATGTACAGTGAAGGCCAGGGATATCTAGGAAAACACACAGCCATCTCCCTATAGAGAGCAGGAAATTAATGTCTTTGGAGGTAGAAACTGCTGAACTTTGAGCCGCTGGGTTAAAGCTGCAATGGTTATTTCAGTTGTTTTGTTTCTGTGAAGAGCTGTAGGTTTCAGTGTATGCAAGTCTTGATGAACTTGGTCCTTACCTTGTTATTCATCAGGCACTAGATGAATGCACTAGGGAGGGATTACCCTATACTTGCTTTCCTGTTTATACATTTCTTCTAACCTTCCCCTTGTTTGCCATTCATTGTCAAGAATGGGGATTCTGGTTTAATCCTTAGTCTGACCCATGCAGGCATTCCTGCTGTTGGTCTTTGTATGCACGAGTAAAGAAGCAAGAGAAATCTGTTTTTTTCATTCCAGAAAAAAAAAATAACTTCATTTTCACTTACTAGCCAGCAAGTAGGACTTCAGAGAATTTATTTTAACCTGAGAACTACTTTTAGCAAATGGAAAAACTAGAGAAGCTTCTTTAAAGGTGATGGAGCACTGGCACAGGCTTCTCAGGGAGGTTGTGAAGTCTCCTCTGGAGGTTTTCAAACCTGCCTGGACATGTCCCTGTGTGACCTCATTGAGGGGAACCTTCTTTAGCAAGGGGCTGGACTGAATGATCTCTAGAGGTCCCTTCCAACCCCTAACCATTCTGTGATTTTGTTATTTATGAAATGGAGTAGTACTTTTTAACTTCACTATAAAAACCTGTTAGGCACAACTACATTTTTTATTTGTTTCTCAGCACAGAGATGATAGTGCTGGAGATGGACATTTTCAGCTTGCCCCTTCTCTTCGTCTTGCCACCTCCATGAGAGAGTGCATGGAGGCAAGGACTGCTGAAGTCAATGCTGCTGGGACTTTCTGCTGGGTCAGGATGTGGTCACCAGACAGTGTGGGGTAACCTCTGACTCACTCTAACTGCAAAGATGACTGGGAGAGGGTCTGAGGAAGAGGGAAGTACTGTCACTCAGGACTCTTCCTCCTCTTACAGATGCCTCAACTTCTGTAAGTCATGACACACAAGACCCCTCATGAGGCTGGAGGCATTGAGGGCAGCAGGGTGTCACTGCAAGGCCACGGAGGTGGCCGTGGGGCCTCAGAGGTTTCTGGGGACTGGGGAGCTCCAGCTGCAGCCTGGGGCTGTTGTCTGGTGCCTGCAAATGAAGCTACAAGTCCAAGGCTCAGTCACTCAACAGAAATTTGGCATGCAGCTGTGCTTGCCATACCAGGGCCATGGTGTAGAGCTGGGACAGCTTGAGAACAGGCCCGACTCCAAGGGAGCAGGAGGCAGGGCTCCACTAAGAGAGCTGACTCAGGTGGAGAGCAATGTCCTGGTAAACATGCCATGAAAAGGACATAGCCACCACTCTCTGTGCATGAGTTATCCGTTGTACAGCAAAGAAACAACAGAAGCAAGCCCTGTTGAAATCTTTTTGAAGAAATAGTTCGGCAATGTTCATTTAAAATCAGCTAAATGGTACTGGATCTGGAGGTCAGATCGAGTGACCCAAGTCTATGTTCACCATGTAGGCAGACATCCCTGGGCACTGTGAACTCAATGCTCCTAGCCTTGAGGGGTGCTGCTTGCTTCCATTTTGGAGATATGCGCCCAAAGAAGGGGATGGTTCTCAACTGCATCATACTGAGCATATTGTGTCCTGAATAAATGCAGGCAACTGCACTTTGAACACCCTCAAGGAGAAAGCTTCACATAAAATTACCGGATTTTACAAAGACATACACAAACTCAGCTTGTAAGTTCCCTGCAAACACTAAGACAAATGATTGTTAAAATTCTGGAGATGGTTGACTATTTCTGCTGGTTTTTTTCAATCAAAAAGTGCACTTTCATTTTATTAGGAGAACAGATTTCAGGAGAGTGTTAATAAGAGAGTTCTGCCCAAATTGAAACAGTATATCCATGTTGTGATCAGTACACAGCTCTCCAGTTTCAAAGCAACTCTGAATAATTGAATGAACACTTTAGTTGAAATTGTAACTGACAGCTCACTAGAATGATACAACCCAGACAGAAACACCATTTCTTCTCAGGATAAATTGTGGCCTTCTGTTAGCATGAAATGTTATTTATTTGCTATACATGTGAAGTCCTACAGTTGTCGTAGAATCATAGGAATAGTAGGGGTTGAAAGGGACTTTTAGAGATCATCTAGTCCAACTCCACTGCAGAAGCAGGTCAACCTAGGTCAGGTCACACAGGAACGCATCCAGGTGGGTTTTCAAAACCTCCAGAGAGGAGACTCCACACCCCCCCTGGGCAGCCTGTGCCAGGGCTCCCTCACCCTCACAGCGAAATAGATTTTTCTTATGTTTAAATGGAACTTTTTGTGTTCCAGCTTCTTCCCATTACCTCTTGTTCTCTCACTAGATACAAGAGGAAAAAAGGTCCACTGTACATAGTCCATGTAGACCAACAAAGCTTGTTCCATCAGCATCAGGAAACAGAGATCTGATGCTTTCCAGATCACTGTAATTTCCAAGAGGACTGCAGAATCTGAAACCTCAGCCTAAGTCACCATTTTAGATACTTCAAATATTAAAGACTATTAATTTAGAGGCACCACGTGATGGAGGCTTTGGTTGTAGGCAAACGTCAAAACACAAAAATAAGCAATAATATTAAATTAATTTTCATTGTGATCCCCATAATGAGCTTTCTAAATAACAAGAAATTACTTCAATTTCATATTCCAACCTCCCTGTTCTTTTTTATCTACTGCAATAAGAAGAAGTATAGAGTACAAATACTGGCAACATATTTAGAATTGGGATTTGGCTTCCATTTGTCTAGAGCTGTTGTCTAAAACAGAGCCTTCCTCTGTCTCTTTAGGTCTGTGCTTCACTCCCTGTGATGAGAAGCCTGATCCAAGGTCTCACAAAGCTGGGGAACATCTATTACACATCAAAAACTGTGTTCCTTTAGTCTAAAACTGTGGATGGAAAGACAGAGTGTGTGTGCCGAGGGACAGTTACTCCCTGTCTCAGAATAGAAATAGCCCTTGAGCAGCAAGAACAACATGCACTGAAGATTTACTGGTATGTGTGAAAAGTCTCAGGTAGGGACTCCTTTTTCTTACAATGAATCTCCTGACACAATGCATGCTATTGCCTTACACTACTCTGGATATTTTCATCAGATACCAAATAATCAGCTGCTTGAGGAGGAGATGCTGATTCTTCCTAACACCATGTTCTTTACTTTCTGCTGTATTTCTGTTCTTAAAAAATAATCTTGTACTTGCTGGTCTTCAAAGGAATGTAATCCTATGGTTTCAAATTCTCAGCCTTTGTTTTTTGGTAAGCACTAGTCAGTAATTCACTTGGTAAGCTCCTTTCTCTTTTCCACTCTCCAAAAGAGGGTGGAGAAGGTGGTATAAAAAGGAGATTCATGGATTCATTCACAGTCAATGCATGGCTAGGTGGTCAGCTCCCACAGGTCTCATATTTTTAGCTCCTCTGTCTGCTTAGTTAATTTCTAATTTGCTCTGTTTCCTAGGAATGACATCAGACAGGAGAATTTTTAGTAGCTGCTAAAATTAAGTGTCTTAGGCGAAAAAAAAAAAGAAACCATACAAAGAGACTTTAGTTTGTGGAATACTGACTGAAAGGGCAGCTGAGTGAAACTTCATCGAAGCTCCAGGGACTGACATAATTTATCCTGCACAGGATAAATCTAAGGTGCTGTTAAGCTCCTTTGGAATAAACTAGCTTAAACTAGTAAGTTAAGTCAGTGCAACTTTCAACGCTAAAGTGGGAGATATATGGATATATATGGACATATTCTAGGGACTAAGGGTGAAAGAAAGAGGCTTGCAACTGGTTGGTGCAATGTGTGTCTGAGCAGGAGCAAACAGAAAGTAAAGCTTAGCCATGTTTCCTTAAGAGAATAAGCTATAGGGAAGGTTTTATGTACAGGAAGCTGGTTAAAAATGGACTTCAGACTGTGAGCAGAGGGAGTAGTTCTGCATTTGGATGGGTGTAGAATACCTGAAATATAGATCTCTCTAAATTGATAGGCTTATATCAAAACCCCATATTGCTAGTAATTTGTCCCTGATGTTAATTAACTGCTTGTCCCAAGGGATTACAAACACTATGAAGAACAGGATGATATAGAAAGCCATCAAAGCTTTACTTTTGGAGAAATCTACGAGACTTCTCCTCTAATTGATAAACATAAGCCACTTCCATTTTATTTTGTTTAGAACACTGAGGACAATTTTCTTTGCGCTCCTAGTGTTTAAGTTCTGAGGATGTGGGGCTAGAATTTCAGCTAGATGCCCAAGGACTTAACTACATAATTCCCATTACAGTTAATGAAATAAAATTATAATAACTATAATTAAACCCCAGGGATTTATCCTACAAAGTAATTCAAAGGGACTGATGGATGGCAGGCACTGTACCATTTAAATCAATTTACCACTGCCTCACTTTGAGTGAAGGTTATATAATCAGAAATGTGATTTCAAGAAGAATAAATACCACTTGATATTCAGTATGTACAAAAAAAAATACCTTGCCGAAATGAGTCTCCCCTCAAAATAAAACATAGCAAAAAATTACATAGCAAAGCACATTTTCTCAAGTTTTAATGTACTTACCACACAACTGAAGTTTGGAATAGTTGCATATTTGTAAGAGTAAGGGTAGAGCAGCATCTGTGCATATGCGTGGAAGGACAAATAGGCTTTTATCTGTTTCCGATGTTTGCGGAGAAAATGAGCAACAGCCTTTACTTCAGGCTCAGACTCAGGAAAAGGACCACAATAGGTGTCATCGCATGGGTGAAATGAAGCACCTTCATCTGGAGATTGAAACAGAGAGTTCATGGTGAATGATCACAAGGGAATTTGCAGGGGTCAACTTCTGGCTGAGCTTGTGTGGGCCTGCATGCAAAAGTGTGAAAAACAATAAACAAATTGCTTTCTTGTGGCTGACGGGCATGAGCCTGTGGGACCCTAGTACAACAATTACCTTGTTCATCTAGCAGACATGCTGAGCTGCCAATTGGCTAACTTCACGCAGTTCTCCCCAGAGGACATATTTTTAACCCAACAGACAAAGAAAAGCCTGACTTTGTTGCATTTTCTTCCCTGGTTTTCCATATGAGCGGCACATTTTATAGTGGCATTCCAGTATTAAAACTACTCAAGGGTCTCAGCAGGTCTATTTGAAATCACAGAACTATGCCTTTTGCAGTAGTCACTGCCAAGACAAGTCTTGCCTTTAAGAGCATTTTAAGGTACTAGCTACTAAAGTAATGTTTACCATGGTGGGTAGATAACCTCAACAAGCATTATCTTAGAGACTGGTTGAAAACATGAGAATAGTTCCCAACTATGGCGTTTTCAGTCTTCCAAACCTTGTGGGAAAAATTGACAAGCCACATGGAATGGTTTGCTAAAATAGAATTCATCTCAGTTTCTATAGTGCTTAATTTTCCTTCAAGTTTGGGGCAGGGGTTCAGCTGTGAGGATATCTTTCACCACATCAACCTGCTCAGGTGGCAGTACCCTGCAGAAGTGTAGCCTGCCTGTAATATCCCATGAGGCACTGAAAGATGAAACTCAGAAAAGGAGACGTGGCAGAGGCTCCTTTATCATTTAGCAGTTCTGGATCTAAGCCACCATCTAATTTACAGCTTAGGGCCTGGGTCCGAAAGAACAATATTTATGCAAATCCACTCTGCTCTTTTATCCACTGTGATTTCAAAATGCCACATGTTCTACACTGACCAGCAGAATAATAATGGTTTGGTTGTGACACTCTATGGTGTCATCAGGGATATAAAAAAGCAGTGTTTTATTAGCTTTCCTTTCTACAGTAAGTGTTGCCATCTTCAAATAATCGGGAAAGACCAGTGTGTGAGAAGGCATAATAATATGAACTAAAATGGGGTTATACAATCAACCTAATGGCAAGAAAAAAAAATTGGAAGAATTTCATGGTGCAGCTTCATTTGTATATGAAAATTGAGGCTCCCATTCAATGGCCACAGGTGGGGATTTCAAAAGGTATTAGTGCTTAGATCACAGTGGATATGGAAGGGTTATATAGAGGGCAGATGGTCTCCTCTCTGCAGAACAGATGGCCACCAAGTCATTCAAATCCCAAGAGTACTCTGCCTTGATGTCTTGTCAGTTAATACAGCTAAAGGAGAGCTATTTAACAGAACATCCAGAGCCTTTGTTTTGTTTTTTTATGGCTAGCTCATCTCCAGTAGCTGTGTTGTATACTGAATCATGAAAACGGATGTCAATAATAAACAGCAGAATGCTCCAAGCTAATGGTAAAATGACCCAATGGTAAAATATGACTCAGTTTAGTGACTTTCTGTAAAGAAAAACTGATCTACACTGTCCAGCCTACTATTGTGAGCCATTTGCAATCACAGCTATAGTCAACCCTTTTCCTTAAGTAAAACTCACTGGTAGTAAAGAGTTTCCATGATGGCCTCAGCTGATGTAAGGATGTCCTCAATTTTCATACTCGGAAGTTCCTTTAAAGTAATACAAGAAGCAAAAACTCCAAACCAAAAGCAATATAGTTCATATCAACTCCTGTGAAATTTCTGAGTTACAGTCACGAGAAGAAAATGGAATTGCATAAAATGTTACCATGCTACCTTATTTTGGTACCTGATAGCATACCAAGGGAGGGCAAGTATCCTCCAATATCCATCATCAGATCAAATGTATGAAGGAAATGTGTGCAGAGACTGATAAAACCAATGCTTTGGAAGGCAGTCTGGGAGGGTGGGTGAGCTGGAGCATGATTCTCAAACTTCCTTGCAGATACTTCTTCTGCCAGTACGAGATACTGTTCTCCATGAGCAATGGGGTGCAGTGGAAATGGGGCTGCATTGGAAGTTTTAACTCTCACTGCTGCTCCATTGGGGGCTTCAGATGCAATCCCTCCAAATGGATTTGCCCTATAATGTTATTTAGTTCAATGTACCACATCATTTGCTTCAAAGTTGCTCTTTATATCACAAACATGAAAATATTGTGCTAGTTATTGCACATTTTGGTTTGGGTTTTTTTTCCAAGGAGCATTTCTACCCAGAGACTTCACTGTCAGTAGTCACCTGGGTCTGTGTGCCATTTCTGCGCACTATTCTGGGTGCAGGGCACTGCAGAGTGAAATCTACCACAGTCAGTGGTAGGTCCCTTTTCTTGGTCCTTAGAGACTACAGAAGCAACATCATGAAGCTTACATCAAAGTCCTTTGCTAGAGAGAAGAGGAAAGCAGAAGGGATGCTGTGTTACCTTTACCAAGCAGCTCACTGCAGCTGGCATTCAGCAGCTTTGCTGGGGCTGGACTCTGCCACGACATACCTGCCTGGAAGCCCCACAGTGAACTTCAAGCCTGTCTGCAAACTGTAAGTGCAGCTGAACTCAATTAAAAGGTTTCCACAAGCATATGCAGTTGTAGATGTTAAACATACCATGATTATACAAGCCTCAAAGTGTGATATGATCCAGATTCTTCTCTGCCTCATTTAATGTCAGATTAATGAGAAAATGGGGTGCTGGGTTCGGCTCTTCTGAGCACCAGTCATCCCAGTTCACGAAAGAGCTCTTTATTCTCCAGCAAAATAGAGAATCAGAGTTTGGGGTCCAGCGGGGAAGCTGAGCTTGTGCTTAGTAAGATGACGAGCAACGTTGAAAGAATTTTTTCTTTAAACTCAGAGTGTAGACTTATCTTGTGTGCTAAGGGAAGGGCAGAAGTGCAACAACTAGTGGATTACAACATACAAAGCATGAATTGTTATATTCACTCAGCCTAGAAAGAATGCTTTTTGTTAAAAACTAAGAAAACATTGTCAGAACTGAGCAAAAAGTGTGCTTTAATACAATGGCTAGGAAGTAGGAAAAGGGAAGAACAGAGTGATTTGGACCCAAAAAGATTAATTAGGAATGGAAATGCATTTTGCTCTGTGTCAGTACTAATGTTGCACAGATAGGAACCTATAAGATGGCTCTGAAGACTTTGTAAGAGGTTCATGCCAACGATGCCAGTGGCTATTTTCTGAACAGCATACCCTCCAAATATCTGCAGTTGTGACTCACACACATCAGCGAAAGATGCTAACAATGACGTAGGACTTTGGTTCATTTTCACATTATTTTTTTGCATCATACAATTAAAGATTATGATAGCAGCCCTGGGACTGTCACCTTCAATGTCTGTCTTCTTACAGTGCTTGCTCCAAGTGCAAATAACCGGAGTATTGTGGAGTGACCTAGAGACTGACAGCAGAAGAGGGATGGGCTGAAGGGAGAGCCATTGCCCTAGTGCTATGGAAACACAACTCCTGCCTTTACAAGTTTATAGTGTAAATAAGGAAGATGGATGAATGCTGGAGGTGAAAACTGCTGCACGGAGCAGTGAAGGAAGCTGCTGAAAACGGGAGAGCAGGTCAGCAGAACCATGTGTTTATTGCTGTATTTCACAACAAGGTGTGGCTGCTCACTCCTCTGTGAGTTGCACTGTCTTGCTGTAAGATTTAATAACATACTATTTCTTCTGCAGTGGACCCACTCCGAATCTTCTGCTGGTATTTTATTACTGCTGCATTCCCTATGCAAAATTGAGGTCAAATTTTATGAAAGTATTTACAAGAAGTGCTGGGAGTTTAAAATTGGATCTCCATGCATTTAGAAGCACCTACTTTCTTTATTGAATTACTAATAAGGACTTTAAAATATTCTCAGACATTTCTCTGTGAGGCCAACGAAGCACATCTGACATTTCCAAAGCTAAAGCCATTTCAGAGATAGGCCAGGCTGAATATAGTGCTTCAAATTATTTACATGATTGCAGAAATACAGAATAGCTGTATGTGTGTGGTTTTTTCTTTTTCCTTTTGCCACACTTGCCATGAAAACTTTCTACTTGCAATGAGATGTGTTTTTCCAGAGTTCAGGACTTGTGTTTTTTTAAGAAGCTAGAAGATTTGAGCCCTGGCTTGTGGCTTTATGGGAAAGTAGCTTCAACTTAAACTATGGAAAAGAGAACACTTCACAATGGATGTGACCTAACCTACTTACTCTGTTGGATAATTAAATACAGGGTAACCTGAACTGGGGGACCAAAGTATCTCCAGACTTACCACACCATTTCACTTTCCAGTTGCGATTAGCATCAACACCATGACACCGAAACCTTGTGTTCTTTGATCTTGTTTTTCTCCAAAATCGATCCTAATATGTTTTAAAATGATTAAATAGCAATATTACCACATTTTGACAAAAATAGATTCATACACATAACAAACCAACCCTAGTAAACATATTCAGCATTATATTTTAATGGGAGTAGTTTACTTCCATTTTGCACGCCACAAAGTGGTGGAGCAGACTATACAGAAAGTCTGCCATTCGATCTTTCTGGTCTGAACGATTTTTTTGAGTAGTGCTACTCATACTACTTACATTTGTCCAGCTAAAATGATATCCGTCCACATTAAATACTGGCATGACATAGAAATACAGCTGAGTTAGCATCTTTCTCATGGCAGGATCGGTCTGGTAGGTCTGAAGAGCCTAAAGCAGAAAAGCCAAAGAAAGTAGTTTCCATAATAAAAACAATTTCCCAATTAAGTACTGTGACAGGCTATGACAGTCACATGGTCTTTGGCATTACAGAGACCTGATCTCACTGACATCCTCAGGGCTGAACTTGAAAGACTGACAAATGTGATTAAAGGCAGAACCTGAACATGTGAAAAAATTGTTCAAAGGACCCTATTCTCTCTGCTTCTCAGTTGCTTTCAATCACCATGAAAATACAACTCACACTACAGAGAAGCAAATGCAGACAAACTGTTTGTTGATATAGGAGCCAAAAGTCAGTGGAATAGGCTCTTACATAAGGAAATGAATTTAGCTCCTGCAAGGCAATGGAGTGCTGTTGTTTCCCCCAGGTGATGACTTGGTGAGGTTAGAGCATGTCTTAAAACATTTATGGCTCACATTACATCAGCTTTTGTTGTATTCAAAATAATTTACTATATGCACGATCACCAATACAGGCAGCTTATTTGTTATAATTTAGAAAACGCTCTACTTTTGGAGAACCTCAGGAATAAAGGTTAGCAGATGAAGTCTAGGTAGCGAAAGTATTTTTTTGCCATTCTACATCTTAGAAAAATGCAGCAAACCAGAGGTTCCCCAGGAGTTCTGTTTGCTGGTACCAGAGATGCTCCTTTACAAGTTTCAGAAAGCTTAGACTGTCCATGCTGTAGCAACTACTGTCACTTGCCATAGCTGGGCATCAAACTTGCATCCTTCAAAGTTTAAATCTTGATTCTGTTAGGTGAAGGATTAAGTGCTTCACCTGGTAGGTGGAAAGTGTACTGCACTGATGCTGGGGTCAGAGGGATGCCCAAGGCTGGCTCCTCTCTTCCTGGTGCTGTGATTAAAGCCTTCTGCTCTGCAGTATTTCTGGTCCTCCAAGAAGTAGCATGTGTTTGGGCCCTCAAAGGGAAATGTTTGGTCTGAAATAAACTAAGCTAAAAGCTTTTGAATTGACAAATGCCAAGGAAGACAGTAAACTATGGGAATTTGATATTTCTGGGCTCCTAACCATGTCTCTGTTTGGATTATTGAAGCTGCCTTGGGATGAGCAGGAAGGAGATTTAAGCAGCAGCTGGGACAGCATGGCACAGCACCACAGGTCAGACGAGATGCTGAAAGAGGGTAGGGTTATAACAGGGGAAAAGAGAATGGGAGTAGGCTTTTGATGGGAAGCTTGATGGAGTCAAGGGCTGCCTGGGAGAAGAGCCCCAGCCAATGCAGAGGTCACAGTTCCCTTGGCCCATGTGCCAGAAATTGTCCAAAGTTTCTTAGCTGGAATGGTATTGCATTTAAATTTGCTTTACTTGTTTTAGGAAGTAAAATCAAAGCTACAAATACATTTAGGTAAAAATTAATTTTGTCAAAAGAGAAAGCAATGGTTACCCAAAAATAATGACCGTGAAAACAAGGGCTCTGTTTCATCAGTGTTCCACATGTAGAAATGCATAATGAAGAAATTAGAGCTACTTGGGACGTTAAGCTAGCCCTGCAATAAAATCTTCACAGGATTATGAGCCAATATCCTAAGTGTGGATATTAAATCTGTAATGCTGTTTTTATAGTGGAAACAGAACTGAGTCATGCTCCAAACTGTGAGTCAAGGAAAATGAACGTTTTTATTGTGCTTATTTCAGGGAGAAGTAATTTTACTGGGGAGGAAATAAGGCACTATACACACCACTTTCTTATCTTTTTAATGCTTTTCTCTTTTTACACAGTATTAACAAATCAAGCTCTTGTCCTGTCTTCATGGTGGGTATTTACATATCAGTGATAATGAAACTGGTGTAAATCAAGCTCATGTTCTGTCTTCAGATGGATATTTACATATCAGTGATAATGAAACTGGTGTATTTGCTCGTATCTGTATTTATGTATGCGATTCTTTTGGTGTCAGTTACATCTATAATTATGCATTTTATTACACTGTAGTGCTATATACTGTATTTTAAACTGTAATGTTACAAGATGAATCTCTTTAAAACACTTTTGAAATAGTTTCCTTTAAATAACTACAGATTATTTAATTTCAGGTGAAACACTAAAAAATTGCATGAATGAGCTCTGCAAATTTTTTTCAGAACCTTTCCAAATTTGCAAAACATCACATAATGAAAATATTTGAATTAAGACTTTTTATTGTTCAATATGTATTAAATCCTGTGAAGAATATATTTTTCCTGCTATGTAAAAGCACTACCATTTAAAAAACATAGACTGCAAAATGTTAAGTGCCCTTCCATTTTTGAAAACTACACTGTTATTTTAATGCCTGTTGTCATTGTCAAAATACTAAGAGAGACTTCAGACAGCATTAGAGTCCTCAGTAATACCCTTCAAAATTTTAAGTCTTAAAGTTGATTTAGAGCCAGACATGAAGAGGAGACTGAGGGGAGATCTTATTAACATTTATAAATATCTAAAGGGTGGGTGTCAGGAGGTTGGGACATCCCTTTTTCTATAGTGGCTAGTAACAGGACAAGAGGTAATGGGATGAAGCTGGAACACAAGAAGTTCCACTTAAATATAAGAAAAAACGGAGGGAGCAGTGGCACAGGCTGCCCATGGAGGTTGTGGAGTCTCCTTCCTTGGAGGTCTTCAAGACCCACGTGGACATGTTCCTATGTGACCTGATCTAGGTGACCCTGCTTCTGCAGGGGGGTTGGACTAGATGATCTCTCAAGGTCCCTTCCAACCCTACCATTCTATGATTCAATTCTGTTCTTTAAAGCAGAAATGGTTAAATGTAATAGTTCGGTTGCCCTTTTAGAATAGTACTTTATTTTAAATGTAATGGTATTACTTTCCTGCTCATGGAAACAAGAGTGGAGATGGCATAATGTGGTGTGAGATCATATTCAATCTTTCTGCTTATTTTGTCCTTTATACTATTTTTATCTGGCAATTTTATTTCATACATGTTAGCAGGCAATACAGACTGTACAACCTTACCTCCCGTGGCAGGGAGGTCTTTGGCGAGGTGCCTTACAGTTACGAAGATGAGTCCTCACTGGAGCAAAGGCCAGAACTTGCCTTTTATAAAGTGACTCTGAAATCCTCCAAACAACCATCATGCAAGCCACCCCCCTGGCAGTGCTGAAACATTTTCCCTTCCCTACGACACAAGCGAGATGAATATAAACCATTAGTGAATTAGCTGCATTGTACTTTGCACAGAAACCTCAGAATACAAAACAATGTGACTTTATATGGCTTGACTCTGCTTTCCTGTCCTTTAATCAATAGCAGCTTTGCTGCTGAATGCGCAGAGAGACAGACTTAAATGCTGAATAGTGTTTTTACTGAATGAACAGATGATACAGGAATCCTGCCAACACCATGCAAGCAATCTGCCTGGGAGATGGGGTAAGGACCAAAGATTAATAGGAGGAGGATTGATCATCTGGATCAGCAGAGTGGTCGTTGTTGGTAGAGCTATGCCAGCTTAGGCTGGCTGAGGATCTGGTCCATAGGAAATTTAATTTGGGGGATGAAGTGAACAAAAGAGCTGTACTGTAAACTGCCAAGGCAATAAAAGGCAAGAGTTTAAAGTGGATTTAGGATGCAGTTGGGCTTTATTACAAAATAAGGGGATTGACCAAGAAGGACAAAGCAAGGAGACAGAGTTGAGAGAAACTCTGAAATTGCAGCTGAGCTTAGTAATGATTTGCTGTCCCACAATTAATTATTATTAAATGTAAGGTAACAATCAGCTTTTGCTGTTTCTGGTTTTGAATTAAACAATCACACTGAATTAGCCAGTTACAGTTTTAGCATGGGAAATCGACTCCATTGCTCTTCTGCCAGAAATTGCATGAAACTGCAACAAAATATAATTAACTTTTCAGTGCCATTATTAAGGAATCAGTTAAAACATCCTTTCTGGTGGCAAGATACAATGTCTTGCTATTGTCTGTATGTCCTACAGTTTAGCAGGGTGACACTATGATCTGCCATTCAGGTTGCTATCGCCACTTAGTAGTGAGCTGTCTCCGTCTCTTGGAAGCAGTACAACTTTTTCTCTCTATTTGCCCTTTCACTGATAGTGTCCTGCTTTGGCACTCAAATCACAAGCAAAATGGTAAGCCTATTATTAAGGCTAAGATACAACTCAGTACCTAAACCCAAATGGCTTTAAAAAATGGCCATGTTTTCAAGGCTGAAGCTTGCACTTATCTCTCAATATTTTTCTTTTAACAGCAAGCAAAATCTTCATCTTTGGGGGCATTTCCCATGAGAGGAATTTCAGAAATGACTGAGAAAGATGAGTTATGCTGCAGCTACTCTGCAACACTCAGAAGAGAGCCCACAGAAAGAGTGAAAAGAAGGACCTGCAGGATCCTAAAGGCTTGCTTATGTTGCTACTTAAGGATGCAAATGTAGATGCTGAAGCAGTGACAAGGCAGAGAGATGACGACATCATTGACATGTTAGAGAAACACAGAGCAGTTCCAGGAAGTTTGTGCAAGGCTGGGCCCACCGAAGTGAATGCAGAGTCTTGTAGGGAAGAAGCTGCATAGTTACACAGATTTTAGTAGGAATAGGAGATATCTTCTTGGTTCCACTCTGAGACGTGGTACATAAAAAAACCTCACAGATCCCAAGTAAGTCAAGGACTGCCTAGTAGAGAAAGAAAAGGTCTGGAGCACTGTGAATGCTTTGAAAGGGGCAACACAAACTTGTCTACTAGTAATTGCATGAAATGAATGCCCATCAAGTTGATGGAGACCCAACAAGATCCATTCTTGAATGTCCTAGTTTGTCCAGGGTAGAACTCACTTGAACATATTGTTTAATTAAATTGTTGAGACACAGTTAAACAATTAAGAGGCAAATCCTTGCTTGTAATTTCTGGGACAACTGAATCATCCAACATAGAATTTTATTTCACAGTGTTTTTTCATGCTCCATAGTGTTTCTGCATATCAAGAGTTTTACTGGAGCTTTAGTTCCTTAGCATCACCATATGGGAGTGAACTGCTAAAATACAAAGCAGAATTCCTTTCCTAGGGCAAGTAATATTTAGAGCAATGATGTGAATTCTCTTCATGCTTTGAAGAAGAATGTACCCAACAGCTTAAAAGGCTTCACAAGGTAGAATTTGAACATCCCAGTGATTAATACTTACATATGAGTTTGCACTAGCAGATGTCATTGAAGAATTCCTACTACAGCACAACACAGCTGCTGGGCTACTTTTATTTTATCAAGATGCATTCACATTGTGAAAAAATGAATAACTGCAAGCAAAATGAAAGTGATGTTTACCTTCTTAAGATCATGGGTAGGCAGGAGGATGCAGCTGAGTAGTTGAAAATGCACAAGAGAAATAATTCAGTACTTAACAGCCTTTTGGAACAGGAAAACTGGAAACAATTGTAACTGGTTTTTGCTATTGTGAAGACGTCACAACAAAGGAAAGCATCTTCTCTAAACTGTGTTACTGTTGAGCAGAAACTGGGAAAATCCACCATGGACCAAAAGAGAGAGGTACATCGCACAGTGTAAAAATGGCTTGTCACAGATGTTTTTAAAACAATGCCTCACATGCCTCGTTGTGGTGATACCCTGGTACTGCACTCCATCTCTTGGTATTGGCTTAGTTTTTATCCATGAAGAATCCCATGCCGTCACAACTCAGGGCCCAGTCCAGGAAACTGTTTTGGTAGTGTTCACTGCTACTTTATTTTCTTTCCCCTCAGAAGTGGTGTACATTAGTAACCTCTGTTGTCAGTTGGAAGGATGTGCAGATACTCAGAGCCAAGTGAGATATAAGATGGCTGCCAAAATAACTGAACTCATTCAGAACTGAACCAGCTGCAGAGCAGAGGGAAGGATGTTGAGTAGAAGCAGAAACTAAACACTCATAGATGTGATTACTGCATGGAAACTTCAAATGGCAGGAATAGTATTTGGAGAGTGAAAAAAATCATGAAGCTAAAACAGATTCTGCATTTGTACCAGCACCTCTTGCTGTTGAAAGGCTGATGAATGAAGTACTGACTGAACACGCTGGCAGAGGTCATCTCTCTGATGGAGAAAAAACAAGTAGTGTTTCAGGCAGAAGCTCAGAGAAGAATGAGTTAGCTAAAGATAAGTAAGGCTGAGTGTTTCAAATATAGATGCTGCAGGATTAAACAGATGGATTTTTTCCTCCAGATAATGGATATATAAGGAGCAATCAGAGAAGTTTTGTGTTTTTTTTTCTGAGGTTAGGCAGCTAAAAAGACAGCTGGGGAGAATAAAGTCTGGCAAACAAGGAAAATTAAGCTTCAATGATTGTACTGGATTTACTGAAACAGCTGCAAAGCATTTGTGAAGAGATCTACCATCAGGTGACTGGCCTTTCAAGGTGAAAAAAGCCTAGTCTTCAGGGTACCATCCTCACTGGCAGCTGTGAATGAGGCTGCAGGAGGCCAAGACACAGATTTCAGAAGCTCACGGCCTTCTTGAAATAAGAGTGAACTAAAAATTGATGAACAGGATGGAAACCCAGAGAGGAAGATTTCATAGAGCGAGAAGATGTGATGCTTTAAAGAGCAACAAAAAAATTCAAATGAAACCAACATCAGCTGAAGAACTTTAAAGCTCTTCGTAAAGAAGGACTATATGCAGGTAAAGGGTGAAAGAAAAAAGCTACAAGTACAGTGTACGTTTTGGCCTTTCATGCCTCTGAGTCACTTTGGAATATTTAAAATGTTTTCCAATGCTCTTCAGCTTTCTGAGAGCCAGCACTCAAAGACATGTTAAGAACTGTGATGTGCTTGACCCAAGGAACAAGACTAGCATAACTGTATGGCTCACAGGGGGAGACGGTCAGGACTTTGCTTTCTTTCCTCTGTGGTTCAAAGCTTCTGCTTGGAGAACTCAAAAAAATGGAGATGGAACGGCTATTGTAGGGGGTGAACTAACTATACTTTCTCAAAGACTAACTAAATACAAGTGTAATAAGCATCCTTTGAATGAATATTAGTTTGAAATCCTAGATTGTAGGAATATGGCATTTCATCTGTACCTGTTCAGAGGATTTAAGTTTGTTGACAACTGACAGGTCAAGTGTATAATCTTTAACAAATAGTGTGTTCCTTCACACAAATAACTTACCACTAAGATCAGACTTAAAACTGGAATGAAAAACTGGAATCTGAACTTCATAATCAGCCAGTATTTTGAGGCTCTAGTAGTTATGGCTAGCAAGGGAAAATAAATTTTCTGCCTTCTAAAGGATTACCAGTTTTGGTGGAGCTCAGCAAGACCCAGAAGTGATCCAGAATGTGAATTTGTTTTCCTGACAGTGTGGACCTGAGATTTGGAATGAATGACTGAGTGCTGCTCTGACTGTTGATGTAGCCTATTGCAGATGTTTTGTCCATCAGGACCTAGTCTATGGAGTTTAGCAGAATAAGTGGTACCACACTGGCTTTCATCAGATCTTAAAAGTAAGAATACTTACAGCTTTATGGCCTTCTGACCACACGGCCTGCACAGCACAGAAGAAGAGCCAACTCTTTTTAACACTGATGGTGTCTGGGCCTCCTGCTTGGGCTTGTTTCTGATGGCACTGTTGTCCTTTTTCACTTCTGTGTATGTGCTGTTATTTCAGGTATCCTTTACAGTCAAGCACTTCATAAACATTCCTAAGGAAGAATCTAAGGTCTTAAACCCTGCAAAAATCTAGGCAAAGACTGGTCTCTGGGGCCTGCTTCACAAGCCTAACAACTGGCTAATTGGCAGTATGCATCCCATATGCATCCCATAAGGTGACTCATAAATCAGTCTCAAGCTTAGAATAGTGGAGGAAAGTACTGCCATTTTGCATCTTGGACAGTCTGTGTGTCTCAGCTCATTATTATGGAGTGGAAAGATGCAATTCAGGCCTGATTCTGGCAAGAATCAATATAAATATCAGCAATTAAAAACAAGTAAATAAAAATCCTACTCCTAGCCTTTAACTTCTTGGTCTGGGATTTCCTGTCTGCTCCCTGGATGCACAATGAAGCACAAACACATCATCTTGAATAATTTGGGAACTCACAGAATCAGGATCATAGAAGACCCACGTTTCATAATTTGGACTTTCAGCCATGCATCTCACAAAATTAAGTACACAGAGCATATTGATATTCTTTTCAGATTTGGGATTCTTCTGAGATGAGACAGTTATTATGGCCCATCTTTAAGAGACGATGTTGTGCTGCAGGATAAACAGGGCTTCAGAGGTAAGGATTTGGATTCTTTTACTATACAGCTCCTTTCAGCATGCCTGGGGATAAAGGTGAGGGAACATTCATGGGTAGTCTAGCAAGGTCAATGCCTGAGCCAAACTTCACAAGTCACCTTGATCAAATCCAGAAAGCTCAGAAGTAGTTCTGAACATTCTTTTTCAGCAGAGACCTTAGATATTGGCTAGGTTCTGTCCCAGAAGCAGCAGACTGTAGCACTCCTCATGCAGGAAAAAACCCCTTCACAACAGTCTCACATTAAAGAAAAGTGACTATGTGCAATGCATTGTAAGCTGACCCAGATTCACAGAATTATAATATTGTTTTGAGGAAAGTCTTCAAGATTTAAACATTTAAAAAATCTAAGAGCCTAGGGAGTCTATGGAAGAGCATGCCACAGTTCACATTTGAGATGCAGATATACTGAATCCAGGCAAGCTATGTTAGTTTTCCTTTTTATTCCTAAAGAAGCCCACTTTTGAAGATGGGAGAAGAAAGTAATGGTGGAGCTTACTGCATTTCCAAAGTGTGAGACTATTTGCTCCTTCATCTGAGGCCCTGACAAGGCCACTCCCTTAGGGAGATGTGCTGGATCTCGACAGATATTTCCTTTACAGTTGCCATTGGATTCTGAGAACATTTTGTCCAGAACAATTATAATCAGTACTCGCTTCTTGAAAATTTTTATTTACATTTCTTGAATTTTCTAATGTTGATATTTAAAACACAAATACCTGCATCAGGAACAAAGAATAGGGCATCTTAAAGACACACCTCTTGCATGTTGTTTTCTGAATCTGTTATATGAATGACATTTCAAGGGTATACATCATCGACATAGATCAAATGGCAGCATTTATTAGGGGGAAGAAAGTCAAACCAGATGTAATGGGAATCCTCATCTGCTTCCACTAAAACTGAAACACAATCTACTTTTGATGTTATATTTAATAGCAGCCTGTGAACTCTATTTCAGATTTTAAAAACAATGGTAAAATCCTAAATTTGAGGTCTGGATAACTTGATATCTGAATTCTGCTTCTCCTCTCATGATTGCACACCCAGTGAATAGAAGTCAAATGTTCTTATTTAATGGATATATAATTGAACTTTTGAAAAAAGTCTATAGGTTTTGCTTCTTTGTTTCTATGAGGCTTATTTAATTTGGGGTAAATACATTTTATGTCTGACAAACAAATTTTGTTCTGAAGCCTACTGCTTTCTACAAAGTAATGAGATGTAGTAGAGTCCCTTTCTTTCCAGTCTGTAACATTTACAAATCCCCTTTAATGTGTGATGGGATTCCATTTAGTCTTTACAAAAATCTAAGCTACCAAACCTTTTTTTCCTTTTTTTTCTCCTTAATCTTTTGCTGTGGACACAAATTCTGGGTTACATTAGATTTATTTATCTTTGCAGGGTGCCTTAAGTAGCCCCCATGTCACCACTTTACTTTCCTTTTACAATTCCTCTTGCTTTCCTGCTCCACCACAGGTCTCTATTATTTCCACTGACAGAGCCTTTTTTTATGTCCTTTTCCAGTTGAGCAAGGCTTGCAGTTGGTGGGATTCCACCATAACCTGACTGGTACTCTACTGCAATATAGGTGCAGATGCCTCACTGTGGCTCACTATCTGGTATCTGAAACTTTGACCCCGTGTGTGCAGGACATCACCATTCTTGACCTGAAATTCAATGACCATGAGGTAGGGTTTGTCAGAGGCCACCAGTATTGCTCACTCTGGTACAACATGTGATTAGCTGAGAGACTGCAGGTATTCAAGGCTGCTTTCCATAGAAGCAAATAGCAACGTTATTAACACTAGAGCTATGGAACGCAGAGCCAAGGCTGCAGCTCATGCTGGAACACGTTATAATAAAAAACCCCATAAAAAACAAACTCCCAAACCAAACAATAGTCTTCACTCTAGTTTTGTTTGTTTCAGAAAGTAAGTAGGTTGGTTTCGTACTTTCAATTATATTATCATGTAGTACAAAACTCTTTCCTGTGCATTCTCTTTCTCTTTTAAATCTTTAACTCCCATATGTTTCTCCCTTTTCCTCTACTTCATCTGTTCTTTTTCTCTATTGATATTTGCCCTAAGACAGAACAAGCCTGTGTAGTAGGTAGCCTCTTGCATTCCCAGGCTCTAGACCCACATCCTCACTTCCCAAGTCTGTTTTGCCTTAGTCTGTTTTGCATTTCTGTGCTGCTACCAGAGGTGCAGGCAAAATAGCTTGGGTTCCCAAGCTGGGAGTGAATATCTGGTCAAGTTTGCAGCACCCAGTCTTGAGCTTGAATGTTAAATGACATTCATATATAGAGGTTGTTTTCTAACATGCAACTTACTCCTGAAATGCCTAGTTGTACATCAGAGTATGGATACTTCAAAAAAAAAATGACAGAGATCGCAGGATGAAGGGACAGCTCAATAAAATGTTTCAGATTGCCTGAACAGTAAAGGGATGCTTGTATACTGTTCCTACTAGAAAAGAAGCTAACATCACATAAATCCAGCATTTCCTTCTGCTTGCCTTAAATCAATGGGCTTGTAGTGCTATTCCTCAGAGTCCACAACGCGCCAGGAAAAATCTGTTTCCAAGCTGACTGCCCTTTCTCAGAACTGCCCATAAGCGCCAGGGAGGATGGAAAGTGGGCTGATGGGCTGTGGAGATGCTTAAGGGAGGAGTTTGCCAGCAAAAGAGAATTGCAGTTTGAAACACAGAGAGACCTTCAGTTTTCTCAGAGTTATTACTAAAAATGTCTAATTCATTTCATGAGAAAAGCAATATCCTAAACCAAACAATCTAACAATCTTGTGTCTCCTCTCCCAGTAATTATGGAGATTGTGAGCATAATGTATTCTTATTCTGATGATAGTAGCTTTAATGGATTGAAGTACTGCTCTAAGGAAAGAAGAAAATATGTCATTTGTTAGCAAAAGCAACGCATGACTCAGATGGGCAGACAAAGGTGTTATATTCTTTTAGTCTCAAGGAACTTTGTGAAAGCTTTCTTTAATCTAAGAAAATGCTTTTAACAGCTGGCAAAACAGTCTTACTAGCAAGCTACTCTCCTAGGACCTCAAATAACAACCAGAAGGTTTTTAAATACACATACACAGCCTATGTTCTGCCATAGGCTCTACAGAGAAACCTTGCTGCCATTTTGTAGTGCTTCATGGCAATATCTTGGTAAAAAAGATGTACTTGACCAATAGGTTTTCTCACTGGTGCCTGTCTGTCCCAGACACCTTCCTTCCTTCCTTCCTTCCTTCCTTCCTTCCTTCCTTCCTTCCTTCCTTCCTTCCTTCCTTCCTTCCTTCCTTCCTTCCTTCCTTCCTTCCTCCAGTCTGTTCTCCTGGGTAGGGAAGCTGATCAGAAATAGTAAGTTTGTTCATCTTTACACTGAGTTTTAAAAAGAAGACACACCATCATTGCACACTGAACTTTCACAGAATCACAGAATGGTAGGGGTTGGAAGGGACCTTTAGAGATCATCTAGTCCAACCCCCCTGCAGAAGCAGGTTCACCTAGATCAGGTCGCATAGTAACATGTCCAGGCGGGTCTTGAAGACCTCCAAGGAAGGAGACTCCACAACCCCTCTGGGCAGCCTGTGCCAGGGCTCCCTCACCCTCACAGTGAAATAGTTTTTTCTTATATTTAAGTGGAACTTTTTGTGTTCCAGCTTCATCCCATTACCCCTTGTCCTGTTGCTAGCTACTATAGAAAAAAGGGATGTCCCGATTCCCTGACACCCACCCTTTAGAT
This sequence comes from Colius striatus, assembly GCF_028858725.1. Lineage (NCBI taxonomy): Eukaryota > Metazoa > Chordata > Aves > Coliiformes > Coliidae > Colius > Colius striatus. The sequence continues at coordinate 61,842,114 of NC_084762.1, forward strand.
ATTTATAAATGTTAATAAGATCTCCCCTCAATCTCCTTTTCTCCAGACTAAACAGCCCCAGTTCCAGCAGCTTTTCCTCATATGAAAGATGTTCCATACGCCTGATCATCTTGGTGGCCCTGCGCTGGACTCCCTCCAGCACTTCCCTGTCCCTCCTGAGCTGAGGAGCCCAGAACTGGACACAGGACTCCAGATGAGGCCTCACCAGGGCAGAGTAGAGAGGGAGAAGAACCTCCCTCGACCTGCTGGCCACACTCTTCTTGATGCATCCCAGGATGCCATTGGCCTTCTTGGCCATGAGGGCACATTGCTGGCTCATATTTAGCTTATTATCAATCAGGACTCCCAGGTCTCTCTCTGCAGAGCTGCTCTTCAGCAGTTAGACTCCCAGCCTGTACTAGTGCATGGGGTTGCTCCTTCCCAGATGCAGGACTCTGCACTTGTCCTTGTTGAACCTCATGAGGTTCCTCTCTGCCCAACTCTAAAGCTGGTCGAGATCCCGCTGAATGGCAGCACAGCCTTCTGCGGAATCAGCCAGTCCTCCCAGTTTGGTGTCATCAGCCAACTTGCTGAGGGTACACTCTGTCCCCTCATCCAGGTTGTCGATGAAAACGTTGAACACGACTGGCCCCAGAACCAATCCCTGTGGAACTCCACTGGCCACAGGCCTCCATTTTGGAATGGAGGCTATAAACTCTTTGGAAGGGAAGGGCAGGGAAGGAGAGGCAGTGGGGTAGCCTGATATGTTAGGAAGTGTTTTGATTGTCTAGAGCTTGATGATGGTGATGATAAGGTTGAGTGTTAATGGATAAGAATGAGGGCAAAAGCTGGATAAAAAACTATCTGGATGGCCAGGCCCAGAGTGTGATGGGCAATGGAGTTAAATGCAGTTGGTGGGCATTCCCCAGGGCTCAGTGCTGAGGACAGTTCTGTTTAACATCTTTATCAGTGATCTGGATGAGGGGATCAAGTGCACCCTCAGTAGGTTTGCAAGTGACACCAAGCTGGGTGTTCATCTACTTGAAGAGAGGAAGGCTCTTCAAAGGGACCTGGACAGCCTGGAACAATGGGGTGCCAGGTCCTGCACTTGAGCCATAGTGACCCCATACAACGCCTGGGAAAGAGAGGCTGGAGAGCTGCCCAGTGGAAAAGGACACTGAAGTGCTGGCTGACAGCCAGCTTAACGTGAGCCAGCAGTGTGCCCAGCTGGCCAGTGGCATCCTGGCTTGTATCAGAAATAGTATGGCCATTGGGACCAGGGAAGCGATTGTCACTCTGTACTTTGGCACTGGTGAGGCCTCACCTTGAGCCTTTAAGAGGATTGGTGTTGTTCAGCCTGGAGAAAAGGAAGCTGAGGAGAAACCTTAGTGCTCTCTACAACTACCTGAAAGAAGGCTGTAGTGAGGTGGGGATCAGTCTCTTCTGCCAAGAAACAAGTGGTAAGACAAGAGAAACAGGCCTCAAGATGCATCAGGGGAGGTTTAGAGAGGATATTAGGAAAACCTTCTTCCTTGAAAGGGTTGTCAAGCATTAGAACAGGCTGCCCAGGGAAGTGACTGAGACATATACCTGGAAATATTTAAAAGACAAGTGGATGTTGTGCTTAAGGACACAGTTTAGTGGTAAACATGGCAATGCTAGGTGAATGGTTGGACTTGATAATCTTAAGGGTCTTTTCCAACCTAAATAATTAAATCATAGAATCGTAGAATGGTAGGGGTTGGAAGGGATCTCTAAAGCTCACCTAGTTCAACTCCCCTGCTAAAGCAGGTCCACCTAGATCAGGTCACTCAGGAATGCATCCAGGTGGGTTTTGGAAAGCTCCAGAGAAGGTGATTCTATTCTATGATTTTAGCTTTCTATTCCTATGGAATTACACAAGAGAGAAATGTCTGTCTTAGGATTCTAAGTCCTTAAAGCAAAGATATTGCTGAAGTGATCTGAAGCACTACACACTGACAGTGCTTTAGCTGGATCATTACCAGAATTATGATCTTCACAATTTTATAGCTTGGAATTAAAATCCTATTTCATAGCTCTGCCAATATGTGTCCAGCATACTTTTGTCCCGTGCCTGGCTCTGTCTGGCTGTCATTATCAGCTTTGTTTATTAAGCACTGAAGTGTTCTACAAATAAAAAAACTCAAACAGTATAATAGCTATTTATTTTTCTTATTAATAATACGTTAGATCAGTTATAGCAAAACCTCAATGTTTGTTGAACTGAAGGAATTGCATGACTGTAAATCATTAAACACTTACTTCTTTCACGAACCACTGGCAAAAGGCAGGGCCGATCCACTCTCTTGCATGAATCCCACAGTCTATCCAGACAGCTTTCTTGTAGGGCCTTGATCTTTTACCTAACTTCAAGTGTGAATATTCATAGAAATATCAATAGATCTCATGACATTAGTGAAACACCATAATAGAATATTAAAAACACTAAACCATTTTGAATTTTCTTGTATAAAGTAACGCAAATATGTTGTTTTTAAGGGTTTTTCCAAGATAATGACACATAAGATAATCTGATCTGTGGGAAAAAAATACAAGAAAAGTGAGATCTCAGTTCCTCTCTTATGAGGAATGAGATCTTTAAACGTCTTATAGAGCAGAGTAAGGAAAAACAACACTACAGGAATAGCCTCATGCAGAATCAAATTTTTGGAACTCTCCAACAGCAGATGAAATTAATAGTTTTTGTGTGTCTTGCTTACTCCCTTTGAGATCCTATTAATGTGAATTGAGACCACATAGCCCCTGATCAGTAGCTAAAGAGGAAGCACATGTGGCATGTGCTGAGAAGTGCTCCAGAGTCCTTTGGGATCCCTCTCCAGCCTACCTGCTTTGCAAGTTATCTTTAAACACAAAGCTTTCCAAGTCCCTTAAATTCAAATTTTGCTAATTTAACTCATCCTGTAATCTATCTCCATGCATATCCAAGCCAAGTAAATAGTATTTGGCTTTTAGTTTTCCAAGGTTTTTTTTTCATTAAAAATGACATTCAGAGAGATACTTGGATCTGAGCAACTCATCCTTAGGAAACACAATTAACCTGCATCTCTGGTGTACACTGTATCAAATAAGTAACAAAGTGTCTGTCCCTAATTCCAGATTTCAGCCCAATTAACTGACTATTTAATCCTTACCTTGAGTACAAAGAGAGGTCTCCCTTCATAGGATTTTCCAACAGAGAACATGTGAACGAGATCTGAATGACTTTTATTCAGATGATGCATCCAATCCTGGATCTGCAAATACAAAAATAAAACTGTTAGTTAAATCTTTGCATTTTATGGGGAGCAACTGTAACACATTTATTCATCTCAGCACTCACTCCTCTGTATGTTTTTGGATTTTCCTGTAGATTTATTTTTGTCTTTTTTATTTTTGTCTTTTTTTTTTGTTGTTTTGTTTTTGTTTTCACATTTGAAGTATTAGTGGGCTCTCACAACTCTATTGCCAGAGGTTGGCTGTAGCCTTCAGTCCCATGGGCTTTTTGTTTCCATTTTATTGTTGGATATTACTGGAATGCATTAGCTGTCCATTGAAAATCAGGAGATGGGGCCAATCCACCATTCCTGCTAAATGTCATGGAATGAAGCAAGAAGGTTCCTGAGTTTGCCTACCAGGATATACAATAGCAAACAGACTGACCTGCAGGATTCAATGCTACCTGCAGTATTTGTTTCAGAGGCACCAGATCTCACTGAGGTGCAGCACTCTCATTGCTCAGCCTTTGTTTTGGTGCAGACTGAAACCATACATGTGAGCACACTGAAATGAATAGAAATTATTTACTCAACTATCATCCAAGATAGTATCCCTTATACATGAATTTGTGTCTAAGTGCTTTTAAGTCTTTGGGCCTCTTGTGCAAATACTTAAGCATTTGCTCATATTGCTTGCTTAAATGACTCAATGAGACTAATCACTCACTGAAATCTCTTATTCCATCAAAGACCTACTTTAAAACACTCAGTTTCAGAAGCTGTCAAAGACAGGTACATGTAAAGGTAAACTTTGAATAAAAATATTATTTTTATATATATATTTTCAACAAGGTTCCTATTTTTGAAGAAGAAACATTTAGAAAACTTCTGAAGATGAACAGGTAACTATAAACTTGTAGAGTGTGGAAGCTCAGCCTTACAGTGTAGTGGCTAAGAGGAACAACAGGAATTTTCACATACTTCTTCCAGGGAGTGATACACTTCATAGTTATACCCAGAGAGGGACCTTCGACTCCTTGATGACCTCACTCCAGTTTGGTTTTCTATTGCTTTCTGTAGGTCTGATATGAGAATCCTAGCGAAAAAAAAGATAACTGCATTACTGAAAAATTAGTAGAACACACAAGCTGAAGCAGAACAACAATCACATTTAGAAGAAATGCATCAGGAGTTAAACCATCCTGATGTTACTTCCACTGTTATATTTTGACGATAAGAGTCCTCAGGCTTATTTGAATATATGCTGTCAAATAAATACTCCAGCTGCTTTGAAATGCAACAGTACCTTCAAAAACCACAATGAGCTTGTTAAGTGAATAAACCAGAATTAAGTAAATAATGTGGCCAATGTGAAGAAAAGCCATTTTCGTTTGTTTATGGAGCAGCATTTGCTGTTTTCTTTTATAATCTAGTTATGCTACATGATCATGGTTCTTAAAAAAATTATTTCAAAACCAGAAAAAAGAATCTTTTTAGGCTTAGATGAACATGCACATACTTCCTCTTGAGAGCTACTCCACTGGAATGGAACATTACATATACCTAGAAGTTGTAGAGGCAAAACAAAAAATTGAAGAACTTGGCAGCATTATCATTCTATCTGAAACACAGCAAATAACAAGAAGAAAAACCTTAAATGTGGTTTGTTGTTTACATTATCTACTCTGCATCACCTGTTTACCAGTTATTTAAAAAAAACCTCAGGAAAAACATGAAACAACACTAAGGAAAATTAAATATGTTTGCATAAAAAAAAAATGCGCTCTTTGTATTAAGAGCAAAATGCAGAAACAATGGAGTAAGCTGAAAGACTTTCTGTCTTATGGCAAAACCAAATAATGATATAAATTAAAAATATAACATAGAAAACATCTAAACCAAATTATGTTGAAGAAGATGGAGCATCTATGCTTCTTGTCTCATAGTGGTAGGAGCTGGGAGTGTTGTCACTGACATCAGTAACAACATCACTGTAAAACCGAGGCATCCTTGTATACCACTTTCTCCTAAAGCATAGTGATGTGTAATCATCATACCACCAATTCATCATTCCTGTAAAACAATGGTCGCATTCAACCTTTTAAAGTTTTATAGGCATTAGCTGCAGTGATTGGAAAAAGATGGAAAGAAACTGCATTCACTCTGATCTTACCTCAGCTGTGCAGCAGTTACATCAAAGATCTATCTACATATAATATCAAAGTACAGGTTATCCTCATCTTCAAACATATTAGTGAAGCAATTGTATAATCAGGAATTACATTGTTTGTAGTTTTCCCTTAAGCAAACTAAGGGTTTATAGTCCTGACTTGCAAAGTGGTACACTCTCTAAGATACGTACTGTAAAGCATTAAGACTGTAGTTAGACTAAAGCAGTGGTTTCAATCAAGTAATTAGGACATCTAATATGTTAAAAAATGCCTGCTTTGCTGAATTCTGCTTAGTGGAAATACCTATCAGGATCAAGCTCTGTTTGTTCACTTTTACAATAATAGATCTAATTTCATGACTTCTGATATGTCTGCATGCCAAACAAGATTTGATAAACCTTCTTTACTCTTATAAATACATGTATATGGCTATGTACTTTGTGTGTTTATAACACAAAAATCAAAAATACAAAAAAATACAAAAAGGTGTTGATCTCCTTGTTCATCATTAGGTCTGCTTAATGCTTCCTGTCTTTAGAAGTCTGCCACAACTTACTCTAGAATCACTCTGTCAGGCTGAAATTTTAACACAGCATTTACCTCAAATTTTCCAGTTACAAAAGGGATATAGAAATTTAACTCCTTTGCAAATAGTGCATCAAAAAATAAAATAAAATAAAAGTACTGTGAAAAATATCCATGAGAAAAGGAGCTGTATGAAACCTTGCCCAGCCCATCTTCCCTTTGGCTGTGGGGCTGCATTTCAACTCAGGGCTGTGGTCCCCATTGCAGCTGTGCTCTGAGTATGGCTGGGCACAGCCACCCTGGCAGCCCCATGCCCTCAGTATGGCTGTTGATGCTCTCACAGCGACTCCTCCCAGCTCTTGTGGAGCTACAGATCTCAGGAGACTTGTCGGAACAAGCACATGCTTGTCTAGGGCTTTGCAGTGGTTTTGCTTCTGATGGCTGGGACCCAGCAGGCAAGGAGGCTGAAGTGGGCAGTGGAGAGATGAAGTGGGAAAGCAAAGAACCAGTTTGGATCTGACAAAATGTTGCCAGGCTTTCTTCTAAGTGCACACAACTTGTGCATCAGATGTCAGAAAGGAAATTTTCCCTGTGGAAAATTAATGTAATGTTGTCCTAGTACTTGTAGCACATTGTTTCATTCAAACTACAGAAACCTCTTACTCTCACAGTTCTTGCCCTTGCACATTCTGGTCTGCAAGTTAAGTAGAGGTCTTCAATACAGGGAGTGTTTATAAGACATATAAAATCACCTTCTGTCATTTCATTAAAGGTGATTACTGTGACCAGAAACAGCAACAGATGTGAATGCAACTGCCGGGGCACAGTAATTAGGGGATATTTTTTATATAAGCACAGGAAAACAATTACAGAAATCCCCATCTCACTTTTAAACACAAATAAAACTTGAAGCTATGTTGAACCCACATGAAAGTCATTCTGTACTTCAGCTACTGGGCCTGTGTAATTTTTTTCCCTACGCTTGTTTTTGTATTTTTAGAATGACAAGTTAATAAGAGATCATTGTTATAACAAAAAAGGAATTCTGATAGGAGTACATATAATATACAATGTTATTTGCAACATCTTTTTCTCATTGAGAAATAAGTATAAATAGCCTAACATAGGGCTTTATTCAGCAAAAAAAATCAAGTAACTCATCAGTTGCTTATTCATACACTTAGGCATCTCAGTGAAAAGCCTTTAATGACAAGATCATAACTCTTGCCTAGTGTATCATATTGATAAATATGAAGCACACTCCAACTGTCTTGAATGCTTTTAAGAAATGCTATGAATGATAATGTGATCCTTCGTGTGTATTTATTCTGTATGACTTGTGTTGGGTCATGAGGAATGTTGAGCTATAAAAGAGAACTAGTACATTCCTTTTTAATTCATGAAGAAGTCTTGCCTCTATGTTTGCAGTACACTTGTAAACAAATCTAGCTCCTGTTAAATACAGAGAGAGGCAAAGCAGGCTGTAGAATTTGTAATTACCATTCCTCTCTTAACAGAAGTGATTTCATACACCCGGAGAACGCTTTAGTTTGACTCCAAACGATGACATTTAATTAAAACTGCCTGCCTGTGGGAGATTTTCTGTTCTCCCAGTAAAGTGTTTCTTTTCTTGGCAATGTCTAGCTGTCTACCAGTCTACTTGCTATGATGCAGCACTTATTTTCAATCACACCTGGTGTGGTTGAAGCAGACCTGCCTCAGAGGCCAGATCTCTGGAGCGAGGCACAGAAAGCAAAGCACAGGCTTACGTGTACTGGATGTTTGCTTGCTGGAGGTAGGGCAGCAGACTTCGGGACGTGTTCTGTGGCACTCGCACGTCGGTGACCGTACCTTCGACAATGTGGAAGGGGCTGCTGGGCTGCCACAGGTCCACCTGTAGTGCAGGAACCAACCTGTAATTTATATGCATTCAGTGTAGGTGGGGAAATCAGGAGGTGGCATGCTTGAAGCTCTGTAGGCAAACGGTGTATGCATGATATAGACAATAAAACCATACTGATTGGTCCAGGTCAGTATCTAAGCTAATGGAGCAGATTTCGAGGAATGATGGCATCCAGCTTACCACAGCTTTCGTGGGAGATTTGCCAACAGGAAGGGTGATGAGTCTCAGGCATGTGTCTCCTCAAATAGCTTGAAACAAAAGCTACCTCCAAATTCATGCGCCTCCTCAGACTACTAATACATTCCCTATGTATTAGTTCCTATCAAGTCTATGAGTCTTTTTTATTTCACAAGGTATTTTCCATGTTCAGCAAGGCAGTTAAAAAAAAAAGGAATGTTAAAGAAAAGTAGAAAGTGTATCACATATCAGTGTTGTTTGCAAAGTGTAACCAAATTTTATATGCAGATCAGAGGTCAATAACAGAAGGCCACCAATGCTATGAAGGAAGCTGTGATCTACTCAATAATTTTATATGAACTGTCAAAATAACAAGATTAAGGAAATCAAATTATTACAATCTTGTAAAAAATGATAGCTACTAAATGAGACAATTACTAATGTTATCTATATCTGCTCATCCATAAGAGACTTTTCTTATCCATTTCACTTTCCTGAAATATACTTGGAAATTTTAGCCCAGAACATGAATTCTAAAGAAAGCAAGGAAGTCTACAGAGATTTGAAACTTAGCATTCTTCACCCTGCAACAAATGGTGTTATGCTGTTCAGCTGTATCAACAACAGATGCACATACTCTTCAATGGAGGTGAGAAGAGTATCCTCTCAGCCAGTGTGAGTAGAGTGGCAAGAACACAAGTTAACAAAGGTCTTCCCAGAGCTGCTGGACAGTCACAAGTGACTATGCAAGGCAATCTCAGCAAGCTCTGTGCTAATGTTACAAACATGCATGTCAATATCCACATGCCTTAAAAACACATGTGAGCTGAATACAAAGAGGGGAATTGATAGGGACTACCATGTCCCCACATTTCTTAGCAAATTTAAAAAGAATTAATACTTGATAAATATCTTTTGAAGTTTATTGCAATTGTCTGCATTGATCCAAGCCATGGATACAGCTCATGAGTGTTTCTTGCCATACCTGCTTTCCAGGTTTCTAAGAAGGGTTTTATAATAAACCTCCTGACTTCTATGTCATACAAGCTATTTTGGAAATATCTAATGCATTTCACCTGGTCTTTCTACAAACCTTGTTTGAGGAGCATATAATCTTGCAACAAGGGTTTATTTCTCACAGTTTCTCAAATGACCCCAAATAAGAACATTCTGATTACCGAGAAGGCATCTGACATTGATCCTGATGCTATCTCTTCAAGCAGTAGTGACTTCAGTCAATCCAATTCGACGCCAGCTACTTTGGAAGGAGAAAAACAGAAACAGAGGGGCAGCCTCTTCTATTCCTGCCAAAACCACTCCTTGTTTTACATTGCCACAATAAGGTCTACAGATCTGTGTGACAGTGAGCATGGCATCTTTTGAAGTCTACCACCAGGACTGGCAAGGTTCACAAGGCTCATAAAGCTGACAGCAGCTATGACAGATGGTCAGTAGATACTGAACTCATGAATTAAATGGTGCTAAATGCTGCTTCTAAAGAGCCTCTTGCTATGCTAACACCTTATGTTTGTTAGTTTATCTATCTGTCGTATTTTGATTAATTACAGGCATCCAGTGAAATTCTCCCCTAATTCAACATGGTGGATTTCACACGTGGTTAATTAGAAATGTGTATTTGACTTTTAAGATTTATCCCTAAAAATACACATCAAAAAGGGGAAAATCTGTTGCTCTTAGACTAACAGTGTATCAATCAGCTCAGTTTGAGCCAGCTTTATAAAAATAACAACAAACTAACAGACTAACAGCAACTGAAGTGTCTCCTGGCCAATCTAAGCACATAAAACTGGAAATAAAGTTACAAGAATGAAAAAAAACATCGTGATTGAGATACAGCTGAAACTTGTCTTTGTTCTCAACATTTACTCGGGATTAATTCTAGTGAATTTATCCCATCACTGTGGAAGGGATAAATCAATCAATATTGACACTATTGGTTACAACATCACTAAGCTTTTTAATTTCTGAGGTATTCTAATTGTTCCTTGCATTGCTGGCTGCAAGAGAATAACAAAAGCAGAAGCAATCTTATCTTAACTAGTGAAATCAGCGGTATATTGCACATAGCTATCCTCTTTTGATGAAAATGCAATATTTCACTCCTGGCATCGTCCTGGAAGTGAGACAACAAAATCCCATTTTTAGAATACAAATCACTCCTCTTCAGCTCAATTCCCTATTTGGGCAGTTTGGTTTCATTTGACTCCTGCTCTTCATCCTTTGCGATGTAAACAAAGCAGTCAATGCTCATCTGGGAAATGTTACCTGTGCTGTCCAGAGCACGACTTCAATCGCTGACTTGATTTTGCTTTATAAAGCATGTAACAAGAAAGATATCTCTTCAGCAAACATCTTATTTATATTGCAGCTTTCAGCTTGTCCTTGGTGTGACACAGAGACAGAGCAGGAAAGCTGACAAACAGAAGATGGATTTCAGTGCAGGCATGTTTGGACTGAGCAAGCCTAACTATCCTTTACTCACTGTCAACTTTAGGAGACTTCATCATTGCATCTCCTGTGGATACTGCAGGCTCCAGCAGAGTCATCAGTCTTCTGGCATCATTCTTCTGGCAAGCATGCCTTTGATTTCCATGCTGGGCTCCTCTGGCTAGCGAGTGGTAGTGATAGCAACTGTTCTATCCTCTTTACTATTTGCAATGGGGTGTTGTTATCCCCACACATTAGTCATTATGGATGGTACACCAGTCAATGCCAAAAGGCATCTAATTGCTGCGAGGGTGGTCGGATTTGCTAGAGGTGGAGGAAGACTCTCTGACTACAAGATGAACAGATGCAGAAATCCTACAGAACCCCCAGAACACACACACACACACACACAGATATTTGAACCTCAAAATTGACCTAGTATCTTGAGGCTAGGGGAAGACATAAATATTCTCATCTCCTTTGCAGAACTGTCACCTTGGCAGAACTGTCTCCTTTGCATGCCCTTTCCTATCTGTCAGGCAGCAGGTTGTCTTTAGAGGGTATTGAGATGTTTTAAGCCTCTGGACAATTAACAGAGCCTAGGCAAGATATTTCAGCAGGCTCAGACTTGGGACCTGGAGACCAATTACTTGGCACTTGCTGCTGCACTCCAGTATGACTCCAGGTACCTGTTCTCAGGGACAATAATGGCTCTGCATCCCAGAATCTCACTCGAGGCACAAGCATCCTGACTTGCTTTCTATAGGAAGAAATGATATGTAAAAGCATACAGACAGCTTCCTTTTCAGAGAGAATTAAACACTTTATTGCTTTATTTAACAAAGAAGGTCTAAGAAGTTATGAATCACTACTACATAGTAAGTATTCAAGTTCCATAACAGTCTCTAGGATTCAATCTGTGCTTAGGAAAGCCAACAACTTTTGAGTTTCCTTGTAGGCAGTTTCTCTTTAAATCGAGGTGTGAAAGACAGCTCAAGCCTATAAATATATGTAGTGGTTTTGTCTGGGCCAGGTTTTGGTAGCAGGGAGCTACAGGGGTGGATTCTTTAAACAAGGAAGCTTCCCCTGAAGCTGACAGGGCTATTGCCAGTCAATTCTAAGATAAACCCTGCAGCTGACCAAGGCCTGGCCAGTTAGTGACTGAGAATCTCTGTGAATAACATATTTGAGAAGAAGTTCCTGTGCAGCTGCAAAGTGGCATCAGCAGCAGAAGGGAGTGAGAATGTGAGAACAACATCTCCACAGACACCGGGTGGAGAAGGAGAGGGAAGAGATGCTCAGGAGAAGAAAGATTCCACTGTGACCTGTGGTGAGGACCATGGTGAGGCAGCTGTGCCCCTGCAGTCCATAGAGGCCACTGGGGGAGCAGAGATCCACTTGCAGCCTGTGGAGGACCCCATGCCAGAGCTGGTGGATGCCTGAAGGAGGCTGTGAATTCATGAGAAGCTCACCCTGGAGCAAGTTCCTGGCAGGACCTGGGAATCCATAGAGAGAGGAGCCCACACCAGAGCAGGTTTGCTGTCAGGACTTGTGGTTCTGTGAGGGACTCGGTACCTGAAGGACTGCGCTCGCCACGGATGACCCGCATTGGTGAAGAGCATGTGAGGAGCTGCACTCTGTGAGGAGGACCCCATGCTGGAGCAGTTTGTGAAGAACTGCAACCTGTGGGAAAGACCCATGTCAAAGAAGTTCATGGAGAACTATTGTCTCCGGGAAGGACCCCTACACTGTAGCAGTGGGAAATGTGAGGAGGCCTCCCACTGAGAAGAAGCAGAAGCAAAGTCCATCTGTAACAAATGGAATGTAACCCTCATCCCTGTGCCACTGGGGATGGAGGAGGGCCAATCCTGGGAAGAAGGAGGGGTACGGGGAGGTGTTTTAAGATTTGGTTTTGTTTCTCATTTTCCCTGCTCTGTTCTGATTGTTCATTAATAAATCAAACCATTTCTCCCCAAGCTGAGGCTGTTTTGCCCTGGATGCTAATTACTGAGTGATCTCCTCGTCCTTATCTCGACTCACGAACTTTTCGTTATATTTCTCTCTCCCCTGCCTAGTTTAGAGTTGGGGGGTGATAGAACAACTTCATGAGCATCTGGCATCCAGCCAAGGCTAAACTACCATGGTGTATCAGCTCTTACCTGGACTGCAAACTATAGCAACCCTGAACTCATCAGTCATGTCTCCAGCTTTTGGTCAGTATGGTGATGAAAAGTCAGCACAAAGCAAAGGGACAAATGTTTTAAAAACATTTGGACACTAAGGCAATTCAGAACTTCTTGCAAAATTGAAAACGATGCAAATAATTTTCTAAGAATACAAACAAGTCATTAGTATGATCCTAAACATCATACACGGTGTACACAAAGCTCTCTTGCCATGCCAAGACAGAGCAGGGAGCTTTTGTCTTCAATAGCTCCAGGAGCCTATGGAAAGAGAGCTTGAGAAGAAGACTCTTTACTTTTCCCCAGGAACACATTCATAGCTGCTTAAATCCCACAATCCATTATTTCTTTTAAGTGACTGAAAGAAATCCCCAGCTTCTTTAGACCACAGGGCTCATTCCAGCTTATACTTTGCCATTAAAGCCATTTTGCCAGACAGTAGCTTCCAGTCATTCCCTACTACCCTTTTGTAAGCAGTTGTGTAACTTCTTCTTCCATTATCCTGAAAGACAGGTGCTTAGTGCTGTCATCAGGTCTGCAATTGTGTATTGTTCAAAAGAGATGACTGATGATTGTCATTGAAAATAACTAGAATAACTCTGCCATAATTTACATCTAGTATCTGGACAAAATTGTTTATATGATTTACCAGTGTTATACCTCATGAAGACAGTAATTTTGTGATGCTTTATTACCTAGCAATTTCAGGTTTTTTACTCACTGAGTTGTATATAGCAATACACGTGCCAAAGCTGCCCTTGTCTGTAACATCAGTATGAACTGATTTCTTTGAGAAACATTGTCAACTGTAAAGTTCAGAATTCTGAACTGTAAAGTTCAGAATTATGATGCCACCACCTGAAATGGCTTGGCATTTCTGAGCCCCTTATAAAAGGGAATGTGCAGTCAGTAATGCAAGTAGTGATGCTCTCTGCTCATGGACTCTATCAGTCACAGGCTCTTTCAGTACGCATGAGTTTTCCATTTACATGACACACAAACACCTTAAGGGGTCCTCAGTCTCACTAGATGTGTTTTCAGTTAGAAATCTGATAGTAGAAGGTAGAGAATAGAAGAAGCAGAAATGGTCTAGTCTCACTGAAGGTGTCAGAGGTCTGACTATCAGAGGCTTCATCATATAATGTGTGAGAAACAGTCACATACATATATGTAAACAAGCACCCCTCACATGCATATTCCTAGTGCAATTTTAGGCTTCTGTTGGTACATGCATTTGTATATAAAGAACGAAGGAAGAATGACTCCTGTTGACTCTGATACTGGTGGATAATTATAGCTGTGCTGTAGTGCACCTGGAAAAAGTAGAACTGCTCCTCTCTAATGTCTTCACCCTTGCAAATATTTTCAGGATCAGAACTCATTTCATTCTCTCTTGCTCCTGCCAATTAAGGAACTTAATTGACAGTCCTGACTGCAAATCTTCTTCAGCTGACCTTCATGTGCAGCAAAACGGTTCAGTGGCAATAAGTGTGGGATTCCCTGTGCTTTCAAGAAGGAATTACAAGGTAGGCCTAGTTACTGATGCAAAGTAATTTAAGTTTCTGATTGAGCATGCTAGACATCTAATTGGCTGTAACTTTTCAATATTTATTTGCTTTTCAGTGAAGCTTGTAAGAATAATTGTGCCAATAAACCGGGATTGATTCATGGGATTGCAGCAGCCATAACACTGGCAGGAACAGAATGCGAACAATGCACAGCTTGAAGCTTTGAGTTTTGCAGATCTTTGTGGAACTGTAAGGCAGTAATGGTCTTACCACTCTACTTACACTGGTATAATTTTACACAGGGCTCTACACTGCAGAAAAGAACTCATAGGCTATTCCTCATGAGAGTCACCGAGGAAAAACTCATACACAGTTACATGGTAATTGAATATTGGTTCTTACAAGTACAGATGCCACTAGACTAAGTATATTTGAAAGACGCGACACAGCTTTTTAACAGACTCATTAAAAACACCCAATAAAAACCCTATTTTGTTTCTTATTAAATTATTTATGGCTTGGTTCATTTCGTAGTTGTTGCTGTGCTGCACGAGAAATAGAATAGTAAGCCCTGTGTCTGATCCTGCTCCCACTGGGGCTGTGCTGACGACTTTATTGAGCTCACTCAGGCTTCCTCACCAGTAAAAGAGGAAACAGACTCTTCTCATCTCAGAAAGTCCAGGCTCTCTGCATCTTATGAGAACAATACTCTCACTATCTGGGCTCTCCTGTTCTATTTTGCACCTTCCTACTAATGTTTTCCTTGAACAACACTTTCTTTCTGAGCCTTGCAAGTTGTTTATAGACATGCATTCTCATCTATTGGTGAACAGTCTCTCTTGTTACCTGACGTTCCCTGTGTTATCTGAAATACTCTATGCATATCTGACTGGAATCCTAACTATAAGTTAGGGTAAAATCTGCATTGATGACTAAAGTATCTGGTTATATAGAATTACTTGCTATATGTACAAAGGAAAATGCACACAGCCTTGGCTACTGAGCTAATTCTTTCCGCAAAGTAGGAATAGCTCAGTTTGGGTTGACAGGCTCTCTTACTGCATTTTCAGATGGGCTTTTGTTCTCTGAAGCCTTTTTCAGCATTTGCCTATGGAGCTGTAAACTATCAGATTTATAGCCAAGTGATCCTTTGAGATATTTTATTGTTTCCCTGAACTGCAATGACAGGATCAATTCAGGGATTACAATGGATAAGCAGCTGCTCTAGGGGCTAGAAAACAAACAAAAGGGAAGGGAGTTGTGGTTTCAAGGCCTGTTAGGCTGGCTCCTCCCAAAGTTAAAAGTGCCTGGCTATGCCCAGGAATTTCTTTTGTAGAAGCTACTGAGTAGTCTAACTCTATTATGCCAAGAATGTTCACGGAGAAGTAGCTTCTTTGCTACCTATGCAAACAATCCCCCTCCCAGTCAGGCGTACGTTATAAAAAGTGCTTGTAGTCTGCCGATGGAGGAGAAATTATCAGTCAAGGCTCAAATGAAGTAGCACTTCAAAAATAATGCTTACAAAGGAAAATTCCAGAGCAGATAAACAGAATCTGTTGGGTCTGAGGACCCGAGCAAATTCCGGTTTCTTTGCAAAGCACTTGGGAATGTGACATTTGTTTCTGTCAGTCAGAATTAAAATGATGAAAGGACTCATAAACCAGCAACAGGCTCCTCACATGGTCTCCTAGACAAGAAAGAGCAGAAGACCGTAGTCAATCACTGTTGAGGTATCTGAGGCAGTGGGACAAGACAAGCCCTAGGGGACACAGAGCAGCCAGTTCTGCAGTACTCAGGTCACTGTGGTACTATCACCCTAAATATTTTCCTTTTGTTTGTTGATTACTGTAATAATTCACAAATTATTAGTGTGAAACAGGGAACTTGTAAAAAGGTATTTCTGGTATTACAGACCAGCTCAGGAACAAAGATTTGTACTGTATCTATAAAAAGAGATCTCAACAGACTGCTGCAGAACACCTAAAATCTAAAATTGATGCCTGTGACTGTGATAGAGCAGCTGCCGAGACGAAAACTGTGACAGTGATATATAGCTAGAAAAATAAGTAACTCCACCAGTTTGTACTTGAATTGCTGAAGAAGTTGCTGCATTTTAGCCTATCACAACCATATGAATATGTTCCTTAATGCTGCTATGCAGCACACTTGTCATCTTACATGAAAGCTGGAGAAGGAGCTCCACAGTTATTTACCCCCGTTATAATCACTATCACCTGCTCCAGCAGTCTTTGGCATAGGGACTGTGCAAAAGCTATTCAAGAGTGTGGGGTAGTGCTGCTGGTGGGAAATACAGTTATCAGGTTCTTAGTTTTCTTCCACACAGAAACTAGAAAAAACTTGACTTAGGAACACGCTGGAGACAAGAGATATATATTGCTGTAGACATACTAATGGCATGTCTCAACTGCTACTACCTTTGTCACTTAGTGAAAACCAGGAACTGGCACCTTCTGCCTCAAAAAAGGGCATGACCCTCTGTTCCCCATCTGCTTTGTTTCTTACTATCTCAGACATGTATTGCCCAAAGAAACAGTTGCCTACATGGCAATGCACAATGTGTAAGAGCTTTCTGAGAACTTGCTCTGGAGAGACGGTAGTACTGTGGTCCTAGAGGTGGGGTGGCTTGCAGGGGAAGTAGGGGGGCCCCTGCTTTGCCTGGCTAGGGCAAGAGTGGTCAAGGCCAGAGCCACCTCCTGCTGCTTAGCAGGCTGGGCTAATGGCTGATCAGTCTCAGTACATTTAGGCTTCCTTTTTGCTTTGTTACTGTGGACGGGTTTATTGGCTGAATACAAGCAACTTTAAGCAACTTTACAGAACTCATAGCAGACAAATTTTAATCTGTAGGGCTGGCTATTTTTACTGGTGGTGCAGATCCACATACTATGTTCACCTCCTCAGGGAAAAGAGCAATATTTTGTCACCTACAAGTTAACAGAACCAGTCAATGAAGGAATCAATTTATAATAATGATTAATAACAAACCACTGTGGGCAATGGAGCTACAGACCAAAACTAATTTGTGGAAATTACTCAGCAAGTGATTATGACTAATGTGATTTGCCTTTGGGCAATTCATGAACCAAAAGTCAAATGTGTGGAATGAAACATTCATTAGCCATTATTCACTCAGTATAGGCAATGGCATTTATACTGCAGCACAGCCTATACTCTTCAGGCAGGTTTCAGGGGTTTATTACACTAGGCTTTATATGGGATTTTTTCTTCTTTTAGAAAAGAGGCAAATACCCCTCCTAAGGAGCTCCAGATGCTAAGCTTAAAAAGTCTGAAGGGACTACACCTTCTGTAAAAGTGGATGAGTTAACCATACAGCTCAGGTATTGGCAGGAGAGCAGTCCTATTTGAAATCAAAGGATTTCCACGTGGACTAAAGGCTCTGAGTAGTCATTCAGCTTCTTCTTCAAGTTTTGTCACTTATACTGTGGCTAGACTGCAACCGCTGCCCAAGTTAATTACTGGGGGTGCATTGCAAGATACTTCAAATATATTAAGACAAATAGTCAGTCCCGAGATGATCCTTCATGGATGTCGCAGTGTAGGTTTCTCTAAATGCACATTCTAGAAAGGATTCCTTTTGTGCCAAAAGGGCACAAACTGCAAACTGCAGGCTTCTACAGCATTGGCTTCAGTGTGGCAGAAGGCAAAGCTCTCCCCACTTCTCCCCCCATGCCCTGTTCCTTTCTGGAAAAAAAATGATAGAGCAGACTGTAAATAATGTAATCTACTCAGGAAAAAATCAGTAGTAAAGACAGTCATTAAGAAACAGGGTCATTTATCTTCTTTCTGATGGTTTTCTCTTTGTCCAAATCAGTGAGTGATAAGAAGGGCTTTATTCTCTGCCTGACACCAAAATACACTGCTTTGTAAAGGGATCATCAAACTTTGTGATAAAGCCCTTCAGAAGAATACGCTCACTTGAACTGGACAGAGAGGATTTTAATTCTTTGGATTATGAAAGATAGGCTGGAAGTAAAGGCTAAGTGACTCAGCTTTACTAGTGTAGATTTTAAAGGCAGAAGGAAATGGCTGGAATAAATACAGAACAGCATCAGTCTATAGTAAAGCTCCCTCCACCAGACACATTGAGGAGGGAGCCTGGGAGAAGCTGACGTGTTGTAGGCAAGGAAATCCTGCAATAAGAATATGATCCAGTTCTGCAGAATCTACTCTACTTTGTGCTGTCCTGGGAATTTATTAAAAACATTTAAGTTGTGCATGGATCACATTGAGGGCACATTGGGCTCCCAAACTTGACTTTTGCACTGCCATTTCTGCATTTCTTTGGGTTAACTTATGGGGACTAGTCCTGACATCACTAGAGAGCATAACTTTTGGTACCTTTGAAATATATCTCATCTCTAATAGGCCAACTTGCCAGGGCAGAGAAACATATGTCTACATTTAAACCCAAGTGCAGATATCCTTATCACTTTAGGAAGGAAACTGATCTAACTATTATTTTCCCTCACTTTTCTGGTTATTCTAATATTGACAGTGGTGGAGAATATTATCAGGCCATTATCATAACTCAGGCTGAAGTCTTCAAATAAAACATTAACATTCTTCAATAGACCACCTACTTGAAGTTAATCTTAAAATACTTTCTCTTAAAAAAGCTCATCAAATTGGTCCTATTTGAAGATTATTTAGGTCCACATCTGTTGTACTTTCAAAGGATCCTGGTTCCAGCTTTGTTTTTCCCTTGAAGATGAAAATGTGAGTAATATGACAGATTGGTATTAGTTTACTCAAACCAAAATGGATTTAAAGGAGACGTGTCTTAAACTAGTTCTGGTTTTCTGACTTGAAAACGTAAAGATCCAAAGCACAGCACTTGTTGACCTTACTGTTCATTTCTCTTGTTTATCAGGCATACTGTGTTAAGACTGCCACAGGACTCTATCTGGGCTTTGTTTGTAGCTGATTTTGCACTACTGGTGGGTTTTTTGGTGCACTGTCTTTTGTTTTCTCCCAATCACATTATCACCATAATAATGATGATGATAGTAATTTACACAAATCCATTACCAGTTAGCTCCCCAGATTTCTCCTTCTATTTGACTTCATGTAAATGGGCATGAATGAAGAAGCTGAAAATGGAAGACCCCTAAGATCTGATTTACAGCCAAATGCAGCCTGTCTTCATGAAAGTGGGTGTCAATACACTCTCTCTTATTTTAATCCTCCCTTCATCCTCCTCAGCTGACTGCCTCATCATAATCAATAACTTTCAAATTAATTAGTCAGATGCTGATGCAATTTGCCAAAATTTTATTGTCCTGCTCCCAGAGTTATAGTATGCAATTGTTTATTCAAGTTTCTACTGCTCCCACTTTGATGGAATTGGGTGAGGGAGTCTCTTTCTGGGAGCCTAAGGGAGCTCTGTAATGAGAAACAGTTGCAGGAAGGTGAATAACCCTTTTGCTTCGCAGCGTCTGCAATATGAGGACAAAAGGAAAAAACACATGTGCTCCCTCTTTATGTTCCAGAATCCAGGGGGAAGAAATTAATGCAAAAAACAGCTTCCATATGTATTTCTTGGGTTTATGGTTAGATTTTTTTTTTCCTAATTGGGAGTAAAACAAATATCCTTTTTGGATATTACAGTAACATTTACAGTTGAGAGTCAGGCCCTTACTAAGCACTGCAGAAACAAATATAAGACAGTATTCTTCATGGGAGTTGGGCATTATGGTACAAAGTGCTACAGTACAAAACATTGTGACATTGCCTATGTTGGACACTGAAACCTCTCATCCAATGTGTTCACAAGCTGAATGTCTTGAGAATGGGATTTACAAAAGAGAGCACCTTGAGTGGGAAACCAACAGAACATGTTGTTTAGAAATGCAGAGGTGATGAACAGAGCTTCAGCCTTCCTACTTTAAGCTAGTAAGCATCCATGTCTTGACTGCTGGAGTATTCACAGCCGTGAGCCTTCTCCTGGAATGAAGTATCTACAGTAACTCTGTCCACTTTCTTAAAAAATGGAAGAAAGCTTCATCATAAGTAAAAGATGGGATGCTTTCCAGAAGGGTATAAGAGCCCTTCTAAGATCTTAATTTTGTTTCATTTGGTATGCAGAATGAGATTTGATTCACTTGTATCCTAGATGGTAGCCATTGGACTAGAAAATTACATGCACCTTTTTTTGCTTCATTGAGAGCACAATCATTAACAACGGAGACAGACATACATCACAGGCTGCCTAACAGTTGGCCAGAGTTGAAGCACTGAGCAGCCCAGAGGTTTTGCACATCACTGGTACCATTGGTGTGCTGTGATCCAAAATAGTATGCCTTAACTTTAACATGATGTTAAAGTTACCAGCATGTCTATGCCCATAAGTTCTTCTCAGATAGACACAAAGGAAAGTTTGTAAGCTATTCCAAATGACTTTAGCATGTGCCCATGCTGCCTGTAAGGCTGCCTATCAAACCCCTTTACCTTCATAGGTACAGGGAGAAGTGTTGCCTGCTGTGCTCAATCAGCACATCAACTAATACAGGGGAAGTGGCAGAGCCCAGGACTCACTCTCAACTCCTGGAACAAACTTGACATATTGATGAAGCTTTCACTTCCCTGGTTGTGCTCCAATTGGGCTGTTTTGGAGACTCTTAATGAGGCTTGTCCCTTCCCTAGTGCCTGAGCACTGCACATGTGCATGGTGCAGCCCTTCCCATGCTGTTGCAGGGGCCAAAGACTTGGATTACAGGCACTCCCCATCCTCCTGTGAGGCAGTGGGCCACAATGCTGTGGAAAGATTGCTTGTGCCTTTGTTAGCTGTGCCGGCAATACAGCACACTGTTGAGTGCTCCTGTGCTGCACTGCTCCAGTGGCATCATTGCTTTTCCTTTATATTTGCAGGAAGAGGCCAGGGAAGAAACTTTTCGGCTTGCTAGTGAGTCTTGTGGACACTTTCTCAACTGTCATGTGCCAGAGAGATTCTCAAACTGAAGCTACTTTCTTTTCCTATTCCTGTGTGTGTTCACATTTGAATCAACTCAGTGTTTGAAATAAAACCATCACTCAGATAATGAAGTACGCAACCATATATGCTGCCAAGAAGTAAAAGAGCAAAAAAACACAAATTTGCAAGTGTGTTACATATTTTAAGGGAGTAAGTGTTTCTTGTTCACAATTGTCAGGCATGATGAATCTAAAATCCTATTTTTTTAATTGAGAAATTAGGAATTGATTAGGCAAAGCCTGCTTTCCAGAGTATAAAATAGCTTGAAGTGCAAATGAAATGTATGTCAGTTAACCCACTACAGTCTTCAACAAAGATCAGAGAAATAAGATGAAAAGATCCAAACTCACCTTAAGCCTGTTAAATGCAGCCCGCAGGATCTGCGTTTCCCTCTCATTCTCAGGAACAACTCGTATGACTTTATCACTGCCAATAACAGAACATTGAATTGACACTTTAAGGCTCTTTGCAGAAACATAATGCAACAGTAAACAGGTTCAGATAGCCACTGTACTTGTGCTCTTTTTCAGCATCTGCAAAATGCTGGGTGAACTGGAGCTCTGCTTCTAAACTTGCTCCCTGGATTATACACTTCCATAGAAATGACTTGTTCTTTACAGATCAGAGTGTTAACTTGACTCTGCAGTTCCACATAAATACTTCTGATCATTCCTTCTAAATTAAAACATTCAGGCTGGTATCTTTCATCCTGCACATCTGCCTCAGATCAAAACATTTTTTTCTTCAGAAACAAAGGATCTGTTTCTGAGGACAAGATTAGATAAGATCATGGAATCATTTTGGTTGGAAAAGTCCTTTAAGATCATCAAGTCCAACCACTAACCTAACACTGCCAAGCCCATCGCTAACCCACGTTCATAGGCTCCATCCCTAAGATACATTGCTTTTGCATAATTAAACATTTAATGAGTTTTGAAGAGTCCAGCATTCTTATGTGTTAAATAGAGGACTTGACTTTAGAGGAGAGGTGACCTTCCTATTAGGGGCATGCCTTCTGCTTTATCCATTAATGCTTGCTCAAATTTTGATGATAGCTGTTTATACATACTCAGAAGGTTCTAGATAATAGCATATCATTTTATGCACTCTATTTAGCAGATCTCAATGAATATAACTTTGCAAACGGGAATCGAGAAACAGAGTAGCTGTATATTCAATGACTGCCATTCATATAATGAATTGTGGGAGGCTGGAGATCATAAAAAATACAGGAGGTGGTCATGTAACTAGGACATCATCATCATATTCCATACATAAGAGAGTTGAAATAAATTTGGGGGGAAAATAAGTTTTTGGGGAAATTGATACGTCTCCAAGCCAAGTTTAGCCTCCTGCATAGGAATTTACACAGAAAAGAATAATAAGCCTCTTAGAATACTCTAACTGCTGCATCTTCTAAAGGAAAATAAATTCTTTTCATTTATCATACCTGCAACAGTAATATCCTTTCTCATTACTCATTTCTTTTAGAGTATTAAGTTGCTGTTAAGAAGGAAATGGATAAAAAGAAGTAATGATTGTGCAGGACCTGTGAAGGTGAAGTAACTAATAAAGATTCATTGGACATTTCTCAAAGGAATGGGACAACCAACATGTAAAAACCCTATTTTAATGAAATAAGTAGCTAAGCATCTGTTACACAACTGTAATGGAATTTCAAAGGAATGGATATCACTTAGGTATGGCCTTGAATTAATACATGTCACTCTAAACTGTCTTGGATTAGCCTGGCAACTCTGTCATTTCCAATGTGATGAAAGACTTGCCTTAAAGTGGAAAACATTGGTGTTCTGACAGATTGATCACTTGACACATTGTTGGGAAATGCCTCAAGCCATGGCTGGGTCTGCTGCTAGAGAGCTCATAGCAAGCAGTTTAGCATACCTGGTACTGTTATGAAAAGACAGTTAAGCCATTATGACAAGACAGTTTTGGGGTTTGTGCATGCAAGATGCAGGAATACACTGAATTCCTAAGAACTACACTTCTGTAGGCAAGCCACCGGAGGATAATCGTTACCCATTCTTCAAAAAAAAGGACAGATACCAAATCCAGCTTTACTCCGGATAGCTGCCAGTCACAGCACATAGCCTTAAGGTTATTTTTAAGCTTCACAGCTTTCCTAGTTATACTTTGCACTGAAGAAATCAAATGATCACTGTAAACACTATGCAATAGCCTTTGAATTAGGGTAGAAACCCAACAGCCTACACAGTATTTAAAAGCCAACAAGAAAAATCTCCCAGATCACAGACTAATTTGGCAGATAAATGATAGGTGTGCCCCAAACACTTGGAACCACCCCCTAGTGAGGTCCCCTGTCATATCTCATGTCTAGCTATTCAGGAAAATGAAGTAAGTGATCACGTATACATGTAGGGCAAGTTGTGTTGCCTGCGGACATACGTCAGCACTCTGCTGATTTATGTAGGCAAGGCTATTTTCTGAACCCTAATGTCTCTCAACCCTTTTTTAAAAGTTTAAACTTTTTTTTAAAAGTATTTTAAAAAACTTCTAAACAAACACCAAGATGGGATATATTTTGTAGAAATTCATATAGAACTTTACATCCACCAGGACAACTTTCAATTTACCCTTAGCAACTAGACTAATGAAATTGAAATCTATGACTTATTGAGCTCATTTGAATTTTGTATAAGCACAGTTGAAAGCCTTTGCAAAGTCCAATATACCAGCTTTATGAAACAAGCTGACCAGATGAGAGTGGTGAGCAGCGAGTAGAAGCCAGTGTACTCAGGGACAGCCTTGAGTCTGAGCAAAACAGGTGATGAGCTGTTGGCTAGCACTGATATGATATGCAATGACCTTTTTTTTTCCTTCATTACCCCTTTATGTTTTCAAGAATAGCATGAAAAATAAAGACAGAGCTGCTTTTGAAATACATAATATGCTACATGGCCTGGGAAGGGTGATATTCTGTGCCACCAATTCAGACTAAAACCTATTGGTTTATTTATTTGGCTCTTTTCATTTACTTTTTTCCATTTACTTCATAGTTTTATTCATCTATGAAAAGACCAGATGGATTTAATGAGATCATCCTGCAGTAGACATACAACCTCTTTACTGAGGAAATTAGCATTTCTCACTCATGAAACTTTTCTGCTGGAGTCACATGGCATGAACTGCATTTATGTAAATTCCTCATTTCCTTCAGGAAAATCTGCCTTATTGTTTAATTTTCCTGACTAATGTGAACCTTAATCAGCTTTCTCCTCTCCCAATGGAATTCAATAAAAGTATGTTTACAAAGGCTTTACAAGTATTTTAAACACAGTTTGAGGAATTATTTGTTATAAATGAAATACTTATAGAAAAAATTATATAGAAAATAAATCCCCACATATAAGCATCCACTCCTAATACCAGAGGAAGGATTATATTTCTTCAGAACAAGCTGCCATAGTTGCTGCACTTAAGTGGTTTGTTAAGGCTTGGGAACTAGTTACACAAAGACACATCTGAAAAAAGCTATAGCATAAAAGCCTCTGGTCAACTCTCAATATGCCATCAGATATCATTTGTGATGAAAGACCAGTTGCTTCATTCCCTTCTCATTGACAAACTCTTATAGTAGTCAAAACGTTAAGAAATAGTCATACCTTATTTTCTTTACCTCTCTTTGTTACTAAGGATGAAGAGTTTCAACTGGAGACTCAATACTGCTACAAAGACTACTTCCTTAATTAAGGTTGGTTGCCCTCCTTAGAGCTGATGGGGATATCTGGAAAGGCAACTTTACAAAACTTTCTGAGCCTTTCCCTATGGTTTTCTCTATTACAGCAGATGCTGATGCAAAGAGAGCACCATTTTTATTTTCTAGATACAACTATATGATGGTTTTGCCTTTTACTTATTAAGTCAGGGAAATTGAGGTTATTAATGGTAGATGGAAGAGCTAGTTAATCTCTAGTTTTGAATGAAAAAGACTTGCTTGGGTAACGTAGGCAGAAATCCTGAGGAGGGAAAATGTCTACTGCATTATATTTATCAGTATAGCACAGATCACTTCTCTGAAAACTGAATTTATATGCAAGTTGCCTACTAATTTCCAGACATAGTATATCTGATTTTCATAGATGTTTTTCAGGAACAAATGAGTTTCCTACTCTACTGAAGCAGGAAACTTCTGGGACTTCAGAGAATGCTATATTACTAGCACTCTTCCTTGCAGCTTCATTCCAGAGACAAATGATCTGGAAAGGTGAATGTCTGCAGAGGTTCCAGTTTTTGTTCCTATTAAGGAACAATGTTTTTCCAAGCAAAGCTGGCCTCCAATGACTCATGTATATTGCATATACAGCCTTCTAGCTCAAACATGGAAAGTAGGAACCAGTTGCTTCAGTGCATGTCTGTCTCAGAAGAAAATAAGTGTGCTTATGGTAATGGATATAGTCTTGCTTCACTGTCATCCAGTCACATGCAAATGAAAGAAAGAAAGCAGTTAGGACAGAAAATAATATAAGTAACAAGATAAAAACATACTTAACAGAAACAAATAGGTCAAAGTAAGCAAGTAGATAACAAGAAGATAAAGTGTTAACTGTGCAGGATTAAGATACAGAAAAACTTGGGAGATGTCCATTTTTACTCAAGGGCATGTATACACATCTGAATTAATTTCCTAATAAACTAGTTACAATAACATGTTTGCATGAAACAACTAATAAGTATTTAGCTAGGATGTAATCCTTTGAATGATATATTATACCTAGCTCAGCTACTTTTAAAGAAAGGATGAACATCATTCCAGTTAACAGAGATTATAGCAAGGATCTTCTGCTGTAACTCTGTCTACTTATTTATTCCCATGGCTCATGTATTTCTTCAGTGTCGCTCTGTGCTTTGTAAAGGAAGTGATGAACAGATGGTGATGCTGTCGAGCCTGACATGGGCTTGACGGTGCCAGGATGATTATCTGTCCATCTGGATACTCCCCTGCTCAGACAGGAAAGCTTCCCCTCATCCTCCCATTTCAACCTGACTGCAGAGGCATGTTGGTCTTTGGTGTGCCCAGACAAGCTTGGTTCACCGTCCCAATTAGGCTGTGGCAATCAAGCACAGGGCTGGCCAGCCAGTGCCCCTGGACAGACCTGATTACTTATCATAGAATGGTAGTGTTGGAAGGGACCTTTAGAAATCGTCTAGTCCAACTCCCCTGCAGAAGCAAGTCAGCCTAGATCAGGTCACATAAAAAACGTGTCCAGGCAGGTCTTGAAGACCTCCAAGGAAGGAGACTCCACATCCTCCCTGGGCAGCCTGTGCCAGGGCTCCATCATCCTCACAGTGAAACAGTTTTTCTTATATTTAAACGGATCTTTTTGTGTTCCAAACTTGTTACATACGTTTTCCTGTTATTGACCCTCCCTTTCACCATACATGTACTTTACTTTCTCTGACCGTCTCCTATCAATACACAAGTCTGTCCTAATTGCATTTTCCCAACTGGTCCAAGCTTTGCTATATCTGTACCCCAATTCTGTATTGCTAGCTAATCTCAGCCTCGTATGGTATTACTGATAGGATTACCTAGGTATTGTTCCCGCAAAATGTCCCCCAGTACTCCTCTGAATTATCTGTGACATTTAACCATCTCTCACATAAACCCTCCTTTACCTCCTGCAAGATCCAACTCTCCTTCAAAGTGCTATGGAAATTTTTGCCAGTTTCTCACACTGTCACATCCAGCAATTTCTCATGTCATGTCCCACAGTTTATCCACATCCTGATCGGTTAGTCTGACCTCCAGCCAGGGTCTAGTCCACAGCCTAGGTGTGCCTGCAGCGCCAGCCTTCCTTCATACTAAAAGTCCACAAAGAAGCTCATATTCTTTTCTAAATTTCAAAACTGCTTCACTTGTCCCATGTACTATTTCCAAATTAAATATCTCTGGGCTCTGCATCTCTTGGCCTCAGAAAAATCAAAGAAAGAACACCAAGTCTGAAAAGAGAGCTGTTACAGAATTTAGGTATCAAGAGCAGATGGGTGAAGGGGCAAATGGTTCAGTGTTAAGTTCTACATTAGGTTTCTTGCACTCCAACTAAGACCTTGACCATCATGATTTATATACAAGTGAGGTTAAGTGCAGTCTGGGCAGAAGGTTTCTTGTACTGAGCTCCATATGCTTTACATCCACATTGCTGGCTGTCATTCAGTTGTAAAAACCACACACGATGTATTTGGTTAGAGATATTTTCTGGTGGACAGTTTTGGTGCCCATCTCCCCCATTTGTTTCAACAGCCTGAGTAAGAGTCTGAGCTCTGTCCTGGAAGCACTGGTACTTGCAAAAGCATAGCATTCAGCCTGACTCTGTAGTCACAGAGCTATGAGCACATCTTAAGAGCTATGCTTAGCTGACAGTGTAAACATGGCTCAGCTCTCCACCCCTATAAATGGGGATGATAGCATCTTTTAAACTTGTTGAAGTATTGAGACAATAAATAAATTCATGACTTTTAAGCTTCTAGATGGCTGTAGTAATGGAAGGAATGCAGGGATCACATATGGAAAGCAGTAAATACGTGTTTTAGAGGAGCTAAAGAACAGAATTCTATCACACTTTTAAAGCTCTGAAAGTCTTTGGTTTTTACCTGTAAGACTTCAATGGTGTCACAAGCACTGTAAGAGATCACGTCTAAGCCCAGAAACATATCAAACCTCCAATGGTCCATCCGTCTGGCTTGCCATGTGGTTCAGTTTTCTCTGTTTGCCTTTGATCTTACCAGAGAGAAGCAGAGACACTCAGACATGTAGAATGCTGAGAAATGGATCAGGCTTCCTCAAAACTCATTTTCTATTACAGACACACATATACAAGAGGCACATTTGTTCTAATGGTTATACTGTCACCTAGAGATATCAAAGACTGTACTGCACAAAATTGGGCAAAGGCAACAGTTGCCCAGCAGGTCGAACACCTTTCAATTGAATATCTGCACATTTCTAACTCTGTTGCATCTCCCAGTGGATGACCCACGTTGGGGCAGGGTGTGAGGAGCTGCCCCTGTGGGAAGCCTCATGCTGGAGCAGTTCATGAAGAATTGTAGCCCATGGGAAGGATCCATGCTGGAGAAGTTCGTGAGGGACTGTGTCTCATGGGAGGGACCCCTCACTGTAGCAGTGGGAAGCGTGATGAGGCCTCCCCCTGAGAAGAAGCAGTAATAAAGTCCACCTGTAATAAACTGACCAGAACACCCATCTCCCATCCCTTGTGCCTCTTGGGGGTAAGGAAGGAGAGTCCCAGGAAGAGGGAGGCGTGGGGGGAGGTGTTTTAAGATTCTATTTTATTTCTCATCTCCCTGTTCTTATTGTTCCTTTAATAAATCAAACCTTTTTCTCCCCAAGCTGAATCTGTTTTACCTGTGATACTAATTGCTGAGGGATCTCTGTCTTTAACTCACAAACCGCTTGTTATATTTCTGTCTCCTGTTCAGTTTAGGAGGAGGAGTGATATTAACACTTGGTAGACATCTGGCTAAACCACCAACCTTTTTGGGATCTTTGTTTAAAGGAGCCACCCCTGTAGCTCTCTCCTTTACCAAAAAAACCTGGCCCAGGCAAAAGCACTACATATGTCTAGAACATTCCTTGATAAATAACTTCAGAAAATAAATTGGAAATAAAAATTCCCTCTTTATATTTTTGTGGGTAATGATAACTCCAGACATAGAGAATGAGGGATAAAAGCATGAAGCAATTCCTGTTGCTGAATGGGACAATGTCTGGAAGCATTTGATTATTCCTGATAGACAATCTCTTGAGCTTAATTTAAGACGTTGATCCTCAAGCTCTCATAAACGTATAACGGTTTTCAGCATTAGCAGGAAGAAATCTGTACTCATTACTGTGCTTGGCACAAAACCACAAACAACTGGTAAGTGTGTGAGTTTCTAAGGGTATAAAAAAAGAGATCAGAGGAATTGTCTCATGCATATTTTAAAAAGTAAATGTCAAGATGGTGAGCTTAGTTTTAATTTAGGACTTATGATTAGTGGTTTTGATGTATTTATTCATTTATGCAAGTTACAGCAAGAAAGATGAAAATATTTATGGACTAAAAAAATATGGTGTGAAATTCTGTTACATCAAGATGTCTGCAGACTGCTAAGTTCCTGAAACTATTCCATCATGACTTATTGCCTAGTTTGCTTCCACAAAGATTCTGTATTTTAATTCATGGAAAGGATACCTTTAATGTCCCTGTACAAATAAAAGACAAACAGGACATGTCTCTCCACAGTTTTGCAGGAGGACAAGATCCATACATTTCAAAGCCAGGGAATACACCAGATCTACTGAGTTTAGGAAGGAAAGTCTCCTTTTTTTTGTGTGTGTGTGTTGCTGCAAGTAGACTGATTGATTTAATTGATTTCAATGGAGTGACCCCTTCTTGCTAGCCTAAGCAGTAGGCCTTTTTTCAGTGACATGAGCATCAAGTATTCCTGCATTTCAGATTAAGGTAATAGATACCTCACCTCCAAACCTGGAAAGGTGATGGAACAGCTCATCCTGGATGTCCTCTCTAAACACATAAAGGGAAAAGTTATCAGGAGAAGTCAACGCAGATTCATTAAGGGGAAATGTTGCTTGACCAAGCTGATAGCCTTCTATGATGGCAGAAATGGCTGGAGGCCTGTGGCCAGTGGGGTTCCACAGGCGTTGGTTCTGGGACAAGTGTTATTCAACATCTTCATCAATGACCTGGATGAGGGGACAGAGTGCACCCTCAGTAAGTTCCCTGATGACATCAAACTGGGAGGACTGGCTGATTCACCAGAGGCTGTGCTCTGTGGGATCTCAACCGACTTGAGAGTTGTGCAGAGAAGAACCTCCTGAGGTTCAACAAGGACAAGTGCAGAGTCCTACATGTGGGAATGAACAACCCTATGCACCAGTACAGGCTGGAGAGCATCTCTATGGAGAGTGACCTGGGAGTTCTGATGGGCATCAAACTAACCATGAGCCAGCAATGTGTCCACATGGATAAGAAGGCCAATGGCATCCTGGAGTTCATTAATAACAGTGTTTCCAACAGGCTGAGGAAGGTTCTTTCTTCTCTCTACCCTGGTGAGGCTGCATCTGGAGCATTGTGTTCAATTTTGGTCTCCCCAGCTTAAGAGGGACAGGGAACTTCTGGAGACAGTCCAGCACAGAGCCACCAAGACAATAAGGGAACTGGAGCATCTGCCTTATGAGGAAAGGCTGCGGGAACTGGGGCTGTTTAGCTTGGAGAAGAGAAGACTAAGGGGGCACCTCATTAACACAAGTATTTAGAAGGTGTATCTCAAGAGGATGGGGCAACATTTTTTCTGTTGTCTTCAGCGACAGGACAAGAGTAATGGATATAAGCTGGAACACAAAAAGTTCCATTTAAACATAAGGAAAAGCTTTTTACTGCGAGGATGATGGAGCCTTGGCGCAGGCTGCCCAGGGAGGTTGTGGAGTTTCCTTCTGTAGAGGGTTTCAAAATTGGCCAGGACATGTTCCTTTGTGACCTGATCTAGGTGGACCTGCTTTAGCAGAGAGGCTGGACTAGGTGATCTCTAGAGGTCCCTTCTAACCCCTACCATTCTGTGATTCTACGATACCTGGGCACTGAACTGTATCTTAATTTAGTATGCTACTTTGAAGGAAGAATTGCAAATATTGAAGCACAAGGCCAGGAACAATTACACATGATGTTAACTGCTAAATCCTACAACAGCAGCTGACTGAGAATCTCACAGGGTGTCATCTTATTTTCTTCACAGGGATGTGAACAAGGTGTTGACCTGAGACGGCAATATTTTGTGCCCAGGTGGAGTGTCTGACAACAGTGACAAGTCAGACACCTTGCACACCTAGGGGAAAGGGTATTTGCTAATTTCTCTTCAAACTGTGTGTATAGCAGAGTATCTTTCCATCATTTAAAAATTCTGTTGCAGGAAAGTGGAGCAGATTAAACATATATAAAGCAGAGATGTGAGGTAGACTCTTTGAAATAAAAATGCAGGACAGTTGGTCTCTGTGATCTGTGGTATATAGTGTCACTTTTTCTCAATAAAGAGACCAATGAGACAAACCTAGCAGTAAGCTGAGCTGCCTGCAAAAGCTAAAGCTATACCTGGGAATATTTCCCAATTTAACACACAACCTGGATATATTTCAGCGTCAGGCTGAATCCTAAGTGACTGCACTTCACTGTGTTCATAGTTTCCCTGTGAAAGGATGCAAGGGGTATATCACTGATGGAAGAAACCTACATTGTTAGGGAACCAACACACACAAAGCCCACCAAATGTGTTTTTCATTTAGCATTGTCAGAGCTTTGTGCAATACAATGTTCTTTAAAAATCTGGAAGTGTTTCTGGCTGTTTAATTATATATATATATTTTTTTAAAATCAACTTTCAAAAACATTTTTTGAAATCAAAACAAAATAAAAATGTCTAGTGAATGTGGAAATCAAATATGTGAGGCAGGAGGAGAAAGAAGTAATTTTCATGAGAATGTTTATGTTGCTAATCAGTCATCTCACAGAAATCTAGAGCTTTAAAGAATTACACACTTAAAAGTGCAGCTTCAATTCAATACTTCAAATTGAAATGCATTTACTGAAATCAATCCAGCTACCTGTGATGGCAAATGAAATATGCATGTGCCTGCAGTACAAAGTGTTATTTTACTAACTGTAACAGATTTTAATGTTCACATTTTCATAATTTTCAGATAAATGTAATATTTTTTAACATAAGAGTTCAAACCAACATTTGGAACTAGATGTAGTATTACAAAGTGAAACTTCATGACTCACAGCATGACCTCACATGAGGATCACTTTTCCATGGTGATGAATTTAGAGGCAGAGTTTAGAAACCTTCCATTTGGGACATTTTTATCACACAAAAAAGAAAACATCCAGCAGCTCCACACAGCTTTATGGATGCACATAGTCTTTTTGCTTATACATATATTTCAGCTAGTTTCAGGCTCTGTAACTAATTGCTGGAGCCTTTTTATTTGGAGAGATGAGTTTTACATGCCTTTCTACCTTATCCCATTTGTTTCTCCTACTACAGGAGTTACAAGATAATCTGTCCAAAGAAAGGAATCGGTCACTCTGGAGAGCCAGTGCAGCAGCTCAGGTGTGTGCAGGCAGCCCACACTCATCACTCACAGGTCATC
The DNA here is from genome assembly GCF_028858725.1 of Colius striatus. Classification (NCBI taxonomy): domain Eukaryota; kingdom Metazoa; phylum Chordata; class Aves; order Coliiformes; family Coliidae; genus Colius; species Colius striatus. Next base: position 61,874,459 of record NC_084762.1, read on the forward strand.
AACTATTCAGATGACTGCTTGCTGCCCTTCTAGCAACATTTTGTCAAAAGCGTAAATAAGACAGATAAGAATAAAGACAGAAAATATACTCTGGTATTTCAGTGGAACCAAATCTAGGACATGTATGTAAATATACATGTAACCTTACACATCAGTAAAGTTAATAGTGCATCTAATTGCTTGTAGCATCTGAACATTAGGAGCTAATTTGTAGATATAGGCAGATTACAAAAACAGCAGTCAAAAAGTGTGTTTGATGTGATCATCAGAAATAAATCTTAATTACTTATTTTATAGGCTGTGAAAAGCAGGACAATAGCCATGTAGAAGTGCTTTTGCTTTGAAAACCTTAGATTTGAACATACTGGATTTTGTTTGGTTATTTATTAGAAAAAGAGAAAGTGTGTGGGGGGTGTTGTTTTTTGTTTGTTTGTTTGAAAAGTATGGTGGTTTTAAGTATCACTAAGGGCTATTCACATGCACCCATGGAAAGTCTGAGGTCAGCTGTACTTCAGAGTTGAGGCGTGGAAGCCAACCAAAGCCACTTTACTAGAAATGAAGCTACACTGACAAAGGCTATTCAAGACTCCTTACACCTTTGCATTTGTCTAGCCCATCAGGATACCACATGTTATCCTTCTCATGCATTTTTATAGCCATAAATTTAGATTTCAACCTGGCACAAGGTTTCTCAGGGGTAGATGACCCATATACCACTGTCATAAGAATCATAGAATCATAGAATGGTAGGGGTTGGAAGGGACCTTTAGAGATCATCTAGTCCAACCCCCCTGCAGAAGCAGGTTCACCTAGATCAAGTGAACATAGGAACATGTCCAGATGGGTCTTGAAGACCTCCAAGGAAGGAGACTCCACAACCCCTCTGGGCAGCCTGTGCCACTGCTCCCTCACCGTGAAATAGCTTTTTCTTATATTTAAGTGGAACTTTTTGTGTTCCAGCTTCATCCCATTACCCCTTGTCCTGTTGCTAGCTACTATAGAAAAAAGGGATGTCCCAACCTCCTGACACTCACCCTTTAGATATTTATAAATGTTAACAAGATCTCCTCTCAATCTCCTCTTCTCCAGACTAAACAGCCCCAGTTCCCGCAGCCTTTCCTTGTATGAAAGATGTTCCAGTCCCCTGATCATCTTGGTGGCCCTGCGCTGGACTCTCTCCAGCACTTCCCTGTCCCTCTTGAGCTGAGGAGCCCAGAACTGGACACAGGACTCCAGATGAGGCCTCACCAGGGCAGAGTAGAGAGGGAGAAGAATCTCCCTTGATCTGTTGGCCACACTCTTCTTGATTCATCCCAGAATGCCATTGGCCTTCTTGGCCATGAGGGCTCATTGCTGGCTCATTTTTAGCTTATTATCAATCAGGACTCCCAGGGCTGACTGGCCTGTAGTTTCCAATACGGAAGACTGGTGTTGGTGCTGGCCACTTACATGTTAAGATGGGCTGCCGTATGCTCATTCAGCTGGTTCTAGGCTGTGTTGGTTTTCAGTGTCAAAAGCAAAAGCTTAAAAAAAAATCAAACAAAATTATTAAGTAATGCAGTATAAGTGTTAGGGAAGAATTAAGAGTGGAGGGGCTTCCTTCCCAGACTCCATAGAAAACTGAAAGTGACCCTAGAGAGCTCTGCTCATGGTATGACTGCAACTGCTTCTCAGGACTGTGCATTTCCTCAAGTGGTATTTAGTATTTTCTTGTGAGAGGCCCTGTGTGGCACCTGAGACAGTCCTAACCTTTAATGATGTTGTAATACATACATCAGAGTTCTTGCACATATTTAACTATGTGTCTTGATAAAAAAGACTTCAGGATGCTAAATTTAAACATATTTATAGTAGTTCACAAGTTTGTAGTCTCACTTAGCAACTAGCAATGAATGGGAAGGAAATGTATACAGCCACGCATATAAAAACAGATAGCTACACATAATTTGATGGGCCTCAATCTTTAAATCTAGCCTTAATATGTATATACACAATAGGACACTCCTTTGATCTGGACTGTCTAAAACGAATTTTTTTCTTCTTTTCTCTCACGGCACAAAGCAGTCTTGCGGATCTCACACAAAACTGGCGTCCTATCCTATATGTCAAAAATGGAACCTACAGTGCTGAAGAAAATCAAATGCACAATACTACTTAAAAAACAAAATCCCACTTTGGATGGAGAATAAATATTTTAGTGGCAATGAAATTATTTATTCTCTGCAGACAGTTCTTGTAAGGCAGCTGCACCAGCCACTAAGGCAATTATATTTTGCTATTTTCATAAGCTGCCTAAGAAATAATTTTTCTCCACTAGATTAATGCTGTGTCAGTTCTCTACAAAATCACTTCTGACTTAAGGGAATATTGGAAATATATGTTGCATAATTATAGAGGTAAAATCTTGGGATGTTTTTTATTTGAAAAATAGTTGTTTGGGCAGGTTGACTTGGAATCCTACATAAACTTCTGGGTCTCTTAGTTTGCTAATATCCTGGCCTTAGAGGATGCCATAGTAAAATTTCCCTAAGCAAACAAGTGCTAAATCTGCTTGTGGTTACAATAATAATGCTCTTAGATCCGTCTTGTCATTTCAAGACAATTAAAAATAGAACAGACAGAACAATTTTGTTATATGGAGATAGTCTGAAGATACACAGTATACTATATTTGTAGGTATCTAATAAAATGTTGCCCCTTTTAACAAGCCGAGTTAATGAACAGAAGCAAATTTTTAATTACTGAGAGGAAGTTCTTCATAAAAAGAATGACCTAAGGCAGGTATCTTGGCAAAGCACCTCTCAAACTGCTGTTCTAGCAGGTGTTCGCACCACCTGTCTTATAGGCCCAGATCCACTCCACATTGTGCTAGGTCATCCGACCCTATGTAGCCCATAATAAGGGAGTCTGAATAGTCTCAAGACTACTGAGACAGCTAAAGATAGGAATCACTGTCTGGAGTCCTTTTTCCATCATATACACTATGAAATATTTGCCAAAGAACTAACACAGCACAGAACACAATATATTTACACTATTTTATGTTCTCTTCCTGATGGTTTTATCTTAAAGCTATCTGGTTTACTGCCTTTTTTTCCCTTTTAAGGAACTCAAACTTTTTGTCCCCTCATTCCAGGGATATAAGTGCTCTGAGTATTTTATTCTGAGCTTTGCACACTCACCCAACCACTCTGCACATTCTGACACACTTCCTTTAATAAGCTGAGAATGTCTTTCATTCCTGTTCCTCATTAGCACAAGATAAATAAACTTTTAACTTTTTTTAAAAGTTTAAAGATAAACTTTTTAAAATAAGGGTGACAGATAAGGATTAACAGGCAATGAATCAATTAACAGGTCTCAGTGAGGTTATTAACCTAACCAAAGTGAGGTAAAGTTATTCACCAAGGAGTAAACGCAGTCTGTTTATTATAGCTGTGTTGTGAGGCTGATGTTTCACTTCTTTATGACTGTAAGACTTATATTGCTTATATAATAATAAACTGTTTCTTGAAATATCTTCCAAAAGAACTTGATGTTCTTTTCTTTTTTTGTTGGTGTTAATATACATTGTTTTATTCAAGTCAATGAAGTTACATCTGCTTGCATAAACTGAGAATCTGGTTTTGATTTTTCATATCTGCCAACATCTGTGATGTACAGATGTTAAGGAAAAATATTTATTGCAGGACATTTACTGCCCTGCAATTTCTAAGTTCATTATTGGTACTCATTTAAAAGATATCTACCTTGCACGGGCAATAAATCTTTCTGCAGTACAGCCCTCAGAGTGACATTTTCAAGTCTGATGGCTTTCCTTTTGTTTGAAAATATCCCATTTGCTGGGTGAGTTAGATGTAATAACCAACAAAGCTACTAACACTGAGGTTTCCTCCATGATGCCAGAAGTTTACTGAGCTGCTGTACATTGGAATAAAGCCTCCATGTGAAACATCATTTGACAATTATGACAATCTTGGGTGAGCAGGAAAATACACAAGATTCCAGAAACTGTCACATTCTGCATTAAGAGAAAAATCAAAACTTTTCTATTTTAAATTCAACAGAAAGATTCAGTAGCCCTGAATAGCACAGATATAAACCAGGCAGCATGTGAAAACTGTTCAGGTGCCTGGTCTTAATGATATAGTGAAAGGAGTTTACCACATCATAGGAATGTCCTAAGTATGGTGGTGCATGTTAAGGATTTTTTGTTGTTGTTTTCACTCTTCAGTTTTAGCTTGAAATTCCTCACAGACCATTCTCTTCCTCTGTGGCAAAAAAGGGCTCTAGGACTGGGAATCATCCACACTAATGCAGTCTGCATGAAGAAAGGAGTAACAATTTTCTGACTTATCATAAAAGAGGCTGTCGCAAGGTTAGTGATGATTAGGTTATACCAGGAGCTGGGCTTAACATGGCAATTATGTATTTTATATGGTCTGTTAATACAGGCATAAATTGATTGTACTGAATGTTACAAAGAGCTGTTCAGGTCTTCCTTTTTGCCAGAGCAAAAGAAAGTCTCCATCGTGCACATTTGGTTAATCTATCACATCTAGCATTTTGATTTTGTGAAAATGGTGAAAAGTCAAGTTAGCCTTTTCTAAATCCTTTTCTGGTAAGGACAAATCTTTGTAAGCTGTACAGCAAAATAAATTAGGATGTTAGATCAACTGCTTTTTATTATCTTTTTACAGGAACAGCAAAGATGCTGTTATTAAAACTTATTAATATTGCAAATAGAGTAAATGTAAATATTAACATTAATATTTAAAATATATTAGTAGTAGTAGATTTCCAAACATTTTAATACCACTCAACTAGGAATAAACTGCTCACAGTAAATGTGAACAAGACAAGAAAGTATCAGACTAAAATGTTCTCATCAAAATGATGTCAAGTAAAAGCTGAGTAAGGCAGTTTCAGCACAACAATGGGTGAAAAAGGTGAAAAAAAAAAGGAGAAAAGCAGTGACTGATTTTTGTTTTGTTTTTTAAAACAGAAAAAAACCCTCTGAGGAAGTATGTTAGCTCAAAGTATGCAGTCTTGAACATTAAGAAACACATACTGAATTACTGAATGTACAAATAAGTATTAAATGAACACAAAAGATGTCGTGAAGTGTGGAGCATCGCTGTATGGAGGACTGTACTGCAGAAGTCTCAGATATCTGTAGTAATTCCACTTGTCCTGACCAGAGCCAGTCTGCCATGGTGCCTACAGATGGACACTTCCTTTTTCCTTTCCTTAATGCCTCAGGTACTTTACTTTCCTTAAATATTTCTTGATGTGTTTACAGAAGGCATATGCAATACAGAATTGCTTTGAGATTCTCTGAATGTTAGTATGAGTCAAAAGGTGGTCATCTTTACTAAAATATCTTAAGAAAAGCTCCAGGCTTCTAGTCAACAGAACGCACCTGTGGTACGTGACATCTGACCGTACAGTGTCACCTGCATGAGGAACAGGAGTGAGATGCTGAAGGACTTGGAATTGCCCTCACAGAGGAGATTTCGTTTAGTAATTTTTTAAAACGTTTTTTTTCTCAGTAAATTATAAAACTGATGTGGAGAATAACACCATGTAGTGTGTAAGGGGAGGTTTTCCTCCTCTGCCCTCAAGCAAGAAGCTGTGAACAGTTATGCTCAGTTTACTACACGGGAAGCTGCCAACACCAAACAAGTTTGTTCCTTCTCTTAAATCTTCAGGCCAGCCTCAGTCCCTCACTGTAGCTGTTGGGACTTGCCCTACACTTCTTAAGCCCACTCGTGGTAATGAGATTCCATTTACTAAGTTCAAAAGTGAAAGTCTGATATTAAACACTTGTTATTGAAGAATTTCTACTTCTTGTTACTGATGTCTCAGTTTTCTTAAAGGAATGGTTTTAAAAACACCTTTTGCAGGCAGATTCAAGGAAAAAAATGTATGCTGAGAGTTGATATTTTTGTGTTGAGTGTGAAGAGTAGATAGCTAACCTATATGAGGCTGATCTATGGCGATGCACAGTTGTCTCATGTCAGGAGCTGCAGATTCCCCTAATATAACTTTCTACTGAAGGACAAGTATTGTTCACTAAATATGACTCACTTCCATATTCAGTTAACAAAAGAAACTGTACAAATAATCCTGAACTGGTTCAGTAGTTAGTCAGCTGATTTCTAACCTTGGAGGACAGTGGTTTGAGGTGATCTAGGTAGTCACTGACAGATGTTACGTAATCACTGACCTTCAGCATACAGGTCCCAGCAAACAGACTGTAAAAGGCAATGCTTTATATTAATTACATTTGCTTCTACAGTTATCATGTTCGAGCCACAAAGTAAAAGGAGAGGAGAAAACTTGGTAGTTAAAATATATTCCTGTCATAGAGCAGGCAGTGACTTCATTTTTAGGCAATACATACCTGATTGCCATGGGAAAAGTATTCTTCTGAGAAAGAAGCCAATGGCTGAGTAAGACTTGTAGAAAATGTACAAAGAAAGGAGTAGTGGATTGCTCTGGACGGAAGCTACTCTCCATTGTACCCACAGATTACAAAAACAACTAATTACAAATACAGCAATTTCCTATCTGCCTCCAAGACATGTCAGAGATTTCAGTCTCTCTAGCAATGATAAATGACAGAGATCAGGAAGAAACCTTTACCACAGGCACAGCTACAGTGTTTCAAACACTTTATTCTTTAGGTTTTAGTGCTGGGAGAGGAATAGTAGCTAATTCAGACCAGAAGTGTCATAAAAGGTGTATCTGAGTGTCTTTTCCTACCAAAGTGGGGTTAGCATGACAACGCAGCCTCCTGGTGCACGTCACATAACTAACCAATCTGAGGGTGCATGAGCTGGATTGGACATGAACTGAGAGATGCACTTGGGATGTATGCAATGTGCTCCAACCACAAATGGGCTTTCAGCCCATGGGATCAGATCATCCAGTCCAAAGCAAAACCCAACCATACTCATATAGTGTGGAAAAGGTCTGATCTTCAGCACTGGCTAATTCATTGGCATGTCTGCATAGCACTACTTGCTAACAAAGACATAACCTGAAGGGATGGTTATTTTGACTCAATATGTCAAGACTTGCAAGTAGATCTTCGATTAGGTTTGAAAAACCAAAAATCACACTTTAAATTTACCAAAGGTAGTACTACTACTGGAGGGCATTTTTTCCTACACAAGACCACTGTGTTTGAAAGTGTGGATGTATATCCTACACTACTGCTTCCTGTAAACCTTTTTCTCCCACTTCAATCCATGTCATTAACACAGGAAGTAGTAGAAGTCATCTTGCCGTACGGTGAGAGAATTTTCACCCTCAGACTTTTGCCATGATTGAGGTAAAACCTGATTTGCCAATAACAACTCAGGAAATTTGTTTATTTTCAAAGAAATAATAATAAGGAAGTTAATCTATTTAGATTCCAGAAGATTTTTATTAAAACACATTTTAAATATATCTGTTGCCTCTTTTTTGGAGGGTCAGTCACAGCACAGAAAAACTCTCACAGAAATTTCTGTTCTGTTAAAATCCAATTTCATCAAAAAACACCCAGAGTAACTTTTGTTTTTACCAGCTCTACTCAACAGATGTTTTCTGCCTACAGGGGCACTATGTTGCACAAGTGTTGAGATCTGAATGCTATCAAAGTCAGTACATACTTAAATGTGTAAAATAAGCTTTCTCAGTTTCATATTAGACTCTTATGCAAAATATTACAGTTTTAAGCAAATACCAGTGAAACCAAAGCACTCTTCTTCAAAACTTTTCCATAAAATACTTTAATGATGCAGCTATGTATGAACATAGCTTTCCAAAGGTCTTTCGTAAACCCATAAATTCTTACAGATTTTAGAATCTTGTGCCATTAGCCTAACTTTTAAAATTAAGTGCTGTAAAAGTTTAACCACTAATTCGTATGCTTCTAGCTTCTTTCCTCTTTTTAGTATTCACGTTTAGCTATTTTTTTGAGAAACACATCAATGTCAGCCTTATATTAGGAAGTACTTTGTTTGAGCCAGAAGTGATATACTTTACTAAGTGATTTTGATAGATTTTAGGGCTTCTTTATATGCTCCAAAGTTTGCATTTCACATTTATTCTGAAGGTCAATTGCCAAGAGAATGAGCTGTGCAACAGAGAGGCTATCAGTTCAATAGATAAAGTGAACAGATGCCTAATCTTTTGGGTAGGTGAGTGGGTCCTATTTGTCCACAGAAAAATTGGTAATCTATTAGTGGTTGATCTAGTTTGTCACAGCATAAGTGGCATGCTGGTGCTGTGTTATTACTGTTGCAAATGACTGTGCTATCACATGTGACCAGACAAATACAGTATAATACAGAAATACACCAGATCCATGGCTGTTTTAGGGAGTAGAGCAGAGTGACTACTAGCTTGCCATTTGCTGTCACTTTGGGTGTGAAAGCGAAGAGCTTCCTGATGCTGTAAGTCTCCTTAATGTCCACACTTAATGAGCAATGTTTGAAACCAGCCTTTGGGCATGCTTTAAAGAGTAGAGTAGCTGCTGACTTCCCATGTTCCACTGCTGTTCACAGTGAAAACAAGGGAAGAAGGAGGAGTCCTTTTATTTACAGCCCCTTTGATATCAATATTATACGTGAAACTATTTCAATGGTTTTCAGATTAGTTTAATAGCACATTTAGCAAAATCAACTACAATGTTTTTTATATCAGATTATGAAAGTTTCATGTGTGGCCCATGACTGGTCTAAGGTTCAATGGCAGTAGTGATTTCTAAATGAGCACTAAATTTGAAGAGAAGTGGGAGTATCACTATGACAACACTGAAGGGAGGGCATTGAAGAAGACAGAGGCAGTGATGGGAAAAGCTGTGGGCAGGGCTCCACAGAAGCAGATGTCAACAAGCAGAAAATTAGAATCTGGCCATGAAGAGATGGGCAGTCAGAGGCACTGGCATAAAGACAGCAGTTTTTGTATCTTTATAGAAAATACAACTGGGGAAGAAGGTCTATTAATAGAGGTTAGAAGGCATTTTGATGAAAACACTCGACTGTCACTCAGCATAACATACTGGCATTTAACAATTTTCTGGGGTACAGGAGAAGTCAGTGATGCCTGTGATAAATAGCTCACAGAGACTAGTGCCAACTGCAATCGTTTGGTCTGATGCTTCTCTGCTTTCACAGTCATTGCCTCTGAGTATTCAAATGATTTGGGCAGGCTCTAAGAGAAGTTAAAAAAATTATGAGTATAAGAAAACACAAGCCTATTTATCTGCTGGCTTTGAGTATATAGGTTGAGAGTGAGGAATCATTTTCCGTGACATATCAGGTTACTAGATAGTCTTGACTGCATCATCCGAGCAGAAAAGAAAAAAATTCTTACAATAAGTGGGAATTTAACTCATTCCATGGTTCCACAAGGCTCTAACCCATTCAACAGAGCAGGTATGTCATACATAGACTAAAGTGCCAAATGTAGGGGCAAGGGTACTGGGATACCAACACATAGGAATGAACTATCTTGATTCCTCTGTCTTCTAACTCAATTTGGAAGCTACTGATGCTCAGTTCAAACAAATTTATATTTGTTATACAAAATGTAAGGATCAAAATATAAGGTAATGGTAATGGGATGAAGCTGGCACACAAAAAGTTCTGTTTAAACATAAGAAAAAACTGTTTTACTGTGAGGGTGATGGAGCCCTGGCACAGGCTGCCCAGGAAGGGTGTGGAGTCTCCTTCCTTGGAGGTCTTCAAGACCTGCCTGGACATGTTCCTATGCAACCTGATCTAGGTGAATCTGCTTCTGCAGGGGGGTTGAACTAGATCTCTAAAGGTCCCTTCCAACCCCTACCATTCTATGATTCTATGATTTCTGATAAGAGAGGCTGACATCAAACTAGAAACTATTATATAAACTTTCTATCCAGTTTAAGAAAGAAAACAATTGAGAAGTTTTTTGACCAGTGACCAGATGTACTAAAGACAAATGAGAGATCTTCTAATTAATTCTTTGCAACGTCTACAAGTGTTGAACTTCAGGTGTTGCACAGGAATATTCATTATCATAATTATTGCAGTACTGATTAGAAATGGACATTTAGAGGATTAGAAGAGTAAGGTTGTAAGCCTTAAATACTAGAGCTGAGTGCAAAGTTTTACCTGCATGGAGATTCTCTTGAGAGAGAAGGGAGGGGAACAAACAAGACTAAACATTAAACGTTAAAGCTAACACAACCAGGAACACACGGCAGTCCAGACAGCCCATCATCAGTTAAAGCATGTGGCAAACTTAAAAGTCCAATTTAAAGCTGGCAATATAGAATCTGCGTAGGCTGCCAAAGAACCAGATGTCTCATGCCTGGAAGACTCTTTCCTTTACTGACTTTTCACTTATAGGTCCTGTGATTGATATCCCAAAAGGATAGCAAAAACATTCACAACCTAATGTGAGGTACTGTGATCAATGGTATATAAAAGAGCTCTTCTTATTTTCTTTCTTTTTAAAAAATTACTATTTCAAAGCACAAAAAATTACCCTTTAAATAGCTCATCTTACTACTTCAGTTGGCTTTGAACTTACTTGGGCTGAGAATCTGTTACCAATACGACTTAATTTATAGACAAACGATTGTGAGATGGAGTATGCAGTGTTTTATTTAATTTAATAAAGTCAGTTTACAGTTAGATAATACAAATATTTGTCTAGTAATGTGGGATGAAGTTGGAGAATTTTGGTTATAACATGAATTAAAATGCATTATAGTTTCATTCACTTTGGAGAATTTTGTACCTTTTGGAGAAAATGGATTGTTTACTATCAACTGTCCAACATGCAAACTTCCTGAGCCAATATTCCCCAGAATTATTCAGGCTCCTGAACCAATGTCTGTATTTGTCCCCAGCAATTCAATAGCTGAATAAAACATCAGAAAAATAAGGTGTCACTGTTATTAATTTTAACTAAATATGCTGAATGAACTAATTTTAACTAAAGGAACAATAAAGCTATAAGCTTCAAGGAAAAGTGTGACTTCAAAAACATTCTTTGAGCAAAGAATTAATGCACCAGGGTTTCAGAGTCCCTTATGTTACCAAGAAAAGAAACAAGAATCTACTTTTTGGGAGCTCTGCTAAAGAACAAAACCAGAGCTCTTATTAGATATTAAGGTCCCTGCTTTCTTCCAGGTATAAAAACGCTTAATGCTCTGAACTGGAACTTGTGAAAATCTCACCTATTTGCCTGGTAATCACTTTTTCAAATTAAGGAGCATTTGTTTTTGGCCGAATTCTGATTTCATTCCTGTAACTGCAGAACCTTATTCATCCTAAACGTGATGTGATGAGTTTGGCTCTTCCACTGGGAGAAGGCATGGAAGATGGTGAAGGGGCTACTTTGGAAGATTCGGTCCACTGACAGAGCACAGCAAACACCATTGGTACCATTCTCTGTGCTGGAGCCATGTGGCATCTGTGGTAGCAAGCAGATGTTCTATGAATCTACAACTGGTTTCCTGAGACATGCCTTTACATTCATTTATTCATTACATACATTTATTATTCATACATTTATTGACTTTTCAAAAGCATTTACTGAACTGATTATTTGTTGGACATAAATCTGGAACATAGTTTGCCAACCTAAGAAAAACCACAAATGCAGACATCTTCTTTAAGTATTATGTCTTTGTCACTGAAACACCAAATTCTCCATTTGAGACTGAATGTCATTCATTTTGTTTAGACTATTCACTGCTGTGCTCTTAGAAGAAAACACTCCATACTACAGAAATTGGATTTATGAAACATGGTGCAAATATGTTCTGCCTAACAGCAGGCAAAAAGCAAATGCCTAGGGCTTTCTGTAATTGTCCTGGGAATACGATTTCTAAACCATCTCAGATTTATTACTGCAATTTTCATCAGATACCTGATATTGTATATGTTTCTAAAGGTTTTATAGTTTTTATCTAAAAAAGACAGATTGTTTAGTCTACCTTACTGAATGACATCATGCTATTCATAGTTTCTGTACGAAAGACAGTTACCTTTGTATGTGCTGCTTTGACTTAACAGGTTTGGAGGTATAACCAATGCCTTTCTTATTTCAGAAATGTTGATGCACTTGCTTGTGTGAATGTATGAAAACATATATGTAATTTTTAGTGAAAAGGGACATTGCTATCAACTTCATCCAGTACGTCACTTACCTTAGACTGAAATGAACAGAGTAGATAAAGTCTCTTAAAGCTATTGTTTACAACCTTCTGCATACTCGCCTTTTTATTGATCAAGATATCCAACTCTCATATTCAGAAAACTACTAAAACCAAGCAAATACACCAAGAAAACCCAAAGGAGTCCAGAAGAACAATATATCATGTTCAGAGGGTGTCATCAGTCTTGCTCTCAGGACTTTTCAGCCATGCTCATATCAACTCAGCATGTTAAGAAAGAGCTTTGTCTGTTGATACGTGACAGAGACTATCAGTTTATTTCATAAATGCAATTCAGGTTCTTTCCTGCTACTATAATTCACAAAAAAATAATGAAATGCTGAAGACAGCTAATGGCTCCTTAGACAAATCATCTCATCAGCATTTCTTGCCTTCTATGCAACTGAAAACAAATCCCTAAAGTGAAAGCACTTATATTAATAAAAAGTTATTAAGATTATTTTCACCTGTATAAGACTGCTGTTTATCGTACTGGCTGGATCCACTGTCCAGAAGACCTGTGTTAAAGCTGAAACTACTATTACTTGATTATACTGCAGACAGAAGACAACAAAAACCTGGAGTTATCTGCTGATCTGCCAGGTGGGAAAATGCCAGTCCTCATGCAGGACAGTTCTGCAGGCTGGTTATGATGAGATAGGATGACAATGAAGTAGAAGAGGGATGAGAACTGAGAGGCAGGTAAGAGGGAAAGGAGCAGGTTTTTACACAGCAGGCTGTAATCTCAGCTCAGCACCTGCACACCCAGCAAAAGGAATGGTCTTTTGAAAATGACAACTGAGAAACCATGCACATAGGCCTTCTGTGAAACAACTTTTGATGCCAAATGCTATTTCCATCCGGGAGCTGTTGCTTGCCAAGATATGTCCCCCAAGCAGCACCTTCATTAAAAATATGCTTCTACTGCTGTAGCACCTAGTGATTTTATCAGATAAAGCCTCTAATGTATCTGCCCTCCATCTAAAGGAGAAATGCTGGAGCAAAGGAAGAGAAAGATTTGGTTGGTCTATTTAATTTTTCTGAGTTTTTGGTAGATAAACACAATGTTGCTCAACTTGACTGAAATGGACTAGAAGAGCATGATAAATTTCACATGAAGAAATATATAATTTTTGTATTATCTTATGCTATCTTAAATGCACAAGTTTTGAAACCTGTGATTAATTATGAACCTCAGTCTTACTCTATATTTTATCCTAGAAGAGGGCAGTTGCTTTGATATGCCTGAAGGAATTGGATTTAGCAAAATGAATTAACTTAACTTTTGTTTGTTTTTTTTTTTTTAATTAATAGCAACAGTACATGTCCACTTAACACTAAAATCAGAACCCAGATACACAGCTGTGTTTATTTTTGTTGTTAGGTAATTTTAAAAAATTCAGGTAAAATCGTGTTTTCTGCTTTTATATGAATATACCTTTAAAATTTAAATTGTATTTTTTGCACTGTACACTGAGATAAACTTATAAAATGAAATAATTTCCATTCACAATTATTTCCATCTATAAAGCCGAGACGTGCTTGGTATGTTATATGAGTTAATATCATACAAATTTAGAGCTGTACAAACCTATTAAATTGTCAGCTCCATATTTCTACGGCATCTTTCTGGTTATATTCTTTTTCTGCCCAGCTATCTTTACATAAAGTTTCGTGGAAAATGGAGTTGGCATGCTATACGGCTATGAATAAGCTGCCAAAAACTTACATTATGCAAGAAGCAAAATATATGAAGTGATACTTTGTGTTTGTATCAGAATATTGGTTTTCCTCCTCAAATGAAAAATATATATTTTTGTTGTACTTCCATTTTCCTTTTGTAAAATAGAGAGCAAAATGGCCTAAGCCACATATGTGGCCAAAACAGCAAACGCCTGTCGACTTTGCCTGCCAAGTTCATCCAATGGGCAATGACTCCTTCAGTTAACCCTACCATGAGACAATTCTTCCTTCTCTCCCCAAGAACTCTAAGTTTAAACTTCCCCTTCCTTGTTTAACATGAGCAATAATTAAGCTTAAAATAATAAAATCCTACAGGCAATGGCAACACAGGTCTTGAATGCCGTGGAGTGTTTGGTGTCTGCACTGAAAGCAAACTTTGTTTTATAAGCAAGATGTCGCTGCTAAAAGCAAGCATCTGCCTCTTCCAGTCTTCTTCTGATATTAATTCAGTGTGCAACATCTGGTGTTTTATAGCCATGCAGTTTAAAAAGAAATAGTCTGCATATAATTTGATAAGTTTAAAAATATTCCCTTAAATTTGCCCATTTATTTATTCTTGTAAGCAGCAAAGTTCTTTATATAACAACTAATTTAAATAATCCTTCTATCTTTGCTTGAAGTTTGTATTATTTTTTGTCCTGAAAAAGGTAATGTTTTCCAGGAGGACAGAGGGACTGTTGGTTGCTAAATACACTCTAACAATTATATCTTTGGCTGGGTGCTGTAAAACTGGTCCTCCCGGTGAGATTCCTAAATTTTCCTCCAGCATATGGTCCTTTTTTTTGTTCTGTTTATTTTATATGCTTTCACAGAATCACTGAATGATTATTTAGCGGTTTTATTGGCTACTCCATCACTAAGACTGTATTTCATTCGGTCTAACAAGATCTGCAGAATAGACCTTTAAAATGTTGTATCTCGCTTCTCTTGGTTAATGTCACTTCACAGTAAATATATCTGAATATTAGAAAACTCTTTCCTTAGATCTCCTAGTTTTCGTGGACCTGCCCTATTTAACCATCCAGGAGAATACTTTTTAACTCCCGTTTGCACTTTTTCGCCCCCCAGTATAACTGTGCAGCCTGCAGCCAGCATGACTTGCTGTGGACTCTGCAGACAAATGCCTTCTAATTCAAAGACCACCCCCAGTGCAGTTGCCATACATAAAAGCTCACATGTATTTTTTTCAGCAGAGATAATGGATATTGGATTAAGGAAAAACAATGCAGAAAGATCAGATTTCACGGTGCACAGTGTGAATCCCTTGTTCTCTATAATTCTGTACCTTGAATTGTCGTCTCATGGCACTGCTCCACTGTCTACAAATGGGTAGGACTGATGTGGTCTGGTAAGATAAAATCTGCTGGTTTTCTCCTCACCCTTACAGCTCCATTCAACAGAAGCAAAAGATCAGGTTTTCCTGGACCCCTTCCCCCACCATTCCTCAGTGGAGCTTTTATAGCATTTGGAAAGGTCGCCCCTCATAAAAAGGAGACATAAAGCTTAACTCATCTTGAGCACTAGCCTATACTGACTCTTTACCATGTAGGAGACTGGCTTTACTTCATTTTCCATCATCTCCCAGAGGCTTAAATTAAATTTTCTATGTTTTTTTACTCTTTTCCCATCTGTTTGTGGGTGATACGTGCTAATCATTATAAATCATTCTCTACTTTGGTCAGGCAGGGGCAGCCTGTGCTGACCACCAGACTCTTCGAGAGTCTTTTTTATTCATCATATAGCCAAAATATACCAGTTTTATTATGGAGAAGAGACAATAGGTTCAAGGATAGAGAGATGGATGAAAGAAAAATAACACACCGGTGGGTTGCATGCTGCCCACTGGCTAAGGACAAAGCAAACATGGAGGGCCTGGATGCTAGGGTAAGACATTGGTGGTCCTAAAGTCTCCAGGTCTGTGACATGCTAACCTCCTGACCTGCAAAAGCATTTGAACTCATTGGATGCCTGTTTCCTAAACTGACATAAATTTTTTGCAGGTGAAGATAGATGCAGTGCCTTGAAAGATGGAACTTCCTCATGTGGCAACCAGCATACATCATAGAAGGGAAAAAAGGCTGAAGTCTCTGAGTACTCACCAAATTTCAGCCTCAAATATCCACATTTCTGTTTCCATCTTGGCCCAGAACCATATAGCAAGAGCAGATCAGTGTCTTTGTCATGTGTCTGTCTGACAGAGGTTGATGACATTGATAAGATGATGTTTCTTTGAGTGGGGCCTCTGAGAGATACAATACACTAAATATGCTCAGTGTACAGTCCACGTCAAGCACACAGGCTCTCCTGCTGAGCAGAGGAGCACTGGGTTCTTGAGCTTTCCACTCCTTGCAGCTGCTTCAGAGTGAGGACCATCACTCTTCCTCAGGATGACTTAGTGTTGAACAGAAAGAACTCATGCAGTAGCGATCAAAACCTGCATAATTATTGTGAAATTCTAGGCTGAGGCTCAGAAAATATATCAGGAATTACTTTTATGCTGCTGGATGGCAAATATAAAAGCTTTTACCTTTACAAGCCAATGCTTTGATTTCCTCTGAAACTTTTATAAATATGCCATGATTTTAAGACTTTCTCAAAGCTAAGATAACTGCTTTTGGGAAAAGCAAATTAAAAGAACCTCTGACTGAAGGTGAGACTCCTTAATTTTTCACAAAGTAAGCAAATTACCTAGACTTTATGTTCTATTAACAATCTCCAGGTATTATTTTTTGCATTGTTACTACCACAGGCAGATGGATCAGGATTGATAATGGAACAGGATAAAAACATGACATCCTGTCTTAGTGCCACAGGGTGTGTTTACGCTGTGTACTGCTGGCAAAGAGATGTGCTCATTCTGCTGAGACACTTGGCTTACTAGCCCAGACTTGGCAGCAATGCTTACTTGGTGACTCTTGTTATTTGGTAAATTTTATGTAGAATATGTTCTTGGCTGCTTGTTCTACACAGTTCAAATGCACCCAAGGTTTATTTCCCTGTTGAAATTACAGTGACAAATCCAGCAGAGCTCTTAATAAAACATCCTCATTTAAATGTCTTCCCCCTTTCCTTGACAAATACAGATATATTGTTTACTTTTGCTTAATATCAAAATATTAAATAAAAATAGAGTTTCTTTTTCTGTGGACACTATTACATTAGTCTTGTCAGTTAGGTAAGGAAGGACTTGCAGACATTAGGAATGATGAAGTCCCTTAGCTTCAAAAAACAAAATCTGATGCTGGCTAGTACCAAAGATAAATTTTTTGTTTGGTTTTCCACTTTTAGGAGGGTGCTTAGATGAAAATCTCCCTGTGAGCCTGAAACACTTATGGAATCATTGCATGGTAGGGGTTGGAAGGGACCTTTAGAGATCATCTAGTCCTACCCTCCTGCATAGATCAGGTCACACAGGAACATGTCCAGGCAGGTCCTGAAGACCTCCAAGGCAAGAGACTCTACACCCTCCCCGGGCAGCCTGTGCCAGGGCTCCATCACTCTCACGGTAAAATAGTTTTTCTTATGTTTAAATGGAACGTTTTGTGTTCCAGCTTCATCCCATTACCCCTTGTCCTGTCACTAGATAAAATAGAAAAAAGTGGTGCCACAACCTCCTTACACCCACCATTTAGATATTTGTAAAGATTAATGAGATCCCATTCATTTGGGATTGTTTCATTGACACTGGTCTGGAGATGAATCTGTTAGTTGGGACTGATCATGAAGCCAAATTCTGCCAAGGTAAAACCAGTGTGCTCCTTGGAGTTCACACCTGGAATTAACTGGATTGACACAACTGTCTCCAGTGCATATGTGCAAAAGAAGACTGAGAGGCTTGAGGTACTCAGGCAGGTACCACAAAAACAGCCACTCCTGCTCCTTCCCTGTGCCAACGTGAACACTCCAGAACACCCCAGAGACTCTGCAGCAGCCATATCACAGCCTAACAAGCTGAAAGTTAATACAGGAAAATAAATGAAAAGGAAAAAGCGTTTTTATTCTCTCTTAGCTCTTGAAATTGGCTTACTGTAGGCAAAATAGTGTCAGTCCGAGAGCAGGGGCTGCACATCTGAAACAGTGGGAGCACAACCGCCTGCCCTGGCAGAAACCAACCATTAGCATGGGTTAGGGGGTTTTGGCTGTATCACTACACTGCAGCCTTAGAGGAGCATCTGGTGGTAATCTTGGTAAGAGTACAGTGAAGTAAATCAAAGAGTGCATCAGTTTTTCATCAAGCCTGTTAAAGTAATTTCTCACATTTGTCCTCAAGGCTTGACTTTCTTTCAGGGTCCTACCCTGTAATTTCAGGGTTCCACTCTGTAATCCAATGCCTGACTTCAATGCATTAATATGTTCTTTTTGGGTTTTTTTTCAACTAAGTTAACGCCTTCAGTGCTTTGGGAGCAAAAAAAAATTAAAATTATCAAAACATTCACATTTAAAATCCATCTATAGGCTATGGTTTTATCACGTACGCTAACTATCCCTCAAAAGAAGTCTTCTAGTTTTCTGGCCTAATGAGCTGTTATGTTGTCTTGTATATAATATACACCACCTCTTACACTGCTTACTTAAGGCTTTCAAAGCTGTAGAATACTGTAATCATGAGTTATTTTCCAAATGCAACACAAAAATCTAAACTGAAAATAAACAGAGCTTCTTTTTCTCTCTCTGAGTCAAACATGAGGTCCTGCAAAGTCTACCGTTAGTCTCCTGAAGGTATTTGAAATACAGTATAATCTAAGAAAGTGTTTCTTGGTATAATCTTACTGTAATAAACCCTCTACAAACTAATTTTCAAGGTGCTGCTTTGGTAGCTTCCACTGTATAAAGGCCTTAACTGAGCTTCAGAACATAAAGAAAAGAAAAAAATATTTTGATTTGATAAGATACTCCATTTTTTTCATGGCTGTACTTAAGCAGTCTAAAACATCTTCTCCTTAGCAAGTGACCTTCTATGTATTGCTTGGCCTGGTAACTTTATGGTATGGCTTCTCTTTAAGTAAGCACACTTACAAGTCTTATCAGTCCCCAGGTGAAGAGAGAGCTCGGCAGAACCTTCTTCTCTAGAGCATTCAGCCTGCACACAGCAGACACAGGCAGAAGGAACAGGTTCATGCTCTCTGCCTGCTGCTGTACGTCAGCCTGTGTCAGCATTCACAACAAAGACCAGATGTCTTTGCTCCTCCTGGGTGATGGGCAATGCCTGGCTCTTAGTTTCACAAGAAGGCAGCAAGGTCCTTGGACTTTCTCCTCATTTGGCAAGCTCAAAAGCTGCAAAGTATCTGACAAAATAGAATGTCTTGTCCCCACCCATTTGTTGGTCTTATTATCTTTAGAATTAAAAGCAATTTTTGTTTCACCTAACCTCAGGTACCTTGCACAAAAAGTGGGTTTAGAATTTCCTCTGCAGATGCTTTCCTTATGTTTAGTGAGGATACACTGAAGCACAAATTAGTGGCATCCTTAAAATGAGTGCAAGTTTTGCTGTAACACCAATATCAAATCAGAACCAGGTCATTGTAACTGGGTCAGCAAAGCCTCTATATTGGAATTCTCTAATTTAGAAGCCTCTAAATTAGAATCGAAATTTACTGAAAAAAATAGGTTTGTGCTTAATTGTCTCCAGAAGTTTACTGACTGTACGTCTGTGCCTGCAAATCTTGAGACCAGAAAAAGTCTTGTTAAATTCTGCAAGGAGTTTTGCCTGCAGCAGGGTTCTTGAAGAGAGGTCTAATGTATAATTGTAATTACTGGGTCTCATTTTGAAACCAAACCTGTTTGTCATTGTAAACAGAATGCAGAGTACAGGATTCCCTGAAAGATGCTTTCTGTGTGAAAAATAATACTGATCGCATAAATATGTGAGGTGGGTGGACAGAGGACAGTAACAATGCTGGGGTTTTTGGTGGGGGGAGAGGGGAGGAGTTGGTGTAGAGGGTCAAACCGCAGGAAAATTCTCCTTACCCCCTGCCTAGGAACAACACAAATAATATTTCTTGAACAGTAAAAATACTGAATGGTGAACTACATTGCCTGTTTTCAGTTTTTACTGCTATATGCATACACACAGAAGGTTTTGCTTGCAGGACTACTGAACATTGTATACCCAATATACAATCAATATATCTGTTTCTTTCTTGACTTTTGCCTGAACATTATTCACACAGCACACTGTTAAATATTGTGTTCTACAAGAAAAGAGGAAGTACAATTTCTGTAATGTATTCAGAGGTAAAGTTAAGGAGAAAAGGTAAGTGAAGAACAGTTCTGCAAAACAGAGATGGAAGAGTTTACCTCCTGGAAATAGTGAGAAGTGAACGGTGGCCATTCACCTTCAACTGCATAGAGCAATAAATGTTTCTGATGGCATTTTGACCATGTAAGGCTGTTTCAAACATATGGATGACATTTTTACAAGTACTAGAATTTCAGATCTTCGGATTCTGTTGTCTGTGCGGTGTGGGATACAGTCCTATGCAGTGCATGAAACCAGTTCCCTACAAATAATTAACAATGTATCAAAGAAAAAGCAGATTTTTACTATTACTTTTTGAAACCTACTCCTTCCAGAACCATGATTTTCCTTCTGGACTACAAGCAAGTTCCACTGTCTTCAAGTGAATTGCTCACATATATGAGATTCAAATTTTTCAAATAGAAAAATCAGTATGTACGTAATTTATGTAGTGCTTGTCTCCCGTTAAGTGTGTTTTAAAGATCTATACAAAACATTCAGAGTTGAGAACTTATTTTAAGATGCCCATGAGAGACTCTGGGAGAGTGAATTCACAGCAGCAGCAGCTGGACGTGAGTATGATGTAGAAGTGGGAGCTTTGGAGTTCACTGGAACTAGTATCAGAAGCTCTAGGAAAAACTATTTTCCTTTGCCTGCTTATTTCCATGAGACAAGGAAGCTGGTGGATTCATAACAGATGATGCTTTAGACTAAAGGTGTCAGTGGATTTGACATATGAATTTGATTTCATGGCACATATCTTTAACTATACCATAAATGTATCCTGTTTTTTTGCAGAACATAATTGTCGGACTTAAACCCAAGCCTGAACATTAATTTTGTTTAATAACATCCTACATTCCCATTCATACCATATATAATTTTGAACATGAGAGAAGTATAAATGCTATTGGAATTGATTTTACACTTCCTAAAGATCATCTTATTGTCTGGATTTTTCATGTCTTCCCTTACTCCCCATGCTTTCTGCCCGTCTATTCCACTTACTGAGGCCAGACAGGAACCGCATTTGTCTCAATTTGGACAAGTATGGGACCAGGCTCATGTGGTGACATGAACTCCTTTGAGGGACATGCTTTAGTGCTAGACTTCGTAGTATTTAGGTTAGTGGTTGTACTTCGATTATCTTAAAGGTCTTTTCTGACCAAAATGACTATTTGATTCTATGAAGCTGGAGATCGGTTTAGACACAGTAACAGTGAACCGGAGCCTCCCTGCCTGGCAGTCACTCTACAGGGGTAATGTGGATCTGCACTGTTGTTCTAATTATTAAAGAAAAAAAAAGTAAAAAAGAGAAAGAATGAGCAACTGAAACACTTCATATTTCTCATTTATAATGAGCAAGGCAGGGAGGCTTTAAAAGGTAAATTTATCATGCCTGGACTTAAAAGGAGAAAAAGAATTGAAACTTGGCAGTATTTTTTTTTCCTCTAGGAGAATATAAAGGATACTGTGCAGGGGGAATATCAGGTGCTGAGAAAGCACAAAATTAAGAGTTGCAGTGTTGGGACAAGAATGGGTATAGAGGTCCCAGAGCTGTAGTGGATTTCACTAACTGTGCTCTTTTTTGGAATCAGTGGTGCTTTGATTACAGATTTTTTTGTGCTAGAGAGCACACAGCTTTTCACCTTTTAGAAGCTCCCTGACACCATCCAGAGAGGCACTAAGTGTGGTTTTCATCTGAATGAATACGATTAACTTCTATTTAATGGTGGTGGTGTGCCTTCCAAACGCTTTTTTTGACAGTTGTGTTTATGACATTTTGACTTGGGGGTGGGAAAGGAAAGCTAAACAGCAGAAAGAATATTTGTTTTATGCAGCAAAGCGTGTCTTTTAGTCCCCGATTAAAACATTTGGAAAAAATCTGCAGAGGGCAATAGCATAGGAGTTCCTTTCCACTTCTCAATTTCCTCAGTAACTCATTTTCATCACACTCTCATGTGTTTTTTCCATGAGATGGAACAATTGATAGCTACTGTACATATGGTAGGGTGGGATCAGAGGCATTTAGCTATGGTATGTAGCGATATTAATGAGCATTAAAATACTTGGAATTTGCTGAATGCATGTGCCATAGCCTTCACTCGACCAAGAGAAATTTAAATTATCTGCAGCCCAGCAACCCATAGAAGAACACTATTTTGGAGGAGTTAACATCTCAACTAAATATATTTAAAGACTCCAAAATCTCCAGAAAAAACCTTAGAGAAGAATGGGCCAAGTTTTTCCAACCTTTGCTGGCATTTAGTTATTTGCGGTAAGGAGAGATGAAATGATGCACACTTCTGAAAATGCTTTGGAAGAACAGGCAGAGGGGCAGAAAATGGAGGGAACATGCTCAGCCATCACATACAGGTGGGGGTAGATGAGCTGGAATAAATAGATCTTAGTAGTGAATTTTAAAGAACAAATGAGGGAGATGCTTTTTGTCTTAAGAAATCTCGACCTGCTAATGCGAAGCCATCTCCTTCTTCATAGAATTCCTAAGAGTAGAAAGATTCTGGTGTTTGGTCAAAAAACCCACAAAAAGTCTGTTCCAGTACCCTGGCCTGGAAAACCATGCAGCTCACTCACTCCATCACCCCCACATCACCCCCATCCCCGCACTGAGATGGACAGGAGAATCAGGTTTATATACCAGACGTGACATTCTATGGTATGGAATAGCCCTTTGGCTAGTTGGAGTCAGCTGTCCTGGCCATGCTCCTTTCAAGCTTCTTGTACCCCCCTGCCTACTCACTGACAGGGTAAGAAGCAGAAAAGGTCCTGATGCTGTGCAAGCTCTGTTCAGCAATCATCAAAACATTCTTGTGTTTTCAATGCTGTTTTAACACAAATCCAAACCACACTGCCCTGTACCAACTACCAGGAAGAAAATTAACTCTATCCCAGTCAAAACCAGGACAGACAAGTACTCAAGGAGAAGTAACAATGAGGCTCCCGTATATATTACCTCTAAGTATTCTCTCAACCTAGGGTTCAATACAGTGATCTCCTGGGCTGGAAGACATTTCAGTAGCATACCTAGTAACTTGCCCTTCCACAGACTTGTCAAACCTCTTTGAATCCTTTGCAAATATTTCATATCCATTACAAATCCTCCTTCACTGAGGATTTCCACAGGTCTTACACCTGTGGGATGAATTTACTTTTCAACCTGGCTTCTTGTCATTTTATGACTTTTTCTAACTGGAAGTAACAGTGAACAACTGATCTCTATCCACCACCTCCGTGTCACTCAAAGCTTGTAGACATTGGTTAGGCCTCAAATTGCTTCTGTTAGAGACCTAACAGTCCTAGCTTGGTTATTTTGGGCATTTAAACCATTCCACACATTTGATTATCCTTGTTGCCCCTGCTTGAGCATCTGGTAATGGCCTCCTGGAAAATCCTCAAATATACTACATCTACTCTGTCCACCTTGCCTACCTCCCCAGAAACTTTGGAGAGAATGTGCAAGTGGGAGAAGGAGAAATGTGTGTGCGTGAGAGCAGCTTTGAGTTTGCTGTAGTGTAACTGAGGAGTACTGTCTTTTAGAGGTGAAGGCAGTAGCTCCAAGCTCCTCTTGAGTTCCTGCAGGCAGAAGAGCACAACACCTCAGTGGGCTGAGACTTCCCAAGTATTTGTTAATTTCCCAAAGGTATCTGGAATGCATTTGCTTAAAGTAGTGTCCACAAGGCATACCTGGCCTGGTCTGAACGCATTTTGGAGAAACATTACAATACCAAATAATTGTC
Source organism: Colius striatus (assembly GCF_028858725.1). NCBI lineage: Eukaryota > Metazoa > Chordata > Aves > Coliiformes > Coliidae > Colius > Colius striatus. The sequence goes on from NC_084762.1 coordinate 61,898,400, forward strand.
TTAGATCAGAGTCCTCAGATAAAGAGCTACAATTGCTTCATGCCTCCTAGTGCTGGACTGAGTTTACAAGAAATGTTTTCCATTGCTTTTTTATTGCTCTTCTTCTCTCTCATCCTTTTGCTCTAATTGTATTTAGTACATAATCATATTTAGCATATATATATACGCTAGGTATATCTATACATGTGGTACAGCTTCTGACACAACATAAATGACTAGGATTGACACACAGCACGAAATGAAGGTGGGTGGGACACATCCTTTAATGATGAACACTAAAAAAAATGTTCACCTCTTGAAATAAAAAACAAACAAACCACCAAAACTTTTTTCCCTTTGGATGACGGCCAGGTTCAGCAGTGATGACAAGACCTGCCCAACTGTTTCTAATCCATTTCACATACCGAGGAAATGAAATGATCCTGCCTAGGACATTGGGCTGATGACAGATACCTCAGAAGGACAAGATACATTCATCATTCTGAAGAAACTTTTATCCTGCTTCAAACTAATTTTTTGTCATCTTTATCGACACAAATAATGCCAGGACAGTAGAAATGGAAAATATTAGTAGAGTGGGAAAAATCCCAGGTTATTTTTCCAGTTTGCATAACACACGTGGTACAGATTCTGGTTTCTGTTACAAACGTGACCACATTTTCAGCAAGACTTATAAATGTATCTTGGCTCCCTACTACAACTGCTTATTGATCTAGAGTTTTTATAATGAACTCTTGCCACCTTCTTTTTTGGGGAGGGATAGTGATTTCTATTATGCCTGTCCAAATTCTGGAAGCTGATAAATCTCATTTTTCTGGACCAGACACTACATGTGTCTAGAAGAAAGCTTCTATGACAGGGATCAACAGGGAGAGCCATAGAATCATGGAATGATAGGGGTTGGAAGGGACCTCTAAAGATCATCCAGTCTAATCTCCTGCTAAAGCAGATTCAATCTTTCACATGTCGTACAGGGCACATAAAATGCTTAAACAAGAAAATGATTTTTAAAACTCCAGTGAAATTAGTGAAACACATAAATGAGCAGAGGTACAATACTTGAATCTGCATGGGTTTTTTTTCTATTTTAACCAACTTGATTATAGGTTGACAATCTCACTTAAACCTTGTGGACATTAAAATGTGTATTCTGACATCTCATACATTGATCAATATATAGCTTATGTGACTAATATTCAAAGAAAGTTACATACCAGCACTGGAAGTATGTTATTCATTTCAAATGGCATCTGCAAACAAATTTAGTATAATCTTGAATTTTTTAAAAAACAGGTGTTACTAAGATGATGACTGTGCAATGTGCTCCAGAGAGAGATAACAGTGCTGCTGTATAAAACTTGTGACGTGACCCTGGCAGTTTAGTTTTCTATTCTGCTCCTTTCTGGTACTGCCAGAAGGGCTCCTGACTATGGTGGCCCATTTAGTTTCACAGTGCAGATACCAGGACAGAAGAAACTGTATAGAGATGGTGAAATAGCTGTCAATTGTTTAACTACTTTCTATCACTAACAATGACCCGGGGGCGGGGGGAGGCGGGGGGGGGGGGGGGGCGGTGGAAATTACTTCCATATTATGTTACCAAATCCTTGAAGTTCACGGAACATTTTTTAAATGCCCTTTTAATAGTGTTTTTTCTAGCCTGGATATTTTAATACAATAAAAATAATAACACAGCCTCTACTTCCACAGGGAGGTGTTCTTATCCTGAGAAATTTGCTGGTTAGTGTGAAAGAATTTTACATTGTATATGAAAAGATGCCACTGGCTTCTAGTGCTCCTATATTTGACTGTCTTTTAATTTGCATGATAAAGCTACCTATTTTGTTAAATACTTGACAAAAATCAGGCAAGACCAACATACTCTTTGGAAGCAAAGCGTAGCAATGATACTACAGTTCACCTTTATTACTACTTAGTTTGATCTTTCCATTTTTAACATAAATGTGAACTTCAAATGAGAAAAAATAATTAAAAAGCCTAGTATGAGATACATGTAGAAGTCTTCACTTGCTTACAGTAAGATTAATCAAGTTCCCTTATTGGTTGAGCTTTTTATGCATTCAGTAAGACTGCATATTGTTCAACTTTTAAAAGAAACCAATTTTAAGTTCCATCAAAATTGCCCCCTCAAGGAAAAAAACAAACCTTCGTTCATTTCGGAGCATAGCGAAGCCTCTGAAACTTTTTTTCTCCCCGGTAGAATTGCAGTTTCTACAAACCACTAAAACTTTCTGCTCTCTCCCAAGGTAGCATCCTTCCTATCACTAGCAAAGGCTTACAGTAGAGCAAGAAAGCGCCGAAGCACGATGCTACAACTGAACGGAAAACAAACAAACAAACAAACAAGCTCAGCAGCTGGAGCCCGACCACGTCCGCACAAGCGGGTTCTCGGTCGCGGCGTTGGAGAAGGTTGTCGAGGGCGCGCGGAATGGGGCAGAGCGGGGCGGCGCGGCGGGCGGACTTACCCGGCATAGCGGCCGCGGTGGCCGCGGAGCGCCAGCGCAGCCTGGAGGCAGAGCAGACAAAGGGGCAGGAGCGCGGCGGGGCGCCCGCCGAGCGGCATGGTGCGGGGCCGCGCCGACACCCACAGACACCCGCCTCAGGTGGCGGCTGCCGTGCTCACAAAGCCGACGAGGAGGCGCCGGCCGGGAGAAGTGGGGTTGTCAAGGGTGGTCGCCGGTCGCCAGCGGCCAGGGGAGAAAATCGAAGGAGGACGTCTCCCGCAGCCCCTCCGCGCGTGGGCACGGGACCGGCGGCGGGACGGGACGGGACGGGACGGGGCGGGGAGACGCCCGCCCGCCCGCCTGGGAGGGCTGTGGGGTGCGCGGCCCCGCCGCCGCCGCCCTGCCCCGCGGAGGTGGGAGGCGGGGGCTGGCAAGGGCCGGGAGGCGGCGAACAGCTCCCCGCGGGCACGGTAGCTCTGTCGGGGCTGCCGGGAAGAGGGGTGGCTGGGGTGGGCTTCGCCCGCAGGTGCTACGGCGAGGCAGCCGGCTAAGTGCCGAGTGGCTAAGTGGCATCGCGGAGATTAGCGCCCTGATTTTTCCCGGTTGGGCGAAAGGAGTCGGGGATAAGAGTACGGAGGTACGCTTAAATAAAGCATAGACGGCAGAGAGACCATTCCGAACCACGAATGGACAAGAAAGTGGGATTGCAAGTTACCAGTATTGCCAGAAACTTGGGTTGGGCTAGGGGAAGAGAGGCTGCTGTAATTAAAATGAAATCTCAGCATGTGTTTGAAAACCGGGGGTTTGTCGTCTCTTTTCCCCACTGGTGAGGGCAAAAGATCTACAGAGAGATAAGTCACTTGAACACTGAGAGTAACAAATAAAATGGGGAGAACATTGTTGCAGATGATTGTAGTTTGTAGAAAACACGTGGAATACTTTTTAAAGTAAATAGAAATATAATGGAATCAGTTGATAGCCCTTTCAATACTTTTAAATTGACTTCGATAAAAAGGAGCTTAAAAAATGATTCCTAACCTCTCTGAATGCAAAAAAAGAGTGAGTGGGCTGTAGACAAAACCAGCTGACATTGAACATGTATGAGAACAACTGTAAATCCCTGTTAATGTTTCAGAGACACGGGGAGCTTTTTGAAAAAGAACTGTATTAAATGACACACACTTCACATTCTATGGCTGATAGGCAAATGAGAGGTTTCCCTTTGTCTCTTTTCTGAACTGACACCATACCTGACACTACTTCTGTAATAAGAGTCTGGAGAAGACTTGATCCAGGGCAGGACTACTCCTTTCTGTTTGATTACTGATGTACTGTCACTTGAGCTGCCCATCCCCCCATAACACCCTGCTTAAAATCACAAATTCATTTCTGATGAGGCTATGTAGAAGTAAATTTCTGTGTCTGTGCTTATATACAGATGTGCATTCAACATGAGGTGTTGCACATCTCTTGTGGAAAACATGTACCATTTACTACAGGCAAAACCCCAAACCATGTCTGGAAAATCTTCAGTCTTGTAAAATGCAACTTTAACTTTACAGACATCTATTTAATAGAAGTTCCACTGGATGTTCAGAGGTGACTTCAAAGGTGAAATCAACTGTCGTGTAACTGAGTGATGGGCTTTTGGAGGGCATGAGTGCAATACTGGAACAAAACCCACTGCTTTATTTCACATGCTATTCTTGGTTATTTTTCTTACTATGCATCCTTGCTACATCTGAAGGGCATCAGGTAATACACCACTTTATTAAAATGTTTGCAAAATGTAGTTTGGCTATTATTTTAACATATTTGCTTTCAGGATGAAAACCTGGCTCTGATGGAAATAGGAAGAATTTTACTCTTGGCTTCTGTTTGCAAAGTAATTTGGCCATTATTCTAAAATTTTGTTTTAAAAGGAAAACTTGGCTCCATTGGAGTTAGGGAGAATTTTATTATGGGCTTCTGCAGCTCTAAATTTCAGTCTTAAATCCTGCCTTTCTGCAACATTCTCTGAAAGTAAAATGCAAGAAGACAGAGAAAGGGAATTTGAGCACCAAAACCAAATTGTGAAGATAAGTAACACAATGTGGAATAAACTCTCAGAGAAAGGTATTGCTGTCTTTGTTAATACCTATTACTTCTGCCTGATTAAAATAAATTTAAAGATTAACTTAAAAATACACATTTAGAGCTATGGAGAAGCTGGAGACAGAGACATATCTCAAAAATACCAAAAAGGGCTTTAAAACAGAGGTAGGGATATGAGTGGGATACAAATCCCCAGGTCTCTCTCTGATCCAGGAGTTTAAACGATGTAGGCGATGGCACAGGCTGGAGGGATGGCCGGAACTCCATCATACTGGCAGCTAGGAAAGGATTAAAACACTAGTCAAGCCTAGAAGTTGCATATGTAACTACTTTCCTGACAAGATGGGGCTATAAAAGTTTCACCCAGCTAAGCAAATGATTTGGGAGGAAGGAAGTATTTATTTTCTTTCACTTCTTGGAGATGAAGTGAGGAATTGTTGACACCAAAGGTTCTGGTGTGGAGCTTTGGCTTGGAGGTGATAAGGGCCTATGAAGGCACAAGAGAGAGAAGACTGAGATGTGGTTTCCCTCTCAATCAAGGTGTGGAGTTGTAGTGTTTTAAACCCGGCAGGGTGCCAGGTGCCCACCCAATCATTCTATCACTCTTCATCCTGGACTCGACAGGTCAGGGAGAAATATAATGAAAGCTCGCAAGTGAAGATAAGATCAGGGAGATCACTCTGCAGTTATTGTCATGGGCAAAACAGACTCAGCTCAGGGAGAAATGGTTTGATTTATGAAAAATCTATCAAAACAGAGTAGGGAAATGAGAAAGAAACCTGAACCTTAAAACAGCTCCTCCCACCTCTCCCTTCTTCTGGGATCTCTACCTCCTCTCCCTCAGCAGCACAGGGGAATAGGGAATCGGAGTTATGATCAGTTCATCACAGATGGACTTTGCTGTTGCTTCTTCTCAGGGCAAGGCCTCCTCACACTTCCAACTGCTACAGTGTTGGGTGCCTTCCACAGGACATAGTCCTCTACAAACTTCTTCAGAGTGAGTCCTTCCCACGAGCTGCAGTTCTTCAGAAACTTCTCCAATGTGGGTCTCATCCATAGGAGAAGCAGTCCTTCAGGAACAAAATGCTCCAGTGTGGGTCCCCCACAGCGTCACAAGTCCTGATAGCAAACCTAGTCTAGCATGGGCTCCTCTTTCCACAGGTTTGCAGGTCTTGCAAGGAACTTGCTACAGTTCAGGCTTTCCACAGGGTCACAGCTTCCTTCAGGCCTCCACTCATTTTGGCATGGCATCCTCCATGGGGTGCAGGTGGATCTCTGCTCCACCATTGCCTCCCTGGCTACAGGTGTAGGGCCTCACCATGGGCTGCACTACACTTCACAGGGGAATCTCTGCTCCAGTGCCTGAGCACCTCCTCCCCTCTTTCTGCATTGACCTTTGGTGTCTGCAGAGATGATGTTCTGACATTCTTACTCTTTTCTTCTGCTGCAGTTTTGCCACTATGCAGCAACTTCTTCCTCTTCTCAAATATATTAATGATAGAGGTGTTACCTCAATCGCTAATTGGCTCAGCCTTGGTCAGCAGTGGGTCCATCTTAGAATTGACTGTCACTGGCCCTGTCAGGTACAGTGAAAGTTTCTGGCAGCTTTTTTAAAGAAGCTACCCCTGTAGCCTCCTGCTACCAAAACCTGGCCACAGAAAACCACTACAGGGTTTTATCACAACAACCAATGCTTCACAAGGAATACAGGCTGCCAAAGGCAGTTCTACACAGCGTGAAAATAAGAAAGGCTTCATGTAAAGTGAGTGGACAGGCAGCCTGCATTTGGTACCTGTACTTGAGAGCATGCCATTTATTGAGAAGCCCGTAATTGCACAGAAGAGTAGAAAAAGGAAATTGTTTCATATAAGCATGTTTTATACCTTTTAGCTGTCCCAACTTCCGTTTTCATGAGAAGATTGCATTAGCCTGAATAAACAATCCTTGCTGTACATTTGTTAGGATGGTAACGGTTCAGAAACAGGAGTTTCAACAAGGATTACATTGTTCCAGTTTAAATCATACCAGTTAATAATAAATTGGAATAAAGTGTGTTCATGCTGGGATTTGCACTACTATAAGTAGCTAAAAAAGATTGAGGTTGATTAAGTGCAATGTCCCTTCCAAGATCTGGTTCCTATTTCTTTTGACTCACAGAGACCTTGACAGATGAAGGATAGTGAAAGCAGTCCTGCTGATTCTGTGCTACATTAGGTTTTGGGTCTAAAATAACAAGAAAACAATATAATTCATGCATGAGTGTCATGGCCAAATTAACTTTAACTAATCACTCTGTGTAGTCAGGAGTGTTACTGTACCAACAGGGTGCTGATAACCTGGTGACTACAATTGATTAATGAGGTTGTGCTGAGCTTTGTACTATCAGGGACAGGCTGCTGTTGGTACCTGAGCTAGTCTAAACTTAGTTGGGATACCAAGCTGCTGTGGACGCAAGACTCTTAGGGCATCTGTGCCTCTTTATGTAGGTTTGCTACCTTTCCCTGTGTCCTTCCCCATCCTCACTTCTATCTCCTTTAAGTTTCTTCTATCTCCTACTCAACCTGTTAACACAACTCTGGAGTCCTTTTTTCTGGATGCTGACAACTGGTGTTTCTGGAAGGTATTACTATCATCCTGCACTTGCTGTGGTCTTGTAGCACAGGTAAATGATCAGCTAGTTTTGTAACAATGAGCCAGTGCTGAACATTGCCTTGGAGGGTATTTAGATGTAATTAGCTTTCTAAAATGAATTACAGGTGTCCTTAAAATGGATGAGTTTCGCAATTAATAATCTTGACATTCTGTCTTCATCATACTTGGGGATGCTGCATTACTATAACTGAGTCATTTTATCTGGAGTTGTGTCAATGTCACAGAACTGTTACAAGACAGTTCAATTAACTTTGAGGATGGAACTCTCTCACTTAAAGTATTTCCATCTTCTGTCCTGGTATTATTCTGTTATTCTGCAGCAGGACAGAAACACAGGTTAAATATTATTTTCTGTTTTGTAGAACTGAGAAACATTTAAATATGGATATGCTTTAGAAGAAGCTAAAGGGAATGAGATGTGTAACAGGTAAATCATCAAAAAATGAACTCCCCCACAGGAGTCTTTAGAAACCATACTGATAGATAATATGAGATGACAGTATTATAAACCTGATGAGTTCTGTTCTTTAGCATGGTTTTATTCTTGGTAAGATTGCTATACTTGTGTTCATAGCTTTTTTTATACATATGGAATTCCTTCTTAAAACTACCCACAGGAGAAAAAAAACTTCTTTGAAGGATCTGCAGTAGGCAATATTCTAAAGGAAAGCTTGTTCTGCCTTGAGATTCTGCCTTAAGACATATGTGCCCACTTGATTTTAAACTTCTGTCTGAGAATTCTAAAATAAAAAAGCATTGCTCATAACAATTGTGTAAAACTTTTATTCTTTGTCTAAGTGACAGATGTATATAACTGGATAAACAAATTGCAGTGTGACTGTATGTGGACTTTGTCTCAGATGTCTCTTCAGCTCTGCTGGCACTTACAGAGAAACATCAACAAAAAAGATCTTCTGTATCTGAACCTACAGAATTTTTATTTGAGAGAAAAATCATTAGGCAAGAGATTTCTCTAGCTTTTCTGTTCTGGCTACGATTTCAGACTTTCAGTGTTAGGGTGATAGTTTAAAATTTTTTTGTACCTCAAATCATGTATATTTACTTTCTGTACATATGATTTGTGTGTAGTAACACATCAAACGAGTATTGCACATTCCTCGAGCCCTTTCTGAATTTCTGTAATTCACAGTCATTAAAGATCTTGGCCTTGCTCTAACTTCATGTAACCATAATTTTGGAGTTGTTTTGCAGATAGGAATACTAAGATTATGGGGCAGCTGAATAATTTGTCCCAGGAGAAAGTCTTTGGCAACTGTAAATCTAGCATTTGAGTTTCCTGACAATAGCCACTGGAACATATGCCATTAATAAATTTGTAATAGATTGTATTTTTAATCTAAAAGGCAACCATGTTACCTCCCAGAGCTGAGCATACTCAGGTTTAGATACAGTTTCACTTCTTTTACTCCAAGGAGAGTGACATATTCACAGTGAAAGCTCGTGTTCAGTATCCAGTTTTAAGATCCACATTATTTGCAATCCCGGGATACCCAGTATAATTTTTTATAATGTTGAGAAGAAAGAAAAAAATAATAACCATTACTTTGAAACACTCTGAGAAATCTAAATGCCTTCTGAACCAGTGAACTGTGTTTATAACTTCTGTACAGCAGCTACTGCACACAAAAGGTGACAAGTGCTGAGATTTTATTCATATTGACTAATATTTACCATATGTGCATCTATGAAAACGTTTAGAAAAAAACAGGTACTTTTGAAAGTGTACGTTCAGTACAATAGATGCTGTGTGACTCCCCAGACAACTCCCTGCTGCAGATGTTCTGCAGTGGACTGTCATTATATCTTCTGAGAGGGAAGGGAATATTATGTAGAATATCATGCTGGATGTAGTGAAACGGAAATTACTGAGTTGTTAATTTATCTGTGATCTGCACTGGCATGAAAAGTGTCTTGTCTCCTCTTCCACTCTTTCTTGCCCTTAACATTGCCTGATAATTATCAGGTCATTTTACCATCTGTGCCTGGAAAGATATTTTGATTGTCCTCCTTCAAATTTGGATGCCTGAATAGCTTCAAACTGTATATAATTAGGCAGCATGTACTTCAGAGCTTTATGAAACTTGAATACCAAAAAATCTGAAAAGATCTGAAAATGTGAATAGTGAAAAATACTGGTATTACAGGATTCTGTCATTCCAGTGCTGAACCGTTAAAGAGACAGAGAATAAATCTAGATCTGGTGAAATATGTCAGAAAAGAGAACAGAAGAGGAAAACAAGAGGAGCTTCAAAAGCATATTTAATGCAAACATGCTTGTGTATTGCAAGCATTACAAGGAGACAATATCACCTGTCTGTGATCAACTTTTCAAACCCATTGGGTCCATGCTTGTGAGAGGAAATTGTTTCAGTTGGGAGATAGGAAACTGACAGTGCCCTGAGGGCGCTGCCATCCCTGCCTGTCCCTGCCTGTCCCTGCTTAGGGCTCATGAGAGACTTCCTGCCCACCGTTCAGGGCCCCATGTCAGCCCTTGCCCCAATGAGGCTGCAGCAAGCCTGGTCTCTAGCTCCTCACAGCCTTGTGCTACCTGGCCATGGGCCCCATCACCGCAGGCCTACCCACGGACCTGCCTCCTGGCCTGGGCCTGGGTTGAGCCTGTCCATGCCCCCAGGGACGTTCCAGTGCCTGGGGCTGGAGATTCCCTGTGGTGTCATGTCACCCTGGGGAGCCTCTAATGCTCCCACCCAAGAGGAAGCTGCCAGCTTTTGCTGCTCCCTGTCACTAACTTAATGTTTGTCTTCTCTGTCTTGATAGGTGAAGCAGTTAATGCAGGCATAGCCTTACAGTTCAAATCAGAGGTGAGTGGTTCCAAAACCAGAAGAGGTGGGGTAGCAGAAGTTTGTGGGTACCAGAGATTGCAGCATAAACATAAAATGAAAATACAGTGCTAAAAAAAGTTAAATAATTCTGAACTCAACACAATGTATTTCTAATTAACAATCTAGTTGAATTTACAGTTATTGAGTTAAATTGACAGACATTCTACTGACTTAACAAGAGATGACTTTACATAATTTTGGTCCAGGAAAGAATTTCATTGTGTGAATTTCAGCATTTCATCATCTGGTGGAAGTTGTAGGATGCAAAAATTTGCACTGGAAGATTAGAATATGTCTAAGAAGTTATCTGTAGTAATCTATTCTTGGGGGCTCCTTCCTTTAAAAGTGAACTATTATGTACTGTTTCCATTCAATAATTTTAAAGCGCAAGCTGTAAAATTGTTTCTAACTCTTTTCTAAGAGAAAGGATTGAAATCAGTTTGGAGAAATAAATAAAAAGTTGCTAAAGAGGCTCATTAATATATTCCTCCAAGGCAGACCAAGAATCATTTTCATCTGACATCTGTGTTGGTAATCCTGTTTCACACAGTGTTACAGTTCAGGAAGTACCTGTGACTTAGTTAAAGACCATTTTAGATGACATTTTGTCTTTTTCTCCTTGCTCTTGTTACGGAGAATTACACAAGTTGATGTTTAAGCTAGATCTTATGGTACGTGATGTGACTGCAGTATTTCCTTTTCTTCATTATATAGAAATACCTAGTGTTTGGTAACTTGGGTAGCAGGTAGACTTCATCCCTCTCTTAAATAGGGTGATTTCAGGCATGACAGCAAGTGGCTGGAACACAGGAGTGCTAATTTTTTAAATTTATTTTTACTGATATTGACTAAATTTCCATATATAAGCAAATTATGCCAGCCCCCTTCACAGCCTGCAAATGTAAAAATGTACTTGTCTCTTGATAGGCTGATGGAGGAATAAGAAAAAAACAACTGAAAGTGTTAAAGAAAAAAAATGGTTTTCAGCTGCTCTGGTAGAGCCTACAAATGTAAATACATGGAAACACTCAACAGTAACAGCCAAGTGGAGCAGAAGATACCTTTACCCCTTAGGAGCCTGTTAAACTATCTTTCACTTCTCTGAGTAGTCAGTCAGTAGATAGTGCTTGTTACCTCTGTAAATGATGTCTTTCTCTGCTTTTTCTCAGCACCATTAAAAGTGTTTCACTTACCATCCTTCAATGTCTGTGTCACTGTATAAATGGGATAAAGAGATCAACTGGAGTGCATTGAGCTCTGCGTGGGCAGGGATGAGGGTTGACTTGAGTGTTTATGGGTGAGAATGAAGGGGCAAGCTAGGGGGGTGATACTATTGTCGGAGTTTACTATAGGCCACCTGATCAGGGAGTGGATGAGGCCTTCCACAAACAACTAAGAGCTGTCTCATAATCTCAATCACTGGTCCTCATGGTGGACTTCAACCACCCTGATATTCACTGGTAAAGCCACATAGCCAAGTATGTAGTGTCCAGGAGGTTCCTACAGAATGTTGATGACAAATTCCTATCACAAGTTGTTGAGGAGCCAACAAGCGGAGCTGTGCTGCTGGACCTTGTGCTGACAAACAAAGAAGGTCTGGTTGGGAATGTGAAGGTTGGAGGCAACTTTGGCTGCAGTGACCGTGAGATGGGGGAGTTCAAGAACCTATGTAGAAGAAGCAGGACACCAAGCTGGCTTATGACTCTGGATATCAGGCGAGCTGACTTTGGCCTCTTCAAAGACCTGCTTGAAATAATCTCATGGGACAGGATTCTAGATGGTGGGAGTGCCCAGGAAAGCTGGTTGATCTTCAAGCACTACTTCCTCCAAGCCCCAGACTAGTGTGTCCTCACAAGTAGAAAAAAGAGGCAAGAGGCCTACATGCATAAAAAAAGAACTACTGGGACTACGCAAGGTGAAAAAAGGAATCTATGTAAGGTGGAAAAAGGGCCTGGATTCTTGGGAAGAGTAAATGAATATTGCCAGAGTATGCAGGGACGAAACCAGGAAGGACAAAGTGCTTTTGAATTTAACCTGGCAAAGGAGGTAAAGGAAAACAAGATGGGCTTTTTCAAATACTTCAGCAGCAAATGGAAGATTAGGGAGACTGTGAACCTGCTGATGAGCAAGGAGAGTGTCCTGGTGACAGAGATGCAGAGAAGGCAGAACTACTAAATGCCTTCTTTGCCTCAGTCTTTGCCTCTGCCAAGGCCAGCCCTTGGGAAGCCCAGTCCCTGGAGGACAGTAGGATGATCTGAAGAATGGAAGGCTTTCCCCTGGTGGATGAGGATGGGATTTGAGACCTTATGGGCAAGCTGCACACCCATAAACCTATGGGACATGATGCGATGCACCCATGAGTGCTGAGGGAGCTGGCTGATATGATTGCTAAGCCTCTCTCCATCACTTTTGAACAGTCATGGAGGACTGGTGAGGTGCCTAAGGACTGGAGGAAGGCCAATGTCCCCTCCCACACTAGACAAGCAATGGTTGTTTTTTGAAACCAAGCTGTCTTAAGTGAAAACTCTCCTTATCCTAAGAGACCAAGTAAGAAGAACTGTAGGACCTTTTCCCTGGGAACGAATTGCTGTCTGCTACCTTCTATTAGTACAAAGCTTAGTCATGGAGATCCACATGAACTGTCAAGGATAGTCTATCCAAGTTACGCCTTCATTAATATGGAAGTATTTTGGCAGAATCTCATTTTGCTTCCTGTACTGCAATTACCACTGGGGATAAATGGGTGACTGCTGCTGATTGTTTCCAATAAAATGGAAAATAAATCTGTATATATATTGGTCAAATTTTGTCAAATTGGTTGATGTATCTGATAGCTAGAATTAGAATATCCATGCATCATAGAAACTGTTTCCATAGCAAAAATCTGAGACATAGTTCTCTCTGGATTAAATCCAAGGATTCAGATAATAATCTAGAGCCTTCTGTAAAAGCTGGGAAGGTCAATACTTAACCAGAAATTTCCACACAGCTATCTGAAGGTTGTACCATTCTACTGCTGGAATATTTTCTTCACTTCCAGAGCAAAAGAAGTGCCATGGTGTTTCCTTCCATTCCATGAATCTTTGGTGTTCAAAATGCCATCATATGTGGTTTAGAGGCAGTTACACATTCTGTCAATATTTTAAATTTCCTGCCAGAAATACAGACATTTGATCACATCACTTTGTAGAACAGCTATAATACAGTCTTCCTCTGCAACACCTCAAAAAGACCAATACTGTAGGGAAACTGCTTTTAATCAACCTAGTGAGGGAGGAGAGATTGAAAAGCATATAATGGTAAGGTCTTTCTCATTAAACGTAGTTACCTGTTTGAAAGACAATTAAGAAAGGATTTGGAACCTTGCATAAGAAAAAAGAGACCTCAAAAGATATGTCAAGAATACTTGACATTTGTTCACAAAGTATAAGGTTTCATTTTGGGAGATGGATTGATTGCTGTATAGGTGCAATATATTCAGACTTTTGAGAAGTTCAACACAGGATTTTATACTGCCTGATGTTCTAATTAGCACAAATCAAAAACTGTTCTATGCAATATCAATAAAGTGGAAATTCACAGCTTAAGAACTAGCTGACAGATAAACACAGAAAGTGATGGTTTTAAGGAAATTATAATTAAAGAGAACCATCTAAGCAGGTCTCCATAGGTATAAGTACTGTCTGATCTAGGACTTCCATTTGTGATTTGGAAGTACATGTAAAGTCACTATTGGAAGGCATTTACTTACAAATCAGATACAATCAACCAGTGCAATAAACAGAGGATCAATTTGTTACAGAGAATAATTTGAATGACTTAAGTTCAGTGTGAGGTTCATTTCCTAACTTGTAAATGGATAATTTATAACATCAGAGACATCCTATATTTGATAGGATCTACAATAAACGTGGAAGGCACCACCAGCTGAAGTGGTTTAGTAGGAGATTGGGACTATCTCAGTTTCTACCATCAGGGGATAGTTGACCTCCTACTCACCCGCTACATATAAAATATAAATATGAAAGCAAAAGTACTACATGACAAAAGAAACCGAAATCTATTTATAGATATTTACTATGCTGTTGGGAGACAGTGGCTAGAGTCTAGGGCCAGAAGTCTGAGGGACTTAAATTTTTGACTGGACCTTGCTGCTAGCCTGCTGATAACCCTGCACAAATTACATCATCTTCCTCAATTTAAGTTTCCCGTTCTAGAAAAGGCTATAATGATACTCACCATTTTCAAAAGGCATGTAATGAAAAGTGAAAAGTGCTAGCTAGTCTTACTGGCTCATTATTGCCTTAACTACAGCTTTCTGTGATGGATGTAGCTAGTAACTGCTCTGAAACATACTTTGGATAAAGAAACAGACTAACAAAACACCTAATGAATGCAAAAGTGCAGATATCTTTTGGAGTCTTGTATCTTTCCCATCATTCAATGACATTAAAAGTTCCAAGAGTCAGAATGATAATATATCACAACAACTCACTGTGCTGTTTTTGCAGAGTAGTCCCACATAACTGTATATATATATTGTCTTTCTAACTACTGCAGATTACTTGTGGCATGAGGTAGGTAATTGCAGAGAAAGCCTCTAGTCCAGTATATTTCCTTTAGCTATGGGATGTAGAACTGTAGGAGAAGACAACAAAAAGCCTTTACTTGGTGTGGAATAATCTCTCTCTCATTAGATTTCATCCCAATCTCTCTAACAAACAAGGGCTCTGAGGTTTCACAAACTTTCTTACATGTAGTTTGGTTTCTAAATAAATTGATGGCTTCTAATGTTATCTGGGAAACTGTCACTGGGGTTTGAAATTTGTAGAATCAGTTCCACCATTTTTTTAACCCATGATGAACTTAATCTGATTTCTGAGACCATATGAGTGTATTTAAACTGTCAGTCATTCTCCAAGAAACAGCTTAAAAAACATACAGATCTGTTCTGCTTTATTTCAGCATCCTTACCATATCCTTCAATTTTATTTTATTGCCCCCTTTGCAAAATGGCAGATAAATATTTTTTCAGTGTATTTAAGAAGGCTACTCTGACCCACTAGAAACAATTTACTTCCATCTCCTGCCATCTAGTGTCAGAAATAACACATCTGCACCTCTACAGCTGTCATGCTCTTGCATCTTCAGACTGTGCATGGCAAAAACTGTACAATTATCATGGACTTTTTTTTTTGTCAATGTTTAGCATCTTAGCATTATATATATAAATTATATATATATATGCATATATAAAAAAATCTGTATTTATTGATTCTGATGTATGTATTAAACCTTGCTTTCAGACTTTGTAATCCGTTTGGCATCAGTTTGTACCTGAGCATAGCATAATTTATGAAAGCTCTATATGATCAATTAAGTAAGCATGCATATTTTTGTGTTTATTTTTGGGAGTAATACAAAATATATTAACCAGTGGTCAGTAAAGCATACTTCGATCTGTTTTAACATACTATGACTTTGTGTCTCTTGCAGCATCCTGGATGAAGGTTTTGGAAGGCTTCTGCATCAGCTCCTAGTAGACTGGCTCCCTCACTGAAAAAAGTAGGCTGCCATAAAGGAAAGGAGACAGGTAGGACCTTCCTAAGGCACCTCAGTATGGCTAATGTTTTTTGTAGAGTGAAGTGCATCCTGTTAGAAATTTCTGTCTATTAACTCACTCAGCTTGTCCATTAGTTTCCAGGTCTTCTAGTTATCTATGACTACATCTTCCTCTTTTTCTTCTTCCTTACTCTTTGCAGTGGTTCCTTTGCAAATTCCTTTCACTGTCTTCATAGTGAAAAAGCATTTCTTCATATGTTGTCTGAACTTTGCTTGCTTCAATATGCCCATTGTTTCTTGTGCTCACACCATGAACTGATGTATTAGCCTGGCTCTGACTTTTCAATGATCTCCTCATAGGTACTGGCAGAGGATTATTTGGTCTCCTGTAAAGCTGTCTCCTCTCCAGGCTGAAGGTCAGGTTTTCTCAGCCTCTTCTCATAGGAATGTTCCAGCCACTAAACATCTTGGTGGCCCTTCACTGGATATGCACTGTTTTAACTGACGTTTCTCCTTTATCAGGGCCTCAAAACTGTGCATAGTATTCTAGATACCATCTAACAAGTGCTAAGCAGAAGAGAATAATCACTGACTTCAATGTACTGGCTACACAGCTGTTAATGTACCCCAGGATCTTCTTTCCTTGTGTACTTGCTAGGCTTTGTGTTTATAGTCATTTCAAGTCGGCTGTCACTGTTTAACTCTCCTGTTGGAGGATGTATTTCATGTTCATCTCATTTCTCAAGACTGTCCAAAGACAGGTAAGGAGCAGCACTGTATAAAAAACAAGATCACCACTTACTGATAATTCTAGCCTGAGAGTCTTTTAAATGTTCTTTATTCTCTGTTTGCCATGTAGTTATTCTTTGAACTGAACTGCAAATGGATAGACACACGTGTGTTCAAATTAAACTTCAAAATCACAAAGTCCATTGAAAATAGAAGTAGACATTTTCTTGGTCTCGCAGTAGACAGGATACCTTCAGCAACTGGTTCACTTAAACTAAAATTCACAGTAACCTGTTAGTTATATAGAGAGTGTTAGGCATTCAGAAACAGGAGATGTCTCTTGGATAAACTCCATGGAAAAGGCAACACTAAATCTTTTGGTTAATTTCCAAGTACCTACAGATAAATTTATTTCCCTTAAACTAGAATGATAGCAAATTAGCTGCTAAATTAGCACCTAATTTAGCCTATGTGAAATTAAGTCCCCAGTTAATTTCAAGCTGAAGACTGGTGTCAGTTCTATATATGTATACACACAACTTATTTGTTACATTCAGGTTTTAGCACTTGAGAAATGAGTTGGTAAAAAATGTTTTTCTGGAGTTGCAATAATCACCTCTAGCTCTGGCAACAATTTTTTTCTTGGATAATATTTGGTAGCCCTTTGACACTCAAAAGAAAATCCTCAAAACTAAAGGAAATAGAATGTCCAAATTGCACTGGAGACCACATTGACAATTACCATGGGAACCTAAGAGGAGGAAGCAGCAGCATGCCGCTTGTATACTGCATGGATATCTGTCAAATTAATTTTTGCTAGCTTCTTAAAAAGGTTTTCCAAAGAGGGGTTGCATTAATCTCTCTGCTTGAGATTATCTTTTATAGCATATATATAATTTAATATAACTATACAGGCTTTAAATAGGATGCTTGCATTACTTGAGTAGGACTTTTACATGGACTGTAGACCCTGAAATTCCAATTTAGGAAATATCAGTGATGTCAGAATAGAACCAAACAGTTGTTTGAAACAACTATTTTGACAGAGTGAAACACCACAGCATTTCTTATCATCAGTTTAGTCTGTGTAATTGGTTGCATATAATTTTTTTAACAGAAGAAATGGCACTACCAATGAAGTTAAGGGATTTGCAGAAAAGATGTGAAATGCAATAGCAGAGAAAAGTAGGAATGGATGAGATTTTTTCAGAGGTCATTAATGTGTTGGCACCTATGTAATCTCATCTTCTTAGATGGAAAGTGATGGAGCAGCTTTCAGCCTTGAACATGATGAAAAATCAGTTTGCTAAGCTGTTAATCAGTTCAAGGGATCTGACAAAGAGAACAAGCTAACAAAAAGCTAGATGTTATCACATGCTGAATGCTTGTCAGGAAGGACAAAAATAAGCAATCAATGTATAAGAGATCTTAGGGACCTGTCGTGGTTTTGCACGGCCAACAATGAAGCACCATGACAGTCTCTTGCTCACTGCCTCCCATCCACCCCCATCCTTCTTAGGATGGCAGAGGCCTCAGAGAGTTGGGAGGAAGAAAGATAACCAAGATTGTTGTGGATTGAGACAAGGGCAGGGAGGGCTCACTGACAATTATGGTTCCAGGCAAAACAGACTCCAGTACTCAGAGAGAAAAATAGGAAAGTTTATTCTACTACCTATAAGAAACAGAACAGAACAAAAAGCAAAACCAGGACAGAATGGTGAGAAAATGACAACCAGCACTAAGATCTCCCTCCCCATCCCTCCTTTCTTCCTGGGCCCAGCTCACTGCTCCTGATATCTCTACCTCCTCCTGCTTCAACACCTCAGGGTGGGAGGGAATGGGTGATGTGGTCAGTTTCACAGATGGTCTCTGCCACTTCTCTCTTCTCAAGAGGAGGACAACTCCTGGCATTCTTCCCCTGAACCGATACGAGGTCTCTCCCCTGGAACACAGTCCTTAACAAACTTCTCTGGTGTGGGTTCTTCTCAACAGTTTCAGCTTCTGCAGACACAGGGTCCCTCACACGGGACACAGCCTCCTCTGGGCATAGTGTTAACGAACTTCTCTGGCGTCGATTATTCCCCAGTTATAGCTTCGGTGAATACAGGGTCTCTCACATGGGACACAGCCTCCTCTGGGCATAGTCACTGCCCCTGATGTGGGGTCTTTTACAAAATGCAAACAAATCACTGCTTCACCACTCCTCTCCACAGGATGCTGGGGAGTCTCTGCTCCAGCACACATCCTTCTGTTTTCTCTCACTGACCTTGGAGTCCACATGGTCAATCTCTCTCTCTCGCATAGGAACATGTCCAGGAGGGTCTTGAAGACCTCCAAGGAAGGAGAAACCCCTCTGGGCAGCCTGTGCCAGGGCTCCGTCACCCTCACAGTAGAATAGTTTTTTTTTTTATATATAAATGGAACTGTTTGTGTTCCAGCTTCATCCCATTACCCCTTGTCCTGGATCAGTTCCTGTGGATATTTGTGGGATCAGTATCTGGTGTACCATCTTTTAGCCAATCTTTAACCACATTATTATAAATATTTCCATCCAGCTTTGTCCCATATGTGTCAGAATTACCTGTTTTTCAAAAGCAATATATCCATTTTGTTTTCTATAAACTACTTAATTTCTTTACCTATAAGCACTTGCACTAGAAAAATACAGTTTTATAAAATGAAAAATGTATTGTAAGGCTTGGGGAATGTATCTCAGGTATTTACCATTATCACAACACTATGAATAATCTCTAATTATGAGATACTAGTGAGAGGTTTCATTAACACATTTCACTTTAGTAGTGTAAAACATTTTATTGATCATACAATTTATTTACATGCATCTCAAACTGATAAGTTCTGATATTTCTTCCCCTTAAAATATATGAGAGCTTCTATGCTGCAATCACGGATAAGTCTTAAGAATTTTAGTTCTATGGGCAATATTTTGTTTTATTATTTCAGTCAAAATATTGCCATTACTAAGCTAATGCAGCTGAATAGGAGGTTTATGGTGAAGAAGTGACAGAGCAGAACAGTATAAGCCAGTCAGCTGCTACAATGCAAAAGTAGCTGGATGTGAGTCTTGCAACAGGGCATCCTATTGGTGCCTGCAGTATAACTGTGGAATTACTGAGTACAGGCAGGCACTTTATTGCCCACCCAAGACTTAAGTTTATGTGTATACTTCATATGCCCATTACCAGACATCATATTTTTTATTTTTAATTTTCAATAGTATTCATGTCAACATGGGTGTTATCTTGTTCTCTGACTTTTGTTGTTGTGTTTGCCTGCAAATGTGTTGGTCTGTCAGACTGAAATAGCAGTTGATGTCAGGTAGGCCTGGGGAAATAAAACCACAGAGGAAGTCACAGGGACATGATAGCCTGGGGTACATCCAATAAAAAGTATCATCTTTCCCTTCAAATACCTCCTGTAAGAAACTTAACAGTGCTGTTCATTGAGAAGAATTACAGAATATTTTTGAGCAGTCAATGGGATTTTTTTTTACCCTGTTAACTTAAGCCTTGCAAAACTAATAACCCTGGGCTTCCACTGAGGTTCTACTAGAGTGAGATGCAGGTTGATTGAAACTGGTCTTGTGTTGAACTGTGCCCAAGAAAACTTGTCTTTCACTGCTGAGCAACATGGGAACTTGCAGATAATTTTAGGTTTTAGGCAATCTCTTTGTATTTCTTCCTGCTGTTTGCAGCATTTTAATTGCTTTATGGAATTATTTATCATCTAATATCAAGGCATGAACATCTTGCTGGGAGTAGCTTTCTGAGCTGCCTTTACAAAGATACTAATATAGATGCAAATAATAGTCCTATGGACATAAAAAACAGTTAATACATTCTAGTTTGGATAAATAATGACCAACAATTACCATCTCTGTACTGTTTGGAGAACTATGTGAAGTGTGCCAGTGATGTTGATTCAGTTGGCCACATCAGCAGAGCTGTCAGCATTGTAGGCCTCAGCCACCAGAGAAACAGTTGCCTAAATCGGATTTAGATTAAATTCACTGTTGGAAGAGGTCACTGAAGGCCAGGGCTGATGGATGTTGATATGATAGTGTTGAGAAGTTGATGCCAGTTCTGCTCAAGCTGAACCTTTTTGTGAATTCACGAAGGAATACAGTCACCAGGGCTGTCATTCACACATTTTTCTGTAGCTCTAACTTGACTAAATACCAAGAGAGAAAAAAACCACCCAACAGATTTCTGACAGAGCATCAATGCTCTTGTTTCGTAACTGTCTGGGAACAAGGTGACTTGTCACAAGGGGGACTTCTGGCAGTGTAGCTGAATCATTGACCTTATAGATTTAAATGCCTGGAGTGTACAAAATAAGCTATGGTATGTACTAAACTGCAGTGTTGCCTGTAAGAAAAACTTATTTATATGTTTTGGACAAAGCTGTTTTTAAAATTCACACTGTGTACTGAATCACTGATATCTCTGGTTGCATGGGATCTAAATCCCTGCAGAATATGTGCAAACATACATTGTGATGGTTTTTAAATTTAATTTCTCTGTCTTGCTAGGTTTTGCTTTAGCACTCTGCTCCAATTGTTAAAACAATAGAAATATTAGATGTTTTTTTCTATTCTCAACTGAAGCCAAACTACAAACTTCCAATTTTACATGCTTCCTTCGCTGTTTTTTTGGGGTTTTTTTTCAGGTATCACCAAGATTTATAAATCAAATATCAACACTAGGAAAAAATACACAGTATTAGCTGTTTATTAGCTGGTGTAGCTGCCATTCCCCCTAAACCTCATGGAGTGCACAGCAGAATGGCTGAGTTGGGTTTGGAGGGAAAACATGTAACATGGCTGAGTGAAGCTGGAGATGAAGACTGCTTCACAACAAAGATGTAGCAGCAGTCAAGAGATAGAGGGTACTCCTGGACTAAGAGATAATGGAGGTGTTGGCTTGGGACTAGCAACAGGTCTCACTGCCCCTACACTCTGCTCTTATCCTGGGCCCTGGGGACAGGAAAAGACAGAAGGGCAATGGGGCCTGTAGGGCAGCTCCTGTGTTGGGGAGCACACAGCACTGCTTCAGGATCAGTGAGGGAGAGTGAACCAAGATCCTGTTTTACTGCATTTGTGTTTTCTCCTTCCTTGGGAAACTCTGCCTAAGGCTAAAACTGTGCTTCTGACATCCTACTTTTGAGTAGAATTCATGTCAGACACACAGAAAAAGGAATGGAAAAGTATGCAAAATTTAAGTACATATGATTACACAACAGCCTTTAATCTGTTTTTACTACCATGATCACTACTAACCACTCATATTCAAATCACTCATATCTTCAGCTCTAAACCATGACTTAGTGATGTTTCAATTTCTCCTGCTGTATTTCAATGTATAAAACTTCAACTTCAAGTTAACCAAACTAATCTAAATATTCTATTCTTAAAAAATGCAAGTCTTGAAAACTGGTACCACCTCAGACAAACTATGGTTATTTTCCTGTTTTCTGTCTGGAGATCTTCTGGAAATCCCAGAGTTCTTTCAGTTGATGGAAAGGAAAGGAAAGGAAAGGAAGGAAGGAAGGAAGGAAGGAAGGAAGGAAGGAAGGAAGGAAGGAAGGAAGGAAGGAAGGAGAAAGAGAGAAAGAAAGAGAGAAAGAGAGAGAAAGAAAGAGAAAGAAAGAAAGAAAGAAAGAAAGAGAGAGGTGAAGCAATTGGTGGAAGAGGGGGAGCATAGGAAAAATGTTTCTGGGAGAAACTGAAGATACAGAAAAGTCCCTTGAGGTCCTGGTGGATGCCAAGTTGACCATGAGACAACAACATGCTCCTGCGGCAGAGAAGGCTACTGGTGTCCTGGGATGCATTAGGAAAAGTGTTGCCAGCAGGTGGGATGGGAGTGATCCTGTCCTTCTCCTCAGCACTAGTTATGCCACACCTGGAGTGCTTGGGTCTAGGTTTAGGCTCAAGAGAAGTGTAGAGACATGGGCATACTGGAGAGAGTCCAGCTAAGGGCCACATAGATGATGAAGAGACTGGAGCATCTCTTCTCTAAGGAAAGGCTGAAAGACCTGGGGCTGCTCAGCCTGGAGAAGGCTCAGGGAGATCTCATTAATTTGTTTAAATAGTTGGAGGATGTAATGAATATGGAGCCAGGCTCTATCCAGTGGTGCCCAGTGCCAAGCCCAGAGGCAGTAGGCACAAACTGAAAGACAGGAGGTTCCCTCTGAACATCAGGAAACACTTTTTCACTGTGATGGTGACTAAGTACTGGCATAGGTTGCTCAGTGAGACTGTAGAGCTTCCCTCCTTGGGCATATTCAAAAGCTGTCTGGATAAAGTCCTGGGAAACTAGCTCTTAGGTGTCTTAGGTGCTTCAGCAAAAGGGTTGGACCAGATAACCTCCAAGGTTGCAACCTTAACCATTCTGTACTTCTATGAACCTGTCAGCTCTTTTCTTAGATGGTTTACCTGACTTTCAGAATCCATCAGTATGAATTCTTTCCTTTGCTGATTTAACAATACTGTTAAAGAAGTTTCCAGTTCGCATTTCAGAGCAGAGATGTGTTTGACATAAAATAGAGAATCAGCAATGCAGAGTCTCAGTAAATCTGCAGACCTCATTTCTCTCATGCACTTGCTTGTTTCTCTTAATAAAAAATAGCTTAGTCACTGTTTTCCATATTTTGGTTGTCACTTTCCAAATTACTTGGAGCTCTCATCTCTGCAAAGCATTCTCAAGATTTTTGTCACATTCTGCTTGTCTCAAAACTTCTGGGAACATCACACACTATTCTGATCACTATTCCATCACTTCTGTGAAATATTCCCTTTGAATACACCTCACTTCTCATATTATCATATATAGGTGCTGATTTTCTGGCATGTGAGCAGTTATTTTTAACCTGCCATATTGTC
The DNA here is from genome assembly GCF_028858725.1 of Colius striatus. Classification (NCBI taxonomy): domain Eukaryota; kingdom Metazoa; phylum Chordata; class Aves; order Coliiformes; family Coliidae; genus Colius; species Colius striatus. The sequence goes on from NC_084762.1 coordinate 61,921,664, forward strand.
ACCTCAGTGGGACTTCATATTTCCTTGCAAAGCTGCAGATCTCAATGCTCTGAGCAATATTGCCAGACAAATATGTAGAGGTTGCTTACATTTACAACACATGATTAGCAGCTTTTTAAAAACAGGACACCCATTAATTTTTATATGCCAGCAGGACATAATATGAAATATATATTTTAATAAAATAAAGAATGTGTTAGATTTACGTGATTACTGTGACTAATATCACCTCCCCTGAAGATGCTCCTAGTTGTCCTTTTCAAAAATCAAGTATTATGCCACTAGTACTATTGACTATAGTGTTTGAAAGGCAGCTTCCGAACAAGAAAACTTTCTTAAAACTGATCTGAGCAGTATTGATAAGAATTAAGTACTTGGAAAGAGGGGTTGAAGTTTTTCAGCTGCGTGGTGTGGTTGAAATGTAAAGAGCCACTGTGTCCAACCAGGACACCTCACCTTGATATTTGCCTACAGGCTTGAGGCAGGTATCCCTTCCCAACTCTTCCTTTCCTTCAGGGAAAGAGTTTCTTTACTGTGAAGGTGTTAGCTAGAAATGATATGCTTTTGAATAGTGAACATGACATTGTCTATATACCAAAGCAAGGTGAAGAGACTCTTATTTGTTCAGTGCTTCACTAAAGCAACAAACATTTTGATGACTAAATGATCTTTTCTCTCTCTCTAACACTGAACAATGGCTGTCTGATTTGAGTACGCACTGCTCTGTTTAGCACCTGTGCGTTTTTAAATCTTGCTCTCAGACCACTCCAGGTCTCAGAATTCAAGTTTCTTCTCTTGACACAGACAGGTCACCCCATAATCTCATAGTCCTTCTGCATTTCCTTTTGCCTCTTGGTCTCCCCACATTCCCAGATGGTTCCTTCAAGGAACCTTTACTGAAAGCATATTTGGATGCTCTTCCTACTCTGAGTGTGTGTGTATGTGTGTGTCCTCCATCTGAAGAAAATTATTCCAGGATGGAACTATTCCAGGATATGTGCTCCTGAAAACACACAGGTGATAGATGTCTTGGCCTCTGTGCATGCACCTGAACTAAGACCAAACACAGCCCTCAGCAGCCAATTGCTGCCATTCCAAAAATGATTTCACTCAAATTGAGTGAAAGTGTGCTTGGGTACAGTGGGACTGGATGAGAAAATATATTGCTAGGATCTTAGCTTCTACTCAGGATAGCTATACTGTTGTTCTTTGTGAACTTAAAATCTACATAAATGTATATGGATTTTTCAAAAGCATGAAAAAGCCAGATTCTCAATACAGTGGCTGGCACTCTCCCCATCCCATCCTTGCCCACCTGAAATTCAAGTCGCTACTTTGAAGAACAAATTGCAGAACTTTTTACAAAGAAAGATTACTTTTTAAAAAAAAACCAAAACAAAACCCAAAAACCAGGCAAACCTAGCATCCTTCAATTTTGACTGTCCAAATGAACTATTCTTACTGTAGCCTGTTCTTTTTCTTCTTTTGCCCCTCCTCACCAGATTTCAAGGTAGCATGGTACTTGACCTGGAAACAAAACCTAAGGACAAGCTACTGATACTTGGTAAAGCTGTAAACAAGTAAATCCAACATTTTAGGTGGAAGGTGGTAAACCTGATAATAGCTGTTGCTAGTGCCATCTACCACAGGAAGGAAACAATGCACCATAGAAGGAAATTGAACTAGGTTGATTTTGTTTTCTACTATTGCCATGGAAATCAGTGGAATCCACAAGTCTCTAAAGCTCTTTATGGACCCTTTCTTCTGCTGAGTCCTGCTTTTGCTGTGATTTTACTACCATGAGAGAGATCAAACAAAAACACCAGTATTCCTGAGCCCAGGACCTCTTGTGCTAATAGAAGAGTAGAAAATAGGCACAAACCAAAGTATCACATCAATGCACAATTATGAGTCTCAAAAGGAAACAGAAGAACACTTTCCTTTCTAAAGCTGACCTACTCGATTTCATTGGATGACTGGGGAGGGAAAACTTTCCTGCACTCATTCTGTAGCGTTCCTAGTTGGCTCTAAAAGATGTCTGGATAAAAGAACGGAAAGCTCAAACAGACTTCTATTGAATTTGAAATTCCCTGAAGTGCATTCTTCTTCTACTCATTCTAAAATCTATAGCTATTTACTTCCAGTTGCTTCTGAAAGTTATCTTCAGTGTCTGATGCTGCTAAAAGGTATAAATGCATTCTTGTAAATTAGAAATACTAAAATCTGTCAACTTGCTCCATAAAGAATTGTTTTTCACAGACATGCAAAATTGTTATCCTATCCCTCTGTTCCCCAACATGTATTTAAAAATGGGCAATATCACAAAAGCCAGATCCTGAATGAAGCAGTTGAAAAGCACTGCAAATTCTAGTTCCTGGGAGGAAATGAGCATAGATTCAGCTGGATAGCAGAAGGGCTCTGGTGGAGTCTTTTCCAGGAGTGTAGGAAGGACACACTGCTGGCATGGGGCAATCTGTAGCCATGATAATGCCTCTAGATGCTGGCAATGTAATCAGACTGTGGGCTGAATCTTCAGTTTGACTACAATATAGAACTCCAAACTCTATTATCCTTCATCATGTCAGGAGATAGTCATGCAATATAACAGTTCATCTCCATTACAGGCTTGATTTTGTTTCTCATTAAACTTGTTGGCCAAGATCCCTTGATTTGAGTGGTAATAGAGTTGACTGCATGGATTAAAATCCTAGACTGTCAGGATTTTATTTTCCATTAAATGTTCATCTGTTTTTTGTGAGAGCATTGTGAGATGCAGATTTTTTTTTTTTTGATAAGTGACAATAAAGAATAGTTTACCCTGTTCTGAACACTCGTTTTAAAATATGGTGGAAAACAATGTATGTATTATGTTCAATGGCAAGGCTTATTTCATCATACTGTAGTAAACCATGCTAATTAAGAGCTTCAAATCTTTTTCCTTAAGACTCTCAGAATTAGTTGCAAATCAATTAATTGTGGAAGGGGGTGGAAGGGAATGAGTTTTTTTTTTTTTTTTTATTGGGATGACTGTGACTATTGACAAACTTTTAGCCATACAGTTCACAGACTGAAGCACCCTTCCTATGGCATGCCTTTGAGTACATCTGATTTTGCCTTTAAAAAAAATATTCAGACAACTACTAAACTCCAAATTCAGAGATAAGTTAGTTACCTAGTTTGGATAATAATTTTTTTTTTTTTTTTAAAGACAGGAATTTGTGGCTATCAGGAGCAGACTGAATTGTAGAGAGACTCATTTTCATGTAGAGTGAACAACGATGTTGATGCTCAAAGACTCTTTCTTGAGAATATTTGCAGATCTGCCTTGCTCAATGTGTCAACTGTATTGAAATCACTCTCTTTTCTGCAGCTTGTATAAAACGTTCCTTCTGGTAGTCAAAATTTGGATGTTTTACCAGTCCTGGCCTAAAAATATGTCTATCAGAAATTTACATGAATTTTAACTTATTTGCACTACTGATAAATGCCTGTTAAAAACCTCTGTGGATTGGTTTCATTTTAAAATACTTGGCTTGATTCTGGAATAGCTTAAGGCCTTCATTAATTAAAGTGTTTTTCAATGATTTTGGGTGCAAAGAGAAAGTTTTGAAGCTGAAATTATCAAGTTCCGATCTATGAGATATTTTGATGTAAAAACCATTAATAGGTACTCCCTGAAGACATCAAGAACTGTAATTTTAATTTAAAGTATACACAATGCAAATTGTTGGTAATATATTTATCCCTGCTTAATTAGAGATAAGTTCTGAAAATGCTTATATATTTACGCCTCAGTGTGAATTTCTGTGGACCCACTTCTATGACTGAATTCAAGCGTGTACGGGGGGTCTTTAGAGGGCCGGGGAAAACAATCTAAAGGGTGTGTATTCTTACTCTGTTGGAGTTCTGTTTGGGTTTCTTCCCTGACAAATATCCACGAGAGGGCAGCACACAGCAAGAGTAATGCTAGATGCATTTCACTGCAGGTTTCTTCAGTCAGCATCCATTCAATAAGAAAGAAAAAGGAGGTTGATCCCCATCATCGCTCACTTACAGTATTGAAAAAAACAAAAAGATATTGAGTCAAGTCTGTGAAGATTACTATATTTAGCGTGATTTTACGTGAACTTTGTCTTCTACTATTGGAATCTGTTATACTTGGTTCCTGTTTTCACAGCTACAAGTTCTGTATATTTATTGAAAAGAGAAAGAAAGCTGAATTTAGAAAATAATCATTATACTAAAGGTGTTGTGGCCATAATGGAAAAAATAGAGTGAAATAAAACTGGTGAAAGTTGCTGATAATGAATTACAATAACAAACCCAACGGCTGTTTCAAGTTTTGACATAGAATTAGGCAACTGGTGGATGCCTATAGAACGTGTAGTTTTGTACTTGGTCAATGACGTTTTGGACACGGATTGTCTCATCTTATTAACAAAAACCCCCATGAATTCAAAGATTGTTGCAGTAACTGGAGCAACTGAACTATTTCAATCTGATTAGAATTTCTCATTTAGGCTCAAAGGCCTGATATGTTGCGTTTCTGATTTCAGTATTTCATTAATTAGTGATTAAATAACCAGCGCTTGTGACAATAGTTCTTTGGCTTTTGCAGTGTGGTGGTGATGAGAAGAATGCACCTGATGTATAATAAAAATTCTGCGTACCTTTGGGATTTAATTATTTTAATTATGAGTGTTAATGGAGTGAAATTTGTCTTCCCTAATAGAAGTTGATTTTCTGAATATTACTTAGTTAATGGGCTAATGAAACTACACCAAGATTTAAGCCAAAAAGACAAAGGGCACTTTAAGCATTTCACATACATAGCAGGTAATTTTGTGTGCCTCTCATTTTTCTTTCCCATGATAAGACACACCATACCTCATTTGTCATATATTAGGCTTGAAGTTTACCTTCAGTGAGAATAGATGTTGAAATGTTTCAAATAGATACCTAGCACAGTTTACTAACCTTAGCCTTTCTGACAACTTCTGTACATGCACTGACCAAGATGTGGCTGCCTTGTGCAGTGGCCAATTTAACCTGGATGCTGGTCTAGTGTCTGAAAATACCACGACATGCATGACAACTGCCTTAAGTGTCCAGTGCAGGGCAAGCTGCAATGTGACCCCAGTTGTTTATAGGTGCTCTGCATTGAGGTAAGCATTGAGTAGCACCAGCTACCTTTGGTGCATTTGAATGTTAGTACAGCAAACAGTGACTTGTACAGGCACAACTTCAAATTCATCCTCCCTGGAGGTCAAGTACTGGGAGTTCTGAGTACAGGACCTCAGCTTTGATTTTCAGGCTTTGATTAAGCTGTTAGAAGGTTTCATTTATCCTTACATTTGAGCTCTTCTCAGCCCTGAGAGCTGCAGTGATAAAAATCCTACACGTCACAGCTTGCAGGTGGAGAAACAACTCTATGTGCTTGTGGCTAAATACTCACCAAAGCAGATACAGACACATATATTCACATTCATACATACAGTATCATACTCCTCTGTATTTTGTCTCGTGAAGAAGGATGAATGTTCAGACAGAGGGGCTATGAGCATGTGAAGTATGCATGCACGCAAACTACTGCATGTGCATAGCTGGGCTGAGCGGAAGTGAATACATGTAGAACTGACTGGCGAAATGAGGAGCATGTTCTGTTTGAGAAAGGAGGGAAGGGAACTGAAAGGCTAAAATGAGCAAAAAGCCATAGGAAGTCTGAGTGCTGAGTGCAACTAGACAAGTAGATGGGGAAAAAAAATCAGCTGTGTTTGTGCAGTTAAATTGGCTTAATAATGGCTTATGCGTGCTGTATTTAATGGTACATGGTTACAGGAAGGGAGAAGGGATAGTGGAAGCAGAATTTGGTTAGTTATATATGAGCTCCCTGAGGAGACCCGTGCTCTCTCTGCAGTAGAACAGCAGCTGTGAGAGACTTCAGGATGGATATGTTAAACTTTAGGGGAGCAGTGTAAATGCCTTTCAGAATTATATTATACCTCTGTAAAAATACAGCATTAGCCACACCAATGTTATAGAGGAAAAAAGCCCTGAAGGATTTGCATTGTGATGCTTACCAGAAGACCAGTCTACATCAAAGAGTTAGTGAGCCACAAAACCATCAACCTGAGCAAGCCCAGGGCTGTGCTGTGTTCTGCCTTCAGGCTCAACCTGCTGGTGGTGAACAGACCGCATGCAGGCAACTCCCACCAGGTACTGCAATTGTGCCACCTGCATGGCCTTGTCTATATCCAAAAGTGCAGCAAGGAGGTCTCATGTGAACATCCTCTCTGACATGATGTCAGATGACTAGAGCTGTTTTCTTGCAATGAATCTCTCTAATAGCTCAAAGGACCAAAGTTCTGCAGGTAGGGTCTGCATGATGTGCATGTACATGAAGATCAGAGGCTCATTTGATGCTATTGCTCAATGTTCCCAGCATCTAAAGGGACGTAAGATTACGTTTACTTTTCTGTCATTATAGTATTATCTCTAATAAATAGAATTTTAAGTGATACCTTATGGAGCCTGCTGCCTTTCTTACTGGGATCATAACAGACCAGCCACTCCTGGTGCAAAACAAGGTCCCAGGTGACAGACTGGCTGTATGTCATCTGGATTTTCTGAATTATATCCTCAGCCTTACTGAAATGAGTGCCAAAACTTACTGATAAGACACGACTAGACTCTTTGACAACTCTTTGGAGCTGTTATTACAGAATGATGTTGCTCCACATCGCTAGGTTCATATTTTTTTTTCCCAGTTTGGGAAATAACTAAAGACATAGACGTTAAAGCTCATAGATATCATGGTTGGAGAAGAAAGTGTTTAGCTCGATTGCATTTTTAGTCATGAGAGGACTGTATAGGGCTTGAGGTCAGCATAAAACTGAAGCCATCTTGTGAGATACTTTTACGCCTTTTCCCTTGAAATGGTCTACTTAATAAGGACAAGATTCTGTGAAATCTCTGGCAGAATTACTTGAAACTATGAAAGATTTAATAACCATATTAAAAAATGAAAATAATTTTCCTTTGATTTTTGGACTAAAAAGATAAAAGTAGGCTTGTAGCTGAGAATTTGACTTTTATAATTTCTTTGAAGGCTTTTATATTAATAATTCTAGGTAATTTTCTATTTTCCTGATGTTCCAAGATTACAGTTTTAACTCACTTTAATCTGTGGATGAATAATTGATTAGTACTTTTATATGGTGTCAGTCCAGTAGACCTATGCAATGTACCCAAGCTTTTTACATGAAAGATGAGTTCTGCCAACAGAAGATGGTAAATGAAAAGAAATTGTAAATTATGTATGACACTTCTTTTTGCTGTTCCTCAATAATTATGCAAGTGACATTAAGTAAGTGACAATTTTCATTAAAGAGCAAATAAGTTAATATTAATGAGTTAATAAGTTAATGTGAGAAGTCCTGATGAAAATCAGATAAAAATACAAGTGAAAGTAGGATATTGTATTGGTTGATGCATATAGTTTAAGCTATGGAATGTTGATAGAATTCATCCTCCTCATCATTATTGGCAGCACAAGTAGAATGGATGGAATATGTTCCAGAAGAAAAGCATTTTCTTCTGAGTCATTCTTGTTTGAAGTTAGTGAATAAATTAGTACCTGGGGATGAATGTGTTGAGGTGGCAGTGTTGTTTTTATCATGGTTTCTGTATGTGGAAGAGATATTAATAACTGTTGCAACTATCAAGGCTATCATGAAGCAATGACTGAAGAGAAAGAGAATATGCTTGGTTAGACTAGCTGAAATGGCTGTAAAAAGTAGGTAGTCTTTTTTCAGTGGTCTTGTTCTGGGGTGAAAGGAATGCATTTTTAGCACTTCTAGGTTAAATCGGAAAACCTTCATTACAGCCATGAACTGTTCAGTCTATTCGCTTCTAGGTAGAGAGCAATGTAAATGATGGATTTTACTTACAGGCTCTTGTACTACAACATACACAGTAGCTTTGTTTTATTGGTGCTTTTTTGTCTGCTCGAGGAAGATTCTTCTCATCACATTTATAACAGAAATCATTCCTCCAGCAGCTATGTGTGAAAGGGTGATTTTTATCTCCTGTATGGAGTTATATTGATATCTGTATGTTCTACATCTATATCTATGTATCAGATAACTATTTCCAGTTAGATAGATATATGTACATTCCTTTCTGTGCATCAGGAGTGCAGGTTTCTGTTGCTGGCTCTGCAGGTGAATAATTTTAAAACTGCATTCCAATCAAGCTCTGCCTGTTATTTTTGTGGTTTGTGATGTAAACTTGAACCCTTTTCACTTGAGGTAAGAGATACTAGATTGGAAGTACTGAAGTCATAAATTTATATAAGGACTTAAGTGACACAGTATCATATGGTTACAGATCCATGCAAGGACTATAGAACAGGTGAGTCAGCTAGTGCTGGTAGGTGCACAGTCTAGAGCTTTATGTCTAAGCTGTGACTATTTTGTTGCTGTAACAGGTGAATATAGGTGGCTATGAGATGCCTCATAGTAAAGATTTGAAGGTAAAAGAAGAGTTCTTAATGAAAAGAAGTGTGAGCACACTGTGTTCCTTATGTTTATATATAGGAAAAATAGTTGGTTAGTTAATAGCATTTTTCCCAAAAGCACAAAGTCCTGGGTTCTCCTTTTGCTGCTAATAGCTAGCAATTCAGCACTTGGGCAAATAGGCTACTTGGTCAGATATGAATCTATAATGTTTCATAATTTTCCAGAACTTAATTTCCTACTCTAGGTGGTCTTGCTCTGGCAGGGGGGTTGGACTAGATGATCTTTTGGGGTCCCTTCCAGTCCTTTAGATTCTGTGGTTCTGTGATTTCAGAATACTAAGAAAAGTGGTTAAAAAGAAAAAAAAAAAAGACAAAAAATTAGGATCAAAATAATAGTAGAATGCCATACTTTACCAGGCATTCTTTGTTCACCTGGACATGTTCCTACGTGACCTGATCTAGGTTGACCTGCTTCTGCAGGGATGTTGTACTAGATGATCTCTAAAGGTCCCTTCCAACCCCTACCATTATACGATTCTATGATCTGTAATGAAGAGTGTGAACTCAGAGACTTGATTTAAAATTGCAGGTAAAAATCCTTACTCTAGTGAATATGAAAGAATATGGCAAATTGGTTTTGGGCAGTTTGAATTTCTTATCTACTTGTCTATTCTTACTGACTCTTCAGCTGTTGATACTATCCATTTGTGTTCATATACAACTTGGAGAGACTGTTTTTAGTGAGAATATGTCAAAAAACGTTTATTTGTTATTTAGGTATTTAAAAAGTTTTAGTCATCAGTTTGGAAATACAACCAAAACAAGTACACTTTAAAAATAGATGATTCATTTCCCAGACTAGACAGTACTGGAAGATGTATAAATATACTGGCTGTGCACTAGGAAATGAAACAATGTTAAAATACATTTTGAAGAGCTGTGATGATTGATATCTAAAATATTATGGGTTAATTTCCTAGGCAGTATAAATCAGGCTGGAATCTAGAAAAAGTGTGATCAAACAGCATCTGACATGTAGCTAATGACCAGAGAGAGACACCACCACCATTTCACTGGTTTTAGTACTTGAGATGCTCTTAAATGTTATTCTGTCCTAATTACTGTTGCTATGACAATTACAATATTGGCAGTGGACTGACTGCATTTAAGACATATTTTCCAGTGGCGTATCAATGAGCTCTTGTTCCTTCAGATGTGTTCAACAAAATGACTCAACTTGTTCTATGATTTACTCAAATGTTCCTTATGAAGATGTTTCATAGTTCTCATATATTTTTAGTTTTGTGAACTGTGCTGATGATCATGACAACTGTTTCTGCTTCAGAGCCAGTCTTTTGTCACACTCCAGTGTCACATTAGATTCTCTGAGCTTCCACTTTTTAGTTGACATTTTTTTGCACACAAGGAGGTCACATTTAAGTCTTTGAATAAGCATAGAAATAATTACAATATCAGAAGTGCTGTTTGCCAGTTAGCTAACTAATGACTAGGAAATTTAAAAAGCCATATAGTGATGGAAGAGTATTCTATTCAACACCTGAAAACTTCTTTACTGTGCAGGTGAATGAACACTCGCAGAGGTTGTCCAGGGAGGTTGTGGAATCTCCATCTTTGCAGATATTCAAGAGTCATCTGGACATGGTCCTGGGCCACCGGCTCTAGGCAGCCCTGCCTAAAGGGAGATGGGTGGACCAGATGGTGTCCAGAGGCCCCTTCCCTCTTCAACTGTTCTTTGATTCTGTGAAATCTAATACTGGTGATGCATTTATGGATATATTTGGATATGGATATTCAAATAAATATGGATATATTTAATATTTAATGTATTTAGGAAAGTACTTACACATATGGTAATGGCTGGATGAATGATATGCATCTAACTTAATGCACTCTTGTTGAATCCATGGTGCTTGTTAATAGATAATAACAACAAAAAGAAGGCTAAGGAGAATCTCCATGCTTTGTTGGATGTGGGAAGAAACATAATGACAAAGGATGAAGAAAAGGCTGAGGTACTTAATGTCTTCCTTGCCTCTTTAAAAGTAAGACTAGTTGTTTGTGAGGCACTCAGACCCCTGAGCTGAAAGACAGAGGGAGCAGAATGAAGACCCCATAATCCAAGGGGAAATGGCTAGCAATTTGCTGCTCTACTTAGATGCGCACACAAGTCTATAAGGCTAGATGGGATCCTCCTGAGGGTGCTCAGGGAGCTAGCAGAAGTGCTCATCAAGCCACTTTCAATCATTTACTAGCAATCCTGGCTACTATAGGCCTGTTACTCTGACCTCGTTACCAGGGAAGGTTATGGAACAGATCATCCTGAATGCCATGTATGGGACAACGAGATGATCAGGCCCAGTCAGCATGGGTTTATGAACTTGACTAACCTCCTTCTATCCTTCTCCTAAATGTAGTCTACCAGCATTCTCCTGGAGAAAATGACTGCCCATGGCTTGGATGAGTTTTGTCCTGGGTTTGGTTGGGATGGGTTTAATTTTCACCAGATGCCACAAGGACCAAGAGCCATGTCTAGGCTATTTCATACCATGCTGACATCCAGACTATTCCATATCATGCTGAAATCATGTTCAGTATATAGGAGGAGCTGCTAGGGTGTGGCAGAGCATGCAGGAGTTTTTTGTTGGGAGCAAATGTCGGGTTCCACATGGTGAGTAGTCACACCAGACATCACTCTCTTTGTATATTCCTTTACTGTTGTTATGGCTATTCTCTTGTGCTGTTATATTAAACTGTCTTTATCTCAGCCTATGAGGTTTTACCTTTTTCTTCTGAGTCTCCTCCTAGTCCTGCCTGGGGGAGTAAGGAGTGAGCAAGTAGCTGCATGGCTCTTTGTTGCTGGTTGGGCTTAAACCACAACAAGCATACTCTTTACTGGATAAAAAACTGTCTAGATGGCCAGGCCCAGAGAGGTGGTGAATGGTGTTAAATCCAGTTGGCAGCCAGACACCAGCGATGTTCCTCAGGGCTCATTATTGGGGCCTGTTCTGTTGGTTAAGTGGATTGAGCACACTCTCAGTAAGTTTGAAGATGATTTGAAACTGGGTAGGAGTGCAGACCTGCTTGAGGACAGGATGCGGAAGGATGCGGACAGGCTGGAGCCATGGGCTGAGGGCCTGAACTTGGGCCACAATAACCCCATGCAACACTCTAGGTTTGGGGCAGAGTGGCTGGAAAGTTGCCCTGTGGAAAAGGACCTGGGGGTGTCGGTTGACAGTTGGCCGAACATGAGCCAACAGTGTGCCCAAATGGCTAGGATGGCCAATGGCGTCCTGGCTTGTGTCAGAAATAATGTGACCAGCAGGACCAGAGAAGAGATTGTCCCCCTATATTTGGCACTGGTGAGGCCACACCTCAAGTACTGTGTTTAGTTCTGAGCCCCTCACTACAAGAAAGGCTTGAGGTGCTTGAGTGTGTCCAAAGACGGGCAAGGAAGCTGGTAAAGAGTCTAGAGAAGTCCTGTGAGTAGCCTTTGAAACTGAAGTTGTTTAGCCTGGAGAAAAGGAGGCTGAGGGAAAATGTTATTGCTCTCTACAGCTACCTGAAAGGATATTGTAGCAAGGTGGGCAACTGGTGTCTTCTGCCAAGTAACAAGCAATAGGACAGTAGGAAATGGCCTTAGTATGCACCAGGGAGATTTAGATAGGATATTGGGAAACATTTCTTTGCTGAAATAAATGTCACCATCCCTGGAGACATTTAAAAGACATGTAGATATGGTGCTTAGGGACATGGTTCAGTGGTGGATATTGTAGTGCCAGGTTAACTGTTGGACTCAACAATCTTGAGGATCTTTTCCAGCTTCAGTGATTCTTTGATTGTAAGAGATGTATGACCGAGTCCCTACTAACTTCAAAGAATCATGGTTGGGTAGATCACACAAGTATTGATTTAGAAGTTTTATTTTTCTTTCTTAAGTATGAGGTTTGGTTTTTTTTTTTTGTTTGGGCTTTTTTGTTAACTATTAAAAATAAAAATTGACATCTGTAGGATGAACTGTGTCTATACGAAGTGATTCTCCTGTTTCGTTCTATTTTCTGTGCATGAGAACATTAGTATGCAGGACGGCTGTAGTGTGGTGCATAAAGGAAAAAATCTTAATTTCACAAGTAACATGTTTGTGTTCATTTACAAATACAAGGTACTATTACATTTTTTAGAGTAGGAAATTGCCATTTTTAGCAGAAGCATGAGTAGCAGGTGAAGCAACAATTTTGGAAAAACAAAGGTATTGAAGATTAAATATGGTTAACAGCCAAGTAGAGTCCTCACATAAAATCAAGCTGGGACAAAGTTCATAAAAAAGAAATTCTCACTCCAAAGCAAAAAATGTCTGAACTGGAGCAGTCGTACAATGAACCTTTCAACTCAAGCAGTCCTTCTGAACAGTTTCGATGTCAATTGCTGTGATCTGGACTACTGCTGTTAAGCACACACAGATTACTTAGGGCAGAATAAAAAGGCAGTAGAAATTGCTTTTCAAGAAAATGTGGACATGCTCATGAAAAACACATTACAGTGGTAGCATCAGTAATGTTTTGATAGTACAGGAACAGAAATGCAAAAGATGACAGAGGAAGAGTCTGTAGTTGGAACCAGGCAGGGCCATGGTTGCAGGGCAGGGCTGGGCCAGGCCAGGCCAGTGACCTGCAGCTGAGAGTGAGGATGAGGCATGGGGCTGGACAGAGGCCAGGCTGAGATATGAGTGCAAGGGCGGGCCTGGATCACCAGGTCCCATGGCTGGGCAAGGCAGGGCTGTGGGGACCTAGAGACCAGCCTGGCTGCTGCATTGCTGGGGCAGGTGCTGATGGCCACAGAAGGCTGGCAGGCAGTTCTGCACTTTGGGCAGGGCAGGGGGAGCCCTGGGAGGGCTGGTAAGTTCCCCCAGGACCTTGACAAAGTACATGTGGATTTTTGAAGATTCGGAGGGTAACATAGGGTCATCATTATGAGTTTGTACAAAGGCAGTCACATAGAATCACAGCACAGTTGAGGTGGGAAGGGACCTCTGGAGGTCCTCAGGTCCACCTTCCCGGCCTGGATAGGGCCACCCAAAGCCAGTTGCTCTGGATGATGTCCAGAATGTCTAATCCCTGGCAGAGGATTCTATACCTCTTTTCTTACCTCCAAATAAGAAAGAAAATTAAACAGGGTTTTGTCTTGCCTCAGGCATCCTGAGCTCACTAAATTAAGTAACTGGGCTGTTTTCAACCAATGAAATAGCCCTTTGACTGTGTTTCAGATATTTCCTTATTTCAGTCACTGTCTCCTGTGTAGTCTCTAATTGATATAGATCAGAATATTGATTTCCTCTTGTATACATGACAAATGTTTTTCCATCCATATAACTTGTGGTTATATCCTACAAGTACTTCTGTTCTTTAAATCCTCAACACAGCATGTGCAATCTTAGGGGAAGACACCAGACATGGTACTTTATTCTAAAGGACAATGATTGCTTTCATAGTAAAATTGCTTCAGAAAAAGTTTTTCTCTGGTTACATTAGATTGGGGAATTGTTAGGTGACACACTGATAAATAACACAGCAGCTATATTGTATTTAATTTTTGAGATATTATGTCAAAACCTGACCAGAAGCTGTAAGGTTTGAGTTGCAAAAACGCTGCAGTTAACATGATTAACATGGGCAAGATAGACTCCAGATGAAGAATTTATTGCCAATTGACAAAAACATTTAATTACTGGTTGTGTATCAAGAAAGAAGATAAACATCGAGAGTATTCTTCCTTTCCTTCCCTTTTCTGTGGCTTAACTTCACTGCAGACACCTCTCCTTCCATCTTCCTTGTCTTCACTCCTCTTGGTACTGCTGTGGGTTGCTCCCAGTCCCTTTTGTGAGCTGATGAGTGGCACAGGCAGTCGGGGTCAGTGTGTAGCATTTTCCTCCTGCTACTCCTTCTTTTCTTTTGCTATTTCTTTCTTTTTATGTTTTTCCTCTGCTCTGTGCTGGTCTTAATCGTGGGGCCACAGCATGCTGTTGGCACATGTTAATCTTACCCATTAGAACTCCCAGGTACTTCTGTGCAAAGCTGCATTCTGTCTGGTCAGCTGTCACTGTATGTTGATGCATGGAGTTAGTCATCCCCTGTGCAAGACTTCACATTGCCTTTTGATGAACTTTATGGATTTTTCTCTGCTTTTTTCTCCAGCCTGTTGAGGTCCCTCTGAATGGAAGCACAACAAACTTGTGTATCAGTCACTCTTCCTGGTTTTATATCATTTGTGAACTTGCCAAGAATGTGGTCTGTCCCATCATCCAGATCATCAATGAAGTGGTTCAACGGTACTCAATATTAGTCCCTCAGCACACCCCTAGTAACCCACCTCCACTCAAAACCCTATGAGCCTGGCAGTTAACAGAATCACAGAATGGCTGAGGTGGGAAGGGACCTCTGGTTGTCATCTGGTCTAACCCCTTGCTCAAGCTGGCTACGCAGGACCATGTCCAGATGACTCCAAGGATAGTGATTCCACAACCTCTCCAGGCAACCTGTGCCAGTGCTTGGTCACACAGTGAAGTGTTTCCTGATGTTCTGAGGAAACCTCCCATGTTTCAGTGTATGCCCATTGCTTCGAGTCCTGGCACCAGTGAAAAGAGCCTGTCTCTGTTTTCTTTACAGCCTTTCTTCAGGTATGTGTATACATTGATGAGATTCCTCCTTCCTCTTAACCTGAGCATCCTTTTCTCCAAACTAGACAGTCCCAGCCTAGGCTGAACAGTCCCAGATATATTTAGTAATGATATCAGATATAATTCTTGCAATACCACATATGTCATAGCTTATTAAAGAATGACATAATAAAAAGAATGTTTTCTACCAAAAGTAGTGCAAGCCTTGGGTTTTGAAGCTCTAGAATGGAAGTGGCTCAACTTCATTCTACAAACAACATGACCTTCCTTGGCTTTTTACTCTGAATCTTAGAAAGATCTTTCAATATAGCAATACTGCTAAGTTCCTCAAACCAAGCTGTGCAATTATTCTTGTCTTTTTCTCAGTTCACCAGTCTCTGTTGGAAGTCCAAATCCTGAACCCAGGGATTCATGGGGTTAAGTACCAGAAATGTATGCCACTGTTTTGTAGGCAAACCAACTGCACTACCAGTGGTATATAATTCAGTGATAACTCACTAACTTGCTGGGATAGCAGATCTTAACACTGTGTTACTATTGTATATAAACTCCTTTGTAAAGTAAAAAACCCCAAAACCTTAGGACTTCCATTCATTTGAAAAATAGTGTAAATTATAAAAATTGAGGCAACAGTATTACTCTAACAGAATAAATTATGTTGTCTGAGAAAGGAAAACCCGTGAGATATTTCAGTTTTCACTGGTTTGTTACTGTTTAGTCACCTGTGGTGAAATTTCTGCTAGTGTAAGATTGCTGCCCTTCATCGATCCTTCCAGTTTAAAACAGCAGCAAATTTGTGTCTTTTTTCAATGTGAGGTACTTTGTGGAAATATCACCAAGTATTTTTGAAAACTAAGTGAGCAAGGAAGCGTGAGTTATGAAGGCCTCTGAAAACATACCATGTGCTAAAAAAAAAAAGACTGTAGTGATCTGAGGATTAGTGGTAATCAAATGTGTAAATGGAGCTAATAGCTGGTAAGAACCCAGAGGTGCATGTAGTGGAATGACTTCATGGTGCTTACACAATAAATTAGTAGTAAAGTTCAGATTCTTGGTTTACTGCTTTCTGGCCATGTGCCATGTGTCTTTATCAGTATATTGAAACATTTTTTTAATCATGATTTCATGTTGTTGACAGAACATGTTTCTGTACTGTTTAGCCACACAAACATTTCTGCAGTTCCTTCTAGCATTCGTAGAGCACCTGTACAGGAAACTTTCTAGATTCCAAACAATATTGTACGGGCTGAGTGGGAATTCTTGCCATGAAAAATAAAAATGCTACTTCCACAGGAAATTCCTAATCATCCATTCCCATGGCTGCCTTACTGCACTTATTGCTATACAGCCTTTATGGTTGGCCATAAATGGTTACTGTTCCAAACCCAACTTCTACTCAAATTACTGATTTTTCAGCACTCATAAATCAGTGTATTGTCACTGGCAGGCACGTTTATATCCTGCATCTAGTAAGCTTTTGTCTCAGAGTGGGATTATACTGCTGCTGAACTTTAACACTTCTGTTAGCCATAGAATGATGCTAAACTTAGCTAATAACCAAGAGGAGATTAATATGGCTCTGTTTCAGGTTGTACTGCTTCTTGGCAGAATAAAAGTGTTTTAAAATCAGCATAGTCAGCAAGTCTTGCATTCCCTTCATAAGGAGAAGTTATTCAGCGATGGATGTCATACTGGACTGCGTATAAGTACTAGAGTGTAGCCAGCAGGTTGAAAGAAGCGATTCATCCCCTGTGCCTGACACTTCAGACACTGCTGCTGGAGCACTGTACCCAGTTTTGGGCTCCCCAGTGGCAGAGACATATATTGAAATGAATTCAGCAGACTCGAGAGGAAGCTTATAGGGCTGGGAAACATGAAGAGGGGCTGAGAGAACTAGCCAGGTTTGTTCAGCTTTTAGAAGAATTGGTGGTGGTAGTGCTGCCCTCTCTAACCTCCTAAATGGGAAGTTTTACAGAGACTGAGCCAGAATCTTCTCAGACTTGTACAGTGGAAGGATGAGGGGCAAAAGGCACAAGTTAGAACATGGAAAATGCTGACTCTGCCAGGGGAAAAAACCCCGTAGGACCAGTGAAACACTGGAGCAGGTTGCCCAGAGTAGCACATATTAACAACTCAGTTGTGTAGCCTGCTCTAACTGTATGTTCTTTGGGCAGGATTTCTTATCTAGAAGTGCTGCAGAGGTCCCTTCCACCTCTACGATTTTGTGGTTATATTTTACTGTAACAGTTCTTGTATTTCCTTCCAGACCTCTGGTATAGGAACCAGGCAAAGGGCATTTTAGAGCTACAGATAAAAACACATGGATTAGAGGAATCCTGTTTGATATACTTGGCTGGATCCAGAACTGGTTATTATCTGGTCCCATGTGAAAAAAAGAAACTTTCTCATAGTCTCAAAGGGCTGCAATTAACCTGACCAAAAGTTAGGGATTGTTGTCTTAACCAGCTTCTGCCTTAAGTGCAAGGAGTGTTGTTTTGACTGTCCTTCCTCCATTACAAATAGTGGTATTTCTGTGTTGGTATGTGATTTTTTTTCAATCCCAACAGCATGGACCTTTTCCATTAAAGGAAGGGTAAGAGAATACACATGTACCAGATCCCAGTCATGTTGTCAAATCTCTCGGTGGTAGTCACTTGGATCGTACCACCAAGATCAGGTAAAAATCTACATAGAAGAGGCTTCTGAAAAATAAACACAATAGTTTCAGAAGTGTCTAGTCAGTGCAGAAAACTCTGGAAAAGCAGAAAAACTTATGGTCAAAATATACTAGTTTTTAGGCATCAGAGGCTTCTGGAGGAACATCAGCTGAGGAGGAAAGCTGTGATTATTGATAGGCTGGGATCCTTCTACTCCCAATGTAACCTGGTTTTGTAGTGTCACATATCAACAAACTGGGGAAAAATCTGAAGAAACTTGGGAGTTTAGTCAGTATGACTTGGCTGCAAGATCTAGATGCTTAGGTTAGACTCAATACCGAGTCATTTAACTTTCTGCTGTATAAAATTAGTTTTGTATTTCCAGCTTAAATCTTCATTTTTGTAAAAGTAAATTGCCAGTTTTAAAAGTGATATATCAGAATGGTCATGTTATGGAAACAAAATCGTGGAAGACAGAGGAGCTGACTGAAGAAGCTTGTCTTTTTTAAGAAAAAGTTATTCATCCTTGTTCAATCAGTCTTGCCTGAAATAACTTTTTGCTGCCACACCAAACATTTTATAGCATACTGGGGGGCAAATGATGTGAACATAATGATGAAGTCATGCATGGTATTATGATAGGTAGAAATGAAAGCGAAGGTTAAAAAGAAAGGGACTCAGAGCAAATCATCGTATTTTATTTAAAGTATTCTACAAACATTTAATAGTAATGTCTAACACTTTTATGGTTGAAGAACTAAGTATATTTACGAAGGAATCTGTGTGTTATCCAGTTCCTAGATTTTTTTGGTAGTAATTTTTAATTTTGTTTTTAATGTTCTCTGTTCTTCTCCTACAAGTAGAAAAGTATATTAGGAACATGCCGTAAAATAGCAACATTTCTGCCTCCAAGTAACTACCATAACTCCATGTTTGCTTTTTTTTCCCCCTCTACATAGCTAAAATAAATGGATGAGAGTTCAAGTAGCGTTAGAATGCTAGTCCATATTTCATTTGAGTCTTTAATGGTCAGTGAAATTAATGGATTATGGTTATTTATGTCAGCTGATGAACTAACCTTGTGTCACGTTGTTTCGTAGTTTAACGCAAGTGACTTGGACTGTGGAGCCTTAGCTTATTCTCTGTTTGCACAAATGAACAGAGAACATCAGAACATATAAATCATAGTTTGTCTGTGAAATATCTTGCTATAAAATAGTAAGTTGCCACTGTCGTAAACTTACCATTCAGACTTTTAAAAATTGCTTTCTTTAAAAATGGAATGCTTTTGGTTCTTCATGGAAAGATCTAGCAAATGAGTACTCTAATACTCTGCTGTACTTGTTCGTGCTCTCTGTCTTGCTCTTGCATGTCCAGTCTTGCTCTGCTTTTCTGGTAATAACATCTAATAAAAAAAAGCTTTTTAAAGGGATCTTTTTGGCCAAAACTTCATTGCCTGACAAGTAACATTTGTACCTAGGGAAGAGCATATTTAGATTTCTCTGTAATAATTATCATTCTTTCATCTCTTTAATAAAGAAAATGAGTCAACCACAATAAAATTCAAATTAATTTTTCAGTTTCATTTAAAGTTTATCTTTTTTGATTGATAGGCCTTGCTAGAGCCCCTAATTCAGGACGGTTTCTAAATATTACTCTCTCTGCTCTTGTACTCTCTGAAGTGCTGGAAATACAAAATATCTGCTTTGGATATCAACATTAAATCTCTGGAGTACAATAGCAGTTTGTTCTGTACTTTAACCAGTGAACTCAACATCTCAGGATGTTTTTTATTATCTGTGCAAGTCGTTGCATGGCAAAAGAAACTAGGAGAAAAAAGCAGCTTAGCTGCCTTGTACCTTATAGCACATCATAACTTGAACAGTCTGTATTTACTCTTGCTTTGGCAGAGACAAAGATATACAGTACAAGTATCGATTACTTAAAACAAAATGGAAATCTTGAGATAGTCAAATGCTGTTTGTTTCATGCTGGTACTACTAGTGTGACTGGTGTTCCGCCTACATGTATGTGTAGCTTGCTTCTTGACATCTGCTTTATGTTATTTCCCCTTGCCTGCTCCCCACTCACATTCTCAAACACACATTTCCAAGCATAAGAAGTAATTTCTGACAAAGTAGGAATTGAGGGGATTTTTGTTGTGGTGTTTATGTGTTTTTTTTTTCTCTTGGGTTTTAAATTGATTGATATTTGAGGCTCCTGTGTGACTTCCTCCAGCAATTAAGGCAAGATAGTAAAAATTTTAACCTAGTTAGTAGCCTTGCTTAATTTAAGATTAATTCAAGATTTTCAGCAAATATTGACAGGACCTTGCACTGTACATTCAGTCTAGTAATGAGAGACTACTGATCAATTTTACACTTAAATGAAAAAAACCCTCTTCTAAGTCACTGTACAAGAGTAAGAATATTAAAATATTTGAGAAAAAAACCAGCTTTTTGAACAGCAGAACAAAGATTTTGCTAAATAAAATATTTGATGTATTAACCTCTGAATAACAGTAGTGAGTCTTTGCACTTGCAGGGACATGACTTGCTATCGAGATGCGACAAAGTTACCTCTTGTATCAAAGGTATTTCAAGCTGAGTGGAAGAGTGCCTTCAAGAGAGTCTACACGCCTTGTACTTGCCAAGGTATAAAACATGCCTATGGAAATCAGATACAGATGTGTTTGTTGGGTTATTAAGCATCGGAACAGGATACCCAGGGAAGTGTTGGAGTCACCATCCCTGGAGATATTGAAAAGATGCATAGTTGAGGTGCTGAGGGATATGGTTTAGTTTAGTGATGGGCTTGGCAGTGTGAGGTTAGTGGCTGGTCTTGATGATCTTCAAGGTCTTTTCCAACCACAGTAATTCTGTGATTCTGTCCTATAGCTTATACCAGCTGATGAATCTAATGTTCTTTCTACTTTCTAAATACTGCAGGCTAGTTGGGCATGTTTCTATAACAATTCAACCACTAGTGCTGGAAACTTATTGATGAGTTATTGCCTTCAGATTAAGTATAAACAAATGTGCTATTGTCTTTGGAATACTCACTGTACATGAGCTAACATTTCTCTTGAAAGCTCATAACTAGGTTATTATTAGAAGACTGACTTTCTTTTTACCTTAAAGTAAGCCAAATGAAAATTCATTACGCTTTCCTTCATGTCGAGTTTTAGTTTACTGTCTGTTCCAACCCTTAAGATTCTGTGATTCTTTGTGATTCTGTGAATTGTTTTTCTGTCACTGTCTCAACAGCCTCACTCCTCAGTCTGTTTGGTTGTTCTCCTGAGCAGATAAAAAGTGTTTTAGTTGATAAGTTATGGTTTCTTTCCCATGGAGAATCCAGAGTGATACAAATCTGAATTTGGTGTATTTCTCATTAATATGTGGGAGTCGTTTTGAGATTACTTGTGTCAATTATGTTCAGTTTATTTCAGTTTGCATAGTTTGTAATTAATTTTGTTTCAATTTCATATCATCTTTTTAAAATATTGCTAATTGTGTAGTGTGAATAATCTGTAATCAGATATCCCCTTGAAAATGAGGCAGGGTAATTGTCCACAGATGTTCATTCTGTCCGTTTGCTTAGATACTAGGTAAGGTGAGGTTTTAGTTTAACTAAATTCATTGAAGTACACTAAGCTGGTGTTGAGACTTGTGGAGACCACTTTTACTTTGTCGTGCTGGCTCCATGTAATAAGGTCAATTTCTTCTGGAACTAATTAGAATTTTCTGAAGAGATCTTGCCTTGTATTTGTGTATGTTAATGCTCTTTTAATACTGATTTAAATTCAAAAGGTACATGAACTAACTGTGCTCCTGTCTTGAGGTTCTCAAGGCATGCTGACTCATGATAGATAGTCTTCTAACCAAACAATACCTGTAGTGATCACTCCCTGATGTAAGTCTTAAGTAGCTTCTTGCTGCAGGGTTTCTTAAATGTAAAATTGATTCCTACAGGAAAATGCAAATATACTTCTTTAAGTGAATTACTAACCACTCCTTTTCTTAAGAGTTATCATCTATATATAAAATTTTATATTTATTTTTTGATAAATCACATTTGGATCATGCAATAGTTCTTTAAATACTAAGTAAAGCTGAATGTTAAGGCTTGTTTGCTACAGGTGTTTGCTGTGTCTCTTGTGCTGGTGGCCATATGGTGGCAGATAGATATGCGCCATTATTAGAGGCTTGAAGTCCAGTGCATTCATAGTTGGAAAGTAATATTGTAGCAGTTTGGGGTAAAGAAGTCTGTTTTTTTCTGTGGGGGACCAGCTGGTATTCAGAATACCTGCAGAAATCTTTTGAATATATGAGCTCACTGCAAGCATTATTTTGATGATTATGCTACATTGCCTCCAAAAGCTTACAGTATTTGGAGACAAATGTCTTTGTGGTTAAAGTAACTCCATTTTCCTTCAAAAATGCCACAAAAGAAGATTACAGAACTGATTATTTTGGTCCATTCTGTACAAAAAAATGACTTTTCTTTACAACCTGTGGCTGCAAAGCTGATTTAGTGTTAAATCTGTGGTGAATGGTAATAGCAGTGTGTCAAAAGTGAACTTGATTTACTCACCCTCCAACACTTACTTCATAACAGTTTATGGCTAGTCCTATACCTATTAACCTTTTCATTCCTCAGTACAGTATTAGAGCCACCTGTAAACAAACGGGTTTTATTCAGGTGAACTTTTTTTAGTGTTAATCACAGTTCTCAGATGGGTGTCTTAAGAAGTCTTATGTGTTTGCTTTTTAAAATTCTGGTAGTGAAGATTGCTACAGGAAAATGGCTAATTTTAGCACTGATAGACATTTCTGCATTGCATGGGTCATTTAGGCAGGCTGCATTATCCATTCTATCTGGAATACAGGGACATCAAACAGTGTTTCCTATGAGGGGAGTAGAAATGGTTGATTTATGTTAGTCTTTCAACGTTTTTTGTACTTCAGGAAAACTAAACTTGACAGAAAAGTCTTCAGGGTTGGTGAGCAGCCTCAAAGTAAGCTACACTGACTACTGGTCCAGCTGCAGAAACATATTTCAGCTTTCTCTGGAAAGAAGACAATTTTAATTCCCAGCTGGACTGAAGAGTCCTTTACCATGCTATGATACAAGATAATATGCCCTGTGGATGTATGATTTCATTAATGTATGATACTGGAACCATCTTGTACTGATAGCCATCATTCTCCAGCAATACAGAAAAAAATCTGTGTGTTTTTTCCAATAGAGTACACAAGTGTCATGACAGATTGTTGAAGTTTAATTAATATCATCTGTCATGCATAAGGCTTTTAATATCTGTAAAATTGTTCCAGATCATCAGATAGGACCACAAAGATGATTAAGGAATTAATTTTTATAACAATTAGCAATGTGGCCAAGAAGGCCAATGGCATTCTGGCGTGTATTAAGAGTGTGGTCAGTAGGTTGAGGGAGGTTCTGCTCCCCCTCTACTCTGCCCTGGTGAGGCCTCATGTGGAGTACTGTGTCCAGTTTTGGGCTCCTCAGTTCAAGAGGGACAGGGAACTTCTGGAGAGAGAGTCCAGTGCAGGGCCATCAAGATGATCAGGGGACTGGAACATCTTTCATATGAGGAAAGGCTGCGGGACCTGGGGCTGTTCAGCCTGGAGAAGCGAAGACTGAGGGGGGAGCTCTTCAACACTTACAAGTACCTAAAGAGTGCATGTCAGGAGCATGGGATGACAGTTTCTTTCTGTAGTCTGCAGTGATAGGACAAGGGATAATGGACAAAAGCTATAACACAGAAAGTTTCACTTAAACATAAGGAAAAAGTTCTTACTGTAAGGATGAGGGAGCCCTGGCACAGGCTGCCCAGGGAGGTTGTGGAGTCTCCTTCTCTGGAGGTTTTCAAAACCCACCTGGACTTGTTCCTGTGTGACCTATCGGGGTGAGGCTGCTTTAGCAGGGGACTTGGACTAGATGACCTCTAGAGGTCAACCCCTACCATTCTATGACTCTATGTAGGATCTTACGTATGAGGAGAAGCTGAGTTGGGACTGTTTAGTATACAGAGAAGGTCCGTGGGCAATCTTATCAAAGTTTCTAAATGCTTGATGGGAGACGACAAAGAAAAAAGAGACAGGCCGGTGGTTACTGACAGGAAAAAAAGCAATGGACTCAAACTAAAAAACATGAAATTCTGTTTGAACGCAAGCTTTTTTTTTTTTTTTTTTTAACTGTAGAACACTGGTCAAACACAGGGCTAACTTTGGCCTTTTCAAGCAATTGCAATCTCACAGGACAGGGTATTAGAGGAGAAAGGGGCTCAAGATAGTTGGTCTGTCTTCAAGGATCACTTTTTCCAAGCTCAGGATCAGACCATCCCAGAGGGTAGAAAATCAAGCAAGGGAGCCAGGAGAACTGCATGGTTAAACGCGGAACTGTTGAGCAAACTCAAGTGGAAGAAAAGCATCTATAGATCATGGAAGGAAGGGATGGCCACTTGGGATGAATATAAGGCTGTCGTCAGAGGATGTAGGGAGGCAACTAGGAAAGCTAAAGCCTCATTGGAGTTGTGCCTTGCAAGGGAGATCAAGGACAACAAGAAGGACTTCTTCAAATACACTGCAGATAAAACTAATGCTAGGGGTAATGTAGGCCCACTGCTGAATGAGACAGGTGCCCTAGTGACAGAAGATACAGAGAAGGCAGAGCTACTGAATGCCTTCTTTGCCTCTGTCTATACTGCTGGAGACTGTCCTCAGGAGCCCCAGACTCCAGAGGAAGTCAGGTTAAAGGAGGAGTTCTGTTCAGTTGATGAGGACTGGGCTAAGGATCAGTTGAACAATCTGGATGTACATAAATCCATGGGCCTGATGAAATCCACCTGGATGAGTTCCTATGTGACCTACTCGAGGTGGTCCTGCTCTGCCAGGGAGTTTGGAATAGATGAACTTTTGAGGTCCCTCTCAACCCTTAAGATTCCATGATTCTCCCAAAGAGGCTGTGTAGTCTCCATCTATGGAGATACTCAAAATCTGGCTGGACAATCTGTACTGTTGTCCTGGACAGCAGCCTGCTATCGATCACCCAGCTTGAGCAGGGGAATTAGACCAGATGATCCCGAGAAGTCCCATCCATCCATTCATCCATCCATCCATCCATAATTATGTGGTTTTGCAAATAGACCAAAGGTTGTGTAGTGTGTATTTTTTTGAGAGGACCCTAAATAAATTTAATGAGTCTCAAGTACTCTTGGACAGAAATAGTTCTTGATTCTATGACACATTCCAAAGTTATAAAATCCCATAGGAAGAATCCAGTTTTTCTCCAGACCTGTGACTTTCCCCACATGAATTGGTGTCTCTCATATGCCGGCATAATCAATATACCATTTTCCAGAAGCATATTTGTTTTCAAATTAAAATCATAGAATTATAGAATGGGAGGGGTTGGAAGGGACCTTTAGAGATCATCTAGTTCAACGCCCCTGCCAAAGCAGGTCCGTCTAGATCAGGTTGCACAGGAACGTGTCCAGGCGGGTCTTGAAGACCTCCAAGGAAGGAGACTCCACACCCTCCCTGGGCAGCCTGTGCCACTGTTCCCTCACCCTCACAGTGAAAAAGTTTTTTCTTATATTTAAATGGAACTTTTTGCGTGCCAGGTTCATCCCATTACCCCTTGTCCTGTTGCTAGCTGCTATAGAAAAAAGGGATGTCCCAACCTCCTGACACCCACCATTTAGATATTTGTAAACGATAATAAGATCTCCCCTCAATCTCCTCTTTTCCAGACTAAATAGCCCCAGGTCCTGCAACCTTTTCTCATATGAAAGATGTTCCAGTCCCTGATCATCTTGATGGCCCTGCACTGGACTCTCTCCAGAAGTTCCTTGTCCCTCTTGAGCTGGGGAACCCAGAACTGGACACAGGACTCCACATGAGGCCTCACCAGGGCAGAGTAGAAGGGGAGCAGAACCTCCCTCGACCTGCTGGCCACACTCATCTTGATGCATCCCAGGATGTCATTGGCCTTCTTGGCCACGAGGGCACATTGCTGGCTCAGGTTCAGTTTATTATCATTAAGGACTCCCAGGTCTCTCTCTGCAGAGCTGCTCTCCAGCAGGCCAACCCCTAGCCTGTACTGGTGCATGGGGTTGTTCCTCCCCAGACACAGGACACTGCACTTGCCCTTGCTGAACCTCATGATGTTCCTCTGTGCCCAAATGTTAATGAACACAAGTTTACATTTCAATGTAAAAGTTTCTTCCCTACCAAGTTGCAGTATAACTCCACACCAGTCAGTGCAGACTCCTTTTGAAGTTAGCCAGACAGAAACTAAATCCAGGCAAGCAACTCACAGACAAGTTCAACATTTTATCAAGGAAACATTTAAGTCAAAGTCTGTGAGAAATCATCCTATTCTGAATATGTAACCACATTCTACTGCCTTTTCCTCAGGAGAGAAGCATTATCAGACTCCATATACCTAACCTACATGTTTCTGTATGTAAGACAGGTAGTCCGAAATATACTACCTCAGGTTCCCTATATACATTTCAGTGTAAAATCTGCTCTTCAGTTGCTTAAAACATTTCATTCAGGTTGAAGTTTTTCATCTTGTGTGCATGCTCTACCTTCCTTTCATTTTCTTTTTTTCTCAGTTTTGATGTAGTGAAAACTACAATTGGAGCAATTCAGCTTTTTTCCCAAAACTAGGAGAAAAGATTAATTTGCTCCCGTCTTTAGTACTTCAAGCAGATTGTCAGAGATATTGGCTAAGCCTGTATGCATGTATATTTTCCGCAGATTGTGTCTAGTACTGCTAGACACTAGCTTTCCTACCAATGCACATCAGCTGTAGGTGTTGCTGGGTTCAGTGGCCTTAAGTGAGTCATAAAAATCTCTGTTGTCAGTAAAGCTTTTGCAGGCTCAAATAGTTGGAGCTGCCTGCTTGAATGAGTGAAGGAGCAAGAATTTGTGTCAAGGCAGCAAGAATGTAAACTGGGACAAGAATCACTTTGGCTTTGAGGTCCCCTGGGAGTAGGATGATAAACATACGAAGGGAAAATATTCTTATTGCTATAGATGATAAAGAAAAAGATAGCAAGCTGCCTGCTCCTGCCTCTTTTAGCCTTCACCTAGGTCTCTGGGTGTGCATGTGGGTTGTGACAACTAACGGCACATGACTGATGTCAAGAGCAAAGGGGAATGTGTGAAATTGGAGAATGTAGTGGTCTCTTATTTCTGTTCTGCTAAAAGAAACAGAGGTTACTCTGTTTCTGGAGCTTTTCTGTCCCAGTCTGTTTTGAACCAGTCAGACCATTTGAAACAAATTTGGCATGGGAGTGAGGTCCTCAAAACCATCAAGTTCTGAATTTAATGAAAATCAGTGACTGTTTTTGGAGTCCCAAATTGCTATCATCCCATCGAAGAAAGAGCTACACTTCGAGGTCTGTAGGCAAGCTCACAGGCTAGTCTGCATGTGCTTAAATATATGGACAGGATACAGATAGCAGAACGAGTCACTACCATTCTTGCAGCAGGTTTCATGTGAGGGAGCTGTGTGTGTTTGGGGAGGAGAGGATGCAAGAAAGAAGGATACTGTCAAAGAAACAGGCTTTAATTTTGTCTCTTTGAGAAACATCTTGGGGGAACTACATTCCCTATTTCCCAGTAGATGTCTAGTTATCAGAACACGAATGACTTTGCTTATCCTCTTCCAGTAAGGACTCTTGTAGCTGCCTCAGCTTGTACTGTGGCTGTAGAAGAGTTTTATACTCTGGTTTCCATTTCATTCCTTCCTTTTAGGATGTGGCAGGTTTAGAAAAATACTTTTATGTGGAATCTTGAAGGTGACGAGCTAGATTTTCTTTCCAATCACAGACTGAAGAGCTAGACAGAAACCTTCAGCTTTTAACAGTGGTCTAAAAAGTCATATGGTACTGTCCTGACACATTTCAGTTTTCAAGAAATCAATTCTTCTTGTATAAAGTAGCTATACACTTTTTACTTACTGTTTGAAAAAGTTACTGAATTATTTTTTATGCTTTTATTGTATCATGCAATTCTGAACTTCCAAAGCAGTCAGGAAAGATGTGCAACCTGGGCAGTTCATAGCACCTTGCTCTGATAGAAAAAAAATCCCAAAAATCCAATCCAAACCAAACTGTAAAAACTCTATCTGGGGAAAATCTTTTTTGTATCTATTGTACAATGTGCTGTTTGTACCTGCACATGCGCATGCTTAGCTGTCTGTTCAAAGGAACGTCAAAGCACGTGTAATACACATCAGTTGTGATATGCATTGTCCTATATGATATGCATTGTCCTATACTTTGTCTCACGGGAAGGTGTGTAGGGGAAGCTGAAATGGCTCTCTTGCTGTTGATTAAACAAAAACAACTGCTGATCCCCTGGCCAGTCAGCTTGCTGGGACATTTTTATAATTCTTGTGCTCTGTTGTTGGAGATCTCCAATTAGCCTCAAACTGGAGCTCGCAGCTTGTGTGTGAAACAGGCAGCTGCTGGCACGCAATCTTCCCTGAAGTTGTTTCCTTTCCTTTTTCCTGAGATTTAGCGGACCGGGGGGGAGGGGGGGGGGGGGGGGGAAGGAGTTAGAGTCACATGGATACAAAGCTTTTGATTAATGTCCAAGTCTGTGCTGCTGCGGAGGCTTTCCAACCTCTCAGCTAACAGGGTGAGCTGGGAACCAGTGACCGCTCGTTTCCTCCAGGCTGTGTCCCTTTCCTGACGGGAAAGAAGCACGCACGGGGGTGGCTGCTCGGACCTCGGGACCGCTGCTGGAGCTGAGTGAGAGGGGGGTCGAGGCTGCTGCGCGGCGGGGACCAGTCGGAGCCCGGCCCCGCTATGTGACTTAGTGGGGTCTTTTGTTGTCCTTGTCCAGAGCGGAGTGCCGGAGCGCTCAGGCAGCGCTGCCTGCTGCCGGGAAGGGGGCCGGGCTGGGAGCACCGTTCCTCCTCGCTGCACCATGACAGATGAAAGCAAAGGAGAAGGCAAGGGGGAGAGCGGGAAGGACTTGGAGAAGCAGCTTCGCTTGCGCGTCTGCGTCCTCAACGAGCTGCTCAAGACCGAGCGGGACTACGTGGGCACGCTGGAGTTCCTGGTGTCGGTGAGTGAAGGGGCACGAGGAGGGGGCGTCTCTCTCCTCGCCCGCCGGCCCCCCGGGGCCGCGCTCGGTCCGGTTGCGGGGCCGGCGGAAGCAGGGCGGGTCGGGCGGCTACCGGCCAGGGCACGGCGCGACCCCGCCTGCATAGGGTCTTCCGCCACTGGCGTGCCGGCCCACCGCGTTTGTCTGAAAAAGGAGGGAGATTTTGAACAGGTTTTGCAATGGCTGGGGAGGGGGTCGTGTGTGTGTCCCCTCACCCGGCCAGCCCGCACTGGTATTCTCACTTTAGCACGGATGATCTCACGTCTCTGAGCGTGGAAGCTAAGGGGGTATGTGTCTGGGTTAAGGTCTGCCTTGGCTGTGGGGGCTTGTGCTCATTACAGGGCGCCGCAGTTCCAGGACTTGGAATAGACCTTGAAACAGCGGTGCGCGGGGATTAAGGAGGACAGAGGAGGTGCTGGTGCGCGGCAGCTGCTTGGCGTTAAAGCCACATGTGGCATTCACTCCTGTCTTGTGATACAGGGTCAGCTGGGAAGGTAGCACGTTCTGGTGAAAGCTGTGTTGCAGCAGTTGTAGCTTCTTTCTGCATGCCCTGGTCAGAAAGGCAAGAGTTTTCACTCTCTCAAAAAACAAAAGTGACAAATTATTATGGAACAAATGCAGTCAGTGTTTAATTTGCACATGTGATTGGTAGCATCACTTTAGGGCCCTGTTGAGATATGTCTAAATCAGCTGCTTAAGTTTGAAAAAGATATCACAGTACCCCCCCCCATATTTTTCTCTCCTCTCATACTTTTTTTCTCCTCCCGTGTCCCATTGAAGAAGGGAAATTCTTCAAACTGCAAACTTCCTCCTTTGCTGCCTTGAGATCTGGTGAACTTTCTGCTTATTATCATGAAAGAGGAAATTCTCAACTTGGCTGTGACAGGGAGAATAAAAGCACAGACACTGACGTGAAATAGGAGTTACAGAGTAGCTTATTTTCTCCATATGCTTTTTGTCCTCAGCAGAACCACAAAATATGGTAAATAGTCCAATGTGTTTTCTGTTTTTTTTAATAAAAGTTTAAAATGCATATTTGAGAGAGTGACTGTGCAATTGTATTTTACTTGCTTCCATCTACCAGTCATATTTTACCTATAGTGAAAAAAAAATTCTGTCCAAAGGGAATGTTCTTCAATATTTTATCTTAATCCCCAAATTCAGAGTCTTAGATTGTTTCAACAAATTTAAAGAATTTGCAGTATCTTTAATTTTGCACTCTACAGTTTACGATGTAACAGCTATTGGTGTTCAAGCAATAAGTGCTCAGCTCCTGTAGTGCAGCCTTTCTATGTATTTCACTTTGCATCCAAATACTGGATTCTGTAAGAAGTCTTTTTGCAGTTGGGATCAAGGTGCATCATTTGGAGAAAGAGAGGAGGGTTGAAGTTATATTCCTGGTTCTCTGTCAAGTTTTTAATATCCATTAATGTTGTGAACAGGGTTCAGATGTGAGCTCAGAGATGTGAAGTCCTTCACAGGCAAATGTCATGCATTTCAACTGTATCTCTGCCTTGGTTTGAGGGAACAAATGAGCTCTCCTTTGGCCTACCTGCTGGAGCTGCTGTTGAGAACACCTGTGGTGGTGGATTTATGATGCTGGCCTTGCGCCAGCATGGAGACTATCACATTTACTTTACATAAGACATCAAAACCATCATTGTACTTCTTCCTATACTTCTTGATCAGTGGGATGGATCCTCTCTTTTAGGTGTTGATTCCCTTTCTGTTTTCTTAAAACTGTTATCAATCCTAGGACCAGCTCTTCTGAGATAGGAAAACTATCCCAGCTTACTTTGTTTTACATCATGAAGTGGTCTTGGGGCACACAGGCCAGGGTTCCTTTTGGATGAAGGTTGAACTGGAAGGTTTTCTATAGGAGCACATCTCTCTGATAATAAGTGTGCAGTTCCTGGGACTAGACTAGAGCTAGTCTGAAGTGAACTCCTTGCCAATAGCATGTGGTCTCAGCACAGACTTTTCCAGGAGATCTTGTTAAAGTAGGGGCAGCCTGAGGGGCTGAAGTTCCAATAAAGGTTAGGCTTCTAGGTTGCCTCAACACTATCAGTGAGCTCCTTGTGGTAGAAACTATGTTTTCTTTATGATTGAAAAACTGAGGCCATGTGTAATTTTCCTGTCAATTTGCATAGTGTACGCACAGTTTTCGCTGTAGTTAATAGAAACAGTATTCATGTAGATACATGAAAAAAATCCCCGTGATTTCGGGGTTAGAGCCTATTTCTTCTTCAAGGT
The DNA here is from genome assembly GCF_028858725.1 of Colius striatus. NCBI lineage: Eukaryota > Metazoa > Chordata > Aves > Coliiformes > Coliidae > Colius > Colius striatus. Next base: position 61,952,933 of record NC_084762.1, read on the forward strand.
TACAGAATGTCATCTTTTGTGATGTGTATGGTGTATATGAAAAAGTACACTAGCACTTGATCCACTTCTAGGTGGACCTACTTCTGCAGGGGGGTTGGACTAGACTAAAGGTCCCTTCCAACCCCTACCATTCTATGATTCTATGACTTTTGTAATAGTGCTGTGCAAGGCAGCAAACTTTTCTCCCGTTTTGGACTGCAGTTTCCCTTTTGTCTAAGTGCTCTGTTGAGGAGGCAGTTAATTATGGAACAGAAAAACTTGTTTTTCTTCAATTGTTTGTTCTTGTGTAGGAAAGAGGCAGTATATAAGTGGAATTTGTGTGTATAATGCACATCATACCACACTGAACTAATTTTCCAGAGCGCTTCATGAGGTCTCATGAAGTGAGTTGATAACATGCATGACCCCTTTGGCTAAGGCTAAATTACACTGTTGCAAGGGGCAGTATGTAATATAGGCTGGAGTGGAAGTGAGCATAAGCCAGATTTATCAGAGTAGTGGGAGGAGGAGACCCCTGTTGATGATACGGTTAGGTTGGCAAAATGGGTCTTTGCCTAGTACAGCTTGTGGCTGGATGGAGAATGAAGTGATTATAAGGAGGAAGTGACTTTGCTGGTATGTGTCAACATGAGAAATGCTTTGCTGGTAACCCTTCACTGGAAACATGTCTATTATATGTTAGATTTGTTTAGATTCTTCAGTTTATATTGACATTAAAGAGCAACTGACTGAGGACAAATTTCGGGTTGGTTATTTAAAGTATTTTTGTTCCCCTTCTTCTCTATGACTCTTCATCCTCCAGTTATCAGTGTAGTAAGAAGCAGCTTGGTTTGTGTATTTTGTGAGAAGTCTACAAGGCTATTAAATGCAAAACAGAAGATTTAATATATTCATTATTTTATTAGATGCTGCTGAGTGAACTTACATTCCTATGTGAGTTCATTCACCTCTTCTTCTTTTTGGCTTTAAACTGTGTAAATACAGTATATTTCTTTGAATCTGGACTCATCAGAGATCAAATCTGTGTGGAAAAGGCCGGTTGTATTAATATTATTATTTTGAATCTCCTGAATCTTCCGGTAATAAACTATAGTAGCGGAGTATGTTGAGATGGAGCAATAACAGTTTTGGGCACAATTAAGTGAGGCATGTAAACATAAACGAGACGGATAAACTTAAGTCCACCAGTAGTCTCAGCAATGTTATAGGGAGGAGACACGCAGAGGAAGTAATGAAGAAGGACTTACACATTTCTTTCAGACATTTCTTTTTAACATTTGGAGTGTCATTGCAATACCAGAGTTTTTGATCTTGTTCGTATTTGGCATTTATTAAAATCTAATGATGAAAGAATTTACGTAAGGTGCTAAACGCTTTTGAAATGCTTATCTACAACATGGATTTTTTTTTTTTTTAATGAGCTACAATATGAGATTTCTGTTAGACACTACTGGCTACATTAGCAGTTGGGGTTTTTTCTGCTGCTTAGTTCTCTGGTGATAATATCATCTTCCTATGGCAAAACCTTTGTTTTACAATGAAAGAGAAGCTGTACTTGCAAGCATAGAGGAGAATGTTTTTCTTTATCAAAGTGTACTTTCTGGAGGAGAGAGAAAGCAACCATTTACTCTGTCTAAAATAATTGCATGTCATCCAGTTGTGTAACTGAATAATTAATATTACCTTGAATGTTCATGATACTTTTTTTTTTTTTAAAGGTGCCTTTGTTAGCATGTACCTTGCTATTTCATTCCTTCATTCCTTACAGCAAATGACAAAGTGTGTGCATTTACTGTGCTCTGTGTAAACATCTTGAACATTTCCTATTTTGCTTGGTAAACACAGTTAGCTAACTAGAGTAAAACTACATAAACTTTTGCAAGATTCTCATTGCTCTGTGATTTTATGGTGAGAAATACATTTGACTTTTTAATTAGTGTTTTAAAAGTAAGTTTGGAGTTTTTAAATTCCCTTAATATTTTCACGTAAGGTTTAATTTACTGTATAAATCAGAGTACTCACTTGAACACTCAACTTAGCAGTAGAGACCAGTAAATCTGTGAGTAGAACTTGTTGAGAAATTAAGAAGTATTTAATAGTAGAGAATTGTCCAAAAATGTCTGGCCTAATTTGTCACCTTGTAACTTGATGTAACGGTTAGTTTTTATGATTGTACTTTACATGTGATTGTTTGGCCAGTAAAGGCAAACCGGGTCATGCAGAACTTTAGGATGCAGGTACGGTATAGGGAGAGAGGCTACTAGGTAAATATATTAAAATGTATATATTTTTTTTTGGCAAAGAAATTTTGTTTTAGAATAGAAATTAGAAATGTAATGGATCTGCTACACTTAGTACTTTGGGGGATATCCGTGGAAGTAGAGTTTGTTTTTCTATGACAGAGATTGTTTTTCTGGTGCAGTTCTGACAAATTTGACATTGATGGGAATAGAAGCAGATGTTGGCACTTATGTAAGCCTTCCAAAACCCCACAGCCTCAGCTGGAGTGACTAGTCAGATCTTTGAGCAGCTGGGGGAAAAAACAAAGCTAGTTTATTATGTAGACTCCGATATGGTTTACAGAGTCCCTTCTGTGAATATATACCCATTTCTGACAGTTAACTGTGAAATCTGAGTTTAATTCCATTAGATCCTACTGTACAGTCTTCTCCTCTCTCTTCCAAAGTGAAAAAAGGGTTTGTTTTCTTTAAATGTGTGTCCTGTTAAGGGAAGCTTGAATTTTTGCTTTTCAATGGGCATAAGGAGATTTTGTTTATAAGCTTTATTGCTCAGCCTTCTCAAGATGTGTATTTCCCTTCCACACCAGCCTTTCCTTTCTCTTGGTCAGTAGGTATTTCTATGATTGCTGAGCAGACTAATTAGTTGGACAAATGATTAATACTGATTGTGAGTCCAGGTAAACTTTAGTCAAATTCAGTGGTATTTCTTGACCAGCAATAGAAGTTTTGTATCTGGGCTTGAAACTTTTCAAATGGTTATGCTAGATGATGAAATTAGGTGTTGGGTACTTCACAAAAGAACCATTTAAAAATGATCTTTTTATGTCTGTAGTTTGATAAAGTAAAAATATATATGTGTTGGTTTTGTATGTATATATTTATAGAATATTTCAAGTTGGAAGGGACCCTTAAGGATCACAGAGTCCAACTTCCAAAATACGTTGCATGTATATCTCAGTTACTGTAATGATTAGTGACCTCATAATGGTCTGCATAATTGCATTTATATTTCATAAAAAGGATTTAAATGAATGGAAGGGAAGGGTTTTAGCTGTCTGCATTTTTTGATAAGGTTATGTGATTTCCTTTCTCTTCAGGAAAAGAAAAACAACATTCTATGGCTACTTCATCATAAAAAGTCAAAAGGAAGTGCAAACACAATTACCATAGAAAGTCAATATCCTTTCCATTCACTTCCAATTTCTGCTGATTTTAGCTTGCTTAAGTGTTAAAAAAAAGTCAATGTGGTATTCTATTCTTATTTGACTTTGCTTGGCTGTATCGATAGCACCACATGTGGGCTTTATCAGAGTAAGGGTAACTGCTTAAAAGCTGTTTATTTCTTTGTAACCCCCACCCCCAAGGTTGAATGTTTGCTTTATGGAGTGGATTAGCAAGAAAGATTGTTGGCAGAACTACTAGCTGAGCATAGAGTTCATGCAAGGTATGACAATGGCAAAAAGCAGAGGTTTTTCAGAAGAATTTTCAAGTACATACCTTATCTTGTCTGGAGGTGTGGGGAATTATACTGCACTGTCCTCTAGACAGATGCTTCATACTTTTCAATGCATTTCCTCTTACTACTCCCAGATGTACTTAGACTATATTGTAAAAAGTCTAGAAGAAAGGTGGTTTGTTTTAGCTGTTTAGTGAAAAGTGTAAAATAGTGAAAGGAAAAATATTTGTTTCATAGCATTTAAGAAACTTTTCCTAGGACTTACTGTAGACTAAAATGCTCATGGTGAAGATCATGATATGCTTAGAGGTATTGTACAACTAATTAATTTATTTGTGTTTATAAATATCATAATATTTGCAGTATTTCAGTTATTCCTCAGTCCTAACTCTCCTGCCCCATGTATTTCACAAGTTTGTAATGTGAGCTAGTAATTTAGAAGAAACTACTTGGAAGGAACCATCAATCAATACGTCCAGACTTAAGTTACTCCATGCAGCCTATCACTGTTGAATAGTATGCTGTTTGCAGTGATTTGAAGTATTTATGGAGACATATTTTTCAACTCTCTTTGGTAGCAATTTTCGTTACCATTTTAAAACACTAAATGTCTTGAAACTATGCATTCCAAAGTAGGTTTGTATTTTTTTGATAGGGTGAGAATGAAGAACTATTTTGTGAAAGAAGACAAAGTCAAAGTTAGAGGAAGTATTAGACTGTAAGAGAAACTGAGAAGTTCTTCACGTTGGAAACCAAAAAGAACTGTATTTTTTCCAAAATAAATTCAAACTGGCTATAGTTAACCAAGGAGATACTAGTGAAGGCAACTTGCCAGTCTGTAGGTGGCTATAACCATGTGACTGTATGTTAAGTATATGCTCTAGTTTGGAAAGGAATTGGGCTACTCGTGAATAAAATATAAGACTAAAAAAAGATAATAATAATTTAAATTAACAGAATAATTTAGGCTCTACCTTTTTATGTATTGAATAAAGTATCTTGAATAAATTTGTACACTTGTGTACTCATGCATTTTCTTTTTTTTTTGTTTAATTTATTTTGCTTAAATACTAAACTACCTGCATATTGGTTCAGTTTTCTGTTTCATACTGAGCAGGATTATCACCGTCTTCGATAAGTACATTGTATGCATTGGTGGGGGACTCAGGCTACTCAGGAGGAATATAAAGACATGCAAGAATGCAGATGACAAAGTGAAAACTGGACTGTCACTGAAATTAGGGATGTGAAGGGCAACAGAAAGAACTTCTGTAAGTACGTTGGTAGCAAAAAGACGGCTTGGGAAAATGTGTGGCTGTTGCTCAGTGAGGCAGGGAGCCTTGTAAAAGGGAGCTTACTTGCAGATTTTGTGATAATGTGTCATCACCTACAGCAGAAGAAGCCACAATTACAAAGTACTTAAGTCAATTGTACATACACAAGTCTGAGATCAGATGGGATGCATCTGAGGAAGCTGGCTGATGTCAGTGTGAGGCCTGTCTGTCATCTTTGAATGATGATAGTGATTGTAGGAAGTTTCCAATGACTGGGAAAGCACAGATGTCAAGCCTAGCTTCAGGAAGATGATCTGAGGAAGTGCAAGCTTGTCAGCTTTACCTCAGTCCTTGGGGATGTGATGCAGTGAACTATCTTAAAAAAATTTTCCAGGCAGCTAATGGAAAAAAAAGTGATGGGAAGGAGCCTCTGGAGATTATCAAGGGTGAATCACACCTCGTCAACCTGATTGTCTTCTGTGAGGAGATGACTGTCTCAATGAGCTTGACGAGATCTAAGGATTTTACCTACCTTCATTTATCCAAAGTCTTTGGCATGGTCTCACATAAGTGTCCTTACATCCAGATATCATCGATTTTGACTGGCTAAATGACAGTAAGGTGGATGGAAGACTGGTGGATCTGTTAGACTCAAGTTGTCAACAGTACAAGTGGTGGCCAGTTATGAGTGGTGTCCCTCAAGAACCGATACTGTGTCATTGATAATATTCTGGATGGTGGGATAGGAAGGTGCACTTGAAGCAGTCAGGGGAGTATCAACAGACTGGAATACTGACAGTACTGATGGGAGTCTCATGAAGTTCAGTGAAGGCAAGTGCAGAGTCCTACATCTGGGATGGAATAACCCTGTGCACCAGTACATGCTCAGGGCTAGGAAGCAGCTTTACAGAGAAGGCTCTGGGTGTGCTAGTGGCCAAGAACTGGAATGTGAGCCAGCATTGCACCCTTGCAGTACAGAAAACAATCACCATCATGGATTGTTTAAGCAAAGATGTTGCCAGTAGGTCAAGGAAAGTGATTCTTTACCCTCTACTGTTTTGAGACGTTTGTAATCCCTGGTTCAAAAAATGAATTTACCCACTGGAGCAAGCCTGGTGAAAGGGTCAGCAAGGTGACATGTGGCCTGGTGCATATTATTGCAGAGAGAGTCTGAGAGAACCAAGTTTCCTTGATCTTGAGAAGAGAAGGCTCAGTCAAGTTTTTATTATTGTTTACAACTCCCTAATGGGTAGATGTGGAGAAGATGGAGTCCCACTCCTCTCAGAGGTACTCACTGGAAGAAAGAAAGTGAATAGAAATTGGAAAATTCCATCTTAATGTGAGGAAGTAAAATTTTTTCACCATGAGGATGGTAAAAAACTGGAATACATTGCCCACAGACTATGGAATATCTTTATTTTGTTCAAAGCTCAACTGAGCAAGACTAGGCAGCCTGTTCTAGTTGACACTGCTTTGCTCAAGCAGTTGGACTAGATGACCTCTTGTCATGGTTTGACATGACAGCCATTTCTGGTAAGGGGGAATGGGCTGTAAAGATGGCTCCTGTAAGTAGTTGCTCGAAACTCTCCCCAGCTCTGAGCCAGACACACTTCTGGGGCTGAGCCAGTTAGATGCCTCCACGATCACTTTTTAAGAAGGATCCGGAAGAGGAGGCTTATTCCCCCTTCTTCTTCCTGTTTCTTCCTTCTTCTGTCCCTTCTTCTTCTTCTGGCTGGTGATGGTGCAAGGAGTAGGAACAGTGAGAGAAACAATCATGCAGACTCCAAGGTCAGCGATGAAAGAGAGGAGGAGGTGTGCTGGAGCAGAGACTCCCCTGCATTCTACAGAGAGGACTGGTGAAGATGAGATTTATTTTTGTTTCTTTAAAGACCCCGCATAAACGGTAGAGACTAATTTTGATAATGACCCCATATCAGGGGCAGAGATTCATTTTGCTAAAGCTGGCCCCGGACCAGGGGCAGCGATTCACTTCATTAAAGGCCCTGAGCCAGGGACAGTGACTATGGCCAGAGGAGGCCGTGTCCCGTGGGAGGGACCCAATCACTTCACTACAGACCCCGAGCCAGGGGCAGTGATTTTCTTCTTTAAAACTATGGCTGGAAGAGGCTGTGTCCCGAAGGAGGGACCCTTTATCACTATGGCCGGAGCAGGCCATGTGCCGAGGAAGAGACCAAATATCCACAGCTGTAACTGTGGGAAGGAACCTACAACAAAGCAGCTTATTAAACTCATGCCCAGAAGAGACCCTGTCCCGAGAGAGGGACCCTATAACTGCAGAAGCTGCAATCGTGGCAAAAAATCCACGCCAGAGATACTCACCGAGGACTGTGTCCCGTGTGAGGGGCCCTGTATCGGCAGAAGCCGCAAATGTTGGGAACAACCCACACCAGAGGAGATCATTAAGGACTGTGTCCCAGGGGAGGAACTCCATGTTTCAGGGGAAGAATGCCAGGAGTCGTCCTCATCTGAGAAGACAGAAGCCCATCTGTGAGAGACTGACCACATTCCCCACTCCCTGCCCCCCTGAGCCATTCACGGAGGAGGAGGTAGAGATATCGAGAGCAGTGAGCTGGGCCTGGGAAGAAAGGAGGGATCGGGGAGGGAGATCTTAAAGTGCTGGTTATAATTTTCTCATCATCGTACTCCCTTTTTGCTTTTATTCCATTCTGTTTCTTGTAGAATAAACTTTCCTACTTTCCTCTCTAAGTCGAGTACTGGAGTCTGTTTTGCCCAGAACCATAATTGGCAGTGAGCCCTCCCTGCCCTTGTCTTAATCCACAACAACCTTGCTTATCTTTTTACTCCCATTACGCCGGGGCCTCTGCCATCCTAACAAGGATGGAGGTGAATGGGGGCACTGAGCAAGAGCCTGTCGCAGTGCTGCTGTGCTAGCTGGGCCAAACCACGACACCTATGGACATCCCTTACAATCTACATGATTTATCAGTTTTTGCAATTTATTGGTATGATGGGAAAAAGAGACTGTCTTGACATTTCAGCTCTTCAGGATGGCAAATGTTTCAAGGTTGCATTTCTTTTTGTCCTTTGTCCTCTGAAATTGTAGTGCAAATGGCCAGGCTGTATTGTTCAGCAAGCATATGTTCAAAATCCAAGAGGAAAGTCAGATACAAAGATTTTATTCCCCCCCCCCCCCCCCGCCCAACTCCTCAGGAAGCAGATAACCTGGCACTTCTGCAATATTTTTCATTCAGAGATCTCTCGGTACATTGCTGTTATTAATAAATCAAATCTGAGTAGATCTAGAAATGGGAAACTTAAGAGAAAGATCTTGATTTTTTTTGTGTCCCAGTGGAAGTTTGTGGTAGAGCAAAAAATACAATCTGATGTCTTGATTCCCAGTCGTTACTTTGACAGCACAGCAGCCCTTTCCCTTTTTATATAATTGATGCTAGAAGAATAGTTGTCTACTTAAAGTGTCTGAGAAAACTGCAATGATAATTCTTTAAAGCTGGCTTCATTTTCTGCAAGCTTTGTTGCTCGTGTGATTCTCTCATAGATTTTTCATAGCTGAATTTATTGTGTTGTAGGGACAGAACTCAAATATTAGGACTATAAACTTATTTTAGATCCTATGAGACCTTCTAATTCTCCTTTGTACTTTTGTCAGCCAGGCTGCCATGTTATCTGGCTCATGTTATCATGAGCTTTCAAGTTCAAGGCTGAAAAGCATGAGTTTAATGCAGGGGAATGGGTAGGAGAATCATAGAATGGTAGGATTTGGAAGGGACCTTTAGAGATCATCTAGTCCAACTCCCCCTGCCAAAGCAGGTCCACCTAGATCAGCTCACACAGGAACGCGTCCAGACGGGTCTTGAAGACCTCCAGAGAAGGAGACTCCACACCCTCCCTGGGCAGCCTGTGCCAGGGCTCCGTCACCCTCACAATAAAATAGTTTTTTCTTATGTTTAAATGGAACTTTTTGTGTTCCAGCTTCTTCCCATTCCTCCTTGTCCTGTCCCAAGATATGATAGAAAAAAGGAATGCCCCAGCCTCCTCATATTCAACATTTATATGCTTGTAAATATTAATGAGATCCCTCCTCAGTCTTCTCTTGACTAGACTAAACAGCCCCAGTACCCACAGCCTTTCCTCATAAGAAAGATGCTCCAGGCCCCTGATCATCTTTATGGCCGTGCACTGGACTCTCTCCAGAAGTTCCCTGTCCCTCTTGAGCTGGGGAGTCCAGAACTGGGCACAGGACTCAGAGGAGGTCTCACCAGGGCAGAGTAGAGAGGGAGCAGTACCTCCCTTGACCTGCTGGCCGCACTCTTCTTGATGCATCCCAGGATGTCATTGGCCTTCTTTGCCACAAGAGCATATTGCTGGTTCATGGTTAGTTTATTATTAACCAGGACTCTCTGCAGAGCTAGAACTGAAGAAGTGAGGTAGACCCCCTGACAAATTGATAATATGTTGCTGAATGGAGCAGAACAAATAATCTGTGCACTGACTTTCCTAGGGAAACTTTATGTGCATTCTTGCTTCAAAGTGAAATTTGACAGTAGCTTCTAATATTTGCACCTGAAGTTTAAATACACTATATATATTGATATATTTGCTTTCTAAATATACTTTTGCCTATTGTAACAGCTAGAGCAAGTGCCCAGTATCAATTGTCAGGTGAATTTAGATTAAGTTTTTTATAATTTGTCCTGTGAAATATGCTGATCATTTCTCGTGCTGTTTCAATGGAGTCATTCCTAGAGTGAGGGATTAATGTGTCCCTACACGTTGATTAAACAATCCCAGCCTCCGTATATCTAAATCAAACATGGTGTGACAGAGGAGTATCAATAGAGACAGAGTGCTCTTAGACAAGTGTCAGAAAATAACTTGTTGGCCTACTGAGTATTCATGTTAGTAACGTGTTATATAGGTGATCTCAACAGGATCGTGGTAATATGTTGGAAAGCTGAGTTGCTTGAGGTGTGTACATAGTGACTTCCATGATATTTAAAGATGAGATGTTAAGAGCTCCATCAGAGATAGAAATTAATTTTGATAGTGTGGGTTAGGCAAGAGCAAAAAGCTGACAGCAAAAGAGAAATAGGCTGTGGACATGGAGAATATCTAAGCCAGGAAGAGTTATCTGTGAGATTTAGGCAGTTAATCCTCATTATAACTGGTTAGGTATGAATTGGGCCATGGGAAATTCTCTGTACTTGGGACTTCAGACTCTAGGTAGATTAAAAAAATCATGGTTTTATTTTCACCACAAAAAGCAATTGAGAAAATAAGATTGGGCAGTGGCTGGTCAGAGCTTGGGTTGGCCTGGTCTCTGTGGCTCAGGGACAATGACTAGTGTCATGTACTTGGCAATCTGAGAAACAAATCTGAGGGTGACACTTGGAACACATATGTGGTTGTGACCTCTGAGTCTCCATATTTCAGGAACCATTAGCCAGAAAGGCTAAGCTACAACAAAATTTTCTCACTTGGGCTAGAGTTTTGTTTATACTTCTGGTACTTGTTTTAAATGTCCAGTTTTTTGAAAAACCTAATTTTTTTGCCTTATTAACTTCATGACATTGTGCTTTCAGAAAACCTTCAGTGGCCTGTATCTTGGGGCTTGTTTAGGAAGAATTTGCTGGCAAGTGGTGAAGGGCAAGTTTGGTAGACAGGTACTGGTACTGGAAAGACAAGCTTGTAATAGGCATAAGCTGACAAAGTAGATGAGACACTTTGAGACACATCCAGTAGCAAACCCTGAATCATCTGTGTTTGTGTCTTCACTGCCCCTCACCCCCAAAAGCATGGCAGTTCAAAACATGGTGAAGGTATATCTAAAACAAAACTGGTTAATGTTATTAACCAGACAAAAATTCCAGTTTGGGGATTAAGTTAAATATTGATTAGTAAGTGACAACACCGAAGTGGAGCAAGCCCTGAAAACCATTCATTAGTTTGTATTTTCTTCAACAATAAGTACCATAAGAATCATCAACTTCCCATTTTATGTTATTGAAATAAGCTAGAAAGTATGAGATAGAAAATGGAAGAATGTTTAACAAGATTTCTCTTCCCTGGCCCTTAATACACTTTCAGGATACTCTCTGGTTCTTCTGTAAACTTAATTGGCCATGTTGACATTTTGAAAAAAATGGACATTAACAGCACAAAGCTATAAAGTTGAAACAATGTACTGTGTAACAAAGGGATTGACATCTGGGATGCTATGACTTTGTGTAACAAGACTGGAAAATCACTTCATTTTATTGCTTAGTATGTGCTAAGTTACCTTACCAAAGGAATTTAAGCATATGACATATCCAGATGCCTAGAAGAAATAGCCCACGACAGGATGCTTTGAGACAACATCCTCAGATTCTGTAGTGTGAATGTGGTGAAGGGACATTGCTTTAAGAGTCACAGAGGCATTTGAGACTTAAACAGACATGGATGCAACTAAAACTCTGCATTATATAAGCACGGCTTTCATTAAAAAGATACTAAAGCTTCACAAAGTAGAGAGAAGGAAAAGTGGTACATACCCATAGAGTTAGAATTTTGTCACTTGTAGAATGTTCATTGCTGAATAGTTCCTGTTGATCCTTTTATTGTCTGTGGGGGAAGGGTTACTTTGCAGAAGTTGTATAAAGCAGGAAGACAGTAAATACATCCTGATTCATAGAATGCCTTTGTAAAATTGGCCACCCTAAATTTATGATAGTTGCTTCCTTCCAGTGCCTGCTGATTTTTTGTTCCTGAAAGCTTATAAAATACCATTTAAAAAAAGAACTTGCACTATAAGATGAAGACCTAAAATGAAAGGTGTTCAAGGAGACTTGCGAACAGGTCTATCACAGTAATTTTTTTATAATGGTGTTTAGTAGCATTACTTAAATGAGGTGCAATTCAGGCACCAGTGCTTTGGGAGCTGTCTCTACAGGACATTGTGGATGTAGGTCCTAGATGGAAACTAATCTCTGAGTTTGCCTGCTTTATTTTTGTATGGTTTGGATTTTTTTTGGCGTCAGTAACTTCTAAATGTGTTTCCCACAAAATAATTCCATTTGCTCATTTTAAATGTCCTGCCTGAGAAATTCACTAAGTACTCGCTTCACTATTTTTCTTGTTAGGAGTCCAAGTCTAATTATTCCTGTTATGAAACCCCTTTCATACTTAAGATAATCTTTCAAAGTCCTTTGGGATGAATTCTTCTGGTGTCAGTATCATTGATCTTCATCTTGGTTTTGTTCTTTTGCAGAACAGTTTTCAGAAGGTAAAAATTATGTGTAGTAGATGCTTGAGGTACTGAGTTATGATTTTTCTTGTTCCAAAAGATGTTAAAGGATTCTACTTGTCCTTTTGCAAATCTTACTTAGGCCCTACTTTCCTTTCTTCATTGACCTTTGAATATTGAAAGTGGTATTTTTAGAAACTGGAGAAGGTGTTTGAGCTGCTGTTTACTTCTCACCATTCTGTTTAGTGGTGTGAAATAGTGTATGGGGGAAAAAGTGTGGAAAAAGGTCTCAGTGAAGAATAAAAGTACTCACAAACAGGAAAAAATATGAAGAATTGAGAGATGGGAGATTATAGAAGAAACTATGCTCTGGAAACGAGAGGGAGAGAATACTGGAAGTGAAGGAAAAAAATCACAAATAAGTTTGAATGGGATGAGAGAGTGGTTACTGGTTCTTCTAAAAATGGAAAAAGCACACAAACCTCCCTTGAAACGTGTCAAATATGTGATGAGATTGCCTTGTATTGTAGTATTTGTGTTAAGAAGACAGGCATCACTGGCTTTTGCAGTGTTAAGTTAGGTGCCAACCGTAGTCCCAGAAGCTAATTATGCTGTTCGATGGTTGAAGTGAATGTGACTAGCATTAAGGTAGAAATGCAATTTCTCAGACATCTTCAAATGCAGTCAGCTTGAGGTGGGAAAATGCCATTATCTTTGGTTCTTGTGTGCTTAATTTATTTTACGATAAAAGATGACATTTCAATAATTACCAAGAGATAATTGACAATTTTGTAATTAAAGAGAGCAAAACGTAATCTGTCTTTAGCAGATCTCAAGCTTATAAGTAAAAGAGACCAGGTTTTCAAGATACGACAAGATGTAGATGGCTCCATAATGTAGGAAATAATGTTGGAAGAGTTGAGACCTTTCTGCAGCTTAGAATGCTGCAGGTTTCTGTGGGTTTCAGAGTAAACTTCTTAAATAGAAGGATTCTATCAGCTGTTTTGTCTAAGTAGAAAGGTTTTCTAGGAAGATGTTGATTCTGTAGTTTAGTTACACAAAAAGTAACTAATTGAATGGGGTTACCATATTTAACTACATTGTAATATACCTGGAAGAATTCTTTATGTGGATAGATGCAGGAGAGTGAAGACCTGATAGTAATAACTTTTATTTTCATTTACTTTAAGGTTATTCCTCATTTGTCTCTGACATTGTATGAGATCCTGTTTATAAAGAATAATGCCTGGAAGTTGGCAGTTGTATTCGGTATGAGTGTGTTAATTTCTTCCCATATGCTACGAGGCCATCCTCACAGGAAATAAAGGGACTTTTCCCATGTTTAGTTATACTGAATTGTTACAATAGTCAGACTGGACAGAAACAATGGCAAGGAAAGTTTCCTGTTTTCTGCAGATATCGAAGAGGTCTTTGGCCCCAAGAAAGGTAAAGCTTTCTTCAATGCCAGTGTGAATGCACAAAGAACTGGTTTTCATTAATGTATGAAGTTGGTGTGATCTATATTGGAAAACAGTGGTTTGTTCTTTTAAATGTTTTACAATTTGCTGTCTGTTCTACCTGTCTTGGTTACATTTCAGTATTTGCATTCAGAAATAGTAAATTACAGCAAAGAAGGCTTAAAGTTCCCTCTTTCCAAATACTCATATTGTGCTATGTCTAGAAGGTTTCTGCATAGCTGATGAAATAAAATTATTTTAAATAGTCCTTACATTTCTGTGCCTACCATGGGCCTGACTCTGACATCCTCAAAAGAGAAGCAGAAGAGGATGTGCAGTAGGCTCAGAAGCTTTTCAGAATAATAAGGATTTGAACTGCAAAAAATAATTGTGCTTTGTTTTTGTGTTTTCAGTTTGTGCCACGACAAAATTGGGGAAGGCTGGTAAATCAGTGTCTCAGCAAATACAGTGATGAAATTTTTATGTGTAGATGAGGATAAATTACACCGATACTTCTGCAGTCGAAGTTGTTGTTTTCGATAGGTACGGAATGATAAAGGATCTAACCTTCCTCAAAAAACCATTGCAAAAAAACCTTTAAGTCAAGATTCAGCTGAATGAGTTCACACCAGATTGCTTGTCTGTTAAATTTCATATGCATGTATTACAGAACACTCCTGTGAATTGTTGGAGATGACCTTCAGCCATGATTAAAGGTTATTCTAGTTGAAATATATGAAGACAAAAGTTTAACAGAAGCTGTAGTATTGGTACAATTAATTCATCATTTAATTTGATAGACCAAGTGGAGAAACTTTTGCTAAATTAAAAACTATTTTTCAGAATAGTGGAATTCTATTTTGTAGTTATAGTAGTTTATCATCTGCCATACTATCAATTTTTAAATCATTAAGTTGATTAATTACTTACTACTCAATCTCACTAAGTTCTTAACTTAGGTTTTGTAATACAGTTTGCAAGGTGTACAATCCAGTAAAACATAGTTTTCCAAATTTGTTTTCAAGAAACTTCTTCACTGAGAAATGTTTTTGCTAATGGGATCCTTTCAGATACTTTCTTGGGTCTAAGTCAAAATTTTCAGGTGACTTGGTAAAAGGAGTTGTCTTTTACCTTCTGAAGCTTCTCCCATTTAGCCCTCAAACCTATTTTGTATACAAATGCCACTTAACAATGGCAGCGTTACATAATGTATGTAGTTTTCTTGACAATTAAACTGATTTTATGTAGGTCACTGTTGTGTGAACAAGGGTTGTTTTCTGCTGACAATTGCTGTATCATGAAAAATGAAGTTAATTTGGGCATCTTGTGAGACAATATGTGATGGAAATACACTGGATTAATTATTTTTTGTTTGTATTACAGCAGTTACTAGCACTGAACGTAAAAATGAATTTTTGTACTTGTAGCTTTTACTAATAAAAAATCAGTCGCTAGATTTGGATCAAATGATATTACAAAATATATTAACAACAATTAAAATATGACCACCATGGCTACTGTTACACATTTGCATATTATCCATCTTTGTACTGAAAATTTCCCAGTAGTTACTTGCCATGTATAATTTGGCTATTGACTGCAAGAACTGTTAGATGTAAAACAGGATTTTGGCAAAATGGAATTTTGTGTCTAAACTGTTTGTTCTCTTTATGTTGTTGTCTGTCTTTATGTGCCCTGGCAATAAAGGCTGTAATGGCTATTCCATTCTTTTTCCTGTTGTTAAGTAGTCACAAAACAGCTGTGGGCTAATAATGTGCTTTGACTTTCCCCTTTAATTCTAAACCTTTTGATTTCACAGAGTAGACATTTCTCACATGCTGGGTAGTAGTAACCAAATAAAGCATTCACTGTAGTTATCCCATGAACTTCCAAAAAGAATTTACCAGTATTTCACAACAGTTCATAGAATCATAGAATGGTAGTTCTGGTTATTTATTAACATTTTATTTACTTATTTTTGTCTTGCAGGAGATGGTGTTTCTGTTGATAGATGACTGGACTTAAGAGATAGCTGCAATGTTCAGAGGCAGCAGGGCAGCTATAGCTTTACTGTGCATTATAGATGGAAACGAATTTGCATATTGAATACTCCTGTTGTGGTATGGAGTCTTGTACAGTGAAATATTTGAGAGGTTTTATTTTTATTAATGCACACGTAAATGAAATGTAGACTTGCCACATGAAACCAAGTTTCTAACTCAGTTCACTTTACAGGTTTTGAGATAAAATGAAGCATCATGAAATCCTTAAGCAGTAACTCCCTGTAAGTGGGTGTGTCCATAGCAGGCATCAGCCTGTTACTGCAGGTCCTTCTGCTTCTGACTTTCAGTAGCTCTGTGTGCACAGCTTTTGTCTGGGCTACAGAGAAGGAAAAGTCAGCCGTCCATGTGAATTATCTGTTTCTAGGGGAAAATTAATATCCTGGTAAAATTAGATAGTTAACATAAATAATGACATAGCCTGATGCTATGTCCCAGATAAGACAAAGACCTGTGGCATCACACTGCAGGTTAAATTTCAGATTCTGCTCAGATCTCCTGAGCTGCTGGTGCAGAGTGAGAACAGTTGTTGTTCTACCAGTGCTTGTGCTACTCCCACCTATTCACACGGGGACAGGACTTGGGCAAGGCACTTCATCTCAACCTCTGTGTACTTACACTACATAATTTTCTCTTTTTTTTAAAAATACTGTTCAGGACTTTGCCACCTGGCTTTGGGGAATTAGATACTGCTGCTCTTGCCCCACAGAGGCTTGTTTCTTTAATTGCAGTCTAAGTCCAGTTTTTCCCTTAACGAGACAGAATGGCTTCAGTCATAATTACATTGATAATGCAAGAATGAAAATACTTTTAGATTACCCTTAATTTTCTGTAAAGAAACTTTTGCATGGTAAACTTCTAAATTTGTATGTTCATACTTATGAATGTTCTGTAAATTTGAAATTACAGGAAAACACTTAGATTCTGAGGTGAGGTCAGGAATGGGCTGCTGATCCCAATCTGTCTAATACCAGTTTCATGTCCAGATTCTTTTTTTAATAGAGGCAGACAAAACAATGCTAAATCATAATAATAGAAAAATGATGGTTGTGTAGTGTGTATATATACAGATATGGACAGACGTTCGTATCTTAATCTGAGGCATCTACTAGAAATGCCTATTTTAGGAGCTGTTTATCTAGGTAGTCAGTGGGGAAAGAGAAATTGCCTCTTCAGCTTTAGATTTCCCTTGAAACTGTTCTTATGCTGTAGAGAATTCCTTTATTCATATTCCATTTTTTCACTTCTTGTCTTTTCTGTCTGTCCCTAGTAGGCATGAAAGATGACAGTTTTTGTCACCTCACATTGGTAACCACAGAAAGGAATTCATTAAAGTGGCTATGAATAAAATATTTAAGTTTCCAGAACCATACTTAGTGTCTGTGTTTCTAAAGGCTATTGTACGCACTTGTAGCAGAGAAGAGCACTAAGAAGTTAACATTATTGTGGAATTCTAGTGTCATAATGGAAGTGCTTTGTCTTAGATGAAATAAATATTTACTTTGAAACTCCAAATTTACATTAGCTTAAAAGACTGTTAATGTGTATTGTAGATTGTGTACTCTGATAATGGTGCTGGATAACACATAATGGATAAGCATTCTGAAAATGCCGCAGTTATTTGGAGATTTGCATGTTATAGTACGTTCAGACTTTAATTATTTGGAACAACTGCAACTCAAACCATGCTGTTCCTGTCAGAGATGCCACTTCTTGCTGTGGGTGAGTATTCTGATGACTGGCATCTGGAGTCGTTGCAGTATGAAATATGGAGAGGACGAGAGGCAGAGACTGATGAATGCTACAGCAACTGTTAGCCCTGCTAATAACAACTTGCAAAAGAAAAGACTTGAGTTTCTGGAATTTTATTTTCTTAGCTCAAGCATTTTAAAAATTTTGGGTAACTTGAAGTTTGAATGTATGTGCCTATGGATGCCAAAAGCTTTCTATGTGTCTCCTGGATTTGATTAGTGAGATTGCATGAAGGGTAAACTCAGCTGTCTCCTGGTGATGTGTCTGAAGTACTGAACCTCTGGCTACTTCTGTCTAAGGTGGATTGGCCTGCCACAGTGCAAGAAAACATGTGAGAAACTGCTCCACCGTTATGTTGAACAGAATCACTGATATGAGAGAGTAGCCATGGATACTGCTAGGGAAAAGAGTCGCAGGCTTTGGGAACCTCGCTGAGAACTGTTTTGGAGATGGATAAAGGAGGGAGCTAGTTAATTTGAAGGCACTGCAGGGAAAATGTAGCAATGGGTAAGAGAAAACACAGTGCTTCAGGGGTTAAACAATTGCTTAAATATAAACTGGTGCCTTTCAGTGATATATATATATATATATATATATATATACTCCATGTTAGCAAAAAGCAGCTAGACTTTATTCATTTTAATTTAAAAAGCCCCCACTTCTGTGATCTCATGATGTATTTTTAATGATTTTGTAGTATTGAGAAAAGATGGTGATGCTGACATTGTTCAGCACACTGATTGGTAACTCCATTCTGCCTGTCTTTAAGCACTCAGAACAAATGAAAAGCTTATCTTTTATTGTTTTGTGGCTAAGACAGTAAAGCACACTATGTTTGCTTTTAATAAACAAATAAAATGCAAGAGTAAAGTTCTCTGTGTGTTTAGCCAGGAGACTGGTACCTTTGTATTTTGTGGAACTTTATTAAACTTAAGGGAGAGAGATACAAAGTGGAGGATGTGTTGAGGGTATTTTACTAATGTTGGAGAATTGGCTTTTACTCTTGTATGCGAATCCAGTCAGTTCAACCAAGTGAAAAGCTCGGAAGCGCACGGTGGAGGTTAATTAGAAGCCTCCACCATCACTGCCCACAGAATCTGTTTGCACTCAGTGTTCTTGGCACCCTGTGCACCACTGCACTGATTTCACTCTTCATCTGCCATCTCTGTACTGCTGCTGAGCTTATTCCAGTCCAGAGCCACTGGCCTGAGTGGTATTTTCCAAACAGTTACATCTCTGATAGCCTGGACCCTTTCTGTACCAAACCTTAAAGCTAGATTGGGAGACTTTATGCCTCTTCACTCACTCAATGTGTTGATAAATTCAGGAGCATAAAAGCAGAAATCAACAGAATTATGAGCCAGGAGTGGCATTGGCAAGGGAGGACAGCCAATAAATTGTGAGCAGAAATCAATACATCAAAACACTTGAGTGCTCTCTGCATAAAAAAATCTTGGACTGAAATTCTGGGTTTCTAGGTCTTCCTGTTTGTTCCTTTGCTATTTATAAATAATTCTGAGACACTAGGAAAGTGTTACTTTTTGCTCTGATAGACTCTGAGTATTACTTAATCTATTATTATTATTATTACTAATAATCTATTACTTTATTATTATTATTATTAATCTATTATTACTGAAGCAGTAGAGATTTCAGCTCTGAATGTAAAAGGCTAATGACTTATGCAAAGGTGAGTATCAGTTTACATGGCAGAATGTATGTTTTTCAACTTAAAAAAAATGCTACAATAATTACTAAAGTAGTACTTCACTGCTCATGTTAAGTGAGTTGGACAGAGTGCAAGGTCAGTCTTCACTGAAGTGTCAGTGGCTCGTGCCTGTTGAAATTCGACTGACCCTGTTCCTCTTTGTTGTTTTCACTGTCATCATACAAACTTTATTTCTGTGTAGGATCTACCTGATGTTGTAAAGATGTAATTTGTGCAACAGTGTATAACATCTACCAGTGGTTCTGGCTCACCAAGGAGATCCCAGAGGACTGAAGGATGGCTAATGTAACACCCATCTACAAGAAGGGTCAGGAAGAGGATCCTGGGAACTACAGGCCTGTGAGCCTGATCTCGGTGCTGGGAAAGGTTATGGAACAGATTATCCTGAGCACCATCATGAGGCACATACAGGATAACCAAGGGTTCAGACCCAGGCAGCATGGCTTTATGAAGGGCAGATGCTGTTTGACCAGTCTGATCTCCTTCTATGGCAAGATGACCCACTTAGTGGATGAGGGAAAAGCTGTGGATGTGGTCTTCGTGGACTTTAGTAAGGCCTTTGACACAGTCTCCCACAGCATCCTCCTGGAGAAGCTGGCTGCCCATGGTTTGGATGGATATTTTTTCACCATCACTCTGTGATGGGTGAAAAACTGGATGGATGGATGGGCCTTAGTAAATGGAGTTAAATCCAGTTTGTGGCCAGTTACCAGCGGTGTTCCCCAAGGTTGAGTGTTGGGGCCTGTTCTGTTCAACATCTTTATCAATGATCTGGATGAGGGGATTGAGTGCACCCTCAGTAAATTTGCAGATGATACCAAGCTGGGTGTGTACCTAGACCTGCTTGAGGGCAGGAAGGATCTTCAGAGTGACCTGGACAGGCTGGAGCAATGGGACAAGGCCAATTAGATGAGGTTCAACAAGGCCAAGTGCTGGACCTTACACTTGGGCCACAACAACTCCATGGAATGCTACAGGCTCAGGGCAGAATGGCTGGAAAGCTGTCCTGCAGAAACAGACCTGGGAGTGTTAATCGACAGCCAGCTGAACATGAATCAGCAGTGTGCCCAGGCAGCCAAGAAGGCCAATGACAGCCTGACCTGTACCAGAAATAGTGTGGCCAGCAGGACCAAGGAAGTGATTGTCCCCTTGTACTCGGCGCTGGTGAGGCCATGCCTCAAATACTGTGTTCATTTCTGGGGCCCTCACTACAAGAGGGACATGGAGCTGCTGGAGTGTGTCCAGAGACAGACAACAAAGCTGATAAAGGGTCTAGAGAACAAGTCTTTTGAGGAGCAGCTGAGGCAGCTGAGAATGTTTAGCCTAGAGAAGTGGAGGCTCATAGGAGACACGATCACTCTCTAGAACTATCTGAAGGGGAGCTGCAGTGGGGTGGTGATTGATCTCTTCAGTAAAGAATGATAGAACGTGAGAAAACAGGTTCAAGTTGCACCAGGGGAGGCTTAGATTTGAGGTTAGGAAAAACTTTCTTACTGAGATTGTTACTAAGCATTGAAACAAACAGGCTGCCCAGGGAGATGGTGGAGTCACCATCCCTGGAGATATTAAAAATGCATAAGTGAAGTACTGAGGGATATGATTTAGTTTAGTGATGGGCTTGGTAGTCTTAGGTTAGTGGTTGGACTTGATGATCTTAAAGGTCTGTTCCAACAGTAACGGTTCTATGACATCAGGGAGTCCCTGTTCTTTCAGTTAACCTTGACTCTTTGCTTGACCAACTCTACTTTTTAGCAACAGCCAGGGAGTGTGTTTTATTGAGAGTCTATCATGTGACGTGGAATGGCAGTGGTCACAGTAGAAGTCCATTGCTTTTATAACGTATCCTCTGTTACTCAAGTGTTCCTCTGAACTCCTGTGAACTTTTGACAAAGCATTTCACACTTCATATGCAGTTTTGTTTTCTGATATGTCTTTGAATATGGGACAAAGAGATGCTATGCCTGTTGAATGGACAGAGGTGATGAGGGACGTTGCATCTGGAGCCATACTGGAGCTGTGCTAGGGAAGAGTTTCTAGCATGTGGTGAAGATCAGTAACTTTCTTCATACTAGAAGCCAAAAGCTTCCTTGACAGTCTGAAATGGATCTGTTGTGGTCTTAATATATTACTGAAAGTTACTTGAGATGCACTATAGACTTTTAGTAAAATGGCATGCTTAAGTATTTTAGCAAAGCAGAAGTGTTCATTAATGAAAAATGCAAAAGCCCAAGGGTCGGTAATATTTACTATTTGAATGGAAACATATCTGCATATTTTTTTTGGGTAGACACATTAAAAGAACTTTTCTCTGGGAATGGGAAAACTTGGATACTATATCAAAAAGCTTTTGAAAACCTAAGTAATAAACTGGACTTATGTGCTAGGATGTTTAGTAAATTTGTGTTTTAAGTGAGAGAAAATTTTTGAGTACTGTAACAAAAATAGTGGTATTTTATAGTTCTACTGTTTTAAGTATATATATTTAAAATTGTTTTGAGAAGTGCATTAATGAAGTTGTATTAAGTACTGTTTGAACATAGTTAAAGGCTATAGAAGAGATCTAAACAAATACACATCTGAGACAGACATTTTGTTTGCTCTTTGAAATTTTTAATAGTCTATTCTCCAAGTCTGACTCAGCTCTTAGGTTAATTAAATGAATTACTTGACAGCAGCTGTTTTATTTATCCAGACTCAGTAATATTTTATATTTAAAATTTAGCTTGTTATGAACCTCTTTGGTTAAGTAGGACATCCATCACTATTTTTGAAATGAATATGAAATGTCATTAGCGTAAATAGATTTTGCATTATTTTATCTCTTCTGAAAACTCACTGGCTGTAGTACTTTAATAAAAAATATGTTAGTTCTTACGAGTGAATGGAACAATTGGGACTTTGCTTTTGGAGGAATTGTATGGTAATAAAGTTTTTTTTGTTTATTTAGTTTTTCTTCTCGATCAGTATGTCCTAATATCAAAACAAAGTCAAACCTGTATGGGCAGTGGAGTGCACAATCTCTGGGGTCAGCAGTAACTTAGGAAAACTATGCAGAGAGGTCAGAGATCAGTTTAGGGGCCTATTTATCAGGGAAATGAGTCAGACAGGCTGCTTCACTATTGGTTAACAAGTTGATTTAGAAACCAGGAGTGAAAGCTGCAGGATGGAAAGCGCAGCTGAGATCTCTCAAGCGAGCGCATTGATGGCACTGAATGCCTTTCTGGGTCATGGTCGTTTCACCAGCGAAGAGTTGGTTCCCCAGTTCCCCCAGCAAAGGGAAGAGCTAAGGCCCCAGCTGGAGGTGGGGGGAGGAGGGCATGTGGCTCATGCCGTTTCATTCACAAGCACAAGGATGGCAGAGGGCCCAGACTCTTCATAGAAGTCCTACACAGCAGCTTTCAGTCTAAATTCATGCCACTGATTAGATGCAAAGTTTCTTTTCATTCATAGCAGCCAATTCATTCCAGCAGGACAGAAACATAACATAAAGTATAGAACACAGAGCAAGCAGTTGCCAATTTCTAGGCAGAGTAAAACCATTTTTTTTTTCTGTAGCTGAAGTATGCTTATCATGTAGATTTCCCTCATCCCGACTTATTTTCAAAGTTAAACACAATAGCAGAGTGAGCTCTAGTAAGCATTTGGTATGCTTTGAAACTTTACTGCCTAGCTAATTAATGTGACTTCAGTTTGGAGGATGGGCAGTGATGCTGTTGTTTCTGTAAAAAGAAAAACTCTGAATTTAGAATAAAGCTATGATTGGTGTGACTGTAATCAGCTTTTTGTCAAGGTTTTTCTTTTGACCTTGAAAACTATCCATACCTGTTTTCACATGTCATGTTTTTGTGTGGATCTATAATTAGAACTGTATAATATTTAGTTTCTGGGTTGGTTGTTCCCCCCACCTCAAGCTATGATAATGAATGAAAACCATTAATTGGAAAACAAAACAGTGTCCAGTAAGGACAAAGAATTCTGTGGTTAGCTGAAAAAATTGCAAAAAGCATTCCTACTTATTAGCTATTAATGCTTATAAAGATCCAGCTAGTTTGTATTACTTACTTGCTTACCATTTCTTGAAATAATGTAGAGCTTCTTCTCCTGTACTGTCGTAGCTTTGCTGGGTTTGAATAGGTCCACAGAGCTAGAAGTGTGTGCAGATTTTTTTTCCCCTGTTGTTACTTAGATACCTGAGTAACAGTCACTTTCAATATGCTTTTTCTAGTTTTGTGGCTTGTTATATGTGATCTACTACAGTCAGATTTTGGGTTAGTTTAGGTCTCAGTTGTTTTGTAAAATTAAATTAAAGCCACAGTGAATTGATTTTGTTATGTGGAATGAGCCTGGACCATTCTACTGGCTGGTAGGTAAAGCATCCTAAAACTTCTTCCAAACTGCACAGTCAGAAACATTCAAGTAGTGATACAGTTATGGGTTCAATGTATGAGAAAAAAAATAGATATTGCAAGGAACTGATGATGAATCAGAATAAAAGATCTTAGTGAGCTAAATTCATAGGCCGAGCTAAGTGCTGTCATGTCCAATCATTAGTAGATCTGACCAGAATAAAAGGGTGTCTGTTTATTATTGCCATCTGAGGACATTCTTCTTCCCCTCTGTTGCACTAAGCTGTCTGCATTTTCTTATGATGCTTAAAAAGGGAATAAGTCTTTGTAACTGAAATACTTGTGTAGCTGTTTTGCTTAGTCCTTAAACATACTCAGCTGCACAATTGAGAGGTGGTATTTAAATTACTTGCACCCAATAGAAAAGTTATTCAGGAAAAAGATTCAAAAAAGTGTATGATAACAGAAGAGTGGTTTCAGCAATGTCCTGGATGGTGATGATTAGACTAATATTTTTGCCTTATTTTTCAAGTGGTAAGAAGTGTTCTCATTGTTAGTGGGACCCAATTAAAAATAATTATGCTCTGGCATTTTCCTTTCTGATACAATTTGGGCTGCAAAGATTCTTCATTCTTTGCCTTGAAATTTAGAATATAAATTGGAGTTTTTACTTTGTTTTTTGTTTTCAGATGTGGTGCATTAAAGATGTCTCTAATGTTAATATGTTTGAAATGCAATATGTTATCCCTTATATTCTACGAGTCTTGAATTGAAGGTCAGAGATTTCAGCACTGTATACATTGACTGATGAAGCTCAGGGTGTTAGTAAAATTAGTTGAATTCTTTATCCCTACAAAATCCAACATGCAGTTGCAGAATTTAGGTCAATGACAATGAGGATAGGATTGAGTGTTTATGGGTAAGAATCAAGGGGAAGGACAAGGGGGATGTCATGGTAGGAGTTTGATATAGACCACCTAACCAGGATGAGAGGGTAGATGAGATGTTCTTTAGGCAACTGGGAAAAGTCTCAGGATTGCTGGCCTTCGTTCTCATGGGGCACTTCTACTTATCGTACGTCTGCTGGGAATACAACACAGCAGAGAGGAAACAGTCCAGGATGTTCCTGGAGCGCATGGAGGATAACTTCCTCAACAGCTGGTGAGAGAGCCAACGAGGGAGAGTGCCTTGCTGGACCTGGTGTTTGTGCACAGAGAGAGTCATGGGGCAGATGTGATGGTTGGCAGCCATGTTGGGAATAGCAATCATGAAATGACTGAGTTCCCGATCCTCAGGGAAGCAAGGAGGAGTATGGGCAGAACTAATTTTCTTTCCTGAAGGACAAGGGAGTCCAGGGAGACTGGACATTCTTCAAGAAGAAGATCCTCAAAGGCACAGAATCAAGCTGTTCTCATCTGCAAGAAGGTGAGCCAGCAGGTTGGAAGACCATTCTGGCTGAACAGGGAGCTTCTGCTGGAGCTCAGGAGGAAAAAGAGAATGTATGATCTTTAGAAGAAAGGTCAGGCAGCTCAAGAGGAATGCAGGGATGTTGTGAGGACATGTACGAAGAAAATTAGAAGGGTCAAGACACAACTAGAACTTAAGCTAGTCACTGCCATAAAAGACAAGAAGAAAAGTTTCTATAAATATATCAGCAGCAAAAGGAGTGCTAAAGAGAATCTTCATCCTTTTATGGATGTAGGGGGAAGCACAGTGACTAAGGATGAGGAAAAGGCTGGGGTAATGCCATCTTTGCCTCTGTCTTCAATAGGAAAACCTTCTGTTCTTGACTCCCTGAGCTGTAAGACAAGGACATGGGATAGAATGAAGTCCCCTTAGTCCAAGGGGAAATGATATGTGACTTGCTGCTCCATCTTGACTCACACAGGTCCATGGGGCTGGATGCTGAGGGAGCTGGTGGAAGTGCTCACTAACTACTCTCCATCATCAGCCAGCAGTCATGGCTCACCAGGGAGGTCCCACTGGACTGGAGGTTACCAAATGGGCCACCCATCTACAAGAAGGGCCAGAAGGAGTATCTGGGGAGCTACGTGCCTGTCAGCCTGACCTCAATGCAGGAAAAGGTTATGCAGCAGATCATCCTCGGTGCCACTGTGAGGCACAGACAGGACAATCAGGGGTTCACATGGCTTTATGAAGGGCAGGTCCTGCTTGACTAACCTGATCTTCTTCTATGGCAAGTTGACTTGCTTAGTAGCTGTGGGAAAGTCTGTGGATGTGGTTTACCTGACTTAAGGCCTTTGACACAGTTTCTTACAGCATCCTCCTGGAGAAACTGGCTGCCCATGGCTTGGATGGACCTCCTCTTCATTGTGGAAAACTGCCTAGATGACCAGGCCCAGAGAGTGGTGGGGAATGGAGTTAAATCCACTTTGCGACTGATCACCAGTGGTGTTCCCTGGGGCTGAATGTTGGGGCCTGTTCTGTTTAACATTTTTATCAATGATCTGGATAAGGGGTGAGTGCACCCTCAGTAAGTTTGTTGATCATACAAAGCTGGGTGGGTGTGTAGATCTGCTTGAGGGCAGGAAGACTATTCAGAATGACGTGGACAGGCTGGAGTGATGGGCTGAGGCGAAATGTCTGAAATTCAACAAGGCCAAGTGCCCAGTGCTGCACTTGAACCATACACTTGCAAACTACAGACCTGGGGCAGAGTGGCTGTAATGTGGCTTCTCAAGTAATGAATGACAGGACAAGAGGAAATGGGTTTAAGTTGCACCAGGAGAGATTTAGATTGGAGATTAGGAAGATTTTTTTTAACTGAGAGGATTATTAAGCATCAGAACAAACAGGCTGCCCAGGGAGGTGGTGGAGTCATAATCCCTGGAGATATTTAAAAGATGTGTAGATGAGGTGTTGAAGAATGTGTTTTAGTGGTGGGCTGGCAGTATTAGGTTAGTGGTTGGACTCAATGATCTTAAAGGTCTTTTAGAACTATTATGATTCTATGAATTTCACCATTTTTTTTGCATTTTCATAAACCCAGACTTGCTTGAGATTTTTTCCATTGCTTGGTGAATTGGTGAATTGTTTGTTTCATTTCATTATAGTTTGACAGGTTTAAATGTAAATTAAAAGAAACCAGACACTGATGAAAGATTTTTTCCTAGTGATGCCTCAAAAAGATGTAATTTTTACAGTGCTGCACAGATTGTCTATTTTCAATATTTGTAAAATTTTTCAAACTCTGAAATATTTAGTCAGTGTTGCACACAAAAATTTTAGAAAGATAATGTATTGATTAATGATTATGCTATATTTCTTATTTCTTATTACTGCAATTCCTTAAATTTAGTTTCATTGCTTCTGAACGATGCCTAGGCCTAGGATTTTTCAAAGATGGTCAAGAGAGGCTGAAGACTGTATGCATACCATTGAAATTCAATGTGAAATAGAGATGAAATCCTGAAGGTGTCTAACAGGAAGACGTTCAGGCATATATTTTATCTAAACAAAATTTTTAACAAAGAACTCCAGCACAGAGGCCCTGTGGTATAATTAGCTGGTGTAATTAGGAGTGCAGGCTGATCATGATCTTCATGCTCTTTCCAAGCACTGTACTTCAGTGGTCTGAGATACAGTCTTCATTGTAACGCTATCTCTAGACAAACCAAAGCACCAGAACTCTCAACTTTTTCATCGTACTCCATACTACTGTAAATACCGATGAAAATAGAGGAAAGGCTGAGAATACTGTAATGCTTCAACATGCTGAAATTTAAGTTTTTTTCCTACATGGATTTATTAACAATAAATAAAATGGGAAATTGTATTTCAAATATTATGCTTAGATTATACCAAAAAGTAGTTGAATTGTAGAAATCTGTGGTAAGATGTGGTGATAATATGCAAATACCCCATTTTAAACAACAAAAAACTCCGATCCTTTCGTAATACTGTTACCAGACAAAGTTTGACAGTAGTAGAGGTATGTTCATTAGGCTTATGTTGTTGTTCTTTGTCACTGTATTTTGCATCAGATCACAGTCCAGTCAAAGAGGTAAAAACTGGGGAAAGTTTTTAATGTTAAGATTCTGAGGATTTAAAGGAATGCACACAAGCAAAAGTATTTCCATAATGAAATACTCTAATCAGCTCAGTTAATTGAAAAAAAAACTCAAGGAAAAGAATTCATATTTTTATTTCAAGAATCAATTCATGCTGTGGTAAATGAAGGAAGTCCAAATTTATGGTTAATAATCTTTGGAATTCGGTCCATAGCCAGAATATTAACGTGCATAAGTATTTATTTCCTGTCCTAATCTTTCTGTAACTTATGTTTTGTTTGACTAAAAGTGCTCTTTAATATATTGCTCAGTGGGTAAATTCTTCCACATAGTTCCCTAAATTGAATGATTTGCTTACTGTTGTAGCCTGTTCCAGGCATGTGCAACTGCATTTCTAACTCTTAAATTTCTGTCTTATATATGGTTACAGATTAACAATTAATTATAGATACACAGATGATCGTAATTTTAGGAAACAAGTAGTTTATATAGCAGATGATGAAAAAAAAGCTTTTAAAATAAATCTGCTGTTTTAAATTCCCTCAGTTCTAAGGTGGTAATAATTTAAAATGCTTTTTCTTCTTTTAACTCGCAAGGCAGTATGAAAATGATAGTTTAATAGGAAAAGAAGTAATTAAACCTTCTGTAATTATAAGCAAACAAATTAGTATACCTTCAGCTCCTTTTTTATTATACCAACATCCTCACTTGCTATCGAAAGGTGTGTCAGACAGTGGTCATAACCCCTTTGCAAAGATGTCTCATCAGCACTGTCTTCCTGTGTCAGCTGGTGGGCTTTTCTATAGAGCAGTATATGTGAGATAATACCATATAGCAAAAGATCACAATTATTATCAGAAGGAAGCGAGAACTATGAGAACACATTAATAAATGGTATAAAAACTCAAGGATGCATGCTGGCTGTGCTGCTCTTGAAAAGCCCAATGCAGTTGCCATTAGCTTCAGACCTTAAAGATCATCCGTAGTAAACTGACCATTTTACTTAGTTCTTTAATCCATTCATTTGTTGAAGGAATTGTTTTATGTGACTCAGAAATTTTACTTTTGTGAAGAGATTGACAGAATTCTCAAATGCTGGCTCATTATATGGCAGATGATTACACTAGTCATCAGCTGATATTGGTCATACAAGTACAGCTTTATTCAAGTTAAGAAGGACAATTAAAGCAATTTTTAAGAAATCCCATTTCATTCATTTTAGGAGTGAAATAAAAATAATAAACTATAATAATCCACTGTAGAGATTCCCTGATTTTTATCACAGGGTTTCTCTGAGTGTGTATTTGGAGTTCAAGCCAAAACTATCTCTGCTTTTCTCTTAGGGCACTGAATTTCTGCATTGTATAGAGAAGGCAAATCACAAATCTTCCTGCTGCAAAGGGAGCTATTTCCCAGAAGTTCTTACCTGGGGTCTTGTCTGTAGGGTGAAAAGATGTATTTCTTTTTTCTTTAGATTTTTAACTCACTGAAAGGAAAGAAGCTTCTTCACATCTCAGATTTCTTTGCTATTGCAATAGATTATGTTTTTCTGGAAGCTTTGAGGAGATTGTTCATAGGAAGAGGATAGGCCCACAGGTAGTGTCTTCGAAAATGTGTATTCCACAGCCTTATGGTCTTGCGATTAGAAGTAGATGGAGAAAAAAAAGAAGTTGTTAATATATCTTGTTACATCAGATGAGTTACACATGGGAGATTTATTACTGTGGTTATTTACTTTTTAGATTTACAGAACATCTCTCTCTGTTGTATCCATGTGTTAAATATCATCCATAATAGTCACAATGACATAAGAGTTGCTGTAGCTCAGAACCTTGCTTAAAAATCTGTTCTTTTCTAAACCAAAGTCTTCCTATAAAAATTCACTTTTACATTTCACGGAAGTATCTATGTAAAATCTGGTATATTTTACTTCTGTCTTTTTCATGCAATTTAAATGAAAAAGTTAGCAATTGATAAGTGGACTGTCAGGTTTTGCATTCCAGACTTGCTGCAAAGTTTGTAAACACCACATATATAGAAAACAGATATAAATACAATTCAAGAATTAAGGGATTTCCAAAATGGACTCCTTCCAGCACTCAATGCATGGACACTTAAATAGAAGTTTTAAAAGAAGGTTTCAAAGCTTTGTGCTTCTGAAAAACTTGGACACAGATGAAAATTGTGTGTTAATTATAAAACTATTTGCTAAGAAATAGCCATCTAGGATAGTAAGAATGCTCTCAAATTTTCAGCCCTGTGTAAAGTCTTGTATTGTAGACATTATGATGAGTGTGTTTCATTTATATACTAAGTGATGTGACTAACGTTTGTCATATGGTCTTTGCTTTTTCATTTTTTCTGCAGGGGGGGAAGCACGTATGGTTGAATGTTTTGTTTCAGGAGGGCTGTGTTTTTCTTTTCCTGTTTAAATACTCTTGTTGCTATGTTTTTGTTAAGGGAAGACAAAATCAAAGTAGTATGTTCCACAGTTGAAGCGGAAGGTAACCAAGAGAGTGATGTGCCTTATTTCCTGTAGGAACATCAGGAAATGTTCCTTGTACAACCACTGGCTATATTCTTTTTTCTTTTATATTAATTATTTAGACCATTACTTGCAGAGAGGTGCACAGAGCCTAAGGAGCAGAAGTGTCCATGATGACCACTATACTGAAGTTTGACAATCTGTGTGTTTCTTTGAAACCATATTAAAATTATGTAGAGAAGGTGAACAGGCATGATGTTTCCAGTTTATTTTGCTGTGTTCTGCACTAGTTAGAGTTATTAGGCACTGAAGGCTTCCTGCTGGGGATGTTTACAGTTACGTAGCACTGTTACAGGAATATGGGCCTTAATAAGTATTCCAGCTGAACAGAACTGGATTTAATGAATTACTCCTCTCATTTTGATTGTCTTTCATGGAAATTAAGCCTTTGAATTGTATCTTTCCTGAACTTACTTTCTTTGCAAAGAATGTAAGTTGATTATACATATATATATACATACATATATAAATATAAAAGTGCTTTGTTGCAGATCTGTAGTACCATTCGTTTTTCACTTTTAGCTTCCACAGCTACAGTATGCAGAAAAAGTTGTTTAAAATATGTTGTGGAAACTCAGTGTTTTGTCTGTGAAGTGCATCTATACTCGTGGATAATTGTGCCTCAGTACAGAGGCATAATTGTTCTCTCCAAATTGAGAAGCTGATGTTTTTTTCACTTGTGTTGGCAACAATCTTAAGAAAAAAACCAACCCACCAACCAACCCACAGGCCCCTCCCCCGCCTTCCCCCCCCAAAAGGTGGGGGAAGAGAAAAAAGCCTGAAGTAAACAAAGTGTGTGGATATATCTATATATCCATCTATTACTTACTGAACACTTATAGGGGCCCATTCAGAACAGAAACAAGGATTCTTTTTTTCAAAGAAGTTGGTATTTTCGTTTTAAGATGTAACATGGATATTTTAGAAGACTTAACCCAGAACTCTACATTTCTGCAAACTGCAAACATAATTGACTAGTGCATGAAAGGAGATTGAAGAACTAGTTCTCTGCTATTAGATCAGTAGCATTTGGTATGGTCCTGTGTAGCACATTAAGGAGACAGAGAGATTGTCCTTGACTTTGTTTCAGCCCGAAATTAGCTATCAGCCTCTTACCTTTGAGGTCTCTGACCTAATGCCTCTTTGAAAAGAGTATTCTTCCAACATGAAAAGAATGCTTAAGTTCTTCAGAGCTTTATTTTCGTAGAGCTCAGAAGAAAATTGAACCTTCAAGGTTCCTACAGTCTGACTGTTTTCCGGTGGGGATAAAAAAAGTCAGGATCATGCGAATAGTTGCAAATTAAATGAATACACTCTATCAAGGATTAATCTTTCTCCAAATTACTGCATTAAAGTCTGTGGAAAAGCAGTTCTTTCTGCATCTCAAGTATCTAATTTACCAGCACTGTTATGAGCTTTTGAGACTCAGTTCTGATCTATTTAGCATACAGTCCTATGAATAAGCAAAAAGAGTAAAATGTTGGTTCTGGATTTTGCCTTGCATAGATTTTGACTGAAAAGTTCATGTTTGAGGAGTATATTCCAGTAAGAGTGTCTGTCCTTTCTAAAAATGAATGGCAATATACCCAATTATCAAAATAGCTTGATCCTGAAGTTGTAACCCAGTAAAAACCCAGCCAGATACTTGGAATCATGTAAGAGAACTTAAAAACATATTATAAAATTACTGTAGCCATCTAAACCATGTTCTAAAGAAGCATTACTGTTCTGCCCATGTGTGCTGGAGTGCTGCAAGCGATAGTATCCTGACAAAATCCAGCACTGACATTTTACTTTATTTTTTACTTAGAATAAAATAGTTAATCATACAGATAGTGTATTTTAAATGAGTAACATATTTCTCAAAACTATGTGGCTTAATTGATTTTTTTTTTCCCCTGAGGTTCATCATCATGAGAACTACAGGATTAAGACTAGATCATAAAGGTAGAATGTGTCGTTCATTAGGAAGGCCAACAACAAGAGGGACAGAGAACTTTTAGAGAGAGTCCAGAACAGGGCCACCAAGATTATCGGGGAACTGCAACATCTTTCTTATGAGGAAAGGCTGCGGGACCTGGGGCCGTTCAACCTGGAAAAAAGGAGACTGAGGGGGGACCTCGTTAATACTTACAAGTATTTAAAAAGTGTATGTCAAGAGGTTGGGGCAATGCTGGTAGTGTGACAGGAAAAGGGGTAATGGACAAAAGCTGGAACACAAAAAGTTCCACTTAAACTTAAGGAAAAACTTTTTTACTGTAACAGTGAGGGAGCCCTGGCACAGGCTGCCCAGGGAGGGTGTGGAGTCTCCTTCTCTAGAAATTTTCAAAACCTGCCTGGATGTGTTCCTGTGTGACCTGATCTAGGCGGGCCCGTTTTAGCAAAGGGATTGGACTAAGTGATCTCTAGAGGTCCATTCCAACCCCTACTATACTGTGATTCTGGGATTCTGTGAACAAACCTGCCATCTACCATGGAAACAGCATCACAGAACCAAAACCCAAAACCACAACACTGAATACTCTCTCAGTTATGCATCATTAGAGTAATATGCTGACTGGTAGGGCTTCCTCATATGAGATGATGCATTTGTAAATCTATACAGTCTGACAGCCTGACCTCTATGTAGGGTGGCTTTAGCCAGTGAGAAGTTACTGTGCTTAATAACAAATGTAGTATTTCAGGTTATATAACAGAAGCTATTATACCAAGATGCTAACGTTTCATCTATTAGCTTTTGCTCTGCCTCCTTTGTACTATTTAATTCATTGGAAAGCTTACTCAAACTGATTGATGAGGAAGTTTTTATATATTACGTAGAGATAAAGGAATTCTAAAAAAAGTGCTTAATTATTATTATTTGTTGGATTTAAGTAACTGGCTAGACAAGAAATCTGCTGTGGACTTCTGAAACCTTAGTAATTGTTGCCCAGAAATTTGTCTTTCTGACATGTCCCAAGTCCCTTTTAAATTGCTAGAAAATTCATTGTTATTTTTTACTTAGAATGTGTTAATTTTATTTACCATGGTAGTGGATCTGATAACAGTCAATATATTTGACTTTATATCAGCTTCTGTGAGTATGAAAACTGCTAGCAAAGCACTTTGGAGTGATAGTCCTGTATACGTACTCTGAGGCACAGTGAAAAGTCAGCTTTTAGCAAAATCTGATTTAGGTTTTTCATAAAATGATCAATAAATAAAATTTGCCATCTCAGGATAAACATTCCAAACCGATGACAAAATATTAATCTTTTCAAAGTCATGTTTTTCAGAGTAATCAATGACTAGGCATGTAATACTTTTCTGAGAGCAAGACTTGGTTCATGGAAATAAGGCAAAAGCAGGTCAGTGTAGGTCCTCCTTCCTATGAAAGTTGTTGCAATTCTGCACTCGCTCCAACTAGAGGCAAACAGTAAAGCCAGGGATGTTTTCCTGTGGTTGAAAATTAATCCATTGGCATTCAGAGGGATTGCAAAGCACATACATAGTCTAAACACAGGAGCTGGGAGGATTATGTCTATTTGGCTTGTCTCTAGTGCCTTGGAGTCTCAGAAACTAGACACATCAGATCTTTGTGCAGATTTTCACAGCACTGTAAATTATGAGACCAAATAGCCTGAAGGAACCGCTGGTAGTTTTCTTCTGATGATCACGGGAGCTTCCACATGAACATTGCACCCACTGGTCCAGTACTGTCAGCCAATCTCATTCAGACTTCATTATTTTATCTGAATTGTACAAATTCTACTGTCTGATCTAATCAAGTTTTAAATAGCCCATAGCTCAGAAATCTGGCTATCTATGAATTAACAGGAGCACTTATCTGCAAAACAGCACTATGCACTTACTTTCTGCTGGGTACAAAGGGAGTTTTGGACTTTAAGAAGCCTCCATCTGCCTGTTGTATACTATGTTGTGTGATCCAGTGGAAAACCAATGGTATGGTTGGTTGCTAAGAAGGAGGCTTTGGCATACAAGATGTGAACTTGGAGAGTTTGCTCTAGATCATGGAATTAATGGATAAAGGTGGTAAAAGTGCTTTTTAAAAAGTAAGAGCAGAACTTTGCCTCAGTTCATTTGTTATCTAAGACATGAACAAAATAGGGCAAATACAGTAAGCAAGCTGGCCCTTTCTCCCTTGCAGTAGGAGAAGCGGAAACATGCATTCAGTTCCAAGAAATGCTGAACACTTTGGGAAGAAGAGAGATTTGTTGTGTTTTCTCAGAAGATACCCTGATACGGTAGTCTAGGAGGACAGTGTAAGAATCTGATTATGTAGGAGCAGGACACTCATGGCTATTGACAACATTACTTGTTCTTTGGTTTGGGAAATTTACAGACCTTTGCATGTTGCTCAAATGAGGAATGTCAAGTAGCTATCAGGATGGATGCCAGGCTGACAGCATGGCACAGAGACTTGTGCAAGGTACATTCAGAAACTCTTCTGGTTTCACAGTATGCAATAGTCCAAAACTTTGCTGCTATGCTTTCATATGTAGAAGAAATTTGACAAAAGTGAGTACTGTGGCAGAAGATGACTGTGCAAATACAATATTGTTTCCCATTTGCTGAATGGGAGCATATTATGAAATCTTTTCAAACTCATGTCAGGTTTTGGAAGAGAAAATAAAAATACAGAGTATTGTGGGTATTTACAGAGTGAGTTAGTCTTGCTTTTTTGAACATAATTAATCAGGCAGATAGGTATTTGTGTGAAGCCATGTTAGTCGCTGTGACTTGTTTACATATCAGCTTTGTGACAGATGGGGTATGTACTTCTGATTGACTGCTCAGTCCAATTTACCTACTAATTTGATCCTTTTCCTTCCCTAGTTCCTGAACAAAGGCCTATGACCAAGGCTCCTGTCTGTCTGAAAATGCACAGTCCAGTGCTAGATAATGTCACATGACCAGGAAAATGATATTGGCCATGAAATCCTCCATGCATTTGCCTTTCAGAGCATGCTGATGTATTGAAATGCTTGGGGTTTGCTCAGTGAAGAGCAGCTCTATCTTCACTGCAGATTTGGCTTCAGATTGTCCCACCTTTTCTGTGCATGGACACATTTTTAAAAAATTATTTGTCTGTCAGGCTTACTTATTTGAGTGTTACATGGTTGCCTATTTCTGACCATTTACTTTGGTCCAGAAGGACTCAGTAGTGTTGGAGCCTCCACCCTCCTTTGTTCTATAGGTGAACTCTGGTTTTTCAAAATAGACAGGAAATTGTGCTTTTTCCTTTGATACATTTCTTTGGATGACGAGAAAGAAGTATATTTGCTGTCTAAAAGTACAGCCGAAAAACAATATCTGGATGTCACCCATCCCTTTGGAAAATGAGACAAGCCTTCTGGTGTTTCCAGAGGGGATAATGTGTCTATGAGCTCCTTGTAGCTCTTCAGATCTGGAAGTTTCCACCTTCATGTATGACAGACCTGCGTGCTAAAGCCTTGCAACGTTGTCCTTAACACTAAATGCAGGCATCTCTAGGAAGCTTTCCTGTTGCAGTAGATGCTATATTTCTCTATTATATATGACCAGGATGCCTATCCATTCAGGATTTGGAAGGAAAGTGTGCAGTATTTGCCATGTTATGACACTTCTTTGAAATTTGATTTCTGTTCAGTCCTTTAGTCTTGGATGTTGAGTTTCTTTACACAGAGAGCAAAATGTGGTGTGTGCTTATTGTGCCTTGTAGATAATGCCAGACACTAGAAAGGAGAAAGAAAAGTTCCCTGATACCAAAGAAGTTTTTATGTCATGCTAACATTGGAAATCATGTTGTTCAGCTCATCTATCTTACTATAAAGTGAGCTCAGTTTTCTATGATGACTATTGTATTTCAAATTATGTTGCTTTTGAGTTAGTCATTGAGAAGGCTTACAGAATCTCTGATAATGATTCAAATTTTTCCTTAGCTCTTATGTGGTAGAGTTAATCCCGTTATTCCAGACATAGAACAGAATTTTCAGAAAAACAAATTAAAGGAAAGTATCAGCTGTGTAGTGAGCAGTATCACGTGCTGGTCATCAAAGAATTATCCTTGTGGTAAAAATAATGGTGGCAAAATTAGGGCTGAGACTGGTTTGTGGATTTCTGTATTTCTTCTGCACTTTTGTTTCTTGTAGTTTTGATGAAGTAGCATATTAAAAGAAAGGAAATTCCATTAAAATAATGTTAAAAATAGGATTAAAATGTAACATCCAACAAATAAAGGCCTAATTGTAAACTTTAGATCTTTTTATTTGTTACACCTGCAGTAGTTTTCTTTAACTGACCACATGTCAGATTAACATCTTGTTACCTAAATATTTGCACTGTGTTTGGTCAGTAAACATCCAATATATTTAGGATGCTTTTCATATAGGTGGGTTTTCGTTACCCTTCTCAAGCCAAATGAGTCCCAGTTCTGCTCTTTCATTCAGATTTAAGGGAAGAAGTGAAGATGTGTCTCCTCTGCAACACTCTTGGCAGCATCTTTGGGATGAGAAAATATGCAGGACTGGAAAAGTGTTTGGAGTGCAGGCAGTAAGACTGCAATGCTTGCTCAGTTTGGAGGATGTGAGTTTGAAGTAACAGGAACATGGTATCAAAACACAACAAACCAAATTGTAGTCAGAAAACAGGATGATACACTTCCTGGAAGCTTGTAGTTTACTGCTCAAGTTGATTTAATGGTGATAAGTCAGTTTGTGTGTTTTTTGAGCTTTTTCTTTTTAACGAGAACAACAAATTCAGCAGTACATACTACTGCATCACTATTTAGTTGCTAGAATTTATTTTCTGACAAACACAAGTGTTTGGTTTACAGTATATTTTAATTTTCTAGTTAGTTGCAGAAAACTTTAAGTCAAGACTGGC
Source organism: Colius striatus (assembly GCF_028858725.1). Taxonomy (NCBI): domain Eukaryota; kingdom Metazoa; phylum Chordata; class Aves; order Coliiformes; family Coliidae; genus Colius; species Colius striatus. Next base: position 61,989,912 of record NC_084762.1, read on the forward strand.
CTTTAGTTCCATAATCCAGTAAAATAGATTTTAAGGATGTGGGCTGCTGTTGCTCTGTAATTGGCTGTACTATTTTGGGACGGAAGGTGAAGGTCAAATCTCTTGGGAATGATGGTTTTGTTTATCTACAGAGATAGCATCCATTCTGTAAATCATTGTGCTGCAGTCCTCACAGTAGAAGAGGCTAGAAAAATATTTTTAAATGAAACTCCATCTCTCCTGGAAAAAAAAAAAAAAAGGCAGCCTGTGGAAAGTTTCTAACTGTGGATTTGGCAACTTCCCCCTGTACTTATCCCAGTTTCTTTCACTGGAAAAAAATCAAAGTCTAGCAATTAGTAAATTTTTAACATGCAGTCTGGAGAAAGTAAGATCAAGTCTGAAAGACTCAGCAATTTGTTTTTCTTTCTGCTTCCTTCTGATAGGATTTCAACCTGTTGGTGTAGTGTCTGCTTCATTTGTGTGTGTGAAGTATTAATTCTGGGCTTGTGCTTCTTAATGTAATGTGAACTTGTCTTCCTCCAAATTTTCTTTTTTTCCCTTAGTTTTTGGTATAATTATGAATACTGCACATCTGGAATGATGTTAGTAGATCTCGCCCTGGTCTCGCTACCTTACTTGCCTCCCTGCTGCTGTTCCTTCTTACAGGCAGGATCTAATGGAAGGAGGAAGATGGAAGGGGTTTCTACCAGGATCATGTATAGACCTGAAGGCTGTCAGGCTTGATCTTGGTGTCAGCTTTTCTCCTAAAGCCACTCCTTAGCCGTGCTATTATTCCTGAAGCTTTTACCTGCATTTTCAAGATATGTCTACCAGTACATTCATGCAGTGCCGTGGCTTGAATAGATTGGTCATCTGTGAGTCAGGTGTTCCCTGTTCCTTAAAAGGGGAAAATCAGGCATTGTACTGGAGGATCAGCACCTTGTAGTCAAGAAATGAATCTATGGTCACAATTGCTTTTATTGCCCAGAGGATGGGCCTGTGCATATCTCATTGTCTGCAAGTTCAATGCTTTCAGTTTGCCCAGGTATAGCAAACTATAGTAGTCTATAGGAAACATGTGGAGGCGTCATTTCCTCACCCAGAGGAAGGACTTCAGGACCAAAACTTTTGAAGATGCTGGAAAACAATACTTGATATTTATTTATGGGTTTTTGATTTCCTCATCTCACTAACATCATTGTTCCCTTGTATTGTTCTTAGAAGTCTGGTATCTGGGGTTTTGCATGGTTTAGACATTTAGGGTTTTTTTTTTTTTTCAGAGAGTAAGAATGGAAAGTACTTTCCTCACAGCAAATTCATGAATGAAATAAAAATAATAATAGTAAAAAATGTTCTGTATCCTTGTGTAACCTTATGTGGAAAGACTCAGTGAGACTTTAGTTTGTGTAGTCAATGTGGGTGTCTTGGTAAGCAGCAGTATGTCCTGGTACGAGTGGTATTCAGTGCTGTTGAACTTCGGTAGAGTATTAACAGATGGCAGTTGCCACCAACATGCTCTGTTTGTACTTGTCTGCAGCTATAGCGCAGGTGGTTTGATGAGAAGGGTGATGCTGTGATAGCAGGGAAATTCTCCTTTTTTAGTTTAAGTAGTCGCCTTAGAAATTTGTTCCTATGGACTGTATGGGAGTGGCAATGTTTCTGGTACTGTTTTTCACAGGTATAGTTTCTAAAAAAAAAAAAAAAAAATGATCCCCAATCCTCTCTGCTTCAGCTGGAGGATGAGAAAGCTTTTGATTATGACCTAAAAAACCCCAAGGCTTTTATTTCAAGAAAAGTAATAATCAGTTCTGTTATTAAGGTCCTGGCATTCAAACCAAAAAATCAGTAAGAAAGAAATGAAAATTGTGCTGTGATCAGGTTTTGTCTTCAGTTCGCTTATAAAAATTAATCAAAGGAGCAAGGACAGCCATGCAGTCTTTGTGTTCCTGAAGAACACATGCTTCACAGAAGGTTCAGTAAAATTGTGCAATTATGCTGGGAACTCACCAAAGCCAAAGACAGGGCACAGACCTACAAAAAAAGAGCCCGTGTTTGAATAGGGAAAGGAGAATAGAAACAACCAGTGGGAGAAGGAAGCTTTGTAAGTGTGTTTGGGGGGGTTATTTCTCCCCAGCATGCAGGTAGAATCCAGATCCGTATTTCTTGGATTTATGAATTTATTTGACAGTAAGGCAATCCAGCTAATGAGAAGAAATTCAAATGGCATGACTTTACTTGTGCAGCTCTATTCTGGATGTGACTATGATCCATTTATTTTTCTCAAGTCATTCCCCTTGTGATCATTGTATCCAGTAAGAAATGACACCTATTTGATGGATGTAAACTGAGATTAGCATGTAAATATCCTGTGATATAATTAGTGTTCAACAGATGTTTAGATGGTAGTATTAAAAATAAAGTTGGAGTGCTAAAATGTTTTTATCATATACCCTTCCTGATAGTTATCAAGCCAATAAAGAAATAAAAGATGAACTATATTTTGCATTTGCACAGTTGAAGCATCTCATGAATCAAATATAAGGCAGAAAAAAAAATTATTGATGTTTACATTTCCATAGAAATTGGCTCAAAATCATATAGGGAGATGAAAATTTGCAACACCAATTCATGGTAGGCAATAGGGGCATGTAAATTTGCTTTTATGAAGCTGTGTATAAAATAAAAGAATGTTAATTTTATTATGTTTATATTCTTATTTGAATGGAGTTAAGAGAAATAATATTGGCATCTATTCTTCAGAAGCCAGTAGTTTCCTCAATTGCTGATTTTTTTCTTTAAGTTCTGATTTGAAGTAAAAAATAAGTTTTTCTACCCAGGTTGCAAGACCTGCACAGCTGTAATTGTCCTTTTATCTATGGATAATAAAAGCTTTCATTTTTCCCCTTAATGCTTAAAAATATTTGTTAGGAAATCAGAGTTTAAAGTCTCAAATCATGTCAGTATACATGTGCCACCGCAGTGTTTATTAAATACTTTGAATTTAAGAAAAGTATTTGAATGAAAATACTTCTGTCTTTTCAAGGTGATTTAAACTTGCCTGTCGGAATATCTTCAATGGAGAATCAGTCCTGGTTGTAGTTTAATCCTTTAACACTGCAGTAAGATCCTGCTGAATGAAGTCCTGTTCTTTTATTGAATGTCACTGATTCCTGTGGGATCCTGAATCAGAAGTGCTGGGGCCCTGGCTGTGCAAGCCTGAGAGCTGTGCCTGTGCCAGTACCCAGAAGTTGTAAACATCAGTTTACTGCTGTAGCCAGATTGATTTGTCAGAATAGGCTAGTTTATTTAGTTTGTTCAACCTCGATTTGCACTTGCTCTTGATTTCCCAGGAAAAATAATTTAAAATTTAGGCAAAATATTCCAGAAAGAGAAATAGAGTTTGTCGCTTTCTTGTAATAAAGTTGTGTATTTCTCCTTTGAAATGATGATTATTTTTTTTTCCCCAGACCATCATGCTTTAAGTAGTTTACCATGGTGTTGGTCAGACTTGCTGGAAAGAATTGCTTTGGCCATCCTTGCTTAGTAAATATGAATTAATTCAGTCTTGTGTGCTGCCCTAGGAAGATCTCATTAACTGTCTGACAAGTAGATGGCTTTACTGTTCAGAAACCTTTTAACTTGGTTTCATTTCTGACATCTGACAAACACAGTATAAGATGCAGGAGCTATATAAGCTGCTTATGGTAACAGTTGATGCAGCTTGGGTTTTGTAAGCTGGCTATTTCCTGGTTTGAAATGGTGGAGGACATTCATGTCCCAGTCTTACATTTAATTTAAAATTGTAAAGTGTGAAAACTAGGAGTGATAGTAGGAGCTCTAAGTTTAAACAAACATTAACGATTTAAAGTTTTGTTCTGCAAGTGCAATAGGACTGTATTTGTCTGAAGATGACATTTTGTACTGCTTGGCAGTATAGAATAGGTAAAGTAAGAATAGGTAAAATTCCTTCTGTGAATTGTTGTACATATAAGTAAGCATATGTATTTCTGTGTTTTCTTAAATGTCCACCAGTATCACTAATAGTATCTTCAAAAGTAGTCTGCTACTAAATTTATTGCTGGATAGAGAATAACATAACAGCTGAAACTGCTTTCTGACCTATTTACAGAGAGATCCTGCTTTCTGGGTTTGAATTCTTTTGTGAAGAAGATGCAGTTTTTCCAAGGAAATTTTGAGAACTTCGCAGTCTTACAAAAGTGGAGGAAAAAAAAAAAAGAAATTTAAAACTACAAACTCATGTAGTTTTACCAGGGCAGGCATACAGGACTTGTGCTTTGTTTGTCTTCCCAAATTCAAGTATGCCCTTAAGCATTTGCATAAAAAATTAAAAGTTCTACATGTCTGCATAGAATGAAAATTGCTGTTAAGGCAATCTACTGACAGCATTATTCCCTGATACAAAGTGTGGGATATAAAATCTTCAATTAAATTCACAGAGGTGTTTCAGTCACTTTGTATCATTGAAGTCCACTTTGATGACCATTCTGGCTGGATTCACTGGACCAGAACCAGTTGTATTTGAATTGTTTGTAGTTAATGTTACATATCCAAGGCCAGTGGAAAGATTGCAGGTTCATATTCTCTTAGAGTTGACAGAATCTGGTTTATTGGATGTGAAATTGTAAGGGATTTCCACCCCCCCCCATTATTTGCAGAACATGAAAGCCTGTGAGTACAGCTAAGATACTTAAACATCTGAAAATTGCTCCAGGGAAATAATTTCAAACGAATCTGGAAATGCAAATGTTAGTATTCTTAAATAGTAACATCATTATAGGCCTATGTTGTAATTCATAGGAAAAGGTAAGTTTGCTTAGGAAAACTGTAGAACTTCAGATTCACTTTAATTTTTGTTGTATTTCTTGGGAGCTTGGGAGCTATGCTTTTATGTTTACCTTCGGTTTTATTGACAGTAGTAAAGCCTTGCTTTTGGTCTGGGATTATTTCTGATGTTTTCAAGGCCTTTCTATGACTTACAGTTTGTATTTATTAAATAATTATGCAGTACCATCTGTATTGCTAACCTAGTGGATGACATGAGTTCAGAAGCAAGGAGCATCTTAATCCCCTGTGAAATAAATAATATAAACTAATACAGTTTTCTTAAAATCTTATTTTGCCTTGCAGATACAAGTTGTTTCACAGTGCATTTAAATAGCAGCATCATCATTGTATAAGCCTGGATGTCTTCCGATTATGCAAATTCTTAGTTTTGTGTATTTGTAGAAGCCAGAGCACATACTGTCAGTGTGCTTTTCAAGATAAATGTACTTTTTATTAGGAAATGTGGCACAAGTGTTGCATGAAATGAAGCATTGTTGCATAATGATCCTATTAAATTTTTTACCATTTGATTATCTCAGGACCTATCTAAATGGCAAGAGATGGGAATTAGGGATATGTATCTCTAATTAGGGATATGTTTCCTTATGTAGGGAAGTGTTATCATTTCTGCTGATTGAAAAAAAAAAGAGATGTTTCTGCCTTTTCCTATGATCAAGAAGGCACTTTTTGGGATGACTTTACTCACTACAGCTACCCTGTAGGTTTAGTGAAGAACTTAAATTGGGATAGAAAACTGCTGTTTCATACTCTTCGCTGTTTTGTGTTTTTCTTGGCACAAGCGGGCAAATACAAAGGGCAGCCAGAATTGGCACTGGATGGTGTTTGAGAAATACACTTTATTTATAGAGCTCTGGCAATAAAAACTGTAGAACTGTCAAACATTCTAATGCCTAATAAGCATAAAACCACATTAAACATGAAATAAACTGAAAATTAAAGACTGTGGAGTTGAATATCAGGAGAAGAAGTGTTATATGTTGAAAACTGAGCATATAAAAGGGGTTTGGTGGGCGTCCATTACAATCACCTGTCAGTAATTTCAAGTTTTCTCAGCTTATTTTTCTTTAATTAGCTGCCTCAATCATTTAGGACTTAAAAATTCACTTTCATTGGTGCTGAGTCAGCTTTTCTCTCTTATTCAAAGGCAGTAGGAATTAAGCTTTACATTTTATTTCTGAAAATGGAGATGTGATATGTTACTTTAGTTTTCTTATAATTGGTGATAAAGATTATGGCTCCCAATTCTGGTGGATATTTTTGAGTCAGAAAAGTCTCAAACTTGTTTTGAAAAATGCTAATGAACTTCAGAAATATAAAGAAGGGGGATTATCAGAGAATGACTTTCATGTCATGTTTTTTAGATTTCTAAGTATAATTTCTCAAATTGAATCAGAAAGTCTCAAACATTTTTTCAAAGGGATCATTTATGAAAAATGTATTTCTCATCTTGACTATTTTACACTCTCTGAAATTGATGAGTTTTTAAAGTTAATAAAATTTGTTGTGTAGAATGAAAAAGTTGTCTCAAAAATATTTTGGAAATATTAAATGTTTCCATATTGCTGTTCTTAAAAAAATAGAAAATTAATAATTTTGAGAATAAAAATTAAGTAAAAATTCAAGATTTAAAAAGTGATTAGAATAAGCATAAGAGAATCAGAAAATACAGTATAAATATAAAAGTTTAAAACATATGAATTGTTTTCTAATTAGGATTGCAATTTAATGGGAACATACCGTTATTTCCAGATGTACAGTTACTCCTAGATTTGCTAGTTTGTTGTTTTGATATGCTGGTAGTGGACACAGCTGAATTCACCGAGATTTCCCAGTGAGAGCCTGGTCTTCCATAAAGTCAGGAAACTACTGACTTTAATGAGAGGTAAACTTTTGCAGATGTCATTTCTTTTCCATTTCCACTTGAATGGTATAACCAGTTGTATGATTAGAAGTGTATTATTCACTCTGTAGCATGCACCAACAGTGCCATAGATGTGTTACCAAAGGGAATTCCACATACATGTGAACTTCTTTCAATCCAGAGTGTCTTTTTCTTCATCAGAAAATCTTATACTTCTTCCTAAGTACAAGATTATTCTTGTACTTCTTCACAAGCAGGCGGGAAAAGTTTTATTTATTGATATGGTGGGTTTATCTGTTGAAGTCCCAAAGGTCTATTCAGAAATTCACATGAGACAGTCAAATCCCTCTTTTCCTCTTACCCTTCCAAAAACAATCTGTTGGTGATGCTGAGACTGCAATCTAACTTCTCTGCATTTTTAAATGGGTTAAAGGCTCGATTAGAGAATAAAATATTAGACAGACTGTGATCTGCTCAGTTTGCAGATGGACAATCATTCCTTAAACCACTGTTTGGCTTTTCGCTAAAGCTCTAGTTAAGCTGTATTGTAATGAAAAAATTTAGATGATCTTCCAGCAGGTTTCTGCACATGGCATCATTCTGCAGCAGCATCTGTGAGCCAGCCTGACATTCAGCCTCTGATTTGGTAATTAACTGCAAGTGTGCATGCAACTCCATTGTTATTCATCAACCAATACTATATTGACCAGCAAAAGCATAGCTAGTCTTCAGAAAACTAGTTTCCCAAAATGAAGATATTAGATATGGGTGACAGAATTCTTGACATGTGGGAAGAAAAAGGAAGAGATATTTTCTGATTTTGGCCAGGAAAATGTTACACTAAATCTTTTTGAGAATGGCTTCAGTACAGGGAAGAGGGTGGAGATATCTGACTTCCTGCCTGGATGAGAGGAGCTGGACTTCAGCTATAAATCTCTTGCTTTCACCTGCTATGGAGCTGAAAGGAAGTCAGGGTTCAAAAGCGAAAGCATGGTTGTAGTTCAGGTGATTTTAGAGGTGTTGGAGATCAGTTTAAAGGGCACTTCATCAAAGGAGGAGACTGAGGTAGGAGTCTTGATGGACATGAAAGAATGAAGATATGCAGTAAAAAGTGGAGAAATAGTGTCAGTGTGCAGGGAAATGTAGAAGAGGCGATTGAAACTCGGGAAAGGTTTTATTGCTGTTTTCTTGGAAAAAGGTTTTCTGATATGACAGAGAAAAATTATCAGAAAATAAAAAAATATACACCATGGAGAAAGAGTTAAGACTATCTCAAAATATATCAGCATATTCATCGTGTTTGAGAAGGTTATGAAGTTCTGTGTTTCTTCAATATCATTTTTGTGTGTGTGTTTACTTTGGAGTTCATGTAAACTTTAAGGAAAAAAGCCAGGGATGCTCTTTCATCTGACTGATGATGTTTTGAATGAATGGAAAAGGGAATAATTTGGTCAGTTGAGAGAGAAAGTTAGCATTGGAATGTTAAACATTGTGGTCCATCTATTCCGCTGTCCTAGGCAGCAGAATCTGGAGCCAGCTTGAAAGTGGCTCTAGGTACAGTAGGAAGGAGGAATATATCTGACCTTGGCTGATGCTCTCTCTGCCACTTGTGATTCATCCAGTTCTGCAGGCAAGATGGGAGAAACAGGTGGTGCCTCAGCTGGTGAATTACTGGAGAGAGAAGAAGAGTCTTTTGTTCAGTAGCAGAAGCCAGCCTAAGCAGCTACTGCCACTGCTTTTGGCATAGGTTAATGGGAAGAGAAGGGTAAGCACACAGGGCTTACTACGGCTGCTGTTGCTACTGGAGTTTTCTCTATTGAATTTTTGTTTGTTTGTTTGTTTATTTTTTGGGGTTTTTTTGGGTTTTTTTTGGTTTTTTTTTTTTTAATTGTGGTATCATTGAGCAAAAGTGCTTCAACAAAACTGACATGGTGCTCTTCTGGGACCTGGAGTCAGACATGCATTGGTTATGGTGCACGGTACCTCAGACTGCTGACCAAATTACTACTACCTTGATGTCTCCACACTGAATTAGCCAGATTTAAGGGTAGAAACAATCTTTTAAAAAGTCTAGGGGGGAAAAACCTGAAAATTAAAGTATTTTTTATCAAATGAAAAAGATTATTGTCTAGGCTCCCAAAAGCAGAGTGATTGCTCTCAGAAAAATAGTTACATACATTTTGTGATCCAGGTACTCTGCTTAATTTTGAGGACTTAATTTCTTAGCTTTTGAGAAAGTGAAAAAATTTTGTGCCCTGTGGATCTTCTGCAGGCAGACTTCTTTGTCTTCCCTGATTTTATTCCAGATGTCAGAGAAGTCATTTGTGCAGTTGACAGCTTCTTGTGTTGTCTGTAGTGGGAGTGCTTTATTGGTTTACTTTTTTTACACCCACCCCTCCCTGTAACAACACACAGAGGAACTATGGAGAGAAAAAACACCAATAAGCAAGTGAACAATGCTACTTTTATTTTGATAAGACCAGAGGTAAAATTCCCATAATAGGAACTCAGTGTACATTCTCTGTGAAACACGCTGCCTTGCAAAATGGCAGCAGATCAACAGACAGGCAAACACATTAGTGTTTATTTGGCATAATGAGCAGATTGTTTTTTAATGAATTTAATTTGGTTTTTTGATCTTTGTGTTTGATTTTTAAGTGCTGATATTTCTTGTATATTACAGTAGTGTCAGGCAAAGGGTAAAAGAGTTAGAGACTAGTACAGAAATTATGAAAATATTTTGCAGGTAATAAATACACAATCATGAAAATTTATGTTGTTAATTGATATTATTAATATGGGATCTTCTTCAAAGGTTTTGTATAATTCTTTGCCACATTTCTTGAAGGTGGAGGTGAATTACTGTCCTCCTTACCAGCATGACAGAAAGACTTGGAGTCATAGCCAGAAATAGGGTTTTTTTGTCCCCAGTAGGACCTGAATGGAGTTAGGGAACCTTAGCCCTAAACTGTTATCTTGCATATTTCATGTGTAGCTGCATTCCTATTGCAAAAGGCTTAGTTGGTACTGTATGTTTCGGTCTGTGTGTTGGTCAGACTTCTAAAGATCATCAAAGTTCTAAAGACTGTCAGACTTCCGAAGAAATGCATCTTTATGTTTAGAATTTTCTTAGCGTTTTTGTGTATGTGATGCATCTCGTCTCCTTTTCCAAAGCAGCTGTAAACTCATCATTTAGATTTATATGTTATCCGGGTTTCCAGAAGGATGTGTTATGAAGTTTAGGTCTGTAACTTTGAATTTAAAACTTAGCAGAGGTAGGGGTTGTAAGCAAGCTGAGTGACACAAGGATATTCTTTGAATGACAAGGTTTTCCATAGGCAGTTCTAAAAAATGGCACATAAAACTGATTTGGTCATTTTAAAAAATGTAAATAACAATCATCCTCCTTTTTATCTGTTGTCTTCAGCTGATCTTTTAAATTTAGACTGTTTTTTGTGTTATTCAGCCAATGCTCGCCTTTGAAATGTTTCATGAGAATCAATTATAACTCGGAGCTCTGGCTGGCAGACAGTGCAAGGGCAGTGGATCTCCATTTGCAGTGCTTCGAGAGTGAATCCCTTTACTATAGCAGTGCAGCTAGAATGCTGGTAGCACAAGATGAAAATTTGGAAAATTATGTTTAAACTGTATGGCTTTGCTGTTACTTGAGAAAACTAAGAATTTAAAATAAGGGAAACTCTGGAATCCAGTTGAAAAGCTTTGGGAAACTTGAGGATCATTGTCTAGGTGACAAAGGTCTGGAATCCTGGATTGCATCAAGATAAATTATTCTGTGTGCTTGATGTGCTAAGAAATATTTATACTATTGTAGACGAATCTTGAATTAACCTCAGCAAGATGTGCAATATATCCAGGAAACAAAAATGTGTCATAATTTACTGACATTTGTACATAATAAAAGAAATTCCATTAAGTGTGAGCTGATTTTTCACTTTAAGAGTTTTGGGTTTTTTTTGATGAGCATGGGAACCATGTATGCCAATTGATTGCTACAGTTGTTTGCTCAGTCCAGGAACAGGGGCAATTTAGCTATGTCCTTGCAACATGTAATGCTTTGATCCTTCTTGTAATGCAGTCTCAGTAATAAGTCTGGACTTTGAGCAGCAGACTTGAAATTTTGGTAGAATTTTTAGAAACCACTCAGTGCTATTTCAGGGGAGTTTCTGACTTTTTGTGTGTGTGTCAGGTTCTTTAGGAGTCGTAAATTGGCTGAGATGTCCATTTTACTTTTTTTTCTAATGGTGTGTGGTTTTTTTCTATGTTGACATCCTCCTCAAAGCTGTGTCTACAAGTGAGGTACTCTTTCCTTGTTTACCTATCTTTTAAGAACTGTTCGTGATTGTTGTTGTTTAATATTCAAATAGTTCTTGAGTCATGAATAGAACCCTCAGACCTACTGTGTATTCATACACATTCAGAGACATTTATCTTTCCATAATCATAATGCTGAATTAAGGTTATTTTCTACTGTAACAAAAGCAGTTAGTTCTCTATCCTTCTGCCTGACAACAGCTGGCTGCTTTTCCTAGCAAAGTCCCAGAGCAGAGGTGCTCTGTGTTTGAGGTCATTGGTCTCTGCATTCCAGGAAAGGAGCTGGTAAGGACATTTGCATCATGGAAACCTGGCTTTTATTGTTGCTTTGCATTACTCACTCCACAGTGGGTAAAGTCCACCAAGAGTGAGTAAGCACCTCCATCTCTACCTGCACTCCCCTGAATCCTCTTGCTCTCACATTTTCCAGAAGAGTAGTGTATTCCAATCATTTTGAGATATGTGTGGCTTTGTAGTGCTCTCATGTAAGTGCCCTGAAAGAGTCAAACAGTTGCCTGCATTGATTTCTGGTACATAGTGTGCACATAGATTTTATTTTTTTTTTTCCGGAAGCACACCTGCATTGATAGGGACAAAAGGTGGCAAATCTTTATGCAAAACTATCATTATGACTACACTAACTCTGCAGTATGACTACTGCAACATAATATAATGGGCTGGCACCCACTTGCTAGAAGGGTCTGAAGTCATCCTAGGCCTCCTTTTACCTTAATTATTGATTTGTGTCTGAGTTCTGTGAGAGTTTGGATTTTCCTAGATTCACTTTCTGATAACCTCTGAAGATGTGAGCTCTGGCACAGTGTTACTTGGACAATGTGTATTGCAGCTGATGGATGCTCTTCTTGACTTCAGGACTATTAAATGGTGTCTTGAATGACTTGAGAATAACTAATGTCCCAGCTTCCACATCATTCTTATTTTTGCCTTTGGGCAACTAATGTTCACCTTCCTTCACAATTACAGGAAATGAAGATCTTCTGGGATAACGTGGGTATGAATGAGCAGTGTATTTGGTCTACGTGGAAGTAATGTGAACAGAGAGAGATTACAAATAGTAAAGGTAGACATGAGTTTCAGAGGTAGTTCTTGTGATTATTTTCCCACTCTCTCAATTCTGGTTAATACTGTTGGCTGGTTAAGTGAACACTTCATCAAAAACGAATTTAGAGTCCTACAGTGAAAGAGGATTTCTGTCTATGGGATTGGTTCTACACTGTACAGGCAATGTGCACAGCAAATTTGCCATAGCCCCTGTGGATATTCGTAGGAAGAAAGGACATAAAGGGCTGTTATCTACCAACAGTTAACTGCTGCAGATGAATTAATGACATTTTTTTGTTTTCCATCAATAAAATATTAGAAACAGAGCACAAAAAGTCAGGAAAAAGAGGAGGTTAAAGTAGAGTGACCAACGTCACTCTAGAGAGTAATTTGAAACAAAGTATGCTGGCAATATTCCAACCTTAATTTTGTTTATGTCCTCGATAACTAGATTTGTCTCTTCCCTGATAAAAATGTGCAATGTCAGTTACATAGTCCTCTTCAGCAGAGAAAGGATCGATGCTTGGGAATTAAAATGTTTAAGTCCCAACAGAGAGGAAAAAAAGGAACGCTGTGACTGCTATCCTTCCACACAGGGGTTATTTATTGCCTCTTTTATGGAATTTGCACCACACCAGAATTTAAATGAGTTCATGTACAATGTACAATACACAGTGCCTTGGAACTAAATGGTTATGAGAGACATGACATTTGTGCACTATTTGTGTCAGTTTTTAACGACTGAAGAATATGCATATTCGTGTGAAGAATTATCAATGTAAAGTTTAGTCTACAGTGTTTAGATACTTTCAGAATGTGCCTACCTTTGTAATAAAATTAATTAATAAAAGATGATTATATCCTTTGTACCTGAAATGTAATTAATTTCTTTTGAAGTGACTTACTGTACATCTTTTCTTGTTGTTTCCAGTTCTTGACTGTGAAATATGAGAAAACTTACTGTTCTGTTATTTTATTTATGGTATTACTAACTTTTCATGTAATCCAAAGGATGAGTTTCTTGAGGAGGGAAAAGTGAACTTTTTAATTAAGCAAAACCAGATGTAGCTGGCTGTTGTTTAAGCCAATTAATTTTACATTAGGTTTGATTATTAATACATCAGCAATCTTGCTTGTGGTTACTATGGTAAAAGTTATGTTTCCTAATAGTATCTCTTGACTAGTTTTAATTTAGAAGTTAGTGGTTTATTTCAACTTATAGTCAGTTTGTAAGGTGCTAGAGCAAGATTTTAAAAGTTACTAATTTTGCTCTTGCTTGATTGTAATATAAGTGCAGGGTGGAAGTGATACCTCAGAGAACATTCAATTTCTCAGCTTCATTAATATTTCACTGTTCAACTCTTTTAATAATATGTAGATAGGGTTTTATATCATGTTAGGACAACAGAACTACTAAATACTTTATAAATAGAATACCTGCTTTAGATTCTGAGTAATTTTCTGATGTGATTCTGTATCCAAAGCGTAAGAAGCTTGGGAAACAAATTATAGATGTAAAATGCCAAAAGTTGTTTAAGTGTTCCTGATACAACTGTTTCCTTGTTTGTCTTGTTTCATGCAGGCTTTCCTTCACCGGATGACCCAATGTGCTGCAGCTAAAGTGGATAAAAATGTCACAGAAGAGACAGTTAAGGTTAGTCTCCTAATTGCCTGTTTCTTCTGATTTGTATCTGATGTTTTATTTATGTATGTTTTATTTATTTGCAGATGTTGTTTTCAAATATTGAAGATATTCTTGCAGTGCACAAAAACTTCCTGTCCCTGGTGGAGGAGTGCTTACAGCCAGAACCTAATGCGCAGCATGAAGTTGGAACCTGCTTTCTTCATTATGTAAGCTGTCCTTTATTGCAGCGCTATTTCACTTTTTTCGTTTATTAATTGTCTTTTGTCGTCAGTAATTAATAGGGTAAATAGTCATGAGGACAAAATATGACTTGATTGCACAATATAGAGTACTTTGGGGTTGCCTGTTGGTTACTGTCATCTCAAAAAAAAGAGAGGGGAGGAGAGTGAAGAAAGAACATAACAAATGGGCAATCTTTTCTTGTTTCATTATTTTTATATTCACCAAATTAGCTCAGGATGATAAGATGAGCCCTGAAGTGTAGATGAGGCCAGTGCCTGTGCTTGATATTGAGGTACAAGGAAATTGCATGAAACAGCAGAAGTAATAATATGCCTTATTTTTGTTCCTCTTGGATTCTAGGCAAAAACGTGAGTATTTAACAAAGAATTACATAGGCTAGGTAAAACATCCTTTTGGTTCAGGACTGTGAAGATATTTTACTTCTCACAGCTGCGGCATCTCCACAAGTATGTTTATATGTCCTTTAGTAATTGTTTTCTAGGAGTATTATATTTCCTGATAGAGCAAACCAAGCCAGTATTACAGAGCTCTGCAAAATGAGGATAAGTTAGTTTGCTTTCATTTGTAGGCCTAAAAAGATCTGTGTTTCATTGTTACCTCTAGTTAGAGTACCATTTGTTTGCTGAGTGTTTATTCATTGTGGGAGGACAAAATTATTAATAGTTCATGGAAACATTTTACAGAAATTGAGTAATATCAGGTTTTGACTTTGCAGAAGTTTGGATCATATCTACAAACACTTCTTTGCAGACAAAACAAGGAACGATGTCAACAAATAAGCCAGTCATTGTGTATCTTCTTGGATTTTTTTATCCTGTGTTTTTGTGGTAGACCAGCCTCTGAAATTTTTCAGCAAAACCTTATGAAGTTCAACAGTGACAAATGTAAGGTATTGCATTTGGGAGAGCATAGTTCAGAAGTGCAGCACAGGCTAGGATCTACAGGTTGGGTGCAGCTCTGTTGAAAAAGACTTGGAGGTCCTGGTAGACCACAAGCTTAGATGAATGAGCAGTGTGCTGCTGTAGCAAAGCAAGCCAACAGGATGCTGGGTTGCATCAACAAGGACATCACCAACAGAGATAAAAAAAGTCATCCCACTGTACTCAGCCCATGTCAGGCCACACCTGGAATACTGTGTTCAGTTTGGGTCTCCACTATACAGAAAAAATGTGGACAGGCTGGAGAGGGTTGAGAGAAGTGCCACAAAGATCACGAAGAACTGTGAAGCTTGCCATATGAGGAACAGCTGAGAGAATGGAATTTGTTCAGCCTTGAGAAAAGAAGGCTTAAGGGAGACCTTGGCACCATGTTCCAGTATTTAAAGGGCAGCTACAAAGAAGCTGGAGACTCCCTTTTTACAAGGAGTCACATGGATAAAATGAGAGGCAATGAATACAACTTACTCCTGGGGACATTCCTATTGGACACAAGAGTAAATTATTTCACGGTGAGAACAATTAGCCATTGGAATAGTCTCCCCAGGAAAGTGGTGGATTCCCCAACATTGAACACTTTTAAGATTCAGCTGGGCTGAGTGCAAGACCATCTTGTCTAGACTGTGTTTTTGCCAAGAAAGTTTGGACTAGATGATCCTTGAGGTCCCTTCCAACCTGTTATTCTATGATTGAAATTTCCAATTGATGCTTCCAGACTGTTCATAATTCTAGTTTGAGGATGGACTTCAAATAATGTAGGGGCAATAGCTGACCTTACAAAATTAGTACCGTATTAGCTACTCAGCTTTGAAAAATGTTCATTCCTTGTTTTAGTAATTGAAAAAAAAAATGGCAAATAAAGAACAATGTATTTCTTTGTTTCTACAGAAAGAGAAATTCCGTATCTATGATGAATACTGCAGTAACCACGAGAAGGCACAGAAAGTTCTACTAGACCTTAACAAAATAAGAACAGTGCGGACATTTCTTTTGGTAAATAAACTTTGAACTGGTGTTTTAACTTAATATTTTTTGACTGGGCATTTAATTGTTAGTTCTGTCACCTCCACTGTGTAACAACTACAAGCACACCTGCAAGCAGTTAGCAGGCAGTTTCAGCTGGAGGTGGTGTTTCCAGAGGAAGAGGTTGTGTATATCATATTTTCACTACTGCACTCGGATCCGTGTGTGATGCAACATTAGGCAGTGTGCCCTGAACTTGCTGGCCAAGAGAGAAGGGTGTAAATCCAATCATGACTGTAAAAAAGGAAAAAGAATAAGACACATGAGGAGGGATAGAGAAAGAAATTACAGAAAGGAAGTTGAAGTACTTCTGAAGAGAAGGTCCACATTCTGGTACTGTAGCCACAGATGTGTCAGACAGAAAAATGTCAGATCATAGAGTAGCCATCTTGATCTTAGATGCTGACTTAATCTGAGATCAAAAGAAACAGCTGCACAATTAGTCTTTCACTTTATAAGACAAATAAGGAGGGGTTTAAAAATGTCAAGTGTGACTGTCCTCATGATTTTCCCATGGCAAAACCAGTTTGCATGTAAATACTGAGTTCTCCAATTGTTGACGTTGGTTGTTAAAAGGAGGGTTCTATGTGGAATGATTCTTGTGTTTTTCTTCATGGTATCCTGTGATAACAAGGTTGGGCTTGAAATGTGGGGACTACTGTACTGGAACTTAAATACCTGAGAATGTGCCCATGGATAAATTATAAAATTTTTGACTAATCAGACCTAATTATGGCATTTTGAGACTGGAGAGCAAATGACACTCTCAGCAAAGCATCGCAGATATGGTTAAAAAAAGAGATTGTGCCAACGCTGGTGGTATCACAAGTTTTATTTAATTTGATTAATTATTTTTAATGTGCAGTAGTCTTTCACTACTACTGTTGATAGAGTTTTTGGTGAAGTTGTCCTATTGCAGCTTACTTAATTTCTGAAAGATACTGGATCTGACTCTCTCCCTAGCTGCATTTAGGTACAGCTAGGTTATCGAGCAGTGTGGGACTTTCCTTATTGTAGAGGAGTACTGGGTGATGTGAAGCATGTTCCATTCATAGTTGTCATGGAAATGAAAAATTTTTCAGTTGATGAAATGAAATCAAAGATGTCATCAAGACAACATCTTCAAAGTTGTCCTATTTTTCCTCAGTGATTGACAAAATATCCTTCACCTTGCCCCAGATTGAGGAGCATCACACATATGGTTGTTGTCTTGGGAGCAGCACGGCCAGACTCAAGAAGAATGAGTGAATGCTGACAACAGAGGCAAAAAGCAAAGTACTCCGGAGAAAGATTGTAGAAAGCTTGTTTTGTGAGAAAGGAAGTCAAGTGTGCAGTTGTGGCAGTTCATGACATCTCAGTGTCATGTACTTGTAGGTGCATGCGCAGGGCTTTTGCATCTGCTTTGGGTTCCTCATAGATTCAGACATGTCTGTAGAGTAAATGGCAGCAGTCTAACCTACAGAGTGGGGTGTCTGGCTGTGCGGTTTTGAGGTAAAGTTGAAGCCTTCTAGCCAGACAGAATAGTTCAGGTCATTAGAGATGTAATTTTCTATAAGTAATCAGGAGTAGAAACCAGTCTTCTGAGCCTTTAAGTATAGAAACATTATGTAAACCTATAGTCTGCATTGCCATCATCTTGCTCAGTCTTTATCAGTAAAACTTTTTCATTGGCAAGTAAAGCGAGATCCTTTAGGGTAAGACAGAAGCTGATTAACCATGAGTACAAAGCGAAGACTTCAGGGTGGGCATAGAGATCTGCATAGCAGCACTGGTTATGGGGTGTGTGCATTGTGAGTTATGTGCTGACGGGAGTGGCCACCCAGTTGTGCAGTCTCTGTTCCATCAACAATGTGTCTGCAACCAGATTTGTGGCCTGCGTCAACCTACCATCTGGCTGTGTTAAACTACTTCTGTTTAGTGTTCTCAGTTTAGACATCTTGCTCTTTGAAGCTGTGGATTATCTCGTACAATTGCATCACAGTTCCTTCTGATCTTCCCATAAAATAATTTTCATCATGATTTTAGATCTTTATGTACTTAAACTTTTAATTCCAACAATCCTAAGCATTTATTGTGATGTCCCTTCCGTACTTCATTGCAAACAGCTCTTATTTACTCTCTCTCAACTGCTTTTCCACATATGCTTGTACCCAATATTTCAGGTATTCTCCGCTTCCATAGTTCAATATTTTGGCAAAACTTACATATTCTTTAGCACTGGACTAAGGATATTTTATTCATTGCATCTCACATTTAAATATGGAGACATGTAAATAGAACACACTTATTTTTGGGTGTGTGTTAGGATGTCCATGGTGAAACCATTTAAACCATCTTTGATGCTGTTTACTGTTGCAAACACACCTTTTGGAAGCAATAGCACCTATAGTGGTCACCCTGAATTATGTCTGATTTTGTTTGTTGAAGCATAAAAGCATTTTTTTAGCATTTCATTTATTGCCTTTTATCCTTAAACTTATTTAAAAAATACTCCTTTAATCAGATTGAATAAAGACGACACCTAGGGGAGATGTCTGCATAATGCCATTGTGACTTCCTTGTGTGATAGTGAATGTACCTGCCTGTGCATGCATTCAGACCTGTTCTTTTGACAGTTTTGTAAGCCTCCCTCATTACATATATGTATATAATCTATACATAGTGTAGCCAATATTGCTGTGTACATATGCCCTTGTCTTTATTTCTTGATATTTTTCTTGGGATTTTCAAATAATTTGTGAACCTGTTTACCCTCTAGAATTGCATGCTCCTTGGAGGACGCAAGAACACAGATGTACCGTTGGAGGGATATCTAGTTACACCAATACAGAGAATATGCAAGTATCCCCTTCTTTTGAAGGTACTTACAAAGTTTTTGTTTAAGGCTTTATACTTTCTATATTAAAACTAGTTGTTAAGTGTATTTCTGAACTGCAGGAAAGAAATCTCTACGCGGTGAATAAACTCTTTATTAAGATATTGGACCCAGCCTTGCTCTTATTAAACTAGTGGCAAGTCTTCTGATATCAGTATTAAAAGAATTGAGGAGTTTGGCTGGATCAAGATGATTAGCTTACTTCTGCGTCTAATTTTAAGTTTGCCTCTCCATTGTTGAGCAGAAGTGAGTCATTTGAGAGAGTTTACTGAGACTGGTTTCAGCTGGGTTTGGCCATTACTTAAAATGCTTAGGATAGCAGAGTTTGTTAGTGACATACTTTGGTCATTTTTTTTTTTACCATCAGCAAACTGCAAATGCAAAATATTTATCAAAATGATTTGTAAGAAAACAGTAAGATTCTGTATGTAGATCTGTGCACATTTATGTACTCATCTTTCTGTTGCAACCCTAAATTAATGAGAAATGTTAAATTAGATAAACATTAGACATTCAGTCCTCTGACTTGATGAAATTTTTCCATATTGAGAAAACAAATAATGCAATCTTCAGGAAAGTAAATATCTAAACCAGATTTTTACTTAACAAATTAAAGTCTAATGTTATATATTGTTTCAAACTATGAGAAAAAAGCTGAAGCAGATTTGAAACCTGTTGGACAATGTTTTTCCCAATGCACGTGTGAGTTTTAGATCTAAGCGTTGCCATTTATTAAAGCGTCGCCATTTATAAAGCATATGCATTTCATTTCACTGACATAAAATCCTAAAATAAACATGTTAAAATAAAGGTTTTTAGAACAAGTTAAAAAATGTAATTACTGCAACATGATTTGAGTCATCTGAGATGTCTGTGGTTTTACAATTCCCTTGGCCCATTTGAAAATTATTTTTATATTCTATTTTTTGAATGAAGGACCTACAAACAAAACAGGGGGAAATGACTAATGAATTACTCTAGAGGGCAATGACATTAATATATTTATGTGAAATAAATTTAAGTACAGGGTGTGATGGCAGCAGGATTAGGGCTCCAGAGAAATGTACCCGTGCCTTAGGGTATGCACAGTAGATTGTCCATAGTCAGTCCAGCTGTAAATGGGTAGTTACTAGTTTGAGATGGGAAATCTCAAATGAATACTGGCAATTCCACTTTTGGCTTTTTATTATGGCTGCCATTACCAGTAACCATCTGAAATGAGTGACTCACCTAATCTATTATTCACTGCTCTGGTGCATTGCACTAGGTTAAACAACAGTGTAGGGCTAATGGAGCATGATTTTTGCTCTGAGTTGCCCGAAAGGCAGGTGTTAACTTTAACGTGAGTAAACTAACATATGTAAGCAAAATTGTTATCCTGCTGTTGAACAGTTCCATCCCCTGGAAAATAAAAAAAACCAACAGAATAAATCCCAAACTGAAGCTCGACAAGAAAACATTGCTGGAGGGAGAAAGTAACTGAAATGCAAATTTTTCCTAAGTAGTGATTATTTTTGTTGTTAGTAATTTATTTCTCTGAGTTTTAGTGTCCTACTCAGAGACAATGCTAGAAAACTCATTACTTTTCTATCTAGTTAAAGAGAACTCTGACTACTTTTTGATTTTTGTATCCTAGTTGATTTAAGCCTCCTATAATGTAGATTTAGAGATCAAAGATAGATTTCTTTTTTTCTTTTTTTAAAAATGTCCAAACAGGAGTTACTGAAGCGGACTCCGAGGAAGCACAGTGACTATGCGGCACTAATGGAAGCCCTCCAGGCCATGAAAGCTGTCTGTTCCAACATAAATGAGGCCAAGAGACAAATGGAAAAATTAGAGTTTTTGGAAGAATGGCAGTCTCATGTTGAAGGATGGGAGGTACTGAGTTGTTGCTTTGTACACTGAGGAGGGTGTAATAGTTTTCACAGTCATTTATTGCATTGTTTTTATGATCCTGAGATACTGTCAACTCCTCAGTTCTATGAAATGACAGCTTTTATTTGGGATCTACTTTGTAAATTAACTATCTTCTGTGACTGAACACTACTGTGTAAAGTAGCAGACTTCCAGGAAAGAGAGCAGATGTTTAATGTTTGACTTAGAATATTGATCATTTCCATGAACATGTATATGTGTACACATGTACATCTATAAATCCTCATTTAACTGCTGTTCTGATTTTTATTTTTTCAATAGTAACCAGAAGAGCGATGATTTTCCCTAGATAACAAGATTGAGTAGTTGTAGCACCAAAGCCTTGCTTTTGTATTATTTTGAACACTCTAGTTAGTTTGATCAGAAGGATAGATGTAGGTCAAGTGTGTTTTTAAATTTCCTTAGGAGTTTTGTGTTGAAGATGACTGAGCCGCGAGCACTGACATGCGAGAACACAAGTGAAGTCCCAGTAAAAGAAATATAAAGCAAACAATGTAAACTTTTTAAAAATAAGTTTTAATATAATATACAGGTTTTTTCAGACATAAATTTCAACATGGAGGTAGTTCTTTGCTTTTTTGAATACTTTGCTCTAATCATTCCTAAGATTGCTGCTTAAGAACTAGAGGAAGAAATTTTATCACTTTAAACTTTGTGGAAGGGTTGCTGGCTGTAAAGTTAGCAGGAAAAATGTATTTTTTGTGTGTTAGGCTGATAGACTGAGACCTGATCTTTCAGCTGCGTAGTGAGAAATGGCCTATGTACAATTAAGACTTAAGAAAAGTTTAGGGGCACTGATGAGACACTCAGAGAAAGCTTTGAGGTAGACCTGTCTGAATTGTAACTGTCAATTCCCCAAGAAGTCTGACAACTAAAAAGGAAAATACTGACTAAAAGAATCAACTTTTCAGTAGATATTAGTAGTAACAGATAAAACAGCAGAAAGAAAAAGTCATTTCTATACAGCTTTTTTCCCTCTCTGCATCTCCTCCCTACTGCATCTGCTGTTTCTTTAATTTGCTGTGCCTAAGGATGTGCTCTGCTTCTGCAGCAGTGGATTCAGTCTCCCCCTGCCTTCCAGAAGGGTTCATCAGAACAAGCCACTATCTGAAAGGAATGTAAAAATTACACAGTATAGAGAACCCTCTAAATACTGCCTAGGATACTGCAAAATTATTTCCTGCCCACTCCACATGAAATCTCCTTTGGTCTGTTGATAATTGAGTAATATGGGAAGATATAATTCATTCTGAATGTGGATTAAGAAACTAATTATAATTTAAACAAAAATATTTTTGTTTCTTCAGTGCATTGTGGGATTTGAAATGTATCACTTAAGGTATTTTTCCTTTTCCTGTGCAGCAGCATTTTTAAGACCTGCTCTTCCATTTCTGTAATTGGGGTAGGTATAATTTAGAGCAGGGAAATCCTCTTATGACAGAGTTCAGGGTACTGTAGTCTTTTGATACAGAAATTCACTGTTCCTCAAGAAGGAATTTTATCAAGTACAAAAGGTATATAATTACTGGTCTGTATTCAGACAAACCTTTCTGCACTTAGTTGTAATCCTGAATCTTAAATAAAATTTTAAAAAAGGCCATTAAAGAGAAATGGCAGAGAATGTATACTCATGCCATGGTATTGTTAGTAAGATTTTGAAAAAGAAAGGAGTACTGAGATAAAGCAAACCTTTAGATGTTGTAATTGAGAGGAGATCTAGTTGTCCTAACACTTTCCAGAAGAAGCAAATATCTTAAAAGGCACTTGTTTAGACTAGGTGAAAGTAAGTTTCTTTTTGTCGTCAGCCATAACCTGAAAGACTGCTGTATGTGAATACTGAAATGCATGAGACATGCTTTCACAAGAAATTTGTGATAAAAACAACATCAAGTGCTTACATTGTTGAAAACTTTGTGGTAAGGAAATTTCTTAAGTAATGCTTATTGCTTGTCACTGACTTTGCTCCTTCTATTATTTTCAGCTTTTCAATTAAGTTTTCTACTGCACTGTGCTGATTATAATTCTTCTACTTGCTTTCAATGCCTGTCTTCTAGACTTTTGTCAAAGCCATCTTAACAAGCACACTCAAGTATTACGTTATAGTATTATTAACTCAGTGCATTATTAGTCATATAAGTTGGTTAAGAACTGATTGTTCTCAAACCTGAAAAGGGAATCCACTTTCCTGCACTGCTTCTTCTGAATCCTTGAAGAATCCTTAGTAACATGTACAGTAGGAGATATGTTTGCTGTTAGAAATATAGTAAAGGTAACAGTAAGGAAGGGTAACAATATGGACAGAAGCATGCAAAACACAGACTTACTCTCTGTGTCTGTGCTCAAAGTGGGTTGCTATGAAACCTAACATAGGAATTTCATTCCAGCATTGATTTATTTTCTTTTGATTGGCCTCCTCCTCCCAATTTCATTTTAGTATTTCACTTGTGCTTGAACTCTGAAATAGTGCCATTGTCTTAAAACAGTCTGTTTTTAGTAGAGATATGTGGTGTTTATTGTAGTTCAGCTGATCAGGTTTAATGTTATCATAGAATCACCATAGGGTGCCCAATCTGACAAAACTGCCCTGATCTTAATATGTGCATCCTTTTCAGATGTAATGCATGGTTACTCTGTGAAGCGATGTGGATTACAGAGCATGTATGAGAGCTAACAGCATTTTGAATGATTCCCAACAGCCACTGCAGAAAAATCTCTGAATGCAACGTATGAGAGTGGATTTAATTGAATAAACATCTGGTTTTCTGCATTGCCTAAAAATAAAGAGGCAAACTTGTTGGTGATTTCCTTCCAGAAGGAAATGCTTAGCACATTGTTTGGCCTCAGCCAGAAGGAAAGGGAAAAAAATAAAGACTATTTTTAGAAGCTGATCAAAGCATGACTTGAATTCTTATACAAAAGTGTCATAAAATGAAGCTTGTGTCTATTATGGTAAAAATACAGATTCATGGAAGAATGGAACATCTGTTTTGAGAAAGAAGATTTTGAATATAATGACTTTCTCACTTAATTTCCTAAGTGGTTAAATGTATTGGCCTGAATTCAGAACTTGTGTAGGTGGCTGTCTCAGCTGGAGAATGGCTCAGCAGCTGAAGGAGTCTGTCAGTAAAATTTGCGTGGATGTTTCAGTGAGAGAAGAAAA
Source organism: Colius striatus (assembly GCF_028858725.1). Lineage (NCBI taxonomy): Eukaryota > Metazoa > Chordata > Aves > Coliiformes > Coliidae > Colius > Colius striatus. The sequence goes on from NC_084762.1 coordinate 62,013,828, forward strand.
CATAAAATTGTTGCATTTGTTATAAGCTGGAAATGAAATAACCCTGTCTGAGTCACCAGACAACTCAGTGACAATAGCAGGGTTCCTTTTTCGTTCTGCCATATTATCAAGTAATATTTTAATAGAGGTTTCTTTCTGAACTCCAGAATTTTTAGCCCTTTCCTCTGTTTTGTTTCTGTTTCCTGTGCCCATGTGCGAGTACTGAAGAGTAAGTTAGTATCTGTGATTTCTAACCTTTATTGTTGTTAATGTACTGACCTATGAATCGGGATGGTCAGACCTCCATGTTTGACTGACATATGCCCAGTAGGTTTTGTAACAAATAAACCCATCAATGCTGCTTTTCATCTCAAGATATGAAAAGTAATTTTTTTTTAATGTCAAGGATAGGTAGTTACTGACTTAAGGAACATGATTTAATTAAGGATATTGGTTTAAATTTCTTTCATATGATTTCTTCCCTTCCAGTGCATTTTAAATGCATTTGTTTTGCAATATGGTCATAGTAGCCCACATTTCAGAACTCTTGCTGACTGACTGACAGCCAAAAGTTGTTAAAAGCCAGTTTTACGTAAATAGCCTGCGTGCTCTGAGATCTTACAGATCTTTTGCTTTCCTCACCAGCCATCTTCCTTGGCCTCATTGCTACCAACAGGAGAGGACTGCTCTACAGTTAGATATTTAGAGTCTTCAATGACTCTGTGGGATAGATGGAGGGAAAACTATTTTAGATTCACAGTATTGGTCTGCTTTTCAGGTCAGTTTTTTTCCCCACTGAATCCTTTGTATGTTTTGTTAGAAAATGATTGAAACAGGTTTGTTTCTACAATACATGGCATTTTCAAATTGATGTTATAAACATGCTGGCTTCACTGAAAATACCCTATCAGCTCTAATTCCAGGTATTTTAAATGTATAGAAACATGAAATGTAGCATCATAGTAGTGATTTTACATTTAGATTGAGCATCTGTATGATCTTTCCTTGCAAGCACTGAGTACAAATTTAAATATTCATGAAACCTTTGAAATAGCAAATTACCTTTAAGGTTCAGATTGCTCATATTTGAGATTTCCCTGGTAGTTTCAATTCAAACATGCTTGTGTTAAGAGCTTTTGGTAAAATTTGTTCCAAAAGCATTGCTTATAGGTGGTGTAGTTCACTTTTAACTGTGCAGTAGATAACCTCATCAGCTTCTGGGACAAAGGTGACCTGTCATCTGTTACTGTGGCCTTGAACCTTTCCCCATGAGAGGAACAGCTCAGCGTTAGATAAGTGAATTATCCTACTGGGCTGTGTATCAACTGTAGCTTGGTGTTCCTGCTGTCAACCCATATGGAGGTTCAAGGTGTAGCTCCATCCTTCATGAAAATGTTACAGTTGTCAATCCTCCTTAGAATTGCATGATGGATATGGCAGTGCTTGTGGGCTTTCTCCTTTCTCCTTCTTTGGTCATGTTTTTCATCCTTAAGAAACGTGGTGGAGAGGAGTGCTTAACCCAGGTGTAGAGACCCCAGTGGTTTCGCATAGCATGCCCATCTTTTTCTGCCTTACAGCTCCATGACTACCCAAAGTATAGGAACAGGCTGACCCTAAGAGTGTTCCTTCTGTAGACAAGAGGATGGCAGGGGATTTTTCTGCACTAGCAATGTTTATGTAGGACAGCCAGCTGCAACTTCTGATCTTTGTTATCTTGTTCCCTTGGACTTCAGCAAATAAAACAGCAATAACAAAATTCACCGACCTGTGGCCATGCCAACATGGGTTGTGATCTTGTAAAAATGTATCTAATATGTGAGGTGAACACTGTTTAGTATTTGGATGGGAGATGTCCAAGGGAAAAAAAGTGTGTCTAGAATATTTTTTTCACCATCTAGCAGTTCATATTAGAAAAGGTGGGAAATAAGAAGAAAACAATACCCAAAGAGACAGATGTGATTCAGATAGTACTACCTGCCATATATGTTGAACTTGAATCACGAATGAGTCAAATCTTGATGACTTGGGTAGCTTGAATTATATACATCTAAACTATGTATAAAATATTGTATTTCATGATATGATGCTGACACAGTAGCAGACCTTGCTTTTTTAATTTTTCAATAAAAAAATTATCATAACTAAATGTTTTCATCAAACTCTATATGAAAAACACACTCTTTTTCAGAAAGCTGGAATTGCTGATAGAATTTCAAAGCCTTAAGCTAAAATTTTTTAGCTTCTCTACCAAAAAATAGTTTACCAGCAAGCCTGAAGTATTATGTTAAAACAGACCAAAAACCTTTAAAAAGATAGCCAGCCTTTAAAAATTGGTAAGTACTATTCCAGTAAATTTTAAAAGCAACATAAAATATTATTTATTCTTTTCAATACACAGAAGCAATGAAATAGAATAGAAAGAAGCAACCAGCTTTTCTCTAGTTGTTGTCAGCAAGCATTAACTGCAGCCTTAATTTATGCTTATTTTTATTAGTGAATGTGCTTTTAAAGTATTTCAGTGTTTGGTTAAAAGTAAAATTGTAAAATTAGTATGCCAGCTTCTGGTGCTGATGCTGACTTAGGAAGGGAAGTGTGGTGTAGTGGCTATAGGTGGCATTCATTTTCTATGATTCTATGATTTGGTCTTAAGTGAAAACAAGAGTGGTTAGCTAATACTGATACTGAATCTCCTTTATTTGGAGACCTAAATTGTGTTCCAGCACAATAGTTGTGCAATCTCTTTTATAATATCTGTAAACAGACTGCATTCTCCTTAGAACAATCTGAGCTTTTACTCAATATTCAGAGCTGTGATGTGCGAAGGGTGAACTTTTGATGAAGAGCTGAGAGCAGAACCCATGATTACTTCTTGGCTTTTAATTGAACGCATTTTTCTTTGGGCTACTGTGGTTAGATCAAGAAGAGGAAGTAACTACAGCTATTGCAGGCATAAGTCATTCAGAATATATGTAGGTGAAAGCAAAGTCCTGGCTTTTGCAGTTTTTTCAAGCTGACCGTTGACTGCCTCAAGTCAGGAAACTCCTGGAGCCATGAGTGTATGTTTGATGCAGCTAGGGTTCATAATTATCAATAGGATTTCATGTCTGGATGTTTGTAGCACAGTCCCACAGGAGCGTGGATATTTAGAGTAGCAAAATATGCATCTGAATTCATGGCAGGCTTCCTCGAGAGGTAAATTTCTCTTTATAAGGCATAGAAATGCCGTAACTTTTTCGTAGAAATCCTTTGTTAAAGTTGTTTCTTTTTTTTCATTAACCTTTATGAAAAAGTCTACCTTCTTTTCACATGAAAGACTGATTTGCCTCAAAGCAAAAATGAAGCGTGGGAGGTTTCATCCCAAACATTTAAAGCTTAGAAAAATTCTGATGTCTTCAGTGTTTATTAGGAGGAAGTATACTAGAAAGCTGTTCATGCTACTGTTAGCTTTGCCTGAGTTTTAAATCTTACTGTGTTTTTTTTCTTTTGACTTTGTGTTTAGCTTATCTTAGTTAGAAGTGTATGCCATTAAAGATGTTCATATTCCAGATTGCTTCAGCTTCCAGATTTGGCATAGACTGTGTCTTGTAGAGCCCTGTTTTCGAACATTTCTGACTAAACAGTAAAGTTACTGAGGACAAGAAGAATTGTATAAAATTGATCTAATTTTCCAGGAGAGATCTCAAGCACATACGTAATAATTTTGACATTTGTTTTGTTTAAATTTTATTCACTAAAAAAGCTCCCCCCCCCCCATTAATAGCAATACTAAATGAATACAAAGCTGATGTTAAGCTTTATTTAATATTATTTAGTGGCAATGTAATTTTACTCTTAGTGTTTCTAGGGAGTCATTATGGTTGTGAATTAGTATATGAAACTTCACCTTAATTGGGTCAGAATAAGAAACTAATCTCTTTCCAATTGGTTTTAGGGGTCCAATATCACAGACACGTGCACAGAAATGCTGCGAAGTGGACTACTACTGAAAATTTCAGCGGGAAATATCCAAGAGAGGATATTTTTTCTTTTTGATAACCTTTTGGTCTACTGCAAAAAAAAGCACAGGTAAATGATTAATTTATCCTTTAAAAAATAATGAATTTTCCTCATAGGAGAGCTAATCCTCTGTATACTCTTTCTTAAGAATATTTGAACAACACCAAAGTGTTTCCTGCAGTTAATTGCAATAGAAAAGTCAGCATTTTTAGAGGAGACCTATCATCCAAGGAGAAGTGTATTTATCTCAAACACTGGAACCAGTTTATACAAATGCAGAATCCAAATGGTGAAGTGCAGGCAGAAAGAATCTATTTTGTCAGTCCTCTATAACTGCTTAAATGTAGTGGCGTCACTCTCTTCTACGAACAGTAAACAGATTGAATTTTTAGTTCAAACAAATTAGTGATGTAGTTTATAGTATCAAATTCAAGGGTTTTGAGCTTATTTCTAATGAGGGAAAACATCCAGAAAGCTCCTGCTTGCTTCATTGCAAGGAGCAATTCCGTAGTTCAGCAGCAAGCTTCTGCAGTTAACATTCAGTGCTATTACGCTTCTGAGAAATAAGGGTTCTATGTACAGTCATCTCTTTTGAAACTGCTTAAGTTTGTTTCTTTGATCCAGTAACTGGTTTTGACTAGCCACCGAATACATATTACTGGATAAATTCCTGTTAGATTCCTCGATAGATGATAGACCTTGAGTATGCTCAATAATAGCACTGCTGAACACCATTATCTTTGCCTCTGCACACTTGTGGGTGGTGTCAGGGGAAACTCCACCATCGACCTCAGTGTGCCATCGAGGAATCTCTCTGCAGCTGAGGAAACTGTTGCTTCATAAATTCTTCTGTCATTACCACATTCTTGTCCATTGGGCCAGTGTGAGTGCTGTAAGATTTTCAGTGGTTCCAGATTTGATGACTCTTTCCAAATTATATTGTTGACAGGAGGTTTGCATTTTGGAAATATACCAAAATTGCCTTATTTTATGGTATATTGTATGTAATTTTTAGGCATCCTTTTGTTGGAGAGTTGTGTAAACGTGGATTGCTAAACTTGGACTCATAGGTACCAAGGTCACTAGAATTATTAGTTTTACCTTGCTTAGGAGAGAAAAAATATGTGATATCGAACATTTATGCTTGCTACTGTTTTGTTTTGTTTTATTTTTAATACATTATTCAGTTTTTGCATAAGAAACTTGCAGTACAGTAGAGTTACTCATAATGATTGAGAAGTAGGTAATTTTCTGAGGATTAGTACCTCCCTGGAATGAGTGGTCAGAATTCAGATGATCATTAATTTTATGGAACTGACCTTTGCTTGATATACAGTATTAATTAAAATTGTAGACAAAAATGGACTTTATTTCCAAGAGTGGAAAATCATCCTTGACTCATCTGAGATGGGAAAAGTTGCCTGGAACTGGGATTCTCAAAAGGCCTTGACTGAAAATAGTTATAGCACTACAGAATCACAGAATCTCAAGGATTGGAAGGAACCTCAAATGATCATCTAGTCCAACCCCCCTGCCAAAGCAGGACCTCCTAGAGTAGGTCACACAGGAACACGTCCAGGTGGGTTTTGAGTATCTCCAGGGAAGGAGTCTCCCCAACCCACCTGGGCAGCCTGTTCCAGTGCTCCCTCACCCTCACAGTGAAGAAATTCTTCCTTATATTTCTTTGCAACCTCTTATGTTCCAGCTTGTACCCATTGCCCCTCGTCCTATCATTGGACGTCATTGAGAAGAGCCTGACTCCATCCTCTTGACACCTACCCTTTACGTATTTGTAAACATTAATGAGGTCACCCCTCAGTCTCCTCCAAGCTGAAGAGCCCCAGCTTTGGAATATATCACTGTGAAACTGACACAAAACTTCAGCAATTCTTAATTATAAATTCTTGGTTAACACTTTTGTGAAGAAAGAAAGATGTTGTCTTCTTCCATGCACATTTCCCATTTGTAAGGCTAGCGTGGGTAGGTCAAGTTTTGTGTCTAAACTATATATTCCGTCAGTATTCAGTATTTACATTTAGTCACACTACCCTTGTGTTGAATTTCTTTACTAGTGTAGGGAGGCTCCATCAAATAGGAGGAAAGATCATCCCAGTAGTATTTTGGCTTTGATGCCAGACAGTTGCATATAGGTATCCAAGTGCTGGAACAGAGCTTTTACAAAGTAAAAAAACCACTCAACAAACCAAACAACTTTCCTGATTAAACTCTTACATTAGCCAGCAATTTACAGCTTACTCTAGAGAGGTGAGTCTTTGCATTAATGTCAGCAGCACCCTGTTTAGCAATGGTTTCCACAGTTCAATTTCAAATGTATAGATGTATAAATATATTGTGATTCTTACAGTAGTCTTTAAATGCTACCTGTACAGGTAGAGATGCAGAAGCATAGAAGAAGGTGGTGGATGACATGCTCATCTGCTCTTTATTTTATTAGGCGACTGAAGAACAGCAAAGCATCTACAGATGGCCACCGTTACCTTTTCCGGGGCAGAATAAACACAGAAGTGATGGAAGTAGAGAACGTAGATGATGGAACAGGTGAGTATGTTTGTGTTGCTCATTTACAGAGCAGTCTTTTGAGGTGCTGGAAGCAATTGCAGCTTCATAGTTTCTTTGAGAGCTGAGGGTGCTCCCTGTAGTTAGAAAGAAAGAGTAAGATGCCACTTTAAAAGTGCTATGTGCTTATATCAAAACTGCTTCTGTGACACATCATTGCTTTCATATGTTATTAACTGGGCGGTCATAGGTGACTGATTTACACTAATGTGAAGAGGGTAATAAAATAAGGTGACATTTATTGTTCAGCTGAAGTCATACATTTAACTTCACTTTACATCATACCAGCTTTCTTAAAGAGATTATCCCTAGGTATGTGACATATTTGTAAAAGCAAATGGAAAAGTTACCTCTGTTGAAATGAAACCTCAAACACTACAAATGCTGAAATTGTAACACAAGTATTTACAAAAAAAAGAAGGGTTTTTTTGGTACCTTTAGGGATATAATCCATATAATTGATTGGGTTTTCACTTTTTTAATGTATATAAGAGAATTTTGAAAGGTTTTCTACAAATGATAATTTTTGTTGTAGAAACTTGAGTTTAATCTTTGAGCTAAAAAATTATTATTTCCTTACATTTAATAAAGAAAACCTGAAACATTTTATGCTTTTCCGTGCAAAACTAAAGAAAATTATACGGGACTCTTGCAGTGGCATTGTAAATATGTAGGTCTGGAGGAATTTCTGTAAGTTGTATATTACTTCATCTGATACTAAAATAGTATGTTTGCCTTAAATCTATAGTGGATTCTAAGCATTAATGTAATTTCGTTCTAAAACTGAGCATTAATTAAAACAATGGCACAGTTTAAGTAAGCGTCATGGAAGTCCTTCATAGAAGTTAAACATCTTAAAAATTAATAAGTGTGTTTTTTCTAATCTTGAGTTCCTTGTTTTCAAAATATTTCTGACATTTCTCTTTCTACTGGGTAGACTTGGAGAACAGTTTGATTATTGTTCGTATTGCAACAAACTAGTTTATTGGAAGGCTATTGTCTCTGTCCTCCATCTCTTTTTTTAAGTATTACAACCTTTTGTCAAGGTTCATGTTTTCTAAGTTTCTAAATTTTTTTGTGTCCTTTGGAATTTTTGGGGTTTTTTTTCAGTTTGCTTGTATCTTTTGTATAATAAATTGTCCAGAGCTGAAATTTTGCTCATGCCATGTAGAACAAAACAATTGCTGTAGTGCTGCATGTAGGATGTGTATTACAAATCCCAGGATTGTTTGGCTTTTCTGAGAGCACAATTTTTCAATTTTTTTAGCTTGTGTTCCAGAATACCACACCCTATCCTTTTATGCAGTATTAGTACTTAATCCTTTATATCCTCTACTGCATTAATGTCTAAGATTAGGTCCTAATAATTGCTTTCTTTTCTATACTGAATTTTGTCTTACCATTTCCACAATTTATTCCAGCAATTTAGTTAGTGGTTTAGAAATATGTACGAGTACATTATAGTCAGTTTCATCAAGCCTCATTGACTCTAATATAATGAATCCAATAGTCTATATCCTGCTTTACTTTTTCTATAGCCTTTTCTAACTTGTATTCCTGTTCAGTTGTTAGCTTTATTTGTATGAAACCTCAGTGCTTTGCTGATAAAAATAAGAGAGTTGAATATTTTAGACTTATTTTTCATCAGTTATTTTACTACCTTTCATTTAATTTCAACATGTTCATCAACGACCTGGATGAGGGGACAGAGTGTACCCTCAGCAAGTTGGCTGATGACACCAAACTGGGAGGACTGGCTGACTCCCCAGAAGGCTGTGCTGCCATTCAGCAGGATCTCGATCGGCTTGAGAGTTGGGCAGAGAGGAACCTCACGAGGTTCAACAAGGACAAGTGCAGAGTCCTGCATCTGGGAAGGAACAACCCCATGCACCAGTACAGGCTGGGGGTCAAACTGCTGAAGAGCAGCTCTGCAGAGAGAGACCTGGGAGTCCTGATTGATAATATACTAAATATGAGCCAGCAATGTGCCCTCATGGCCAAGAAGGCCAATGGCATCCTGAGATGCATCAAGAAGAGTGTGGCCAGCAGGTTGAGGGAGGTTCTTCTCCCCCTCTACTCTGCCCTGGTGAGGCCTCATCTGAGTCCTGTGTCTAGTTCTGGGCTCCTCAGCTCAAGAGAGACAGGGAAGTGCTGGAGAGAGTCCAGCACAGGGCCACCAAGATGATCAAGGGTATAGAGCATCTTTCATATGAGGAAAGACTGCGGGAGCTGGGGCTGTTTAGTCTGGAGAAGAGGAGATTGAGGGATGATCTTATTAACATTTATAAATATCTAAAGGATGGGTGTCAGGAGGTTGGGACATCCCTCTTTTCTGTTGTAGCTAGTAACAGGACAAGGGGTAATGGGATGAAGCTGGAACACAAAAAGTTCCACTTAAACATAAGAAAAAGCTATTTAACCGTGAGAGTGACGGAGCAGTGGCACAGGCTGCCCAGAGGGGTTGTGGAGTCTCCTTCCTTGGAGGTCTTCAAGACCCACCTGGACATGTTCCTATGCGACCTGATCTAGGTGAACCTGCTTCTGCAGGGGAGTTGGACTAGATTATCTCTAAAAGTCCCTTCCAACCCCGACCATTCTATGATTCTATGAATTTCCTTCATCTTAGAATCACAGATTCATAAAATAGTAGAAGCAGATCTTCCTTATACTTTAGAAATAGAAGAGTTCTCCTGTTTACATTATGTGACTTTCTAATATGGCATCACTTTATTCATAACTCTTTATGTAACTGTTGCCACTGAGGGTTATACCCACAATCGTCTTCCTGATGATTATTCCAAGAATTCGGTAACTTATTTCTTTCACTGATACTGGTCTTATATACCACCATGCTTTTCATTTTGGCTTTAGCAAATATTTCTTCCTTCCTCCTTCCATGACTATCCTGTATTTCTCAAATCTGTTTTCTTTTCTAGCTAACAGTCCTTGATCTGTTTCACACTATCCTTTTTCTTTCTGACCCATTTATTTTCTTTGTCAATGAATCTTCAAGTATAATTTGGCTGAACACAATTTGCCTTCCTCTCCATTCCAGACGCAGTCTAATTTCCTCCAGCCACAGGAAATGCTGCTACTGTCCCCATTTCCTATAGCCTTGCACACAGTACTGGATGTTATCATGCTTCCTTCCTTCTTGCTCTCCTGAGCCACATCAAGTCTTGTCAGATTTATATATGCAACATTTCTAAAATCTGTCCTTTCCAGACTTATGAGACATAGTTTGGTCATTTTGATTTCCAGAATATTAGAGATAGTAGATGAAACATTCAAGGTCAGGTTGAACAGGGCTCTAAGCAACCTGATCTAGTTGAAGATGTCCCTGCTCATTGCAGGGAGGCGTTGGACTAGATGACCTTTGAAGATCCTTTCTGACCCAGACTATGCTATGTTTCTATGATTCCGTTTTCATACCTATGTATGTCTCTTTCTTATGTACTCTTCATGATCTCTTGTGTTGTGCCTTAAGTCCATCTAGGAACAGAGGACCATGATCAGACATAAGAATAGAATCATAGAATCACTGAGATCATCAAATCCATCACTGAACTAACCAATATCCCTCTGCACCTCATCTATGCATCTTTTAAATATCTCCAGGAATGGTGACTCCTCCACTTCCCTATGCAGCCTGTTCCAATGCTTAATAGCCCTCTTAGTAAAAAAGTTCTTCCTAGGGTCCAATCTAAACCTTTCCTGGCAAAAATTGAACCCATTTTCTTGTGTCCTATTATTCGTTACTGGAGAGAAGATATTGAGTGGAGTCTCCTTCTCTGGAGGCTTTCAAAACCCTCCTGGATGAGTTCCTGTGTGACCTGATCTAGGTGGACCTGCTTCAGCAGGGGTGTTGGTCGAGATGGTCTTTAGAGATTCCCTCCAACCCCTACCATTCTATGACTCTACGATTCTGTTTGACACCCACCTCACTACAGCTCCTCTCAGGTAGCTGTAGAGAGTCACAGAATCTCAAGGATTGGAAGGAGCCTCAAAAGATCAACTAGCCCAATCCCTCTGCCAGAGCAGGACCTCCTAGAGTGGGTCACACAGGAACTCATTCAGGAGGGTTTTGAAAGCCTCCAGAGGAGACTCCCCATCCCATCTGGGCAGCCTGTTCCAATGCTCCATCACCCTCACAGTGAAGAAATTCTTCCTTGTATTTCTTTGGAACCTCTTGTGTTCCAGCTTATAGCCATTGCCCCTTTTCCTATCATTGGACATCACTGAGAAGAGCCTGGCTCCATCCTTTTGACACCCACCCTTTACATATTTGTGATCATATCTCCTCTCAGCCTCCTCTTCTCTAGACTAAACATCCCTAGCTCCTTCAGCTGCCCCTAATCAGACTTGTTGTCCAGACCCTTCACCATCTTCCTTGCCTATCACTGGACACTCTTGTAGTGAGAGGCCCAGAACTGAACACAGTACTCGAGATGCAGCTTCACCAGTGTCGAATACAAGGGCACAATCACTTCCTCGGTCCTGCTGGCCACACTATTTCTAGTACAAGCCAGGATGTCATTGGCCGCCTTGGCCACCTGGGCACACTGCTGACTCATGTTCAGCTGGCTGTCGATTAACACCCCCAGGTCCTTTTCTGTAGGATAGCTCTCAAGCCACTCATCCCCAAGCCTATAGCATTGCATGGAGTTGTTGTGGCCCAAGTGCAGGACTCAACGCTTGGCCATGTTGAACCTCATCTACTTGGCCTTGGCCCATTGCTCCAGCCTGTCCAAGTATCTCTGAACAGCCTTCCTGTCCTCAAGCAGGTCTATGCACCTGCCCAGCTTGGTGTCATTAGCAAACTTACCGAGGGTGCACTCAGGCCCCTCATCCAGATCATTGATAAAGATTTTGAACAGAACAGGCACTGAGCCCTGGGGAACACCACTCATTTCTGGCTGTCAACTGGATTTAACTCCATTCCCCATCACTCTCTGGGCCTGGCATCCAGCCAGTTTTCCACCCATCTGAGTCATCCAAGACGTAAGCAGCTAGTTTCTCCAGGAGTATGCTAAGTACCAAGGGCCTTTGGAACTTGGTATGGGAGGACTCAATTGCCTCTTAGAATCCTGGGCAAAAGAGGCAAGGCTATTCAACTTAGGGAAGAAAACGAACATTAATTTAATCCCTCACCAACCAAAAACATAAAACCCCAAACCATAATGAACATGAAACACCACAGAGTGATATAAGGGTGAAGAGCACAACCAACCCTTTCAGACCACCCTCTTCCCACTCCTCCACTCTTCCCAGGCTTTGAGCCCTGATCCTCTTGTCTTTACCTCGTCCTCCATGAACAGCTCAAGGGGGCGGGGAATGGGGATTAAATTCAGTTCTTTCCTGATTGCTCCTGCCACTTGTCTCTCCTCAGGGCAGATGGACTCTTTGTTGGTCCTCCCTGCTCCAGTGCAGGGTCCCTCACAGGCCAGGCAGCCCTGCTTGGGCTGCTCTGACATGTTCATCCCAAGGACTGCATTTTATGGGGACCAACACTGCAGCTTTCTCCCCCTGTTAACAAAAAAAAGCAACTCCACACAAGCCCATGACTTTTGAGTCTAGATGATACTTCCACAGTTCTTTACTGTACTTTTTGGGGTCCTCTGCTCACTCGATATAAGGAACCATAGGGCTCCAGGGAACAGGGTAACTGAGAGTGTTTGCTCTCAGACTTGACAGAGGTAGAAATGTAGTCTTGTTTGTAAGTAGAAGCATATAAACACGACAATGGATTCCCAGTGTGGTTTATTGTCATGCTAATAACATGTCTACAAAAATTAACAAAGCTTTTTCTGAAGAGCATTTTTTCTTTGATGAGATGAAGGCCTTGGCTGAGCAGTACAGTTCGTAAAAGCTTTCCTTTTTTGTTTCAGCATCATGAAGCACTCCACCTTTTTTTGATTGCACTGGTTAAAGTGGAATGCATGTTACTTATCAGGGCAGACTATTCATGTTTTTAAAACAGTGTGGCTTACACAACTACTTGGAAGTATTAGAAAGATGGATATATTGTGATTCTTTTTTTTTTTTTTCTATATTCAGTTTTAAAAATTGAGTTTATAGAGAAAAATGTACATCTGAAGACATTTGCCAGCCATTAAATGAATGTTATTTAGTTTATGATGACAAGCACTTGAGACTTAGAAAATACCGGATTGCTTATACTATATAACTTCTGTCCCGTTATCTTCAAATGGGGCATGGAATAGAAAAAACACTGTAACCAGTAAAAAAAAAATACAGGGGAGGAAGGGAATTGATATTATGTAACATTCATTCAGTATTTCTGAGCATTGGTGCTCCTAAGAACCTAAAGTCTGAGAAACCTAGAAGAACTTCAATACAGAGATTTCTATTTGTTTCTTTAATAGAAGAAAAAATTATATGTCTCTACCCAATTGTTTCTGGTGCATCTCTCAAAGGTTTGAGTCTTAAATTTTGAACAATACATTACAGTTCAAATTACAAGCTTTAATATATTGCCAAGTAACATTAGAAGATGATATAATCTTTCATCACCTTTTCCTCCAAAGCTGGAGGCTTAATGATTTATTAAGCATGCTTGTTCAGACTTTGCATGGAGCCACTTGAAGTCTCATGTTTGTCTTCCTTTTGTAACCATTATGCCATGTTTGCAAATCATTTGCTTAGCCTGACTGGCAGCTGTGATTACCTTGATGTGAAGAGTCTGCATATATCCTGTACAACTGGCCAGTCAGAATACGTGTATTTCTGTCTGGCTGGCCAGCACCTCTTGACCATATCCAAAATAGGTTTATATGAGATAATAGTGTGATGCTGAAATGCTCTTCAGGAGACTATGGCCATGGTTGTATTGGGGAGAACAAATTTCTCATGGAAGGAACATGTGAATCAAAAGAAAAGGCATGGAGCGTTGCAGTTAAAGGTAGAGAATGGAGTCAAGCTGGGCATCACGGGAGTGGGTTACTATTGCAAAATTGGGGGATAGCTACCCATTTTTCTCCACCTGAGCACATTGTCATCTGTATACATTAGGCAGATCTAGTACCTAACTAGGTGATTGGTCTTTTCACAGAGTTCAACGAATTTGTAGTGGCATGACATAAATATGGTCAAACTGCCAAGGCTCTTGGCCCTGCACTTACTGATCTTCAGGTCCCAAGGAAACTCTATGTTTCAAGTGTCATCTCTACATTGAGAGTTTAAAGTGGCTAGATGAGCCATTTTTTTTCTAAATTAAACTACAAAGTTGACACCAAATTTCTGTCCAGAGTGAAATGGAAGGATCTAAATCCATCAGTGAGTTTAAGCCATCATTTAAAAAAAAATGTTTTGGCCAAAATTTTAACTCCTACTTTTCACTGCATTAGAGAGCATAATATTTCTCTACATAAAGTGAGTGTTGCCATGATAGATACATGATAGCAAAGACCACAGGAAAAATATCACTGTGTAGTTTTATGTGTGTTAACCTCTAACTTAATAAATACACAAAAAGGTGCAGCTGATACCATATTGGATAGTTTGAAAGTATTTGCTTAAATAATAGAGAGACCTTAACCTTCCTTCCTCCAGTAGTGCTCCCGTCTCTCATCTCCAAAGGGCTGTAGTCTGTCAGCTGAGAGCTTCTGTATGAGGCTTCTTTCCTTTCCCCAAATTTAACTTGATTTTCTGACAGTGCATGAATGACACAATGCCTAGTTTTCAAGGAGTGTTTTTAAAGAGATAAAGGTTATTATGCGTAGGTTATGCAAATAAAAATACAATAAATAGCTAACTGCTATAAACATGATGTTGAAGAAATAACTTCATTTTTTTCCCTTGAAATAGACTTGCTTGTGTTTTTTTATACACTTTAAGTACTAGAAAGTTTTGTAGGATTAGAAATTAGCCATCAGTCTCATGATTTCCTAGTTGTTCCTGACATTTCCCAGCCCAGTATACAAAGCTTGGCTGCTTTCCATCTAATTTAAATGCAGAGTTATTGAAAGGATGCCAGCATGTCTGCTGAGATTTATGATAAATCTTAGGAAGCATTTCAGTAAGGGTTTCAGTTTTGGAAAATTACATCTCGTTATACAAAACAGGGATGAATTATGAAAAAGTATTTACAAAGTAAAAGCTCTGAAGTTATTAGAGGGGTTCACGGTTGGCCCTTGGACTTTCTTGCCTCTTAATGAAAGTTTGTGGTGAGAAAATTTTGACCTTTGATATTCTCAGTATTTTATATGGTGGTCGCTAGTGCTAGTTTTAATATATTTCATAAAAAAAAATGTTTGTTATCATGAGGCATTTATGCCTCACAATTTTTTCCCCAGGGAATGCATGTAGTTCTACTGAAGGATGTTCATGGGTGTTAGTTTTGGAGAGAAAGTCTGTTTACATAATTTCTGGATAAGATTTATGGAGTAGCATGTTTAAAATCAAATGTTATAGAAGTAAAGAAAGATTAAGAGTGGTTAAAATATTAAACTTTCTGAATTTTATAGGATAGTGGTTTGCATTTTAAGAGTCTGAAGTTCAAGATACCTAAGAACGTCAGCAATTATTACTTCTGTCCTAGAATGTGCACACTGAACATAGGGTTGTTAGACATGTATTTAAAAAAGGATGGTTAATGCATTTGGTTAATGCATTTTTAAAAAAATCAGAGTAAATCTTGTATTACATTTCAGTTTCTTTAAAAAGGTGAATTCAGGTAACCAGTACAGATACATCAAATATGTATGATTTGCTTACTTGTGAAATGGAAATTGTATTTTTCACTCTGTCTATTTAGTCCTTTTAAAAATGTAATAGTAAGTCAGAGCACAGCAGCTCTGAGTAATTTCAGGGGGAAAACCACAATGCTGCTTTTTTAAGGAATTGCTTATTACAGTTTAACACAAACAAAGGTACTCCAAGTACTGTGATCTGTTCTTTTAATAGGACTTAGCCAGTTTTAGTGTCCAAGGTATGCCTTCTTCCATATGCTAATCAATTCTCTGTTACATTTTAAAAAGGACGTTATTTACTACAAGTTAGAAGTACAGTTTTGTAAGTTATAGTTCACAACCAGCACAGATAACTTTACATTCATTTTTATTTTTTGATATTTCCTGACCTTTATGTATAATGATAAGAGTTCTTAATAATTGTTAAAGATATTGCTTTTTAAAGAATTGATGTTCTTTAAGCAATTTTATCTCTTCCTATATCTGTTCTCAGCTGACTACCACAGCAGTGGCCACGCTGTTATTAATGGCTGGAAGATACACAACACAGCAAAAAACAAATGGTTTGTGTGCATGGCAAAAACCCCTGAAGAGAAGCAAGAATGGCTGGAAGCTATTTTGAAAGAGCGAGAAAGGCGAAAAGGTAGGTTAATAAACTTCCTTGTGTTGCTTTTCCAGAAAGCCGCACTCTATTTTTATGTTGAGATATAAAGCAAGACCAGCTGCTTGGCAGGCTTGTGGTGTCAGGTTCAACTGAAGGTTTATGAATACCAGCTTGAAAAGAATTAAGTAAAACGTTTAGTGAGAATTACTTGAATCATGTATGATGTTAGTGCATGCTGTTTTAGAAATGGAGAGATGATTGAATCTATGATTTTACAGCTTATCCTCAACCAGTATAAACTGTCTTTTCATTGAGGTTTATGTACTGTTGTGATTTGTGGTATATGAAGGTCTATTCTAAATGCCTTGTGGGACTTATATGTATTCATCTACCTTTGTGACTGGCCATTTGTTTCACTATAATGAGCAGGTTTTCTGTGTTGGATCTTCATGTACAAAAAAAAAGGGTAACAGTCATTGGTACAGAATATACTTACAACCTCATCACTGAGGTATTCTTCCCTACTCAAGAAAGTAAGAAATCACCATTGGCAAAACACTATCTTTTAATAATTGAATTCAGGTAGAAGAATACTTGGATGAAATATAACCTGGATCTCAAATGTGACCATGAATAACCCCATGTATTTGAGGTGAACCCAGCACAAAGTAGAACCAGGGAAAGATGACATATCATCATCCTCTTGAGCTAATTTAATTTGCAAGCCAAAATATCCTGATCAGTAATGACATTTGAAACCCTGATATTGAAAGAAAGTATGACCTTGTAGTTAGATCTGGGATTTTTCTCCTGATCTGCATGTGTTTTCTATCTCCTTGTTTTGTGCCTCTTTTGTAAATGGAAACTAAGTATACTTTCTTTGGTCTTTTAAAATGGAATACTGGATATTTGGAGAACATCTGCAGTAGGACCACAGTTTCAAGCAAGGTGTCTGAGCACTGGCTAATTAATAGTGCATCAGGAATTAGTAGCAGAAAAGCTAAAAAGATGCCTTAAAGGTGTAAAACCTGATTATTTATGAAACAGCAAGTGAAAAAGCAATATGGTATGATAGTGATAAATACAACAAAGTTCACGTTTGCTTGTCTTTTTTTGTATAGGGTCTTGTCTGGAACTGGCTAAAAAGGTTTTTAGCAAATCCCACTTGACTGTTAAGTTTCTTGTTTCCATTAGACACTTGGTACCTTTCAGTAAGAAATAGGAAGTACTATTTCACACTGTATTGTTGAGCAGCTGATAGTAGAGGTGAGTTCAAGCTAAACCTTGCCAACTTTAAAGCCTAAAGTAGCTATCCCAAAGCCATAGGATTTTAGCATCTTATGATGAGGGAAAATTTTCAGCTCCTGATATTCTCAGTGGGTTGCCACCAAGGACAGTAAATTAAGGAAAAATAAGATTAGCAGTAGTAGTCAACATGGATTCACCAAAGGTAAATCGTACTTGACAAGCCTGATAGCCTTCTGTGATGGCAGGACTGGCTGTATAGATGAGATGACAGCAATGGATGTCATCTACCTTGACTTCAGCTAGGCTTATGACACTGTCTCCCATAAGATCCTCATCAGAAAGCTCAGGCAGTGTGACTTGGATGAGTGGACAAGTGAGTTGGATCAAGAGCTGGCTGAATACAGAGCCCAGAGGATGGTGATCAATGGCATGAAATTGAGTTGGAGGCCTGTGTCCAGTGGGGTTCCACAGGGATTGGTTCTGGCCAGTCTTATTCAACATCTTCATCAACAACCTGGATGAGGGGACAGAGTGTACCCCCAGCAAGTTGGCTGATGACACCAAACTGGGAGGACTGGCTGATTCCCCAGAAGGCTGTGCTGCCATTCAGTGGGATCTTGACCGGCTTGAGAGTTGGGCAGAGAGGAACCTCATGAGGTTCAAGGACAAGTGCAGAGTCCTGCATCTGGGAAGGAACATCCCCCTGCACCAGGACAGGCTGGGGATTGACCTGCTGGAGAGCAGCTCTGCAGAGAGAGACCTGTTTGACAATAAACTAACCATGCCAGTAATGTGCCCTCATGGCCAAGAAGGTCAATGGTATCCTGGGATGCATCAAGAAGGATGTGGCCAGCAGGTTCAAGGGAGGTTCTGCTCCCCCTCTACTCTGCCCTGGTGAGACCTAATCACTATCCAGTTCAGAGCTCTCCAGTTTAAGAGAGGGAACTTCTGGACAGAGTCCAGCACAGGGCCACCAAGATTAACATCTCTCTCATCAGGAAAGCCTCTGAGACCTGAGACTGTTCAGCCTGGACAACAGAAGACTGAGAAGGAATCTTATCAATGCTTATAAATACCTAAAGGGTAGCTGTTGAGAGGATGAGGTGAGGTTTTTTTTCTATATTGTCCAGTAAGAGGAGAAGTGGTAACAGTCACAAGCTGGAACACTGCAAGTGCCACTTGAACATAAGGAAAAACTTTCCTGCAAGGGTGAGGGAGCCTTGGCACAGGCTGCCCAGGGAAGGTGTGGAGTCTGCCTCTCTGAAAGTTTACAAAACCCGCCCAGATGTGTTCCTGTGTGACCTGACCTAGACTGAACCTCCATTAGCAGGGAGCTGATGATCTTTATAGGTCTTTTTCCAACTCTTATCATTCTGTGTTTCTTTGAGACAAGGGTGAAAGAAATAGAAGATAATTTGTGACACACTTAGGCTTTGTTGAAGATTCTGTGTTACAAACCGTGTTTCTTGAATATCTCTGTTATTCCATCAACTTAGAAGTTTATACATCTCCTCCATCACAGTGAATTTTTTTTTGGACATAGCTGTGTAAACACCTCTTGCAAAGCAGGATGCATAAATTTAATTACAGTCAAGTTGCCAAATGACTTGGGGACCAAACAACTATCTTTTTAGAATTCAAATTCTAAATATAGCTATAATTTAATTTCCCATTCACTATGAACATAAAAATTCTTGAATTGTATGTTTACTTAATATGACACAGAGACTGCTTATGTCTGTGCATATATATAGGCAATTATACTGATGTGACTCTAGATGTGAGAACAGTGTTTTACCTCCTTTGCACTTTTGAGATGAACTAAATCAAATGAACTTATTTCCCAGATCTCTTGGCCTAGGAATGAGGCTTACGTGAGTGACTTGCTTCTGATTATGCTATGTGTGCTTAGGCATTTTTTCATAGTGATGCTGTAGACTCCACATCTCACACAGAATTGCATATTGCAGTGATCTCCAGACTTGGTAGAGTACAGCACGTGTAGCAGCAGTAAGGCACAGAAATATAGCTTGAGTTGGCCACGTAGCTGGGGCTTGCTGGGCTGTGTGTTGGGAGATACAGAGATTCCTTGTACTTGCAGAAACTCAACCCATATTTTTACTTGGAATCCATATAGCAGAAGCTGAGCTAAAGGGAGAGAATTCTCTGAATGAAGTACTTCAGCAGAGATGTCAGTGCTTATGATTGAATTACCAGCTAGGACCACTTTATAGATTGTATTTTCTTTCCAGGAAAATCCAAACTGAATTGGAGACATTTTACTAGGAAGTCATTCTGTCAATTTCAGTGCTTTCCTGTAACCACCTGATAAATTTATTTAAAAGGTGACCATCTTTAAGGATGGTGATGCTGTGATGACCTGATTCAAACAGTCAGTAAAAAGAAAAGCATCAACATCTTATAACCCCCAAAAGTAGCATATTGGTTAAGTTTTCTTTTTCTGATTTTAACTCTTTTGTGGCATCACCACTATCTGGTTGATGGATAATGAAAGACAATATCTGTGTCCAATGCCATTGTTAGCTTTTTCTCATGTCGGGGCATTTTTAGGCTACATTTTCAAAATTAAAGATTGAATATATACAGCTATAGTTTTACAAATGTGAAAATCTGAACAGAAAATGGGAACATATGCACATGACATTCTAGAAATGTGTGGGTTTGTGACAGGACAAGGGGTAATGGGATGAAGCTGGAACAGAAAAAGTTCCATTTAAGAAAAAAATATTTTACTGGGAAAGGGATGGAGCAGTTGCACAGGCTGCCCAGGGAGGTTGTGGAGTCTCCTTCCTTGGAGGCTTTCAAGACCTGCCTGGATGTGTTCCTATGTGACCCGATCTATATGGATTTGCTTTGGCAGGGGGTTTGGACTATATGATCTCTAAAGGTCTTTTCCAAGCCCTCTCATTCTATGGTTCTATGACTAATAATTGTTTGTTGAGGAAGCCCATGTTATAGAAAGGTCTGCGGTATTCCTTGCAAGCTCAAACTTACCAGTGGCTGGTAGGATGAATAATTCAACTAAACCTGTTTTTTTGGTCATCCCTTACTAAGAAAACACAATAATTTTTTCAAGAACAGAAACGGGAAAAAAAAACTGGTAAGAAATATTGAAATAAACCCCTTGATAGCTTTCTGTTGTTGAAAAACTTCTGAAGCAAAAAAAAATCAAGTTGTGTATATGCTTTTATGGGAAAGGAATGAATTAATCTAATATGAAACTAATAACTGTATAACAGATTAATAATTACTATTGATTGGAAACTTTAAAAAAAATCCTTAAAATGAAAACATTTTGATTATCATACAGGAAATCAAAGCTCTTTTTTTAAACTTGTGAAGAGATGACTACTCCCTTGCAAATAGTCATGTACTGAAGTCTGAAAATCAGCATTTCCTACAATATCAATGGTGATGTTGATACAGTAACAGTTTAACTTCACTAATAAAGCTTATGCTTTATTAAGATTAGATGTTCATGGTTTAATTCTGAGAAAAATGATGGAAAACAGTTCTTTTACCTTTTTTTTGGTATGTAAAATATTGGTATTGTTTCTCTGTTTTGAGGAAGATACTGAAATACAGTGGCAATGTCACTTAAAATTCTAATGCATTTTTGGCAGGTTTAAAGTTGGGGATGGAACAGGATACTTGGGTGATGATCTCTGAGCAAGGAGAAAGACTGTACAAAATGATGTGCAAACAAGGGAATCTCATCAAAGACAGGAAGAGGAAATTAACCACTTTCCCCAAATGCTTTCTTGGAAGGTATTATATACATTTCACAGCATGAATTTTAAACAGCTAAAACCACATTTTAATCTTCTTTGGGATTCTGCAGAAACCATGCTTTATTTGTAATGTCTGTTAGGCCTATTTGCTTCCCAGAATTTTGCCAAAATGTAAATTGGTTTCCATGAAATTTATGAATGTGTAGTTGTATTCCAGAGTAACTGTATTTAAAGCAAAAGGAATGTTGAAAGTATGAAAATGCATCAAATAAAATGGCTTATTTAAAGAAATAGTTCCCAACTTGTTTAATGCATTTGGTCTCTGAAATACCTAAAGTTTCAAATTTACTTTATTCCACTTAAAAAAAAAATTAAAATCTCTGTCTCTAAAACAGTTTCTATCCTCCTCTTCCCTGAATGTCATGGACAGAATTACCAAATAAAATACACATGTTTAAAAAGGTATCCTTATTATCAGAAGGATCTTTATAAACCTATGTTATACCTCTGACTTAAGAAGACAGAATGCAAGAGAAAAAGAAAGCAATAGGTACTCTAAAAATGTTTATGTGACAAAAAAATTATCATGATGGTTGGAGGAGTTATCACTTTCTGTTTTGACTGTAAGACAGTTAAGTGTGGAAAGTATTTTTATAAAGTACAGTGATTATTTTACACAATGACATTGCAGTGAAGATACTCTCCTTTGGGTTCAAAAGTGGAAATGAAACTTGAGAGATTTTAATGTACTGTCAGAGGTCACAAAGCTGATGAGAGTTGAAACCAGGATTAAGAATAATGATTTAGCTGAGATTGAGTAATATTCCCTCAGTGAAGTTGTTGGAAGCAAGTAACGAATACACTAATGGTGAAGAGGCATGTGTGAAACATTTAAACCTACCATCAAATGACTGCTTTGCTATGCTATCTTTGAGGTGGGCTTTTTTGAAGTGTGCTTTTGCTGATCCCTGGGTCACTAGTTAAAGCCCATGAATGTGAATGTTGCACTGCCTCAGTATGCTGTTGTATTGATTCATCACACACATGCAATTATCTTATGTGCTATAAATTTGATGTCTCTGAACTGGGTCAGGTTTATTGTGATACAAGCCAGGCATTTCCTGCACATGCAGTGTAAACATTCTGTATACACTCAGAATGTCAGTGGGTCTGCCATACCTTGCAAGTGACAGTCCTGTTGTTCTTCTGTACACCCATTATATTTCTGCATTGGCCAAGTGCCAGTGCCTGGGATTGCCTTATATTTGACCATCTGATTATATGTGGCTATACTACTTCAGGAAATCCCAGAAAACAGAAAGTCCTCACTGCATGTGAGGTAAGCTTAAAGTAGATAAAACTTAGGAGCAGAAAAGACAGCTCAAGCGAAATCATATGTATTCTTGTTGAAGTAATTAAAGTTGAAAGGAGTGGATTTTTCTAAAGGTGATATGACATTATGAAGATCATTAGGCTTAAGAAACATGAGTAACTGATAGGGAAATGTAGTAAATACGGTGGTATGACATTTAAAGTTTGGGTTTTGTGTCTGTTTTTATTTCAGTGAATTTGTGTCCTGGTTGTTGGAAATTGGAGAGATACACAAATCTGAAGAAGGTGTTCATCTTGGCCAAGCTTTATTAGAGAATGGCATTATCCATCATGGTAAATATAATTAGTTTTAACTTACTTGTTTTCCAGGTAATTGTTGTAATTAGAGTGGACTTAATTTTATTTGACAGAAAGATAGTCTTGTTAACAGAAGACAGCTTGTTGAATCTTCATTATATCCTTACCAGGACCTCATGGGGACATTGTGCACGCCTAGCAGATTTACTGGGAGAAGCTCCATTGATTTAATTGGATTACATCAATACTGTAGGGATCACAACATTGCAAACAGGGACCTAGAGAAACATTGCTATTTTCTTGTAAGCAAAAATAAATTCTGGGGGAATGGAGGATGATAGACTGTTTTAAAGGATGTAAATATTTTATTAAAGGCCAGGCTTTTTAGGGATGCAAATCCAGCTAAGAATTGTAGAAGACAGTGAGTCACAGTTGATTGTTGATACATGTGCCTACTCATCCAAGTGGAGCTGGTGGAATCCAACCTAGAACCCCCCAGTTCAATCTTTTGAATTTTAAGGCTCCCAGTTCAAGAGAGGGAACTTATGAAATGAGTCCAGTGGAAGACTACAAAGATAATTAGGGGACTGGAACATCTCTCTTACGAGGAAAAGCTGAGAGACCTGAGGCTGTTTAGCCTGGAGAAATGAAGACTGAGAGGGGACCTTAGCAACTTGTAAATACCTAAAGGGTGGGTATCAAGCAAATGGGGTGAATCTTTTTTCTGTAATGTCCAGTAACAGGACAAGGAGTAACAGACAGAAGCTCAAACACAGAAAATTCTGCTTGAACATGAGGAGAAACCTCTTTTCTGTGCGGGTGATGGAGCCCTGGCACAGGCTGCCCAGGGAGGGTGTGGAGTCTCCTCTGGATGTTTTCAAAACCTACCTGGATGAGTTCCTACATGGCCTGATCTAGGTGAACCTGCTCTAGCAGAAAGTTGGACTAAATGATCTTTAGAGGTCCCTTCCAACCCCTACCATTCTATGATTTTGTGTATAGTTAACAAAATTGCGATTTTTATGCTAAAACTTTTAGTCATCTCTCTCCATTCAGCTCATTCTGGAGAGAAGTGTCTCTGAAATGGTTTAGATTTTGAGCCAGTAAGAAGATTTGATTTCTAGAGGTAATTTGTATTGACATAATTTTTCTCTTAGCTGAGCAGGTCCTCATCTCTTTTATGAGGTATAGTCCAACAGATCCATATCAGCAAACTGAAGAAACTTCTGTTTTTGAAGGTGTATTTGGCTTGTAATAGGTACAGTCCCTTGAACCCAAATAGCGCAACAGTTTTGTAGTTAACTACTGTTCCAGCATGCATCCAGGCTGTACATTTAGATGTAATAATTGATATTACACATTTTAATACTTCTATACTTCAACCAGTAAAGAATTTCTTACTTTTCAAGTTCTCTGCCGTTACGTTTTCAGTTTCCTTCACTGAAAAGAAAGCAGGAGTAACAGAGTGCCACTTAGCTGTGTGCATTTTAAACATATGCAGAGCGGGAGATAAAGTGTTAAGGTTATTCATGAGTAGTCCTGTAGTCTTTAATTCTTTATTGTCAGTCTACAAGATTTGCCTCCACCATCATTCAAATGTCAGATGCTATTGTGTTTACTACACACTGAGAATTATTTTCAATAGAATGTTTCTGTTGCAAAGATTCTTCTCCCGATCTTGTAATTTATACCCCAGATATACTCATAGGCTGTCTCAATACAGAGTGAAATGAACATTGTGTAATTTCATGAGATAAAAGGATAATTATATTAGGGCATAGAAATGTGAGCCAGACATGCTGCTTTGAATAGTGGATCCAGCTGTGGTTCAATGAAAATAGAATTCTTAAAATAAAGTTGAATGAACCATCTGTTTTCACAGAGGGACCAAGGGAGAAAGAAAGTTTGACTGTTATTCACATTGCAAATGTTGTAGAGGGCTTTGTTAGACTTCGAATATTCACTACACTGGCCATTATTTTCCCTGTACTAGGCTTCATTCTAGCAATTCAGACCCATGTTGTGATGGGCATTATTTTGCTTCCTGGTATGTGAACTCTTGCAAGTAGGAAAGCTGTGGGTTTTCCTTGGGTTTGTTTTTTTTTTTTTTTCTCTAGTTTTACAGAAGGGACAAATGTGTTTGCATGTTGCTATTTTAAATCGACCTGCTGGCATTGCCTAATATCTGAAATGACTTATATTAACCAACAGATGAGAGACTGCCTAGACACTTCCAGCTGCTGATTAGACTAGAGATGGAAACTTCCTCTCAAGGCAGTAAGGAGATTTGTAGCTAGAAAAGTAATCTGAATTTCAGATAGTTTTAAAATGAATAGATATTTAAATAACTGTCCAGTTTCTTGAAAAGTGTACGGATCTGAGTCAAAATTACCCTGGCAAAAAAAGTAAAAGAAAAGGCCAATTTAAACCTAGACCAATTCCCTTTTGTTAGTGTGCACCATATAAATATCCACCCTCAACAAAAATTATGGACTCCCCAGCTCAAGAGGGACAGAGAACTTCTGGAGAGAGTCCAGCGGAGGGCCACCAAGATGATCAGGGGACTGGAGCATCTTTCTTATGAGGAAAGGCTGTGGGAGCTGGGGCTGTTTAGTCTGGAGAAGAGGAGACTGAGGGGCAATCTCATTAATATTTACAAATATCTAAATAGTGGATGTCAGGAGATTGGGGCATCCCTTTTTTCTTTTGTATCTAGTGACAGGACAAGGGGTAATGGGATGAAGCTGGAACACAAAAAGTTCCACTTAAACATAAGAAAAAACTATTTTACTGTGAGGGTGATGGAGCCCTGGCACAGGCTGCCCAGGGAAGGTGTGGAGTCACCTTCCTGGGATGTCTTCAAGACCTGCCTGGATGTGTTCCTATATGACCTGATCTAGATGGACCTGCTTTGGCAGGGGGATTGGACTATATGATCTCTAAAGGTCCCTTCCAACCCCTACCATTCTGTGTTTCTATGAATTTATAGCTAAATTGTTTGGAGTAATACACAAAACAACTTAAGATTCTTAATTTTAGTGGTAATGCAATGTACACAGAAGAATTACCTAATCTTGTCAGACTTGTTACTCTGATGAATGAAGACATCACAGTACTTTATCAGTTGGTGGCATGCAAATATAGCTACAAAGTTAAAGCTTACATCTACAAGCAAAACAGTAACTAATACAAGACAGTTATCCTAGAATGGTTCTCAGTGCTCTTCTCAGCCGTCAAATTGATCAGTTTTTTTTAGAAGAGACTTACTATAGTACTGTTTCCGTGAGACGTTTTATTTCATATGTCTGTTTTGACAAAGCACTTGAAGCTGTGAGGTTTGTTGCTGGGATCTTGTGAAACTCTGTAAATCCACCCTTTAAGATCCTTTTCCATGGGTTTATCGACACCTTCATAGTGATCGCTGATCTCTTGCACTTAAGGCCTTCAGCTAACTATGTGTAAAGGATGTTCCTTCTCCCTTTTCTCGCCAATGCAAGACTAGTCAAACGTATTGTGGAGGGTTTGTATCTTTACTGACTCATCTGAGATTGGTCTCAGCAAAAATTAGAGTTATGTGGAACAAGAATATGAATAGTTGCAAAAGAAGTTTTATTTGTCTGTTCAATTTAAAAGTTTTGCAGAAGTGCTGAAGACTAGAATTGAAATGCCTAATTTTTCAGACTGTTATCTACCCGTTTATCTGTCTTATCCTTTGCCTTGTGATGTAAAATTGTTTGGTTTCTTCCAAACTCTTTAAACATTGTGAAAAATACTGTCACCAGTGACACAGAGGAACTCAGAGCAGATCTAATTGGGTTTTCTGCCCACCCTGTTTGAAATTTGCCTGTTGCTGTGTAGTAGGCTTTTATTAGAAATGATACTGGCCTTCCATCCTTAATTTCTTCATAGAGTCACCTAACAATATATGATTTTGTTTTTCTTTTAATTTAGTTACAGATAAGCACCAATTCAAACCTGAACACATGCTGTACAGATTCCGATATGATGATGGAACATACTACCCCAGAAATGAGATGCAAGATGTGATCTCTAAGGTACAGAATAGAATAGTTGCTTTTAATAGGTAGAAAACATCACCTATGGAGATTCTACTTGAAGGATAGCATAGAAAATTTTGTTAATGTAAACAATACCCTCACACTTTCTGATCTCTATGTGAAACAAATTCAGTTTTCCATTTGTAAGGAAAGATTTTAACTTGTTATTGCACATTTTACATACAAAATAAAAGTTTGTTGTCTTTTTTTTGTTTTTTTTTTCTTTAGTTTAATTGTTTTGGATGCAGGATGCCTCCCCTGTGCTTCTGGGTGATTCTGAAGCTTGCATTTCAGTCTATTGTACTTTTCAATTAATTTTAATAGTTATGAAGCTATGCACAGAAAATTAGTTTTAATTTTCCCTTAAATCTGAGTGTCTTTTATTAGTACCTTAACAAGGCTGTAAATTGTCACGTACATGTTTTAACACAGATAGGTAGTGTCATCTAGCTACACTACTAAGCATAACAGAATCATTCAACAAAGTTACCTTTAAACTTATTAATATTCAATCTTTTCATGATTTTAAGACAGTAGAAAATGTCAGCATTTGAGTATTACATTACAGTGTCATTTACTTTTATGCTGGCATTTGTTAATGTAAGGTATATGTAAAAGAGTCTGCAATACTGAATTACCAGGCACAGCAAAGTAGGATGAAATCTAGTTTGACACAACTTTTCACCGTTATAAACAATTCTTCTTGCATCTTATAAATGTAATTGTTTTTTGATAGTCCACTAAGGAATACTAATGTGATTCCTTTTTTAAAAAACAATCTTTTGGTAGTAGTTTCTCAAACTCTTCCAAATGCTCTTTTATAAAAATTTTAATTGAAAATATTTCTAATCTTTGAATCTCTTTGCATATTTTAAGTTCATTGGTTAGTAATAAATTCAACTTGCAGGAAAAGTATCGATGCGTATAATCAAATGCAATGTTTGTTACTTAATTACTCACTTTGCATGTAGAGTAGCAACCAGTGACTGGGAAAAGCCTAATGCATAGAAACATTGCTTTCTCTTTTAGGTTTTGTGTACTTTTCTTTCAAATTTTTTATCGCCACTGTAAAGCTAATCCTTTTTGCATCTGTGTCAGTGAAGATTAGATTGGATTGGAAATCTTTTCTTTCTCATAATTTGTTCATCAATATTGTTATCTAAAAATATTAAATTTTTCCACATGAAATTATATAGAGATTTGAACAGTCTTTTTTGCTGTCCAAATGAAGTGCATTTAGAACATATAGGCTTCCTTACTGCATCTATTACTCTTTTGTTTTTTATGGTGTGAAAGTGTGGTTACCTAACCTCATCTCTCTCTTTAACAGGGTGTAAGACTGTACTGTCGCCTTCACAGTCTGTTTACCCCAGTAATTAGGTGAGTCCAACAGGGAGTCAATAAAAGAGAGTAATTTGGAGGAGGTGTATAATCTGAACATACTGTCTTTGAATGTAGGAATCTAACCCATCTTTTCAAAATTGGTCTCTTGGGAGTAATCAAAGAAGATTGAAGTGTTGTCAAGACAAAAAGCATAACTGAATCACTAAATGACTGCAAACTCTGTTCAATATGACCTTTTTTACAGACTCTTAGAGCTTTCTAGGTCCAGATGGATATACTTATATGTTTACTATATATATATTAATAAACTCCTTTACTAACACTCCATTACTTCATTTGGAGAGCCCCAGCTGTTACAAAACAACTGCATGTAGTGATGTTATTGCCCAAGTAAGATATGGTAAGCTTCCTCCTGTCTACACTGGGAGATTTGACTTTTTTACTCCAGAGGTAACCATTACAAAACACTCAATTCGTGCTTGCACTTACTTGTTTATAGAATATTATTTTTTTTCTCTAGGCCTTTTTGATTTTTTATTTGATCTAAACCAATGTTTTATTTTGTTTCGAACAGAGATAAAGATTATCACTTGAGAACATACAAATCTGTGGTCATGGCTAACAAACTTATTGACTGGTTAATTGCACAGGCAAGTATACATCTTTGGATTTATGTACATTTTGCATTTAAATTCTCATTCTGCCTAATACATCACTACATTTCAAATAATACTCAAACACTTTATATAAGGGTTGTTTGAACAGCATGTGTTGTGTAATCCTCTTAAACTAGTGAAGTAACAGAAATCAGCTGTCAGCAGCCACGCTGTTCATCCCTTTTGTGTTTATCTTCCTTATTTGCAGTTATCTTTAAATGTTTTAATGAGACTTAGCTTTCTGATTCGGTGTGTAACATTGTTTGTTGCTTAAAAGTAAGTGGATAGCCTCTGAAAAACTCAAAATTACAAACTAGATGGATAAAAGTAACAGTTTGCTGTCACCTGTTCTGAAGATCAGGGTATCCTGTTCACTCAGTTAACAAGCATCAGTTTTACAAAATGAAAGTTAAAACCTTTCTATTCTATTATGTTTAAGATTCTAGTATGTTCAATTTTTATGTAGAATAAAGTTCTCTAAAATGTTTACATGTTTATTTGTAACTGTTCCATGATTCTATGATAGCCATGTAAAAACAGTTTCATATACATGCTGTAAATGTATACATAAAGGTGGTGATGGTAAATATAATTTATAACTATTGCCAGCCCTGTGAGGTAATGCCATTGTGCATAAAGTACATTTTGCTTTTATATTAAACTGTATTTAAAATAAATATGTTACGATTTTAACAGGGGGACTGCCGGACAAGGGACGAAGCTATGATATTTGGTGTGGCTCTTTGTGATAATGGGTTTATGCACCATGGTAAGTAAATACACTCTGTGCAAGCTATGCTTAATTTTTTTAAGGCTAGCTACATGGCTGGAAGGAAATGCAGGGGCTGGTAACTGCAGAAGGGATAGGAAGTTGCTTCACTGTGTTGTTGAAGAGATCTGTGCAGCAATTTTCAAGAAAAAGCTATTGTATACTCTCAAAATTATTCTCAGTTAATTTTGTAGCATGTTTAGAGGATTTAATCCTCTGAAGAATATACTGGGGGTGGTTTTATTAGCTACTTTGAATGAAATTACTTAAGTGAGTAATTTATGTTTGCTCAGATGAGACAATAAAAATTTAGGAAATATGTAGGACAGTAAGGAAAGATTTTTTGGAGGTGTATGACATTAAAAAAGTGAAGCAATGACAGCAGGAGAAAGTGCACTGTAGAAAAATGGGAAAGTTGTAAGGACAGCAGTGAACAAAGAAGAAAGATAGGAGGGCAGAAGTACGTGCAGTACCAAAAATGAGATGAACAAGGTCACATTTAATACTGTTGGAAGATTTCAGTGAAAGGATTGAAGCAGTAGGTCATTTACTAAAATGAGAAGGGGAAGAAATTATTTTCTCATCAGCGTGTTTAGAGAAGGAGGGAGATTTAGCTTTCTCTCCATCACCATTCATTCTTTTTCCTTGGACTTTTAAACATAAAACCATATCTGTCCACTGTTCTGGTGGCTTCCACATCTCCACCAAACCTATTTCAAACCTGACCTGGAGAGTGCCAGAACTTGGTGGTGAGCATCTCCAGCAACTGTCCAGCAGAACTTTTCAAAATTATGTTTTTTAAATCATTTTTAGGAAAAAAACCCGTATGCTCGGCATTTTTTCAGACTATTTTGTCTTCCTCAGCTTCCACGGTGGAATCCAGATGTTGTAGTTGAAAATAAGCTTAGTTATATCTTCTTGTAAGAGATCCAAATATTTTTTTTTTCATGTTAAGAAGTGATGATTTTCCTCCATTTGCACACAAAACCAGTTTGCTAGCATTTAATATGTGTGCATGTTCATTATTTTATGAAAGAGAGATGATGTTAGAATATTCAAAAGAAAAGAAAGATTAACAGTGTGGTTTTTGTACCATGCAGTGTTAGAGAAAAGTGAATTTAAAGATGAACCACTGCTGTTCCGTTTTTATGCGGATGAAGAAATGGAAGGGTCAAATATGAAGCACAGACTCATGAAACATGATCTGAAAGTAGTAGAAAATGTCATAGCCAAGTCATTACTGGTGAGTGAAACCCAATGATTGTATGTTTAATAAGTAAAAGAATTTGTTGCAGCAACAAGAAATTAGTACTGTGTATTATTATTTAATGGGGATATGCTTTAGCTTCTGTTAATGCCTTTCTGAACATTGTTTTGAATATTTTTCTTTTTCAGATTAAATCGAATGAAGGCACCTATGGTTTTGGTTTAGAAGATAAAAATAAGGTGCCAATTATTAAAGTGGTGGAGAAAGGATCAAATGCTGAGGTAACCAGTATCACAAATTATCTTCCCTGTTTTATTCACTTGTTCACAGGTGTATGTTTTGGGCACCAGTCAGGAAAATCTACTAGTAGTAGAGGGAAACCATGACAACTTGCCAAGAATGCTGTGATTATGATTTCTATTTTTGATTTTTTTCTTTGATTTTGGTTGTGTTTGTGTCTTTTTTTTTTTTGTTTTTAATATTGCTCTGGCCATTATACCATTTTCTGCTTAAGTAAATTGCCATATTGAGGGATGATATAAAAGTTATCATTTTATTTTTATAAGTTTTATAATATTCCAATGATGACATTAATCATGAACTGAATAAACATTTTTGGTAGAATACGAAATTATTATAAAGTTGATCTGTGAGTTGCACTTGATATATTTCATAATAAAAGATGGATCAAGCTTTGGATAAAGTATAGAATTTAAGAATTGGAATGAATAAATTACAGCCTTCCTGTTTGTTAGTATTGCTCAAGATGCTGTTTTGGTAAATTCATAGTCTACTGAACTGCATGGGAGTGTCCCTACATGTAAAGGTAACAAGTTTCTTCTATGAGAGAAAAAAATTAGACCTAGATTTCAAGCCTTTCTAAGATGGAAACAGAAATTTAGGTTAAAAGTTGATACAACAAATCAATGATACAATACAGCCACAAAGCTACGTGCAGGGTGATTTCCTGCAGTCAGGTTCTGCCCTATCTCAGATGATGATAAGGCATAGACCACTCTGCGTACGCCTGCCATTCAACTGGTGATGGTTCCTTTCTTGTTAGACCAGAGTTTAAAAACTGCATGCATTTTGACTTGCTGTAGCTTCGGCTCAAAGGCCATGAAGATTTTAAGCTTTGTTTTGTTTTGTAACTTAATAAATATTCACTTAGTAAATGTGACTTTTCCTTATGAAAAGTTTTAATTCCTTATGAAAAGTTTTAATTCCTTTGGAGAAGGATGGATGAACAGATCAGGTAATGTTATAAAAAATAAACTGTCTCTATGAAAGCTGTTGTGTTAATTATTACAGATATTAACTGATATTGTAATACTGTCATAAATCTCGATTAACTCGAGGTCTCATATTTAGATATCGTCATAATTACTGTTTCCCTTCATGCCAATTGAGCCAGTTCTAGATGTGTTTTGAGGTGTTAATTTTTTCGTGCATGGTATGTGAAGAAGATGTAAGGAATGCAAAGGAAATGTATGAGTCATTATTTCTAGTGGGCTTGCATGCCACAGGAGAAAACATAATGTTAGTGCTTATAAAAGATAAATGTACACACAACTGTGATTGTTTTTTAGATGGCAGGTTTGGAAGTCGGGAAAAAAATCTTTGCCATTAATGGTGACCTGGTTTTTTTGAGACCCTTCGGTGAAGTGGATTGCTTCCTGAAAGCATGTTTAAACAGCAGAAAGCCCCTGCGGGTTCTTGTGAGCACGAAACCACGGGAGTAAGTTGTCATTCCTTTGAGGGAATTTTTACAAACTAGAGTTGAAGTGAATTTTAGAAGACCGATGGAGTTTCAGGCAACATTACATACTATATCTAATCTTTGTAAAGTCAAGCAATTTGATCTGCTTTGGTTTTGTTTTATTACATCCATCAGTCAGCAAAAGCAAAACACAAGTGCTGTAGATCATCATCTCTGCTGCTTCAATTACATGCAGGAACCACAAGTGTAAATGAAGTTTCCTCGAGTGTACGGGCAGTTTTGATCACTTATCTCTCACTGTGTTTATTAAACAAGTTCCTCTGGGGATTAGTTGCTAGTCTGGCAGAAGTTGGACTGTGTGATCTAATGGGGCCCTTCAGTGTGTGTGCTGGCTGTGTAAACAGCAGGAGCAAGCAAACAGCTCACAGTGTTTATGTAACAGATGCATTTCTGAACTCAATTTTGATCATCCCTACCTGGAAGCAGTTTTTGTTACATAAAAGAAATACAAAGTGAAGCTTAATCCTGGGTTCATAAGTATGTGAGCATAGGTCTATTAATAAAGTTTATGCAATTGTTACTAATTTATACATACCAATGAAAGAGGAGAGTAAGAACCAGTGTTCAGGAGCAGTTTTGATCAAATTTTGCAGGGTAAGGAGGAACCATCTTCTGTTACCAGATAGCAAAGAGAGTGCCTTGGAAATGCCTCTCATTCAGCAGTAGAATGGAGACATATTTTTCCTGTTAATAAGCAAAGATGTCTTGAAAAACACGATGGCACCCAGAAAGGGGAAAAGAGCAAAGAAAGAAATATGGCACAAAGGTGATCAGCTGGACCAGTACTCAAAGAAAACCTTGCACCAAACAAACCAACAAAAAAATCCACCGAACCAGCAGTTGATAGTGTTGTAGCAAGCGTAAAAGGCATGTCTTGGTCTTTCTTTATTATAGATCTTGATTTAATTTCTAACACAACTTGCAAGTGAAAATTAGTGAAGTTCAAGGTTGACAGAGATGATCTGTTCAATGAGTTCAGAGGAATTGAAGATTTTGTTTCTTGGTGCTGTGTGCTTTTTATCAGGAGCTGCTGCTAGTACAACAACTGTGTTGTCTGAAGAGACAGTTCTAAATTCTTAGCCTAAGCTGCCAGTGATGGTCTTTCATAACTCATTAGCATGTTCACAAAGCATTTGCAGAATGAAACTATATAGATTGTATCAACCTTAATTGATATGTAAGTATACTAAATGATACTGTACTTCTGTAAATATTTCAAATTAAAATGTGTTAATCTTAAGAATATTCTAATATTTATAAAAATTTTATGGACTTCAGTGGGTTTTGAATCTTACCTCTGCTGATAATTGTTCCAAAATGTTTAACATTCTGTATACCAGAAAAAAATGGAAGTGCAAGGAATGGCACAGTGTTGTTATTCAAAACTACCCAAATTTATCTTAAAATTACTTTACTTAGTTTGAATTTGTCTGCATTTGCACTGGCAAATGGAGCTCAGGGCAAAGGTCTCTTAGATAATAACAGTCGGCTCTGGAAGTAAAAGCTGCAGAAGTTAAATCGCTGCACTATGCGTGACCTACCCACCTCACATAAGGACTTATGTAGCCCTGTAGAACTTGTGCTGAGGTCAGGTGGATATGCTAGGTTACTTTGGGCGATCTCTGGTGTTCATTTTAAAGAGCAGATGTGAATTTCACTTCTCAAAACTGTGTTTATTGGTTATGTTTGTCAGTAGGGCTATTAGTGTTGCACTTAGACCAAGCAGGAATGTAGCAGAATGTGCTTACAAGTGACATAAATGATAGTAGACAATTCTTGCTTTACAGAACTCAGTGCTTTGCACAGTTTCTCAGAAAAACTGCAAGAAAATATTTTTTTCAATAAGACTTACCATGTAGCCAAACATTAACAAATTGTAATATGACTCTAGCCTCTTCAGTGTTCCGCAGCTCATCTGCTATGGCTTACCATAATCTGTGGTCCCCAGGCCCTATCCTCTTGTCTGAGAGACTACAGGCTTTCCCAAGGCTTCCAGTGTTGCTGTTCTGTGGCAGCTTACCCAAACTGCAGTCTTTTTGGGAGGAGTTTTAAAACTATGGTGGTGCTTTGATGTAATCAGTATATAGCATTTCCTTGTAAAAATAATATTACCTTCCTTTGATTGGTTTTGGTATCTCAGTGTACTCTTATTGTTTATGTCAGTGGTGTGGTGTATCTGGAACATGAATGGTGCAGAATCTGAAACTGTGAATTGTAGAAAAGTGTGTAGTCTTACACTCTTGTGGCCTACCTACTGCTGTCTACGTTTATCTTGTATAACAAAATGCTACCTTTTGCTATATTGAATCTTTGCTTGTATCAGGACAGTGAAGATTCCTGACTCTGCAGATGGACTTGGATTCCAAATCCGGGGCTTTGGCCCATCGGTTGTCCATGCTGTTGGGAGAGGTAAGCCATAAGAGCTGTCAATGGTAGTGATAAATAGATGTTTAATATCTAAATGGTGTGGCTGAGATAAATCAAAATTAGGTCCAGTGATTCAGCTTAGATTTTCTTTTCCACCCAAAGTAACAAAGAATATTAAATAAAACCAAATAAGATGATTTTGTGTTCCTGTCCTTTGTAAGCTTGGGATAGATTTTGTGGGTTGTTTTTTTTTGGGGGTTTGGTGTGTGTTTATATGAATGTAGGAAAGTTAAGGCTTTGCATTCTTTACAGACTAAGGAACAGCTAGATGATGGTACAAAATCACCTTCTATGGTGAAAGAGTGTTGCAAACCACTTACTTTGGGAGTTTTAATTTGTTAGATGGTCATGTGGTACTGCAATCTTCTGAAAACATTTTACAGAAAATGCACTTTTCACAAATCTTTTCAAAGGTGCTAATGACCTAGTCTGCCTTTATAATTGCAGATGATTCTTCTAAATGCTGTTTTGTCTGTTTTGTGATGTGATTGTCAAATGCTTGCCATCCCTAACTCATTATGTTCTTGACTGGTGTGCTGGCAATAAAAGAAGTTGAAGTGTTCTTTGCTGCTGCTGCAGATTTTTAATGGTAGAGCCAACTAACGCTGTATTTTTAGCTGTTGTGGGGCAATTGTGTCCATTTTCACCCTCCTCTCGTTGAAATTAAGAAATTTATAGTGAATTGATCTGCAAAGCATCCAAGTTTGAACAGAGCTTGATGACTTTTTTCCTAGGCTGTGTTACCAGAAATTAAATTTTCAAGAGAAAGTCTAATAAAGTACAGACTGTTGTGCTGATGTGATAATTATTTCTGCACCTGTATATCAATTCAACTGCCTATCCTTATTCATTAAACACATACTTAATTCCAATTAGCCTCAACAGTATGTAAGTGTTTGCATGTGTGGTTTGCTAAACCTGAAAGTTTTAAACATATGCTTAAATACTATGCTGAATTGGGACCTTGGGTTTTATGAAGAAGAATTTTTTCTTTTGAGAGTGAGGTCTAATAAGTCCTGTTCAAGTGCTTATTTTAAAATCCATTTGCGGTGGAGGGATTGCTGGTAATGGTGTAATTTCCAAAGACTATCTTTGATTATAGATTTAAAATACAACTATCATCTAACCTGACAGTACTTAAACTGAGGGAAAACTAGGTATATTCTTTAGGTTATTTCCTTGTCATATATGCTCACATGACAAATCATGACATAGCTCTTCTATTTGCCAGCCCTGGAAATTCAGTCTGGCCTTTCCTTTCATAGCAGCTAGCTTCTGCACCTCAGCCTTGCAGTCTCTTGGCAATAGATTTTTACTTCCCTGGCACCTTTGTGGCAGTATCAAGAGAAATAAAGAGGCAGACATTCAAGTAGCTGGAATGAAGGTCATACTCCAGCAAGCTGTCTTTCAGGAGTGGGCTTGAGTCCCTCTGGAAAGACCTGGAAACAGATGCTATTTTTATAGTACTTATTCAGTGCACAGAAGACTTTTCTAAGGTGGTTATTCCATTGTGAAAATAAATCACTGAACCATCAAACTGTATATTTTATGTTATTCCAAGTGTGTTTTGGGGTTTTTTGGTCCCTGTCCCCTCCTCCCCCTTTTTTTTTTAAAGAAAAAAAAAAGATCTCCTTCTTGATTATCTTTTGAGTATTTTTGACTGAAACTGTAAGGCACTGTTAAAATTAAGGTGGTAAAAAGATTAAAATAAGAATGGAATTGCCTTTGGATTTGGATATTTTGTTTAATGTTTAACAAGAAACTCTAATATGCTTTGATAATCCTTTTTGAATTGTCAGAAAGCTTCTAATTTGTATACAATATAAATACACGGAGAGTAGTTAAGAAGCTCAGAATCACAGAATCTTAAGGGTTGGATGGGACCTCAAAAGGTCATCTAGTCCAACCACCCTGCCAGAGCAGGACCTCCTAGAGTAGGTCACACAGGAACTTGTCAGGGTGGGTTTGCTTGGGGCATATAGAAGAATTCAGAATAAAAGTGGTCTAAGTTATAATTAGTTTCAAGCTAGAGCTCTTTTATCCTTTAAAAATATTGTAAAGAAAAGTTTCCACATTTTGTTTAATAAATCAACATTTATTTTATAAACAGCCTTTAGAAAATAGTCTCATCTCTTTTTGTGGAAGCATCTGCTATTTTCTTGGAGTCCCACTGACTGTAAAGCACCTTGTGGTCAGGGAGAGTATGTAAGAATTGGTGAGAGTAGATTCTGATTAAAAAATGAGGCTTTTGGACTGTAAGCTTTAAAGAAGATGTGTAGGAAAAGAAGTCTGTTAACTATGTGGGGTTTTTTTTAATAGGAACAGTGGCAGCTGTGGCAGGTCTCCACCCTGGCCAATGTATAATCAAAGTGAATGGAATTAATGTCAGCAAAGAGACTCATGCAAGTGTTATTGCTCATGTGACAGCATGCAGGAAGTACAGGCGGCCAATGCAGGTACGTCTCACTTGCAGATTTTCATCAGGGTTTTTTTTTTTTTGTCAAAGTGAACATCATGTTGTGTATTGTCTCCACATCTCTGTTGTGTTTGAGTGGGATAAGGGGAGAGGAGCAGTGAATAAAAGTGAAGGGAAGCCAGCTCAATTGTAAAAGCTGAAGATTACCCAATATATTGTTGATGTTCCAGGTCTATTTAATTTCTGAATTGAAATAAGTCTAAGCTTTTAAGTAATTTTTTTCCATATGGTATTTTAAAAGGATTATTTCAAGTGTTCAGTTTTATGCAAAAAGCATTATGAGGTATATTCACATCATGATGGATTTACACAACTTGCTGCCTGCTTGGCAGTAGGAGAATACAATGCAAAAAAGCTGATTTTCTTCCAGAATTTTGTAACACTTCAACACATAGAGAGCAGAGTGCATAAATTCCATGTATAAAGTCTCTGTGTTCCCATTGCATTGCATTCCAGTGTTGGGGATAAACATACATTCAAGGACTCCTGTGATTTTTATTATCTTTTTAAAAAGAAAAGGAGAAAATCTCACGCTTCCAAGGCACAAATTTGAGGAGGAAAACTGAAATCTGATGAAGTCTAAAGCTCTTTTTGTTAATCCATTTGTGTAATATATTTGGAGTACATAACTGTTTTTTCTATACAGACTATTTAAATTTTAAGTCAGCAAATCAGGAATAATGAAATTCCCCCAGACTGACACAAAAAACCCCTTCATTTAGGATCATAGAATCATAGAATGATATGAGTTGAAAGAGACCTTTAGAGATCATCTAGTCCAACCCCCCTGCAGAAGTGGGTCCACTTAGATCAAGTCACATAGGAATGCACCCAGGCAGGTTTTGAACACCTCCAGAGAAGGAGACTCCACAACCTCCCTGGGCAGCCTGTGCCAGGGCTCCCTCACCCTAACAGTAAAATGGTTTTTCCTCACGTCTAAATGGAACTTTTTTTTGTGTGTGTTCCAGCTTCTTTCCATTACCCCATGTTGTGTTGCTAGATACAACAGGAAAAAGTGATGCTCCAACCTCCTGACATCCACCATTTAGATATTTGTAACTATTAATGAGATCTCCCCTCAGTCTCCTCTTCTCCAAACTAAACAGCCCCAGTTCCCACAGCATTTCCTCATAAGAAAGATTCTCCAGTCCTCTGATCATCTTTGTGGCCCTGTGCTGGACTCTCTCCAGCACTTCCCTGTCCCTGCCCAGAATTGGACACAGGGCTCCAGATGAGGCCTCACCATGGAAGAGTAGAGGGGAAGCAGAACCTCCCTTGACCTGCTGGCCACATCCTTCTTGATGCATTCCAGGATGCCATTGGCCTTCTTGGGTTGTTCCTTCCCAGATGCAGGACTCTGCACTTGTCCTTGTTGAACCTCATGAGATTTCTCTCTGCCCAACTCTCAAGCTGGTCAAGACCTTGCTGAATGGCAGCACAGCCTTCTGGGGAATCAACCAGTCCTCCCAGTCTGGTGTCATCAGCGAACTTGCTGAGGGTACACTCTCCCCCTCATCCAGGTTGTTGATGAAGATGTTGAATAAGACTGGCCAGAACCGATCCATGTGGAACCCCACTGGCCACAGGCCTTCAACTTGATCACTCTCTGGGATGTAGTTCTATCAAATACTATGGGAGGTCTAGACTGAAATAAATGGCAGTATTCCATCTGGTGTCAAGGCAGCTAAAATTTAATTTCCTAATCAGAAATGTTGGTTTTTAATTATTTGGAAGATGACTATGAATTTCACCTATTTTGCAAGTACATTGCATTAGCCTAACATTTAATTAATATGAGTTACACTCTCTCCTGTTGTTGGCAATTCCATACTTGAAAGCAGATCTTTTTCTGTTTCCTATACATTCTGCTTCTCAGGGTGAGGAGTCTTCCCACTTGCCTGAAGCATGAAGTTTCATTTCAGATTCTTAAAATGTGAATAACTGTGTAATTTCTCTTGGACAATGTTTATTTTCCTTCTGTCCAAATTGGATAAAGAAAATTGAAAGCAGCATTTACTTCTAGGAACATCAATTTCTTCTCAGTGATATTGATCATTATGTGACCAATTTATGCTCAATTTGTGGCTCTGTAGTACTTTAGGAGAATATTTTTCCATATCATTTTGCATTATATCTTATGTTAACTTTAGAAAGAGAGACTTCCAGTTTAGATATTCTTTCTGTTAGGCCATAGTAAGTTCAAATAATGAGAAACTCTTTAACGTAACCTAATCTCTTATTAGATTGGCATGGCAGTCTTTATGCTTTTAAACAAACCCTTAAGACTCCATAAATAAGCAGTCAGCTTTCAGGTGTACCTGCAAAGCTGCATGGGCTTCAGAACCGTTTCTGTTGATCAGCTTGTGCGTAGGTATCTTCCAACAATCAAAAGAGAGCTCTGAAAGTTAAGCTTCCTCCTTAAAATACTTCAGTGTCATTGAGTGAAAAGACATGGATGGATCTAGGAAATCTAGAGAGAAATAGTACTTTAATGATACAAAAAAATTAGTTATCTATGATTAATGGGATAAAGATAGCATATGAATATTGTATATTAGCAAAGTGTAATCGGATGTACTTGGCATTTTGCATGGAAATTGTACCATTTATCTTAAACTTCTGCTGTCCTTGCTTAACTTTGGATTTTTCCACAAACTTCTTTTTAAAGTCTATTACTTACAATTGTGTCATTTATTCTGCTGTAGCTGTTGGAGAGGGAGTGATTAACTGACTGTCAAGCTTCTTTTGAAGTGTAAGGGGGAGAGAGTAGTCTGGAGAAACCAGACCTGATAGAACATTCCACAAGGATGTGATGGGCAAGTGGCTGAGCAAGTGAGGGGGAGAACAAGGTGTAAGGTGTACATGTCACTTCTTCATAGGCTATATGACAGAACCACCGTTCCTGTGCTCACCTCTCAAGTCACATAAGATGCTGGACATTGAGGGGGCTGTCATTCTGTCCTTTTGGGGACGTTTCGCCAATTTGGGGGAAACCAAAGAACATTCAGTAAAATAGCTGTAGCAAAGACAAATATAAGTAATGAAGGCTGTAGTGTATATCCTTCTTGCAGGTAACACATGGATGATAGATTAACTGGACCTACTATGTCTTTGGTTGATATTCCATATTTGACAGTGAATTTGTGGAAACAGCATATTTAGCAAGGCAAAAATCAGTTATCTTTATTTTTTCACAATTTCTTTTCTCAAATATTTATTTTTCAGTCTGCAGTTGGATTTCAAATGTCTTAAATTACTTTTGGTGGAGACATGAAACAAGTGGATGTTATACTGTCACAGATTTCATACTGTCTTATGACTATATAGTCTGAAATAATAAACAAGTTGACGAAATGCTTTGGGTGGTTTTAGACAAAGCCATTCTCCATAATTTTCAAAATACTGTTTTTAACTTGGAACTCAGAAGGTAATAAAGCTGATAATAATCAGGGAGTTAAAGCATCTATTTCATGTTTGGGAACAGTGAAATAAATAGGTATGAATTTAACTTGCAAAGCTTTTCCTAGCCTGGTGGTTGTTGTTGTTTTTTAGCAAGATTCTATACAGTGGGTTTACAACAGCATTGAAAGTGCACAGGAAGATCTTCAGAAAACAAACATGAAGCCCTCTGGAGATGATGGAGGAGATGCCTTTGACTGCAAAGTAGAAGGTATGTGATGCTTGTTTTGATTTTGTTGCTCAGAATGTTGGTATAGTGGCAACGAATGGTTTTGTTTTCAGAGAGGAAATAGCAAGTAGACCTTAAGATGTGTTTTACATAAATGTTTCTGTTTTATGTTTGCTAAAGAAGAAAATTTAACATGCTATTCTC
This sequence comes from Colius striatus, assembly GCF_028858725.1. Taxonomy (NCBI): domain Eukaryota; kingdom Metazoa; phylum Chordata; class Aves; order Coliiformes; family Coliidae; genus Colius; species Colius striatus. The sequence continues at coordinate 62,054,873 of NC_084762.1, forward strand.
TGAAAATTACTGTATTTTGCATTTTGAGTAAAAGCTTCTGTGAACACTTTAGGGAAAATGTTTTCAACTTTCATTCATGGGACTAGGTAATCCTAGGAATTACCTGATTTATTTTCACCACTAGTAATCATTTAAGGCTAAATTAAATGTGTTAGTCACTACTGCATGAGAAGTAACAAATCAGTTATCCTTCAGATTGTTTCCAGGCAACTGGTGTTTAGAAAAACCTGCATTCATATGCATTGTGGTAATTAAACAGATAGGTAATGTGTGAACTCTATGTTCTCTGGGTAAATACTGATACTTCATCTCTGAAAACTTTCAATGGTCATTTTCTTCTAGTTTATTTAGAAGTTCTCAGTTTTCCCCCTTCTTAAAGTCTACTGCTTTTTAAAGTCTCTTGAGTATAATTGAAATGGAATCAGTTGCCTTCAATAACTGTTTGTAACTGACTTGTCTGTTTGTCTCCTTAGCAATCCAGTATTTTGGCATCCATAGACCTTCTCGACTGATTTTTAAGTTATTCAACTGGTAGCTGGGTTTTTTGATTAATATTTTGAATAGAAAGACCAGAGCATATCTGTTTCCAGAATGTTTGCCTGTGTCCTTTTTAGTTTGTTTAATGGCCAATCCTCCTCAACTGATTTGTGTTATTTTCTTTGTTCTAGAGGTAATTGACAAATTTAACACCATGGCAATAATTGATGGGAAGAAAGATCACGTGAGTCTGACTGTTGACAATGTTCATCTGGAGTATGGAGTGGTTTATGAGTATGACAGTACAGCTGGAATTAAGTGCCACGTGTTAGAAAAAATGATTGAACCAAAGGGATTTTTCAGTTTGACTGCAAAGGTATGAATAAATTTTTGTATATATTAATTCTTAGTATTTAGTATCTAAAGCATCTATCTTTTGTCTATTCTCAGGATTATATGTATTTTATTTAATATCTTCTAATTGGTTGCCTTTGATGTTTTGGAGGATAATTCGATACTCAGAAAGCAAACTAAGTTACGATTGGTTATAAATGAAGCCTCTAAACTGAAAAAAAGAACTTTAAAGTTTTCCATTCCACCTGCCCCTCACCCTTTTTTTCCTTAATTATCAAATAAAACTTAAAAGAAAGTTGAAGACTCACTGAAATTAACTTGGTGAGGGTAGGCTGTGATTTCCAAAAGTTATTTTATCTCATCAGAATTGAATGTACAACTTTGTTTCAGTGAAAGCAGTACCAAAACATGTTTTTAATGTATCTGAAAGTAAAAGAAAGCTATACATATGTAGGTGTGCACATTGGCAAAATCACAGAGGAAGAAAAAAAACAAGTGCAGCATTAGTTTACTTTGGAGTTTTTATTTTGTGATATTTCCAAATGGTAAAATCAGTGATTACTATGAAAAGGATGTGAATTTTTTTTTATATATATGGTATTGTCTGGGTTAGGTGGACAAATAATGTAGTAATACAGCTTTTACTAAGTTTGTTTTTATCTTTTCACACACATATGCATGTTAACAGTGTATGCTTAATGAAAGTATTACTGTGTATTAATATTATTAAGCTTTTTGGCAGCATGTTGATACCTGCAGATTTCTTGTTCTGTTGATCTTTTCATAGACGTATGACCTAAAATGCTGATCTACTGAAATGACTGAGACATAGGCACATGTTTCTTTTCATTGACTTCACTTTGGAGCAGATCAGGTTGACCAATATCATGAGATTTGCTAGAGTTGGTCTAGTCAATGCTTCGAGTCATTGGCCTGAAAGATGTTAATTCTTGCTGTAATTACAATTTCCTATAAAATGTTAAAGGTAGTAACTGCTTAAGAAATACTTTTCCTTTGTTACATATGGAGTACTTGAGTAAAGAATTAGTTCCAGCGCTCTAATTATGGACTGAAATAATGCATTATGATGAGAAGGTATCCAAAGTTGTGCTGCAAAAGTTACTTGTTTTGAATATACTTTAATGTAAAGATGCAAAAAAACCTCACTGAAATAATTTAAATTTGTATTATTAATTAATCCTGACACAAACAGAGCTTAAAACTCTATTTAAGTTACTGAGGTGTTTTAATACAGTAATTAAACATTGTAGCAGTAGAGTGAAAGGCTTTCCTTAATTCATCCTGCTAGGGGTCTGAGAAAGAAAATTCTCTCAGAATCTAGTCTTTTATAATCTGTATTTTCTAAAATACTTCAGGTTTTGCACTCCAAAATTTATCTACATGGTAATTTTGTTTTCTAAACTCTTTGATTAGGCCTATAAAATGTATATTACATCTTTGATGGTAGTGTAATAGTCAACTGTAGCAGAAGTGAATTACAGACTTAAGTCTCATGATGGATTAATACTGTATGTGGTTTTTGTTCAGATTTATTTGAATATCTCAAAAATTCAAGACTTTTCTTCTTATTTAGGTGCCTTAATCTGTGTTTTGAGTGCCTTTGTTAGAAAATTTTTTTGGTTGTGTTTTTCAAACACATCTTCAGAGTTGGGCCCAACCAGCAATGGGTATCTCTCAAGTTTCATAACACATTGAATTTCAAATGTAACAACTCCAAAAAAATGATGATATGCTACCCTCATCTCTTCAGTATGACTTTTTTTCAGTTTTCTGTCACAGTCATTTTCTCATGCTATTTCCACCATAGCAAGATTTCAGTCTTTGCTGGGCAGTATTGCTTATTCTGTTCCTTATTTCCTGTTTATGTATGCAGAATACACAAGAGGTTAGCACTCGGTTTTCTTGTATCCTTTTTCAGTGTGTTAGTATCTCTTATACTGCCAGACCGAAGTTTTGCTTCAAGTAATGAATTAAATTCATCAGCTTTGCGTAATATGTTCTGTTCAAGTAAACACAGCAGATAATGTATTTCAGAGGAGCCACAGTGGTTGCATTAGTGGAAAATTAGTAGTAAATCCAGTATCAGAGAGTGTCATGAGAAGCCAAATAAAAGTACTTAGTATAGGTATAACTTGTGCAGGGGATAGATTTGAAGAAACCTCGTGCTTTCCTAAGCTTCACTAATTGTTGTTATGCTTTTCCTGTGATGTTAAAAGGGAACTGATAATCAGGATTTTCAGTTTTAATATGAGATGATATGTTAAGGGGTTAAGTAAGGGGTTATCATAGTCATCTTATTTCATAACGTACTGCTCTTGTTTTTATTATCTTAGATTCTTGAAGCACTGGCAAAAAGCGATGAACATTTTGTGCAGAATTGCAACAGTCTTAATTCCTTAAATGAAGTGATCCCCACTGAGCTTCAAAGTAAATTCAGTGTCATTTGCAGTGAAAAAATTGAACACATCTATCGAAGAATCTCTAGTTATAAAAAGGTACTACTGGCATGTTCTAAGCTTGGTGATATTTGTCTTTGAATGGAAAAAAGGAGAATGTTGTACAGTTTGAATAACTCTTCAAAATTTTCTATTGCAATGACAAAAATATGACTAAACATTTAGCTATTTTGAGGTGTGAATTCCTAGACTGAGTAATTGCAGAAATTGTTTTCAAACTGTGTTCTGTATTATCTCTGTTTTTAGGCACTGCATAGCTCCTGTTCTTTCTTGTTTGCTGTGTTCAGTTGTAGATACAGTCGACTGCTTATTTCCCAACAAGAAAGCCCAGCATTCATTCTTCTAAATGCTTTAAACCAATACTCCAGTGAATTTGCAGATGTTAACCAAAAATGAAGCAATAAGAGCACAATTGCTTTTTCTAGTATTGCATTTTCATTTAAAATACCAAATTGTTACTTTTATTCACGTGTATTGCCCTGCAAATTGGTATGACTTTCTAGCATGACTGTTAATAGTATTAGCTCTGTAAATTGTTAGATTAAGTTGTGCTAACAAAACATTACAGCATAGAAAAAAGAGAAGGTGCCAACTTTCATGCACTTTCATGCATCTAAATTAATGAGATATGAATGAATAAATGACCCAGAGTATGACCTCTAGTTGCTGTCAGTGTATTTGTAGTTGTTTACTAAGGAGAACATAAATGAATCAACCTTTATTGCCTTTATTAATGCAAACATATTCTCATCCTGGCTTTGCCTCTTTCTCATACAATCTCATTCTTGGGAGTTTGGATTTAGTTTTAAGTAGGCCGAAAATGGCTGCATACAACTGACTCTGCTCTGTCTTCCAATCTCAGTTGGGAATCTAGGTTGTGACATTTACGAATTGCTCAGTTCTGAGAGGTAATATGCAAAAAATTGAGAGGGGGGAAAAAAAAAGGAGAAGAGGTTCAATGTAGAAGCTTCATACAGCTCTAAAGTTTGCATGGAAAAGGCAAGATGTTTCCTTGTTTTTCAAAGGAGAGGGAGGGAAACCTTTAAGGAAAATCCATAGCTTCGGTAGGCCAAAAAGCATCTTTACAAAGACTTTTCAGGGAGCTCTCTGACAAGAAACTGAATAAACTGAAGAGTTGAGTCACAGAAGGAGACATCAAAAGCACTCTGATAATGCATCACCAAACATCTGATCTCTCCACTGTTTGCCTGAATTATAAACCTTCATGTTTTCAAAGGATTAAAAATGAAAATATCTTTTTTAAAAACAAAATTCATTAGTTTTAACATTAATAGTAGGGTATTTTGAGTCTGAGTAGCATGCAGATGTTTTATACCTTTCCTGTAGCCAAAAAATTTGAGCACAATGCACAATGTCTTTACAGGAGGCCAAGACAATAATGAAATTTTATTATGTTATGCTGGATATGAAACAAACAGCCTTGGGGAACTTTTCATCGCGGTTATACTGTCTAGAAGCAGATATTGCTGATAGAAGCTGCACTTTCAAGCTTATCTGCACAAAAATCAGTAGTTTCACAGTAACAGCTTTTAGTGACAATTATTAATGCAATGAATTTCAGGAATAGATACGTCGTTTTCTTGGCAAGGTAAAGGTAACCATAGTTACAGGAGACTTGCAGAGTGCCTGAGCCCAGCTTGGCTCCTGGTTTCACTGTGAAAGTTCGAATTCTATAAATAAAAGCCCTGTAGATTTCTGCAGTTCCTACTATTATTATTATCAGAACATTTTGCTCCTAATAGACCTCGAGTCCAGTGCCATGAGTCCCAGATGTTTCTAAACACATATAAGAAAAGAATTTTGGGCCTGACTTATGACCTGATTAAATCATAGCCAAGCATTTGGTCTCTCTGGAGCAGGATGTGTGGGAGATTGAGATGTGAAATATGTACTGCTTGCAGGAACATTTTCATCGTTGACTATCCTTAGTGCCCTTCTTAACTACTTGTACATTCTTCAGCCTTCAAACAATTCCATAATTGGATTTCTTGTAACCTTCCAGATCTTGTTCTGACATGAAGATTTAAATGTAATTAAGCAGTCAAATGTTCATCAGGCTGAAGTAATATGACACCAAAATAAACAAATTTCAGTCCCAGCACAAAACCCTGTTATTATTCAGAAGGGACCTACCTTTATTCAACTGAAGTGTTAGTCAAAACTTGACTGATTGAATTTGTACTGACATTTATTACAGAAGGAACTTTACAAATTAACTTTCAGAATATTCTTGTGCCTAAGCTGTGCTCCATAGTCTGTGCAATATTTTGACTGGAGACATGCTGTGATTAAAATAGCAGGGATTTGGAACTTATTATGTCTTTTCCAGACAAAAATTCTTCCTTAACAACAAATGGCACTGGAAAGGACACATTTTGACAAAAATTCTGCTTGTGACCGACAAGCCTCTTTTCCAGTGGGAGAGTTTGACTTTTATGATTCTTAAACAAGCACATCATGTAAGTGTCCAAATTTAGTACAGTTCAGTCTTAGCCATTTCAAATTGACATCATCTTATCTTAAAAACAAAAAATCTTTCAGCCTATTCAAGAATGTTTGCAAAATTTCAGTTTATTACAGTGAAGGAAATGTGGCTAAGCACTCTATTACAACTAGACCATAAAACAGAGAGGGGAAAAAAAAGGCTCAGCATTTTCTGAGCTGGTATGAGGGAGAGAAGTGGTGAACTAGCAAAATCTGTAAAATGTGGTGTTTGCAATTTTTATGCTCTAATGTTTATCAGCTTCACAGGATCGCTCAAAATCACAAAATGGTTGAGATTGGAAGGGACTTCTGGCAGGCCCACCTGAAAACTTTTGAGTATCTCCAAAGAGGGAAGCTCCACAACCTCTCTGGGCAACGTGTGCAAGTGCTTAGTCACCTGCAGTGAAAAAGTGTTTCCAGATGTTCAGAGGGAACCTCTTGAGCTTTGGTTTGTGCCCACTGCCCCATGTCCTGTCACTGGGCACCACGGGAAAGAGTCTGGCTCTGTCCTCTTTGAACCTAACTTTCAGGTGTTTACATACATTGATGAGATCTCCCTGAGCCTTCTCTTCTCCAGGCTGAACAATCCCAGCTCTCTCAACCTTTCCTCAGAGAAGAGATCCTTCAGTCAGTTCATCGTCTTTGTAGCCCTAAACTTAGCTGGACTCTCTCCAGTATGCCCATGTCTCTAATTCTCTTGAACTCAGACCTGACCCAGTACTGTAAGTGTGGCCTCATCAGTGCTGAGGAGGGGGGCAGGATTACCTCCCTCCCACCTACTGGCAAAACCTATCCTAATGCAACCCAGGAGTACTTCATCTTTCCTGAATATGAATGTCATAATTCATGGCTTCCAATACTGTCTTTATTATAGCTTCAGGAAAAAAGTCTTCAGAAAAACTTTCTGCAAGATATTGACTTGGAAACAATTTTGTCAGCAGGTGTCATGTGCAGTAAAAGACTGATCATAGAGCATTTTCAGATTTTCTCCACAGGAAAACACTTAATATTTTATGATATTGTAAGGAAAGTAAATTCTATCTCCTTGTTACCAGACTATTTACATTTGTAAGTAACATTATTTCAAAATTCAAGCCCTCAAAAATGTAAAAGGAAAAATAGTTTTTCTTTCCCTTGTGGAGAAAGATGGATATTATGTAGTAAGGCATATGAAGTCAAGGATGCCTGAAATATTTTAAACTTTTGTTTTCTAGTCAGGTATACAAGTTGTGTCAGCCAAGTGCTGACACATCAAAAGCTATTAATCAAAATTTTGTTTTCTTTTTTGCTTGTAGTTTTCAAGAGTATTAAAAAATAGAGCTTGGCCTACCTTCAAACAAGCTAAGTCAAAGATTTCACCACTTCACAGCAGTGACTTCTGTCCAACCAATTGCCATATCAATGTGATGGAAGTATCTTACCCTAAAACCTCAACTTCCCTTGGAAGTGCCTTTGGTGTACAGTTAGACAGCAGAAAACATTCTTCACATGAAAAGGAAAATAAAAACACTGATCAAGGTAAGTCAATTGGGCTTTGAAGAACTACTTTCAATGCTTCTGATAGTCTTACAAGGTAACTGGTTTAGGTTTATGTCCCAAATATTAAAATTAAGGACAAGCCTTTATAAGAAAACCTTATTTTGGATACTTATGTTTAATATAACATGTCATAAAGGCTAATCATAATTTCACAATAACTTTTTCCTTAAGTAGCCTGACTTTGATACACAAAATAAAATGCAAAATTAAATAATTACATTATATTTTAAGCAGAAAAATATTTCGGTGTCTATTAGGTATTTTACCAAATTCAAAATGTATGTTGAAAATTGTGGAATCTCCTTGAATTTTTCCAGGTAAACTGAATCCCATGATTTATGTCCAACATACCATTACTACTATGGCTGCCCCATCAGGACAGTCGCTTGGCCAGCAAGAGGGCCATGGTCTGAGGTACCTCTTAAAAGAAGAAGATTTAGAAACACAAGATGTCTATCAAAAATTGCTGTTCAAATTACAAGCTGCACTGAAAGAGCTGGAAACATGTGTCTGTCAAATAGATGAGTAAGTAAATGTTGCCATCTGGACTTGTGTTCAATTTTTCCATTGAAGATACTGATAAATGTGGTTATCCTTTTTGTGTAGTGTAGGATCAATGTTGACTTTGGATAGAACCAAAATAATTGTAGGTAGTTCAGCAGTATGTGGTGTATTATATCAGAATGTAGTTACAGCTACTAATTAACTTGAGAAAAAATTGGCAAGGAAAAGTTAGAGTAAAAAGATGGGATAGTCAAGCAGCAAAGCCTTAATTAATAATAGTCATTCTTCAGTTAGGAGGAAATGCTTGAACACACTGGTCTTTGAACTTTATAAAGACTCTGTAGAACTTCTGTTTTCTGTTTTGACATAGCAACAATAAAACTGATGTCTTTTTTTGCTGAATTGCTTATTCTTACAAGCAATCTTCATAATAACTTTCTCAGGACAGAAATTAGGAATGCGATATCACAGTTCTAAATTTGTATGATACTGAATGATAGAAAGATGGAGCTACTAAATGACTCTTAGGTACCCTTTTTAACAATACTTTTGAAAAACCTGTTTGTCTTTCATCAGTGATGCTCTTTCATCTCTCAAAGTCTTGGGACAGTGTTATCTGCCCAACCTCTTCTATCTCTTAGTGTATGAAAGTGAATTGAAAAATGAGTGTTTCACCTCAAGAGCAGGTCTGTGAGAACTTGTGGAGTATGGAAAGGAAAGATTCCCAAAAATCCCATAAAGAAAAGATTCTGTACTGCTAGCATTATCTTAATAATAGCTTTTGTCATGGCTCACTGATGAGATTGGGATGCATAAAAAGTACACAAATAGAAAGAGATACACATAGAAAAGACATGTATCACTTTCCCAGAGCCCCTGAAAGTTTCACTCATCCCTCATTCATATAATTTAATAGTATCCTTGTGCTTCTTTAGTACCATTGCAACATACAGACCACTGATGCTAGCTTATATAGAGAAGTCCTTATATCCAGAACTCAGGTTATTTTCTATATGGTGACTCTACTGTGTTCTTGATTCACATGCTCTCAATGTGCTCTCACGATCCCAGCAATTTTTGGAAGGGTATCTGTTGGGAGTGTACAAGAGTCTGTACACGTTCAAAGATGTTTTCGTATTTCATAGAGAGAAGAAAAGACAAAGCAGCTCAGGTTTTGTAAGTTTTTTTTGTTACTGCCTGTGGCTATACATTTTTAATTTTTTGACTGACCATGGCAGGTTTTCTTTATTTCTGACATACTTTTAAGACTGTGTTGATTTGAGTTGCATATAGGATTAATTCCACATGTGAGGATTTTTTTTTGGTTGAGACTTGCTTTTCTGTTTCATGGAATCTTTCTTCGTAGTTACAGGGACTTTCAAGCTGTTAGTTGCTCATTCATGTATTTCTCCTATGAGAGACAGATGTCTAAAGTAGTTTTGTCTGGGGTAAACTCATCTCCAAAGAAATTATCATCTGCATGTCCTGTTTTTAAGAAGAAAAAAGAGACACTTCAAAGAAAAAAAAAATCTGTTGAAGCATGATTATTTTTTTTTTTTTATTGCATCCAGGTTTGGGTTTGTGTGGTTTAGATTCGCTGAATTATGTTTCTAACAGCACTTCAGTGACCTCAGGAATTAACAGCTTCTGAACTCTGTTATCCAAAATTCCAGCTTTCGTTCATGGTAGTTCAGCAAAAAAGTTTTGTGTAGAAAAGGAGCCTGCCTGCTGAGAGAAAGTGAAAAGCTCCCTTAGAAAAAGCTTCAGCTACCTTAATCAGTCTTTTACTGAGATCTTGGCAGCAGTGACTAAACAGTCACATGAAAGAAGAGGATATAATAGTCTATCTGTGTCTTGACAAATAATTACTCAGGGGAAGTTATATTCAGGGGCTGAAATTGCAGTTCATTATGCTTGTTCCTTACTCTTGATTATTTTCTTACAACAACAAAATCCACAAGAAGTTACCCGAATGGATCTGCCCAAGGGCTTTTTGTTTTCCTAGAAGTGGGTGATAACAGGAACAGAAGAAAAAAACAAAGTATAAATTAATCCTTGTCTCTATCTCACCTTGTCTTTCAGTAGGCAGTGCTGAAAGGTCTTGGAATGGGCCTTTTGTTTTAGCAGTGATGTTAAAATTATCTACCATGAATTTGTCTACTCCTTTTTGGAACCCCTTTGGTATTTTTTGTATTCAGAAAATCAGTTCTTGTAAAATTCTTCTAAGGTCTACATTTTCATAACATTTATTTTAGGACATGTTCAAGAGCATGTATGCTCTTGAACACTACTGTAAAATACAGACCCCATCTTTCTTCCCATCTTCATGGAATCCTGCTAACCAGTGACTTAAGTGATGTGGAAGATCTCAGTTGTGATTTCACCCTGATGTGAAAGCGTTAAGGCATTATGTAGCCCAAAAGTTGTCAGTCCAAAAGTGAGTGGGTTTAAAGTCCAGTAAAATTACACCATTTGTATAGTTTTTCTGTATTTCAGTTACAGTTCAGAATAGTACCTTTTCCTTAACATGTAGGATTAAAATCTGTCTCGTGTTAGCTTTTAGCCAGAGGAAGTTAGGCAGAAATGATGAAAGGATTTGCTAAAGACCTTTACTTATCATCCTTGTTTCCCTAAAGTTAGTATCAAACCCTGTATTAACATCTCTCAGGTCACAGTTTCAATGAGACCAAGCTTGATACAGCAGTTGGGAGATGTATTCATTACTATACATTCAACAGACAGCATTATAGGGATAACCTGCCCTATTGCATATCCAGAGTACAGAGTTTCTTTCTTTCTTTCTTAAAGCTCTAGGTCAGGAAATTATTTGCATATACTCATAAACATGATAGTTGAGCATGGTATGTAAAACATTGTCTGTGTTTCATATGCAAAAAGTCAATGTCTAGAAAGTTAACTTTCAAGAACAGCTTAGGATCAGGTTGTCTACTGGTAGAATATCTTTGTCAAAAGAACAAAATTTCAGTATTGATGTAACTGTAGCTAAAAAACCTTAAATTTTTAGGATTAAGAATGAGTTCCTTCAACTAGCAGAGCCCCAGAAAATTAAGATGAAGCTCCGAACCCCTTAAAATCAGAATTCTTTCATTGCAAAATGTAACAATGCTAATATATGTGGCAAGAAATAAGAGTAAAGGAATTCAGAATGTTACCTTTAACACATTTTTATTCACTAAAGATATGTGTCTCCCATAGTTTCCCTTCCAAAGTAAAAATTAAATGTAACAAAAATATCTAACATATTTCTGCAACACATTCGGTAGGAAGTTTGACAGTTGACCATTCTGACATCTCCTACACTAAAAACTCTGATACTATACCTGCTACTTGTAAAGTATTTCACAAAAAAACCTGAATTTGACACCTTCTGATTTCTGCTTTCTTCTGAAAGTAGTTTTTGTAAGAAAAATGCTGCCTTTCAAATCCAAAGGTTAGTTTGAAAACATCATTCTAATTGAGTGTTTGAGTAATAGGAATTAAAGGACAATTGCCTGTTTTAGCTGTTCTGATCTTGAAAGTAAATTAGAATATCTCAATATGAGTTAATCTCCCAAGAATATTAATCTTTTGCTTCCAGTATTGATGCATGTTCTAAATGCAGCAGTCTGTACTGTTCTCTCTTCTTGACTGGATGTCACTTTTGTGCTCCTCACAGAAGCTGGTAGATTAATCATCAGTTTTAATAGTGATAGTGGCTTTAACACTGTGAATGTCAGGAAATACACAGATATGTTAATAAAGATACTTAAAATGCCTTAGTAAAATAGCTTGCGATGTAGGCTGGCATGTCTGGTACAGTAATAATTGAGTAAATGTTTTTCACAGAGGTGTAGTTTCTTTCATTTGTTTTCTTGATTTGTAGTGAAAAATACATGGTTCATGTTTAGAAATAGTTATGTTAATATAAAAATTTACCCCAAGTCTTAAGAAAGTGCTGCATTTCTTCCCCAGCTGGAATAATTGCCTTCATATAAGACTGGAGATTTAATAGTGCTAATGGGTTTCACTGTTACACTTTTTAGCAGCAGAATGTATCACTTTCTACTCTTGTTTCAAATAGATATAGATTGAATAAGAAGTTTACTTCATGTGTTATTGAATAACAGTTGGAGGACACTGATGAGAAATGTTATCTTCTTGTTAGCTCCCTTTGAAAAACATTATCTTTTTTTATTATTTAATCTCACAGCCTTCTTTCTTCAATAACATATTCTCCCAAATCAGAACGTAAAACACCTGAATCTTTAATACCAGCAGACAGTGATAATGAAAAGGGGGAAAGGAATGGGAAGAAAGTCTGTTTCAGCATGACAGGTGATGAACAAGAAGATTCTGGTCATGATACCATCAGCAACAGGGATTCTTACAGGTAATTTGACTAATATTATTATTTTTCAACTGAATCAAACCAGTGTGTTTGTAGATTGTCAAATGACTATGAAGACTCTCAGAATACAATAATCCTGGCATCTCTAACAGGAATAACTAGCATCAAGATGTGTTGCATGGTGTGTAAAATAAACTATTTTCTGAGTACAGATTAATTACCAGATCTTGGTATCCCAAGCATTTATAAGATATCACAGCCAGAAATTTAAAGCTTTACATTATAATACCCATCTTATTAAAAAACCACATGAAATAATCTCTGTTATTATGTTCCCCAACAACAAACCAAATATCTGCTATGGAAAGCAAGATACCAGAGCTACCACTCTAGCTAGTCTAAAGAAAAAAAAAAATCTGTTTCTCAATATATGTTCCTCACCTTCTTCCACCCTAAATATTGAAGCATCATCTCATCTGTAGAACTCATAAGGCATCACAATTACTGTGAGTGAAAATACAAAGAATTTTGAAAAGGAAGGAGTAATTACAACAAACATAGGTCTTGTAAAGTTTATCTTCTGTTGCTTAGAGAGAATTGGTTAACTACATGGTATAAAATACAAATTAGAATTTTGGCTGCAAGTGAAATAAAGGTTCATTATTTGTTCAATATCATGGTTCATTATTATGCTCAGAAAATAGAATCTCAGTAGGGTCATCATTTTTTCAACAGAACCCTGTGTTGCTGAGATCTCTTTTATAAGCTAATATTTGATAAACACAGCATGATAGATAGGAACTCTCTGTCAAAGTAGAAACAGAAATAGCATGTATACATTTGAACAAAAATAAATGTAGAGATAATTTGCACAGATTCAGTCCGTCTTGTTCTAACCACGGTGAACAAACAAGCAAAGTGCTTTTGCAGCTGAAGCGCATTTAGGGCTTTCTGCATGTCCATGATGTGTCAAACTGACTGTGCAGGAGCTGCACCAGTGGTCTCTGCTTGTTCCAGTTGGGAATTTCTCCAACTGGCACAATATTTGTAAATGGAGAAAGTAGGTGTGACTTAGGACATGAGCGTTTCTTTGCTTTAAATATGTTCTTTATTCTGATCCCAGTTATTTATAGTCCATACTGGGTGTCAGGAGTGATAAAATTCTGGGTGCATTTGCAGAATAATAAAAAATTCTGCGAGTTTAGAACAATTGTTGGAATGAGAATGAAACCTTTTGTTTCTGAGCTTAAACAGTTATATTAGGCAACACTTAAAACTTCCATATCCCATAATGCCACTGTGGTTATTATTAGAACTAGTAGACTAATTTCCGCCATTAAAATACTCTCATTTTATGTTGTAGGATTTCATTCTAAACATTATCATATAATGTAATAAAAATGCAGAATGATATAGCTAATGTATCTATTTTCTTTCTCGTTTTCCTGTGTTTCATTTTCTCATGCCTTCTACAATCCAGTTTAAATAACCTTCATCTTCCCTTTGGAGGCTTTAATAAGTGAATAGAGTTCATTAGAAAGCATTTCTAATATCCATCCAGAAATTCTTAATACTCCTTGAGACTGTTTACTCTCTGTTAGAAACATGTTGTTACTGATGTCTCTTCATCTACTTAATGGTATGATTGTAATTATATCATATTGTTTCATTTAAAACTTACCCAGTTGGCTACAGGTTCGAAACGTATGCATTAACCAGGAAATGTAAGTCAACGTGCCAAAAGTAGTGAAAGGTCACTTTTGTGTTTACAAAACTAATGATAAAAAACCCAAGTAGGGAGTACATGGGTACATGTATAATTGCAGCATTGTATATGAAATACATATATGTATACCTAGGTGAATGAGTAGGCCCAATTCATAAGACCAAACACAGATTATTATACATAAGTATCCTTTAGATATCTTTTATATGTAAGTATCCTTTGACATTATCTTATAGTCACTTAGGTTTTTAAAACTACCTCTGCTGGATCATTACTTAAGCATTTCCTGCTTTGGAACTGATGATCTTCATGTGACTGAATTACTCTCAGAACTTTAAATCCAGATTTATTTTCCTAGGACTTTAGTACAAAAGGCTAAATTTTACTCTATTTATTGTGCAGAAGTAGGTATGTTCTCCATAAACTATTGTGTACAGGACAATTTATTTTCAGGAGAAAGAGCAGAAAAAAATGTCCCACTTTAATCTCCAAATCTCCTTACCAAACCAGTGTGAGGAACATTTTGTATGCATAGAAGCTTTCATTGAAGTCACAGATATAAATACCTATACATCTCTAACAAAATGAACACCTATAAATAAACTGTATTTTATCTGTCGGAGGAAAATAGTGTATAATTTGAGTTTTGATGCTACTCAAATGGAAAAATCTCTTCTAAACTCACTATGGAATCTAGTTTGCAAGTCATAAACCAGAGTATTTAATAATTTGTTAGATATGGACTAGAAATTAAATATGGAGTTACTAAAACATTTGAGGCCATGATTTGAAATCTGTCACTTGTGTAAGAGAGGTTGACTGTTTTGCATTGAAAGTATATATTATCATTCTGCAAGTACTTCTTCACATGCCAAGTGAAGGGAGAAAACTGAATCAAGTGGTTTGGGAATCCCATCCTCTGAGTCCTACCAGAATTGCAAATGAAATTACAGCCTAAGTGTAGGGATCTTTATGGTTGATAAAGAATTTTACAGACCATCTCATCATTAAATTTAAAAAAGGGAAAAGGAAGAGAATTTCCATGACTTTGATAGAGAGCCTTTTAAAAGACATGACTTAATTTATTTTTGTGTGTTGTCTTTTCTTTCTTTTTTAAGTGATTGCAACAGCAATAGGAACTCCATTGCCTCATTCACCAGCATTTGTAGCAGTCAGTGCAGTTCTTATTTTCACAGTGACGAAATGGATTCAGGTATGTTTAGAAAAGTCAGGTATTAATCTGCCATCTGTTTATTTTATTCAGTTTTATTATTTTCATTTGCTTAGCAAGTTTTTTTTGTTTCAGAAATTGTACCCTCCTTCATAATAGATGTGTATCATTTTGTTCTGCCTAGCTAGTGCTGCACTTAAGAGTCCTTCTGTGAAAGACAGCCTGTGTTCTAGACTCTGTGAATAGACTGAACTAGTTAGAGCTCTTAGAGTCACTGCTTTTAACCACTTTCATGCCTTGACCTTGACAGTGTGACAGTGTATTACGTTACACAGAGTAAAGAGCATTTT
Source organism: Colius striatus (assembly GCF_028858725.1). Classification (NCBI taxonomy): domain Eukaryota; kingdom Metazoa; phylum Chordata; class Aves; order Coliiformes; family Coliidae; genus Colius; species Colius striatus. The sequence goes on from NC_084762.1 coordinate 62,070,324, forward strand.
AGGTGGTGAGTGTGGAATGATTCCCCAGCCCATGTTAGCACCTGGGTGGCAGGATACGGCTGTGTCTGTAGGAAGGAATGTGAGACCACATAGAAGTACATTCTTCTTGTTTATGCCATGACAAATTGAATTTAAATAAATGCAGCTGCTAATAGGAATGAGATGGGATTTAACTGCGTGGAATACAAGGTCATATACTTAGGGAGTAATAATAAAATGTTTGCCTTAAGCTGAGAGTTTATCATTTGGGAATGATTTAGGAAAGGAAAAAACTGGACATGTTAGTTCAGTATGAGTCACCAGTTAGACTTGGCTATAGAGAAGGCGAGTTTTATTGCTGGATAATACCAGGAGAGGTATTTCAGCTGGGACAGGAAAATATTAGTGATGTTATGCAAGGTATCTGAGATACCTTGTGAGTAAGGCAATTCTAGGCACCTACTTTTACTTTGATATATACTTACTGAGTAGATACAGAAGAAAGGATGAAAGACATAATAAAAGAGGAGACCCAGGGTCTGTATCCTCAACATAAGATACAAATGAGATGATACACTCATGCAGCATCAAGCCAAAGTACCAGCTGAGGTGCCTAAAAGAATATGTCTGTGCTAGCCAAGTGCAGATACAGTGTTTGAGTTGATAAATAGTGCTGCTCAGTTGAAGTCCCACTCTCTTGACTATTTTCTCCCAGTTCCGAAGCTAACCTGATTAACTCCAGATCAGGGCCCTTTGGCACCATCTGTTGTGATTAAACTGTGTGAAAGTTTATAACTACTGGCTGTAAGGACATCTAAAAGAGCTAAAAAAAAAAAAAAGAAAAAAAGAATCGAGGACAGAAAAGTGCTATTTAAGTGTTTTACACTCATAAGAAAAATGAGTCTAGATTGACCATGAAAAAAATTGGATTATAAATTATCAAATTGCTACTTCTTATCTGTCACTCCAACAGCAAGGAGAAAAACAGTTTTAAGCTCCATTTTTCACAGCTTTTGAAAGAGTTTAGGTTATGTCACCCATTATCTCAGGGAGCAAGTGACTGAGGGCAGTGGATTAGTGTCTTCCTCCTTTTTACTCACTTAGGAAACTATATGATATGTATTACTAAAATCTTCATATCAAATGCAGGATTTGGATGCTGTATTTTTGTTGAATGACTAAAATCTCAGAACCATTTAAGCAGTAAGAACATTGTGATTGTGAATTGTGTGTAGAGTCCCTATAAAAATTTTATAGTGAATGCATTTCAGTGATTTTGGGGTCTGCTGTGTTAGGTTCACACTACTTACCAATTTAGTCTGGTGTTCAGGATGTTCACCAGCATAGGAGAATTGTGTCTTCCAGTCATAGAATGGTTGAAGTGTGAAGGGACCTTTTGGTATCATCCAGTCCAATTACCTGCTGTAGCAGGGTCATCTAGAGTAGTTTGTCCAGCACCATGTACCATTGGGTTTTGAATATGGTTCTTTCTCCAAGAGCTATTTCTTGTAATATTCAGTGACTACTAAATGCAAAATATGTAGGGACAACAGTTCCTATAATCCTGAAAGCCATCAGTCTGTGTAGTTTAGATTATCTAAACTACAAAGATTTTGGAAAATACACTGAAACTTCTAAATAATTTTTGATTTTAAAATATTTTTCAGGTGATGAGCTTCCCATAAGTGTTCGGATATCGCATGATAAACAGGACAAGCTCCATAGCTGTTTGGAGCATCTTTTTGGTCAAGTACGAGATTATTTTTCTTGGCTTTGATACTAATGTCCATGTTTGAGTTCACATGTCTTTAGCAAATGCTTCTTTTTCTTTTTACTTTGCTCTCCACTGTTTACTGGGATGGTATGTATTTATTAATTCCTTCAGTTGTCTGTAAATAGTTCAAAACTACCAACTAAACAGGTTTTTAGATTTAGTCTAACATTCCCTACTGTGTTATTTTAACTGGAGCTATTAGGCAAGAAAGAATCCAAGACTGTTTTCCTGAAGTCCATATTTCTTAGAAGAAGGAATTTATAATTGTTGCTGTAAAAAAGAAAATCTTTCTCACAGAACCTTGATCTCAACAGGTCGATTCAATTGTGAATCTTCTGAAAGGACCAGCTGTGAATAGGGCCTTTGAACAGACAAAATACTTTACACCAGGTCGAGGCCTCCAAGGTAACATTTAATTCTATCAATGAGAATCAAAAAGCCACTTTGAGTGTATGTGGGTATGGCTATCTACTCCTTGAACTGGGTGTTACAGAACAGGTTTTGCTTAATCTTCGCATATTCTGCAATAATTAATTGTTGATCTTAAGTAGAACTTATCCTTAGTTGAAAATTGTCTGCTAACACTTTTATTGTACAAAGTATGGAAGAATTTCAGTTCTCTTGGAAAGTCAGCTTTAAATTGTGGAGTTTGAACTGACTATAGAATTGCTGAAGTTTTTGAAGCAAGAAGCATGTTTTGTATATTGCAAGTGTGTTTACTACGTTTTTATATCAACTACTAAAGTTGTTTCTGATCTATTTTATTACAAATGCCATTTTAAAATTATTTTTTGTAGATATATTATTTGTGAAGTTATTTATAAATAATTTTCAAATGTAAATTTTTAGTCAGAGTAATATTTATGCCAAATACATACTTATATAAGTATTAATGATTGTCTTTTAAAAATCTTTTATGTAATTTCCAATATTCTGCTAACACTCACATAGTTGATTATGTCTAAGTGTGTAAATATATGCCTGGTAGTAGCTATAAGTTTCTGAAAAACGCATAGGACTTCTTTCAGTGAACAGAGTTGGGTTTTATTTAAGAAAAAAAAATAAGAGAAAATTAAAAAAGCTCTATGGGAGACAGAATGTTGTATTAATATGTACCATATGTTTGATTATCATGGAATCATAGAATCATTTTAGTTGGAAATGACCTTTGAGTTCAAGTCCAACCACTAACCTAACACTACCAAGGCCATCACTAAACCATGTTCCTCTTTTAAATATCACTACTGATGGTGACTCTCCCACCTGCCTGGGCAGCCCATTCTGATACTTAACAACCCTCTCGGTGGAAAACTTCTTCCCAATCTCCAATCTAAACGTCCCCTGGTGCAACTTCAGACCGTTTCCTCTTATCCTATCATTTATTATTGGGGAGAAGAGACTGGACCTCACCTCACTACAACCTCCTTTCAAATGGTTGTAGAGAGTGATCATATCTCCTCTCAGTCTCCTCATTTCATTTATCCTGTATATGTGTTTTGGTAAAGAAGACTAATTTTAGATGGCCAGAAGGTGGTTCTTTCTCTTTTATAAATTTCAAAAATCCCACTGAATTCAACGTAGCATAATTAATTGTGCCCCAATTACCCGGTTTTACAAACCTGAAGTACTTCCTCCTTACTGACTTTATATGAAAGGCTGTGTAACCTCCTTTATGGGGTGGAGGAGGTGGGATGGTCTTAGGATCATAGAATCATAGAATGGTAGGGGTTGGAAGGGACCTTTAGAGATCATGTAGTCCACTGCCCCTGCAGAAGCAGGTTCACCTAGATCAGGTCGCATAGGAACATGTCCAGGTGGGTCTTGAAGACCTCCAAGGAAGGAGACTCCACAACTCCTCTGGGCAGCCTGTTCCACTTCTCTGTCACTCTCACGGTGAAATATCTTTTTCTTATGTTTAAGTGGAACTGTTTGTGTTTCAGCTTCATCCCATTCCCTCTTGTCCTGTTGCTAGCTACTATAGAAAAAAGGGATGTCCCAACTTCCTGACACCCACCCTTTAGATATTTATGTTAATAATATGTTAATAAGATCTCCCCTCAATCTCCTCCAGACTAAACAGCCCCAGTTCCCGCAGACTTTCCTCATATGAGAGATGTTCCATACCCCTGATCATCTTGGTGGCCCTGCGCTGGACTATCTCCAGCAGTTCCCTGTCCCTCTTGAGCTGGGGAGCCCAGAACTGGACACACTACTCCTGATAAGACCTCACCGGGGCAGAGTAGAGGGGGAGCAGAACCTGCCTTGACCTGCTGGCCACACTCTTCTTGATGCATCCCAGGATGTCATTGGCCTTCTTGGCCATGAGGGCACATTGCTGGCTCAGGTTCAGTTTATTATCAATCAGGACTCCCAGGTCTGTCTCTGCAGAGCTGCTCTTCAGCAGTTCAACCCCCAGTCTTTTTGGTTTGTTGGTGGTTTTGGGTGTGTTTTGTTTCCTACTTTAGGTCCAAGATAATGAGGAGGAACCTAGATCTTTTTTGCTCTCTTAAGTTTGTCAATGTTTCAGATTGAGTACCTGGAAAGCTCACACAACTTGTTGTCCTTTCAGTGGTATAAAAAAATTTAAGTTGGACACAAGTTATGGACACATTAGATACTTTATTCTCGATCTGCACCATCTTCATGAACCTTACCAAGAGCACTTCAATGATTTGAAAGATTGACTAGGTTAAGCAATAAGAAATTTTGTCTGAAATTTAATTTTCTGATTGAATTAATGTACCTCTAAAAATTCTAGAGTTCTGTTTACTCCATGGAGACAGGCACCTTCTATCTTATGTACCTGATTCAGAAGGAGTTACATTTGGCAATGCTGCTTGCTTTCTCCTTTGTCTAAGTAGGGGGCTTAGATGATGTTAGACCTGTCACTCCAGCTTTAACTGGAGTTAAATAAGTTGACAACTCCATGAGCTGTGAAAACAGGAAGAAATAATGTCTTACTGTGGCTTTCACAGGGAGTTCAAGCATTAAAATGTTATTTTTGTCCTTGCTTAGAGTTTCAGCAGGAAATGGAACCGAAGCTTAACTGTCCAAAGAGGCTACGACTTCACATCAAGCAAGACCCTTGGAACCTCCCCAGCAGTGTCCGGAGTCTTGCCCAGAATATCAGAAAATTTGTTGAAGGTTAGTAAGAACAACATGGCCTTTAATAAACACTTCATTAACAATAGAGAGCCTAGGGAAGGAGAAGGGGAAAATCCAAGTGCTTCATGTTGCTGCTAGGTAAGGTTTGCTGAACAAAGTGTAGTCTATGGTAAGTGCCTGAATTTCAGGACTTTTTTTTGTTCTTAGTAACAAGGTCAGTGGAGTGTATCTCATCTGTCTCATGCTCACCTCATTGGCTTCATATATGCAAGACAAAATCATCCCTTCTGACAAGTCAAAATAAATGAAAGGCTGAAGTCCAGTTGTCTTGACTGATTTGTCACACAACTTCATGGAGCCAATACACCAAAATGGAGCTTTCCTTTAACTTCAACTCCTTTTTTCCTACTGTCTTAAATGGAAAGATGAAGATTCTGCCATGACGCCAAATTTTCATTTACTCACTCCATCACAACAGATTCTGTTAGTCCTCCTCCTGTACTCCCTCCCACCACTGCCTAAAAGTTATCTAGTACTCTGCTCCTCTTCACCACCAAGTGACAGTGTGAGCTAGGGTCTTCTGCTCTCTCCCTTGGTTTCACAAAAATGAAACTGGGATTTCCTCTCCAGAAAATCTTGTCTGTAGCACCAGTCTTATTTCTTGTGCTTAGAAACAGAAATATTGAGAAAATGCTTTTTATAAAACTACCTACTTGCACTAGGAAGCTAGCTGGGAAAAGAAGCTTCTTTTGTTTTGTTGGCTAATTTCCATGATGTCCAATAAAGAAACTGCTAAACTTCAAATAGCTGGAAAAGAATTTTGTGATAAGTTTTAGTAAGATAAACCTCCAAAAACCAACTAAACAAACTAAACAAACAACTCCTCTGACTTTTGGTATTTCTCCTTTTCAGTACAATCATATTTTCAGACCCCAGGTTAAAAAATTATCCAAGCAGACACAGAAATATCTCCTATTTTTGGAGTCAATCACAGTAGGTTGACTCTCCAACACTAAGAATACTTCAGCTTAATGGAGGCTGTCACTGAGTGAAAAACAAATAAATATTTTTGATTCTTTTTTCCACAAGTCTGTCTTCAGCCTAAACCAAATTATATTTAGCTGTTAATCATGATTTCTCTCACAATTCAGGAGGAATGGAACTTTATCTTTAACAATCCTTCAATTCCCCCCTGGAAGCCAAGCCTAACAGACCATATCCACATAACTTATTTGCCTGTAAATAAGATTAATAAACTTAATCCATTTCAACATTGGTCATAGACCTTCAGTATTGAGATGAAGTTTTCCAGTTAAATTTGATTTTAAATTTACCACAAAATTTTGTGGAAGAGTTCAGCAAGGTCCAAATGATTTGCTGCCATGCTGTGATACAAAACTTCTACTTTTACAGTACTACTGGAATGTAATTTATCAGAAGGAATCTTGATGTTTATAGAGAAATACAATTGTTGGCATTTCTAGTGTTTTAGAAATTAGGATTAAAAAAGGTTTTCTCTGTTAAATTTTAGTAACCAGCTTTATCACAAATGTCATGCTTGTGAGGGGTGCGTGGTTCAGAGAGCTAAATAGTAAAGGAATTATTCTTGTGCTTTTCAGGAACAGCAGATGGTCTGCTTTACCTTCCTCTCATCACTGTCTCAGAAGTTGTCTGACAATTTTAAGTATTCTTGTTTCATCCTTTCCATCCATGGCATCTGAGCTTCCGGCAGAGATTTTAAACGTATTCTGTGCCATCTTCTTAACCAAATACATAGGTTTACTTGTAAAATTATCATCTTATTTTCGTGTAGATTTTTTTTTCTTTAATTGGATTCCTGCACCACACACACTCCCACTACCTCCCCAGCTGGTATCACTAATACTTATTCATGAAAAATACCTTGAAGAATCATCATCCTTGTCCACATTTTGATTTGCCTGTGGGACTAAGGAGTTGATGTGATGTTATAGATTCCTGAAAACCTAAGTTCTTGTGGCTTCCATTACACAAATAGCAAATAAGAGAATGAAAGTGAATAATTACTTCTCAGACCTTAGTTTCTAAGACATGTCTGGACAGATATACATAATTCAGAGGTGAAAAGATTCAGGGCAGAAATGTGCCCCTCAGGCAGTTTTGGGAGACTGCTGTGATGCAGACAGGGTTTAGCTTTTACAAATTAAACTTGAGACTCAACTAGGAGCTGGATCTAACTGAAATCAGATGACCAAAAGCAGGGTTAAAAATGCTTTAGCAGCTAGCTTTTTCCTTCATATCTTAATTTCTTGTATTCTCCTTTCCATTTGTGTTCACAAATGGTCAGGATACCTAGAAGAATCACTAGCACTGCTCTGAGCTATTCCTGTCTCAAACCCTAACATATGGTATAGATATTTGCCACTGTTTTCCTTCTTATATGCCTGATTCAGGAAAAAACAAAAGATTGACTTGGGCTCATTAGAACAAGTTGAACAACATCTTGGATTTTTAGAAGAATTTTCATATTTGTTTACAAGTTAAAGGCAATATTTTAATAATTGAGGAAGGCAGATATATTTGTCATTACTAGGAGATTCTAGAAGAAGTAGTCAAAAGGAAACCACAGATACAACTTCATTCACCATTGGGGGAAAAATTTATTCTAATTGAAACCACGAACTTTTATAAACACACTTAACCATTATTAATGAATGCTAAAATAAGGATGAATACTTTCAGTAAATACTTCTCCTTATTGAAAACTGACTAATTTTTATTTTCATAAAAGTATTGCAGAATATTGTTTTTACTCATTGTTTTGTCGTGTTGTAGGATGTTTTTTATTAGATTGGACTAGTTAGTGCTTTAAAGCAGGGGACATAGGAGCCCCACAAAACAAATGAGATGTTTTATGTCCTAGGTCTCAGGATTCTCTTTATTTACTTTGTAAATTTACCATAGTAAATCTAAGACATATGTGGACACTGCCTTGTCTCATTTCTTCTGTCCTACCATATCATTAGAGAAAGTTTTCTATAGTTACAGTAAAAGGCAGCCCTAGAAGGCTAATTCTAGCCCTACAAGCCCTAGAATTGAAGAGTCCAGTGAAATAATATACAGATTCTAGGAGGATTTATCTGGAGCTATGTAACTGAAGAAAAGGTAAAAGTTCATTCTTGGAGTGACCAGGCCTGCTAAATTGTTAACCCAATAAAGATAAGTTTTTGCACAAACAGATCTTTGAAGATGGACTGCTTGATTTTGGTGCAGGAAAGAGCAGTAGTGAGGGTAGGGATTCAATGGTCACTGAAAAGAGAAAGAACAGCAGAGATGTAGGATTCTGGATGTATGTGAGGTAAGTAACATGCAAATGAGAAAGCAGAAGTGGAGAAGATGAGGAACCAAGAAAATCAGCAAGATGAACAGAAAGAAAAAACCCTTCAGGAGGAAAGTAAACCAGAATCTGTCCACATAACAAGAGAAATATTGTTATGAGAATAAAGAGGAGGAGAAATTTCTGTAGTTGCTTTTTCACAAAGAAAAAAGAAAAAGATTTTTAATCAAAACAAGAGATGTTTTAGAGCAAGTTAGATTTCTAGTCAGCTAGTCACATAACTGCATAAAGGAAGTGCAATTGTTTATCCAGCACACTAATTTTAAGCTTAAACAGGAAATAGTATGCAATTGAGAAAGTTCATGTCTACTTTAATTTAAGAGTGAGAACTGAAGGAGCCTTTTGGTCATTAGAAGTATAAAAAAAGTATTTAAACTTAAAATCATAAAACAGACAGTGGAAATCTGTAATTTCGAAACTATTTTCAGGTGTGAGAAACAAACTAAAACTAAAATCTAGTGTTTACTTGCAAAGATCAGAATAGCATGATTAAAAAAAAAGAAGTATAAAAGAATGTTTAAGAATAAATGAAATGGGCATATGCCATGTTGCAAGAAGTGGGGGTGGAAACTTCTGTAGCATTTGGAATTTGTTGAAAAGCAAATAGTTGACATCCAAGGTTCATTTCTAACCTCAGGTAAGTCTCTACTTGTGCAAATAACAAAAAAAAACTTTCTTGCCTTTGAGTGTATTTAAAAATGGAGAAGACTTATAGCAATGATGAAGGATAGTTGCAGTAATTTTCCTGTAAGCTGAAAATCATTTTTTTATAGATATCTCAAATGCTTTTGAGTTCAGAGATCCAACAAATCTCATAGAAAACAAGCTGCAAGTACTAACCTCTGTGTATTTAAGTTCTTCAGTTAAAAGCTTTATTTCTCCATGTTGTATTTTCAGTTACTAAGCTATGTTCAGACTCCAAGATGCCAAGTTGTTAATCTCTCTAAGCTAGGTTTTTTTTCAAAAGACAGAAGGCAAAGATGTTATCACCAGGCAATTTTCAAGAATAACCAATAATTTGGAGTGTTTCGGTGTTTGTATTTGAGATACCATGGGCATGCATTTCAGAAGCCTGGACACTGCCAGTTCTTTTCACAGTGTGTATACAGCATAGATGAACCCTTGAAAGGTTTTCTTCTTTTCTAAGCATAATCACCTTTGGGGAAAAGTTTTGTCAGTTTTGTCAACATCACTTGTATTCAGATTTCAAACCCGTTAAGTTTCAAACCTATTAGGTTAGTTTTAATAAGGGGCAACGTATTCCCAAATTGTCCTATTATCCATGTAACCCATAGCAGCTGTGTTGGTGGGAGGGCTTGAAGTAGGACTGCACAGAAAATTAGGTATCTGAAAGAAAGTTTGAAAGATGCAAAGCATGTAAAATGGTGATATATTCCTGCAGGCAATTACTGGAGGACAACTGATATGCTGGAGTTTTGACACACTTTATGGGAGCTTTTAAATCTGTGTATTCCTTGCAGTGGTGTTTAATATGCTTAAATTTGTGCTCTGGTACATGCTAGAGGGGAAGAATCACTTCTGTCAGCCTGCAAACTTTGAGAAGTCCCCATTCAAAAAACCCCAGGAAAAAAAACCCAAAAGTGTAAAGAAATTTAATTATAAAACTAAATTTTTGTCAGTGTAAATTAAGACCCATCTATTCACTCTTCTTTGGAATCTGTTGTTTTTTACATTGTGCATTGTTAAATTAAAAGAAATACTGGAAGCAAAATAACATCCTGAAGTTTGAGGATAAAGTGAAAATGCTGTTCTGTTTTTCCTGGATGCTTTGGTATACATGAAAATGAGGATAATTTGAGATTTTCAAGTCTGGAGTGATAGAGGGGACAGATAGAATTGGAGTAGTGTGGGAACAAGTGAAAATGAGTCTTGTTTTTCAAAGATCTAGGACTGGAATTATTCATATATGGACTTGACCTGGCCAGCTGGTACACATATACAAGATGGCAGGTGCCTCTGCATATATCCTTCTCAGTGTTGGTGCTTTTGATTATTATCAATTTTGTCAAGTCATATGTAAAATTACATGGAGACTTATTACTGTTTTGTAGGTATAAATCAGGATTGTCTACAGAAGAAGATGGAATTAAGCTGGTATAAAATGAGAAACTGTAAATTAAGTGTTATATTGGTGAAAACACTTTTAACCATGATCTCATTATATTTTCTTTTTTTCCTTTAAGAGGTGAAAGCACGAATACTCTTGGCTCTTCTTGAGTATACAGGTAATTTTGCTTGATTTGTGAGTGGGGGAAGCAAATGTGGACAATTAAAGAGCTGGGTTTTATTTTGCTTTTGGACAAAAATACTGTGTTTAGATATGATACCTTTATAATCAACAACTTTACTCCTGTGTTTACAATGAGGATTCCTGAAGAACACAACAAATCCAAAGACGTTTCTAAAAAACATTGCACTTTTATTTTTTTTTAAATGCAAAATACCTTATCTGGTCATTTACTTTGAATCTTGGCAGATGGAGTAACTACTAAGTCACTGACCTTGTGCACAATATTTCTGCTGTCTTTCTTCTTTTGGGCTTTTTCCTATTTGCTGTCTTTCTCCTCTCCCTCTCCCTCTCCCTCTCCCTCTCCCTCTCCCTCCCCCCTCCCCTCCCGTTGTCTTTAGTTTCAAACGCTTTCAGACTCCCTATACTTTTGTAACCTATACCTTTTTTAAAAAATCTTTTTTTAGGTAGTAGTCTCCTTTTAATTTTTTTTTTTAAGTTTCTCTTTTTTGGAAGGGATCTGATTACTCTGTGTCTTTTCTACCATCACCTCATATAGCATGTAGCATCAAACATAAATAAGCCTGTGTATCTGCAAAATAAATGTCAGTAAATCAGTTTTTAAAGGTTACTACTTATGACAGAAGATTCTCTACAGTTTGTAGGTACCTAAGTGTTCAAGTAAGCAGTCACATTTGACTGTAAAAGCTGATTATTTTAATCATCTTGCAGCACTATATGAATGCATTGTTATTTCATAATTTTATTATGATACATAACAGCAGTTTTATAAAGGGGAATATAACATTGCTTAATTGTCAGATTTCTTTGAAATATTGTAAAAATTTTTAGTAATTCCTTGGGTATTTTAAAATAAGTGACCTGAGAAAATAGCCCAGACTTGGTTTTTGTAAAAGTAATTTTCCCTATTTATGTGGTTTCATAAGTTTGTAACTCCTGTAGTTTACTTTGTAGGTTTTTGTAAGAAAAGCCCAAAGTGCTCTTGTTTGCAGTATTAAGTAGTATTTAATGAGATTTGGAATAGAGGTGTGGGAGACACATGAGAGCTGCTTCAGAAGCAGGCAATATAGAGGACAGCACTGGAAGTCAGCTGCTGTTAGACAAATAGAGATGAAATTGAGCAAAGTGAGGAGAGAGAAAGTATGTTCGGCTCAAATCCCTGGGCGCTCCTGTGACATTGGAAAATTTTTGACCATGGAGAAGTCATTCGGATTTTTGAACCTGCATGTAGGTGGAGTTTTGAAGATGAAAACTCTGTCTATACCGGATTCCTACAAAATCTCTCTCCAACTGGGAGTGGGGAGGCATGTTAATTACAGTTACCAAAACAAAAGACGAGTTACAGTGCAGAGACAATAATGATTAGGCCATTATGGAAAGCATTCCTGAGGTCCCGACAAGCTGGCAAATGGAATAAAAATACTAAAAGAGTGGTCACTATTATCACTAGTCAAAGAGTAGATTGAAGAGATCTCAGACAGAAAATAGACAGAATGGAGTTACTTTGAGAAATACCTGGAGACCAAGAAAAGCATATTTTTAAAATCAGTATTAATTTTGTTAGTAAAGAATTTTTTCTGCTGATTTGTCCAGTTATCTAAAGTCTTGCATTCCATAGAGAAGGTGAAAAAGAAGCTAAGCTGCTTAGAGGCAGAGGAATCTAAAAGTGAGGACAAGGATTTTAAGCTTTGGAAGGACCTCAGTATCACTTATAATCTCTTGCTCTGAGAAAGATTAAGTCTACCTGTACTATTTGTGATTGATGTTTGCCTAACAGCTCATAATGGTAAAAATATTTGAAGACCTTCAGAAAGGGGAAGAAAGAAGCACTGAATATTTATCTCCACAGTTTTATGTTTTATTGAAAACATGTTTCTCTTTCTAACTCTTTTGACCTTTAGCTAATCTGATGCCTGTGTCATCCAGAATACATTGGGAGGTTAGCTAGTCCCTAATTTAAATCATCTGCTAATAGTTCTATAGGCTTCTACCTAGAGACCTGTCCTGGATTTTCCTGGCATCATAAATCTCTGCTGCTTCCTGGATATGTGATGCTACTCTGTGCTTATTTTATAGATTTCATATTCATATAGATATTGTTTTTGGATAGGTTATTTTCTGGTAGCAACACTCCTATATTCTGGTAGCACACTCCTGCTTGGCCTGCCTGCACGTTATAGCAGGCAATCTTCAGCTACCCTACGCACTTGACCAGATGGTATAGTCATAGTAAGAGCTTCTGACTATCCATGCTTTCCTCTGGAAAGTAATTGTTTTTGTACCCAGTTGGTTCTTGCATTGCAGCAAAGAGATCAGACTCTCATCCATCACCTTGTAATATCAAAAGTGCATAGAATTGATGCATGACTCCAAAATCTACAAAATAAACATTCCTTGTTTATGAAGACCTACTTTAAATGACAGATTTTAAAAATATTTCTCAATATATTTCTCTATAATTTGAGATGTATAATGTAGTTTTTTAATATGGAAAAAGGCAGTTTTGATCATGGAGTGCCATTTACTGGGAATAAAATTAGGCTGTAAACTTTTAATTTCTTTTTTGTTAAAATGACTGCATTTTTTTAGACAAAAAAAACCCCAGCCCAGTTCCTTTGCTGTTAATCTCCATTTTTGCTTTTCTTGTGGTTTTTGCCTGTCACAGATAGCGAGATACAACTGAGGCGAGACATGGTCTTCTGTCAGAGCCTGGTGGCCACAGTATGTGCTTTTTCAGAGCAGCTAACGGTGGCCTTGAATCAGATGTTTGACAACAACAAAGAATATGAAATGGAGACACTGGAGGCCAGCAGAAGGTGGTTGGAACAGATAGCCAGTGCAGGTCTTCTCCTTCATTTCCAGTCCCTGCTCTCGCCTAACCTGGTAAGACACCTCATGTGACTTGCTTTTATTTCCTGAGTGGTTAAACAGTCCTAGTTTTAAATGTGTTTTTATTGTGTCCTCTGTGATTAGCTTGTAATTTAATTAGCTGCTATTTGGAAAGTTTGTGATTTAGATAATTACAGATAGGAGAAATGTTTTGTTTATGATATGTGAAATATGTTTCCCACCAGGACAATATTATGTTTGTTTTGAATTAGAGGATACTGAGTTTACCCTTGACTCTCCACCCCTGTCCCAGCTGTTCCATGGGAGTGAATGTAGAATTAGGTGATAACTAGAACTTCAGTTTGCAATAAGCAACAATGCGAGACAAATAGAATATTTAATTTGCAGAATATTACCACCATCTCCCCAAAAGAGCAATAAGTGTGTAGTAGTTGAAGGAGCAGACATGCTAGTCTGTTTTGCTCCTGTCATAGGGCAAATCCTTGTAGCCTGTAAGGGTAGTTGGACATCTGATATTTTTCACAAGGCTTGGCAAAGAGCCACACCTTCAAGAAATGATTTAAAAAGGGGCATGGCTTTGTTGTCCTCTAATCCCCAGTTATCCAGCTGCTTCTCATGCTAGGCGGGTTCCTGCTAACCTGAAGAGCTGTGAAGCAGTCTGTGCAGTCTACTCCATGGCAGTCTTCTCAGTCTCTGGACTTACTCACTGAGAATAACTGATTTGCTACATCTTGCTGTATAAAACTCAACGCAAATAACAGATGATGTTCCTAGTATCAAAGGTTGTCTTTTGTTGCCATGTCTGTCTCAGCACTAAATTGCTGACAGGCTGACCTGGTGAACTTAAGAAGCAGGAGAGATCAATAAAAATAAAGGTATTTCTAAATCACCATCATAAACTATTAGTCTGTGATATTGTTGGAGAGCATTGACTTGAGCTAGTGTGAGCAACTACCTCACATGTAGTGAGGTACCTATGTGGTCTTGCCTTGGGACGGGATATGCCAGGACAAAGTGTGCAGCTTAAGAACAGATGAAGTCAGTGCCTGAGAGAAACAGGAGGGCATTTTGTCCACATAAGGAGAATATGAAGAAAGCGTGGTCAGGGAAGCTTAGGCTCACATCCTCAGTCTTGGATGCTTTTTAGTACCATGCAGCACCAACATGTCCTGGTGCTGAAGTCCATAGAGTTCAAAACTAAATTAAATTGGTGCCTGACTTCCATTTTTTTTCCACGTGCTTAGTTGTCATGTTACCACAAAATAACTCTTATCTTTACAGAGATTTCCTTTGTAGTGAAAATGTATGCTCATTAGCTATTTTCATGTAATCAGATACCAGTGATATGCATTGTTGAATTGAAAATAAAATTAGATTTAGTCTCATCTAACTGTTCTTAACCAACAGAAAAGCACTTACAGGCAGAGTTTTCAATTCTTTCTCAGCACTATTTTGCTTGCAAATGATCCGTGTTATTTTAAACAAGGGTATTTGAAGGAAATTATACTTTTTATGCCAGAGTTCAGTAAAGAATGAGCAGTTGTACAAAGATTTCCCATGTCATTGAAAGATTTTCAGACTTTTCTTCTGATAAAGCTCCTCTGTCCATAGAGACGTGATAAACTGAACAAGGAGACAGAGTATTTCTAGCAGCTTTGCTTTTTCATAAATACACAGGGGAATGCTATTTCACTGTATAGCTCAGGGAATTTTCTTCCTTTTCTGTAATTCAGTAAGCTATAGTTAATGCTCATTTTCTAGGCAGCTAGTTTATTATTCTTTCTTTTCCTACTGTTTGAGTTCTTAGAGGAGAAAAAAGATATGCATTAGATTTCCAGTTGTCTTTTTTTAACTTACAGGTGCTAGGAGGGCAGGGTTGTACAAAGAATAGAATTACTTTACGTGATTCTTGATTGATCTGCATATTTAACTCAAGATAGCCATAGCTGTAGATGGTTATTTTCCTTTTGAAAGAGTCAGTAAAGCATCCTGAGAAATTAGTAATTTACTTCCTGAAGCTCTTTTGGTAAAGTAATCTGGATCTCTTCGCTCAGGAGTATGCAGAGTGAACCACAGGGGCAGATCAGAATACCGGCATGTCAGCATACTTGATTAGCATCTAGAGTTTTGCAGGTGAAGGTGCAAATCATCCTGAGCTGGACTCATTCTAGTCTACTGGTTCAGTTATTGGTGCTTAGAGTGAACACAGTGAAGTCTCATCTCTTGTTTATAAATGAAATTCTGAAGTTAAAACGTTTTTTAAAGAAAATTACTAAAAAAGAGAATTTGCGTTTTCATATTTTCTGTTAATTTGCAAACTAGACCTGGTGTCAAGACAAGCTGTTGAAGTGTGTTATCTTACCTAAAGAATAGTTAGAGTAGTGTTTGACTGAAATCCATGAAAGCTAATGAGAGCTATAAATTGTCTTAATTTACTATGTGAAATGCTAACATTTATTCCAATGATCTTGAACTAGTATTAAAAGAGAAAGTGCCAATAGAAACAAAGATATTTACATTACCTAGGAGTTAGGATATACTTTACATCAGTGAAATGTTCAGAGTTTGATTTTGTCCTGCTCTCATATTGCTTCTGGTAGGCAAAACATCTGTCTGAAATCATGATTTCACTTTTACTTTCACCCTTTTTAGGCTGATGAACAAGCCATGCTAGAAGATACATTGGTTGCACTGTTTGACTTGGAAAAAGTTACTTTTTACTTCAGGCAATCAGAGCCAGAACCACTAGTTGCAAGTGAGTAATTACAAGTAATATCTGGGTTTAACTGTTCAGAAACATTTCTGTATTTGTAACATTTTTCTCTCCTAGGACATTACCTTCCACGGGGAATTTTATAACTTGAAGTTATGGAGAATTAGTAGTTATAGCTCTCTTAATATTCCTAGGTTTCCTGAAATAAAGTGAACATCAGTGACAATCCAGAATCGTTATCTGGTAATGTCAGTAACCTTGGGGGCAAAAATGTTTGCTTAACCAAATTGTCCATTGGGAGTGTGTGACTGCATCAGGAAAGTCCCTGGAAGATCTAGCTCTTATTGCAGAGTCATGTATAAAATAAGCTTGAAGGTCTTAACAGAGAAATGCAACTGAGATGAGATGGAGAAACTTAAAAAACATTTCATTTTATCATCTGAAGGACAAAAATAGATTTTGGAAGAGTTTCTTGGAAGGAGATGGCCAACGCTGTTAGAATAGCTTTAAGTTGTTCAAGAAATTTCCTCTGCTGATACAGACAATGAGAATCCTGAACCTTTCCTCCCAATACTTGCTCAACTCGCAGGAAGGGACTGTCTATGCAGTCTGATGTTTATACTCTTTTCAGCCATTCCTTTATTAATATGTTTTCAGCCAGTAGAGATTTTCCTGCAGTGAACTTTGTTTAGTGAGCAAAAAGCCCTCATTTTTTCCTAAGTCTCATAGCTCCCCTGGGAATGAAGAAAGCATGTCTGCTTCACATCAGGCTTTTCTAAAGCAATTCCCTTGCCGAATTGAGACCACACATGAGAGAACTTATGCAATAACCAAAACCAGAAGACACAAAACTCCTCCACAAAGCTGCCTGAGCACTGAGGAATTCAGTAGCTCAGGGCTGATAGTCAGGTAGGGTTTTAGCCTATATGAGAGCGTATTTATTTCTATATAATTCGATAAAAGATCCTTTTCAGAGTGTAAATGTTAAACAGAAGCCCTGCCAAGCCAAGTAACAAAATGGAACCAGAATTACAGGAGGACCTCCTGATGGACTGTTAACCCTATGCCTGTGTCATGAACTGTTCATACTGCTGTAACTTCCAACTGAGATGTCTGTGCTAAAAAAGAGAGAAATGGAAAGTCTATGTAGTCTAGAATTATAGTAAACTCTGTATTGCCTTTTGGTTTAATTGTTGCCACCACAGTCATCCTGGTTACAGAAGACACGGAACTCACAAGCTTGTTTTTGCCATTTATGATTCTGCATAATGAATAAAAGAAAAAAAAGTATTTTTCTTATTATCAGAGAAAGTGAAAAATATTTCTTTAGAATTGTTTCCATTTAGGTACAAAATAATTTATGCATACAGTGTAAAAACCCCATAATATTATTAATAAAACTCACTTTTTCAATTGTTATTTTAAACTTTGAAAGGCATGTATGGAAAAATAATTAAACAGGAAATACATACAAAGCTTAAATTGAATTAAACTGACTTCCTCTAAGAGATTTAGCTAAATGGAAAATTTTCATCAACTTTTGATAATGATCATTAAATGTTAATCATCTGGCATAATATATACAGTGTGTGTTGGGGAACCACTGCAAAAAGGTACTGCTAGTTGCTCTGAACTGTACACCAATTGAGGTATTTTGGCACATAGCTTGTCAAAGTGTTGTGAAATCTGCCTTAAGTTTTACATT
This sequence comes from Colius striatus, assembly GCF_028858725.1. Taxonomy (NCBI): domain Eukaryota; kingdom Metazoa; phylum Chordata; class Aves; order Coliiformes; family Coliidae; genus Colius; species Colius striatus. The sequence continues at coordinate 62,088,095 of NC_084762.1, forward strand.
TTCTACCATGATAAACTTTTTGTAATTGATTCAATGAATAATGATTTAATGAATATGCTGGTAGCTACAGTATATTCACTTGTGTTCTATTCTCACACAAATCTGAGGAGAATCTGCCTCTATATATCACATGGACCTTATACATCCTTGCCAACTACATTATGTGCTTAGTATTTTTGCTGTCATCAACAGTCTGGCAAAGACAACCACCACTGCCCTTCTGTGTATCTACTCCCTGGTAATGGATAGGCCAAAAGCGACCACAGCAACGCTGAGTATAAGTAATATAGTGCACGTATTAGCTTTGTGTCTACAGTGATTTTTATCTAATCATGTGAACTTTGGGTGAAACATTTTCAAGAAAAGGCCATATTATTGCTGTTAATGGAATAGTAACACTGACTATATTCTTAGATGTACCAATCACATACCAAGCAGAAGGAAGTCGGCAAACTCTGAAGGTTTACTTCTACCTTGATGGTTACCATTTTGAACAGCTTCCACAAAGGCTGAAGAATGGAGGGGGGTTTAAAATTCACCCAGTACTTTTTTCACAAGGTAACTTGAGTTTTAATCCCTTGCTGCCCTTCCTCCCCACTTCAGTTCTTTCACATAATATTTCACTCTTTTTAAAACCCTACCTATTAACTCTGATTTAATTCCTTTGTAACTATAAGGTCACAATGCTTACATTTTATAAGTGTGTAGTTTAATGTGGACATTTACTGAGAGCTTTTAATTCAAATGCAATTTAGGAAATGCTGAGATTTGTGATTAAAAAAAAAATAGAGGCATGGTTATACATTTCTAAGTTTATACCTGTTATGTGATTCCGACATCAAAGAGTGAATGTTTTCATCAATATTTTTTTGTCCTTTGTAGACATTAGCAGACAACAGTCAGGCCATAACTATTGCTTTTAAAAGTGTTTTGCATCCTTTCCTGTTACTTCAGATTTAAGGACTGAATCGTGGTCCTCTGACAATTCTGTCTCTTTAAAATGTTATGAGGACTTAAATAATGCTTTCAAGCTTTTGTAGTTATGACACTGCAAATGTTACCACAGTGATGAATGGTGGTGCTGATGCTCAGACTGTTCATAAATTGCAGGCAGGCTGCATTAGCTGCAGTGTCATTACAGTCATCAGGAGCATGGAGTTTGATTTGCTGAAATGGTGAATGTGAGGTGCTGATTGCCTTGAGCCGCCTTTGATTCCAGAAGGAACTGAAAGTGCTCTGTACCTTGTGAAAGGCTTCCAGGGTCTATGTGGAATAGGCAGAAGTCAGGCATACAAATGAAGGTTTTGAGGAAAGTTTGGTCTGTGGTAGATAAGGAGGATGTAAAAGAAAATAGCAGTCAGTAAGACAGATGAAAAAATAGTTGAACTTAATGTAAATGTAAAACACAGATTTTTTTTTTTTTTTCAAAGTAAGATTCTTGAAGTCTGATCTTTACACAAATTAATAAGACAGACTTCAGTGGATTTCTTTTAAACAGGTTGATTCCAGTCATAGAGGAAAATGAGAACACTGAGCAAGAGACACATTTCAGCAGAGCAGACAAGAAGGCACATGAGAGAGAACAGAAAATGCCATAGTTCAGATGAAATCCTAGAAATCTTTTTTTTTTCTTTTTTTAGATTCAGGAGGGAATTTGATGTGCTGCAGAATTTATTTTAAAGAATCTCTTCTCTTTCTGTTTACAGAAGCCTAAAATATTTCTGTATTGAGATAAACATCTTTGTAGTCAGCTAAAGAAAAAAGACTTAATTATTTTCAGTAATGAAGATTTCTTTTTTTCTTTATCATACCAAATTTCTTTAATTTTCAAGGATCCCTCTCCAAAACAGTCTGTTAGACTGAAAGAGTAAGAAGTTCTGGATAAGAAGTAAATCCTAGTGTTTAAAACATTATTTTGGGTTTTTCTGTTCATTGATGAGTGACTTGGAATTCTATTTTTTACTTTGTTCCTATGAGATTTGGCTGAGCTGACATCAAACTAACTCAGTGGATCCCTGCTTAACAGAGCTAAGCTGTTTCCTCCTTAAAGTACAATGGTCTATGATGTTTGCGAATATTTTTGGATTCAGGACCCTCCTGGACATGTTCCTGTGCGACCTGATCTAGGTGAACCTGCTTCTGCAGGGGAGTTGGACTAGATGATCTCTAAAGGTCCCTTCCAATCCTTACCATTCTGTGATTCTGTGAATGCTTTATCAAAGGCATAAGTCAGTGCACATCAATCTGTTTATCTCTGTATTACTCTATTTTGTGCTGCCTAGCTCCATGCGTACAATTACAAGTGTATATACACGCAGGATTGGGACTGTAGACATTTTTAAATGTTTTTAAACGTTCAGCCAGACTATATTATATATCCCTCCACTTGTAAAAACAGTTTTGTGCAACCATATACTTAAGTGTATGCATTCAAAAGGATCCTGGTTTGGGGGCCTGGTGTCTGGGAATGTTGAAATATTGCGCTAGGCATTCGAATTTCTTTATTTCTGATGTTAGAATAATAATAAGCTTAATTAAAAGAGACTTCATTTAAAAGAGAAAGTCGGTTTATTTGAAATTGCTACTTAGTTTCTTAATTATGTGGAGTTTTTTGATATTTTAGTTTTTCATAAAATCCTAGAGTAATTTGTTTTGGAAGGGACTTCAAGAGGTCTATTGTCCAACCTCCTGCTCATAGCAGCATCAGCTGTGAAATCATGCCAGGTTGCTCAAGTGTTTGTCGGGTAGATTCCTGAAAACACCCAAGGACAGAAACTGCACAACCTCTACTTGACTACCCTAATGTCAAAAAAGTGTTTTCCTTTTATCATGTTGAAGCATCTGCTGTTTCAGTTTATGCCCACTGCCACTTGTCCTGCCAGCATGCACCATTGTAAAGAGCTTGACTCTGTCTTCTCATTGACCTCTGCTAATGGCACCTGCCTAGTAGGTTCTAGTAGGCCCCCTTCAAAGCCATGACTTGTAGAGGCTGAATAAAAGGTCCCTCAGCCTCTTCTCACACAGTGTGTGCTCCAACCCATGACCTTCTGTGGTCCTCTACTCAACTCTTTACAGTTGATCAACAGCTCTTGGGTACTGTGGGGCCAAAAACTAGACATAGCATTTAAGACGCTCTCTAATGAATGCTGATTAAAGTGAAGACAAGCACTTCTTCCAGCAACAGTGTTAATACAGTTAATCCAGGCACAGGACTTAATATTTGTCCTTTTGCAGTTTCACAAGGTTCCTGCTGGCCCATTCCTCCAGTCTGTCCAGCTCTCTCTCTCTAGGTGGCCCTACACTTGAGAAGCCCCACTGCTTCTCATGATTTGGTATTAGCTGCAAACTTGACTTACTTCTTGCAGGTCAGTGATAAAGAAGTTGAACAATATAGATCCCTGTGGCATTCTGCTTGTAATGAGCCCCTAGGTAGACCAGGCCCCATTAGCTACTACCCCTTGAGCCTGCCCATCGTTCCAGGGTGTTTTCCCATTCATTTGTCTGTGCATTAAGACCATATCCTAACTTGAATTCAGGAATACCATAGAAGATGTGTTTGCAAGGAAAGCATCCTTACAAAAGAGCTTTCTAATATATTAGGCAGAAAAACATTAAGCCCTTCAAAAAGGGGAGAGTCAAAGCACGCACTGTGGGATTCCCTGCCAGCACCCGTGAGCATGGCCCCTGCAGCGCCTGTAGGGGCAGAACTGTGTGCTGCAGCCAGTCTTGGCAGATGACTGAGTTTCTCGGTTGGGTAGTCTAATTGGATAAACCCAACTGAATGCCAGGAAAATAAGCAGTAGGGATTATCGACTTTGTTTGCATTAACATGCTGTTATAAATGGAGTCCAGCAGATATTTTTGTAGGGTTTTTCTGGTGTGACTTCTTAACCAAGGAAGTTAAGAAGCAAGTCTGACCATTGCCATTTAATATTTTTTGTGCCTAAGTAGAATTGCAAACTCTGAAAGCACAGACGGGGAGTGCAATTTGCATGTTCTTTCACAATCAATGAATTATTTATTAACTGGTCATATTAAGTAGTACAAGAATTAATATTCTGTATGCAGCTGAATCTGTAAGATGGCTGCATGTTTCCATCAGAACTCTGCTTATTACTTGCATTGTCTGATAGGGTGGTGAATTCTTAGAGTGTGTATGGATCATTAAAATAGCAATATTGTAAAATCTTTAATGCTTCTTCCCAAAACCACTATTTCACCAAGAGCCTATGTTTTGTGTTTTAATTAGGTTAACCTCTTAATGTGAAAGTCTTGATTTTTTTCAGTCCAAATTTTCTTGAGAACTATTTAAACACTTGATCTGACTTGGCTAAAGACAAGAGTAGACTTCTCTGAGTGTCTAGATTAAAGGGGCTAGGGGAGTGTTCTTTTTTTTTCTTTCTTTTTTTGAAAAGTATTGCTAAGAAGAGCATCCTCCTTTTAATTTCTGTACAATGATTGTATAAGGACATGTCATCCTTCCTTTAGTGGAAGTCTTTGTTTAGTTCCTGAGTTTTTGCAGAAATATTCACCTTTGCTTTGGTGAAATGAATATAACAGAAGTAGACATAGTCAACTACATGCTTATAGGGCATATTCAGAGATCCAGACAAGTTTGCTTTACTTGATCCAGAAGGCGACACTCACATTATCAGTGGGCATAACTAGGGGTTCTTCCACATTTCCCAGAATCAGACTTTGAAAAAAGTTGTTAGGTCTCCCTCTGTGAAAGCAGCTGGTACATTAATCCTTTCTTTCTTCATTCTACTGTTTTCTTCCAGGATATATCAGAACTAAAACCCACATTTACATTCACAGGGCAGGACAACTTTAATTAGAACAATGGAACTCAAACGAGCACTCTCTTTGATATTTTCCACAGGGCAAGAAATGTAATTTTTCTTGTAAATTAAATCTTAGAGGTTTGTGTGCATTTGTTGACATATGAAACCCAACTCAGCAATCCACAGCAGGGTCACAGCCTCAAGGTTAAAAAGTAATTCACTAGCGTGTGAACAAAGCAATAAAGAATGTGAATACTTAATACTGATTTTTCTCTTCATTCTCCTTTCTCTTTTCACAGCATTAGAGAGCATGGAAGGATATTATTATAGAGACAATGTCTCAGTAGAAGAATTTCAAGCTCAGATTAATGCAGCCTCACTAGAAAAAGTCAAGCAGTATAACCAGAAACTACGGTGGGTAATAAACCAACGTTCATGAGATTAGTTTACTAAATTCTACTTTTCAACTCAGTTTCTGACACACCCTCAAACTGAAGTGCATTGTGTGGTGATTGTTTTTTGGTGCATATTCAAGTAAGATTCAAAATACATGATTTTGAGTATTTTAATTTTTGCACTGTTATGTTACTTTTAAAAACAAATGTTTTCTCATGGAAGCTATAACTCTAACTGCCTCCAGGATGTTGTATTAATGCATATAGAAAAAAGAAATGTCTACTTGATGACAAATGGAATATCAGAATTGCTAAACATTATGATCTGATTTTGCAGACCATATTGACCTAATTTCAACAGAACAGGATTTAAAAAATAGTGATGTTTTCCTCAAAGCTGGGTGTCTTCCTCCCCACCCCCCCACCATACAAATGGGAATAGAAACTTATTTGGATACTTGCTTCAGCTTTGGGTATGGGTTACATAATGCATTCTTGCCCATATATATAAAGATTATGCAGCTTTGTGTTTCAGTGAATATTTCAAGAAGTTGCACATAAAGACAGAATAGCTGGTATACAAAATAATCCATTAGTTATGAGGTAAAATAATGAAGATGATGTACATACACCACTGTTTCATCCCACTGTATCTATGAAAAACACCTGTTTGAATATAGCACTTGAGTTGAAGAAAAAGAATGCAAAGGACTGTAGTAAAATCACATTCATTCACTTTTAAAATTCTCGAATCAGATGGAAACTATAATTTCACAGGAACTATTAAGTAGCTTTTAAAAAGAGCAGAAAACAGGTGTTAAAAAAAGAGGTTAAGGATAGTGGATAACTGTCTTTAACAGGTAAAGACGATGAATATTTTTCCTGTTCCTTCACCTGTTGTCCCACAAATGTCTTTGGAAGTTTTTCTTCATGGATCTTGCATAATAATTTCTCTAATATGTTATCTAAGTAGTGGACTTTCCAGACTTTAAGCAATACTACAGCAAAAGTGATTTTTAAAGCCAGGTATATTCAGTGAGTACTGTATATTTCATTTTTCCTATGAGAAGGCCCAGTTTAGCCCCCATGAAAATCCTTAAAAGAAATATTTTCTGACTTCAGTGTTCCCTGACCTTGTGTGAGGACCTCTATGCATGCTGTGGCTGTAATGAGGTACATTCCTCTTAGTGTTGTGACTCACAGCTCTGATCAGTTGCTAATCTCCAAGGCCTAGTTTTGCAAGAAATTATTATGAAAAAGTTAGCATTCAACAAAAATTACCATGGGTAGCTCTGTTCAGTCACAGGAATAGGAAAATTTTGGGGTTTTTTGCAGCCATCTGGTGTGAACATTCAGTAATTGATTTTTTTTGTTTGCTTTCTGATGAACTCTTCCTGCTTCTTAAATGAGGCCCAAACAGCTTCAGGAATTTACTGGCATAATGTGAAGCAGAAAAACAGAAAAGCAGATGCTTTGTTCTTGTTCTACCATTTGCTAGCCTGTGTAGGTGTTTGGCCAGGAGAATCTAATAAAGTAACTACAGCAGCTAAAGATATTAACATTTGGATAATTGCTCCAGAGGAGAACAAAAAAGTGAAATTGAATATTCCCTGGAAACATACTGAAGTGCATTAATACTCTCTTAAACTCTTCATGTGAAAGAAATCCTCTGCAGAACCATCTAATCAGTAATAAAATGAGTAATTCAAGACACAATCCATAAACCATCCTTTCTCCATAGAAAAGGCATGCATTGCTTGCTTGCTTGTGAAATGACCATCTGATGACCATCTTATAATCTCTTCATGACTACAGCAGCAGAAAGCAAACAGGAGCAACAGCAAAGGAAACAAAGGAGAAGAGGATGGGGACTAGTGTCACTGGCTGGCAGTGATACTGCAGCTGAGCCATCTGTTGAGAACTCTTGATGCAAATTCAGTTGCTCTTATTCCTAACACACTTAGATAATAATGCTCTCATAATGGAAAACAGATGAGACCACTTTGTTTTGTATGTACTCACTTGCAAGCAGATATGATGGCCTATCTTGGGATGTACTCAAGCAGGACAGTAAACTCTTGGTACAGTATCTTTCTTCAGCTCCTTCTTAATTTCTTGAGGTAAAGTCTTGTTAAAGTTTGAGTACATAGAACATTTTTGAGCAACATGGTGTCTTTGAGGTGACAAATCTGCTGCTGATGTATGGCTTAAAAGAATTAATTTACACATTTATTTATTTGCATAAGTCAAAATATATATTAGTAAATCCTCGATGGATTTTTGGGAAGGATAATTGTTGTCCGTTACATAAAGTCAAGGAACCGAATTCTTGCTTTTACTGCAAAATTAATTCATAACTGTGGAACTGTGACTGGCTTTTCCACACTATCAGAAATGATACAATAAATCCAGGTACAAAATTGTCCTCCTTAACACTGATTAGAGCATTATAAGAGCTTCTGGTTCTCATCGTTCTTGCTTGGGGGCTTTTGAAAATACTGCCTCAGCTATGAAGTAATGATAAGATTATCATTTTTATGAGAACGCATGAAAGACGGTTGAAAGTCAGTTATTGAATTTCATGCTTATGTGGAATGGAAAGACTTCCTTCGTCTTCTGTAATACACTTAACGCTAGCTATTTGCACCTAATTAATAATACAAGGTAACTTTTATTCTAAAGCAAGATAAAGTTGAATTTTTCTACAGTTCCTGAGGTATCATGGCCTACCTCCCAGCAATATGTAGTGACTCGTTCAATGAAATATATTATTTAAAATAACCCCAACAATGAATACCTAGTTTATGAACTTTTGTAAACTACTAGGACATCTTCAGAATCTAATCTCCCGTTATCCTTAATTGTACTGGATTTCTTTTTTTACAGTCAGCCAGATAGCACTCATTTCACCAATTCTGTTTCTCTGACACTGAAAAGAAAGTTATACTCAAATTCTATTTGCAAGTTGAGCTGGTACTAGTAGTTGCTAGCAATGCAAATTTAACCTCATCAAATTGTTTGTTAACGAGAAACATTGAAGGACAACCAAGTGAAAGTAATTAGGTCAGCAAAGATTTTAAAGATTGTTATTACTAGTTGTTTGATAGCTCAGCAGTTGTCTTCTAATTTAGAAAAGGAACAGAAAGAACCTGTGTAACTAACCTGTACAGAGACTGATGTTAATTGAGCCCATCTGTATTCTCCTGCCTACTCCCTTTTCCCCATCTTCCTCCTTTGCTACTCCTTGCCATTTCAATAGGCTGATTCATCCTGAATCAGTCCTTTTGCTTTGACAGATACTGGAAATGGTTTCGCTTCAATGATGCAGGACACAGTGGTGTTTGAATCCATAACTACTACAAACAGTGATAGAAATGTTGAACACTCAGAAATGTACTATGTTTGGGGTTGGTTGGTTTTATTTTTTTTGGTGAATTCTCTTTCTGGGAAAAAAATAGGTCCCTCCTGTGACATTCTATTAAAATATAATCTTCTGCAAGTGCTCCTGGTTAGTGTCTTAATCAGAAAGTCCAGTTACATCTGCTCTTTAAGAGTTTTTTTCCAGATGTGTGTCTGCACATGGGGGATGTATCTCAATGGCAGAGAGGATGTTCAGAGCAAAGGGTTGTCAGCGGGGTGCAGGACTGTGGCTGTACAGAATACTTACAGCTTCTGAGTCTCTGCAGTATCCTTTGCTGCACATTGTTCACTGCAGGAGCAAACTATAGTGGCAAAATACAGGTGCGTAAAACTGTCTAGGCAGATATTTTTTAGTTGGTGAGAAATAGTGAAATAACTGGCTTTTAGATTCATGAGCATTTTTAATGCCTCTTCAGCACCTATGCTTGCATTTAGACATGTAAACACCTTTAAAATTTGATTCCCAGTGCCGTGGTTGCTTGGATTGTGAATGTTCAGAGGGAAATAAGCAAATTAATAGATGAAGGTGAGGTTAGGGGAGCTCTACTTTCCCATAGCTTTTCTTTTATCCGCAGTATGGCACTTTCTTGTAACACCCCTGATTCTATGATGACCCAGTTCCTCACTCCAAAGATAGGATTACACTGTGGGAAAGGCAGCTGAGGATTGCTATCCATCCCTGCCACTAGTGTGGGTGCTAGTTACCACTGTGTAGTGATTAAGTGTCCTGTGCAGCAATAGACAAAGGAGATCTGGAAAAAATGTTCCTTCCTTCCTGCCTACCACTCTCTGTGATTTGGAACTATTCTTTGAAGTCAGCTGTGTCCAGGGTTATTGGCAGCTACTTTTGTAGCCTGTTGTACAGCTGTAATAGAAGGAAAATTAAAGCAAGTAGTAAAAGCAAAAGGCCATTTTTTTTTTCTGGGATTTTTCCCTATGTTGCTGCTTTCTTGGATATTGTTTTAGGAGGTAAATGCAAGTCTGTTATGTTAAGGAAGCAATTATAATCAGTGAATCTAATGACAAATGATTTAGCTAACTACCCTAATTACATTGAACATCTGATTACACTGAATGTAATATTTGTCATTTTAAAGTATTTCATGTACAATTTAACTTTAAACAGTTTCTTTGTCTGAAGCCTGTGTTTATTTTATGGCATAAGAAGCCCACCACAGAAAGATGGTAAATTTATTTTAATTCTTTCAGGGATGTTAGAATCCATGAAGTTGTCATGTTGAATTTTCTTGTTTCATTTAATTTTTTAAAAGCCAAAAAAAGAAGAAACCATTTATACTCCTGAAATTTATGCAAGCATGGAACAAAATCTGTCTGAGGAATATAACATCTTTTTATTTATATACACATGTGTACATGCACAACAGTCTCTCAAGCTGCAAGCTTCTTGGCAGGCTGATATTTTCCATATCCTGTATAATTTAGTCAATGCAAAAAATAGATGTGATGGCACTCATGGCTTCAGGCTAAAGTAAAATTCTCTAATAGTTGCTTTGGTATAAATGCGATACAGTGACATAAAGGACATATCCAGTTAGAAGTGGTTAATTACTGTGGAAGAGCTTGCCTGTCTCTGGAACAAACTGATGATTTTTCAAGAAAACACCTGTGCTGTCACAAAGACCAGGTCATATATCAATTCCTGTAATAAATGCATTAAAATCCACCATAAAACTGAAAGATTCCTTCCTCCACTGTTTCCAGTGGAAAGCTTTTCCAATCCAAATTGCCCATGTGGTTAAGAAGCTTATGCTATTTGTCCTTGTGCCGCTGCTCTGTGATTTTAGTCCTAACTCTCCCTTCCCTCATGTCTATCGACTTTGGTGAGTGACATGCTAATGAGCAACATTAACAGTTTTTGTTGTTGCCATCAAATTTTAAAGAGTAACATGAGGAGAGTTACAGGTTTCAGAGAGTGATTCTCTGAATATATTTTCTTTTTGCTGCAGTAGGGTATTTACAAAGCAGGTGAAAACCTGTTTTTTTTTTTTCCATTTTCAGTAGTATGCATTTAATTACAGACTCTCAGAATGGTAAGGGCTGGAAGGGACCTCTAGATATCATCTAGTCCATCCACCCTGCTAGAGCAGATTCACAATGCTCAGGTTGCACAGGAACGTGTCCAGACTTTGTGTTTGAAGAAGTAACAGAAATACTGGACTGCAATGCCACGTACACAATTTATAATATAGTTCATATGACTATAAAAACTGGAAATCTGATGTCTTTTAGATTTTTAAGTTGTGGTTCCAAATGAACCAGATACTCAGGCTGAATTCTCTCAAAATGCAAAATCTTTATGAAGGAGAGACTGAAAATTAAGTATTCACTTTGAAGGACATAACAAGGAAATAATAGCTCCATTTGTCTCCTGATGAACTTAATGAGAAGCATTTTAGGTAGACAAGAAATTAAGATTCATTACATCTAAGCGAAGTAAGACCAGAGAGAGAATGGAGAGGTCCTGGACAAAGTAAATTAGATTTGTCTAGCTGGTCTAGAGAGATATTGCCAGCTGGCTTGAATTTAGCGTTGGGTTGGTTTTTTTTTTTTTCTCTTCCAGTGTTATGCTCTTTCTGAGAGTGTAAATTCATTGTTTCTTTATACTTTTCACAAATGTGATCGGTATTTAGTATAAGTAGTGTTCTGAAATTGAAAATTAGGGATCTTGACAGATCATATATAGCGAGTGTTTGCTTACTGAGGAGCACATCTAGTTCATTCTGCTTTCTTTATCCTTTTCAAATGCAGAGAACAGTTATCCACAGTGAACAGAGGCGAAGCCTTTTCTTTCGCTCCTGATAGGAGTCCAGCCCAAGCTTGCGTCTTGTGTTGCTCATGGCTGTATAGAAATCCTTACCACCCAATGTCTATTTGTCATGTTGTCTTTTTAAGAGTGTATTCCATGTCTGGAATATCAGGAGCCAAAAAGGAGACATACACTGTCTAAAAGGCAAATGTGGAAGCAATTAGTGCTAATTGGTTCAGTGTGGATTTGTCTATTTGGATAATGATGGGAGAATTGGGAAGGCAGCTGTAGCTGGTCTGTGGCCCAAGAATTTGCCATTCAGATTACAAATAGGATAGTTTCAAGTGATCTTGAAAGTAGGTAGAAATGCTAAACTATAGATTCCTGGGAAAACAGGGTTTAAAACAAGGAGCCTGCTGGAATAGTTGGGCTGTTCCTTTGCAAGCATCTTCCTCAGTTTGTACCTCAGCTATTTGTACTTGTCCTAACACCAATTTTTCAACATGCTCTCTTCACACACTGGAAGAAGTTTAAGTTGGTGGGAAACCAGTAGTTTACCCAGATGCTGCAGGCTTGCAAGAAACATCCCCTTAGTTTGTGTCCATTTTCTTAAGAACTGGATTTTCCAGACTTGAAAGGATGTGTCCCAGCTATGCCTTCAATGTACTCCACTAAAGCAGACGGTTGCCAAGAAGACCCTTAAGTTTCTTTTCTTTAGATTTTCCTGATACCCCTCCTCACTTTTAGATGTTTCTGTGCATAACTTAACCTAATTATTCTCCTCTTTTCTCTGTGTATTTTTCTTGTCTTACCCTAGTCACATCTTCCTCCCCATAGACTGAACTGTTTCACACAGTTCTGTTTGCATACTCTTACAGTAGAGACTGACGAAAGGCTGGTTTGTCACTTTGTGCCTGGAATAACCCCGGAATCACCAAATCATTTAGAGTGGAAAAGATCCTTAAGATAATGAAGTCCAACCACTAGCCTGACATTGCCAAGCCTGCCACTAAACTATGTTCCTAAGTGCCATATCTACACATCTTTTAAATAACTCCACCACCAACCTGGGCAGCCTGTTCCAATGGTTAACAACCCTTACAGTGAAGAAATGTTTCCTAATATCCAATCAAAATCTTTCCTGGTGCAACTGGATTCCATTTCCTCTCGTCTTACCACTTGTTACTTGGTAGAAGAGACTGACCCCCACCTCACTGCAACCTCCATTCCAGTAGCTGCAGAGAGTGATAAGATCTCCTCTCAGCCTTTTTTCTCTAGGCTAAACAACCCAAGGTCCCTCAGCCACTCCTCAGACTTGTTCTCGAAAACCTTCATCAGTTTTGTCGCCTGTCTCTGGACACACTTCAGCACCTCCATGTCTTTCTTGTAGTGAGAGGCCCAAAGCTGAACACAAAATTTGAGGTGCAGCCTCACCAGTGCTGAGTACAAGTGAAGGGCTTACTCAGTTGTTTACGTGTGAAATATGGATTACTCATGGTAAATTCAGAGCCACATGGTCTTAAAATTTTCTATTCTGCACTTCACAAAAATAGTTGTGAAAGATTGGAATATTACTGTGTATGTCCTTTGAGAATGTAAAATCATAATACTATCATTAAGGTTTTCTCTTGTTATAATTAAACCTTTCTTTGCTAATGTCACTGTATGTAGTATTTATCACTGACATAGATGTTAGGACACATTAGTTAAAATCATGAGGTCCTAGTATGTGCTGCGAAGGTAATTATACTTGATAATTCATCATTTATTGAGACTTAGCATTTGGTGGAAAGAACATATAAAACACTTAGCTTTGTTTGATGTGACAGCAAATAGTTTTCTGCTATAGATACTTTGTAGTACAGAAGCTATTGAATTTATTACAGCTATAAAAATGTGTTTCCAAATGTATGTGTAAACATATGTGTACTATACAGATGCTCACCTAGTTAATGACCAGATGACAGAAGAGAGTTCATATTCTATTAAATACAAACGTATGTGTGCATATAAATGAAGATACACAGAGGTACTGTTTATTTGTGTGATAAATACATGCTTTGTGGTTTGAGCTGAATAAAAGAATTAGGGACACTAATTCTAAAACTTCCTGACTTCTCACCTCTGTACTGATATATCCTTTGCCACATTGTTGACCATTGTTATCTACATAACCTTGAGTATCTTGTGACCAAGGGACTGAAAATCAAGTAGAATTAAAATATATTTCTATTCTTCTGTTGAAAACAGCATGAATTTATTTATATGTATGCTATGCTGATGAAAAAAAATAGAAAATTTCAAAAATATATATTAAAAATATAAAAATATGAAAAAATATAAAATTAAAATAGACTACATATTGTCTGCTGTAACATCAAATTAAAACCTTTCTAGAGCAGACCCCCGACTTGCCTTTATTTAGTGCCATAACCCAATTACCTGCCCTCATCTCCCCTCCCTGACTCCAATCACTTCTTCACTGTCCCTGTGTTTTAAAGAAAAGGTGATGAACATCTAAGATAATCTTATGGGCTTCCTGGAACAACAAACTGAGAGCAAGATTAGAAACTTGGCTTTGCTTAAGTATTCACATGTACAAAGTTACTCAGGAATGCAGTTCTCTGCAGGTCTGGAGCTTCCTTGAGGTTCAGTTTTCAGTGTTTCAGTTTTCAAGGATTTTGCATATCTGTGTAAATTTTGGAGGGTACCCTGTAAAATGCTTCCCTGAGAAAACATCAATACTTCTGCATCTCCATTGTACTCAAGTTCTGGGAGGACAACCGGGGAAAGAATTCATCCTGTGATAGACTTTTCTTTTTGAAATCTTAACGTGTTTGTTACCTCATTCCAGTGTAAGTTTCCCCTGAGATCCTTGCCCCATTATTTGACATTTATACATTGGGAATATCTTACAAATTTGGAACACAGCAATAATACCCTCTATTTTTAATGTCCATTGGACTTTCTACCTTTTTTTTAACTAAGGAATTTCTACTGTAGCCTAGAGAAACTGGGAGGCTTTTAGAAGCAAAACTAGCATCACTGTTGCAGACAAAAAACTATGATTTCATTCTTGTTCATTTCAAATGGATTAGCAAATATTGTCAAAATTGGGCACCATGCCAAGATTGCCATTAACTTTTCCTATAAAATATGATTAAGGACCATAACAAGCATTTAGTAATTAAGTGAAGTGCTTTGGAAATTTATATGCTGTCCACAGTTTGTCGTGTTCTGTAAAAGACTGAAGACAGTTTTTTATGAAAAGCAATAAAAATAAAGCACTTCAGAAACATCTGGGAGTGTTATCTGGTTGTAGGGGAAAACAGTTTTATTTGTAAACAGGACATTCTGATATTTAAAATCAGTGTTGTGTATAGCTGATTTTTGTTTGTTGTTTAGACTAATGAATAATTGACTGAATTAATGGAGTAATTCCTGTAATTGTATATCCTATTCTAATGTCCGTGTTGCTTCATTTTTTTAACCGCGAGCTGATTATTTTCCACGTACTCCACTAATATGTGTACTGTTCTATATTTGGGTTCTGATTTCATTTAATGGAACTGAATTTGCTGAAATAACAGTCCAAAGAGAATGAGAGTGCTGAACAGACTCTAAACGAAGCAGATTTTCCTGTAGTGTATCAAGAAAAACCAGTATAGGCTTTCAGTCTGATAATGTTCAGTGGATGGCAGGGTGATGCTTCATTTTGTTGCTTTGCTAACAAAGAAAAAGCTTGGTCTCTTGCTGCTGAGGTAGCTTTTATGTCCTGTGGCCACTCAAAGTGATTTATGAGTAATTTTCTCTGCAAACCTTTTTTCCTTCTAATAGTCTCCAGCTTCTTTTGACACAGAGTACATTCTGGATCACGTGGCAAGCTTAATGGAATAACAGAAGTACATTAGCTTTGCTGTGCTATTTGAAAAGATTAATACAAACCTTAAATTTGGGAGAAGATGCATTTCCAAACTGCAAAACTATGAGAAGCAAAACTTACTAGAATTGAAGGTGTCTGGATTTTTTATCAGCTGAGTTATTACAGTTATTCAGTGCTCTGCAAAGGTGGAGAAACTGATATTATCACAGAGATATGTGAGGTGTTTCATCCACCTATGAGATATTTAATGATAGATCATCTGTGGTAATTAATTTGCTTATAATGTAGAGAGAAAAAAAAGTAATTCCTGTAGGGTTCCTGTGTTGAAGGAGACTGAAGAAGAGCTCTGTGCCTCCTGTCTGCTCCTTGCTAAAGCTCTTCCTTTCTGGTGTTGAATAAGAGAAGTTTTCCTGGTTCAGTGAAGAAGGATAGTATGGAAGCCCTCTGTACAAAATGTCAGCCTCCTCTATGCCACTTTTGTTTTTTCAAACAGCAGGTTGCATTTGCCTGTTTTATAGAAACTTTTTTGGCACTATTCATTGTTAAGTTATGTTTATAGAGGGAACTGGGAGAATGTAGATTGTTGAGCTTTAGTGCACATTACATAAACTGGATACGCTAAGTATGCTTTCTCTATCACATTTCTATTCTGCAGGTATATGACAGTTTTCTTTGGCTTTTCCTTTCATGCACTAATTCATTCTCAAAGAAGTTTGCAGAAGCTGTAAAGAAAAGTTATTTGCACATGTGTGCGTGAGTGCACACATTGCAAATGCCCTTTTGCTTGTAAGATGTATATCTGCCTCTTGTAGGATTTTGTGGGGTTTTTTTTCCTTTGATATTGTGAGCTTGTGTATGTTTCCTCTGTCAGTACTCTGTTTTGTATTTAGAATTCTGGTTTTACATTGTTACAGTTACATACAGCTAATATAAAAAAGCTTGTAGTTCATGAGGCTCAGGCACTGTTTATATACCAAGTTTTCCTGAAGTCACTACTAAAATTCAGACAGTTGCCACAAACGTTTTCATGGATAGCTTTGGTGAAAACCACTTTTAAGATCCATAATATTTTTTTTTGCAAACTAGACATTAAAATTTTGCACTGTACTATCAAAAGGTAGAGGGAAAATCTTTGTCTCCAGAACAAAACCTGTTCCTGTTATTGTGAAAGAACGATAGTGCCTGTTTACCCATGTATTATTCCTTTATCTTCTCTTAGCATGAAATTAAAAAAAAATAATTCCAACCTCAGGATGGTGGTGAAGTTACTTACATACATTTTGATCAGGAGTTTAAACAATTAACAGTTTCTCCCTTATTCCGTTTGTTCTTTCAGGGCATTCTACCTGGACAAGTCAAACTTGCCTCCAAATTCAACATCTAAAGCGGCTTATATAGATAAGGTAAATAAAAATGTGAAGTGCCTAATTAACCTTTGCATGTAACACACTGTGTTATTGTAATCCTTTCCTGAGGCTTTCTTAATTCCATTGAAAAAATTGAATTATTTAAAGCCTGGAGGGTGTGGAGGTGAGACAGGAAAAGGAGGAGCTCTCCATAAGTATTTTGTTCCACCTGTGTTTTAGGGGTGTGTGGTGCCATGTAATTCTTTATCAAATGGTGTGGCTGGAGGGCATCAATGTATTTGAGAAAACAAACCATATCTTTCCTTTTTCACTGTGCTTTTAGAGCAACATGGTTACTACAAGAGTGTGTGAGGGGTAGAATGGTTGCACAGATGGGAGAGAGCAGGTGCAGCAGAAATTCTTTGTTCTGAAAACTGTTCCAAATTCAATACCCCTTCAGCATCCCGCTCAGGAAGCTTTCCTCTGAATCTCTCATTTAGGCTTTCTTCAAATGCCTTCATCTGAGACATCCCAGGGGCTATGAAAATTCATTTAACCCTTTCTCCTATTGTTGGATAGTTAATGCCCATATTGCAGATTAATACAGGGGAATAAAGAAGTTCCTAGGGTCTTGTCTAAACTGACTTTGAAAGTAATTGGTTACTGTGGCTCATCATCTGAGCCCTATGACAGACTAAAAATTTATATCAGTATCATACAGCATGAGTGTTAACAGACTGATAGTTTGCATTTCTTGGATCTATGCTGGACTGCATAGGAAGGAGTGAGGACATGTGTGTATATGTGCTTATGCCTCTCGTTACCTGGGGAGTAGGCAGCTTCACTTTATAAGTAGTCACAGGTACAGCAAGAGATATTTAGCTACAAGTGGAGCACATGGTACCCCTAGACCTGTTCCATATCTATTTCAGTGAAAAGTTCAAAGACAAGCTGAAAGCATC
The DNA here is from genome assembly GCF_028858725.1 of Colius striatus. Classification (NCBI taxonomy): domain Eukaryota; kingdom Metazoa; phylum Chordata; class Aves; order Coliiformes; family Coliidae; genus Colius; species Colius striatus. Next base: position 62,105,652 of record NC_084762.1, read on the forward strand.
TTATAATCCAGATCTGACCAAGGGGAGTTATGTTAAGCTAATGCATTTGTATTGCAGTTGGAGCAAGTTAAGTCTGAGGGCATGGTCTGATTGGGGCTGTGCCTTTTGCTCTGTTTTCCATACCTCTGTATTAGTAAATGGCACCAGCTAAAATCAGTTTAAATGGATGCAAGTGAAACCAACAGGACTTAAACGAAGTTTAATCTGTTTGAGCCCAGATTTAAGTATGCTGGCTGTTGTAATTGATTTACTTGACCTCTATGCTTTCCAATGAAGTAACCTTCATAAAGGAACAAGTGAGGCTGCTATTTCTCTAATTAGTTAAAACTCTCTTTAGGGCATGAATCTCTTTCAAAAGATTGATTCTTTGAGTACCAGCGGCATTTGTTGGAATCTTCATTTCTGTAATTAAGAGAACAGAGAATTTGGAATTATGAGGTCTGCAAAGCAGTCTTGTTCATATCTCCTTTACACAAACCACCATGAGATGATGTTTTTCTTTGTTAAACCACACTTGAAGGCTCAATATCTGAGAGCAGCCTTCCCCTTGAAGCTGCCTTCTTTACTGGATGGATCATTTCCATGTGATAACGCTGAGGTTATTTTAAGTCCCACTGCAAAGTTAACTGTCCTTCTTTTGTAGTATGTTTTTGTCACTTGTGTTAATTTTTATTTTTCCATGATGTTGGTGAGGATTAGGAACTAGACATTTGCATAAGTAAAGGACAATGTGTTGTCTTAATTATAAGCTGATATTTACAGTGAGTCAATTAACCAGTCTTGGCATCCGCCTTGTATATGCACGCGGTTGTAGGTTGCCTCTTCATCACTTCCCTTCTTTGCCAGTGTCTTTAATGGAAATGGCATTGATGGGTCTATTCAGTCTACCGAACTGAAAAACGCTTAAGTAGGCAGGACTTAAGTGAAACAGTCATGGCAGGAATTTAGAACTGTGACAGGTTGTCATAGGTCACGTAACAAAAGACTGTGCTCTGTACTTATGTTGTGGAATTTGGCTTTGGCTTTCTCAGCCAGCCCTGCCATCACTTCCGTACCTATGATGGCCTGCCCTAAAGAGTATTTTGTGTGCTCTTATTAGGAAATATTTTAACCTCCTTCTTCTTTTGCAGCTGATGAGGCCTCTCAATTGCCTGGATGAACTTTACCGACTGATAGGATCCTTCATCCGATCCAAGCGCACCGCTGCCTGCGCGTACACTGCATGCAGTGCTTCTGGAGTTGGGTTGCTTTCCGTGTCATCAGAACTCTGTAGCAGGCTTGGAGCTTGTCATATCATTATGTGCAACAGTGGAGTTCACCGGTATGACAATTTCTTTTCCTCTCTTTGTCTGAGTCAATCATTCAGTTATTGCAGGTTGGAGAGTGCTGCTTTTTATTAGGCTTTACTCTAAATATCTGACATCATAGACTAAATATCTAACACACTTGAGAGATTTGTGGTGAAATCTTAGAATTGTATTTGCAGTGATTGACAGAAACAAGCAGTATGATTTTGTTTTGTGCACTTGTAATGGATTGTTCCTTATTCAGTTTAGAAAAAGGCAGAAACTTTAACAGAGAAATCAGAAAAGGGAAGGTTTCCCACGTGAATAATGTATACTATATGAAAGTCACAATACAGGCAAAAAGTGCTGAAATTTGGATTAGCTTCATAAGTTAGGGGAAATCGTAGTAGAGCTTGTTTCAAGGAAAAAAACAAAGCAGAAGAGAGCTGCATTTTTGCAGATGTGCCTGAGGATAATTAAAATTTCAGCCTGTAGAACAGTTGGTTTATATGTTTATATGAATACCATATAAGAAAAATGAACTGAACCACAATCAACCAATCTTTGTCATCAACACTAAGAGATTTGAATAGACATATATGTATATATGACAACAGCATCATTATAGAGCTCTGTTGTACTTACTGACATTTGTCAAAGGCAGCAGTGTGCTTATGTTCAAGCTGGGCAGAGTAATTTTTTTTTTACACATTATATGAAATAAGCAAAGATTCCGTCTGGAGAGTGGCAAAGCCCCCTAGAACAACAACCTCCAAAACCCAACTGTGACATGAATCTGGTGCTAAATATGTACTTTTTAAAATAAGAATTCAAAACTGTAGATTACAGGTAAGAATATGTTAAAAATATTCTCCTTGGTTTCTGATCTATGAAAGTCCTTATTTTATCACCCTTAGTTACCAGTACATTGTGTTAGAATGAGCATTACTTTCTCCTCATTTTAAGTAATATCCTTTCTTTAAAAGAGCTTTAAGGGGGGGGGGGGGGGGGGGGAAAGGCACTATAGCTGCAATGCAGATGATCAGGCACAAAAACCAGGAAAAGCTCTGTATATAGGCAATACAATTAAGTTGTATAAAAACAATATTTGCCCTTTCTTTTAATAGAGTTTGCAACAGACTATTTATATTACTTTCAATGACTGATACAAGTATATCTAGTGTGCTATATACTGCACTTGATTTCCGGCAATAACAGGAAGAGGCTGTTAAAGGAAAATTTAACACTTGTCACTTTATCAGATGAGGATGGAAATACTGTCAGTCCACATGGATGGACATGAAGTTGTCATTTTAGAAGATCATGGAACTACACAGCTTTTTCTCTGGCTCTTTATCTTGGTTTCAGTTTTCTGTCTTATGTGATCAGAAAGACTTTGGGCTTAATTCGGCTATTTTTTTATACAGCTGAAAAAGACTACCTCTGGTTTTCATTATGATTGCATTATGATTTAATGGATTAGGTTCTGCTTTTGTCAGTATATTTGTGCCAAAAATTTTAAGAATAAAGCCAGAGCAATTTTAATAGCCCAGATAAACTATTACCCCATAGCGTGTGGGTCACAAATTATTCAGATTTGGTGGCTGAGTAAGAGGTGATATGCTTGATTCCAAATATGAGCTGTGCTTAGATGAAAACAAACTATTCATCAAACTTCTGCTCAAAGGTAGGGCTAATACAAAAGTATTAACTACTAAATGTCATTTAAGTATATTTAAACCCCACAGAGTATTAGAAAACCAACATATTGGATTTCAAGACTGTATTATGAGGAATGGATTTAAATATGTTATGTGTGGATTTCCATCTCAGTGTTAAAGGATTTAAGATCATCTATTGACATAACGTAAAGGTGCAAAACACTTTCGTCTAAAGCATGATTATTTCTGCTTTACAGTAAGTCCATTTGACTTTATGTACAAGATACTGCTATTTCACTTGCAAGTTAATACTGCCTTTGTGGCTACTATCTGTCCAGAGAGAGAAACAACAACTTTTGGCATTGTCAGAGACATCTTAAGATAGGCTCTACAGGTAAAAGGAATGAATTACTTAAGATTTTATAGGTACTCATAGAATTTTTGTCTTGAATTTTCAAAAGTTCAGAAGAAAACTCATGTGTTTAGAGACTAGCAGTTATTGTGCTTTTATTTTTTGAAGTGCTAAAGTTCAGGAAGTTTTTTCAACAACACTTTCCTGAAGTTACTGTGGGATTATAAAAACTGGATAGATGAAGAAGTTTTTCCTTAGAATTTGAAGCCATACAAAGTCACTTTCTCTTTCTGGCCTCCTTAGGTCACATCTCCACAGTTCAGCATTAAGTAGACTCTGCTTTTTTGCATTCTGAAATTGCCTTTGCCTAGAGGGAAGGCTTGCTTTGTCTGCAACTAGTAGGCTTGCTGAGTGAATTTTGTTCCCAACATTTCTACTGCTAAATACTGCAGTGTTTTTGTGAACCTACTTCCCTTGCTGATCTGTGTGGGGAATCTGCCTTTCAGCACCATGAAATGCTGGAAGAAGGACAGAAGAGTAAGATGCTGGATGTGATCAAGTTCCATAGATGTAGAAGGTTTTTGTTGTTGCCTGCAGTCTTGAAGGCTTAATTCTTCTGTTTGTTGGAATAATACTGACCCAGAGCAAATAATCTTGCAGAGTAGTGCTCTTAAATTTTAAGGTAGTTCTTTAGATTTCAAGCTACTGATTTTCAGTAAGAAAGGATATTTACCTCTGTATTCATCAGTGTATCTGGCTTTTATGTTGTCAAAAACTAAGTGCTGTGAAGTTCTTGACTGACGTCAGTGGCAGAATTTCACACTTTGTAGACTCAGACCAAAGACTGATGACTGTTTTCTATCACTATGGTATGGATATTACATGAGCTGAAAACTAGTATCATCAGGCAGATATGGGGAAAGATGTGAATTGTCCTCGCAGGTTAAACTTTGAAAGTATATTCTTCATTTATGTCTTGTCAGCTTAAAAATGAAGATCAGTCAACTCAAAGTAGCGTTCCTGTATGCTTTCTTTTAAAACCTCCCCATTTTAGACTAATTGTTATGATTGGTTTCTAATGGGAGAGACTGTCTGAGGTTCTGGATTAGAACAAGGCACTTTGCTGATTAGTATATTTTTTTTGTTCATGGGGAGTGGGACCTGAGCAAACAATCTGTCAGAATTTACATATATTTAGTAGATTTTACACAAAATGTATGTGAACCTCCCTTCATTTTTTCTGTCTCTGTGTTTTCTCAGCTTAGATGTCATGGATTGACAAGGGGTGGAAAGGGAAGGTGTGCATCTGCCACCCTTCCTTCTAACCAGAAGTGAATCCCAGGTAGATTGGAAGGGAGGTGCTGTGCGACAGTCCAATGCAGAGAAGGCCAAGAACTGTGAAACAGCAGCTTTGTCTGCTTTGACAGTGACTGCTGATCTCTGGATCAGCAGTGTCTTGGTTTCTGACTTCTCTGTGATCCATATTAAATTGCTTTTTACACTAGACTAGGCTAAAACAGCTTGACAGAGTTCATATTTTCATCCCTATATCCGAGATAATGCTGGGGATTTTGAATTGCTGGTGATTGCTTTACTTTGATTTTTATTATGACAATGTGTTTACCAATTTACATTAGAGTCTAAAATCCTATATCTATTTCAGACAGCAGTTCTTTTCAAATACATTTCGATCACGAGAAAAACAAGGGTGGAGAAAAATAAGTCCCTTTAACCTTCACCATCCTAAGTGTCATGTGGCTCCCAAACTCCCCTTGGATTATCATAAGCTAACTTACCTTGTTGATGAACATCAGGAACAGAGCTCTAAATCAGTCCAAGAAATCAATAGTTTGCACTTCTCATTTCCCTTTTTTATCATCCATAATTATATTTCTGCCTGCCAATCAACTGTCACCCTGTAAACAGTGCTTTGCTTTCTTTACTTGTATTCATTCTGTTTGAAGTTGCAATCACTCTGTACAAATGCAGGTGATGAAAGGCACTTTTGAATTTTATTGAATCATGATGCTAGCTCCTGCTTGAGGGAGAAGAGCGAGACTGTACTGCACAGACATGTCCTAGCCTCTTTCCATGCCAAAATGAAATTAGGTGCAGCAGCTGCAGAAGTCTGTTCAGGGACCACAGGCCTTACAGGCTCAAAGAAATAATTTAAAGCATCCAAATGAAACAAATCCCAAGTTTATTTAAAATTTTGTATTTCCTGGAGGATCAAGAGCAAAAAAGTCTTTTATAATCTTGATGAACCTCAGAAAAAAAAAAAAATCACTGTCTTGTTTTCTTTTCTGAATTTTAATTTCCCCTCTAGAAAGCCTCTCCTTAGTGCTAGCATCCTTCAAACAGTAGGGTTCTGTCTGGCAGACACTTGGCTGAATGATGAGACAGGTTTTGCCAAGGGTTGATTATGCTGTCTCCTATAGCTGGCACAGCTCCTGCTCCATCTTCCACGCAGCAAAGCAGAGTATCACCATAAGCTGTCCACTGTGGCCAGCTGCCTGTCTGTGAATCAGTTGAAACAAGGTGAAAAATAGGTACTCTGGGTGAATTTCTGTTTTAGACAGTATTGTAAGAATTCTTCCTTTTAGATGATTTTGTAGATTTTTTAACTGTAGGAATTTAGTTCTGAGCTCAATGACTGTATGCTACAAAAAGTGTCCTTGAAGTTTTGCAGATGTTGTTTAAGATGACTTAGCTCCACAGTAGGAAGGCTTTCTGGGATTGATGAGACTACTTTCAGGAGGCAAGTCAGCACAGGCTGAAAAATGAATCCTTGCTTCTCTTTGACCTGCTACCATCCCATTTATTCAAGATTCCTTTCTATTTTTTAAATGAAAATTTTATTATGTTACTGAGGCAGAAATAAACTTTTATTTTCATAAAATAATTTAGGACAGTAGATTATTTCATTCTGTGCTAGTTACTGTTTGAAAAGAGTTATGTAATTTTTAAATATGTGAGAATTTGTCTTAAGACAAAATAGGTTGTTTCTACAATGATGATGGTTTTATTTTGATCTATATTTGCCTTTCATAGGCAATTCGGTATGTTTTTGCTTTGTTATCTGTAATACATAGGTGAAAGACTATTGTCTTAGAGCTCTCTTTCATGTTTTAAGTTCTGATATACTGTTTCATTTAAAAAGGTAATTTGAAAATGCAGGTAAGTGCGTGAAGTGCTCTGAGACAAGATGGATCTAAGTTGTTACTAGAATGGATTTCAAGGTGTTTCTTTTTTCTATTTGGATTCCTTTTAACATTATGGACAGTTAGTAGCAGGTTTGACACACAACTCAATCACCATACTCTGTAGAATCGTCCTCTCATGGTTCAGTTCCTAAAGTTTTGCCTTAGCTGCAGTCCAGCTCTTTGGGAGAATATGATTGCTTCTTACAAAAACTAACATATTATGACAAAATTAGAACAGATCCTCTGGAACAATCTAAAATTAAAACCTAAACCAAATATTCTTTAATTTTTGAGGTGGAAGAGAATTAAGTGAATACCCTGAACTGTTAGAAAATAAAAAGTAAATTGCAATTTTCCAGCAGATTTACTTGCCTACTTACCTAGAAAGAAGCCTTTAATGTGAGAGATTTTGTACACAGAACAAGAGACAATGGCTGATGCTGCAGTTTTGGTTGACTTCATATTTGTTTATTTATTTGGTTTTGCAAGTATGACTGAGCAAAAATAGGTATGGGATACTTGGAATCTTTTGCAAATCCTGTTCTTTCATCAAGCAAAGGATATTTAATGGTGGAAGTGCCTCCCTGCAGTATTTCTGGATGAGTTAGGGTGTCAAGATCTTAGACAAAGAATGTTTGTGAGAAGATGCTCTGTGCAGTTTTTGTAACACTGGCAGAGATGTAAGGTGAAAAAAGTGCCTTTTTTTTTTTCCCTTCTTCTTTGAAAACTCTCAATTTAAAAAAAGGTAGAAGAGGTATATTTCTGGAAAAAGATTGGATGATAATCATCTTCCAAATAAACTACAGAAAAAATCATTACCTAATGCATATTTCATGCTTCAGGATTAAAAATTTCTAATATGGAATCTAATAAAACTCATTCAAGATCTATTTGTAAACTACAAAAGAAGTCATTAACCAAGGCTAGGTCTGAATTATGTCTGATTCTCCAACTTATTAGTTCAGACCATCTATTTCAGCAAGTCAGAAATCTTCTGGTAGCTTGTGTTTGAAAATACCAGTCAGAGCTGGGTTTGATTATCCTGTTGTAGGATGGTAAATGTATGCCTGATAAAGGAATGGGGATACATTTAGTTTGAGGTTTTCACAACTACACAACCACAGTGATGCCTTTTGTTAGGGAAGCCTGTGCATGCTGATGTTTAATAGCTAAAAAGCAGAAGTCCCCTTAACCATGCACTATCCATTTCTGTGTGGTGGTGTAATGTCTTCCACAGATAGCTACTTTTTGGAGCATTGTTTATGATTACTGAGCAGTCATAATAGAACAAATACATTTCATGTTCAGAGTAATGCCTTTCTGTATGTTGGCAAAAATAACACAGGGTTTGGATTAACCTTCAGTAGATGGTCCACACTGTGAATGTCTCACCTTCACAAAAGTTACTGAAGGAACTGAACCTAAGTCCTGAACTCCAGTAGAGTTTTATTTTAATTGTCAAATATTGAGGTTCATTGTAGGAACTTCTTGCTCATTTTGTCTCCGATACATATTGTCTGGACCAACTTCAGATGAAATTCTGTTTATCCAAGTTTCAGTATATGGCTATGGAGAATGAAAACTTTGATTTTGCTTGCATGGAGACATATTCTGACAATGAGAACAGCTTAGAAATTGTGGGAAAGTCTTGAGTTAGGCCTGCTTATGCTTTTAATGTTTATTTCTTACACTACTGAACAACATCGTCCCTCTTTTTTTAGGTTTATCATGGCTTATTTTGTTCTTTGGGTTACTTAGAATCAACACAAATTACCCAGCCATCACTAGAAATTACAGTGAAGTAGTGCCCCAAAAAGGTTTACCCCAAAGTGACTAAGTTTTCAATTGCTGCATACAGTGAATTAAATAACTGCTCCATAAGCATTGCTTTAAATGTCGGTGGAAACAAATGAATACTTAATAATGTAATCTTTTTAAAAGATGGCCAGATGTAGGTGTGATTAGCTGAAGATGTATGGAAAGGAAAGTAATTAAAATTACAGCATTGTCATTAGATTACATGTTGAGTACAAGTTTTAAATTTTTATTAGACTCTAAATACAAACATCCTTTTCATTTTTTTCCTATTCACATAGCCAGACTGTAATTCATTTCAACATCTCTTACTGTGGTAACTACTAAACCAATTTTTAATCTCATCTTTTCTATCTATTTTTGTAAGGGATGTTTTGATGTATCTTTGGATATAAGATGTCTGGAATCCTAATGGAAACCTAGCAATTAATGAAATGCTTAAGATTCTTTTTACTCTGGTAACATATATATATAATTTGCCAAGTGGCAGCTCTGTAGGTAGCATACATGAATTCAAATTAGTTTTCCTTTCAGGTGACATTAAAGAAGCTGTAATGAAATAATCTTATTTCTTAGAAAATTTAAATCTATTTTCCCCTTGTACAACTCCATTTTTCAGGGTAGATCTATGTCTATCCAGCTGATTTACAGCCCTTTAGGAAAAAACTCATCCAGTCAGAAACAAATGGATTGTTGGTGATAGAAAATGGTTTAACCTCTTTTGTTCAGGAGAGTCTGGTCCAGAAGATGTTTGAAAGTTTATATTTAATCTTCATATCAATACTGTCATGACTGATGGGAGACTGAGGATAGCAGGCAGGGACTGGGAGCAGCTGCAGCCCCTTCTGTTTCTTGGAAACCAAATGGGTGACATGAGGAATTCTCAGCCCAGTTGTGCTGGGAAAGCCAAATGTCTGTGCTGCTTTGCTGCTGTAATCTGTCAAGGCAAAGAATTTGTGATTCTAACTGACATAAATTTTGAGGTGATAAATTTAGGTCTTTTGTTTTTCTGGCATAAAAGAAGGGATGAGATTAAGAGAGAGAGAATGAGAACGGATTTTGATTTATTGACACTGTAAAATATATGAATTTGGGGTTTATGCTTCCCATAAAGGAATGTTATGAGAGCATTGAAGGAGATTTTCCCCTAATATTTTCCTTGTCTGGGATGATTGCAAACAAATGACCAGATACTTTCACTGGTCAGAACTACTTCAAATTGCTTTGTAAACTTGAGTACCATCTGCTTATCAGCAATCAAAATGGGGAGAGAAGGGTCATTATTATATATTGTGCATATTTGCTGACAATCCTTGATATTGAACCTTGCTCAGAAAACCAGAACAATCTTACCATATGACAAATTCCCAGCTTTCATGTTGTTTTGTGAAATTATCCAAGTTGTATTGGTTTAAATTTACATTTGCTTGATCTCTCTGTGCTTGGCAGCCCTATTGCTGTGCTACTCCTGGTTGTGACTGTTCCATGTTACCATCTGATGTTTTGTTTACGCATTTGATTCTTTCACAGCTGATTTCCAGGGCAGTTTGATTTGTGATAAGTGTTATCTAGTAATTCAGAAACTATACTTGAAAAGCCAAGAGAAAGCACCAACACGTAAATACATGTTTACTGGTGAGTCAGTTCAGCATAGCACCATGGAAGATACATATATGATTGGTTTTGTTAGAGAATGCCATCACATTCATTTGGTATTCAAACAAAATGAAGCTGTATGGGTGGTGTTGGGTTTTGTATTTAGAAAGTAGTAAGTTTATCTCGTAATGACATGACAAAAGCCATAGCCAATAATTTAATTCTGCCATTCATCAGACTTTTTACACGCTTTAAGAGAAACATAAAATCTAGCAATATTAAATTGCTTCTCTATTGAAGTAGTAGATTGAAAAGCAGTCATGTTGTTAACATTTTTTAACATACCTTAACAAATAAGAATATTTTTTTTAAGAAATGGTGGATGTATCTAACCAGCATTACTGTAAGACTTCACCTCAAGTGTAAGATGTTTTATTAATAAAGTGTGATAATGGTTAATATCATCAGTGCTGTCATCTTGAGTGTCTTCACCTCTGATATCCTAGGATATGTTAAAAATAGTATCCTTAGAATTACTATTCTTTTTTTTGCCTTGAGGTGACATTTTCAATTTCCATCTATATGTTTCAAGATTGTAGTATAATTGTTGCTTACCTCTGTACTAGCCTATTAAAGAAATCATCATTATACTATTTTACTATTTCTTGGCCTGTCCCACTCTTGTTATGTCTTTACACACTTGACAAACTTATTTCTGAGTCACAATTGGCATTGTCAAAATATAGACAGCTCATAATGTCAGTGATCACCAACCATTTTGTCAGGTTTTGAGTAGGGAGCAGTTTGGCAATCTTCTCTAATCACAAGATTAATGTTTGCACCTAATTCTTCAAGCTGACTTTCATTTAGGAGATTCTTTTGTTAGTCTGGAATCACACATGCAGAATATAATTTTTCTGTTCTTTCAGTCTTTTGAGTTCCAAGAAGATGGGATTTATGGGAAAGCTGGCTCAGTAACTGGTTGGTTGAAAGCTGTACTTTGAGCCCATTAACCTCTACTGTATCTGCAGAGAGTCTTACCTTTTTTTCTCTGCCTTAGATTACACCTGTTAAAATAGATTTCAGATACTTTTGCTTTTTCTCATTGCCAATGGGACAAAGCTTCCTTTCCACTCTGATCTTGAAGGTTAGATGTTTATATTTTGGTGCTGGTAAATATTACAAGGATGTACTTTATTTGTGCAAAATGTCACCTTTCAAACACAAGATGAAAACACAGTGTTTAGAATTTCTAGTCTAATATTTAACTGTTACACACCTTAGTCAAACACATAACACAAAAGATCAATAGATTTTTGCTTCAAGGCAAGCGTAAGGTCAACATATAGCAGAAACTGGGGAATAAAAATTATTTCAGTATAAAAGAAGATCACTTAGCTTATAAATTGTTAATGAAAGGCCATTAATAAAGCTACAGATCAAATTTAGTATCTTCTACACTCACTACTGTGAAACTTTTTGCAGTCCATAAATTACTTAAGCAGTATTTAAAATGTGTCAAATGTTTCAGTAAAAAAAACAACTGCAGACACATTTTTCCTCCCACAGATCTTCTGCTCAGCAAGATAAGTGTTTGATTGAAACATATTGTCTGTTCTGTGTGCATGATGTAAACTACGCAGAATCTTTTGGTCAGGATCTTGCCAAAAGGCTACTCAACAATGTATTTGAACCCTGTGTCTTAGGTTTATTATGTGAAGTTCAAATATGTAGCTTTTGTTAGGTTCTGCTGAGGTAGGATCATTTTCTGTTCCGATTGATCGTTGCAGTACTTTGGTTGTGAGCAGGAAAATCATCTAGCAGGTTACCGCTGCAGAATGGAGCACCTCTCACCCTGGAAGATAGCAGCCCTCAAACATGTTGTGCTTTCCCAAAAGTGTACCTGTTTCTACTCAGTTTTCTTGCATTTCTCTATGCCTCTTCTATAGCTTTGTTCTTGATTGTATGAAAAACAAACTATCCATCTTTGTTCTCACCATGACAACTGAAATTGGATAGCACATTCAAAATGACTTTGCCTACTACTTCTTGTCTGGTGTGATGACAGGTCCTGTAGCCAGATCTTTAGCTCTGAAACTTTCCTGGTTGCTCTGACAAAGCAATTACAACATTTTTTGTTATGATGTGGTACCACAATCAGTTTTTGTCCTCAGGTCTTTACTTGTAAAAGTTTGCCAAAGTAGGGTAGAACAGTTTGTTTGAAGGAAATCCCTGTATATTTATCTTGTTTTTTGAAAATGGTAAATGCCTTTTAACTTTAGACTGAACTGCATTAACATCTCATGAGAATAACCAAGCTAAATTAATGGCAAGAGGTCAGGATCCTGGTACCAAAGCTAGGGGCTGCATTAACAGTGGAGGGTGTGATGTAACATTTGCAGAATCCACCTGGAAAGAGCTTTGTGCAATTACAAAAAATTCTTCTTTTACCCTTTGATGTGGAGGGATTTTTTTTTTTTTTTAAATAGCAGCAAAACTGCTGTTGGTGAATGCTGTTGGTGAATGCATTTGGCTTAAGTCAGCACGAACATTCTGTATGTAAGAAAAATGTGTTAGTGTTCAGGCTAGTGCCTGCATGGCTGAGGGAGGGGTTCGGGGCACGTCTACTTTGTAACCTTTTTATTTATAACTTTGTAAAAAAATATCTAAAAGCAATTATTTTAAAGAAATTGATGCTAACAGAGAGCTGGCTTCTGTCTTCCATTGCAGCTGCACCCTGAGTGTTACCCTGGAGCAGGCAATCATTCTGGCTAGGAGCCACGGGCTCCCTCCTCGCTACATCATGCAAGCTACAGATGTCATGCGCAAACAAGTAAGATGCATGTTATGGATAAGATCATGATGCTTCTTAACAAGACATGTTAACATCAAACAAGAATGAATTGACCAGGCATTTTTTAACCATCTTAATGTTGTTTGTGATTTCTTTTTAAATTCTCTCCCTTTATTTTTCGCTAAAAGGTGGGTTTTTAAAAAGTAAATGAGCAGGCTGGTTTTAACCAGATGCTTTCTCTATATGTGTAAATGGATTGTAATTTTTACAAAGTTATGATTTTATGTAATGTTTTTTGGTATAGTAACTGCTGTAACATCACCTTATATCAATCTGTAGAGTAAGACAACTTTTATTTTTATACATCATCCATAAAAATAACTTAATTAGCTATTGTTCATAAAAGGTTACTTATGTACTGAATGAAGATGTAGGAGGAAAGGATAAATACTGTGGTTCTTAACTTTCCAGGCAACATTCCTGAGGATAGTGTACTTATTTAAAAAAAAGGTTTTCACTTTTTGATCATAAAAGAATATAAGGATTTAGAAACTGTTGTGGATGGGTAAACGTCTCAACATGATCTCTTAGTGGTAAGGTATGAAAAAACCATACTAGATGAAAAACAATAGCAACTGAAAATGGGGGATACACTCTACTGGATTTGCATGACTTTTCCTAGAATACGTTATCAGACAAACACTTTCAAAAAGATTTTTGGAATCTTGGAAGGAGTTCAGAGGAGGAACATGAATGATCCAGAGGCTGTTAGAGAAGGCTTATGAAGTGAAGATTAAAGAGCTCAACCTATTCAGTTGATCAAAGAGAGGCTGAGTGAGAGCTTAATGACTTTGTATACAAGTGGAACATATATCCCAGCCCATGGTAGCTTTCAACCTTATGACAAAAGCATAAACAAAATATAAGATGCATTCAAAGTGAAAAGAAGATAATTAAACACTGGACCAATTAATCATAGATAAGACAAGATTCATAATTTCTGATTATTAATTTGCATCTAATTTTATTATTTTCATTAATTTTGCTGCAAATTCTGTGCAGCAATCACAGTTCAGTTATTAAAATGGTTAAACAGCTGTACTTCTGATTTCCCGTAGACAAAAATCCATATATGCTAGACCAAACCTTCAGTGTGTTAAAACTATTGTGTAGATATTTTCAAACTGTAGGTTCTTATCAATTATATGTAAGTGCTGCTAGCTAAGCTGATAGCCTGTTATGAAGACATAACTAGGTGGATAGATGGTGGTCATGGCAGTGGATGTGGTTTATCATGATTTCAGTACAGCATTTGACACCATCTCCCACAGCATCCTTGCAGAAAAACTGAGAAAGTGGGCTGGATGATCAGGTAGTAAGGTGGATTGTTAATTGGTTGAAGGAAAGAAGGCAGAGAGTTGTGATCAATGGGGCAGGGTCTAGTTGGAGGCCTGTGTCTAGTGAAGTCCTCAAGGGTTGATGCTGGGACCGGTGCTGTTCAATATATTCATTCACGAGCTTGATGAGGGAACAGAGGACACTGTCAGAAAGTTTGCTGGTGATACTAAACTGGGAGGAGTGTCTGACACACCAGAAGGCTTTGCTGCCATTCAGTGAGACCTGGACAGGCTGGAGAATTGGGCAGAGAGAAATCTAATGAAGTTCAACAAGGACAAGTGTAGAGTCTTGCATCTGGGAAAGAAGAACCCCATATATCAGTACAGGTTGGGGAATGAAATCTTAGAGAATAGTATACTGGAAAGGGACCTGGAGGTCTCGGTGGACAGCAGGATGAGCATGAGCCAGCAATGTGCCCTCATGTGCAAGAAGGCCAATGGCATCCGGGGGTGTGTTAGAAGGGGTGTGATCAATAGGTTGAGAGAGCTTCTCCTCTCCCTCTCTCTGCCCTTGTGAGACTGCGTCTAGAATATTGTGTCCAGTTCTGGGCCCCTCAGTTCAAGAAGGACAGGGAGCTGCTGGAGAGAGTTCAGCACAGGGCCACAAAGATGAAGGGAGTGGAGCATCTCCCTTATGATGAAAGGCTGAGGGAACTGGGGCTCTTTAGCTTGGAGGAGACTGAGGGGTGACCTCATTAATGTTTACAAATATGTAAAGAGAATTTAATAAAGTAATAATCTTTTGTTGAAATTTTAAATCAATCTTGGGAGTTCTGTAGAAGAAATACAACCTTATATGAAGTTCTGAATGTTTTGGAATAATTTCAGTAACATGCTGTGGTATTTTCTTGAAATCTGTTCCAGATTTAATGTTTAAATTATCTGTAGGATTTAATTGTCAGGAGCATAGTGCAGGCCATGAAACTTGGAGGGAATTTTGATATAGAACATTTAATTAAGGAGAATACATGTGTCTTTTACCTAGCTTAATATAAAAACCAAGCAAACAAACATGTTAGCCCATTTACATAATAAATAAAATAACTGGAGACAGCTGATGGAATGGATGACCTCAGGAAGTGTGTATTTTTTCTTTTAAATTGAATGAGGTCATGAACATATTTAACAAGACTCAAAATAACCTTGACTATTGTTGCAACAATTTTCAAAGCAATTGCCTGGTCAGTTATAATTCCTTATTTCCAAACCCCTGTTCAGAGAGAACTAATGAGAAGAGACCAACTTGTGAGAGTTGATATGAGCTTGGGTCTGTGGGGTGGTTTTACTTTAGTGGTTTCTGGTTTTCAGTATTTTAATCAAGTCTAAATTATTTTTTTAAAAAATGCCAAAATGTCCCAGATATCTTTTAGTAACTTCATTTACTCCTGTATGTTTTTTCATGTAAACATCTGTACCCACAAAATATTGTGAAAAGCTTTGTGACAGGAGGGTGTCTTCAGGATGTAACAAAGTGTGGAGAGGACAGGAGCTGAGGAAAGGAGCTGCAAGAGGGCACAGGCCTCTGAAGAAGAAAGATAACTGAAAAGCTGATAAACAGACTAGGAGAGACTAGGAGAAACTAGAAGACTAGGAGAGAACTTGTACTGTGTTTTAAATGAGCAATCATTTTTCTGTGCCTTTCCATGAGCATAATAGCGGCGCTACATTTTGAACAATTCTCATAAGAGTTGTACTGATTTAGAGCTCATTGAGCAGGGCATGAAGAGAATCTGTTTTCTTTATGTGACCAGTTCTCACAACCCTTAATTAGTGTGTAGCTTGAAAATTAACCTATCATTTTTTTTTTTTTTGTCATGGAAATGAGAATACTAATTCATATATAATAGTCCAGATTGATAGTGGTGTCAGACCTTTCACCAGTGCTCTGGCAGTACTGATATGCAGAGGAAAGCTGCATTGCACAACTATGCCTTATGCCTGCTTGAGACAAGTATTTACTTGTATAGCAATATTTACTGTATTGCTATAGCTTTAAGAATTATATTAGAAAAGTATAAATTAGCAGTGTACTGAAATAGAAATGGTTTAGTGGTGCTCAGAGGAGACAGAGATTTCATGTAGCAAGTTGCTAGTGATTCTTGGGGGCTTTTCCTCAAATAAGAATCTTGTGGTTATAAGGAGACTCTAATTTGTTCTCATGCTAACCAATAAATTACATGGTTATATAAAGCCAGACTCCTTTTCAAATCAACACATTTGATTTATTATGTGAGCAAGATACTAAAATTAATTTGTCTAGTGAGTGATGCAAGTAAAAATAGGCTGATTTTGTTCTCAGAGGTAGTCACAGTACTGACGTTCAGAATCTACATGTGATTAATTTAGACCGTTTTCCCATGTATATTCTGGCTCTCAGTTATGTTAATCACATGCCAGTCTCAGCAATCTGTCATAGTGGGGTTTCTTTATTTAGAAAATGACACTGAGGAAGGGACACCAAAGGTGATGACCTCTGGATTCAACAAGAGCTGGTTTGTTGGTTTGTAACCAACACTGGATCTCCTATCCTTACATAATTCATGGCAGACACTTGTCGTACTTGTTCACAATCCTCCAGTAGTTGAGACATCTGCACAGTGAAGTGGTCTGTTCCAGAGGGTTTTTTTAACCTTTTCATTAGGATGTTTTACTTAGTGCCTCATTTCAGTATTTATTTTTTTAGCCTTTTAGTCTCCTGTTTTCCATCCAGTGTACTGTGAAGACCAGGTTTTACTCCCTTTTAGCACTAGACATTTAGTATTTAGAATCTTTCCAGAGAACTGGAAAACCAACTTCTCTGAGCAACCTGCTCCAGTGTTTCATCACTCTCATCGTAAAAATTTTCTTCCTTATATCTAGTCTGAATCTACTTTCTTTTAGTTTAAAACCATTACCCATTGACCTATTGCTACAGAAACTAATAAAAAGTCTGTCTTGAATTTGATTATTGTTTCCCTTACAAGCCATCAGTTGTGTAGAGAGAAGAACACCAGCTCATCTGATCTTTCTTTTTTCAGTTGTTTCTTAACCAATCATTCTCCCCGTTTTCTGAATTCTTTTCAAGTTTTTGTTAAAGATAAGAAATAGTTATGAAGAATTACAAGAGGATCTTACAGAACTTCGTTGTTGAGCAATAAAATGGCAGATGAAAATCAGCGCTGATAACTCTTAAGTGGTGCACACAGAGGAAAAACAAACCTGAAGTTTACATTCAAAATAATTGACTGCGAGTTTGCTATTACATCTCATGTTGAAGACCTCATAACATGATAGAAAACATCATCTCAATCTCAGAAGCTATCAGTAAATCCAATCAGAAGTTATAATGGTTTTAGCAAGGATAGACAAGTCATGCTTTCAGGACCCTTCATTTTGAAGTATCTGATGTTCTGATCCCTTCCAGAAGGATATAGCATGCTGGAAAAGGTTCAGAGAAGATCAGAAAACAATGATAAATGGTTAGAAATGGTTTATAAACAGGATAGATAGACAACATAATGTAGGATTCTTCAGCTTCATGAGTGAAGGAGAGTATGACAGAGGCATAAAGCACACATGGCATAGGTATGAACTGACCGTTGTCCTCACCAGTGCAGAACTAAAATGAAACTAGCAGGTTCAAACTCAATGAAAACAATGGTTCTTCAGATAAGCTAATTTTGTACCCAAGACTTGAGTATCATTCCACAAGGAGATTAGTGACATGAAGTTATTCATGGGTTCAAGATGAGATAGAAAAGAGAATCACTGAAATTAATTAAAGGCATCTTACTGCTGAACAGAGGAAGTATTGCGTGACTAATGATTGAATTCTGGAGGAATTTCTGGTGAAAGATGTGGCCTGTAGTCATATGTCTTTTGCAACTGTTGGAGACAAGCTTACTGAGTTAGATGTAAAGCTAATGAAATTTCTTTTATATTCTGCCTTCAGTTCTCTAGGTGGTCTAATTATTTTCTCTATCTTCTACACCTTTTTTTTTTCCTGTAAGAAATGTAGGGACGTGGTATTTTTTGTGTTGATTTACATAAACTCTTGAGAACCTACCTGAGTGTAACCAGCCAGCCTTTTTCATCTTTTGTTTGAGCCCACAGGAGTAAACTAATGCCTTCTCAATTAACCTGATAGCAAATTTCAGTCAAATGCAAGGTCTACTTTTATTCTACATATTGAATCACTGATGATATCTCATTTTTACATCATGTGCAGCTGCCATTGCAGCTTTGGAATGTAAATGCTCTTTGATGTTTCACACCAGTCTAAAATCTCACAGTAAGAATTCTGAGATTATGATTTTTAATTCTCTGTTACTTTGTCTTGAATTCAGGTAGTACAGATGAAGAAATAAAGGGAAAGTCACTGCATGTAGTATAGACAGAACAAGTAGTTTCCATGTCTTTAAAATGTTAGAAAACATAGACTGTAAATCTAACACGTAATGTTTCTTTATCATAAATACATGAATAAAACTGCACATTAAAAGCTAGGACTCATCATTTGCAAATTTTCCTAATTTTTTTCATACATCTAAGCTAGTTGGTTCGCTGAAGAGTCTGCATTTTTCACTGTCATGGTATATGAACATTGTGCATGTTTTATGAACTTCCTTCTTACTGGATGAGTCAGTGAGGAAAAAGTGCTTTCATTACTGTTTTTCAGAGAACTGAGGTAAACAGACCAGCTTTTCTAGTTGACCCTTCTTTAAACAGGGGAGTTGGGCAAAACAATATCGGGAAGCTTCTTCCAACTTGATTATTTTTTTTGTGATTCTGCATGTATAAAGGAATATCAGGACTTGAATTTTTCTAATCCTAACTTAGTGCTTCAATTTAGGTCATTTTTCTAGATTTAAGTGGAAAGCTATTCATAGGAAATATTCTGTAATATTTATTCAGAAAGAAACAAGTAACATTTCAGAAAATAACTTTGTTATCCATGCCTTCTACAAAGAATGGTGAGAATAAAAGTAAAATTGAAACAAGATGTGCTTTGGTTTTTTTTAAACCTTAAATGTTAATTTTTTAATGAAGTCTTTTGCGTATTTCTCTGAGTTGAGCATCAGTGTACTACTTTAACTTGTTCTTCAGTTTCAGAGAGCAGAGTTATTTCAGAACATAAAGCAGATGTATTATTTAATTATACTCGATAGTTCTGTTTGTCTAGAAAGCTCAGAAAATTTTGTAACTTGTTTTGGAATTAATGAAGGGAAATTGTTGTTTTTTTTTCACAGGGTGCAAGGGTACAAAACACAGCCAAGAACTTAGGAGTCAGGGATCGAACACCACAGTCTGTGCCAAGGTAACTGATTGTTTGCATCCTAGACCATGATTTTGTCTGGTTTGTGCCAAATTCAATCCTAGCTACTCAAAAGCGAACGTTGAACTTTGACTGTACTGTGCACTAACTGGTAAGATTTGGTGTTTGATGTACATAAAATCAATTATGTTCTTATCCATACAGTTTTACTTAAAGTAATTAGTTGCAGAAGTTTGGGCTGTGTACCATTTCAAATCATACCCATTTCTGAAAAATGAAACCTAGTCCATGTTAATTATGAAAACATTGGGCTAAGTCCTTCATCACTTGTGACGTTTAGTGGTTTTGGGGAAATATTTATAACTAAACCCATAACTCGATTTTAATGAAATACTGCACTGCACTATCTCACCAAAATGATGTTCTAGTAGCTTTTAGAGATGATGTAGTCTTTCTTTGTCTCTTTCTGAAACGTCTATTAGAATGAAAAATGTGACTGTTCTATATTTATCCAGCTTTTTAATGCTGTGATGGATTGCAGGTACCTGAAGTGTTTCTTAACAAGCACAATGCTTATAAAGTAAAATAACCAAACAACAATATTCTCAATTTTATCTTTGAGTGGTTTTATTAATCCAGCTCTAATGAAACTTTTTTTTTTTACCAATTTAAAGCATATTTTTTTTTGTTGACTAGTGATAACACATTAAATGAGCTAAACTGACACTTGGAATACATAACGGACCCACTGTGGTGTTTAAATTTCAATAAGGAAACAGGGAATTAGTAAAACCTGATAGAGGTAGCCATGTGAATGAGCACACTTACTATGCCTTGCCTCACAGAAAGAGACTGCCTTCTGGGTTCTGACTATTAATATTCAGGAGCATTTTCTTACACAGCTTGCTCCCCTTCTCTTAGGTGTACCAGTTTCTCTCAGTAGGAAATCAGGCTACTGCTCATAATTCGTGCGTAACAAATCACTGCACATTGTTCCACGGCTATTCTCAATCTGATTCTAGAAAAGGAGTGTGTCTTAAGTGTACAAAGTATATCTGGGTAGCAGCTGCAGTTCGTTTTGCTGAGTAGCAGCATTTGTTGGAACATATATGCATCTTTTATGCCTCATGAAGGAGATTAAATAAGTTTCAACAAAAGTACTGATTCTAAAATAAACCCATCAGCAATAAGGTCATTGCCCTTATCACTAGATCACAGAAACTTAAGGGCTGGAAGAGGGCATCTCTTCTCACAGTAGTCTTAGAGGCAATCCAGGACCAAAATTGCCTGACCAGCTTTCTTGCACTGTGGGGACGTAAGGCAGTACAATAACCTTTTATTACAGTAAAAGCCTTATCCTATTTTGAATGGTAAGGTTTTGGCCTTAAATGGACTCCTCCTTCAGGACATAATTCTGGAGATAGCCAAAGAATTATTGCAAACCAAATTTTTCCCCACCTCTGAATGACAGACCATGTATCTAGATTCAGAGCTTTTGTGATAAAGAAAAAATCCAAGTTCTTAAAAATATAGCCAGGAGGCATTTTTGGGCTTTACATTTGTTGAGAAAACATTGTCTCTTTCCAGTTGCCACTCCTGTAACTTAGGAATGAAAAGCTGAAGAGAAATTTTGAGAGTTCCTAGAACATAGAATAGACAGATACATCCAGCACACTTGCAGTGAACAGCGACAGCCACGTCACAGGAATATCTCATTGACCTCAGTGTTTGGGGCAATTGGTGTACCATTCATTAGAGAGCTAAGTCACAAAGTCAGAATACTCATTAGCAGGTGTGATACTTTTGATGTATAGGTAAACAATACTGTGGGCTCTCAGTTCTTTGCCTTGAAAAGAATTTTACCATTACATATGCTTCCATTTAACGTGACTGGACAGTACCACTGCAGTTGCCACTGCTTTCTGTCTTTTCTCAGCTGATCTGTTTGTACCATCTCAAACAGTTGTTCCATATATATTGACCCAGAACAAGCTGTTTCTTCTCTATACTGTCTTAGTGTTAGTTTGCTTCATCACCTGCTCTGGAGACAAGTAATCTTAACGGTTATCATTTTAACATGAAGAATACACATACCTTGGTACTTGGGGCTGAGCCTTTCTGCACATTGTTCCATAGAAATTAGATTAGATTAGAAAAAATCATCAAGAACTAAACCCATTGCAATTATTTAGATGAGATTCTGACAGTAACTTTATCTGTCTTTTGCCAGTTTTGAATATTAGTGCTTTCTTAGACCAGCAGAATCAAATAACTCAAGTAACCCCTGTTATCTATATACTTGGAAAACACAGGTATTGTAAATATCCCTAGCTCATAAGCCACTGGATGATTCACCATACTACCTGAAACTTGACCTACAAAACCTGTATTTCATTGTTAGAGATTATTCATGTTAAGTATTAATGCACATGCTGTGTCATTGTTTCTAGTGGTTTCTCTCCTTCCCATGCCATTCTTGATCTCTTCTCTTTGCTATTCCTTCAACGTTACACTTTCCCTGAGGAAAATATGTAAGCTCCAAATGAGATCATGTCTCTTGCTAGTTCTAATTGCTATGGTTACAGGGGAGATACTGTATAAACGACATACTTGAAGAACTGAGGTCAGAATGATTGCCTCCTATTTTCAGTGTTCTTAACATTAGGGTAAAGTTTCAAACACTTGTTAATAACCAGGTTCATGCAAAAGAGTTTAATAGAAGTTCAAAAGCCATTATAAAGGAAGGAGTGGCTATTTCAATCTGTAGTGAGTTAGCCATTTGAACCAACTCTTACTGGTCTTGACCTCATATGTGTAGAAACAGCAGGGAAAGAGTTTAAAATCTTCATAATGGTGTGCCGCATGGCTGACATCTGTCTTAGGTTCTTCAAACAGCATTGGTTTTATAGGGAACTCTGTTAGAGTGAGGTTTGAGTGTGCCAAAACAAAACAAAAATGGAGGAAATTGCATTCACTAAGCAGGTTTTTCTAATTTAGAAATTCAGAGCAACATCTAGTAATTGGATTAGTGGAGACAGGTTTCTCCAGAGAGGGATCTTTACTGCAGAAATATGAAGACTGAACTGGAATGTCTGTATAAGATTTTATAAATGTAAACATTCATGCTTGTGAATAAGAATTTTACTGGTTTTATACCAATGTTATTAAACTGAATTCAGTACCTTTTATTTTGCACTGCGGGAAGACTTAAATTTAGTTGGTTTTCCTTAAATTTACTCTTTTTAATAATGACCAGGTGCTCAGAATAATATTTGCTGTGGTTTTTTCTCATTGTCAGGTTATACAAGCTATGCCAGCCACCACCACCTGTTGGAGAAGAATGAGGAGAACTGCTCCAGAAAATAATCCAGTAATGGCCTTCAGGATACTGGGACTACATGACAAAATATAACTGCACTGTAGCAGTATGTGCCTGGGGCTTTGATAAATAAAAAACTCCTTTACTCAGGATAAAGAAAGAAATACCCTAATTGTTCTCTGTTGGCATCGAAAAATGACTTCAGAAAGCGCTTTCTGGAATCTGTGCACTCCAGCCTTACACTAGTGAAACAGGAATCGTCCTTGGGAATTTTACACTGGAAACAGATTAATTTGGTTTGTTTTGTTCAGCCACATGATAGGTATAGTCAGCAGCTTGAAAACAAATGTCTTGTTCACTTGTACTCTATTTAGAAGGCATCAATATGGAAAGAATAAAAGCCTTAGATAAACTAGGCTTGATAATGAGTATGCACTTCATAAGGGGCCCTTTGCACTGATAATCCCTTTTCTCCTGTCACCATCATGATTCCTCAGAACAATGACATTGCTGTTTCAAGGATATAATGCAAGTGAGGCTTAAAGATGGAAAACTCCCCTTAGAATGGTATAGACTGTG
This sequence comes from Colius striatus, assembly GCF_028858725.1. NCBI lineage: Eukaryota > Metazoa > Chordata > Aves > Coliiformes > Coliidae > Colius > Colius striatus. The sequence continues at coordinate 62,128,908 of NC_084762.1, forward strand.
CAGGCAGACTGCTGCTATCAGTGTACGCTTGTCATCAGTAAACTCAGCCGTGTCTTAGGCAGTCCATTGTCATACTCCTTTAGAAGGAGTACCTACATGGCATATGAAGTTTTGCCCTTTTTCAGTTGCCATTATAATGAAGAAGGGTAAGTCTGATCTTCATCCACAGTTAGACTGAATTTCAGACTCTTGTCTAATGGATGTTTTCCATTCTTGAGCTTCTGCATTTCAGTATTTCAGAGTTCTTGTATAGTACTACCCTAGTGAGGATAAGGCAGTATTGTTATGTTTAACTGGAAATGTCTGTGGTTTAAATTGAAGCATAGTTTTGGGGGGGTGATGTTTTATGCTACCATTTCCCATATTTTATCAGAATTGTTTCAGTTCTTTGGACAGGTATTTGTCACAGATGTATTTCGAAGTTCTATTGAGTGTTTAGAGGGCCAGGTAAAATATATCTGCATTTGGCTGTTCTTTTGGCCAAAGGATTTTCAGAGAAAATGCCCCCAAATGAGTTTTCCTCTGTGAACACATTAGAACAAAAACTATATTGTGAAATAGTTCTACTTGTAGCAGTAGCTATGCGTTCTGTTAGAGCAGGACAGACACTGTCTGTATAAAAACGTTTTGTACAACAGCAGCCTATAGTTACGCTGTAGCAGTCAAACCTCACAATGTAATTGTTACATATTATCTAATTATTTATGAAATCTTCAACAAATATGTTAATCCACAGTGAAGTAAGTGAGAATTCAAAATGAGCTATAGTCTTGTAGAGAGGGGTTTTTTTATATAGAATATCTAGGGGACTTGTTGCTTTTCTGCAAAGGAGGAGTTAGAGCTCCTACCTTTTTCAGTGTTCTTAATGTTTTTACACAAACTTTAACTTTGCTAAGAAAATAAATATTTTTATATATCTACAGATATATATGTGCATATATGGGAGTTTCAGTCTGTTTGTATTTATGTAGTCATATCAGTTACTGATACAACCTTAAAAATAGAATGTTTGCCTTAAACTGTGACAAAGACATGCAGTAATGAACACTTCAGTAACAATTTTGCCTTTGTACTTTGAAGTTTACACTCTTTCATAGTTACTGGAAGCTTTGGGATTACAGTCTTTTTTATTAAAAAACAAAATAGAAAACAGAGTTTTACTCTCTAGAAACTCACATTTTTCTCTAGGGTGACCTAATGCTTGTGCATAATAAGAGTCACGATATCTAGAGTTACTCTTCTAGTCAGGATCTCACATTTTTGGATGCGTTTTAATCAGAGAGGCAATATTGATGAAGGTAATTCCCTCTCCAGGAAAAAGCACCAAAAGCATCAGTTTCTGCTCATTTAGCCACCAGGAGTACAGAGAAGCCATAAGCTCCTCATGCCAAGGATGGTATTGGTGTCAGCCCCAGCTGCAAGCTCGCATTTTCCTGTGAGGTTCACCCATGAGTTTTGGCTTTTCAATACAAAGCAAGTCAGCTGTCAGCTGCATGGCACTGATACTCCTCTGTAAGACAAAATAACCTAGAGGACAAAATCTGTTGCATGCACCCACATTACTGTAACTAGTCATCCTTTTTTTTCTGTTGCATTGAAAATGGTGGGGAGTGCAAATGTGCCAAACTAGTCTGCTGGTATAATATGGGAATTGTCTAGTTTGTCTCATCATTGAAAGCATGGAGTAATTTGTAAACACTGAGGGACATACGGTTATGAGCCAGTCACTGGACCAGATTCTTTAGCTACTGTTTCATGAATGTGCATCAGAAATCTTGACCTCTTGGGTTTTGTATCTAATTTGTAGTTCTTTAGTGTTTTTTTCCCCCTCTAGAGGCAGTTTTCAAAAACTTACTCAGCACTATGAGCTTTATTGGTGGCCCATACTGCAAAATAAAGTATTTAGCCTGATGTCAGAGAGGCTGAGAAGCTTCAGCCCTGCTTTTTTGAGATTACAGGTAGCACCTAAAGATAGGATTTCCAGAGGAAATTGAGTATAGGTGTCCCACTGACTGGCTGTGGAAAGAGCATGCCTAATTTCTCAAAATGTCCTTCAAAAGCCAATGTTTTCTTGAAACATTGTGCAGGCTTTTCAAACTGCGTTTTTTGTCACTCTGTGTTCAGAGCACACTGCACATTGTAACTCATCTGACTTCTAATAATCTTAGATGAACCTTTAAGCAGGCCATTCTTAAATTGTGAATTTACATATATTGATTATTGAACCTATTTATGTTGTTTGGCATATGTAGAGGACATCTTTTTTCCTTACGCAAGGTGCACTTGCAGAGTAAAAGGAATCCATTCTTATCGCAGTGTGTTTGTCCTCCCATAAATTTTTAGACTTTGAGATGACAAGAATTGATGACCAAGAGTGATGATTTACGAGAGCTGAAACACCCATAGCTTGTTAAATCTTTGCTTCTACAGCAACAGATTATGCAGCCTATTTTTACAACAGCGTGTTGTACTGGTTTAGGGAAAGCATTCTGTATGCAATTTTTACTTTTTCATCCAAGACAAGTTCAGTTCTGGGAATAAATTCAAGAATCTAGAGATATACATTAGCAAATAGTAACTACTGTGCCTCTGTGGTGGTCTATGGGAGAGGTACAGGAGATATAACAGCTGAAAACAGAGGGTTAATGGCCAAGGAACAGATAAGTTGTCATAGAGCTCATGGTTGGAGAGAACTTATATTTTGACTTTTCTGGTAGAGCCGAGTCTATCTTTGTAACCATTATCCATGAATAGTAGAATGCTAAACACTCTTTATGAAATGAGCATTGGTTCAGACAATTCCCCACATTAAGTATGTTGTAAAACTTACTTTTCTTGTAGATGATAAATGAATTCTAAAATGTGTGTATTCCAGTTTCTCAATGTCAAACATTTTTGTGTTTAGGGATCCATTTTAAAGCATTCCTGAATCAGCTGAACCCACCAACCAATTTTATGTCTAGAGTAGCGGTCTTTCATGGCTTTTTAGGTAGTTTTCACTGGGTTTTAGAAAATGCATCAGGTTTTCAGGTTGTTTTTTACTTGTTTGTTTCAATGCAGTCAATAGTGGTCAGAACTGCTTTTCTACTGTTTTAGAGCCAAAACAATTAAGTTGACGAGGATTTATGGTAATTGTATTTCATTTCATTTGTTAGAAGCCCCTAATGGAAAAAAAAATAACCAGTTTTATTGATCTGGTTTTACCCAGAGAAATTCACAAGCAAACAACAGTGATTTTTTTTTTTCGTATCTGTGTTTTATTAATTCATTGTCAGATGTTGTGTGTGTGTGTGTGTGTGTGTATATATAGATATATTTAAGACAATTGCCTGAATGTGAGTATGCACATCATGGTTAAGCATGATGCTCAAAAAAAGGAAAGGATCTTGCATTTATTTTCATTTAAGTTGTGAAATCAATAGCTGTGGCATATATGCATATTGTTCTGTACTCTTTACAGATACTTCATGGCTATGTCTGCCAGCATTTTACGCATATTTTGCACCATTTTTGTTTAACATCATGAAAAGAGGAGACTTCCTCATGCTAATGCATTGCCTTAAGTATTTTATCTCTGTACTTGTTTTCTAATTGTACTCCAGCAGTACACTGGCATTGGTAAATTAGATGCACAGTATATACCTGTCTCAGGATTTTTCATCATTAGGTTTTGAAGTATAAAAAGATACTGAACCCATATTTTTGTATGCTGATAATTGTGTAGGGTTTTTTATATACTGTGTATATCAATCAAGTTTTCCTGAAGAAAATGTGTTATTAGGAACGTTTCCCTTTTCCTGCTAGAAGATGTGGGTTTGGTTTTTGTTATGTATGTATAAATGAATATACAGTATGCACCGTCACGCAGATCTTGACACCAGCGAGAAATTTCAGATTGTTCAAGGGCCAATCAAGTAGTCATTTCACATGTTCTTCTCCAAAAATAACATCTCCACGCTAGAAATCATATGGCTAGAGTGGAACTACTTCAGAAATAACTTCTGCTTCAGTTTGAGACTCTGGTAGAGTGCTCAAAGTAGCTGGGCCATTTCTGCAAGTACTTAGATTTGGACTTTTATGGGAATATCCACAATGTCTTTTGTGGGGATGTGTCCCCTACCTGTACCATGTACCAGATTTAAAAGACTAAGCAGCCCTATTAACTTCTTAACACCTTGTATATAGTGTATGTATTTGGTTACACTTGTGTAACACTTTAAAACGAACTTAATTTCTGCATTGAGTATTGCACACATTTTTCAAATGAAGAATATATTGTTTGTAACATCTCATTAAGCACAAGAGAGCATTGCTGCTTTGCAATATTATGTATAAGTACAGCCATACACAAAATATCGTGGTGAGCTTTTGTTTGAAAACAGTCAAACCAGCAGCTCTATGGGTAGTTGAATTTGTTAGAAGTAACCTTTGGAATTTAATGTTAAATATCCTTGAAACATGAATTAAAGTTAGTTTTTCCTTTTTTTTTTTTTGATGTAAAGTGCTCATGTAGCTTACTTTGAAACAGTTCCTCTATTGATTATGGGTTAAACTAATACTGTGTACTTTTAGATCTATGGTTTATTTTTTTAGTCTACATATAAAAGACTGGAATGGTAACAATGTATTGCAAAATGTCACACAGCAATAAAACCATTCATAATATGGCCACTGCCAATCTCTTTATTTGTAAGCAAGAAACGAGTTGAGGGTGAGGAATCTTTAACTGTTCAGTATGTCTCCCCTAAAAGATCTGCTGCAAGACAAGAGAAACTAAACTAAACAGAAATAAAGATTTATAATAATGTCTTCTGAGAACCCAGGCCCAATCTGTGCTCATTGCTGACAATGTGCGTTTTATAACCCGTGGAAAACTGAAGCCTGCGGGAACAGTAGTCTCTGGCATTGGGAAGCTGTATTTTGTGAAGGCTGGAAGGCATAAAGATTCCTTTCTGGCCCCATGGCACTATTATTGCCCCAAGATAGGCCAAAACATTCACTATTTCTGGCTCTCCCTTGTCTGAAGTGTGAAGTGTTGAAGTTGGCAGCATCTGTTTACCAGTGTGCACAAGGATAATCTAATGAGCCTAACGTTGAGCCTTGCACTCTCCGTGCTAAAAAGCCACCTGTAAATGACTGAGTCATTAGAGGCGTTGGGAACTAGCTCCTGGCTACTCTTGGCATACCAGAGGCTTAAGGAGTTGTACTGAATATTTCTTTCATGGGACCGAAAGCTGATGAAATGTTAGACATTCCTGAGCAGGTGAAGGAAGTTCTGATTTCTATATGGTGGTTCTGATCAAGGCAAACAGTGGAGGCAGGACCAAAGCAGCTACAATCAGTTTGTAAAATCTGGTCTGTTTCCATCTTCTGCCAGTAGGGAAGAGGTTGAGGATGAAAGTATTTCTGGACAACTTTTTTTTTCTTTCTTTCTTCCTAAGTGTTCCTCTCTCCATGATTTAGTGAAAGAAGGCAACATGGAATTTCAGAGAAATACCGAGAAGCAGAAGTGACCGGGTGATTTCAAATATAGCCTGCTTTTCCAGCGTCATAAGTCAGCCTTCTTTATTTAGTGCTCTTCATTTCTGTGGTCTTGACTTGCTGCCATGAATGCATCAGAAATAAGTCCAAGTAATTATTTTCTTTATCAACATACACAATGGAAATAGATAGTGCTTTGAAGCAAATTCTGAGAAAGATGTGAATTACACCATGGCAGCATTTGGGTGCCCAGTAGCTTTGCATCGTTCATGAGAAAGTATTGCTATTGTCATGATTTGAAAGTCAAAATGTCTGCAAAGGGACTTGCTGCACTTACATGTCAGAGCTCATCTGAGGCACAGTGTGAGTCCATGATTCAAAAAAGATAATGTGCTTCACATCAAAGTGTGTGTCAGCTAACCTTTGAATGTTAAGACACTTCATTTTAAATGTTAGTCATAAACTTACTTTTACTATGTATTTGATTGCCTTTTTTGCAATGGCTCATTATGTCATGCAGAAACAGGATAGATGGTTGCTCATACTTTGCTTATACTAATGAAGTGGAATTGCTAACAATTATTTCATTCTTGCTTGGAAGAATCTTAACCCTCTGAACCTGCTTTCCCAGATAGTATTTGTTTCCTCCCCCCCTCCCCCACCCAACGCTTCTTTCTGCATACATTTTCCTCTGTGGAGCTGCCAGGGTTCCTGAGGGCACCAGATGGCCCTAGTTGCCCCAACCAGCCTCACTCCTGCACCCACTGGCCATGGATCTGGGGCAGCCTCTCAGCTCAAGCCTGGGGCAGCTCCTGTCTGCAGTCTCAACTCATGGGAGGATCTTGCAACCTGTGTTATGGATAGCTTTGTTTCTAGTCCTGTCTTCTGCCGTTTCTGACTGTAATTTCTGCATCAGTCCTGCACGTGATTGAGTATTTCACTTTATCTGATCATCCCTGGACTGTCTGTTGTTTTCCTGGTCTTGCTGGGGGAGGCCACTGGGCTATGTTCACTCAGGTCCCAGCTTTTCCTCCCTAATGGTGTGGACCCGCACCTCAAGAGAAACATCCAGTGCTGGTACAGGTTCTGCCATGTCTGACTTACTAGTAGTTTGTGTTGCATTAAAGCAGATTAATGGATTAGAATGCTGTTGAGGAGAAAATGCCCATTTCCAGTCACAAGATAGATGGGAGGCCTTTTCCATGGATTTTAATCTTGTGAATATGAGTACTATCAAAAAATGCTCTATAGGTCTAATTTGGTGAAAATGCACCTCCAGAACATGACAGGACAGAAGGAGGTGTTGGTTACTGAGAAGGAGTGCAAAATTAGACAAGTGCTGAACAGCATCCACACAGCAATGGAATGTCCTGAAGGTTTTCCTTCATTTTTTTCCAAGTATTTAGCCCAGTTGAAATGTCATTGAACAAGTGCATAGAAGATTGGGTGTAAATTCTTAATATTTTAACTTACATGCAGAAGTTTCTTTAAAGATCTAGGCTTTAGCTAGTCATGTTTTGTTCTTTTTTATCAGAACAGAAGAGATTTTAACATCTGGAATAAACAATTGGTGTCTTTCATTGTGAAGCATAAAAGTAGGAGGAAGTGACACTGGATATATTCTGGGAGCATAATGAAATAAAAGGAACACCAATAGGTTTTGATTCTGCTTTCATTTAAATGAATAACCAAATTTTCATTGACTACAGAGGATCAATCCACAATACTGCAACTATTATGCCAGAACTGGACTAGCTTGAATACTTGTCATCATGTTCAGTTCACCTAATTAAAGAAACTATTCATATCTCAAGACAGAAAACTTGTCTGGAAATGAGAAGCAGACCACATGTAATCAATAGGGGTTTGTCATCAACCAGCCTAATCAAGGTCTAATCAAACCAATATAGGGCAGAATTGCAAGCAAATGCACGTCAGTACTGCATTAGCTAAAGTCAGTGCATCATCACAAAAATTAATGACAAAATATAACCCAGATTAAGACAGAAATAAAGGTTGATTCTGATCAGTGCTACTTGCTTGTACAAGAATACATTTCAGAGTACATTGAGTGACAGCTGAATTCAAATCCAAGACAAATCAAAGTTTGATTGAATGTTTAGCAACATATCAGATGCTGTTCCAAAACAGGAAGATAGATAAAGCTTTTATATATTGAGGTAGGTCAGGTAGGTGTTTGAAATTTTGACAGCACACCCTGGAAAATTGGTAGCTTGGGAAGCATATGGAAATAATTATAATCATGTGCCAATGTAAAGGACGTTTGTGGGCCTGATACAGACAGAACAGAGAGTAGACTTTCATTCGGGACTAGCTCCCATGACTTTGAGAGAAAGCATTGATATTTGAAACTGTCATGTAGGACTGAACTACATGATCTGGATACTCACACAACAGTCATGAGGAGAATGAATCTCTTTTAGTCTTAAACCTTATCTTTAAAGAACCACAAATTCCCTACCTAATCATAGCTCCTTTTAAAATTTCTAATGTCAGAAAGAATGTGTCTCTCTACTGTCCTCAGTAACAAAATAATGTGTTAAATGGGGTTTTAAAACTTTTTCCTCCTTTTTTTTTTTCTCTTTCATTTAATAATCTCATTTCTTCATGCTAGGTGAGATGCCTTTCATAGAAATGGTAGAAGTTAAGATTCCATTCACATTGATTTATGGGCCCATTGTGCCTTCAGCCTCTCTCTTGAAGGCCACAGCCTGTTTGGGTTAACCTGCAGAAGCACTTGTCCTGGTGGTGAGTATTTGGGCAAAAAGAGGACTCAAGACGGAGGACTGACCGAAGTGCTTACTGTTGAGACACATCCATTGGAGTTTAGCAATGATCTAAATGAGATTACAACAAAAAAATACATTTCAGTATAGTGAAAGTGGAATGTGAGCCTTACTCATGGTCTTTAATACATCTGATTGATAGAAAAACAGGAGACAGATATTCTGTACCAGTTAGAATAAAAGTGGGACAACTGCTTATACCCTGTTTTAGAATGGCAATATAAGTTTGAATGAGAAGGGCAGAAAAAACAGTGGAAATCCCTACTTTGTCTGTAGGTATCCTTAATACTTAAATTTGCTTTAGGCCACATTAGATCAAAAGAATGAGGATATAGTCCTCATTATAATCAGGATTTTGATAAAAGTCATAGCAGTTCAAAGTTTTCTCTAACGTAGAAAATTTTATATAAACCAAGAAACTCATTCTACCACTCTCTAAGCCCTATTTCCAAACACTAATAATCCTTCTGAACCTTCCTTACAGCACATTCAGTGGGGAGGCCAAAGAATAAACCAGCGTGGAACATGGACTCTGCTCATGTTCAAAGGAAATTAGAACCAAATCAGAAATTTTGTACCATAAATACTGTGACCAGCAGGACCAGGGAAGTGATTGTCCCTCTGTACCCAGCACTAGTGAGGCTACACCTTGAGTACTGTGTTCAGTTCTGGGGTCCTTACTACAAGATGAACAAGGAGATGCTGGAGCCTGTACAGAGACAAGCAGCAAAGCTGGTGAAGGGTCTAGAGAACAAGGAGCAGCTGAGGGAGCTGAGGTTATTTATCCTGGAGAAGAGGAAGCTGAGAGGAGATACGATCACTCTCTATAACTGCCTGAAAGGGAGTTGCAGCGAGGTGGAGGTTGGTCTCTTTTCTCCAGTAATGAATGGCAGGATAAGAGGAAGCGGACTCAAGTTGTGGGGCAAAATGGAAGAAATGTGATCCTTTTCATGTGAAATTTGCTGTTTAGATCACATTCTGGACTTTTTAAATAGTCTACTATGGGAAATAAGATTTTCTGTCTACCTGGAAGTCAACAGTCAATCTACTAAAAAGCAATCTGCTATATGTATCCTGAAGTGACAATTGTGTAGTGTTTCAGCTACCAGATGAAACAGCTTGAAGATGTGGGAAGACAGCCCAGACATGATGTCGAGGATCTTCTGCCTTGCACTCTTGCTAGCCAGTACATCATGCATAGCTTCAGCAGCAGAGGTAAAGAACCTTCTAGAATCTCTTCTAAAGCACAGCCAGGCCACTATTGTGCAGTCCCAGGTAAGCACATTCAACTGTTTTCAGGCAGACGAGACTATGGTATTTATTTTGCACTAAAAGCTTTCAATTGACAGGCCAAAAACTCTGAGAAGATTTTCATACCCTTTCAGCATGTGGCCTAGTCTTGTTTGTGTTAGGTATGACCAACATATGTGATCAGGCCTGCTTTGTTCCCAGAGGAGGCACTTAGATGAGAGTTAAGCTCCAGCCTATCTGCCTGTCAGCCTTAAGTGTACCCAGCACACAGCCACAGTCAGGATTTTTAAGCCAGAAGGGAGGTATTGGGAAAATTTAGGCAGACTCACAAGCCACTTTTGAGTAACATCTTTGGACTAAACAATTGACATCCTCGTATAGGTACTGAAGTTGTAGTATCTAAAAATAAAACCAGAAATTACATCATTTTTTTCAAAAGTGACTCAGGGCTGGGTTATCAGAATAAATGCCTAGCATCAACTGACATTAATATATGGATCAAAGGAATGAATCTAGCTTAGGACTTGGAATTTGATGTGCAACTTGGCTTCTATTCATTTAGTCACTGATGTTAATAAATGCTAAGTGTCCAGGTATATCAATCATTCCTGAGAAGAGAACTAATCCTCCTGTTCCATTAGTCAGGTCTGATAATTTTAAAGCGAACACTTAAGTTCATCTGACCTCTGGCAAGAAACGTCTTACATCGCTTTTATGAGACATTTATATTTGGATACCTAATCATATTAAGATTTCTAAAGCCTAGTCCAAATTCTTTCCATGCCAGTTAGGCATCAAAACACTTTTCAAAATCCCACCAGGCTATCTGCACCATTTGTAAAGAGGTAGCTTTAAAAGTCTCATTTAGATGCATATAACATCTCAGATGAAGGAGATAATTAATATTCATGGTGTCATAAACTTCCTTCAGAATGGAAACAACATAACAATTCTTATAAACAAACTTGATCTTTCATTTACTGTTTTCCAGAGCAGTGCATGTCTTCTTGTACTCACATGAAATTCCAGCATTTAATATTGTCAAAGCAACAGCATTTCATTTGCAGTTCAGTTCACTCTGTATTTGCTTAATTTGGCTCGTGTCATTGCTGTAGAGACCTTTCCCCGTAACTGCCAATCCCACTGTATGGCAAGTTATATTTAAATCCTTACTGGCAAAATGATCAGCTGTTCAGAGATTCTGGCTTATATTCAGATCTTCCTCTTCTGTAACCTCCTTTCCAAATGTCCTTGAGTATATAAATGTCTCGGCCAAACACCTAATGACAGGCTCTCTGGCTGGCTCCCGCCCACTGCAAACCTTATTACGCATATAATATTTGTACCACCACAGCTTCCCAGATGCTGCAACTGTCCAAAGATTTGAAAAAGCTGTGCATCATCTGGAAGATCAGAACTCAAGTAAGTCAGTGTTTCTGTTGGAAGAGTAGGGATAGAACTAATTCCCAACAAGTATTCCCTGAGGATAATCAAAGGCACTATAATAATCTTAAAGGGTTGTTATACAGTCATCAATATTCATGCTGTTGTTCAGTCCCCTAGATACCACATCATTCTTAGATCCATGTGGAAATGTTATATATAGTCTCCCTATCCTATGGCAGAACTGTAACTAATTTCAGAAAGGAGGATAATTCATGACCATAGCAAGGAATTAAGTCACTAATGTGCACTTCCGAATTTACTTGGCATAAATACTTAATAAGGTTGATACTTAATGCATGGAATGTTTTCTGCTTCAACATCTGTAAACGTGATTACTACTTTAGCCTTTAAGGTCTTTCTGTTTATATTCTCTCTTTCTCTACATAAAGGCATACAAAAGCTGCTTTACAAGCATCTGTATCCAAGTCCTTGATGCTCTTAATGCCAACCAACCTTTAAAGTCATAATACTCACTCCAGTAAAATTCCATAGTTAACTGCCTACTTGCTTTGGGGCATCCCTAAAAGTATGCAAGTCTCCGTTATTATCTAGTAGATTATTTAACCTCTTTAGAAACACAAAGTAGATGTTCTTCTGTATATTTTATGAACAGGAGTTTTCGTAAAATAGATATACCAGTTTGGAGCTCACACACAACCTTAAGAGTGAGGTGATATAGCCAAGGGGTCCTCCAGCAGATAGGGAGTCTATCCCACCAGTGTTCATTAATTCTAGTAGCAGTAAAGCACTACATACAGTTACATAAAAGTGGGAGAGGAAGATCTGTGTCCTCTGAACTTCCTGGAGAACTGACAACTTTTCAGAAGCGTGGAAAGAGGGGGTGCACTGCTGAATCATTTTCTTCTTCTGGCAGAGAGTTCCAGGAACATCTGAACCCTAATTATTTGACCACATAACTATAGATTATTTCTATAATAAGGACTTACATGGGCCAGACATGCCAAGTCAGGTGCTCATCAATACCCTTCAGGCTAACTATTAGGATGTTATTTATTCTGAAGCTATCAAAAGAGAAGCTATGGAATTTGCTGAGTCTATAATTCTGCTGGTGATAATTAGCTCTGCTTTGCGCTAAATGTTCTAATAAATGGGTCATTTGCAACAAAATGTGTTCAGCAACATTTCTGTATTCTGTCTACACAGTCAGCAAGACAAGAAGAGTTTACAGCAGTGTCTTAACTACGTAGCATGTTCTTATTCTCTAAGCATACAGAATCTTTTTTTCTCAAGTGTCTCCAAATTACCAAACTCAGTGAGAGAGGAGAGAGCAACTGAGGAGGAGGGGGAGATAAGTAAGCTGGTAAGATGAGTAAACTCTTTACATAGCAGCTATGCTCAAAACCCAGTAACTAATGACAAAACTTCTTTTGGCCTCAGGTGACTGTGAAGGAGTCTTCATTTGAAGAAGATGAGAGAAAGCTCTCTCACTCATACAGATGAAACTAAGTGAATGATCAGAATGACAATAAAAAACCTTTCCAAGTTGAGTGCTCACATTACATGAGGCTTGGATGCTGGGCAAGTTCACAAAGCCTTGTATATTCAGGAAAACTCTAACCTATGATGTGCATTACTGTTATGTGGAGGAAAACCTACTGAAGAATTAGAGCAACAGATTCACTTTTTGCATATCTGTAGATTTGAACAGGTTTTGGACTTCATGGACAGAATTTGCTCAGATAATGACATAACTTTGTAGTCTTAGGACTTGGGGTAAGTTGTACAAATTGTAACTTTGTAATTTTGCAAAGAAAGATATGGAAGCTTTAGCCATTTATATTGTTTAGAAACATAGTTGATTGCCATAGTGTTGTTAATGCTGAAGGACTTTGTGGGAGCAGAATCACACCTACAGTCATTAAAGAAGAAAATGCATCTCAGAATTTCTGCCATTTTTTTGTTGGTGGTAAGTGGGGCCTTTGAAGGGCCCTTGAGGTTGCAGAAGTGTCTTCCAGACTCAGGTGGCCAAGCTGACAATGGATTAAATTTAGATTTGACTGAGCTTTAGAGTGCATGATTGCATTATTTTGTTTCAAAATTGTCTCTAGGATGTGTACTTGGAACAAAACTGTCTTTCTGCTTTCTAGTTATTTAGGTTTCATTAGATGCACACACTCCGTGCGGGTATAAAAGTTGTGAAACAGGAAAAAGTAATTCCACGTTGTATACCAAAGTGAGACTATTCAGGATAGGAATTGGTAAAAGGACTTTATTACACGTATGGATTTGCTTTTGTTTCATTGTAGAATACTTACTGGGAAAATAATGCATTAATACATTAGTTACCTCTTAACTTCCAAAATGAATTTAAAAAGCCCGGACAGTGTAAATGTGATGTTTGTAGGACTGTTTAACTTCATTTTTCCTGAAATTTAATTTACATGGCTTTTTGGTATCCAAAGAAAGAACAATTTGGCAACTAATTTTCAATAGTTCCTCAGAACTTGCACTGAGAAAAGTGAGAAGTCCATGTGCCTGAGGAAACAATATATTTATAACACAAACATCCCAAGCTCTCCCCCCAGCACCTAGGTAGAAAGTTCTGTGTGGTTGGATTACAGTAAGCAAAAGCAAATGAAGCACTATAGAAATGTGAAGCTTGTGGAGCTTCTGTGTACTGAATAAAACTGTAATTCCAGGGAAAGGTGAAGCTCTATTCTGCTGATACATTTTCTTTTCTTTTTTCCCACTGGAATTTATGCAACACCAAATAGCTTTATCTGCTGTGGATAAAGAGGATATTAACAATCTCCTTAGGAGAGAAGGACTATTGACTACTGAAAAACTTGAATTACTAAGTACCTGGAACTGAAATCCCTAAGACTGTATGTAAGACTGGTATTGATCATTCAGAGTGAATTCCTGTTTGTTTTGGGTTTGTTTTTGTTTTGGGTTTTTTTTGATTTTTTTTTTTAATGAAACATTTAAAATATCAGGGGTAACTCCCCTGGGGAAAAAAAAAAATGAAGACACTTTTTCATTGTTGCCCAGTATTTTCAAAATTATCAGACATATCTGTCCTACAGATTCTACTCTCTGGAGGATGTTTCAGGCTCAAACCTCAAGCTTAAATTCAGACAAACACAGGGATAAAAATCTACTTCTTACCATTTTTCATTTCAATGGTTGCAAAAGGACGTCATTCAATTGGAAGCAGCTGAGCTGTCGTGTCCTGTGATCTCTAGGGGTGTTTGGAACCATGTTTAAATAAGTGGCACTGTCTTAAGTTTCTTGATACCTATCTAAAAAACAACTTAGTCATGGCATTTGTGACTTGCAGTTGAGAAGACCTGCTAAGAAATAACATCAAGCTGTAAGATAGGAACTGCATCAATTGTTTCAGTTTTTCAATGGGAGTGTCTTCTAGAGCTGAACATTGTATGTTAATGAAAACTAGAGCTTTGTTCTTTGCTGTAGAGACAGCTATGTACATCTGAATTAGATTGATGTTATTGCATTTAGAAAGGAAAAAGAAAGTGCATCTGGAGCCTCAACAGACTAGAAATTTGCTGGGTCAGTGGTTTCAGAGGCATAAACACCATCCTTATGAGGATTTGTCTCTTGTGCTGTTTGCAGTATGTTAGCAAAGATATTTCTGCTTGACTCTATTGAAACAGTGGAGAAATGGGTAGTTAGTTTAAAACTAGGTATGTTTGGGTCTGATTGACTAACATAACTCCAATAATTCAAATTCTATTGCACCTTTTTAAATATTGCTGACAGTACTTATCCAGAATGTGAAGATGTTTCTTTTGGATAGAAGTTACAGTATAGAACTGAATCTGGATTTCAGCATGGTCCATGGCCTCTTACTGGACACAGAAATACTACACATGGTTTTGCATGCCTAAATCAAGCACTGGATCAAAAGCTACTTAAGCCTTGAGGGAAAAATATTAAGATTTAGGGTCCTGAATGCTTAATTTATTTTTAAAACCAGAACATATCAGCAGGGTTGGTGTGTCCCTGCAGCTCTGTGTTTTAAAGAGTCTGGAGTATTTTAATATAAGCTAACTTAATGTTTAGGCCTGCAGCAAAAAAAAAAGCTTCTGAGGAAAGAAAGCCTTTACAAAGCATGATGGCTACGAATATAAAACCAAACTACAAATATTTCTACAAGATTACTGTGGTACAATGAGGCATCTGTGTTCTGCTATGTATAATGCAAAGGACATTTTAAATGCTCTCACTGCTGGTGAAGGGGCTGAAAAACAAGGTTTAGGTTAGATATTAGGAAGAACTTTTTTACTAAGAGAGTTGTTAAACACTGGAATGGGCCACCAAGGGAGGTGGTGGAGTCACCATCCCTGGAGATATTTAAAAGACTTGTAGATGAGATGCTGAGGGACATGGTTTAGTGGTGGGCTTAGTAGTGTTAGGTTAAGGGTTGAACTTGATGATCTTAAAGATCTTCTCAAACCAAAAAAATTCTTTGAATCTATGAAAATGTCCTAAGCAGTCCATTCTAACTTTAAAGTTTGCATGGCATATGTCACCTTTGACCTAAGTTACTCTGGTTGCTGAATCAATTGGCACTGGATGAAGGCCTCAGCCACCAGTGTATTCCTTCTAGTCATGCTGTCTGCCTCTGAAAATTCTGGGCAGGCTTCCTGGTCATGCCAGGAATGTTGAACCACATGTCTCCAACAAGGGGCATTGAGCTTCTGGAATAAAACTTATGCTTTATGATGAGGAGCCTAGCTGGAATGATGTCAAACTCTAGTGGTCAGAGATCTCAGCTGTCGAAGGAAATGTCTCCTCTAGATATTGCCAGCTTTCAAACACTGGTTCTTGCAGATAGTTGACTAACTACATAACAATGGCTCATGTTATCCAATGCTGGTGGCTAGGGAAAGCCAGATACACTTCAGATGGCACAGACTTGAGCAGGGGGAACAAGAAGGGCAACAGCAGGTATCAGGTACTACTGAACTGAAGTTGATAACTGTGGGTACCTCTGTCTGTGTACTGCACGATGTTTCACCAGATGTCACACAAGAGGCATTTGTGCAGGTGTGAGGAGATGCAAACTAAGAGGTTTGCCAAGCTGCACTGCAGTTACTTGGCAGTGGATGAAGTTTGTGCTCAAGAGGCACTAGTCTTGAACTTGACCTTACTGTAAGTAGTTGGCCTCTTCGCCCTTTTATGGATCTCAGATATAATGGGGACACATAATCACAGTTCTTTCTACACCAAGAACGTGATTACATACCACTTATCCAATTATTACTTTTGACTTCAAATGTATGGTAGGCAATTTCATTAGATGGTCAAATGAAAGATAGAGATAAAGATGGAATGTTTCATCACATCTGGATAAAACTATTCAATGACAAAAGTCAATGAAAGATGAGTGCCATGTTGAAACTAATAACACATTTTCAGTCCTTCTCCAATAGCCTGATTGGGAGTTAAGAGATTTCATATTCTGTAGTAAAGGGACTCAGAAAAGGCACAACAAAGAGCGTGAGGAATGGGAAGTCCCAGACTGCTAACTACAGTCAAGTGCCATCAAATAGTTGCCTACAGTAGTTACTTGAATACAACATGGCTTCCTAAGAAGTCAGAACTTTTTTACTATAATAAAAAGTTTCAATCCAGGAATATAACAACAAAATAGTTATGATTCATCTTCTAAGTTTTAGGGCCTACTTGGGAGATGGAGAACAAAATCCTAAAATAAGAGCTTTTCAAAAGGATTAGAATTAGTGAATGAGATTCCTCAGGAGAATGCAGAGAGGGAAGTCTTGACATAATATAGCCTCCCTATGAGGAGTGGAAGACTGCTTCCTCCCTTTTTGGAATGGTCTTGGTTACCTACTGAAAAACTAATAATAGAATACAGAGATAGTGATAATAAAGAAAAGGTGCTTTCATCCCTACAGTGCAGGAACCAGGGAGAACACAACAATTCAATGAGATTGAAAGAGCCAAGAATCATGAGAGAGAAAAAGCAAAGAATAAATGGCTTTCCTAGAATGAAAGAGCATTGTTTTCTTAGCTATCTGAATATTCTACATAAAACTGTACTTTTTTTTTAATTGATTTACTCTAAGTATACTTTTTTCTGTTAAACTTTTTTTTTACTTTTTTTTTCTGACCAAAAAACCCGTAATTTTCCTTTCCTTTCCTTTCCTTTCCTTTCCTTTCCTTTCCTTTCCTTTCCTTTCCTTTCCTTTCCTTTCCTTTCCTTTCCTTTCCTTTCCTTTCCTTTCCTTTCCTTTCCTTTCCTTTCCTTTCCTTTCCTTTCCTTTCCTTGCCTTTCCTTGCCTTTCCTTTCCTTTCCTTGCCTTTCCTTGCCTTTCCTTGCCTTTCCTTGCCTTGCCTTGCCTTGCCTTGCCTTGCCTTGCCTTGCCTTGCCTTGCCTTGCCTTGCCCTTGCCCTTCCCCTTCCCCTTCCCCTTCCCCTTCCCCTTCCCCTTCCCCTTCCCCTTCCCTTTTAAACTAGAACTGAGTTTCTGTATATTTAATGGTGCTGCCTTAAATTATTTTTCTTCCACATCTTTTATGTGAGAGATCTCAAATAGCAGAGGAAAAGCAAGTGAAAATTAGAAAGTGCTTTCTATCATAACGTGAAGAGCTGGAATAGGAAAGGTGTGCAGTTTCTCACACTGCAGGTTTCAAGGAATATACTTGAAAAACATATATCACAAATGACACAGATGTAGTTGATTTTGTCTTTGGACAAAAGAATGGCAGAAAGTCCTATTTTTCATTTTTTTTTCTGACATTCTAGTATGAACCTGAGCTTGCCCTGACCTATAGGCTGATAATAAAACACAGCCATGTTCAATTTGTATCATTTGTGGTTTTGCACATCTGCTGGCATCAATAATAAAAAGATCTTTCCTTTGAATGTTCAAAGTCACATTTTGGAAGTGATAGTATCTAGTAATTTAGAACAAACATAAAACTACTTCAAAAGCAACCATTACCATAAAATTTCTATTTTAGACTCGAGCAAAGTTCTTTTACTTTGTGTTAATGTAAAGTTATGCAAAACAGAAGTTAACCTACTTTTAGCTAATAATGAAGAATGGTGTTACTGAAATAAATGAAAACATTTCTGCCTACTCTAAAACATCTTCAGGTCAGAAGCATTTTGCTACACAACAGTATCTACATTGTCTTGACGCTGCTTTTGGGAAGGATTTTGAATAAATATAATCCAGCAAAATTTAGATTTGAACAGAAGTATGGGAGATCTACCTGTGAAAAAACTGGAACTGGGACTAAAGAAACTGGAAAAGGTATTCTGCACTCTATTGTAAACATTAATGCAATAGAGTCTTGGGGGTCTTCAAGAGCCGCCTGGACATGTTCCTATGCGACCTGATCTAGGTGAACCTGCTTCTGCAGGGGGATTGGACTAGATGATCTCTAAAGGTCCCTTCCAACCCCTACCATTCTATGATTCTATGGTTAATAATAGTTGGCCTAGGCTGTGGAATATGGGGAGAACCATGCTTTGGTGCTGTTTCTTTCAAGGCACTTATAACTAGACACATAATCTTGTACTTTTTCTCTTCTTCATTCCTTGGGCATTATATATATATATATATATGCACATATATACATATGTATGCACATATATACACACGTACATATTAGAGAGTGTCCAGAGGTTGGCAACAAAGCTGGTGAAAGGTCTGGAGAAGGAGTCTTATAAGGAGCAGCTGAGGGAGCTGGGGATGCATAGACTGGACAAAAGGAGGCTGAGAGGAGATGTGATCACTTTGCTACTACCTGAAGGGGAGTTGTAGTGAGGTGGGGGTTGATTTCTTCTCTCTAGTGGTGAATGATAGCACCAGAGGAGGTTTAGATTAGACATTAGGAAGAACTTTTTCACTGAGAGGGTTGTTAAGCATTGGAACAAGCTGCCCAGGCAGGTGGTGGAGTCATCATCCCTATGCAAAAGATGCATAAATGAGGTACTTAGGGATATGGTTTAAATTAGTGATGAACCTGAGAGTGTGAGGGTAGTGGTTGGACTTGATCTTAAAGGTCTTTTCCAGCTGTAATGATTCTATGATTCTATAATTTTACATATATATATATCTATATATATATACACACGTATGTTTGTGTGTATGTATGCGTGCAAACATTTCAATCTGTTCTATTGCTTTGCATTTGCCCTGGCTTTTTTTTTTCTTTTCCATTTATCCTGTCAGCCTCTGTGGATTGGTATCATGTTTCCCAAGACACACACCATTTGGCTCCTGTTGACTGTGCTCATGAAGCTATTAAGATCTATGCAGTTAAGCATTTGTATAAATACTTCCAGGAACAAGGTCTCAGCTGTCTCTACATGCCTAAATTCAAACAGTTATATATTGATTCTATTTTATCTTATAGTTCCTATGACTTCTGTTACAATACGGCTAACTTAATCTATGTGCTCCTACTGGCACTGTCTCCCTTAACAGACACTGGGAATACTTAGTGCAGTTTCCAGTCTTTGTGGTTTTTCAGTGAATCATAGTAAGCAATTTTTAACTGTGCACTTTACTGTTTTGACGTGGCCCTATTTAATTAGAGTTTCTAACCATGATGGATTCTGTAGTGAATCTTTTTCTAACCAAGAAAATTTGTTCCAGTAGTCATCACAAGTTTTAATTTCCAAGTATTCCTTCTCATTTGCATACATATTTAGGATTGTATTATGTTCTATGTTGATTATTACTTGTTCTCTGGATGCAGCATTTGTTTGGCTTTGCTATGTAACAGACTTACCAAACTAAAATAAAAGCAATTTAAAAGCATTAGTTCTGTTGAAATATACACATTTATATTTCTCTTAATAATATAATGCTTTCCTTGCACAGAGATAAATAAAAATATTTCAAAGCTTTTTACATTAACCTATATCATCATTGAAAGAAATGTATAAATGCCTAATGAAACTAAAGAATAGAAGCAGTTATGATTTTTTGTCCATATCACTTCTTGAAACAATTTCACAAGTGAGACACTGCAAGTATTTAGTAGATATTGTGCTAGTAGTTTTGAACCTACTTGATTGAAAAAATCTTTTAAATTTTGTCTTAGGAATCACTCTTCCAGTTCTGATAATTTACAAATAATCTTTCACCAAATTTTGTATGCTGGTCCTTGTTTTGCTGGTAAGTTTATGCCATATACTCTGCCATACACCTCAAATTCCTATCATAACAGCAATTACGTTATTTTTAACCATTCCTCAACAATTTTTACCCAATCTGTAGAGCAGTGTATCTTATAGATGGACTTTAATTTCACTATAAATATACTGGTTCTTTGTTGTTTTCTTATGTTGGTTTAGTATATCAATTCCAATTTTGCAGTACTGCAATAAGGTAGCAGATTTTTACATCTGTGAACCTGGTTCCTAAACAAATATTCACTTTTTCTTTCTTGTTTGCTTAGAAAGCAAACAAAACCTCAACTCTCACCCACCAAGAAAAAATTCTTCTCTTTTTCTGTTTATAAGACCAGTTTTGAGCAGTTGGTAAAAAAAAAATGCGAGTTGACACAAAGGCAATAAAACAGCAAATGTAAAAGGTCCAGAGATTAATTTAGAAAACTTTCTGAAGTGGACAGAAGAGTTTGAGTCATTATAGGAATAAGCAGGGGAAGAGAGGATTTGAAGAAAAGGTGGGTATCCTTCCCCCTCCATTGGTTTTTAATTTCTGGACTTGATTTTCACATGCAGAGGAAGACTTGGTGGGTTCTCATTCAGTACTTGAGCCTGCAATAAAGGGCAAGTTGAAGCCCTTTGGACAATTCTGCATACTAGACAGCCACTATTTATTTACATGGTTAAAAAGGAGCTCATAATAAACCTTTGGAACAAATTCTGCTACACTTGCTCATGTCAGATAGCATCTTTGACCACAAATATTCTTGAATAGGTATAAGTGGGTTTTTTTTAATGTATGTATGTTAACAGTAACTTGTATAAAACTCCTCCAAGGAAGGAATTTGAATTTGGTCGGGAGCTGGCACCCAGTCTTTACCTCAGAAATCATTTCTGCAGCAATACAGTGTCTTCTAGATCATGTGTTAAATCACATCACATTGATTGTCAAGTTGCAAATCACTAATTCAATCTACTAAAGTCTCTTTATGTATTTTGTAAGAACATCCAAACCTGGTGCAGCCTGACCTAAATTAGTTTGTGTGAGCTGATGAGATCATGGAACAATGCGAACTAATGTTCATTTCTGCTACTAGTTAAAAAAAACAAGGAGAGAACATGATGACCATTTTATACAAAGGAGAGCCATAAGGACTTGCTAAGTACATAAAATAATTAAATATTATAATATGCATAATAGCATCTAAATAGCTAAAGACTGGTAAATAAAGTACTCATTTAGAGTGGACAACTATGAAAAAATGTTGGGATAGCTCTTTACTGTGATGCTGAAAGTTCATGCTGATTTCCAGATGAAGGAGAGAGAACAGGGAGACTCAGGGCAGAGGGTACTTACTCTCCAGTGATAATTACACCTGCAAAGGCCAAACACTTTCCTTACCTATTGGCTAGTTTTTGCCACATGCTGTGGAATGAGAATATTCATATCTTCATGCATAGACCAAAACGGTTATTGTTAAAGGTGTTGTCTGCAAACTTTTGGACTTTTAGGCTTTCTCTAATTGAAATTCTAAGGGTTTTTTGCATAATTCTCTTGCAAGTAATTATGTATGTTTCCATTGCAGAATTGGGTAAGACAAGGCTAATCCCAAACTGAACATCTATATCTTTGCCAAGCCTACATAGAGCTAAAAATTTTGGGGTGTGTGGAAGGATCACAAACTTCTTTGTAATGTATTAAGCTGTACCATCCTACATTTTTTGTATAAGAAGAAATTTCTATACCAGAGATCTTTACTACCCACTCCCTTCCTCATCTTATTATAGTTTGTAATAAGATTTCTAGTAAGCCAGCTTGCTAGAAATTCTGAACTGAAAATGGAATGCCTTTTTCAAAAGCTTGCAGAAAATAACACATTTATATAGAAAAGCTCTTCTTTCACTTGATGAAGACTTGATGTCTGGCAGTCTTGGGGACTAGTCTTAATAAAACTGGGCTTTCTGTATCCTGACCTGGGAATTTGAAATTTCTTACAACTGAAAAGCAACCTGACATTACCCACTAGTAGAATAAAGTTCAGGTAAACATAAGAAAAGTGATGACAGAAAATGCAGCACCACAGAAATCTCTTTGTAAGAAGTAATTTTTTTTTTTAACCTGGATTTCACATTTGAAAGGTTGACAGGTTTAAACTGTGATTCTGCTCTGGCTGTCATGTTACCATAGCATTGGATAGCATTTTAAGAATCTTCTGGGTGGTACATTAAAATCAGGCTGCAAATTATAATCACAGTCCAGTGGCCTTAGGAAAACTTGCTTTAACAGAATGTATATGAAAATTATTCTATTCCTAGTGTGTCGCTCAAGTATTTTGTATCCATTTGGCCTAATTTCTCATTCTTGGTTTATCCAAAGTGACATTACTTTTGTTATTATGATAGATCAACCACTCAAATTTACGTCTTCCCAAACACCATTTCCAGCCCACTTCTTAAAAGCACACTACCTCTTTTTGCATCATGCATTTTGCACACATCTCACATCTGATTTTATTGTAATCGCTCATTTCCTAATTTTCCTTCAGCTCATATCTTTTTTGCTCTGCTTCGCATGCTCCTTGGACTGTATCCAAAATGATCTGTTCAATATGCCATATGAAAAAACACATCTGATCTCATCCCATAGCTCATTACCACCACTGTATTCAACATAAATTTTCTTAGTCATGCTAGAATTTTTGTTTCACTTACTCTACAAATCCAATGGAAACTCTGTAGAACTCAAGAACTAATGCTTTTACAGGTCACTTCAGTGTTCAAGCAAATCTACAAGCATTGCTTTTCTTGATCTCAGGGATTAGTATTAATTTTCTCTTAATACATGATGGCAAATCTTATTCTAGTAGAGTATTAACAGTCATTATTTTTGCATCTCCAAGCTACAAATCAGTTGGTAACTTCATCCTCCAGTCCAGGCAGGACACTGAAGGCTGTGTGCCCTCATACTCTTTACTCTCATTCTTTGTGGGTGTAGGGGTGGGCTGATCAGAAGTCTGTTTAAAAAAGAAAGGGTGTGTTTTGAAGCCCAAGTAGTTTCTTTATCCCATCTTCTTGTGTAATTTCATTTTGAAATGATACCGATTCTGAACTTTGCTGGCAGTATGGCTTTCCCTAGAGCTCTGTGAGCCTCTTAACTCCATTACCACACTGTCTGCCATTTTATCCTTTGTGTCAGAGTCTGAGAGCAGAACTTCATATAAAGAACATAATGTCTTAATCCAGTAATTTTGATGTATATAAGCTTCTCTTTCAACAGGCTTGTAATTAAATTATAGTCTTATAAAATAAACTATAATTACAGCCAATTTCCTGACTTAGCTACTGCCTAGACCAATTGCATTATATTTGTCTTTAAACATATTGTATATATTTACATTCGAGATACATTGCTTTTCCAGCTTCTTGAATGTGAGCTTCCACTGAATTATTCTGTTCTGTATTTGTAAGGAAAATATCTTCTTAGAGTAATTCCATTTTCTTCCTTTGTCCATGCAAGGCTTGCTGTGCAAAAACTACTTTTAAAGCACTTTAAGATACATTTACAATGTTTTAAAAATAATTCTCAGGTGGCCCTTTCTCTCCTGCTCTCCTTAGATAATATCCTCATGAGAGGCAGGAGTAAATGAAACATCTTTCAGAAACTAGAACTAGGTAATTTGTTAGTATTATGTACTTTTTAAAAATTTACTGAATGAAAACTTGAAGAAGGTGCCAATATACTAGCCAGCTTTTTACTGGAATGTACTGGTTTAAGGTGTTGGTTATAGTGGAATGGAAATTCATACATGAAATATGAGTTTACCAGTTTATTATTAAGAGAAACACTAACAAACTAAAAACTTCATATTTCTTATTGCTAACCTTCTTTTACACTAAGAAGTATTTTTTTTTTACTGAAGAGTTAATTTTATCATGAAAAGACATATAACTTGTTAACTCATACCAGTGTACATACTACTTGAATTTATTTTCAAGTGCAATGCAGTAGAAAACAGGTCATCAATTTGGAGCAGCTAGTCATAACTCTATAAAGGAAAGATATTTGTACAAAGCTTCATTGTTGTCATGCACAATAACTCCAATGGGTATGCGTTTTTAAGCTAAAAAGAAGTAAAGATTTTGTTGTGATGCTAGCAAATAAACGATTTGGAGAAATATTCCAAGTATTAATATTCCAATAAATGACACAGAATATAAAGTTTTAATCATTTCAGGCTATGGATCGGGTAAGAGAAGACACCAACAGTACATAAGGGCAGTGACTGAGATTGAAAAATTATTGTTAAGAATGGTGAATGGAAGAGAGATTGAAGAATTGTAAAAATCAGTGCAACTTCAATCTCTGCAGGAATGAAAGCAACTTGATGATGGAGGAGAACATCTGCAATGAAATAATTTGTTCTGCAGAGCTGGTGTTGGATACCTATTATTATTATTTTTCTGTCCTAATGAGCTTCAGTAGAAGACTAAAATGCTGATTTCTTGAAGCAAGACCTTAGCATTGATGGCGACATAAGACTAGATCCTGAGACGCTATTTCTTAATGTCATTAGAACAAAGTTGTACTGAAGCTGGTTACCTTATTTAGAATTGAATAGAAACATTAGATTTGCAAGCTTAAGTGGAAGTATGTTTCAGCACAGGTAGATGAGAAAGTCAAAAGAAAGCCTAAAGTAACAAAAACTGAGATTCCCATCCTTGGAACTTATGTTAGATTCCGAGATGAGAGTAGCTAGGGTAGATTATGGGACAAACAATTTTTTTCAGGGGCAGGAATGCTATGGGTAGAAGGGAAAGTGTAATGTGTAAGAGGCCTTTACAGACCAGGCAGAGAAAACTCAGTGTAAAGTATGAAAAGAAACAGATGCTAATTTTACTGTAGGATAATGCATTGTCAGTAAACATCTGGATTGTTCTGTGTGATCTACTTAGGTATTGGATACCAACCCCCTTGTTAATGTTTTTTCCCCCACACTCATATTGAATTTGCAGAGCATCCTTACTAATAAACAATAAAGACAGTGTGTTTATGTACTTTGACAAACAATGTACTCATCTATTTTGAGTACTTCTTCATAGCAACCATAAACGATAAACAGGAAGTGAAGAGGGGGAAAAGAAATGAAACAAATACTTGGGTAAGAGGGTACTGCATTCCTGAATGGGCTTGTGGATTAATTGTTTAGGAGAATGTTCACCACCAACTTAATCTCCATTAACTATCTGAACTGATTCTCCAAACCTTTCAAAGTGTTCCAAACACCAGTGTACTTTATCTAAGCTGAGTAATAACAACCTGTGTACATGCTAACAATCTGTTGGTGGTACTGATAATTCTGTTATCTTTCTGACATGCTCTCTGTTGTGAATAGCCTGTTCGTTCATACCTTTTTTTCTCAAGTGCAGCATTTTTCTACTTATGAAAAAGGCTGTACCGACAAATCTGGCAGATCAATGTATTTCTGTTTTCTGAATTCAAAATTCCTTTCAAAGCTTCAGGCTTTATGTTCTTTTTACCCTGTATTCTTACTGTGAACTGGATAGGGATCCCACTGAACTTAGAGGCATAGCCTCCATTTTGCAAGTGTGATACCAAACCTCTTGGAACTTCTTCCTCTCTTCTGAGGTACAAGTAGACAAATGGGTTGTTTATTTTGTCATTTTGACAAAACTGGCATGATAGCGTATCATTGCATAGTATAGTGAGTTTGATAGTTACCATTTTCTAACAAACCATCACACCTAGTTTACAATGCTTTCCACATTCTGCAGAGAATTAATGGTGCACACTGCATGGTTCTAGTATTTTGCTCACTCCCACTGTTTATGTTAGTTATACAAACACTCACACAGTTTCCTCCAGAGTCTTTGTGAATCTCTCTGTGCTTTTGCAGCTTCTGTGCCATCATTTAGGCATCATCAAAAAGTCCTTCTGTAAATTCACAATTGCATCCCCATTTCATTTTTTAAATCTGTCCCCTACAGCATTTGCCAAAAAGCTTTAAAAGACAGAAGAGTGTAAAAAAATTCTTACATTTGTCTTTGATAATGTACTGAAATCCATAAATTAGTCTTTTAAGGAATGCATTAATGCTTACCTAAAAATCAGAAAATAGTTATTGTTGTAAAGAAAGCCATCTAAAGAATGCTGAAATTCTCTAGTGCATTATGAAAAATGTACTATAATTATATGTAATATAATACAAAGTAATACAATATGTTATATATTATGCACATTATATTATGCAGTATAATTCTACATGGCACAGATATTTCCATCAGATCAAAACATTCAAGACCCAATCCACAAAACCAACCAGAAAAGAACAACCGCAGGCCACTTCATGTAAACATACTAGCAAGAGGACTTAAACTAGGTCAGCTAACAATTACAAAACATTAAAATCTTTACACCTAGAACAGTTAAAAATACAATTCATAGTTGTTTATGAGCACTGAATTCGTATCTGTACAATATATGTAGCCTTTATTTGCATGCTTTATCCTTTCAAGAAGTTGGTACCAACTTGCTTATTATTTTTACATGTAGGGTTTGGAATCTAAACTTCCTGATAAGAACATAAATGAACCTAAAATATTTATGTAAAATAGACAATACACTCCTCTATTTGCATGAAAAACATTTCCAACAAAATACCATCTATGTCTTTTCACAAAACAGCTCAGGCATGTAGCTAATCTAGCCTCCAAATGAACTTTCAGATTTTGGCAGAGAAGATAATCTTTTATTTCAAAATTGTTCAGGACAATGAAGCTTATGAAATGTAAATTGCTTTATCAAGTGCTAAAAAATTAATCCTAGATTAAAAAATACATTTAAAAATGTTATTAGGAATGTCAGGTTAGTAATAGCAAGCCAAGCTTTTCTCTTTGTTTTAGGACAGGAGACAAATTCAATTACTTTTTTCCAAACATTCTTCTTGTAATGCACATTATTTAAAATCTTTCAAGTTCATAATTGCTAGTGGGAGACAGCAATATGGCTAAGATTCGGTGTATCCGGTGGAAAATGCAATTCATTATCAAATGAGTAGCCTATGGAGACCTACACACACGCTGCTTTAGGAAAATCAGTTGAAACTTTATGAAAGAGAATAGATGCAGAAATGTTAAATACCAGTTACTTCCATTGGAGAAATATCAATCTCTCTTTCTGTTTAAG
This sequence comes from Colius striatus, assembly GCF_028858725.1. NCBI lineage: Eukaryota > Metazoa > Chordata > Aves > Coliiformes > Coliidae > Colius > Colius striatus. Next base: position 62,156,235 of record NC_084762.1, read on the forward strand.
CAAATCAGCCATGATGATGTAGTTGTGTGTCCAGTATTTTCCATGGAAACAAACCCAAGGGGATGGATCCCAAGCCAAGAATTTCCTTCCTTTAGAAAGAATCAAATATGTGTGTGATGGCTGCAATGCTGCCAAGCATTCAATGGCAGTCAGTCCAATGTCCTTGTCCTTCTCTTCAAGGACTGTAGTGGGCATTGGCATTAATATTTCAAGGACTTCCTCTAATTTCACATCCCTTCAAGTATAAGCTGTAATCACCTAAGGAGATAGTATTACTGAATATTTGCTAAGCTTCCTAATACAGGAAATTAAATAGGATGGTTGCTAGCCTCCCTCTTACTAAACAGCAACACATACCTCTTTGCCTGGATTTTTGTGTGAAGATAGCGATCTTTAGGTTAGTAACTTTTCAATTTTTAAGCTCTTGTCCCTGGGTATTGTCTTCAAATCCAGCTCCATTATCTCTGGAAAAGAAGATACGACATTGTTGCCAACTCATATATTTTTACTATTATGCCTTGATCTGTGGTGTTTTTTTTCCACCTCTAGATCCTGCAATCAAATGACTGCAACAGAATCTTTGCTTTCACTACAAAAACATTACTAGAGATCACAGCTTTGTGTCAGGAGAGGGGGAAGGGGAGAAGTGTGGCCCAGAGGCCTTAAAACTATGGAATTAAAAGGTTTTAAATCACTTTTAAGGTCTTGATGGCTTAGAACCATATTTATTTTTTGTTCTTTTTTGAATGTTGGAAGTTGGTATTACTGGGTATGCTCACTGAGCAGAATTCTGTTCATTCTTAGGTATATTGTGGTAATAAAAAACAACTGGAAAACAGTTTCCTGTGCATTTTGGGGATTTGTTATGAGACAGGAGAATCATGGACTGTTGTTAACTTGTGTTGTTAAGAGTGGAGCAGTCCAAGTTGTATACACAAAAGCTAACTTGAGCATATGAAAAACTGTTGTCCTAAACTTCCTTTCTCTAGATTGACTTCTGCAGTGGTTCACTTTTTGTCAGTTTTAGTAACGTTACTTGCTTTCTGTAGCTTCCTGGAGGAGCATCTCATAGGCAGCTAAACAGCCCTCCTAGGGTAGAGTTAGTTGTAACCGACCTCTGCTGGCTGCCTTGAAAACATCACCACCTAGCAGTACACTTTAACTCTGTTTGCCTTTAAGCTCCTGATAACCTAACTTACATGTATATTTTTAGCTAAATACGCATGCACAAACGTAGTCGGACTACAGCGTGAACCAGAGTTGCCAGCGCTCGTGCATGGCCATCTCTGACATCTCCTGTAAACACAATGCAGTAACCCCTATTAGTGGAGTGTGACTCTTTATTCCCCTCTAGTGGCTGGTCTGCATAATACTGGAGTTGCTAGTTACCCGCTGAAAGAGCTAGACTAGATTTTCAGGACAGAAGTACATGCCAAAAGGTCTTGCTTCAGTCCCCACTGTTATCCGTGCTACCAGTAAGGGAGTGGTGCATACACAAATGCTCTGTGGTCTGGCGGTGCTACAGAGGGAGGGGAAGGAAACAGTTTTTGAAGGCTTGTATTTTTATGCTCTTAACCACTACCATATAATTAAATTAATATTTGGATCCCTCAGAAAGGAAAAGGAATGTGTCATTTGCTGTTATAAGTCTTTTATTTAATTATTTTAATCCCCGGGTGTTACTATAGCTGAATATGAATCTGGTCTATCCATCTTTAGGAGGATACTGAGATCTCTGCTTAGCTGGCTTCCTAATAATGCCTGTCTGCAGTCTTTTGTACTGCACTTAAACGGAAATCTCAGAGCAGGTTTGACCTTGAAACGTATTTAATATATGCAGTCAGGTCCTGTTCCATTATCAACATGCTTGTAAGTACTGCTACTTTTCCTTTTACTTATGTATTACGTTTATGTGTATCCAAACAGAAAGAAAACAACCACAAATGTGCTAAAAAATGGATACAAGCTGCAATAAAGTCTTGAAAGAGTAGTGATTTCTATTAATGGTTGGATTGGTAATATGATGTTAACTAAATTTTTCAAGTTTAGATGTATTTTTCTCTGAACCAGATGACAGAAGAACATTCCCGAGCAAACTATTGGAAGCAGGAAAGTGACCATGATGAATGAAAACAAATTACACAATACATCTGAGAAGAAGAGGAGTCAAAGAGGCAGTCACTCATCTGCCTTATGCACAGTGTGAGTTTATGAATCTTGGATTTTCTAGTGGTTTTTTCTTGTCCTTACTGAGAGCCTGAGGATAGTGCATGCTTTTAAGCTCCCAAGGGCTCCCTCCTGCCCTGCAGGGAATAGAAAATGCTTTACCATGGAGGCTCAGTGTTTGTGGCCAAGATGTTTAAAGGACAAAATGTCTAAAACTTGGGTTGAATTCTCTAGGAGAATGATAATGCAAAGGAACCCTTGCTCTTTAGAGCAAGCCTGGGTCTAGTCCAGATTTTGAAGCTCATATCTGGATGTGAATAGAAAATCACAGAGAGGATATTCAGTGTTGTCTAAACTCTAGCTGATGCTTGTGGGGATGTTACTCTTTACTGAACAGGTTTAAAAAGCCCCACCAAGCAAAATTAAGTATACTAAATCATTATCATGAGCCCTCCAGTGATGCTATTCCCAGTTCTGCCTGCTAACTTGATATAGGACAAAGGTAAATTGGATATTTCAGTACAGTGTACTAAGATGCTTCAATTTCTTTTGACAACATGCTCTCTGAGCGGATCCATTTTTAGGGGAATACTAAATAAAAAGATAGATGGCAGCTTTCTAGGTCAGAAAGTGCTAGACTTCCATTATTTTAAACAGCTTGAAGCACTACAATATTCAGCACGAGCACGTGTGCGTGTGTGTGTGAGAGAGAGAGATGTTACAACAGGGGTTTGTACAGTTTCAAGGCTATGCTTTAGCAATAAAAAATAATGCCTCATGCATAAAGTGCAGGAATTCAGGGATTTTATTTTCCTGAAGGTAACTTCAGTTGCCTTTTTTTTTTTTTTTCAGTACAAACATACTTTAAGAACTACATTTAGTCAGCTGTTGACTAATGATGCTCTTACCTCTTCATGAAGCAGATAATGACTTTGCATAGAGTGTCAAACTCAACAGAAACAAACTACAGTAATGGAAGAATTCTTTGTCATAAAGTTATTACACTAATGGAAATACTAACAAAATTGAAAGCTTTATAAAGAAAATATCACCAGGTTCTGAAGAATACTCCCTCTTTTAATATCCCTGCTAATTGTTCTTTTTCTTTTTCCCCTGCAGGTTCATTAAGGAATTCCTGATGATTTTTGATAGCTGAAACATAAAGCACTTAATGAGAGGTAGAAAGCCATGTAAAGGCCTGCAATAAATTCATATAACACCACTATAGATTTCTCTTAGATCTTAATGTCTCTTTTGTACTCCAGATGCTATCTCAAAAAATAAACTTCCTACAGAGCATATGGATCGAATTTTGGCCAGCCGGGAGAAAAGTGTTGACTTGGCACTGGGTATTTGTGACCCACAGAGTACCTTTACAGACAGCCAAGTCATCAGTTTTCTTTCCTGCTAGGCAGTGGCAGCTCTGACTCCTGAAGAACATCTTTGTGTGTAAAGTCTGGGTAACTTAACTCCAGCAATGATGAATGGGTACTGCAAGTGCCTGTAACTTTGAAAATTCAGTGCTCAGCATTGAAACTGCAGCAAACTTACTTCTGAAAATTGGATGGTGGGACTGAAATAGTATATAATACTATGGAATTACTTAATGGGCCCCTCCTCTAGTGAAGTCCTTGAATTAAGTCAAACCACAAACAACCTACCAAGACATGCCCACGTTTCTATTGGCGAGGAGAGCAAAGGGTGAGAAAACCAACATACAATGGTAAGGAGCGTGGACCTCAGATATTACAGGTTTGGATACAAGGTAAGAACTGAATAGAGTGTGGTCACAAACATATTAAAATTAGCTCTGTTCTTTTATCCTGCTCTCTGTTTCTTGGGGTGTCTTGGGTTTTTTGTTTTTTTTTTTTTTTAATCTTAGGGTTTTTACTTTGTGTGGTGCAAACAATTTGAAATTGGGACACCTTTCTTTTTTTTGATGTCTGTGAGCAAATTCTTGGAGTAATTTCTGTTCCTGCAGTTCAGTCCCGAGTGTTACATATACATGCATACTGTATACCTTCTTTAAAGAAAAATATCTATAAAATGAAATAAGGATTGTAGCAAAGCACAATATAGAGACTATATTTTACTCCTAGTGCTCAGTTGCTCACACAAAAAAACTGGTGACAGTAATATAAATTTATGCATGTCCCAATCAGTAATTTTAATGCAAGAGATTTTTTTTTAATCTGTGATGCTTTTCCACTAAAAAGAAAGTTCATTTTAAAGGACCTGTATTAACACCATTTTTTTAAAACTAACTTAAAATATCTTAATTATATATATTTTTTAAAAAAAGTTAGCCCTTAACAACCGAGAGGACATAGAAAGGACATAACTATCTGTGCTCATTTGAAAATCATGGGTACTCATTGATAGCTACCTTATTGTAGCTTGTCTACAGTGAAGTTCCTTTTCCCACTCTATCATATTGCAGAGCCTATGCTCCCTGCAGGAGTCACCTGCACTCCCATGCTTCAGTACTCAGACAGCTCTCTGTCAGGGAGTTGCTGAGGACCTTCAAATAGGAACCAATAACACAAAACTCTTGGTAAGGAACTGTTCATGCTCATGTGTCCCTAAATCTTTATCAAAGGATAATCTGTCAGTTAAGTGTTACTGTGGGATTACAAAATGCATCTCTTCAGAAAGCTGATTCTGCATTCGGCCCTGAAAGCTTTCCCAGCCACAGCAGGACTGCTAGTGTGTCTCTGGAAAGCCTAGATTTTATGTCCAGGTGAGAATTCAGAGAGGGGAAAGGAGATCTAACGAAACAGGCAGCAACAATGAAAACAGATACCAGAAAGATCCAGCATCCTCAGAGACATTAAAAAGCCATTTGGAAATGGTGCTCAGCAACTAGCTCTAGGTGATCCTGCTGTAGTAGCAAGGACGTTGAACTGGACCCTTCCAACCTCAACCACTCTGTGATTCTGTGGGAGAAAACTAAAGACCACAACCAAACCCCTAACACTGAGAATTTAGGATCTAGCTAACTGCAAAACATGCAACCATGGAAAGTTCTGCTATCTTTAAAACCTCCTTTAATAAGGTTTGTTTTCCTATGTGTGTTGCTGATAGCCTCGTTGCTTTCCTTCAGTCCTCTTACTGTTCTACATAGAGAAGTGACAGCTTGTAGGTCCTGGTGTGGTCAGGTCCCAGCAGGTCTGGAAGTACTGCTGCTTTGAAACGTCAGGCTGTGTAGGGCTATAGAAACATATGTTCTCATTTTTGGATCATGGGAGGGAAGCATCATTTTGCAAAATAGAAGACTTTTATCTATCAGAGCAGTCTGGGTTCTGGTGAGATTTGTGAAATTTTACAAACATCCTCATCTGATGGGAATCATTAGAGCCAGAGAACCTGCATCACTGGCAATTACCCTTATGATTGTATGATCCTCATTAGGCTGATTAAACTAGCTTAGCACTGTATTATTTAAGTGGCACCAGGCAAAACAGCTGTACTTTGCTGAAGATGATATGCTAAAACTCTGAGCTGAATATTAGAAGACTACCAACACGGTAAAAATAAAAATTAAAGAAGTCCACTTTTTAGTGGCTACTACAGAAAATAAACACTCTGCCTCACTGAGCAGTAAAACTCAGCACATTCCAGCAAAACCATGCAAGAATTCTACAAGCTATTGCTTATGTTACATACTGCATTGTAAACTCTATAATACACTTACACCTGACATCCTAGGTAGAAGCATGAGTTTTCAGGTCAGTAAAGAGGACTTTGAAGTCAAACAACAGTCAATGACTGTGGGAGCAGAACTCGTGATCTTCTGACTCCTGACAAAATTCATCTTCTAATGGTTTCTGAATCGGGAGAAGCCTGTGCTCTTGCCTTTGCAGAACACTGCTTGCTTGGGAATAGGCATCCCAGTTCAGTAGATGTGCTGAATATTCACAATATTCTTCAAACCTGTTTTGTGCCTTAAAAAAAAAAAAATGTTATAAAACAATAAGATAGGTCTTTTTGAGTTTTTGTTTGTTTTTAAACAGGTGAATGCTGGTACAGTAGATTGCAGAACAACAGAAGCATCAGACCCTGAGAAGAATGTTTTTGTTTGTTCTTCTCTAAAGGGAGAGAGAGAAAAAAAGCTAGTTATGACCCCGCTTCCAGAAAAGGTGGCAAACTAATTACTTGAAGTGGAGAAAGAATAAATACTTCTTTGAGCCTTTAACTTAATACTCCCTGAACCCAGATGGAAGGTTTTCATTTACTACACTGGGTTTTGGAAAAGAGTCATTGGCTGTTGAAGGTAACTCAGCACAGCCTGCGACCAGGATGCACCTACATTGCTACTCGAACGATTGCATTATGATGCTACCATAAGAAAGGTAACATTTTAAGACTTGAAAAGAATGTTAATAAAAATTAAGGAAAAGCGCTGTCCGTGGGCCCTACAGCTCCACTCCCTGCCGGCCGAGCGACTCTTTTTCTCTCCCCCGCGACTCTCCACCAGGCGAAGTTTCCGAGTGCCGGTCAGGTCCCTCAAGCCGAGCGGTCCGCGGGGTCTCTCGCCCGCCCGGGTGGCCTCGGGCTACGGGAAAGGAGCCAGGCGGGGGCTCTGGCAAAACGCCAAAGCTGGAACTCGTCGCTGCCGGGGGAAGAAGCCCGTCCCTGGCAGGGCAGGGGAGACTCGGCAGAGGAAAGGAGGCAGACCAGCCCCCGCCTCCGCCCGCTCTCCTCCCCCTCCCCTCGCTCCCGCCTTTTGTGCGCCGGAGCCGAAGGCGTCAACGGGCGCCAGCGGCCGCGGCGCTGGCAGGAGCCCCCGGCCGTAGGATTCGGGAACGGCGCTGTCGTGCAGGCGGCAGCTCGAGACGCGGTTTTTCCCGTAACCAAGGCGCTGCCAGGCACCGGCGCGCGTACACAGGCACAGAGCGTGGAGCGGCTCGGGGGCCGCCTTTGCGGCTCTACCGCCTGTACCATGCTCCGCTCCAGGCAGCGCCCGCCCGCTGCTCTCTGAGGACAGACAGCTCGCCGCCGCCCCGCTCCCACTTAGGCAGGCGACTGGCACCCGGGGAACCCCTCGCCCTTCGGTTACCTGAGTTAGCTCCGTCCCGGGGACTTGGGGCTGCCTCCCCTTCGCAGAGCCTACCCCCGCTCCCCCTGTGGCAGCCCAAGCTTGGGCGACGGGGGAACGAGCCGCGAGCAGCCGGAGGGACTACAGCCGCCGCCGCCGGGGAAGAGGAGCTCCAGCCCCCGCCTCCGGAGCTCTTCATGGCGTCTCACCAGCAGACCAGGATCCAAGCCTACCTGGAGAAGAATAAGATCGGTCCCCTGTTCGAGGTAAGGCGCGCTCTTGCTGGCCGGCTCCCTCGCGGTGGGGGCGGGGGTGTCCCCACGATGGCCGCGGCTCCCCGCGCAGCACAGGTGAGCGCGGGGGCGAGGGCGCGTTCGATGCGCCGCATGGATGTCTGCCCGGCCGGGGAGGGGAGACCAGCGCCGGCACCCCCTTTCCTGCCGCCCCGTACCACGCGTGTGCACTCGCTTCCCTCCCTCACGCCTCTCCGAGCGTCGGAGCTCCGCGCAGCCCTCCATTCCCGGCTGTCCCGCGGGTATGCCCCACTTCTTCGCCCCGCCACGGACGCGGTCATGATTACAGGTGCCCCTTCGCCCTCGCACCCGCTGCTCCGGTCCCTGGAGGTGCCTCGGTGGTCGCCCTGCTGAGCGGTGGTGGGACGGCGGCGCGGCCCCGGCGGCGCGGTTCCCCTTTCGTGTTCTGCGAGGGGGAGGCGAGGCTCCGCGGGACACCCCCAGGGCGTCTCCAGGGCGGCAGCGCTGAGCGGCGGCCGCGGGGGCGGGCGCCGCACGGCCCACGGGCGAGCCCCGAGGAGCTGTCCCTCTGTGACCGGTTAGCGAGGAGCCAGAGGTAGATGCTTCCCCACTGGGAAACCCGCCCGCTGGACCGGGCGCTCGGAGGGAAACCTGTCCAGCGAAAAGTCCGTGTCGGTGGTGTTTTCTGAAATTTTTATCTGCAGTCATACACCGGGGAGCCGTATTTCTGTTATAGATCTTCCCTGGTCTCACAAAGATGCACTTCCTGGGATTTGTAGATGCACAGATGTGCATATTTTACTATTTCTGTGCATAAGCTATGAATACTTAGAATTTAAAAGGGTACTAGAGCAATCATGATTATTAACATTTTATCATCCTGTTTCTCATAGAGCTCTTACATCTAAATGCACATATATTATACACCGGCAGTATTATCCCAAGGCATGTCTCCCTTATTCAGTATTTAACTTGTTCTCAATCAAGCTTACTATGTATGAAATCTCTTTTCTTCTGGTGTTTTGGATGCCTTGTCTTCAGTGTATGTTTTGGCTAGCATTTGCCAGCCCTTAAAAGAAGAATTCAAATATTGTTAGAAAACTGTTCACCAAGGGTCAGTTTTTAATATTTTGCACGAGCTGAGACCGTTGTGACAGCTTATGTTGGGTTGGTGCCAGTGGTGTTAGATATTTTCTTTCTGCAGTAAATAAAAGCCCATTTGATGAAACAGGAAAAGAGTACTAGGAAATAGCAGGTGATTTTTCTACTTCTAGAGTTCACAGAAACTGTAACATTTGTGTCATTCAATTTCTAAATAAAATACTTGAATCAACACAATCACCAGGGCTACACACAGAACAGGCTCCTGTGTGTTTCAATGGGAATTAAATGCCTTGGGTTGCTGAGGAGTTAGGCTGTCATTTTATTTCAGATTTTCGTAACTGATTGTTTTACACATTAAAATTCAAACAAACTAATGTGTATCACTGTTGCGAGTCACTGTTTTACCATAGTTTCTCAGTAGTGTAAGATGTTAATCTCTGTTGTTTAAATAGCAGGATGTTTTAGTTATTAGTAGTGGAGGAAACACCCAAATAAGTTGTATTTGTTACAGTGTTTCATATATCACTAAATATTTCACTGATCCCTATAATGTAGGAATGTCATTGTGATAGAAAAAATCTTTGGAAGGCTCTTAGCATCACCTTTTAGGCTGCCTACAGGTTGTTAGTTCACTCCTATATACCACAAAGAGGTATTTGCATGAAATCCACTTAGACATGAATACTAGGGAATGGATTTAAGATATGTAGTATTCATGTAGCTGTGTAAAGTTATTTTAATCCATAACACTAGAAGGAAGAGGATTGTAGTTCTTATCGCCTCCATTTCCTGATTAGCCATTTAAACTCTACTTACATATTTCATTCTGGTGATGTGTTTTTATTCTCAACAGTTTTTTGAAGATCTACAACCTGTGCTTGATCTTGTAGTCCTTAGTAAGAGGAAGACATGTATTTGAGCTTGACAGAATTGATCAAAGATTGTGCATAGGGTGAAGGTTATACTCTGTACTAGTGTTCCCGTGCATTGTAGTGTATGAAGAATACCATGGGCTCACAGTCAGATGTATTCACTAATGCATCAGTTTTTCATGTCTGTAAAAGTTCTGACAAACAGAAGAGAGATCTGCTCTTTGCCTTTCATTCAGGACAAGCTAGCATTTTCTTACACCACTTCTGCTTTTCATGCTAATTAATAACCACTTGTCGTGGATGACAGACATCTCTTTTTCTTTTTTCTTTTTTTTTTTGCAGTGAGTACTAATTTTCTAATACCAAGTCAGAACAGAGTGGATTTGGATGCAGTTTTCTGCGGTGTTGTTTGCTGAGCAGGTTTGTGACTATAATTGCTCAATAGATGCTTCAAGCAAACATTTTAGGGAACACATAAAATAATATTGGGTAATTGAGGGCAGGAAAGGAGAAAGCGGAGAGGGGACATGCAGACATTCTGAGATAAAAGCAGATCCAATGATGTATAAACATTATAGAATCACAGAATAGAATAATTTCAACTGGAAGAGACCTTTAAGATCATGGACTCCAGCCTTTGTCTTAGCTCTGTCAACTACTAGACCATTTCCCTAAGTGCAACATCCAATCTTCTTTATTGTATTGCATAGTTGCGTAATGAATGATCGATGACCAGGAGGACTTTGCACCATAGACCATAGACAGTGATACAGGCACAGTTAGCTGATGGCTGGAACAGTCATTGGTGTCCTGATGATGAAGTACAGTCAAGAGCAGTAGATGCTATTAGTTGCTAATTGGTCATTCTATTCCAGTTGCTTGCAGTTATCCTGGTAGTGTCTCTTTTCACTGTTCTGGCCTGTATTTGTGGCAGTGCATGCTGCATATGCAGATGAGTTCTCTTTGATTTCTTTGCTGAAGTTTTGTATGGTTTGACAGAATCACAGAATGATAGGGGTTGGAAGGGACTTCTCAAGATCATCTAGTCCAACCTCGCTGCTAAAGCAGGTCCACCTAGATCAGGTCACACAGGAACATGTCCAGGTGGGTTTTGAAAACCTCCAGAGGAGACTCCACACACTCCCTGAGCAGCCTGTGCCAGCGTTCCATCACTCTTACAGTAAGGAAGTTTTTCCTTAAGTTTAAGTGAATTTTTTTGTGTTCCAACTTTTGTCTTATTACCCCTCGTCCTATCACTGGACACTGCAGAAAAAAGTGTTGCCTCATCCTCCTGACATCCACCATTTGTATACTTGTAAATATTAATGAGATCCCCCCTCAGTCTCCTCCTCTCTAGACTAAACAGCCCCAGTTCCCACAGCCTTTCCTCATAAGGAAGATACTCCAGTTCCCTGTTCATCTTGGTAGCCCTGTGCTGGACTCTCCCGAGAAATTCTCTCTCCCTCTTGAGCTGAGGAGCCCAGAACTGGACACAGGACTCCAGATGAGGCCTCACTAGGGCAGAGTAGAGGGAGAGAAGAACCTCCCTTGACCTGCTGGCCACACTTTTCATGATGCATCCCAGGATGCCAGTGGCCTTCTTGGCCTTCATGGCTAGTTTATTATCAAACAGGACTCTCAGGTATTTCTCTGCAGAGCTGCTCTCTAGCGGGTCAACCCCCAGCCTGTACTGGTGCATGGGGTTGTTTCTTCCCGGATGCAGGACTCTGCACTTGTATTTATTGAACCTCATGAGGTTCTTCTCTGCCCAACTCTCAAGCGAGTCAATATACAGCTCAATGACAGCACAGCCTTCTGGGGAATCAGCCAGTCCTCCCAGATTGGTGTCACCAGTGAACTTGCTGAGGGTACACTCTGTCCCCTCATCCAAGTCATTGATGAAGATGTTGAACAAGACTGGCTCCGGAACCAATTCCTGTGGAACTCCATTGGCCAACTCAACTCAGCTCTGTTGATCACCACCCTCTGGGCTTTATCATTCAGCCAGTTCTTGACCCACTTCACCATCCAGTCATCCAACCCACACTGCTTGAGCTTTCCTATGAGGATGTTTTGGGAAATGGTGTCAAAAACCTCGCTGAAGTCAAGGTAGATGACATCTACTGCTCTCCTCTCATCTAGCCAGCCAGTTATGCACTCACAGAAGTCTATCAGGTTGGTCGAGTACGATTTCTCCTTGTTGAAGCCATGTTGACTCCCTTTTGACTCCCCCTGATAATCATCTTTTCCTTCATGTTTTGAGATGGCATCCAGGATGAGCTCTTCCATCACCTTTCCAGGGATGGAGGTGAAGCTGACTGGCCTGTAGTTTCCCAGGTCCTCCTTCTTGCCTTTTTTGAAGACTGGAGTGACATTGGCCTTTCTCCAGTCCTCAGGCACCTCACCGGTCCTCCGTGATTGTTCACAAGCGATAGACAGAGGCTTAGCAATCACATCAGCCAGCTCCCTCAGCACTCATGAGTGCATCCCATCATGTCCCATAGATTTATGAGTGTGCAGCTTGCTCATTGGGTCTCTAACCCCGTCCTCATCCACCAAGGGAAAACCTTCAATTCTCTAGATTATCCTACTATCCTCTAGGAACTGGGCTTCCCGAGGGCTGGCCTTGGCAGAGAAGACTGAAGCAAAGGTGGCATTCAGTAGTTCTGCCTTCCCTACATCCTCTCTCACCCAGGATATCCTCTGTGTTGTCAGTGGGTTCACATTCTCCCTAATCTTGCTTTTGCTGCTGATGTATTTGAAAAAGCCCTTCTTGTTTTCCTTTACTTCCTTAGTCAGGTTTAATTCCAAAAGGGCTTTGGCCTTCCTGGTTTTGTCCCTGCATAGTATGGCAATGTTCCTTTACTCTTCCCAGGCAACCAGACTCTTTTTCTACTTTACGTAGCTTACTTTCTTCTCCTTAAGTAGTCCCAGTAGTTCTTTTTTCATCCATGTAGACCTCTTGTGTCCTTTTCCTGATTTTCTATCTTGGGGACACACTGATCTGGGGCTTGAGGGAAGTGGTCTTTGAAGATTGACCAGCTTTCTTGGGTACTTCTATCATCTAGAATCCTGTCCCATGAGATTCTTCCAAGTAGGTCTTTGAAGAGGCCAAAGTCAGCTTGCCTGAAGTTCAGGATCACAAGCCAGCTTGGTGTCCTGCTTCTTCCACCGAGGATCTTGAAACCTACCATCTCAGGGTCACTGCAGCCAAGGTTGCCTCCAACCTCACATCCCCAACCAGACCTTTATTTGTCAGCACAAGGTCCAGCAGCACAGCTCCCCTTGTTGGCTCCTCAACCACTTATGACAGGAAGTTGTCATCAACATTCTGTAGGAATCTTGAATTATCTGTAGGACACTTGAATTACCTTTCTAATTTGTGTGAAAGAGAGCTATTCAAGGTAAGTGCTGATGTAGACCCAGGGAGACTGTAGGACCTCCCTTAGTTAAAAAGTTGTTTCCATCTCTATAAAGAAAGTTTAGAGTAACCTTCTGCAGAAAAAAAAAAAAAAAGAGTTTAGACTGAGTCAGCAGGCATAATTCTTCTACTGACTACCATTACCTGCTAATGGATAGTAGGAAGTCCTATCCACTGAGCTATGAATGGTGACACACAGATTCACTTCATTCCAAACATTTTTACTAGTTAAATTCTTATTTATGGCTTAGAAGTGGGAAGGAAGGTGGGTGGGAATTAGGATGTACATCTGAGACTGTCAATTTTGAGATTTAAGACAGATTGCAGAACAGCTTTGATACTTCAGCCTCATTTCCCCCTATTAAATGTAGGTCCTCAAACAACGTTTTTTTTCCAAAACTGTTACTTCTCTGCCATTTCACATTACAGGTGGCTAAGGATTTTGCAGATAAAATTCCTGTGAACCTATAGGTCAATTTCTAAATGCCTTAGGCCATGCAGGTGTTGTTAGTGCTGACAGTAAGGTCTTAAATTAGCCCCTTACATTCTGTCTGGTTTCATGAACTGGTTTCTCCTGTTGTGTGTAGGTTTTGTGAATTGTGGTTTTGATGTTTTGCTGTTTTGGATTTTTTTCTTTGCTTTTGGAAGCGTAGACATCCTTCTGTTTGAGATTATTGACATCTGTGAATGCTGTTAGACACCAAGTTTAGATTTGAGGGATGCCCTTTAAAAACGCCTCTCTACTGGGATTTTTGTGGTAACACATAACATAGCACTACCTGATTTTTTTTTACATTTAACTTGGAATGCAACAAGAATTCTAAATGTGAATTATTTCTGCAATGAAGCTTCGCTGTTGGTTTTTTTTTTTTCTGTCTTTCTAAAATGTGAACAGGAGGTGTGTGCTTAAAATTGGCTGGGACAGAGTATTCAGAATCAGCACCCACTCATTTCTGTCTGAGTGAAGTACTGACCCACTTTATGTTTCAAGCATCCAATCCAACAGATTCTTTTTGTGTGCTAATAATCTGAATGAATAATTGTGCTGCCTGTGAGTATCCATACATCTAGACTTCTGTATGACTATATCTTTTCAGCATCCAGTTGTGTTCTTATTTGGGCAACCTGACAGTTTCTGTGAATTTGAAAGCTGGATCAGCACTCTTTAAGAACAGATTGCAATAAATCTTCAAGAGCTCCAAGATAAATTTACTGTTTTAGAATTTTCTTATTTATGGAACTACTGCTAAAAAGCATCCAGCAGGTACATTGTTGTTATGCAAACCAGAAGATGGTAATTTCTTTGAGTTAAGCCAAAATAGCTCTTCTCAAAATAAACATACCAAACCCCTGCTAACCTAAGATTTTTTTTTTCAAAGTAATGTGGATTTAGAGCTGTAATTTTTATTTTAAACAACATAGAGGCTGTGTTTATATTGCTACACTTCCTTTGTTTTCTTTTGGCAGCCAAAATTCCTGAAGCAAATATAGTAGGAAATTATTTTTTTTTAAGTTACAGTATTTTTGGTTTTTTTAGTAAATGAGATGGTATTATTGGTGTATATTATGAACTGTCTTCTAATATTGAATTTAAATAAAATAACTGTGCTTCTGACTTAAACCTTAGCACGTCCGAATGCAGTGGTTTGGTGACTAACAGTACTTATAGTGCACCTTGTGACTGAGTCAAAGTTCAGGGATGAATTTTGGAGTTTGGACCATATTCTGAAGCTGTATTTCTCCTCACTTCTTAAATACACAAATGTAGACATAATCAACCCGAGTGTGTCATTTACCAGTTTAAGATTCCTCACAGTATCAAATTTTGTTTTAAACTGCATTGTATGCATTGTGAATGTTAGAGATGCTCTCAAAGAATTGTTTTCTTTTGATCTTGTTCAAATCATCTTTTATTTTAGTGTTAGGCTTAATTGGTTAGATTCTGTTGCTAGCATGAAAGGGTCTGTATTCTGGATGATGTAAGTTTACATAGCATTTAATTTCAGACAACTAGATGGAGCTTTTGGAAGACCAAGTTTTCTAGTACCTGGACATCATGTACATCGTTTTAGCTACTGACTACCCAGTGACATTGTTTTATCCTGACAGTCCCTCTTTCAGAGCAGCAAATATTAGCTGTCTTTCAAAGGATGTGTGGAAACCAGCAGTTATCTAGAAATGCTGCAATGTTGCACAGTGGGGGGTAGGGGATCACCTACGAGTTCTAATTTTTTTCTGTGGCTTGCTACAGTAGGACTTTGTGGTAGCCTTGATGTGCACCGAAGTAAAAGACCTGCTTAAGGGGAATGAAAGTCAAATGGGAAAAAATGGTGCAGATATCTTCTTTGCTTTTTGGAGAATTCACCATGCATTCTGATAGCTGCTTTTAAAGTTATCTTTAAGGGAAAACAAATGAAAAACTTGAATTAGAACTATAGGCAGATCCTTTTCCATTGACAAACAGTTCTGTGAGCAATGGCTTTATGTTTTTTTGCTTGACTGTCAGAAATTTCCCTGTGGATGAGACATGCATAATTCTTCTCCCCTATGGAACTGGGGTTTAAGAAAAGAACTTGTACCAGAGTGAGGAAAAATCACATGTTTCGTTGTGGTACCTGGCTAATTAATCTCTGAACATTTGAAATAACTTGCTTTTCTGTGATGTCTACTGCTCTGGAAATTTGTCTGAAATTAGTTGAAGGTTTAAAAAGTACTGGAAAGAGACAGTGAAAGAGGTCACACATATTGGTATGCATTTATGTGGTCACAAACATATGATCACGTAAATCTTGTTTCCTCAGTGTCAAAGACATTACTTTCCTGAAAGGGAAATGTGGGCTTTCTTAATGTTTGTTTTGTTGTTTTTTTTTTTTTTAATAAATTCCTTCTGGGCACAAGACACATAAAGAAATAAAAATCAAAGGTAAGTTATCTGTCTAATTGTAATTAAATTTGAAGAACTGTATCTAAAATATGGAATGATAAAATTAAGGAGTCATAATAACTTCCTTTTGTTACATTAACTTTTAATGTTTTAAACTCTCAAAATAACAATTACTTTGCTTTTTGAGAGGAGGAGCAGAAGATATAACTAGCTTGTCATAAAAAATAGTAGGGAAATGAGAAGTAGTTCTCAGTTGAGTTGCTCTTGCTATCACGTGCCAGCAGAGCCTTGCTGCTCAATGGTAGCGTCTAGAGCTAGCAGATGTTCCTGTTTAAAATGAAATAAAACGCCATGAGTCTAATGTCTTTGCTCTAGGACATTCACTAGGACAATGGTGATTTTGATTTTTTCTCTGGCAACCCCTGTAGTAATGCATCAAAAAAAAAAAAAAAGAGTGCATTGCTACTGCTATTTTTCCTTTGTGATTTAGTGCATTATGAAGTCTCATCCAAGTTTTGGGTCATATTTAGAGCATGGTGTTAATTAAACCTGGAGTAAGCTCTTCAACAGTTCTGTTTCTTTTGATCAATCCAGTCTTTTGATCCAAAGGACAAATGTCAAATATTAAATAAGGAACTGTGATGGCTTTAGCTCCATCTTTAATTTTTTTCATTCTTTGCTGTTACTGATTTATGCTTTTCCAAGTGAACTAGATGCTATCAAAAGTCAGCACAGACTCAGCCTTACAGTTGTTTTGGAGCTTTTGAGAGGGAAGACAGCAGCTACTACTTAAATGGGCCTTTCTGCCATCTGTGATGTGCTTCTTTACTATTCTGGAGAAAGTAGGTGTCCTAGCTTCTTTATCTTGGCTTGACTAAAAAGACACACCTAGACTTACTTATTTTAAAAGTTTTACTTTGTAAACAGAAGCATTAAAAACTTGAATTAGAAACATTTTTGTTTGCATTTAATTTTGAAGGTCTAATCAGTACTTTTTTCCCTTCTCACTTGGTACTTTCCATTTTCTGTCTTGTTTATGTAACTGAAGACTTGGGGACCAATAATTTCTCATTTTCTTTTGTCTAGTGATTGATGAGTTTTTTGTCTACTGTTTTTTGTTTAGGTTTTTTTTGTTTACCTTTCACTTTCCCAAAGACTTAAAATTTCACGTATATTTGTATGAGTGAGGGGTAAATGAACTTCAGAGGTGGCTTCTGGCATTGCTATGTTCACCAACTTTTGGAACGAAGACTACAGAAACCTCTTAATGTCTGTAATATCAGACATCAATAAAATGAGATGTTCTTGACTATATTCTGTGTTGTCCCTCTTGCTTAGTTGCATACTTTCTTATTCTTCTAGCCGTGAATCGTGATATATCTTCTGTGTTAAGAGAAGATGCTTCTTTACCTGAAACCAGGGGAAACAGTTAAAACCCAGATGAAAATTGTTTTCAAATAGAATTATCATGAAGCTGTTGACTCCCTGACTAAGGCAGTGTGCTGTTTCGGACATTACTGATGCTGATGAAAAGCAGCACTCATTTGATAGGAGGAACAAGAATTCATGAATTTAATTCAAGGATGTAGCAAAAGAATATGATCACTTGAAATGCACATGTCTGCCTTTGCCAAGACAATCCAGCATCCATATCTGCTCTCAGTATAGAGGGTAATATCCTTTCAAAAAGCTTGCAACAGACACGATTTTGATGGACTTAACTTTTATGTCAAGTACCATAGGCCATGCTCTGTTAATTTCTCCTTTGGCTGCTCAGTTTCACTCAATACCTATTTTAAATTCCATCCTGGAATGTTCAGGCAGAGCTGTTAGGCTGTGATACCCCTTGGTTTTGCACTTCTGATGGTTTGGGTGGTTCTCTATCCCTGTTTACATAAAATTCAAGTATTATCTTTGTATTAATCATAGAGTTTCCAGTGAAAAAGCTCAGTTTTGAACAGAACTTTGCATAGCACCATGAGGAAATGGGCTACAATTATTGAAAATGCTCAAACAAAATAAAGAATGCATGTGAACTTGCTTACCTGTGGTAAGTACAAGGCTATTTTACATAGCCAACTCTTATAAAATTTCTATCCATTTGGAGAGTAGAAATTGTTACCTTTGTGTGTATTTACATTGAGTATTCTTTCTCTCTCCTCGTTTTGCCAGCTCCCTGTAATATTCAATGAGTAAAGTCACTCTATTCATGCACCAGATTTCTCTCTAGTAGCTGGAACAATATGCTTATCAAGCTCTTGTATTGTATTTTAGAATAATTGGTTTTTGGGTGCAGGAATCATGAGAGTTTGAGTCTTTCAGCTGCATTGGAGCTCTTTTAACTGAATCATTCCTCTTCTCATAGCTTATTTTCCTCTGGTGGTTCAGTATTCAGAACAGCAGGTTGCGAGGCTGATCTTCTAATAGCCATTTACTGCAGATCCTGTTCATCTTCATTGCTAGCTGTGCATTCTTACTGTCCTTGTTCCTGGCATTTGTCCCATACTACAGTTACCCAGTTTGGGAAAATGAAATAAAACTAAACAAGTCTGCAAAGAAGTAAGAAATATTCAGTTGGTTTAGCTTGATGGGTCACTGTGTAGTCTGATGAGATGCATGGGTTTTCTCAGGAGAGAAAATGTAGGTGGCCAGAGGTTGAGGGTAAGGAGAGGATCACAGATGCCTTTTTCTCCAGTACCAAGCTACTAGATGGGCATAAGTGATCTCCAAATCACTCAATGAGTTCTGACTGCTTAGCCCCACATATGAGGAGCTGGTGTGCTCAAGTTAGCTTCATATGGATCTTGCCTTTTAAATGTACAAGGATAATGTCATGGAGCCTTCTGTGAAGGAGCAGGAGAGGGAGTTGAATAATTGGGGAGGATGACCTAATGAATTAGAAGGAAATGGACCATATGAATACAGTGAGTTTGAAAATGAGAATGGATAGGAAATGGAAAGGGGCAAGATGACAAAGATTAATGCTACATTGCTAATGCATTCTTTTTTTGTTGTTGTTTTGTTTTTTTCTTTGTATAATCTCAGTGCCTGTAGTTAAATGGTTACCTGGGATCTATACTTTCTTTTTTAAAGAAAGGTTTCAGTGCTTGTGGTTGCTGAGAGTGTGACTGAAGGGTGAGAAACACATTGCAAATACAAGAAAATCTAACATCATTTAAATAAATGTGCATGTTTTCCAGTGTCTGACTCGTATTTCTAGTACTTCATCTTGGCAATACTGCTTGGGTATAGATTTACCAGAGTTAGAAGTTTCTTTAGCACTACTATTAACATTGGTTCTGTGCCACAAACTCACTGATCAAGATTGCATTACACTCCAATTTGTGTTGTGACTCTACTGACATTTGTTTGAGTAGAGAAGTAAACTGATGACTCTGAAGGATTCTTCTGGTCAGGTATCTGTCTCCAAGACAGGAATTCTGAACGGTAAGCTTTGTATTTCTTTTGGTAGACTAGTGCAGAAATGCTGCTCTGTATTGTCGATAGCAGAATTTGTCCTAAAAGCCTAAATAAGTGAAATCTGTCTCTTATGGAAACCTGGGAGGCAGTTTGTAGAGCTGAAAAGGAAGGGTAATTTCATCAATAGATGACCTTAAGAAAGAGCTTATGGAAGCAATTATGGATAGGGCAGTCAGGAAGAAAAAAATGAGGCTGATTATCGGATAGTTTTCTAGAGCTGGAATGGAGGGAGATAGATGTTGGTAAGGCTATAGTTTCTTTTGAATGAGAAGAAAAGAGAGATACAGAATAAGGTTAGTGGTTTTCTGTGGCTGGATTTACTGGGATTTCACCAACTGAAGTGTGTAGGCATGTGTGCCTGCTATGCAATGTATATAGGCACTCTGAAGCATTGAGCCACACAGAGAATCCTCTGTGCTTTAGACAGAAATCCTTCCTAAATGCAGAAGTGCTGTATATTCCCATTCAGACACGTTGTATTAACTCACATGTCCAGGCCAGCTGGGCAGGAGAGCAGGCTCCATACACCAGATGTGACCTGGGTATTTGCCTTCCTAAGCATTTTGAAGAATCTTGTCCTTCTTGCCTAATGAGGGCAAAGTGGAGATGTCCAGGGAAACACAAGCTGAGAACAAGGTTTGCAGATGCAGAAATTCCTCTGGGTGTGCCGTCACAAAACACCACCCATAACTGTGCTGTGGACAAACCCTGCACAGGACTAACCTTGGAGACACGACCGGCTCGAACTCACTGAGTTCAATACGTAGCCTCTTGGATGGTGTTGAGCTCACAGAAGAAAATAAAACAACCAAAACCAACAAAAACAAAACCCAAGTGTTTCAAATCTCCTCCCAAGTTGTTCAGAGGAATGCCAGTAGATAATAGTGCCTGTAGTCTAATACGAAGTGGAAGATCATGAAGCTATTTGGAGACAAAGGCTGAATGGAGTCTTACCAAGGCTAAATTGCTAAAGTAACAGATTAAAACTCAATTTCTTATCCTGTGAAGAAGGAATACCTGGAAGTAAAAAACAGCAGGGGAGAAAAATGAACAAAGGTAAATAAGAAACTCAAGAGAATTTATTTAATTCTGTTTCCCTATGATAACAGAAAAAAAGATTAGAAGAATAAAGTTAGCTAAAATGAAGATCGGTTTAACATTTACTTAAACAGAGAAGAAAAAGTTAAGAAGTCAGGAAAGGAAATATAATATAATATACTATCATGGTTTTGCCCAACCAGCAATGAAGCACAACAGTCTCTTGCTTGGCGCCCTTCATCCACCCCCACCCTTGTTAGGATGGCAGAGGCTCCAACAAGATGGGAGGAAAAAAGATGACCAAAGTTGTTGTGGATCGAGAGAAGGGCAGGGAGGGCTTGCTGCCAATTATGGTTCCAAGCAAAATAGACTCCAGTACTCGACTTAGAGAGGAAAGTAGGAAAGTTTATTCTACTACCTACAAGAAACAGATTGAAAGCAAAACGGGAGTAGGATGATGAGAAAATGAAAACCAACACTTTAAGATCTCTGTCTCCCATCCCTCCTTTCTTCCCAGGCTCAGCTCACTGCTCCCAATATCCCTACCTCCTCCCCCCTCAATGGCTCAGGGAGGCAGGGAGTGGATGATGTGGTCAGTCTCTCACAGATGAGAACAGCTCTGCTGCTTCTGTCTCCTCAGATGAGGATGACTACTTGCATTCTTCCCCTGCTCTGATATGAGGTCCCTCCAACAGTTTTAGGTGTGATTCAATTATCTGTCCTGAAAAATTACCATTACTACTCATTTAAAGTTTTCAATCACTAGTACTGCAGTACTTATTTAAATGTCCACTATAGGCTCTAGCTTTCTTTTAAAATATACTTGTTTAGTCCTTTATTTGAAAACCTAGACCAAAGGACAGCTCGTGAATGTTGCAGGTCATGTCCTGGGTGGGTTAGCAAGGTCGTGCTGACTAGATCTGCTGTGACAGTTTACATGGAGGAGATAATCAAAGTGCAAAGGACAGTTTTTAGAAATATACCAGTTTTGTGTATGTGTTGAAGTTACCTTGTTTGGGCTAGAAAAAAAATAAGTTGATCTATATGGTGTAATTATTAGAACTCATGTTTTTTGAGGACTTCTTTTAAAGCCATTTTCTGTGCTGTTTTTTTCTTGGAAAAATATTTATTCATTATCTTGTATTTTTTGTTACATAGATACCAATATTAATATTTTTTCTTATTTCATATTTATGCTTTGCCTAATATAGAAATGGCTTTAATATTGCAATCACATATCCCAGAATCACAGAATCACGTATATTAACTTAGCTAATCTATAACTTAGAGTAGAAAGTGTATCCTGCTTATATAAGATGATATTTACTTAGCTGCCCCCATTATCTCAGACCGACTCTATTTGTGGGCATGATATGATAAGTGTCAGCCTTAAGCATTTGTCCTCCCAGAGGCCAAGCAGAAGTGTCCAACATCCTCTCATTTCAGAGACTTGTTTTTCAGCTTGGTGTTGACGTAGTTCTCAGTTTTCATCTGCTATTCAAAGCTAGTGTGAGAGAAGTTTTTCGTATTACTTAGGTGGAGATTCTGTAAGGATATGGGCATAAAGTAACTTTTTAATGGAACAAATAATGAGTAATCCATGTGACAGAGCATAAAGGTAATCTATATACATGCTTCTACTCTTTTCCAGTAGCATTTCATATGAGTCTGCGTTTGAATGAATTTCACTTTCAGCCGTAAATGACAGTATTGTACTGAGAGATTTAAAAGAAAGAGATCAAAAACTATGATTAATAGTAGTCGGGCCACTTATATTGTAGCTTAAATCCTACATATAACCTACATTCAGTGGAACATTGAATTTATTTCTTCTAGCTTTCTATGATATCAAAATATGTAGTGACCTGCTGTGTATCAATAACATAACGTGTATGAATTTTTGGGAAAGGGAAATGCTTTCTATGCCTTCAAACTGATGGATGATTTTCACATTTGATCTGATACTTGAGTATTCTTTGTATTTTATACAAAAGCCATTCAAATAATGACATTAAAGTTGAAAGCCAAGCTGAAAGAGTGTTGTAGAATGTGCTTTTAAAGGTCTGTGTTATTACTGTGATATATGTGAACCACGATATGTCTATATGAGCAATTATAAACCAAACTTTCAAGTGTTTGTGGTGTTTTTTTTACTTTAAAATATACTTTTATTTTAACATAGGAAATGAGATTTGAAAAACAAACAGAAAATTTATCCAAATTATAAAGGAAAAGGGCAAAACCCAGTTATGTGTTATCTACTCCAGGGACAGTTACAGCCCCAGCTCAATTTGTTGTTCATCTTCAATAGGCTCTGTATTCTTCTGGGTTCAGACCTCAGCCTTCAGGTCTGTCTATATTCACACCTTGCCACTGAAGGGCCTACTTTTCAGGAGCAACCCAGATGACAGTCTTGAGCCATTTTTAGGTGGAGACAGAGGTAGTGACTGTACCTTCTCAGAGATCAGGCGGAGAAATGAACATGGTAGTGCCAGAAGCAAGCACTTTGGGAACCCTGGATGGAAGGTGGCTGGAGACAAGTAGACTGTGGGTAGTTCTGTGGTCAGTGTTAACCTTTCCATCTCACTGCAATTTTGTTACTGTGTCTCATACCTGATACTTCGTGGTTCATGCTGCACTCTAAACCTGAGTACTTCAAGTCTGCACTCTTTAGGTCAAAATGGACCTGCATGTCTTTTTCCCTATGTGTTGGGAAGTCTTCAAGTTGTTTTTCAGTTTGACTATGATGGGATAGTAATTTTCAGGATTCTCAGTTTCTCTGCTTTGAGCATCAGAAGTATCTATTTTAATTTGACTTGAAATAAAGAAAGGACAGAGAATGTTAGAAATCTGTCAGAAATTTGAAAACAATATTAAGAGTAAGAGGAATTTCTTTATCATCTTGCCTAATGATAGGAAAAATCATATAAGTATTTTGGCTTAACCGATGAATGGTAAAAATGCATATGGCAGAAATTGCAGGTGGATTTTACCTCCAACTGAACCAGAACTATTGATTTCCAGTTAGAGTTGAAGTTAAATTCGGATACACTGATGCCCAACAGAAATAAACCAGTTGCCAGTATGGTGTGGTGGCATGTAATAGGTGGTAATACTCAAAATTCTTTAAGATCCCCTAAGCTATAGGGGTCAGTATTGACTTTTTATTAGTTGACACAGTCATGGACTGATGGCTTCTGCATGGCAAAAGAGCCCTATATTCTCACATTAAAAGAGACCAATTATTTTCATTTTGATTTTGTTGTTGGCTTTGCTTATTTATTTATTTTAAGCAGCAAAGTTTAAATATATATATTATTAAGAAAAAACTCCATCAACCCCTAAATGAAGACAGGTTAAAACAACTGCTAGTAGAAAAGCGTTACTTGTAATAGTAAGCAAGGCTTTTATAATTTTGACTTGCAGCTAGAAAAGCAATGAGGATGAGCTAAATGTGACTGTGTGTTCTCAAAAGCCTTTGAAAGCTATCAGGTGTCTGCTTGCAGATAGTATGCAGTAGCTTTGGTGATTATTCTGACAAGACACTGTGCATCTTGTATTACCTGTGAAAAGCAAATCGGTGTGACCTTTCTTGTGGGGAGAAAAAACGGATACAAATAGCTTTAAGTCAATGAAGCAACAGCTTAAATACAAAATAACCTTTTGTCTTCTTAAAATGCTATATGAAAACTACTCATTAGTATTATATAAGGAGTTCCAAACACATTTGCAGTATAGAAATTGCACAGATATGAAAGTACCCATTGTATATTGTTGTGATGAAAATGAATTTCTAGATTTTTCTGTGGTAAAAAATTCTGACCTTTCCATTTTAGAAATCTCTGTTGTATTGGAGCATATTAAACATTTAGTTCTATTTAAGAAGCTGATTACAACATTGGTATGAAGTCTTATGAGACCAAGTCAATCTCTCAGAGGTAAATAAAAGGAAATTAAGATGCATATCTGAATAGATAGATATTCATCTATTAAAAGTGAATGAATAAAACTTATAATTAGAGTGAGTATTACCAACAATTATTTAGCTGCTGTACTAAAGGAACATCTCCAAATAACATAATTTAAGTAAATTCTAGCAGTCAGGGAGCATCTGTTAGCTTCATTGGAATTTGTTTAGTGATCATTACTTGGGCAAATTTAGGGTTAATTTATGTAGGCAGATAAAGTCAGGATAATTAAATCTGTGTTAGAACTTCCCTAGTCTGGACTCCGGTAACTGAGTCATGGCACTCTAATTGTTGGTTATCATTTCAACTTCTATGTGAATAGTTTTAAATTCTTGGTCAAGATTTAAAATATACAAAAGCAATTTTAATGATTATTTTAAACCATAGAATTGATACTGAATATTTAATAACTTTGGTTATACACACTGAACAGCAGAACTTTCTAACTTATTTGCCTTTTGCAAATAATGCAAGATACACAGTGCCTTGTTCCAAAAACTGTGTGCCTGCTGATGGACACCTGATAGCTCAGAGTTTTAATTTTTCTGCTAACGTGGATTTTACTGTCTGCAGTTTCATCATGTATATTATCATGGGGTTGGTATGTTAAATGTTAGTTGCATGCACTGGTGAAACTTGTGGAAGACATTGAAGTGGTCGTTTCCAGAGGCAAACTTCAAATTGTGGAATGAATATCAGACTAGGGTTCTCTTGAAAATAAGGCTTTGGTGTCTGAATGGAATTTTGTTGTATGAAAGTGATGCTAACTTAAAGGTTCCCTAATGTGATTCCAATGATGAGATTTTTCAAGGCCTCCTTTTTAAAGACGGCCAACAAAGTAAAAATCATTGAGGATGTGATCCAAGGAATGATGTGCATTCAGTTACAAGCCTCAGTAAGGTCTGGGATTTGTTACTCACATTGTTAGATACAATGGTAATCCAGAAACCCCACATACTAAGCAATAACTCATCCATAGTGCTAAATGCCAAAGCACAAAGCAGTGTTTGAAATATTAGCCAGATCTAGAATGTCAAGCTGGAGTAGAAAGCAGATGTGAACTGTGGAGTGTTTCAGAGATACTGATTCCTTGCTCTTGCTTCAAGTGTGACTAGAAGTGAGGGAGCTCACCACTGTATCAAAAGACCGTCTATATTTTAGCATCCATGTTACAAAGCTCCACAACTGTTTACATCCAAAGACGCTATTACATGGACAGACAATCCAATAGTGGCCTTATAAAGCCAGTATTCTAAATTACTTTTTGTGTCATTACATCTTCAACTTTAAATGTGAAATTTAAACATGGTAGATGTATTTTGTAGATATGCTGAATAGATCTCTAATCTATATGAATCCAATTCTATTCAGAAATCCAATGCCATTGTTACCTCTCTCTTCCTATAATTGAGACTGCTTGCCACAACTTTGTATGCAACAGAGGTATGGACTTTGTTCACATTAACCTAATGTTCATAAGGAACTTCCCAACTGCAATTTCACTTGGCCCAACATTGCCTTTTCATGGTTGTTATTTTCATGATACTTGATAGCATTTTATCCACATTATATTTGCATGTAGAAACACCATCCAAAACCTTAATTAAGAAGGCAAACCCCTTTTTACTCAGATTGTTTGGTGGTTTTATTTTTGGTTTTTATTTTAAAGCGCTCAGCTCACTCTGGAAGAATGGTGTTTTTCTAAAGCATACTGATCAAGACTTGCATTTTGAATCTAAAATGTGATCAGAAGAGATTGTCATAGAATCCCTCTTGTATTCACTTGCTCAGGGACTGTGAGATCCCACCTTCAGTATCCTATTCAGCCTACAGGGATTATACTCATGTCTCCCAGCTCCTTCCAGGTCAGTGTCAGCAAGCTGTAGCATAGCTATTCAGGCAGCTACATTATCAATACATTATTGAGTATATGAATTACTGTTTACCTCAGTTGTCACTACCATGATGTATATTGAGTATATGCAAAACACTAGAAGATATTTTTTCATTCTTTTACATGTATACTCATAATAATAGTAACAATAATAATAATAACAGGAATATATTCGGTATTTCCAGGTATGTGTGTTTTGCCCCTTTATCTATGTATTTTTTCTGCATGAGACCAGATATCCAATTCTAAATAGGAATTTAAGTTATTGTATTTAAGGCCTATTTTTAAGTTACCTGTTTATATATAACTGATTTATATATGAAATATTTCACTGACCATTTTCTGAGTTAGCCTGATACTTTCAGGATTTTCAATACTGTTGAAATTCAGCAGTGTGGAAACTCGTGGTGTTAGAAAAAAGTCTTTACCTGTGCTATTAATTTATTTGGGGTGTGGCTGAGCCCTAAGTTTTCTTGACATTGGCTTTTTTCAATTTCTTGTGCTCTTGGCAGCATTTCAGCAGCTGATGTGAACTACAAGTTTGTGGGAGCAACTGAAGGCACAGACTGTAGTTCAAGCATATTAGATTCATGCTGCCACTAGGTATTTTGGGATTATCTACAAAAACATACTCACCTTATTCACTTGTATATCCCTTATGTCTGCAATAGATAGAGGAGTATTAGTGAGCCATGTAAAATGGGGAAGAGAGAGGAGCACAGCACCAGTCTATCAAAATTATGTCTTACTATAAAAATTGGTTTGACAATGCTTTCTTTGGAGCTACGCCACCGTTGATGAAACAAACCTCAACACGCACTTTGTAGCTGCCAGTGCAATGAAGCAAGCAGGGGCATTAGAGGATGTTGCTTCTGCACTATCGCCAAAACTGTTCTTTGCCAATTTTAACATGGTTTCAGGTAATGAGTGGGATGGATGTGCACCTTGCTGTAGCATTTAGGTAGGACTAGGATTTTCACCAACTTTACACTAAATCATCATTTGACCAGTTCCAGATTTAGGGTCTTCTCTTTTCTGTTGGAAACTGTGTTGCAATCTGGGATTTTAAATACCAAGAAATTAGGAGATTTAATTCCTAGGCCAAATTTATCAATATTGTGATTCTGGTATTGTGCTTTTAGATATTATAATGTGACTGTAATTGAAAAAAAGTATAAAATCATGTCTAAGTAATTTTAAAGTAATTTAATAAAAGTAATTTTATTTAACCACTGACAAATCAGTTTGATTGCCCTAAAGTATGAGAACAGAAACTAGAAAAAAGCATGACAAATGATAAATATGCAATGTGTATTTTTTTTTCTGGTAATATATCAGTAGTACATCATATATATGATCTAATTTGGGTACATGTGTTTACATTTTTTAACTGTACTGGGATAAGTGATCTGGGACAGGGTGGGTAAGAAAGAAAAGCACTTGACAGGTGTGATTGGTTGCTGCACACATTTTGAAAATGTGTGTTGTGCAGGTTTTCCATGGGATGCAATTGAAAGGATTCCCATCAGTCTTCAAAACATTTGCATAGCAAATTTGCATTTTTAAAAAATGTTTTTTTGGATAGGGTCTTGGAA
Source organism: Colius striatus (assembly GCF_028858725.1). NCBI lineage: Eukaryota > Metazoa > Chordata > Aves > Coliiformes > Coliidae > Colius > Colius striatus. The sequence goes on from NC_084762.1 coordinate 62,183,949, forward strand.
GGAAGGAAATGCATGTAATTCTGCAGTCACAGCAGTGATCTAATTCATCAAGGCATTTTAAGCATGCACCTGGCTTTATCATTATTTACTTCTCATGCATAAAAAATACCTAGGCTTAAGTGCTTTGCTAAGTCAATCCCTTAATGTACCAATTGTTTTTTTCCTGTACAGTCGTCTTCTGATCGCCACGCATAAACACTTAATAACCATACTGTAGTGCTACTGTACTGAGTCTGGTTGGGATGGAGTTGATTTCCTTGATAGAAGCCCATATGGTGCTATGTTTAACATTTGTGACTAAAACAGTGTTTGTACATGTTCCCCATACCTGCAGGGTGATGATGGAAAACTCAGAGGGTATAGCAAAAGAGAATTTTATTTTTACAGAGTAAATATGAATAGTGGAATTGGAAATGTATTTCATATACAGTTTCAGTCAGGATAAGAATATAGATTTTCTGTTTTATTAGGCAATGGGTTAGAGGAGCACCTTATGATATTAGTACTGTAGCTACTACTTATTGAATTAACAGTATAAAGCTAGCTTATTTTATAGAGCATACTTATTTCATAGAGGAAGATGTTACTCACTCATATCACAGACAGTGGGCAATTCTCTTTCTCTCAATTCCGGAGGGTAACCTTGGGGGCATCCTTGCTCAAGAGGGAAGATTTTCAGACACACTCCAAAGGAGGGTATGCAGAAATCCTCTCACACCCCACAGAAATGGGACTGGACTTTTACAGAATAAAGTGATTGAGTCTCAGTCATCTTCTTGTTGAATTTACATCTCTATAGAGGTAGCAAGGACGTCTAGTTTCCAGCAACAGCATTATCTCTGAGATGTCTCTTTCAATGCCCACTAGCCAGGATTTTTCTCATTCTACCAAGTTATTCTTTGAGATAGTCAGGCTGATCTGTAATGACCTTTGCCACTAGAAAGCAGCATGACCTTCAGCTTTAATCTTTTCACTGGGGAGAGTGCCCTGGTACAATACACCAGTTCTTTAGGTATTGCTGAGCAGTCCTTGCACACCGTCAGAGCCTTCTCCTTTGTTCCCTCTGCCGACCAGTGAGCAGGCTGGGGGTAGGCAAAGGCTGGCAGTCGACATAGCTGAGACAACTGACCCAACCTGAGAAAAGTGATATTCCTTAACACATAATGTTGACCTCAGCTGTAAAAGCTGGGGGCTAAATTTTCTGAAGTACCCCTTGCCTGGGGACTGGCTGGGCAGCAGGAGAGGGTGAATGATTGCCTTGGCATCCCTTGTTTGTTTTGATTGTTTTGGGGTTTTTTTTTGTGTTTTCTCTTCACTTTGATTATTAAAACTGTCTTTATCTTGACCCATGAGATTTTATTGGTTTTGCTCTTCCTATTTTCTTCCCCATCCTGCTGGGAGTGGGAGCGAGTGAGCGGCTGGTGAGTGCTTAGCTGCAGGCTGAGGTCACCTTATCAGAGATAACCACAAAAATATCTACTGCTTTAGTTCCTAGTATCACCCTCCCTCTGAACAAAATTTTGTGCCAAGTAGATAGAAGTGAAGTCAGTGAAGTTTAAACTGGAAATGTGATGTCATTTTTTTAACAGTTGCAGTAATAAATCATTGAACAAAGAGGAGCAAGTGGCTTCTCCTTAGACCTTGAAATTGGAGTATGATTACTTAAACTGATCAAAGATCAGCTCTAGCCTGTTGATTTAGCTTTTAAGCAAGGCAGTGATGTGCAGTCAGTGTTGTTTTATGGCTGTAATTTAAGGAAATCAGTCCAGCTTGTAATAGCCTTTCCTAGCCTCTATCTATGAGTATTCTTTTTGATGTAGATCCTACAGGCCTTTCAGAAAACCAGTAGTTTTAATTTTTACTCTTGGTTGAACTGTGATGTACCTCGCCTTCAGGGTAGAATTTCCACTGGTTGATAGAGTGAGTGGAAACAGAAGATTTCTGAATTACACTTTAGGGAAACTGTGCAGTGTTTCTGCCATAACATGAACTACCCTCGTTTAATAACTCCTTGTAGAGTTCAGATAATGATATGGTAGGTATAATTCTACAAGTATGAGATTGTTATGCAGAGATGCAGGATTGCTGAAAGAAATATAAGCTATTTTAAAAAATCTTTGTGATTTGAAAACCATGGGAGAGATCGTGATAACTATTGACATGCTTGACGTATCAGAGAGCATGTCTTTAACCTTTTTTCTTTTACTGAGAATTAATATTTTAGAGTAATTTAGTACCAGTGTCCTTCCTTTTGACAACATTCTTGTGTGAAATGATTGAAGGAGAGAAAGAAAGTATTTCAATTATAAAGTCAAAGAGCAAAGACATTTGAAACAGTTTTGTGAACTCAGAAGTGGTCTAATACATTTGGAACAATGATATTTTAAATGTCAAGAATAAAATAAGAAGGAAAACACTCTCAAAGGGTACATGAGTGAAAAAATATAGCAAGAAGTGCATTTATGATGTGCATGATGAAGTTTGATAAACTGTCATGAGCTCACTCAGTGAAACTTTGGAGTCGTCTACCAGACCTCCTCTATTGAAAATGGTTTTGTTTCTGGATGACTTAAGAAGAGTCACAACACATATTTTTAGCAACTATTAAAAACATTAATTGTATTTATATCAGAGCTAGTTAATCCAGCTCAGGAAACTGATAATGTGATTTGCAAAAGGTTTGTTGTGGAAAGAGTATGTTGTTCCATTCTGCTCTTCAGTCTCCCTAAACATATGGTTAGAAATACAGCCCCCTGTTATTCTGTTATTTAATTGGTACAGATGTTTAATAGATAAACATTTAAAGAGTACTGCTAGCTATTCAATGATGTTTGTTTTCAACAATCATTATTATTATTATTGTATGAACCAGAAGTTTGCTTTTTTCATGTATCAGAGTTATTTATCGTCCTGATTGGAGATGTGAAAAAACCAGTTTGAAGCTTCCAGAGGTGGTAGTCTGCGTCTGAAAATGTTACCTGTCTCACTGGTCCCATTTTAGGTTTTGCTACCAGTGCCACCTTTAGGGGAATCACCATATCAGGACCACTGTATCATCTTTGTGCTTTCTCTTCAGTGTATTTCCAAAGTAATTTCTTTGTGGGGTGTGTTCCATGCTGTGTACTGCAGTTCTGTGATGCTAAATTTAGCTGCACAAGTAGCTTAGAAGTTGGGAATGAGTAGTGTTTAGGCTTTGAACAAAGAAAAGAGCTAGTTGAATTTTTTTCAGTGAAAGAATAATATTGAAATATACTTTTATTTTTATTAATTTATTTGGTCTATTCTTGCAGAAATCGGAAGGGAATACTAAAGAAAAAAAAGGATCAGTGGAACCTGTATGAAGTGCTTAGCAAACCTAAATTTAGATATCTGCCTGTGTTCTAAGTGTTCGTGCTCCATCGTAGTCAATGGTTATATAGCTAATACAGTTAATGGAGCCTGGAGAGCAATTCTTCTTATCTTGAGTTGACATATACAGGCTAGCCTAAGCTCCCTTGACTTACTCATTGACAAGATCCCCATTGACATCAATGTGAAGACTACTGTATTAAATTGCCTTAATTTGTAATTGCTTGCCATCAAAACCTTGTAGTTTAAGCTAAGGCACTTAATCTGTTTGTGTGGTCAGGAAAGAGATAGACATCTTCTGAGGGTGACTTTAATCATATAATTTAAACCATGAAATGAGAGCATAATACAGCCAAAATCTGTGCACACTCTGCCATCGTCTGTAGAAGTCTATATAGTTAAAAACAAACCTGAGATTATCGTGTAGTTACTGTTATCAATTACAGGGCAAGATAGGATGTCTCTTAATTAACTTAATAACCTGATAGGTAAGTTTAGACAGAAATAATTAGAGCTTTCTTGTAATTGGGCCTATGATTAATAGACTGTGAAGACTGTTTCATTTGTATTAAATGCATGGACAGTCACAAGGAAATTAAAATTTGATCCTGCATTGAGTAACTAACAGAGGATCTCAGGATTGCAGAATAATGAAAGATTAGTCTCTTTATAAAGAATGTATATCTTTAGTTTTTAGTTCAGATTTGTTTTTTTCAAGATCTTTTGCAGCCTAATCAATATGTGCATGGATCTCTTTCTTGGAAGCACCCACAGAACAACTGTTTTTTAAACCAGTCTATCTTACATAGTTTAATACAACTTGTCAATGTAAAAGCATGTGAGGTACTATTACAGAAGAAAGTAGAAATAACTAATTTAATTTCTGATTTGCACAGTGCAAGGTGAAATCCTTGGAGGAGTTAACTGTCAACTTTTCTGGAGATTCTGTCATCTTTCTGCCTGTTCTTTCTTATTCTGGTCAGGGCAGAACCTAATTTAGGACAATACAGTGAGGTAGCAGAAGAAACAAATGTATTCACCCTAGTGCTCTAGTTTGTAGTAATCATGGAAGTTCCCTGTCACTCCTTTTCCATGCTGCTATGTCTCTTGTGAGTGTACAGGAAATTAATAGTTACATCTGAAGAAGCTTCTTCACTTGTTAGAAAGCTGGAAGGGAGAGACTGAGAGGAGTCCTGTCAACAGAAAAGACAAAAGGACGTAGAGTGAAAGGAAGACATAGCAGTGGAGAGAAGACAGAATGATTATGGGTGGTGAACAGTTCATCTGGCAACATGGAGAACCAACCTGTCATGACTTTTTGTTTGCTGTTATAAGGTAAACTGTGAACAGAAGAACATAGAATCATAGAACATGTTATAAAGATGGCCAAAATTTTTTATTTTTCTTATTTGAATTAGGTGAAATTAAGAACAAGTGGAAACCTTAGAAATTTGAGCTAGAAAGGCAAAAATATAGTTAACATTTTTAAGAGACATATATGTCTTGCATTTATGTTTTTCATGCACAGTTGAAATTTATCTGTTGAATTTTTCATCAAGAAATGAATCTCTGTTTCAATGATCTTGTGCCTTTTTTATTCTGCAGTTAATGCAGAGGTTGCTTCATTGAGACTAGTTGGTCTTTCTCCTTTTCTTTTTCTTGTGAAACCTTACCTACTTAGCACATTGTGAGTCAGATTCAACTGCTGCTAACAAAAAAGGAATTTTATTTTTGTAACTTGTTATACAATCCAGTTTTTCTTAATATCTTCACTTTTGTCATCTTTTTTTTGAAACGTTGCATTGTAAGGGTATATTTAGAGTACCATATAGTATGTTATTCCTGCTGTCTGTTAAGATGTCTGAGCAACAGATGAGAGCAGCAAATAAACTTTGGATATCTTCATTGGAACTTTGAGATAGTTTTACTAGGCAATGGTGCCAGGCATTCATAAGCTGTAATGTCTTTTCACCTTCAGTCAAGTGTGTGTTTTTGCTTGAAAAATGAGCCAAGTGCTCACAAGTACAGTTACTGCCTGTGAGTGGTTTTGCTTCTCTTGTGTGATTTGTGGTTTCGTTTTTTTTGTTTTTTTTTTTTTTTTCTTCCTCCTCCCAGTCCCAAGTGACCGAACACAGGCAGATAACATATTTCCTTGTAATTGCCAATTTTCTGGGGATGACAAGAGTCTCAAAGGAAGAATGAACTTGAAGAGCAAGTGTTGGGGGGTAGGTGCATGGAGTTAGGTTCCATACTGGACTGTGTGGCAGAATTTGGCAGGAGAGCAAAGATGATGAAGATCATGGAGCTGTGATCTTACTCTGGGATCTCTGACAGCTTGTGTCAAGATGATGTGGAAGAACACCTCCTGCACATGAATGTGGATTTATATGCCTGAAGCTGTTATCAGTGCTATTGTTATGGCTGGTAATGCTGGAATGTCTTCTTTGCTCCAGTCTTTCCAACTAAGGCCCACCCGTCTCTAGAGGACAGAGAGAAAATCTGGAGAATGGAAGACCTTCCCTTGATTGAGAAGAATTGGGTTAGGGAAGCTGGATATCCACAGGAAAAGAAGAGTGTAGCCTCAGCAGGTTTGCTGATGACACCAAATTGGGAGGACAGGCTGATTCCCGAGAAGGCTGTGCTGCCATTCAGCGAGATTGGACCTGCTTCTGCAAGGGGGTTGGACTAGATGATTTCTAAAGGTCCCTTCCAGCCCTTACCATTCTATGATTCTATGAGATCTCGATTGGCTTGAGAGTTGGGCAGAAAGGAAACTCATGAGATTCAACACGGACAAGTGCAGAGTCCTGAATTTGGGAAGGAACAACCCCATGCACCAGTACAGGCTGGGGATTGACCCACTAGAGAGCAGCTCTGCAGAGAGAGACCTGAGAGTTCTAGTTCTGATGGACAGCAAACTAAATATGAGCCAGCAATGTGCCCTCGTAGATAACAAAGCCAATGGTATCCTGGGGTTCATTAAAAAAAGTGTGTCCAGCAGGTTGAGAGAAGTTCTCCACCTCCTCTACTCTGCCCTGGTAAGGCTACCTATAGAGTTTTGCATTCAATTCTGTGCTTTCCAGTTCAGGAGAGAGAGGGAACCTCTGGAGAGAGTCTGGTGCAGGGCTACCAAAATGACTACAGGACTGGAACATCTTTCTTATGAGGAAAGGCTGTGAGACCTGGGGCTGTTTACCCTGGAGAAGAGAAGATTGAGGGGAGACCTTATCAATGTTTATAAATACCTTAAGAGTGGGTGTTGAGAGAATGGGTTGAATTTTTTTCTGTAGCATGACAGGACAACGGATAGACACAAACTGGAACACAGGAAGTTCCACTGGAACATGAGGAAAAACTTGTTTTCTTGTGAAGCTGAGGAAGCACTGGCAGAAGCTACCCAGGCAGACTCAGAAGCCTCTTTTTCTGGAGGTTTTCAAAACTACCTAGACATGTTCCTGTGCAACTTGATTGATGTGAACCTGCCTTAGCAGAGGTTTCAGACTAGATGATCTAGTCTAAGAGATCCTTTCCAACCCCTACCATTTTGTGATTCTGTGGTTGGGGTGGAGGTGTTCTTTGCAAACTTTGCAGACTTTGGGGACCCATCTGTGGGAAGCTGGAGACCGCTTTCACACCTTGCTTTGAACAGCTTGTTAAACAAATCTCTAAAAGCTTCTTCACTTTCCTTTTGCAATAGTATACTCATAATAAGGACTCGTGTCTTCCTTCAGTGGCAGGCTGCATCATCTGAGTCACCTTTGTGTTGGCTTGAAGTTGTATTTGTTTTAATGACATCTCGGAAGGTGCTTTATGCAAATAAGTAGTATTTTTTAATATGCATATTATTTACAGTTTATGAGGATTCTAGCAATTCTTTTGTACTTTAAGTGTACAAGCGTACAAGATTGGTAGAGCTCATTTTTAATTTCAAATAGATAAAAGTAATTCTGTAGTTTTTTAAAGTTTACTAATTGCTGTCACAGAATACAACTGATTATGCTCTGGTACAGCACAGATCTCTATAACACTCAGGCCTTATTATCAATGTTGTTACAGTAGATAAAAAAGTTTTCCTTTTGGATAGGAGCTAATTTCACATGACCTCAGAATGGCACTTTTTTTTTAATACTATGTGCAATTATGTAGTTTAGTTTTATTGCTATGTCTCAGAATAAGGTAAAGAATTTTATAATCACCAGTTGTATTTTATTAAGTCTGTTTCTGTTAATTTAAATACTGTTTCTTCCTGCCAGTGATGGCAACAATCAAGTAGCTTTGTCTTACATTGACACGTAGAGATTCTAATTTTTTTTGTCTCTGTGTTATGTTTTTTAATGCTACATTAAATTGATACTGTAATAGATTGTTGCCTGTGCATGTCTTACATTCATTGACACAATTATTTTTTTAATCTCAATTCTTATTTTTTATTTTTTATTAATCTAAGACAGAAAAATCATTTTCAAACCATAATTCAGAGAAATTATTTAAATTACAAAACAGCTATTACAGATTGACACTTCCTTTGATAATAGAATCCTCTGCAGTGGAATTCCTATGGCCATTATGGTCTGTTAAAAGCAAAAGATTACATCTTTCCACTTGTCACTAATTCTGCATTTTAGTAAGGAAAAGAAAGATTTTTTCATTAAGAGCAAACCAAAATATAAATTACTCCAGTTTTTAGATTTTTCTTGTATCATATATCTCAGAGGGTTTCTCCTACCTTGGTGAATGACAGCCTGGATGAATTTATGCTCCATAGCTTTACCATTTCTAAGATTAGTAAGTAGCTTAATTTCTCCATGTGGAGTTCCATTTCAAAACCAAAGACACTTTTATTTTTTGATTCCCTGTAGATAGTTATCAAAAATCATGTTGCAGATGATCATGTCTTCAGAAGACTTGAGATTGGGCATATTTTCTCTGTTTTCAAAGTTAAATTTCTCTTTCTGAAACAGAAAGCTTGTTTCTGTCTCATTTTCACTTGTACCTAATTGTCTATAGAGCTTGTTGAATAAAAAGAAGTCTTGGAGTAGACAAAGAAAACTTGCTATGTCTTAATAATCTTACATGCTGTTACTCATCTTTACTGTTATTTAATTTCTTTCCTCTTAATTATCTTTTTTCAGCACAATTAGCTGATGGTAATACCAATTACCTACCAATGTTTAAAAAAATATTGAATTAAGTGTGTGGAAAAGATGAAGTGGAGATAGACTTAAGTGTGTTGAAGTTATGGTAAAATTTATGCTTTGTGATGGATGAAGAGAGAAAAAACACTCTTAGTAAGTTAATTTTTTTGTCCTTTTGTTCCTGTAATTTTTTTCTTCTAATTCACTTTTATTGTAATTTAATTTTTTACATCCCTTCAATTTTACTTCTGTGGAGCTTTTTCATTTTGCAGTGGCAGACACAGATTTCCTGTGGAACTCTGTGGATTTCAGGGTCACCTTTCACATTATCCATGGATTTCCTCTCACATGCACAGCACAGAGCCACACCTTCATTCTGGATTCCTAATCTGTGCTTGATGTGTAGGGAGCCAGGAAGAACCTTAGCAACAATATGGAGAGTGCTTCTCTTTCTGCAGCCTTGCAAAGCCAGGGTGTGTAACAGCAATTAGACAGAATCAATGCATAGCATAGGAGATTGTTTCCCATTGGTTTTGTATTCATGTCTGCTACAGTGGAATAAAATATTTACTCAAGTTTATACAATAATATTTTTGAGGGCTTGCTTTAAAAAAAATGGCTACCTGTTCTACTAGAACTTGGATTTCCCAGATATGGCATATTCTAGCCAGATCATTGTTCCATGGGTGAAGTTAAAAATGCACCAGCTTTCCTGGTACATAAGTGTCCAATGAGAAGAAGCTTGGATGTATAGGTTAGTAAAGAGCTACTGGTTGCTCTGAAAAGATGCTTGTTATGAATGGCTAAATGAACAGTATTGAGATTGTTTTGGGTAAGTTTCAGCAGGTAACAGAGATGGGGTTGTTTAATCTAAGTTAAATTGGGTAAGTGTTCAGGCATGAACACTTCAAAGGGCAAAGCTAGCGGTACTTTGAGGAGATGGATGTTTCAATTGGTTTCCTTTAAGTTGAAAACAGGCTTTTCCTTTATAAATGCTCCATTACTTTTGGTAAACAGGATGAGTTTAGGTGCAATATCCCACTAATTTTCTGTTTTGTTTTAATTTTCTAAAGGAGTTGATGACCAAGCTGATAACAGAGACACCTGACCAACCAATCCCATTTCTAATTGATCATCTTCAGTCCAAACAGGGGAACCACAGTCAACTTCAGAGAACGTTGTCTGGTTCAGCTGCCCTTTGGGCAGAGAGTGAAACACCAGGTATGTTCTATGTGCTAGAAAGGACTAGTCTCCAGTATGATCTTCCCCCCATCTGTCTGTGATTTCCTTGATGCATGTGTACCTACTGAACAAGTAGTACTCTGTGTTTTTGAGCATGAACAATAAATCCTCTTTGTCTGGTAGATGCTGAATTTAATGTACATTGTTGGCTATCAGCTCAGCTTATGCCTGTATCAGGTGAGTATGGGTCAGAGTTACAGTGTGGAAACAATCCCAGTCTCATGAGAAAAAAGTGCATATAAAGGTCCTTTTATTCCCCTGCTGTCTTTTTTGCTTTCCTTTTCTCTTTGCTTTGTTTTCCTTTTCCCTCCCGTAGTGTATTTTTGCCTGATATTATCCTCTATTGAGATATTTTCTTTAATGATATACATTTTTAATAACCCATCATTCCAACACTTAATGAGAAGATGCTATTACTACTTTATGAACTCCAGTGTGAATAATTTATGATTGTAGATCTTCAGAAGCATTAAAGAAAACCCCTGAAATAGTATCTTCTCTGATTCTAAAGTAGAAATTTTATCTTTGATATTCTGGTACAAGCTACTGTTAGAACATTGATTTTTTTAACTTAAAGACTGGTGGTCTGTTTCAGACTATAATAGATCCCAAATAGTTGCTGATGAGCAAAATGTTAGTTTCCTGACAAATCACCTTTTTATTTCTGTCAAGTTTAAAGTTTTAAGTATAGGCAGCCAAACGTACAAGATGGTAAATGCAGGTTAAGGACTTTTTCATAACAAAAAAATGTTTTTAATGAAAAATGTGTTAATGAATGCCTCCATTTTTATGTTTAGGAAATGGAAAAAATTACAAAACTTTTCATAAATCAGAAATAGCTGAACAAAAGGAGCTGACTTTGGTTTGGACTGATGGAACCTGCTTTTTCTGCATTCATTGTTTATTAACTCTTTGGAAAATGACCCTTCAAATGATTGAATTTCTCGATTCAATTCTTTTAACAGAAAATAAAGGAACAAGGAGAGATTTTAGAAGTTATGATAAACCTTGGCAGGTAAATGCAAAAAAGCCTAAAAAGTCAAAGAGCGACCTTGCTGTATCCAACATTTCTCCACCGTCACCGGAGTCCAAGTCATGTAAGAAAGCTTCACTACATTATTAATTCATGCACACTTCCAAACTCATAGTATATTTTTGTGTTGAATTGGAATTAAAAGGGAAAATAATCTATGAGCAGTTAAAAGGGCTAGAAATACATTAGAAGAGTTTACCTCTTGTTTTACTTTCATTTGAATTATGAATATTTAATAGCAGCCTATGTTGTAATCAATAGATAGAATTCTAGATAGATTAAAAACATAGAGTAATATCTGGGTGCCGTGCCCAATTTAGTGTTCAGATACTGATTAGGGTTTGTAATTTTAGTTTGCACTGCCATTTTGCATGTGTAAAATCTGTTCTGTTGCTATTGATCCTAATAGATTTTTTTTCAGTGGGTTGGGTGATGCAAAACTGTGAATTATGAGCAGATACTGTTCAAGATGTGGGGACAGTGACAGCAGAATAGGTGTACTGGTCTGGGAGTTGCTGAAGCTATCTAAATGTACACTGAAAGAAAAAGCAGAATAGGAATAGATTAACTGAAGATAATATTGTCAATTACCTCTAAAACAGAAGTAGTAAAAATAGAGTCAGTGAGCCTTAATGAAATATAGTGCTTCCTGTGTACTGACTTTGAAAAAATTAAGTTTTTAAGCTTCATTTTAATGGATTTTTTACACAAGTAAATATATTTACAGTATACGTACACACATACATCTAAAGGTACACACATGCACAAGTGTATGTACAAATTTATTCTCCAAAATAAACTGCAATAGTTAGTCTTCTGCTGACTATTGTAGCTTTTTGAAATTTTTACAATAGCCAAATGTTTTTAATAACTTGGAGTGTCATTAGATTCATCAGATGAGTGCAGAGACACATAGCATGCCGCAACAGAAGGGTTGCTCTCTTTCCTGTAAAACAAAATGAAGAAGTGTCGGCTTCAGTGGAATCAAAGAAAAATCTCTCAGTGGCCTCAGTAGGTCAAAGTAAAACACAGCAATGGATAAAGTAAATCACAATAGATTTATGCAATGGAGACACTTTTGAGTAATTAACAGTCTTGTATATTTATGAAACTTTTGGTTGAGAATAAATAACTGTAACAAATGAAAAATAACTGCAAAGGTAGCTGTGTCTAATAGCACAGCTTTTTCTGGGCTGTAGGATCCTAGAAAGATTTATGGATTTTTTTTTTTTTCTGGAAAGGGAACATGTGTCTCTGTTTCTTCTTCATAAAGCATATTCCCTTCTTCAAAAATACTCAAATTAGACCATCAGTACCACTGTAGCTCCCTATGGGCACATGGCTTTTAAGTCAGTCAAAAATAAGCATGTGGATTTTAATTCACCTTCAAGGGTAAATAGAGATGTTTGGGCAAGTGTTCATAATCACTCATAATCTGAGTCTAATCTAACAGTCTTTGCTGGATAACAGCAGCTCATGGAGACACACTGCTAGAAATACTGGCCAAGGGTGTTGTGAGCTGTTTCTGTCATCAAACTGTGTTCTCCTCGCTCCCTGTGCTTGCACTTCAGACTCTGATATGCATCAAGTAACTTCCATTCCATCTTCTAAAGATCTCAAGTTCTCAAGTCTTTATCCTAGGTTAGGATTTGACATCATGTCACTCCCTTGATTTGTGTGCCTACTATAAATTTCATGCTTGTCGATCTCTAGGTTGTCCCTACAAAGAGGAGTCTGGGCTCACTAAAATACCAGTTTACATATCAAGCAAGGAAATAGCTTATATATCCATAATGAGACTATAGTCAAGGATCTATCCATGTGGACTGAAGGGTATCTAATAATGCTCTTCAGTTGGTAAGACTTCCTCTCAAGCTACCTAGGTCCCTAAGTCTGGCAGCAGAGTTTGTGAGAGTGTAGCTTTACCCACAGCAGAGGAATACAGAATTAGGGTGTGCTTAAGAACTAGACGTACATAAATACATGGCACTATATGGGATTCATTCTGAGCATGCTGAAGGAGAAGACTAATGTCATTGCAAGACTGTTCTGTCATCATTAGAAGATTATGATGATTGTGGGAGATTCCTGATGACTAAATAAAGGCAGACATCACATTGATTTTGAGGAAGGGCAAGAAGGAGACTTTGGGGACTACAAGCTGACTATAATAACCTCACTTTCTGGGAAGGCTATTGAAGTTTTCCTGGAAGATGTTCCCAGGTACAAGAAGGAGCAAAATGCAATTGTGAACAGCAAACATGGATTGATGAGATCAGAAGTGCCTGATCAGATCAACCTGATTGCCCCCTTAGATGAAATAACTGGTTGTGTAATGAAAAAAAGCAGTGGATGTTTAATCTCATGACTATAGCAAAGCCTTTGTCAGTCTCCCATGGTATCCTTGTAACTCAGTGAGATGTGGACTGGATATGTGGGAAGTTGGCTTAGCTGTTGGGTTGTGATTGGCATTGCAAAGTCCAGTTGGAAAGCCTATCACTAGTGGTATGATTAAAGGATTGGCATTGAGACCAATATCATTTAAGACTTTCTTAATGTCCTGCATAATGAAGTAGAGCATTCTGTTAGGTTTGCAGGTGAGACCAAATTGTAGGAAGTGTTTGGTGCTCATAGTAGTAGAGCTACTGTTCAGAGGGACCTCCACAGGACTGAGGAATGGGCTGAGAGGAGCCTCCTGAAATTTGACACAGAAAAATGCAGAATCCCTCATCTTGAATGGAATGACCCTGAACAATAGTACAGACTGTGGTCAGAATGGCTAGAAAGTAGCTTTGCAGAAGAAGACCTGTAGTGTTAATGGACAAGAACTTGCATATGAACCAGCTGTGGCTGTGTGCTCTTGCAGCACTGAAGTTGAGCTGTATATTAGGCTGCATTAGCAAGAGTATAGCCAACACTGTTTCTTTCACGCTTTTGAGATGACATCTGGTCTACATCATAATTGACAGTAGTGTACTGAAGCAAGTCCAATGGAAGTTCACCAAGAGCTAGAGCACATGATGGTCAAGGAGAAGCTGAAGGAAGCTGTTCATCCTGAAGAAATAAAAGAAATAAAAGAAATAAAAAAAGGGAGATTTTGTTGTCATCACCAACTAATTACACTGGAGATTGATAGAGAAGACGGAGCCAGATTCTTCCTGAAGGTGTGTAGGAAAAGTACAAGAGGCAACAAAAATTATACTGTGAAGGTGGTCAGACACTTGAACAACTTGTCCAGAGAGGCTCTGGAATCTCAATTCTCGGAGATACTGAAAACTCAACTGGATTAGTCTGAGCAATCAGTTTTGAGCAGCAGATTGGACAAGAAGACTTTCAGAGGTCATTTCCAGCCTCATTATCCTTTGATCCATGGTTTTCTGCTTTCACCCATTCCTACATTTTTGTCCATACTGCTGTTTTAAACCTTAATTCCTCTTTTTATTTTCATGACTTACCCCAGCTCAAAAAGCTACAGACACAAATATTTAAATACCTTGTGTATTTCAGCTACTTTTTTTTTTTTTGTAATTGCTGTCACAGAGGCTGGTTTCAGCCTCAGTTCCTTTTGCCATATCTTGCTTGTCTTATTTTCTGCCAACAACTAAAATAATACTGACCTTTTTTTGACATCTTTTTTCTGAATTTATGCAAAAATCAGTGGCTACTGTATGTCCCATCAGCCACTCAGATCAGCAGAAAGCAAACGTATTCAAAAACCACTTATTACTCTATCTAGTGTGCACAGCATATTCCATTTATTTTGTGCTTTTAACTTGTACCTTTTTAGTTGTCATTCTACACTTTTTTCCAAAGCCTTTCCAAAGGAATAGTAAGGCCTCCTCTGAGAAACAGAATTATTTGGACCTGCTGAGGCCCGAAGATCTACTCTCAGATTTGTGTTTAAAACAAACAAAAAAACCCCCTCACCCAACAACCTAAAATTCACCCAAATCAGACACAAAATTTAATGGAGTCCATCAGCTGTAACTTGTTTTGTTGCAGAACTTTTGTCTTATGAAAATGTTGTTGAAATGATCCCGAACTTTTTAGTTTATTCAGAACTAAGAATTACCATTTCATTGAAATCTTTGGAAAGATCAGGAAGCTGATCTATTTAATTAGGACCCTTTTTTTACCTTCAGCATAGCTGATGTTGATTGAAGTGTGCATGTTATTCCTGCACAGACATGTTTCCCATACGCATTCATTGTTTTACTGGACAGATTCCTCTAGTCCCTCCATCTGCCTCTTACATTCTCAGTAGCACATGAAATAAACACAGAAACGAGAAACACTAAGAAACCTGATGACTTGTTTGGTTTGTGCAAAATCAGAGTTGAGCAAAAGATACTGCTGTTGACTGGCAAGGAAGAGGCTTGAAGCTGGACCTGTGTGTGTGTATGTGTGTGTGTTTGTGTATTTATAAATATATTTAATTAAATGGTTAGATAATCACATTCTGTATTTGACGAATAAATTTAGAAGTTTCTAAAGAGTTTGTGTAACAGGCTTCTTGCTTTCCAGCCCAGTACTTTTAGGGAAAGTAGGTTGGTCACCACCTCCATATTAAATCAGGCCGTGGGTCATCCTTTCACTCTGGTTCAGTTCTCCATTCTCACTGTATCTCATTTACAGTTACAATGTTGTGTTCTTCTATTTGCCTTTGGTCAGTCTAGACCTGTAGGCCATTGTTCTCTTAGCATTTTAGTATCCAGGGATTATGTAAACAAGTTTGGCTATATTATCAAAGAACTCTAATCTGAATGCTCTTGGGAGTTTCAAATACATGAATAATTTTGTGCTTAAATATAACACACAGATTTTTGTTCTTTAAGATGTAAGATAGACATACAATGTAATAATAAAGTGTAGCAACTGATCTGATTCTGTTTGCAAGTCATATCTGGAAAGGACATATACAGGTAGATAAAGACAGTACTAATCGTGTACGAGCATCCAGTAGAAAATAAAGGTCTGTTGATTTGTGTGTTCAGGGCCACCAATATGATCAGAGGACTGGAACATCTTTCATACAAGGAAAGACTATGGGAACTGGGGCTGTTTAGAGAAGAGGAAATTGAGGGGAGATCTTATTAACATTTACAAATATCTAAATGGTGGATGTCAGGAGGTTGGGACATCCCTTTTTTCTATAGTAGCTAGCAACAGGACAAGGGGTAATGGGATGAAGCTGGAACACAAAAAGTTCCATTTAAACATAAGAATAAAATGTTTTATTATGAGGGTGAGGGAGCAGTGGCACAGGCTGCCCAGAGGGGTTGTGGAGTCTCCTTCCTTGGAGGACTTCAAGACCCACCTGGACGTGTTCTTATGTGACCTGATGTAGGTGAACCTGCTTCTGCAGAGGGGTTGGACTAGATGATCTCTAAAGGTCCCTTCCAGCCCCTACTATTCTATGATTCTATGACAGAATTCATACCACATCTGGAAGGAATCTGGTGTGCATTAGTTGGAAGGGTGCACCACTAGAAAATCAAAAAGACTGAAAACTGTCTTTGCAGTCTTCTAAGATGAGATAAAGAAATCTGAGTCCCACAAAGAGATGAAGCTGCAACAGGTAATATGATGAGGGATTAAAAATTACTGATAAAATAATTTTGAGGGATGAGTGAGCATAATAAAGAAGAAGGTCAGAGTATTATGAAAAGATTTTACATAAACTTCATTTGTGAAACACATTTTAATGTTTTCCATATGCATGGACGTGATATATGATGAGCTTCATACATGCAGAAGAAGGTCATGTATTTCAAAAGATTTCAAGGAAGGTTCATGTGTCTTTATACAGTTTTGCGTGCTTCACACAGAGCCATCCATTTGAAAATGACCAGTATTTGTTGATCTAATAGTTGTGAAGGTGTAAGTTTATGTTTTAAAAACATTTTTAAGCAAGCAGAAAATGAACGTTGAAAGGACAGACACATGCCACATGACGTAATGAAGCAGATTTTAGTTTTAACATCCATTCATTAGTTGGAAGAGTAGGTAAGTAAGAAGAACTGACTGTCTTCTCTAGAAGACATAAAAATGTCAATGAATCAAAAATTTCTAATTCTTCTTAACTTCCTTGTCAGTTTTACCCAAACTCATTGTTGAAACAAGTTCTATTGAAACTTGGGAACGTTCCATGTCAGCATATCTGTTTTGATATGTTTTCGCTGAAGTGCAAAATGGTTCACTTAAACACAGTACACTGGCATGCAGAGCAGATTTTCAGCATGTTGTAAGTGGTTTTCCATCATCCATGTAGCAAGAAGCAGTCTGAGCTTCCTGTGTTTGTGGGACATACCTCTGAAACAAGGGACGAGACCATTGTCTCTTGAGCAAGTTTCCCTACTGTCCAAGGATAGAGTCTTGATACTCTCATTTTCCTGGTGCAGGTCGGTCCATATTCTCAGCAGCTGCTGACTCTGGAAGCTCCATAGCTGAGGAGCAGTACTTGCATTTGTTTCATTCACCTTCTGTCCCATGACAAATTTTATTTCAAATTCATATACCTTCTCAAAAATTCTGTCTTTTGGTATTCTGAAAATGTAGTTTGTTTCAAATTGACGTGATATCAAATTGCAGCTTAATGAAATTTTTCTGCAGTCTGGAAGCTCTAAGGTTTTGTCATCTTTGCACATGTTTCTACTATATTAAATTACTGTCTGTTTTTTGGTGGTACTGTGAGATTTCTGTGGTGTGCTGAGTTCAGTATAAATACAGAAAGATAAGTCTGACAAATTGATAGTACACCAGAGTGAAGGGTGCTGTAGAATATAGTGTTAGTACACTTAAGTGAGATGATGAGGTGGTTGAAAAAGTGGGCAGTAAAGGAATATATGATCACAACATAAACTGAAAGTGAATAAAAATAGAAGGACCTCATGATAATATTTCTTTTCTAATTTACTAAATATTTCTATTTACAGTTAGTGAAAGTTTAGAAACAAATACCAGAAGAAACATTTTATTTCCTGTAAATAAGAAAAAGGATGAGAAATACTGAAATTATGCTATGTCATTTAATTGTGCTTGAATCTAAGAATGGCAGCAATTTTTGGTCACTCCAAAGTTTAGAAAACTTTCAATGAACCTAGTAGTTCCTAAACCAGGGAACTGTAAATTAAATGATTGGCATTTAAAAGTATCAACAAAAATTATAAACTGTCCATCTGAGTCAATGGTTGTCATACCATGTTACCTTAAGGCCTGTAACTATTCACTAGGAAACACCATAGCTCATTATTTCCATTTTTCTCAGAAGGAAGTACATGTCTTTTTTGAACACTAAGCAGAACTAGACTTCAGCCTTCCAACTTGCTTCTTTCTTTTCCCTGTTGAAGCTTCCCGTGTCTATGTCCTTCTACTGATCTCTCTATATCCTTTTAATGTCTCCTTTATCTTCTGTCCTTGAGAATGTCTGTAATTGTAGTCTAATGTATTAACTTCCCTAATACTTACCTAAGTTCCTGAATAGGCATAAGAGATCAGAATATCCTCTGGGTTCTAAGACTCTGTATAGATGTTCAGTTTGGAGATTACTTCATTTATGTTAATGGGAAATGGAATCACGTTCTTTGTGACAGAAGGACTTGAACATACCACTGTCCCATTTCTTTACCTGGAAAAGATGGCTATTGACTTAACTTCAACTTTTCCTTTCTGGAGTTGGTCCAAAGTGGAGCAGAGGATCGTCAGCAATGAGGCAAATTTCAATAGCAACAGTTATTTAACACTTTTTCTGATAGCTACCAGGACTTGGAGCTTGAGCATAATTTCCCCATATCATCAGAAAAGCATTCTAAAGTTCCAAATGATCGTAACATACCATTTGTTTTGCATGATCTATAGGAATCTGCAAGTTTCCTTCTTATGTAATGAAAATGAGGTTTGTAAGCATGAATTAGTTAACAGCCCTCAAAGCAGTGAATGAAAATTTCAAAGCCAACCAGGATATATTGGACATTATAGGCATTGTTTCTGAAGTTGTTTTAAGTGAGTAGTTAGTAACTATTGAGAATGTTGACTAGACATCATCGTCTTCAGACTGCCATGTGCAGTTCTCAGCACAGTAGTGCTGTGTTTGGAGATATCCCAACAATTGCATTTGGTTTTAAAGGCAGCAGATTGTGTAGTTCAGAATATTGGCCAAAAAAGCACTTTAAACTGGAGTCCCAGAAACAGCATTTTCCTTTTTACAGATTTTTCAAAATGTTCACGTTGGTCAGTGCAGCTGTGTTCATTGTGACTCCTATGTAACTCAGAAACTCCTTCTTCCCTGTGATTGTAGGTAAAGTTAGCTTGGTAATTGAGAAACTGTTATTTTAAAGCTAAATCAAGCTAAATCAAAGGTTTTAGTAGTAGATATTGAGTAGGAGACTGTAAGCTCAGGACTGTGCTTCCCAAAGATTGAATTTGTTTAAGTATCACACTAAAGATTTTAGCTGTACAATAGCAACATATTTTGTTTTGCTGTTTATATTAACTGTTATCTGCATGTCATGATATATTTTTTTAACTGTATGTACACGTAGTAGTTTTAAAAGTTTTGTTTAAAATACTTATTTTTTCCTTTTGATAAAATGACTAATGAAACTGAAAATACCTGTTGCTCATTTTTATTTCGACATTTTTCCTTCTTACCCCATAGGACAGACAATCATATTTTTATGTAAAAGAAGTCTCTTTGTAGGCAATATTTTTATTGCATTTTTCTGTTATTGCATTATTTTTAGTTTTTGTTGTTAGTTTTTGCTGTTTACTGATTAATTCAATTGCAAGAACCATCCCCAACTATGCATTTGTTCATAGATGTTTTCATTTTTATTTAGCATTAACCAAAGAAAATACTTCCAGCTGTTAAAATAGGAGGATAGTTACATAATTTCCACTCAACGTCCTTGAGCTTGTAAACTCACTGTGCAGCTTTTTTTCTCCTGCAGTAGTCTGAACTACCAAGTCTAAACTTCATCTATATATCTGTGTATATTTAGTGCCAAGGTCAATAGAGCATCCTAAATGGGATTGGAGGACAAAACCGGAGAACCATGATTTTGATGAACTAAATCATATTCTTCAGGAGAGCAAAAAACTTGGAAAAGCCCTTGAGAATCTGTCTCGCAGTAAGTTGATTGATTTTAGATTTTTAATGTAACCATGCAGCCTGAATTGTAATTTGGAAATATATATCAAGGTGGTCTTCTATTCAATGAAGACCAAGTTCATTGACATCAGCAGTTACACTCCTGTTGATGAGGTTTACAGAATGTTTGAGATAGTTTAGCAGCTCTCCTGCTGACTGAAACTACAGAAATCACTCTCTGCACTGCCTTTTTTGGTTACATAAGTTTTCTGCCAGTTTAGTGAGTTGAATAAAGAGACCAACACAATAGTTGAGTTTATGGAAAATTGTGGGGATATGCAGCAGTGATCCTGCTCCTTTGGGTGGTAGCTCCTTTGGTAGTTCTATCGGATTAACTTTTCCTTGTTGATGGAAATCACATCTGTCACTGAAAAACAATTAGGTATTTTTTGTCCTTGACCCCAATCAATTCCTTCCAGTTTTCAAGAGAAATTCAAATAAATATTTTAAAACATCTGAAACAAGTACTGAAAAATATGGTAGCCAATTATGTCATGACAAAACCCAAGTATTATCCCTTAAAAGACATAGTCAAACAGGAGCAGAGTTTAAAAATAGTATGTTTATGTAAGGGGTAGCTCTGAAAATTACTGGCTATGATGAGGAATAGCTTGCTGTTTTGTTTTTTTTTCTTTCTTTCTTTCCTGTACAAAAGAATTTTGAAGTACAAGGGTGGGAGAAAACACTACTAACAATTACCAGGGTATGAAAAGTGCTCTCTGCTATGGTACATGAAAACTAAGTGTGGCGTAGTCTGAGAGACATTTGAATGAGAAATAGTTTCTCCATTCATTAAATTTTATCTACGACATTTCTTGATTCGTTGGAGAAATTGCAGATAGTGAGCTGAATGAAGAATGGACAATCTGGTGGAGAATTTTAAGATTCAGCATTTTCCTAAATTATGTCAAATATCCCAAATTAGTTTGCCCAAATTTCCTCTCTCTGGAGTGTTTTAGGCTGATCACAACAATGAAAATTTTCATATTTCTATTAATTACAGCAGCATAGTTACAGGACTCTCTTCAAATACATTTCTAGTAAATTGATCTCTCTGCCACTAAAGAGCTAAACCATCTTGAGTCAGTCTGTGATTTGCAGCCCCACTATTGCCTGCCCATGCCTGCGATGGGTGTGAGTGTTGTTTTCAAGCCCTTCTTGATAGACTTGTAACCAAGATTAAAGTGGAGACAACCCCCCTCCTATTTTTTTAGTTTCAAAAAGGATTATTTATTCACTGAGAGGAGATACAAACCAATCAGATGTGAGAGTTTGATAATAAAAGACTAAATCCACTCTTCAGTCCTACATCTTTGTTTTTCCCTGTGAAAATCCACTGATCTCTGGCTTCCTTATACCTAAAATACAATTTGAAGCATTCTTTACCTCTCTTTGCCATGGAAATTTTAACTGGAGTGCAAAACATTGCAGATTTTCTAGGTCCTACACTTGAACTGGAAGTGAATGTATCTGGTCATTGTTGTTGCAATCAATTTTTCATGGAGTTCTTCACTGTTTCTTGCTAGTAGTTGATGTTTTCTGATGATTTGTCAAGATAATATGGAATTTTAATCCTATTTCCCAGCGTGCTTTAAATCACATGGAGCCTGATACCAAGTTCACTTTCGTGAATGTGCTCTGTTTCTTCATCCAGATCATTAATGGAAATATTGTCATACATCTTCATGATTCCATTTCAGGTCTGACAACCATCCCTTGAGAGCTACTCAGTAAGTGTGTTTTTCCCACCAGATGTTTATCTACCTTGTGGAGATTTCACTGTAATTCTCTAATTTGTTTACTGGAGTATCACCTAGGACAGTAAACAAAGTCTGGTTCAGCTGAAGTATTCTACATCTACTTCCTTCTCTTATCCACTAGGCAAGTTTCTCAACTGAGAAATCAATTAGACTGATCTGATGGTTCTTATCACCTTTCCTATCCATTAGATTGAGAAATTGTTTATTTAATGATTTTGTAAGATATCCTCGCTGTTGTCAGATTTAGCCTTGCTGGTTCTCCATGTCTTCCCTTTTTCTTTTCTGAAAATATGGTATTTGCCCTTTTCTGCCCTCTCCATTCCTGAAGGACCGTTACTAGGGGATTAGACATTTCTTTGGCTAGTTAGTGAAGTGCTCTAGATGGATTTCACAAGATTCTGCCAACTTGGATGTATCTAAGTCGTCAGAATGTCTTTGAGCTTTCAGTCATCTGGCTTGCCATTTTTTCTCTTAAGATCACTAGCTTTAAGCATCTGGCCACAATTTTTTTTTTTAAAGACTGAAGCAAGGAAAGTATTGAATGCTGTCATTTCTTTATATCATGTGTTATTTGCTTTCCTGCTCTTTGATGTAATATTTCTGTATTTTACTTTGTTCTCTTTTCCTAGTGTAGTTATAGTATCATGTGGCTTTTTTGTTCTTTGATGGTTGTTACTCATGATGCACTTTAGACTTTTTTGGTTGCAGCATTTAAACACTCAAGTCAGGTTAATTCTAATCCATACGTCCTTGTTTCCAGCTTTTGTACTCTTGATTTTCAGGGGATTTCAGGAAATCGGTTCTGTGCTGTGATTTCTTACATGTTAGGATGATATAAAAATAAAATTGAAAAGTAGGCAAAGTTTTTAAAAGAAAGTATAATTTTGAAAATAAATGTGGTTTCATTGTTCTCCAAACTTTCACAGAATCTCAAGGGCTGGAAGGGACCTTGAAAGATCACCTAGTCCAACCCATCTGCCAGAGCAGGACTGCCTAGAGTAGGTCACACAGGAACTCGACCAGGTGGGTTTTGAATGTCTCCAGAGAAGGAGATTCAACAACCCATCTGGGCAGCCTGTTCCAGTGCTCCCTCACTCTCACAGTGAAGAAGTTTTTCCTTGTGTTTCTCTAGAACCTCTTATGTTCCAGTTTATACCCATTGCCTCTTGTCCTATCATTAGGCTTCGAGTCACCCCTCAGTCTCCTCTTCTTCAAGCTGAAGAGCCTCAACCTTTCATCATAAGGGAGATGCTCCATTCCCCTAATTATCTTGGTGGCCCTGCACTGAACTCTTTCCAGCATCTTACTGTCCTTCTTGAACTGAGGGGCTGACATGTAAAACTTATTCTGTGCTGTACGCAAACAGACATCCCATGTGATACATTTTATAAAAGCCATTACAAGGTCCCGTAGCTGCCTTTTCCCGTGTTAATGCTTTTTTTGGGCAGGCTAGTCAGTGCTTTTGATTCTACAAGCACATCTGTGAAGTCTGTGAGAATAATGGTACAACTGATACTAATCTTGTTTCAAAGCAGCATGAGACAGACACCAGGCTCAACAAATAGTTGACTATGCAAATGATCACAACGTACTGTCTTACAGCACCCTCTCATTTAATTATTCTCTATTTTAACAGGAAAGAATAAAACCACATATTTGAAGTTAAATGATTTTTCTGTAAAGTCCTGGAATTCATTTCCATTTTTAAAGTAAGCTTTGGATCTTTTAGTGAGTTATCAGGACTTCATTGCCTGCTATGCAGCTTACATAGCCAGTTAATTAAACACTAGTTTCTGTTACTTCATTCACTATGCAGTCTAGACATCTGCTTTGAGACAAACATGTGCACTTCAGACAAAATTAGAACTGCCTAAAAGCCTTGGAAGGTGAGTGAGGCTCAGGCACTTGGATGTCTGGTCACTCCTACATTCAGTCTTCCTGGTGATTAAAACTGAATTACCTTATAATTGGCTCCTCCCAAGCCCCATGAAGGTAATATGTCAGTAATTCTGTGTTACAGTAGATCTGGGAAACAAGAATTGACTCCATACTCATTGTTAGAATTATGAATTTTGAGAGACTGGTGAAGAGTATTACTGTAATTACAGTCTAAGTGCATTGGAGCTTAGTGGTTTAAGTAGAGCATTTTCCAGAGGCCTACCCATGTAGGAAACCTGTGTTTTATTTGCTTCTCTAATCATCTGTGTGTCATTGAAATGGATTTTGAACTATCAAGTCAACTATTTAGGGGAGATTTTGATTTATGAAGCAACACACAGGAATACATTGCATTTCCCTTGGCCATGTTTCATTTGCTTCCATTGTAAGGCATCTCATCTTTATTGCTGTCATCCTTCTTCCTCAACCAATCATTACGAAGAAAAGTTCCATGCTGTTTCAAATGTCTGGTCTTCTATTTCTCCTTCTGGCTTGTTTGCCATTTAAAGAGAGTTAAATTCTTCGGTATAGTACAGGATCTTACTCATACATATACCTGTCTTCTCTCATTTTCTGAGGATAGAAAAATAGATAAGAGATGGAAAACAGTGAATTTGGAGTGTTTTGAGTGGGATAAAATGAGCACCAAATCAGCAAGAACCTGTAGGTGTGAAGTCCGTCTGCTTTGTCAACAACTTTACATCTTTTAAACGAGCAGCTAAGGTTAGAGTACATATTGAATGTATGTTGGATGTTTCAGTTTACATGTGGTAACAGCATTTGATGACACTTAATATGTTATACTGTGAGACATACTTTTTCATAATTGCACATAGCTTTTCAGTAGAGATAATCAACATTTTGTTAGTAATGTTTGAATTCTTTTAAGACCAGGTGTACACTACAAATAAAAGAGGAGAAAAAACAAATTTATCATACTTTTAATTCGATGAACGTTCTAAGATCAGAAATGCTAGTAAGTTAACATTAATAAAAGCTATTTGTTAACCCATCCAAGTCAATTTATTGGAGGGAATCCTGGAAATAATAATGGTATCTAGCTATAACCAATATGAAAAAAAGTACTGTTTTGTTTCTTAATTTGGAAGAGCACTAATAAATACATCAATCATCAATAAATAACAAAGCCCTCTGCAACGTAGTAGGAAATATTGTTGGAAACAATAAAGAATCGTAGTGTGATTGAAGTTGGAAGGGACTTCTGGAGGTCATCTGGTGCAACTCTCCTGCTAAAACAGGGTCACCTAGAGCCTGTTGTTCAGGACTGTGTGAATGGCTCTTGAATGTCTCCCAGAATTAAACACATCTGAGTCTCTCTATAGTCTCAAACAGATTTTTTTTTTATAATGTTAGAATCAGTTGATGTTATTTATGCATGGCTTAAGACAAGTATGTTCATATCCCTTTAAGAAGATAAACTAGTGAAATGTGAAAGCCTACATTCTCTTTATCTTTTACAGGAAAGAAGATAGGGAACAAGAATAAAACTCTCATAACAATAAGGGTAGAACTAGTTCAAAAAAAGATCAGAATATGTTAGCAAACCACTAAAGTCATGTCCTCAGTTTTGTGGATGAACCTGAGATTATGTGGGATGTGAGAAGTTTAATATATACATCATGAACTACTTCAGTGCATTTAGCAGTCTCTGAAACACATTAGAATGGGATTTTGTTTAGAAGTTTCTACAGTATAGGAAACTATTCATGACTTACGTTGTGATTATGGAAGATGTATTTGAATGGAATGCCACTAACATTTATCAGAGACCTGTGACTTTTCCTGTTGAAAACAGACATTTCTGATGATGATATAACTGAAAATACACATGTGCATAACATGTAACTAGTTTTTTATCAGCCACCTCATGAGAGGCATTAAGAGATAGTGCTACATTTTTTTTTTTCCAGTCATGCAGGGTGTTGATCTGAAATGGACTTTAGTTTGTAAAAATGACTTAATCATGATCAATGGAGTATCTAGCCCTAAATGTGTTCTGCTGATTGAACCACAAAACTAGACATTTGTATTCGGTACAGAATTTTTCCCTTCTTCTGTTCAGGCTGAACTTTAAAATTGCATTATTCTTGTGCAAGATCAATGTTTGTGATTTATTTTGAGATCGACATTTTAGATAAGCTCAATCAAACCTTTAAGGAAGATAATTTTATCTCAGTACTGCAGCTGTTATCCGATACTGCCTTTGCTCATAAAATCCTTTTGCTTTTAGTGTGATGTATGAGTAATAATACAAAATAATGATATTTTCTGAGATTGAAACAGGAAGAATGTGAACATAATTATTGCCATTCAATTATTAAGCATGGCTTATATGGCTGGGAGATCACTGTTACTTCAGTTGTAAGTATCTTTTTCCTTCAGATGTTAAATTTTTAATTACCTTTGTGCAGGTATTTGCCATTCTGACCTGGCCTACTCTAAGTTTCAGTACTAGTGTCTCTTTTTGAGTTACAATGCCCTTCTCTGGAAAAACATTTGACTTGCTAAAAGTTTTCCTAGTGCTGTTGCAGAACTTGGGAAGAACTTGGAGTTTGTGTAACTGTCGTCTCTGATATGATACTTTCTAGTTCTTAGAAGGTAGTAGAAGGGTAAGCTATGGCTCCATCTTTGTCTACTGGCTCTTATGGGCTACTCACCTTAACCAAACTACTGCAGTGTACACCTTTCAAGGTTTCTGAAAGATTCTGCTGCGTTGATTATTCTCTTCTGAGATAACCTTGGCCTAGGAAAATTTCTGGGACATAGTATTTGGTGGATACTATGCATTTTATTCTTCTGTATTTGCCTAATTTGTTACTCACCAAATCTAATTGTGAAACCTGTATTCTCCATTGGAGCCACTTGGATATAGAAATGCTGCAAGTCTGAAACACAGATTTTGATGGAGATTACTTATTTTTATTTTGTTAAAGCCACCATGGGGAGGAAAGATTAAATCCATGTTTCCTAGGTAGTGACTAAACTGATCTATAGTGTGCTGATATGTTAACAAGTGGTGCCTTGGAAAGGACACTGTTTCCCTTGTTCTTATATGGCTAGATCTTGGGAGGAGTATTATCCTAATTCAAGATGGATACCACTACAGAAACTTGATACACAATTGATTAATAATATAAGGACATATGCCCTTCATTGGCAAGAGCTCTGAGGTTTCAATTCAACATGCGTTCACAGAAAATCTCTGAAGTTACTACTAGAGGAAATATGTCTTAATTTTCAAAGTTTTAAGTAAATGAAACAATACGTGAATCTATGAATAGTCAATGGAAAATCTATGATAGTTTCTAAACAGAAGTGACTGAGCTGGTTTGGATGTTGTGTATGTATTTTCAGTGGGAAATGTTTGGTGCAACCAAGAGCAACCATTTTATGTCTCTTATAGTCCAAGGATGGTGTGAAATAATTTCCATTTGCTTTATGTTTAATACCCAGTGCAAACAGGCGTGAGGCTGGAATATACTGTGCTGTCAGCCGCAATTTAGTATGAGGTTTTGCCATGGGAAATGCAAGTACATCTAAGATGGCCTGTCCCAACAATGAGGGAACTTATGCTTCCCCTGATTTGCAATGGATAGGACAATGCATTGTGACAGTTAACTGCTGGGCATCTAGTACATGATATGATATACCTGTTTTCACGCCCAAAGCTACAGTGTAGTGGCCATAACGATAGAATGCTAATGCCATTTCTGTCCTGGAGTTTGTTACAGAGCTTGTGATGCACTATGTGATTGACAGTCCAGGCATCTGCAGGTTCCCTGGTTTGACTGATCTTGAGATTGAATTTTGTCAAGTTAGTCAAAGTTACATTGGGATTGTTTTTGTACGTATAAACTTTTTACGTCAAATGCAGAATACTTTGGCAAGTAGGAAAACTGGCTATTGGGAGCTCTGTGGCCATCTTCTGGATGTTTAGGGAAATGCATAAACTATTTGCTCCCATTGAGCCGATTAATAGTAGTCTGGCATACATTAAAGTAGTAGTGTTTTATTTTCTTATGACTGGATACATATTAGACTTATCACTAGCATGTTGTAAAAAAATGTATTTAAAAATTCTGAATTTTTATTTTGTGTTATCCATTAATATAATTATTTGAGGACCACAAATAATAGCAAAAATGGTAGATGTCTCTGAAGTTTCACAACTTTTGTTCTTACCAGAACATCTATTGTTTAATTTCAGATATGTATAGCATATGAAGATATTGGAAGTTTTTAATCTACTGTAAAGCAATAATGCAGCAGACAGGAACTGTATGACTTGCTGTTTCAAAAAGATCTGAACTTGTACGGTGCCTACTGTTTTGAAAATTAGTTTTGTGCTGTTGAATTGAGAGCACTGAAGTCTAAAAAAATCCCTCTTCAAAAAGGAATGATACCACTAAGTGAAGAGGCATTAGGTACTGGATTAATTGTATTTGTTGCAGGAGAGTAGCAACAAATAAAACTCTTCTACTAAGACCTGCATATGAAAGGGATAGACGTTTTTAAAACTCATGTAATTGTTATTAACAATAATAATTTTTCATTTGAAAGAATGTTCTTTTCCCGTTAAGAAAGAAATTAAGCAGAATATCCCAAGCAGACTCTTGTTTAGAAGATACTAATTCTAGACTCAAATGAGATTTTACTTTGTTAAAACATGGGGCAGTTTTACTTTAGGAAGGGGCTTTTTCATCAAAGAAGATATTATACTGCTGTAATGATCATCACCTTTATCTCTCTATTCTTACCATTGTGCTGCTGCAGATTGCTGTAGGGAACCAGAAATCTAAGATAAGCATATAAAGAATGGGTTTAATAGTCTAAGCTTTTTTTTTAAAAAGGCATGAGAACTGGTTTATTATTTTAGGTATAAAAAACCCATAAGGTACAAAGCTAATACAATGAGATATGTATTTGGACAATCAGCTTAATGTAGGCATGATAATAGTAATTACAATATTATAACTATTAACAAATTGCATTGTTACTATGTTGATAGTCATATTTCATTTAATCCTAGTATGCCAGACCTTTCTTGCAATACCTTGTTCTTCCAGTTCTCTTAAAAAAACAATCTGTTGACAGAATGGAAATGTTCCAGTTGAGAAAGGCTGTGCTAGCATGAACAGCCCCACTCCAGATTTGTTGTTGATCAGAGATGGCAGTAGTTGTGGAAAGGGCTGTGAATACATCTTCGTATCAATTCCTTTATTATTCCAGCACCCTTACAGCGTAGAGGGTCATTACTCTCAAAAGTAGAAACAAGTGCCCTGAATCTGTCTGTGTTATTCACCAGACAGCTGTGTGGGCTGAGTACTTGTGATGCCTGATCAAAATTCAGCACCCTTAATTACTTGTAAAAGAGAGGATTTTTAAAGACATAAAATTGGCAGTTAGATACCTAACTCATTCCCACTGTAAACGTTGTCTGTGAGCCTTAGCTGTTGGTGGCAAGCAAATCTTTCACCCTGTTAGTCACAACACTGACTTTCTCGTTGCAAAAAGTAAGAATGGTATGACTATTGTATAGCTGTCAATCATAGCATGATATAAAAGTATAGCAAATGTTGTCTGTGAGAAAAAGCTACTATGAGAGAAAGAGTAAAGCGTACTTGTTTATTTGTGAAGGATTCACCTTTGACATGAGAAGACCTTACATAACAAAGGCAGGAGAACTTTTCCAACAGTCCTCTTTTTATCCTCTCTGTAGTAACTGGAGTCAGAACAATAATGAAGTAGTCCTAAAACTTCCATTCTGTATGTTCACCATCATGCAGATGGAGGCTGTACATGCTTTAAGCTGAGACAAGTCAGAAACAGTTGTTCTTAGTAATTTATATTCTAACAAAGCCATTGAATTCAAGATTTAACAAACTAGATATGTCAATTTTTCAGGTGCTAGAGTTTTTTGGTGATCAGGATTAAGTTGTGATGAAAAAAGGCTAAATCGTTCGTAAAAAGTTTTTAGTGTATGTACAATTTGACTACACCTATGGATGTTTTGCTTGAAAGAGTAGTTTCATAGAAAGGGCTGCCTCTTTATCTCTAGTATTCTGTGATTTTGCAGTGACATTTTCCTATTTAGAAAATATAAAAAGTATAATTTATATTTCCTTTTTCACTTCATGTAAAAGCCACAGAGAAAAGAATTAAAATAACTATACAAGGTACAGGGGGCACAACCAATTATTTGTTGTCAAATGTATAAAGTAAGTGAAAATTGGGTTCTATTTTTGAAAAACTCTGATCTCTGAAAATTAACAATTACATGAACTGGAGACAGCAACCATTGTTACTATTACTTTGTAGGAATTCAACAATTTAAAAATATCAATGTATTACGTGAAAATAAGGTAGCTGATAGTAACCTGTTTGACTACTGAAAAGTCAAGAGTTTGCTAAGGGCTAAGAGAATACAGAAATCCTGAATACTTCTGCATGATAATTCTAACTGTGTTTAGTTGTGTCCACAAGATTATGTATTAAGGGATTTTGAGGTTTTTTTTTTTTAATGTTGTGGTAAATATGCAATGGGTTTAATTTTTTGAGGAACTACTTTGTCGAAACTGGAGTCCATAGTATTTCATTTGAGGTCTGCACCCAAAGAATGACCCCATTCTTATGATTTTCTGTCTACTTCGTAGAGGATGCAAGTATGCTCTTCTCTCAGCTTCAGCCATGAGAGTTTGTTAGTTTGACAGCTGCAAAAGATAATTCCTGAGTAGGCACACACTGAGTGCATGGTGCATGATGTGTTGGAAGAAATCAAGAAGCTTTTTTGCAATCACATTTTTATGGGTTAATTTATCCTAGTCTCTACTTATGGAGTTGTATAATCAGTGACTAGTGGAGTTTTGTTAATGTCAATGGGACTCCAGCCATGATCCATTTGATGAACAGCACGGTAAATCTCCAGAAGAATCACCATGCAAAGATGAAAAGCTCCTTAAGAAATTTCTTCCTAAGAATCTCTTTTCACTTGATACCCCATCGGAGAGAGAATATAAGAGTTTGCAGCTTTAATTCTGTGATTGTAAAGATAAAAGTTTTCTAAACTTAAAAAAAATTATTTTGGCAAGATGGCCTCAGAAACTGCTATGCCTCTGCATACTTATCTAAGAAATACAGTTAGTTTTGATGTCTTGCTACTCTTTGCAATTTAGTAAAGAAGAAATTTGAGGCATTCTAGTTAATTCAATTACTGAGCTTAGTCTTCTCTAAGTTCAGAGTAAACTTGAAAGTAAATATATTTAATGAGTAAGTCAGCACAGAGAAAAATTGCCCTTGCACTTGCTCCGATATTTCAAAGACCCATTCACAGAGCAGAAGAAAAGGAGACCAACTTCCAGTCAGAGGAAATAAACCCATATAAACCCAAAATCTTAACATTATGGGAAATTGCTGGGAAAAGTTAGTTTGTCTGTTTAGAGAGAATATTTGTGGTTATAAAATTGTTTGACTTTGGTTATGTAAAATGCATCCAATGTGATGGAGAGTTGGTTGATAGAAATCAGGTTGTTAAAGTTGAGATAAAGAGAACCTTGAATTAGTTTTTTAACTTCCTGATTGCTACCTAGTACAGTTATCTTCTCGCTAGTAAATGCCCATTTTGGATTGAAAAAATTCATAACACATTAAAGTCCTGTTGAATGATTCGTGTTGGTGCAACTCACTGCTTATAGTGTGTGGATATTGGGGTAGTGTCTGGGTTAAATAAAAGTCTGAAGCTATTAAAATGGGTTAATTACAGTGAGGGATAAAGTTAGGCAAAATAGATCTTTCTGAATATAATCTGCTTTAGAACTTCTGAATGACTGAAAATATCCTGTTAACTCCTGTCATGTTTCTTGTAAATTTATTAAATCTTTAAAATTATAATTGCAGTTCTCTTGCTACTTCATTGTTTTTTAAACAACAATAGGTACAAGGAAGACATCTAACCTTAGAATTAGCCATATAGAGTTCATGATAAAAAGTACACTAAAAACTCCCAAAATTCACTTAGTTATGATGTACCAAATAGTAAGAAATAGAAATATTATGCAAATAAGCTTATACTGCTGCAATCTTTAGTGGGGTTTTAGAAAGGATAACTCTCCACTCAGCTGATACTAAATATTTTGCAATATTATCTCTTGCATTCCTTAGGAGAAATTGTCTTGATAACATGATATGCATTAGAAGACAGCTTTAAAGTGTATGTTCTTCCTATACATGATTGCTTCTCCGCTTTCATCATCAGGAGATACACATCTTTGATTTTTGAATTGAAATTCTAGCCTGGAAATTTTTCTTATTAAATATTGTAGGAACTGGGAAATATTTGGTTTCCAAATGTATCAGAATTTTCCACATAATAGCATTATATGTATGGTTACTTCATCTCTCAATGTGATATGACTGAGTCATGTAGATGTGTTAAAAATTCTGAGACCAGCTGTGTGTATTTAATGTTCCACAGGATATAAAAGAGATGGCATGAGGGAAGCAAGCATAGCAAAGTCTCAGGCAGGCATCAGCAAAAAGGACAAGAGCAAATAAACAAGTTCTTGTTCAGAGAATTTAGAAAAAGTGGTTTGCATTCTACTGTGAAATTTTCCTTTGAGATTTTCCTCCTTTTAAATTTGATCTGTTTTCATAAAATCATTTCTGCATTGAACCACAGAGAAAGAGAGAAAAGTCATGTCCATGTTGCTCTGTAATTGCAACTTGATGTTATATATACTGGTCAGGGTGAGATTTGCATAATAATATGTCCATATGTAAATATTATGTTGCTGATTTAATTTCAGAAAGCAGGTAGGAGTGCACCTAAGTTCATTGTCACTTTACTGGCACATCGACTGTTTTCATTTCTATAGTTTTTTGAGAACTCATTTTGGTAATATTGCAGCTGAGAAAAGTTAAGAGTATATTGCTTCCAGGCAGTTTCAGTAATTGAAAAAAAAAAGTATGATATGTCATATGGTACATCAATGTGCAGAGAACAATATGTGAACTTACCAGGTTAAACCTTACTTTTACTTGCTGTAGTAAAAAACATTTATAGAAAGAATGTTTCTAAATATTTTTTTTAAAAATCTGTTTTGTTTTCAGGCATTGCTATTTCTGATGAAATTGATAAGGTAAGATTTATTGTGTGCTTAATGAACAGTACAAAAAGACAGTTGATTGTGATAATTTCAGGCAATGAGAGCTGCATCTCCCTGTCCTGGAATACATACTTCAGTTCTGATGAGTTCAGAGGAAGTTTAGTTATGGAAAGCTATATGGGTAAGTACAGTATATGTTGATACATTAAGAGCTTGATCCAGGATGGACTGTCAGCTATGGAAAAAAGGTCTCATTTTAGACTTGCCTGTGCCTAAACTACAAAGTCGAAGAGTCTCTTGGCAAGGCCACGGGAAGGCTTTTGGTCTTAAGGCTTCATGTAATCTGTTGGGTTACTTTGTGTACTTTTGGAAATATTTAGCTTTACGTACCTTTTATTACTGAAGTCATGAATTCTGCATTCTCAGATATGATTTGTGACAATATTTAGGAATCATTTTTGCTTCCTGAATTTGATCAGAAATGCACAGGACATAAAGATCAGTCTTTACTTCCTTGCTCGATGCAAGAAACCTCTTCTGTTTTGGCCTTTTTGATACATTACGCAGTTGACATGAGTTTTAGTTTGAACTGCAATAAACTTTATGCTGAAAGAATAATCAAGCTACTTTTTTCAAAGTTCCAAAAGAAACAACACCTTTATCTTCCTTATTCTCATCAGTGAACAGCAGTATGTTTCTAGTTCCAAGAATCTTGGGTTGTGTTCTTGGTGTCAGAAACCATTACTCTCAGGGAAATAAGATTAAAAGTTATATAAGATGCAGCAATAATGCCTAATATAGGAGAGAGATTTTAAAAAAATAATTTCTTCTGTCAAAATGAGGACACAAGCCTTTCTGACACAAGTGCATATAAAATACCTCCACTGAGTTTTCCAGGAAAGACCAATCGAGACAAGATTGATCACTGTTACCATGTAGTCATGGGCATGAGATACTGCCATTTCAAATCCATGGCCTTTACTTACCATTTTGCCCTTGATCTTGCTTTTTCTTGTTGTTTGTATTAAAACAGTATCTGAATCTTCTTACTGTTTCCTTAACTGCTTAGAAATGATGAGAAACATGATTAGACAGTCCTTCCATTAGAACCCTTACCCTATAGAACACTTACGAAGAACTCCTATTCATTTGGTTTTGCTTGTTGAAAAAAACTGAAATACTGTTTGTGGGATGAAAAAAAGACATTTTGGGCTAGAGCCTGTTATAATGTACTTTTTACATATATTTTTAGCACATACGTCAGTGTTCATTTAAAAAAAAATTATATATTATTGTTCAAAAACATTAATGTTTTTAAAATTTAATTTTTCAGTGTGGAAATTGAGATGGGGAACACCATTGGTAAATTCCCTCAGGATCCAATCTGAGCAAAGAGTTAATTTTCTTTTTGTTACCATATACTTTATTGTTTATGATTTAAAATTGGAATGTAGTGGGTTTTTTAAAAGAAAACTCGGCATTATGTTGGGCACATTCAGTAGTGTACGTTACCTAACACCTTTACAATACTACATCTGCTTTAACATCTGTTTCTGTTGAGGACAGGTAAATTGAATGTTCTCAAAATCAAAAGTTATTTGTGAAATATATAGAAAACCAAACAATAAAACTCTTAACGTGCCTCCTTCATGCAGCGTTACTCAACAGGCTTCTATGATAGATTTACAGAAGAAACTCAGTGTAGTGAACTTAATTTCTATTTCTTGTTATGCCCCTTTAGGATTTTTAATGGACATATATGCCAGTTCTGGTCTAAGAAACTAAGCATAGCCAAGACCATCGTGGTGGAATCCTGCCTCCTAGGAATGACCTGTTACTGGAGATAATTCCTGAAATGTTCCTGTGACTTATTTCTAAGTGTATTACTTAGCCTGGAGCAAAATCAATGAAATATTCCCTGATAATGGTTTAACACTAAACAGAATTCGATTCCATTTCACTTGAGAAAATTCCCATGCAATGTTTATTTTTCAATATAAATGTAGTCAGGTTCATTGTAATTCCTTTCCCATAAATACCCACTGATAGTACATCTTCCTTATCTGGGCTATGGCAGTACTGAATAATTTTTGAAGCCATGTTCATCTGTACTTTGAATTAACCATTTAACCCTTCTGGTGCGTGTCATGGGTCTAATACAGCATACCCAAACTTGGCATTGGATTGTGTTAGAACACTGGCATTTCATAGATGTTGTGAAAGACATAGAACTAAGCACCATAATAAATTCTTCCATATACTTTTCCTTGCTTTATGTTCCTGATCATCAAGGACATTCTTGGGGATTAGGACATAGTCCTGCTGTTTTATCAGTGGTTCAGATTATGAACCCAGAGAGAATATGTGCATATTTCCTTATTTTTGTTTCTCATTATGTAATTTTTTTTTTCCTGTCTGCAGTAACCTCTAGCTGCCTTTGTCAGGGGAGTACTTAAACAGTATTGCTGGTTGATGTAACTCCTCCTCAGAGTAATCCAGTTAATTAGTTAGTTGCTTAGTTACTGAGCATTTGGATTTGGAAAACCAGTTTTCTCTGAATTACAGTAGCTTTTGTGAAAAGGTGTTTAATTTAAACAGATTCTTGTCAAATATCTGCTAGTGTTAGCTTTGTGCCAGTACTTAGGGCTTCAGTCCAAGACAGAGGTAGAGAAAATACAGCCAGGCAAGGTTCAGTCAAAATGCAAGCTTTTGGTTTGACATAATCTAATGAAATTTCTGATTTCATTGGTATCATTACAAAAATAATCCTTAAGATTACTGCAATCAAACCAGATTTGTTTTATAGGTTTAAAATGGATTTATATGGTTGTAGCCATTTAAGTTCTGTGCAAAAAAATGAGTCATGCCCTTTACCTCTTGCCATGGTTGGAAACTGACTAAAATATTGTCATTTTAAAGCAATTTAAAAGAAGATTGGGGATGGTTCATTCCTTTTCTGTCTCTAAAGAACACTTAGTGTTTTCAAGAGTATTGATTTGGGTTTTTTTTACTGAAAATATAGACTGGAAACATTTTCTTTTTGAACAGTGATGTTTTTACATAATCTCGATATTCAATGGATTGGTGCTTTACTTAAGATTTATATAGTGGAGCTCTCACAGATAGTGTGGAGACCTGTCATAACATTGTGGAATTTGTCCAGAATTCACAAGAATGTCTTTCAGTCACTTTAAACATTAGTAATGTGAGACACCCAAGAGGCAGAGATCCAGAATCAGACTCAAGTGAAGATGATCTAATAATTTAAAACAGACTTTTTACCCTCGATGCTAATATTAAAACATTTTTTCTATGGAATATCTAGAGTATGCTATTTATAAAGAGAATTACTACAATGAACACAGGTTATAATAAAATAGAGGAAACAACTACTCTGAGTCATAAAAATAAACATTTTTTTCCTCACCCAAAAGTATTTTTTACTGTGGAGGCTCTCTCAAAATCCATACTGGAAGTTAGGAATTCTGAGCTTTTTAAACTACGCTTAAAAAATGGATAGATACATGTGCTTTCTGGTGGGGTTTGTGCACTGCAACCACATATCAGGCCAATGTGAAGATGAAATTCATCTGTCCTCCAGTCTTTCCTTTCTTCTCCTGGTATCACATAAAGGAAGCTTGAATGTGTAAATTTGGTAGCCTCTGATGTGGCTGATATATGAATGACACCTGGATTGCACCATAGAAGAGTCCTCTAGGTTCATTTAATGCAGTTTTAAATACCTACCTGTTGTGCAAATATTTCTGTGCACAGTAATGTCACTATCAATCTCTTCTGTTATTTATGGGGGAATATAAGTTGGAAATCAGTTAAGAGTCTTGAGATTTATATAAAAAGAACCTAACTATAAAAACTTGTTTGAAAACAGAAGACTTCATGTGAATTTATTGAAGCTGTTGAAATAAGGTGCCAAGTAAACATCCTGATGTTCTTATTAGGGCCCTCTCAGATCCTTCATTTACTATTTTCACTGTGGCTAATTCTATAGTTGAAAGGAGGAAAATAAATTACGTCACTGAAACTGGTATACCAATCTAACAAGATTCAAAAAGGAGAGCAAGCTGATAAAGTGAGGCAAAGCATGACTATGTAATGTAAATTACATTTCTACTAAGTAGAGTGTGAAAGTGCTACTTTGATTCCTAAAATGTCTAGAAGATAAATTGGCATAACAAGGATAGACACAGCATTCATGGTTTGCTTATTTATATGCTGATGGTGCAGTGTACAGTGTCAGGAACGGTACTTAGAAAAGGGCAAATTTTTAGTGCTTTTCATTTTCACTTAAGGGACTGAAAGCTTTTTGCAAGATTGACACTGCACATTGTTGCAGTTTTCACTAGCTCTAGGAACCATTTCTATTATTTTTATAAAATATTCTAGGGAGAAAGGGAAGGGCCAAAAAGGCTTGAGTAGTGGGAATAAACGTTGGAACGGGACAAATGGTTCTTTCTTAAAGAAACTAATGTAAGCACCTTGTGTAATGAGGGCATTGTGGGCGCTGAAATAATCTTCTTTCCTAGCTCATAAACACATGATAGTAGTCACACCTGTGACAGGTTACTCCTGTCAAGTGATCAGAGGCCACTGTCATGTAGTCTGCGTTACCTAACTGTGACACAGAACCAGTCAGATGCACAAAATGTGTGTTTGTTAAGTACATAAAGAAAATATACCAATGGTTAGGTATTCTAAAGCTTCTGCAACCATAGTGTTTTCCTCTCATTTCTCTCTTCTGTATTGGCTGCATTCTGTTTTCAGTGGTCCAACTATGTCACGTCAACCTTGTAGAAAACAGACATCGTTTAAAAAGTGAATTAGTCAAGTGATGGAGAACTATGTAGAGACATGTAGAGACTGAAGTGTGGTAATACACTCACAGGCTCACTGCATAAAGCAGAACAAAAGAATGAAGGTGAATGAGTCTAATCCAGAGCCTGGATCCCATTTTTCTCTGTCAAAATGGAAGCTCTTGGAGTTCTGCTGAGCAAAATTACAGTGTCTAGCCAGAGCAGGGTAAATATATTTATAGGAAAGCAGGTTGCGGCCTTGTTTGTGTCATTTCAGTAGAGTCTTCTACTTCAAACTCTGCGTTTACCATATCTGTGTCAATTAGGAAGAGACTTTAGAAATGGTTTGGTTTTAGGAAGATGAGAAAATATGGTTGCTAGGCAAAGTAATCACTGTGCTGTACTTTCTCCAGATGCTCTTTGTTTGGAAAGCATTGTTTTATGACAGGAATATGTACTGAGACATCGAGCCTAGGTAACGGCCAAGGATTTGTTTTCCTAAAATTTTCTTTTGCTAAAGGGTAGGAATAGAATATATCTCTCCTAATTAGGAAAACAGTATGTGAAATGTCTTTGCTAGCCTAGAAAAGAGTTCAGTTGAAATAAATATTCCCGTCCCATCAGCTCATATTTTTTTCTTTGCATACATGTGTGTTTTTTAGTTTGACTGAACTGTTGTACATACCACATTATCTACATCCATTCTACTAATGTTGAGAACAGAGATATCACTTCAAATGGCTTTTTCGTACAATTTTTAAGGACAATTTGTTTGTCTAATCTAAAT
The DNA here is from genome assembly GCF_028858725.1 of Colius striatus. NCBI lineage: Eukaryota > Metazoa > Chordata > Aves > Coliiformes > Coliidae > Colius > Colius striatus. The sequence continues at coordinate 62,222,273 of NC_084762.1, forward strand.
TCCTTATATGATGATGCAAATTATGACTATTATTTTGTTCCCGTTGCATTTTGCTTGCTTATAATTATTTCCATCTCTCTGCTTTCAGTAAGTGTTTAAAATATAAGTACTAGTTTCAGAAATGCCTTTTATTAAAATGTTAGTACCATTTTCAGAATTGAAAGATATAGTATGTAAATCCCAGCAGGGTTATTTCTAAAATGCTGAATGTGAATGTACTTATTACTTTTGCATTAATTCATAAAAATGCTGGATGCAGATGAATTTATTACTTGTGCATTAATTCATAATGCAAATAAGAGTGATGCTATTAATCTACAACAGTCTTTTGGTTGGTGTGCTAATTATACAAATGACCTCATCTGTTACTTCTCAGAACTGACATAGTGCCAATTTCAAAAGTTATGCACTTATTAAAAAAAAAAAAACACAATTTTTCAAGATGATACCCCACGTTCCTACAGTTGCCATTGAAAAGTAAAGAGTATGAGAGATTTGAGGTATCAGAGTGGGAAAATCTCTGTAGATTTTTGTTAATAGGAATCTTTTCTTTATTCCACAATTGTTTCTAAGTATTTTGTAGTTCACTAAATTGATAATGTATTGTACTGCTTGTGTGCTTTCTTAGTGAATAGTTTTATTTTCTATATCTTCTTTCCTTTTCCTATTTAAATGTGTGGTTGAGAACAAGCAGTGCAGTATTTCAGTTTTCTTCTAATCTCCTTTCAGGACACAACAGGTTTTAACACTCCCCTTCTCAGACCTCGTGTGATTGGAGAATGGATTGGCCGTGAAGAGAATGATGCAGACCCACTGGCTGCTGAAATGCTGCAGCCACCAATACCAAGAAATAAAAATGAGCAGTGGGACAGTGAGGATAGCAGCAGCCCTGGAGGAAGGTGGGACTTTGGTTTGGACTAGAAATGTAATTTTTGATGCAGAGCTTTGTGAGGCCCCATTTCTGAGAGCAGAGTGTAAGGCTTTTAAATTCCCATGCCATAGTGTGGCAGCATGCAGAATAAATGTAAGACGCTAAAATGTGTCTACTTTCTTCTCATGCTTTTGTATACCATTAACTTTATAATCACTTTCAATCCAATGGTTTTATTCCAATATATAAAGCTAAATGTATTTTGACATGATTTGGGTCCATTGTGTAATAACTTCTTGATATATAGCTTCATTCATTATGAATTTCCATGATTGGTAGTAGCTGTTTGTTAATCTTCTTGACACTTCAGTGATAACTGTGATTTTCTCATTTAAAGGAAAGATAGACAAGGGAAACAATATCTATGTTATTTTAACAGAACTTCCTAAAGTAATCTTCAGTTCTTATACTATGCATCAAAATTCTTTCTCAAAGAGAAAATGATATTCCCTGCAGTAAATAACTTCTGACAATTTATTTGGCTTGGCTGAGGATGGGGGAGTCTGTCTGTTAATGTGCCTCAGCTGCATGAAAGAGATGACGATTTTTACAAGGAGTCAATTTTTCATGATTTAAAGATACCTTTTTATCCCAGATAGTGAAGTATTTACAGCCTTTCTTTAAAAGGGTCTTTCTTTTTTTTTTGAAGTGTAAAGCTTGTGCACTGCCTCTGTTAATTGGCTTAAACACCTACGGTTCTCCCTCAGCCTTGTAGTCTTTCTCCTTGGTTATGACTAGTATTCTGACTGCATCAGACACCTTTTTCTTCCTCTTTTAAGATGGCAGAAGCTCTCTGGTTTCTCTTTGAAAAGGTCTAAGGTATTCCTTCACTATGTCCTCCATGTGCCTTCAACATTGGAATTTACCTCCCTGTTACAAGGAAACCAGCCTGTCACTTGTACTCTTACTCTGTATTTTTTCTCTGCATTTGTTAACTTTCCTCACATGTTGAGAAGTTTTGTTATCCATGAGTAATTCTTTCGTCTTTTAATTAGATTATTGTGGGAGAAGTTGCAAGTACTATTATTTCAAAGAAATACCAGCATGTAGTAATGATCTCTCAGCCAGACATTGGACTGGAACCAACAGAATTCAGACACTGGGTCTTTCCAGTGCAGTTCCTGGGAAAGTGATGGAGTCAGCAACTGGCACTGCAGCTTGATTGTGAGGGACTGGGTTTCTTTTTCCTTATTTAGTAGTTCAATAAAGACACTGAACAAAGATCTGTTCCATGTTTCAGAGCAAACTGAGGGTATTGTATCCCTTCTTTCAATTGGAGGGAACAGAAATAAGCATCTCTGTCTAATCTCTATAAGGGAGCAAAGAGGTTTAGTTCTGAGTAACAAAGATGATTCAAAGCAGCATATTTTTCTCTTTGTAGAGGGTGGTACAAACTATGAGAACTCACAGCTAATGCTATAATTAAAAAAATGTGATTAATGGCTTTGAGAATAGTATTTGAGAAGTCTTGTTGAATATCATGACAAAATCATGTTGCCTAGTGTATGAATTAAGGAGAATAGGGAGTACTTGATGCCAGGAAAGACTCATGGAACACTGAGTCTCTCTAGTTTTTTTTGATGCAGTAAGTGCTGAAGACCTGTTGAAAAATGTGTTGTTAATTGGGAATACTTATTTTCAGTGAAATTGAATAACTACTAAATTATATGCAGCGTATGGTTTTACATTTGGATGACTGATTTTGTGTCTGGGATGATTCTTTGCTTCATTAGCATTTCATCAGCTTTTGTAAGGCTTTTATACAAAGCATAATCATAAAATTACAGAAATTCAAGATAATAGTGATGCTAAAATTGATGCTATGTATATATGTAAGTTTAAAAGACCCCTGTTGATCAAGGTTAATCTGAATGTTTAATAGTAATTCACTAAAAATGGGCACTTTCTTCAAGGTCTGATTCGGTGGTACTGGGAATTAAAGTATGTACTGTTAGCAGAATTTGGAATTGACTATACACCAAATATGAGACAAGTAATAGGTAATAATCATTTAGTTTTAATGTTGCGTATACCTGGTACATCCAAAAGTAGTGGGAATAGTATGGGCTTTATGAGATCAAATGAAACTCTGAAATGACTGAATTTGTAATTGTTTCTAAAGAATTTTTGATTACCTCATCTATATTTCATTCATCTACATCATAGTTAACATAGCCGAAAATAGTGCAGTTACATTTTTACCTGGCAACTGAGAGAAGGAGCATTAACTATTTCAAATTTATTGATCCCTGACTATCAGGATCTATGTGATAAAACATCAAACTCTCAAAATTAATCTTCACTTACAGCATGAGAACAGGAAGTTGAAAACTTCTAGATAATATGTTTTCTTTTACTTATGACTAAACATAAAGAAATGCTACATAAATGAAATCATGTATTCATCCAGTGAATTAGGATTGACAGGTCACTGCAGAGTAATTGGCATAAGTGTCTAGTGACTCCCTCTCTATGTTTTGTTTTCATAGAGCATAGCATACAGGGAGTTTTTGGTGTTTGGTGGAAGGGGAAGCCCTAGGTTTTTACACATTCATAACACTTTGTAGGTGACTGAATATGCTGCAGAGAACGGCATGTGCCTATGGACTGCTGGTCTGTTGATAACAAGCCCATTTTCAGTATTGCTCTTTTCAGCATAAAGTATATCATAGTGAGTATACATACTACATGGTATTTTGGAATCTGAGTTGTCTGCTTTCTATGTCTGCAACCATGAACCTCAGCTTTTGCTCCATTCAGTAGCGGACAGTAGGAAAGAACCACTGCTTCCTTCTTAAAAAAAATACATTCCTGTGAGGATGAGCAACAGAAGAAGATATGTTGTATATCTGAAAGCCAGGCACAGTTCCATTAAAAAAGAAGGAGAATTAACTTTGGACATCTAAAAGGACAAGTTTCACTGCTACTTTGACTGGGAAAGATAGTGTAGCCAGTCTGAGGTAGCTGTATTGGTGATGTCTTGGGAAACTGATGAAAGGTCACCTTTTTGCCCTTGATACTCTGTATTGCTAAAGAGGAAAGACTGTATTTGTTGCTGGTTTCAGGTTGGTCTCTGTTGCTGTCATAAGGGAGTGTGGCAAGGTATTAGTATGTGATAAGGGATGATATAAAAGTGCTGATGGCAATCCTGCTGGTACTGAGCTCATATTTCAGAAATTTGAAGACTGTGAAAATAAGATTTCCAAGTAATTGTTAGTAGTTTCCTACATGAAAAATTTCTTGTAGAAATTCCGAGAAGAAGCAAGGCTCTTAGGAAACTTCTTCAAGGATAATGTATGTACACAGTGGGGAATTGGACTGATTTTTAATATGATGCTCTTGTTTCTTAGAGCCCCAAGTGAAGTAGAGCTTGCAGAGGCCCCATCCATAACCTGATGTCCTAAACTCAAAGCCCTTTCTTCATCTCCAAAGTCCACTTTGTCTTATTAGTGTTTATCTTTGCAGTGGAAAAGAACTGTCCTTGATTATACTAAATTTCATACATTTTCAACAGTTGTGCCTTTCTGCAATAGGCTGTAAGACAGACTAAGGTGTTGCTGATAACCTCGAGTGGGGCACCTGAGGAATGTCTGTTCTGTTGTCTTTATCTTGGAATCAGAAATCACCAAGTCTAATCAAGTCCTGCCTTAGACCTTTCTGCTAACTTCTGTGCAGTTTCAGTTGTCTGTTACTTAGGTTAAGGTCAACAAACCATGAGAACTGTTTAACTATATAGTCCTTAATCCTGTGGGGTCCTGGTAACATAACTACTCAAAGGAGTAGTTCTTTATTTTCAGCTTTGTTGCTGCATGAACAATGCCTTAGCAATACTGATTAGTAATTGGCATCCTGCTGTTCTGTATATGTAACTTATTTAGACTTGATTAATGGCCATAAAGTCAACGGGAAATTTTTCCATCATCCTTCAATTAAAATTTTAGATAGGAATTGAAAATACAAACTGACTTACAACTTCCAATGATCAGGGGATGAACAATAACCAGATGGTTTATGTGTGGTCTGATGGCATTAACCTTCAAATCTGCAGGACGTCTTGGGCTGCAGTAATTTGACAAATGCATGACATGTTTTGTAGAGAGCACCAGTAAGAGAAAGTTGTACTTTCCTTCCTCACAGCTTAAAAATGGAGCCAAAGACCAAAGGACTTAAACAACAACAGCAGCAACATAAGAAACTGCTGGCTGCCATGCTTTCTCAGGACTCCTTTGATTCTGCTCAAAGCACAGCTCCATCTGTAACTGAAGAAGATATTGATAATGAAGATGATGCAATGGAACTGCTGGGTAACTGCAAAAATTATGTGTATTTTCTGATGCTTTTTAGTTGTAGACTAATCTGAAAAGTAATATCTGATCAAAAATAGATTAGTATGAAACAACTCCCTAGGTTTGAAGCTGTGTGGAGGTTCAGTTTCATAGGGTTGAACTTGTTACATTCAGGAGTGGATGTAGTAAAAACAGTCTATGTGTGTGAATAAACTGCCAACTGTACCAAAATCTTGTGAAATAGAAAACGTTTCAGGTGCTTAAAGTAATTAAGTTTATTTCCTACTTAAACCACTTGCAGGTTCTACTTTGAGAATGTGTTTATGTACAAGGATCAGAATCACTTTGACGGGCGTTCATCTGATTCTTCTTTTTCTTAGCTGTATCACAGTTCTAACTTCAGTGGGTTTCATTTGAGACTTAATAGCTACAAATAGCTTATACAATGTGAATTTGTAACCTCTGCAGAGGATTTTATTGTAATTTTCCAGTAGACTGTATTGTGTGTTAGATTGCACTCTAGAAGGCTCTATGCTCACTGCTCCCTCTCTTTCCTAGAGTTATTAGTTGTGAAAGGAGGAAAATTGTTGAAGAAAGATAATTAACAGTCTCTTTTCTGCCATTTTTAAAATCTTCAATATAAGATGCTTAAAAGATTATCATGGATTTTTATGGGAGAATTTTATGTGGGATCAAAGCATAGGAAATATGCGATCTCAGGATACATCAGCATTCTTGCATTTAGAAATTCTATCACAAATTATTTGTTTCAAGTTGGACCTTAATCTAAAAACAAAAAAACACATGATGCTCTACTCTCTTTCTGTTATATTCCTGTTGCTTCTTTTCTACAGTTTTCATAGAATCACAGAATAGTTGAGGTTGGAGGGGACTGCTGGAAGTATGTAGTCCAACCCCTCCCTCAAAACAATCAGCCAGAGCCGGTTGCCGTGAACATTGTTCAGCTCAGTTTTCATTCTCTCCAAAGACAGAGACTACAAGGCCTCTGGCCAACCTGTTGCAGTGCTTGACCATGCTCATGGTAAAAAAGTTTTATGTTATGCTTATATAATTGTGAAATAATATATACTTGATTTTTTTTCCAGTAGTTTTAATTTTGATTCATGTGTTTGTTTTTACAAGAAAGAAGAGATAATGGGCTGGGTCACACAGGTGTCATAGTGAGTCAATTAGTTCTTTGTGATTGGAGTAAGTCACAGTGTATGTGGCTCTGGGCTTACAGTGTTAATGGAATTAATTCGTATTTCCAGAACTAATCCATGGATTCCTGTGAAAGTCATAATTAGTCTATAGCTGTGTTACCTCCTTATTTCCCCCTGCAATTTACAGATCTTTCCAATTTTATCAATGTGGCACAAAAAGAAAGCTGAAGAGGTGTCTTTTGCTGTCATAAACCACAGGACTCCTCTAGGATTCTGTGGCATCTGAAAGGTACAGTAGGTAAGCGTGTGTGTCATGTTATTGGCCTCATTATATATTAAATACAGAGTAGAATCTTTTGTTACCTTCTGTGGAGTTAGTGAGGAAAAAGTGTGCAATAGGTATGTTGGTCCTTCCTTCTAGACACTCGGATCATTGAATTTATTTAGAACCAGAAACATAGCATGAAGAAACTTTTAGTGTCTTGACATTTGGGCAAAATATTACCTGTGTACAAACAAGTGAGTTTTCTTACAACCAAGCGCTTATTAGAAAAATCCATTCATGCAAGACCTGCAACATTTTTCTGTCATGCATTTCATAGGAACTGGCAAAGTTTATACAGAATCAACTTGAAACTCCAAAAGGTCACAAACAAGACCTCTGGTTTGGGTAGAGTGTTTCTGAAACAAAATCATGACATATCTGATGAGCAGTCATGGTTATACTGATTGTAATATAGCCCTATTATAGAAACTACCACTGATGGAAAGTTCAGTGTGAACATCTCAATGTTGAAAGTACTGTGCTTCTGAAAGAGTGGCTTTTGTTTTAATTGTCATTTTGCAATTTGCTGACAAAGGTGTGTTTTATATATGGTATAATGGTTAGGTTCCATCCTGCAGAACTGTTCAAATCTGAGGATATGACAAAGTGTTACACAAGAAGAGTATTTTATTTTCCTTTTAAGGTAACATGAAGAACTTCACTTTCTATCAGCAAACATAAGTATCTTTCATTGCTGTATTTTCCAGATCAGTAACTGCAAGATAGTGATTGATTTTTTTTTTTTTTAATGTACTGCATTAATCCATTAACTGCTTTAGTGCTTTTTACACTGCTTATATGCGGTATAATTAGTTTTCAAATCATGACTTTCTGCCATCACTGAATTGCAGGGCATAAAGTTCAATATTCGTTGCTTATTCACCCCTTTCCTTTAAAAAAATTACAAAACCTCACACTCCTAAGTCTGAATTCTTGAAAAACAAATTATACTCATTATAGCAGATGATTTTAATGCTAACTCTCTTTACAATACAGGTTTTTGCAGAACACAAACTTCCATCTTTATGTGTGTTCAAGACAATTTTTTTCAAGTCTTGGTTGATTTACTTAGGATGTGGACTGTTGGTTTAGTTTCTTAAAAAAAAACCAAACCCAAGTCTCCTAGTAATCACATCAGAATTCTTGAAGGTTCAGCAGGAACCAAACAATTCCAAAGAATCCATTAAAAAAAACCCCAAAACATGAGCAAAGATGAAAAAGTGTTATGGGACTATATTCTGCATAGGAGGAGTCTTAGCACAATGGTAACTTTCTAAGTGTTTTCAGTTATTCAGGTGGCTGAAATGGGTTACTAGTAGATAACATCATAGTGGAAGGGATCTTCCTGACTTTAAAAAGCTCAGGACTGTAACTGTACAATCACATGCATTTGTAAATATAAAAAGGTGATGCAATTGAGGCCTGTGACTGAAAATTACATCAAAAGGTTTGTATTATGTACATTGTAATGCCCAGTATAGTGTTTTGTGATTCTGCGAGGTGAAGTAGTTCTTTGATAAACTCTGAAGTCCTGTTGAAATTCCGTGGCATTTCATCTTAAGCTGTCTTTTGCTTTTGGCTAAGGTCCACTGAGACCTGGGAATCACAGAATGGGAGGGACTGGAAGGGACCTTTAGAGATCATCTAGTCCAACCCCTCTGCAGAAGCAGATCCACCTAGATCAGGTTGCATAGGAACATTTCCAGGAGGGTCTTGAAGACCTCCAAGGAAGGAGACTCCACAACCTCCCTGGGCAGCCTGTTCCAGGACTCCGTCACTCTCACAGTAAAATAGTTTTTTCTTATGTTTAAATGGAACTTTTTGTGTTCCAGTTTCATCCCATTACCCCTTGTCCTGTTGCTAGCTACTATAGAGAAAAGGGATGTCCCAACCTCCTGACATTGACCATTTAGATATTTGTAACTATTAATGAGGTCCCCCCTCAGTCTCCTCTTCTCCAGACTGAACAGCCCCAGTTCCCGTAACCTTTCCTCATAAGGAAGATGCTCCAGTCCCCTGATCACCTTGGTGGCCCTGCACTGGACTCTCTCCAGAAGTTCTCTGTCCTTCTTGAGCTGGGCAGCCCAGAACTGGACACAGGACTCCAGATGAGGCCTCATCAGGGCAGAGTAGAGGGGGAGCAGAACCTCCCTTGACCTGCTGGCCACACTCTTCTTGATGCATCCCAGAATGCCATTGGCCTTCTTGGCAATGAGGGTAAATCATGTCTTCCCTTACTATCTCAGTGACATCCAATGGAGAGGACTGAACTGTGTTTTCCCTGATATTGCTGGGAATATTGATTGAATGGTCACCAAAGCATGACCCATTTGGTTTTAAAAAATCAATTGTTTGATTAAGTGTAAGAATATTTGTTTAAATATATTGCTGTGCAGAAACACACATGTAGTAGAAGCGTAAGAATTTTTCTAGCACTCTTGGACTTATATATATACATTCTTTAGCTTTTAACAAGTAAGGAAGGTGAAAATAAATTCTGCATTATTTTATGCAATGTTGATATAGAGAACAAGACTTATGAGGAGCAGCTGAGGGAACAGGGGTTATTTAGCCTGGAGAAAAGGAGGCTGAGGCAAGACCTTATCACTCTGTACAACTACCTGAAAAGAGGCTGTAGAGAGGTGGTTGTTGACCTCTTCTCTCAAGCAAGAAGTGACAGGATGAAAGAAAGTGGCCTCAGGTTGCACCAGGAGAGATTTAGACTGGGTATTAGGAAACATTTCTTTGCAGAAAGGGTTGTCAAGCATTGTAAGAGGCTGCTCAGGAAAGCACCATCCTTGGATATATTTAAAATACATGTAAATGTGGTGCTTAGGAATGTGGTTTACTGGTGGATTTGACAGTATTAGGTCTTTTCCAGTCTAATGATTCCCTGGTTTGATAATATTTTATTGTAATGCTCTATCACATCTTCTCTTGTTGTCCAATCTTTGTGCATGCTCATAATATTAAAAAAAGTTAACTCCATGTTAACATATACTATGTAGTAGTTAACTATGAAGCACCACTCCAAAGATAAGTGCACCCAGAAAGCTCACATGGGTGTGGTTGAAGTGAAAGGTGGGAGTAATTGAAGTCCATTTATTTCAATTAATGCATGTGCCGGTCTATATGATTCTGAAAAGCCTCCATGATTTCAGTGTAAATAATAATTTATCTAAGCTACAAAAACTTAAAGTTTTAGCAGCATCAGGGCTTGTAAAACAATCTTTTCTCCAGAGCTGGTTTCATAGCAGTATTGCGGGGGTTTTTACTCAATACAGAAATCAATTTCAATATAGAAATGTAGAAATAAGTCTTCTTCTACTCTTTAGTATTTCTTTTTTCCTCAAAAACTTTCTAAATGTTAATTTCTTAATCATTGTAAAAATCCTGAAAGATTGATTGGTGATATGTTTACATTTTATAAACAGAATTTAATGGAGATGTCTCATCCTACAGGCAAAGGCAAATAACTCAGTGATAGTCTATCCCTGATAGTCTATACTTGCTTTTCTGCTGTATCTCAGAGCATTTTAATGAAAGGATGTCAAATCTGCAGTGCTTTCAGTGCATTCATAATTTCTCTGTTTCCTGGAGGTCTTTGGCTATATAGAGGAAACAGTCTCTAGACCTGACAAATTATTCTAATTTTAGCAGCACATTATTTCTCTTTGTTGTCCCTCTGAGCTGAACAAAAACTAATCCTCCATTATACGTCTAGAATACATCATATGCCAGAAGAGAGGACACAAGTCCTTGGGAAAGATGCGACGTGAGTTGTACTACATCTTCAGAAGTTTTCTGGCCTGCAGCCTATTTTGTTGGGGTTTAAGTAGAACTATTGTGTGGGGGAAAGTTGTGTGAATTGCTCATCATGGCCCCTTTTGCTGACTCCTCTTTTTTTGGAAGCTACTGGGAAATCAGCAACATTGCCAGTGAGCATCTGCTATGTAGTACATGCACAGAAGCTGGCACCACTGGGAGACGACAGGCCTGTTCTGCATGCAGAGACCGGATGTACTATACATTGCAAAATTTTCATGGCAGGCGTAATGCAGATGTGCAGATCTCCATTAGAAGGGCACTTGGACTCCATCAGGTATGGATTTAAATAACTTTTTGAGGTGGAAAAAAGGGACAGCATAATCTTACATCCCTTCAAATGCTAAGAACACTACGTTGTGCATCATAGGACAGACCTACAGTTGTGGCATGGTACACTGCACAGATCATGGCATGCTAAGGTCCACCAGAATTAAAGACTTTAGAGATCTTAAAAGTAAGTAATTTAGTTTAGTTTTTCCTGTAAGTAAAGAATTTCTTTCAGCATTTCTGCTGTCAAGCAAAAAGATGTTCACATGGCAATGTGGTGGTGCACTTTTGAGATAACACTATGCTAGTGGTGTAGTTGCTAAATGCCAAGTGGGAGCTGCCTATGACCTTCTCTTTTATGATTAGTGGGCTAGCTGTATCCTGTGGCCAGGTGCTTTGTGCAGCATGGCATAGCACAGCACAGACCTCCATCTACTTGGCTCAGTTGTTGTGTGGATTATGAACTCATTGTATAATGGTCCTCATTATTCAAATCATCAGCAAACAGGAAAGTCAGTGTAGCACAGTATTTTCATGCCCTTGGGAGAAGATAAGTTTTCTATGTAGACAGAAGTATTGATCACTGCTTTAGCCAAAGTCATGGGAAAGTGATAATGCCAAAGTTGTTCATCTTACAGTGTGTATTAAAAAGTCAAGTGAAATGTCTTTGTATGCATGACTTGACCATTTGCATCACTCCTAGTAAAATTTCTGAAAAAAATGTTACTATGTAAATAAATAGATGCAACTTTTTTTAAATGGCAGTAAATCTTCATGCTTCCATTTCTAATGTCTTACAGACAACTTTTATTTTCTGTTTTTTTCTTTTATTTTCTCTTTCCTTCAAATTTCAATATCTGGAAAGAGGAGGCATGCTCTGTATCTAAAAGAGAAAAAAAGCACTGTTTTATTGCTTCTTTTTTTACTTGCATTACCTCTCAAAGTGTGTAAAACATTTACATACTTTTGTTCTCCTTGGTAGTTATTATTGGAGCAAAAGAAGGATTGTAACATACAGACTAGATGCAATATATGAAGAGTTGGGGTTTAACTGATCTGCAAACAATATGGCTAGTATGAGTGAAATATCTTAAGCTTTACTTTTGTGAGATACCCACGACTTTGGAAGTCAATAGTATGTGACATTCAGTGGCTCTCTCTTTACAGTCTGATGTGGAAGATATAGTTCATCCCAGTTCGAACAGATCTATTTGATTTTAGGAAAATTATCAATAACTGCAATTTACTGTTATGACAGTTTCTAAAAGATATGATCTACAGTCTTCCATTTATCTTCCATTTATCTTCAATCTTCTTCTCTCAGTCTGGTAAGCAATTTCTGATAGTCTTGATTACCAGGTACTTTGAAACTCCTGAAAGGTTTAGCATTTGGATAGACAATAAATAGTTCAAGCCAAAAGTTCCAAAACGTGGTTTTTTCCTCTTTGTGCGTTGGCCCAACCAAAAGGTTATATTGACACAATAGAAGGGTTCTTCTGCTCTCTCTGGCATCTCCAGGGACATAATTCTAGTTTCTTTTAGATCGGTGTACAGTTAGATCTCTGGCAACTGTTCTCTAATTTTGCATTGCTATTCACTTGCAGCTTTCTGTTCTCTCTATAGGTATTTCAGACCTGAATTGTGGGCTCCAGAATGTCTTTCACACTTGCCCCACTCTCTTGTGTTCATTGCTTCTGAATTAGTCTTTGTTGTTGCAAAGGACTTAGCATAGCACTGAAAAGTGACCATAGCTGTCACAGAGGTAACAGTTTATGTACCAGCTTTACATACAGTTTTACATACCACTATGAGTGGTGGTATCTGACTGGGATTCCTGGGCAATTGTGTTATGTGTACTGTGAGTGGTAAGGACAGTAAAACCTGTAGACCTCAATAGAGAGCAATTATATTTACTATTCAGACAACTATTGGTATTCTGTGTACTTTCTCTCAGGAGGTTGTTATTTGTGGAGTCTCCTTCCTTGGAGATCTTCAAGACCTGCCTGGATGTATTCCTGTGTAACCTGATCTAAATGGACCTGCTTCTACAGGGGGTTGGACTTGATGATCTCTAAAAGTCCCTTCCAACTCCTATCATTCTATGAATCCTATGATTTGCAGTAACTTTTTTATCTTCTTTTTTAAAATATATATTCTGTTATTCCTTTACTGTAGCTGGTTTTGTGGCATTTACCTGTAAAAATCCATATTCAGGATCTAATCTTGAGAATGTATGGTAAATTTTGAAGTCTAATGGAAAGGGTAGAGCAAAAAGAGCATAAAAAACCCCACCAAGGTTATGAAAAAGAATTTCTTTTTAAAAAATGGGCAATTATGGATAATCAGTACTTTTATCTTCCGGCTCCAGTGATTAGCTTGCTCTGACTCTAGTAAGTCTCATTAAATATATATCTTTTTTGCTTTTAGTGTAAGATATGAATTCTTGTTCTGTGTTTCAAACAATAAAGTAAATGCTGATAATTTTTATGCAAATGTAGTATAGAAATTAGGCCAGGATTGGTAAATCAGTTGGAGGAATTACTTTTACAAAAAAGCTAAGGTGAGAAACAACCTCAAAGCATTTAAAATTTTTTTTATGGCTGTGTGATCTCTGGTGAGCCATCATTCCTACTCAGTTGTGTTTGTCCACAGATGGGGTTTGATACTGTAAATCTCAGGTCTCTGCATAGGACAGGCTTATTGCACACCAGGTATCGAGCCTCATGTGTGGAATAGTAGTTATACAGATCTGAAGTCACTGTCATTGTGATAGGAGAATAAGATAGATGCAGAATTATCAGGACAATTTTAGGAGGTGGCAGCAGTGTGTTTGATCTGCTTTAGTGAATTCCTTGGCTTTCGGGCTCTTTGAAGCTGCTGAGGAGGGACTTTTTATCAAGGTGGTAGTTAGGGAGGGGGCTTATTCAAAGAGACATTTGTGAATTTAATTAATATCAGGAGGCAAGGATGTGAAGGCAAAACATTATATCTAAATACAGCAGAACTTTATTCTTCATGTTAATTTGTGGCTGATTACTGTCATGTTTTTCTGAATTGCTAGAACATCCTTTCCTTTGACCAAATTGTCCTTTTGTTTTATATACAGACAAGTTGCTCACGGGAAGGTAATTACTGCCCGTAAATGCACTCAGGGAAGTAAAAACTTAGCAAAGTTTCTGTGGTTGACAGTATTTATTAATATATTTATTTGCCTATAGCTATCTGAAATAAAACCTATGTTTTATTTCTTTTTTTAATAGTGTATATTTAGTGCAAAAGAATTTCCTAGGCATTACACCCTATCATGGTTTAACCCCAGCCAGAAACTAGGCACCACACAGCCATTCACTCACAATATAAAAATACAAAGTAAGAATTGAAACAAAGTGAACCAAAACAAAACTATGGATGAAACAGAACACATTAATAATAAAAATATATATTTTTTGTTATATTTGTAATCTTATAAACTTAATTTTACTTGACTTTGTGAAATTATATTGGTACTTGTCAAGGCATGAATTTACATCTCTTGTGTGGAGTAATATGTCTCTTTCAGATGGATTTTTTGAGAACTAACTTCTCTTATGTATTAAACTGAGTGCTGAATCTATTTCTTCCTCTGCCATTAAGGAAAAGTAAAAAATGAGAAGAAAAGTGATATTAATATATGTTATATCTTAATGTAGATAAATATCACTTACCTGAGAACTTCTCTTTACGCTACCATGTATTAATGGATTCTGGGAGGGAGCAAAGTGTATTCTGATAAATAATATCCTCAAGTTGTCATAGAGCTCAAGAATCACAGAACTGTGTCCTAGTCTCAAAGACAGAGTCAGCTTTTAGGTAATGAGCCATGAAAAGGCTCAATCTGCTTGAATCTTTTACTTGAAACATCTTGTGAAAGCTATATGTGTGTGAAAACTCAAAAGCAAACAACCAATAGAAATGTGGGTCAAATGGAACATTTAGCTTTCCTGAAGCTCCATCTGCTGCAACAGATCTGGCTCCTTTGATTCATGGGATGTAGAAGTTTTGAGATAAGAAGCAGAGGTGTTGCCCTTTTTTTTGGGGCCTAGGATGGGGTGGGTTGCAGGTGGAGATTCAACCTGTTCTTATGGCTTGTATTTTCATGTTTCCTGAAAAAAAAAACCAAAAAACCCAACAAAAATTAAATTTATGGAGTACTGTCTGGGATAAAAGTTATGGCAGTAAGGAGATTGTGGAAGTTATACTACTGGAAGTCTAGCAGCTAACAGCAGGTTAATATCCCTTTTAAGATTGTCCAGCATCCCTAATTTAAGGGTCCTACCTATGTGGTGGAGCTGAGGGAACTCTGTTCAGAATGGAAAAGCAAAGGCCTCAGGGGAACCTAGGAGCGATAGAGGTTCCTGAGAAGGAGCCAGGCTCTTTGCTGAGGTGCTTAGCAGGAGGATGAACAACACTGTACATAAATTGAAACAGACAGAGTTCTGGTTAGATATGAAGGGGAGAAAAATAATCACAATGTAGATATTTAACTGCAGGAACAGATTTGCCTAGGGAGGTTTTGGAGTCACTGACCTTGGGCATTTTCAAGATTCAGTTAGATAAAACTCTAAGCAACTTTGGGCAGGAAAGCAAGACAGAGACCTCCTGAGGTCTCTCTGAACTTGAATGATTCTCTGAATTGCTAGTGTAGGGAGGGCCCTAAGCTCCTGAAATGTAATTCTGTTGTAGTCTACTTTAAAATACTGAAAATGAGACCATTTAGAAAGTAAATATTGTTCTATATCCAAGTAAACTGCTATGCTACAGAATGTGCAGACTGAGATTCCATCTGGGTTTCAGAAGGATGAAAAAGTGAAATAGACAATGAAATAAACTTTCTGTGTGATAAAAAAGCACACATGAGGGTTTAAAATATTAGATGATTTGGATAACTTGTATAAGGAGTATATCTGTCATGCAAACATCATCTTATTGCATTCATAACATATCTGTATCACTCAATATAAAAACCTAGTTTTAATCTGGAAACAAGTATTACAGGTGCAACCGGTAGCTGATTACTGGTTTGTATATTCAGAAGGGAGATTAATTTACTGATGAGACTTGTATTAGCAATCTGGTGCTGAAAAAATGCTGTCAGAAGAAAATATATTTTCAAGACACATTTTAGAAGTTGATGCATCAAAGTAATTAATACTAAACTTACACAGTCAGAAAGATAAGATAAAACTACCTAGACAGGTAATTACAGCCCATTACAATTGTTGCCCTTCTCTGAGCCCTTAATGTGGACTGAAGTGTCTGAAATTTCTAAATAAGTAGTAGTGAATGGCTTCCAATTCTTTAGTTCTCCTCTGAACAAATAACTTCTAAAAGACAATGACAGCAGGTTTTAAAGGTTAATATGTAACTTTGTAGCTGTAAGAGCAATAACAAGAAATTAAAATGAGAAGTGCTGTGAGTAAAAGGTATTAGAACTAATGAGTTTGACATATTTAGCTCTGAAAACACACCTAACTTTTCGGTTTTTTAGGGAAATAGGAGAATTATAAGATAGATGGAAAAAATTGTTCACTGAGCACAAAGTTGAAGGCATTGCAGTGATTTATTTAGCTGGAAGAAACAAACACTTCTTACGGGTTAGATGGAAGTGTAGTATTAAGACCTAGGCTCTATAGAACAGTCCTAAAGGAGAAATCAAAAGCATCAATGAATAGCCCCGATTCGTAATCCATATGGATTTATTTGGGCATGACTGAAAACTTTGGTAGAATAGGAGGTGATATAGTGTGCGTTCAGTGCAAAGACACGTTACAAAATTATACATGTAAGCAGACAGAATCTGTACAGACAATTGACAAGAACATCACGTCTCAAAAATCTGTGAAGCAGACTATGGACGGTGCACTTAACCATGATACAGGCAACAAGGCAATATTGTTTAAAAATGCAATGAATATAATTATTGCAAAAAGATATGTTGTTGTGACACAAACAAAGCAATCTTGGTTAGTAAATGAGTGATAGATGATGTCTTACAGTAGTATCTTACAGATAGATAAATGTCTTACAGTTAGGTGCACAACACCACTCACTGCTGCAACCTGCAAAGTACAGCATTGACATCTTGGGAAGTGGAAAAAGGAAATTAAAAAAACTAGAAAAATCTAGCGCTAGAAAAAGCATGTAGGAGTCAGCCAGAAACCCCTTGTCCCCTTCTACTGCTACATAGTTTAATGTAGGCTTAATCTTCTGCAGTACTCTTCAGTACTGACTCAGGCTAATAATGCCCTTTAACTATTGTTTTCCCGTTCCAGAAAGAAGTTTCCTGTGATGGACTGGAAATAATAGATAGAATGACTTGGCTTATGGATCACTGAGAGTCTTGAGATGTGACCTCAGATACTTTCTGCGTACAGATATAAACACAATTCCAGAAGGGACTGACAGATTCTGAGTTGGGAAAGTGCTTTTGACATACTAATTCCAGGTGCTGCTCTACATTTACAACTCATTTACATACCATTCTTTGAAAGCGTTATATTTGGGATACTGTGATTGCTGTTTACCCTGAAATTCCAGTGATATCAGTGGGACTTATGTTCAGGTGAAACTTCTGATAACCTTATGTTTTATGTGCATCTGCAATGGAAAAAACCATGCAAGACTAAGCTATGAACAAGCTTAGGCTTTGACCCTGCAAATAGCCTTACTAAAAGAAAGAGACTGCTTCTTAGTGCATCTCCTGTATATGGACTATTTTGTCCGTTTGCATTAGGATTGGATCTTACAGGTTCAGCCTGTCATTGTTGTGTTCTCAGTGTCATTTTGAGTTTGCAACAGTTTTCTACTTATTTGAGAATAACTATCCGACATGATAAATGTGATTTACTAGTTCTAGTTAATTAATGAAGTGGCTGTCTTTTAGACATGTGGCTGAAATGTAGATCTAAGCTCGTTTACAGATTATTCTTCATAAGCATGTGTCACATCCTTTATAGTAAAAATGGACACAAATGTGAACACTTGGGTTAAACAAAAGAACGCTTCTCGTTTACAGATCTACTTCCACAGTGTGTTGTATGATTAGAAAATGCAAATAATATCTATCAAAGAAATTAAATGTAATTATTGATGGAATGTGTGACCTACTCTAGGTGCTCCTGCTCTGGCAGGGGGATTGGACTAGATGTTCTTTCGAGATCCCTTCCAGCGCTTAAGATTCTGTGACTCTGTGAGTGAGTTCTATGTCATGGCTGGGGGGACGCGAAGCCTCTGCGTTGGCAAAAGGAAGCTGAGCCCACCAGGGGGCGCTGGCGCTTTTCTGTAGGGGTTGGTGAAACAGGCGGTGGATAAGATGGATCCGCTGGAAAGGCGAACAAAGTGCTTCACGCTGCCGGAGAAAAATATCATATGTACGGGGGAAATCGGTATACTGTAAACGTGTAATGTTTTCCTTTTCAAAGGCTGTAAAAATAAGAGATGCTTTATTCTTCGAAGAGATGTATGCAAATTCACACTGAAGGCAGTGTGACTGCAAGAGCTGATAAGGAATTTGTAACTAATGTGATGTAGCTTGCTGTTGAAAGCTTTGACAAACTCTTTTTTGTTACATCTTGCTATGAACATGTATCTACAATCACAGGTTTAAAATTCATGTACATAATTTAAAATAAACACGCAGAAGAAATGAGAAACATTTACGGGCTCTCCAGACGGGTTGTAGAGCTGCCTCCTCAGGAGACATTCAAAACTCACCTTGTCTGTGATTCTGTGGTTTCATTCCGGAATTAAAAAGAAATATTTTCAATATGAAGAAGAAAACACCTTATTCTTCTGTACAATCAGGAAATGCTGTAATGTGCAGCAAAAAATTAGGCTTTACAGACCTCCATTGTGGCCTGTGTTAAAGTGGCTATCTTTGAAACTGCCCTTTCAAAATGTTTCTTTTTGCCAAATTTTCCAAGACTAGCTCAGTGATCCTCTTGCATGACTCATTTAATCATTCAAATTGTGACTATCTGCCTTATGTCATCTTGATTAACATAGAGGCAAGTGAACTCAGAGAGCACACTTGTAAAAATGTGGCAGAATCACATCAACAGTTGTTGCTTGTGGAGACTGCTGCAGCCCACTTATAGTTATAATTGTTCCCAAATTTTGGAAACCTTCTAGCAAACAGTTACTTAGGCATAGGGAAGGAAATAAATGTGTAGGGAGAGAATAAATGTGTAGGTAAGATATTCATCTAAGGATGATGAGGTTAAATTTTTGCAAGAATTAACTTTGTTGTTGTTGTTGTGCATTTGAACTTAATTTAATTTTTTAGCATTTGCAATTAACTTAGCATGTAGTTAATGCTAGGTTTACCATTTTCGACATTTAGATGGTGCTGGAAAATGATTTATAGACCTAAATCCTGAAATAGTATATGATATAACTTGCTTAATCAAACATATATTAGCATGTACTACAAAACTACAGTTAATTGTGTCAGAATAAATGAACAAATTTGAGTGGGATGAAGGAGATGTGAAACACAAATTGGTCACCAAATGATAATTTTTAATTCATCCTTCTTCAACAAAATTTAGTGGATTCATCCCTGTTTATCTACAGTCATTATGATATTCTTTTCCTGGATATGAAACTAATGTTATTTCTACCAGATGTTTACCACAGAATAAAGCTTAAAAACATTTTCTGTTTAGAGACCGGAAAAATAAACTCTTTGAAAGAAAATGTAAATTCATAGAATTTTTAAAAATTGGTTCAGTATCTCCAACTTCAGCTGCTTAGAATTTTAATCAATTTGATACTCTCTCATGAAAATGAAATGGTTTTTTGTAGTAACAGGATTTCTGCTCTAATGGTGTCTTCAAAAAATATGCTGCAGAAGGAGCAGTTGGGGTTTTAGTTGTTTGTGGTTTTTGTTTTTTAATTAAATGTAGTGGTGTAGGGGCAACTTCTGTGATTAATTTATAGAGTATATGTTGGTCAATATAAAAATCAACTGTTTTCAACTCCACCTACTGAACTGAATATAAATTGTTTTCTTCTATGATACTGCAGGTTTAATGAAGTTAGAGCACTTCCATCTCTTTGGCAAAGCAAGTTTTTCATTATATATGTATTGCTTTCTCTTTTCAGACTTTACATCACTCTCTTATTTTGTAGCACACCTGGTCCTTTGTTCGAATCATGTGAAAAAATTAATTTTTCTAATCCTACCACTATTTTTCTGGTGAGTTAAGGTGTGATTCTTTTAGCTCCTGGGATTTTTTGTTGTTATTGGATTGGTTTATTATAAAGCTTACCTTAAATAATTGACTGAGTTAACTAGGTCTGTTAAAAGAAGGTAGTTTTCAGGCAACTCATGGTTTAAATGTAAAAAAAAAAAATCTAGTGCTTCCTTTTAGCTTGTAAGGGGAAAAATTGTTTTGAAGATGATTTTATAAATGGAAATGCAGCATTGGAATGTGATCACTTGTTTTTTAAGGGTATCTTTCTACAAAATGTTAATATAACTTTTGACCTATGAATATGGAAGGCTCAAAAGTCTATAGTTTGAAAGCCACTGTTAATAGATTACTTCTGTGTGAGTGATCACTTCATCATGGAAGATTAAAGAACAAGCTCTTGCTATTGAAAAATATGTATTTCTAGAGTATAGGTATAGCCCATCTTCGCTTCGATTAGATGAGATTATATGTCATAAAATGAAGTGTTCGTTATAAACAGGTACAAGCTTGCATAGAAAAAAACTACTGAAAAACATTAGTAGCTTGAATAAGACATTTCTGTAGAGAATAAAGTATTTACCTGATTGTATTGCTGCAATTCAATGGTAATTCCATGGAGAGAAGAGTGCAGAGTGGAGAACTGTGTGAATTATTTTGTCAGGGCATGCCATGTATTAACTGAAGTGAGCTGGAATGTGCAAGAAAAGAATGCAAGAGAAAAGAAAAGCATAATTATAGCTTAACAAGCCAAAATTAAAATGCATTTATAGGAAATTTAATTTCTGACAAAACTATCTACAGAAGTACCTCAAGGAACAATAACTATGAGCTCTACTATTAGTAAGTGGATTATCAAACATATAACCAAAAATAGTAGAAAACTGTGTGTATAAGTAAAACAGCAGGACATTTAATCAGAAATTGAAAAAACTAATCTTAGGTCTTTGTTGTATATGTCCTTTGAAGTTCTTGTGCATGTTACAAGATAATTTTTAGATATATGAGTACATTTTTTTTGTTCTCTGTGCTCATTTCCACCAAGCCTATGCTTCACTTTTCTTTCCATTTTAGTTGCACATCATCTTTTCTTTTTTCTGTGCTGATTGCCAAGCATAGTCACAGTTTTGAGAAAATGTTGACAAGCATCCACCAGAAAAATTGGATTATTGTCCAATACTGGAGTCTTTGGGAAGAATGTATTGTGTAGAGATGTCCATAGTCCCATATAGTATACAAAATAAGATGTTAACCTTAAGAGCTTTTACTAAATGTGGATACATTTGAACATTGGAGATACCTAGAAGGCTACATTAGCTGTGGTTTCCATAGAAGTGTCAATAAGATTCCTGAGAACTATGAAGTTATCATGACTTGCCACAAAATTTTGGTTTTGCTTCATTGTCTGAAGTATATAAACTCCTTGGTGAAACAGATATTTAATTTTGTTAATATGAGCAAACATACTGTTATGTTTCTAACCCTTAGAAATAAAACTATCAAACAATTAAATTCAACAATTAAAAAAAATCCTTTTGAGAGGTACAAGAAGTAAAAAAGTGACCAATTTTTTTTTTGTTACTGTTATGCAACAGTGAAAAATAATTGGATGCTGGAAATTGTTCAATATTTAAAGCATCACAAATGTCTCTATTTTAAATAACTTTTCTAAGGAGAAAGGACTGAGGATCATTCATATTCTGAAGTAATCTGCATAATCATAATCTCTGTTGAGAAAATATATGTAACTTTTTCCACCTGAAGTTCAGTCTATATAGATGAATGACCTCAATCTCCATCATAATAGTCTGTAGTGCACCTATATGTTTGTGTACACACACACGTATGTGTTTATTTCTATGACTATGGGATTTTACAGTTCTGGATGAATGATAATAGGATATTATTCCCCAGGGGAAGGATTGCTCTAACATTTTAAATTTGAAGTGAGAAATTACAGTTTAAGAATGAATATTGCATCGTTCTTGTAGTTTACAGCTAAAAAAAAGGATAGGATATTTCCCATGACAAATAGTTACATGGTTCTCTGTCCCTGTACCCCGGGGACCACTGAAAGAGGCAGATGCCTTTTCAGTGCACTTGTGTTTTTAAATTGCAATGTTTATAATGCACATGGTTATTTAGACATGCCTCAAAGAAAAGTGTGAATATTAGATTGGAATAAGTAGCAGACATGTACTTTTGGTTTCTTTTAAGTTTTGTTACAAATTGGATCGACACAGGATTTTCAATTTTTTCTGTGTCTGAAATGCCCAATTTCCCTGCTGCAGGCTGGTGCAATTAGCATTCCTGTCAGTATCCCTGCTAATAGTAGCTGTGGAATGGTCAAGAATATTGATTTCACAGAGGAGCCCCATGGGGCTTACAAGATCTGTGTCTTGGGGCAGCCACCTCTGTGGATTGTGCAATTACAGACCTGGGCCATCTATGTCAGAATTGACAAGCATAGTGTATGCCCAAACTCTGCAGTTGGTAGACAGTTATAATGACATTTTGACATGTCTGTAGCATGTAAATCTGTTACTGGGTTAGAGCTAGAGTGTCTTTAAACTGCAGACTTCCTTGGAAACTCCAAGGCCTTGTGCCTTGAGAAGCAGATGCTGACTGGTGCCAGATAGGCTTTCTTAGGCTTGTGTGATAGCAACAAGCAGATTCCAACATCACTGTCTCTGAGACAGTTACTGAAATGATTGCTGCTGGATAGGAAAGCTGGAGTAAATCTGTTGTGGATTAGACAGAGGTAAAGAAAGACTGATATTTTTTGAATGAAATATGTTTAAGCTTAATGATGCAATACTGAATATAGCTGAAAGAATTAGCATGGACATCTGAACTTCAGTCATCCACTGTTAGTGTGAAGACATTTATCACTGAACTAGACATTCAACTAGAAAAGATACTAGCATGAAACTTGGATGAAATACAGAACACATAACACCAAAGTTACCTTTTCATTATCAGCTCAGAATTGCTTTTTCTAAAAGATGGGGTGAGGATCTGGAATATTGTTAGTGATCATCAGACTACATTTCTGTTTTCATTGTCCCAAACAGATTCTCAATTCTGAAAAGCTTGTGCTCTTTTCACCTACAGAGATGCATTCCTTAACAAATAGTATAGCAAATACTTCAGTCTGTGGTTTTACTTGTTTTAATAGGATAGGCTCTCAGCTATTGTCCCTTTGCATGTTTCAGTTAACAAAATGAGCTGAAATGTAGATAGAAAATAAATAGTGTGTGTACCCCTAGGCATTGCATTGTTCCTTGAAGGCAGTCAGCCCAATACGAAATAAATGGATCTTGGCTGTGAGATAGAAAATGTTTTCTTGGTGTAATCAGGCTGCATTAAAGAGGAAACTGCTAGGATTTATATAACCATTTTAAACAAGGAAGATTTCTGCTGGCAGAATTGTGAATGTAAGGCAAAACCACATTTTGTTACTTGTATCTTTACCACAGAATTCAATTTCAGAAAATTTGTAACTCTAAAAAGTTAGGCTTTGACTCTTAGTGGTGTAACATTACATTTGTGTGGTATTTCAGGTCACTTGTATGTGAATCATGGAATGGTTTGATTTGGAAGGGTCATTAAAGTTCATCTAGTTCCAACTCCCCTGCCATGGGCAGGGAGACCTTCCACTAGCCCAGGTTACTCAAAGCACCATCCAAGCTGGCCTTGAACACTGCCAGGAATGGGGCATCCACAACCTCTCTTGGGCAATCTGTGCCAGTACCTCACACCCTCAATGTGAAGAATTTCTTCCTTGCATCTAATCCAAATCTACCGTTTTCCAGTTTACAGCCATTACCCGTTTTCCTGTCACTGCATGCCCTTGTAAAAAGTCTCTCTGGCTTTCTTGTCAGCTATAAGATTGAACAATCACAGCTTTCTCTCAGCCCTATCATTCCCTTCATTACCTACAACCTGCTGGATACAGTTGGCTTTCTGGACTGCAAGTGCACATTGCTGGGTCATGTGGAGCTTCTCATCAGCCAACACCCCGAGTCCTTCTCCACAGTGCAGTTCTCAATCCATTCATTGCCCATCCTATGTTTGTGCTTGGGATAGGCCCAAGCCATATGCAGGAGATATTTGGGCTTATTGAGATTCAAGAGGTTAACACGGGCCCATCTCTCAAGCTTGTTCAAGGCTGTGATATGCTGTCATATGACTCTGGTATAGAAGTATTCAGGAGCTTATGAGTGTCTCACTGGGAATAAATAGTCCTGTCCTGTTTTGTTTGGTTGTTAACATCCCCTGAACCACATATTTTATTGACATACATCAGAACACTTATATTGCACTTGCAATTGTCAACAATTGGAAATATGTAAGTATTCTAGCATGTTACTAGCATTAGTTTTGAGACATTGAAAACTACAGGCTTGTTTGTCAGCTTGCATGTAATGTCACAGCGTCATTAATTCCCACTGTCTTTCTACAAATATCTTTAAGTATTACGGAGACCAGCACTTACGTATTAACCAACATCTCATGTAATAAAAATAGAAAATACCCTTTTTTAAAGTAAATGCTTACTTTAAAATAAAGAGAAAAAAAATTACAAGAACATTTGTTTCAAGTGCTATAACTCACTGAAAGAAATGATGCTTAATTTTTTCTATGTTTAGTTTACTTATGCAGTTTGATTAATTTTTAGTTAGGTATTTTGTCCAGTTTTGAGAAAGGCAACATGAAAGACGTTTTTGTATAGCTGTTTCACAGCTTCTGCTGAGTAAGGGATGGTCAGGGTGTGAGCTATAACTTTGCTTCTGAGGTTAATACTGGGCTCAAACACCTAAATATTCATTGCTTTCTCTTTTCTCTTGATAGCTATCAAATCAGCCATTTTAGCAGGGGATTTTTACCCCTTTTTGATGGAAGTGCATAGTGATGCCAAGTTTATCTTTCTCCCTAGAAAGCTATAAAAAGGGGACTGTTATAATGTCTAGGCTTGAGAGCAGCTGTCTTTTCCTTTTGTGTATGTAATTATGATTGTATGAGGGTGTAGGGAAAATATTGCCTAAGGAGTGCCAGTAGGTATGACTTACTTTCCATTAAAAAACCTTTGTCAAAGCCTCTCACAAATGGATACTAAGAAAATATCCACAATGTGAGAAATAAAGTGTTGTTATGGATTACAAGCTACCTGTGTGGCAAAAGAATAATAGTGAAAAATTCACGGTCCTTTGAAATATTTATTATTTTAGCAATCCAGTAGCAGTGGAGTACCTCTGTTAGAATCTTAAAGTTTTATATATTATTGTTTTCCAGATGATAAGTAAAATGCTATTTACAAGATTACACAAAAATATCCAACTTGGTCAGGGTCATAAACAAGTGAAGAATTTTCTAAAAATGAATGTGACAGTAGGTGAATTTTCTGGCTGAAAAATATCAGGGGATATACGATAAAGAATGATTCGAGCTGTAGCAACAATTTTCAGACTGCTAAATTAATGTGAATGAATGTGATGAGGTGTTTCCAGGCCCATAACAGCTATGGAAAATAAAAGGCACCAGTTAGGTTTGGCCCATGCTATTATGTCAAAATGTAACATTGTCTGCACTGTTTGACTTCCCTCAGGTTTCTTTCAGTTGTCGCCATGTGTATCAAGTGAGCTATCTTGGTTTGGTATAAAGGCTTTCCATTCTAGTCACCCTGATCTCAGAGTGGATACAGCAGAAGGGAAACAGATTGGAAAATGTGAGAGGGAAATGATTGGAGACAGACAGAAGTTGAATAGTTTTATACATACCAGTTTGGAGAAGGAATGAAAGGGGCATGCAAAATCATTAGTGAGTATAAATTGGTTCTTGTTTGGTTTTTGACAGACTTGCAGCAGGAGATTGTTGGCTGAAGTTATTTCCACCCTCAGCCATCTGCCTTGCCCTGCACCTGTAATAGATATGGAAGCCTTGAGGGCAGAGACATCTGATCTGCTTGTAAATCAGCTTGTGGATCATTGTTGTTTTCAGCCCAGTGCATTAAGGAAGTCTGTTTCTGCCTAGGAGAGTAGTAATGTCTGTCAGAGGAGGGGAAGATGCTTTGAGTTGATAGCAACATCAGGCAGAATGAGTCTGCCAGAGACCTTATACATTCAGTATTTCAAGGAAAAAGCTTATAAAGCTGTAGCTAGTGAAATATGATAAAAAGGAAAATGCTTATGTGTATTTATATCCAGTGTGTATTTATCTGATGGATAAATATAGTAATGTAGTTGCAAAGCCGTGAGTTTAGTGGGATGTAAACCAGTAGTGATATCTGCTACATAGCATTTTCTGTCTCTGAAGTTTTCAGCCTCTGTTTTCCTGCGAGGCTGGTTTTCTGTGCACTTATAAGATTTTGTAAGGTGTGCCTGTCTGTCTTTGATTTCTAGTCCTAGTAAATTTTAAATCTACTGACCATTTTCAACAGAATTTGACAGGTCTCCAATATGTAAAATTCCTTCCAGTTTACTGGCAATTGGTATCTGGCTAGAAGACAATCTCATTAGTGTCACCCCCGAGGCTTCAGTACTAACTAAAGAGATACTATTGAAGATGATCAGTATTATGGCTCTGAATCAAACAAAGCATTGCTGACTTGCTCAAGCAATTTGAGACAAGCTGTGTAAGTCAATGAAGGAGAGGAAAGGAAAGAAGATGCGAAGAATTACTAGGGAGAGGATACTGTAGGAAATATGCAGGGAAACAGCTGAAATTAACATGAAGGAATTACTGAGATGTAACACAAATCCATAAGAAGTGAAGAGGCATTAGGTTTGCTGTTTACAGAATAAATGCCTCTACTGTTTTTTTTGTTTCTTTTTATGACCTGAGAGAATTTTTTATATTTGTTTCAAGATGAGTGCTCTTATCATTGAACATAATATCAAGTACAACACTGAGTTTAAAAATCATAAGGTAAAGCTAATGTTAAATGCTGCATGAAGTAAATAATACAACACACAGTAAATAACATGAGAAAATGCAAAATTCCTTACCTGTTCTTATTTGAAAAAAGTTGATTCAACATATATTAACGAGCTGTTACTTGGCTAGCCATTTTTTCTAATGATGTTGTGCATGTGAAGAGATTCTGAGAGTGTTCTGTTTTGTAAAAATAATTTTAACTGAAATATTTTTTTTTCCAATGACTGTAATTGCTGAAAGCAAAAAAAGAGGATGGAGGAAGAATAAAAATGGAGAAAAAGGAGTGAAGTAAAAGATCATTTATAGCAAAGTGGAAAGGGAACATATGCTTTTAGAGAAAGGGAACTCTTAATACTTGCAGTATTCAAAATAGTGTTCAGAAAGCCTTAATAAAAATGAGAGCAGAGAGATATTGAAAACAAAAATTAAATAAAAGCACCTCTAAACTGCTCTTTAGCCCACCTACAATTTCAAGTATCCTGTGATTCTATGATTTGTCTACATTGATTTCTGTCTTAGCAAATTACATGACAGAACTTTCATCAGGTAAAATTATGAATACTACAGTAAAAGCTGTGACAGCCCTGCAAACAAAGGATAGCTTCAAACAGTCCAAGTCAGAAACAACTAGCAGTGACAGCTTTTGTCTCGTGTGTGTGTAGGAATTCGAGTGACCAAGAAGCTCCTAACCGGTTGCTATGATTCCCAGGGTTGCTGTGGGACATCATACCTTAAATTTGCAAGTTCAGTGCTAGCTTAGACATATCACTGCAGTATTTATGATTGTGACATCATAAATAGCGCTACCAGCTTCTTTTCTTGTGTTTTTTTTTAATGACCTGGCATTCATGAAGACATAGTTGTTTGTATGGCACTATTACTATACGTAGGACGTTTTGACTACTAATGTAGTGAAGGTGAGAGACTGGCAAAATGTAGTAGAGGCTGTATTGGAAGAGAGGTGGAATCAGAGTCTATGGAGACTGAAAAGAATTCAGGGTATGAGGAATTCAAAACCAGAAATTTTTTTAAGAATGGGTAAATCAGAGATAATCATCAGTTTATAACATCTCACAATAAGAATGATGGAAAATAAAAATAAACCTAAA
This sequence comes from Colius striatus, assembly GCF_028858725.1. Classification (NCBI taxonomy): domain Eukaryota; kingdom Metazoa; phylum Chordata; class Aves; order Coliiformes; family Coliidae; genus Colius; species Colius striatus. The sequence goes on from NC_084762.1 coordinate 62,250,351, forward strand.
GCGTGTCTGTCCATTTTCATAAATAGCTACTAGATCCTTTGCATAATTAGTGAAGACTGTGAGAGTGAGGGAAGAGGCAAGAATACATCCAAATACTAAATCTAAAAAAACCTTAGTATGCCTATGTACAAAGATGGGAAAAGAAAGATAAAAGATGCTAGATTTAAATATAAGGATCTGAATTATCTTTCCTTTTAATCATTGGAAGCCTATAGAGCTACAGTAAGTACAAGCTGACCTTGTGTGCAAACCTGTTTTCCAAGTCCTTTCCTTATTGCACTTATTTTTTTTTTCCACATAGTCAGAAGAAGCTTGATATGTATTTTTGGAGGACATTTATATTCTGTTGTCTTTGGAGTTGTGAAAGTTTTGACAATTTCTGTATGTTGTCACTACACATACCTACTACTACAATGATCTCGAGATAACATGTACAATTCCAAAATAAGAGGTGTTAAAATAACTCCTGAAACTAATATCTAATATGTACTGAATATCTCCTCCAATTGTAGCCTACAGGATTTCATCTTCCAAGGGAAATAAAAATAGTGTTTTAAGGTAACATGTTATTGTTGTGTTCTATGAAGATCCTTCCAGGTGGTATCCACTATTTCTGACTTCCATAAGTAGCCATGAGCTTGGCTTAGTTTAACTAGTTTCATATCATCAGACACCGAAATGAATAATATTAAGCTGTATTTTTAAATCAGCTCTTCTGATTGCCTCTTTAAAACAGTCCATGTCTGAACAATAAACCTCAAAGAAGATATGGAAGAGTGAACCAACCCAGCAGAAAAGAGATAACCAAACAGAACTCCTTGGCTCAGCTCATTGTAGGCCACACAAATACTACTACAAGTGTAAGGATGGGAAGTATTAGCTGAAGTAAGAGGCAGGCAAATCTGACTTTTTCAGTGGCAGTACAAACACAGTTTAAGCTTAAAGTAGTTGTGAAAGTGCTCCTTAAATTGCCACTGTCTTGGAACAACAGGCTACTCAGGAGGCACACTTAAAAGAGCTAAATTCTAGTTTCACTGCAGTAAAATATGAATTTGACCCCTGATGCGTATAAAGTCAAGATTTTGCTGGAAAAGGATTTTGATGGGGGAAGAGAGAGGGGGTTGCCTTTGGAGGAATATATAAAAAGGAGGACAGAGATGATTAGCAAAAGATTGAAATATTGAGCAACTGCAAGAGAATGTGATGTTAAATGCATAAAGTGTATCCATTCCTGGACTGAGCAGTTGAGGTTACAATGCACCTTTGTGACACAAAAAGGTTACATTCACTGGCTTACTGTTTTCTGGGTAACATTGATATAACCCAGAGATGGTATATCTTTGAAGTGTCCGATAAAGAAAGAATAAAATAGAAATGAAAAGAATTATAGTAGTTCTATTGTTTTTAATTCTCGTCAGAGAAAGTTTACAGTCCTGGAAATAATTAAATATAAATAAATATGCAAATAAAAAGACTTTTCAGTTTTGGTTTTTAACCAGATGCAAAGAGAGACAAATCCAATTGTGGCTTCAAAAAGGTTTCTTCCCTTACATTATTAAAACCAGAAGTTATAAAGAAATTATTTTCTTTTCAATATGATGAGAATAAAATCTTGGCAGGATGTTGTAAGTGAAACAATAAGAATGCCAAGTTGTTCTTAAAGGCATAGGTCATAATTTAAAAGTGAAATTTGCCTTTTCCACCATAGGTAAAGAACATACTTTTTTTTTCTCCAAAACACTCCTATGTTATTGGAGGATTGCTCAGAAAATGAAAGTATTGTCCAGTATGGTGGAAAATGTAACATTTTAATTATATAAAATTTGCATTAATTGTTATTGTTTATAAATATTTACATTTGGTTTCTGTCACATACAAATTAAGGGTAATTAATTTTGTTCTCATGCATAATCTTTTGCCTAACTGAAATGAACTGAAAGCATAAAGCTTAAACATTGAGATGATAACCCATACATGCCATGTGCACATTTTTATGTAGAATATTCCTCTTGTTGTTTACAGATTTCTGAGCATCTGAACACAAATCAGTTATTTCCTATGTAAACCACTATGGAGGTGGGTGTGTGTCCTGCATATGCCTATAGAAGTTGCCATTCACTGTGGTAGTTCCTTCTTACAGTATCAAAAAAGTAACTGTAACTGAACATGTATTTCCTTCTTCGAACATTGAACTGTGGACCAGAGTCCACATTTTTCTCCCACACTTTGAGAATGTAGTCATTCCTAGTCAATACTTACTTGTGAAATTATTCCCACTTGCTCATCTGCCACTTTTCTAAATGATTACTCCAGTACATCAAAGTCAAATGCTTTTTGGTAATATATGGATTACACTATATTTTATTTAGGTTACTCAGAAGCTGAGGGAACGATTGTAATTTTTGCATATACAAACTTTAAGTATCATTTCATTTCTATTTCTGACTCTCAGTTAGTTAGTTAGTGTGTATATGGCCATAGGCAAATGTGGATTAATGACTGAGAAGAGACGATTCCTCAGAATGTCACAGATTTAATTATTCAGTCACTATCACCTAACTGCAGAAGTACTCTAAGTAATGTTTGGAGTAGAGGAGACTTGGCAAGGTGTCTGACAACAGGTTGCAGAGCTAGTTCTCTTTTTGGCCTTATGGGGAAAATGAGGGGGATTTTATCAAATGTTTTTCATGCTTACTTGGATGCCCTTAGAGAGAAAAGTCGTTTGACATATTTGAGTATTTGTAAGAGGAACTCATTTTCTTGATGTTTTTCAGGAAATGGATAGAAACTGGATTATGTCAGTCACAAGTAATTAGGCTGAAGTTATTGTTGCGGTCTTTTTATGAATACTCACACATTAATCTGATAAAAATAATACTTGTTTTGTGAAATTTGTTCCAATTGTATGTCCAAGTACCAGAGACAAACTGCTGAGCAGCAGTTATTTTTTAATTTTTCAATATTGATTGTCTTTTGATGTGTTCAAAAACACTGGTGAGAAGGCTTGAGTAATGTATTTGCTTAAGGAACCAGACCTCGTGTGTTAGGACTTCCAAATTCTAGAAACATGTTAATTATACCAGCAGTGCTTTGGGAATTATGTTCTGATAACCCATTCTTCCGAATTTGTTTGGATTGCTTTGATTTGATTTGGTTATAGTGGACATAATTTCTAACCTGTAAATGAGCAATAATTTGTCAATATTTCACATTTTATTGAATCTTCGCGTAGATAAATGTTTCATACCTGAAACAGAACACTGGACAGATGGGAGACTTTCATTGATGTGATGGGAAGTTATGTTAGCTGCTATGGACATTTATTCAAGGTTATTGAAACCTTGAATAGGTATGAGTATTATTGAAATGGTTATGAGAAGGTCTACAAAGTAAGCCGCTTAAGTGATGGAGACAAGTAAGAGTTGTCGACATCTGTGACAGCTTCTTGCTCAGGACTGTTTTCAGGTGCTGATCTGAAATAGAACTTTGTAGAGAGGTAATTGAAAATGTCATTTAGGAGCTGAAAAGCAATATTTCTGGGGATTTGATGAGGCATTATCAATTGTTACAAAACTATTTGGTATATTTTTGGAAGGTGAAGGGGCGTTGCATTTGAAGGAATGTGGTTGAATTGATATGACATCATTTTACAGATGAGCAAATGTACCTGTACGTTAGTTTCCGAATAGTATTTCTATCCATGATAATAAAACTGATAAATTACTAAGTTTTGAAAATTTCTTTGAGTATATGGATCACCTCTCTCATTTGTGATAACTTTCAAAGCAACTGCAATTTCATTTTTTTCTTTCAAATATTGGTGGAGCAAGACTCATCCATTAAATCTGTATTCATTTAAAATCTTTATACAGTCATAGCATAATATCCCAATTAATTTAATTCATGTGCATTACCATATTTCAGGAATTCTAAAACAGATGAAGAAAAAGTGATGAGAAGGTAAGACATTGTGTTGATAGCAAAAGATCTTAACATCTGTTTGATTTCTTTCTTCTGAGGCTTTAGTCCTGAAAAAAAGATATTTATATTCTGAGCTGTTAGTATTCCTTAAATAACTGGTGCTTTTACTGCTTAGGGTACAGCTCTGGGAGATGGGCTGATCCTAACTGAATATAATAAATTTCTTTCATTAAAGAAAGGAGTCCTACTTCTTCTTCTGTTGCTTCATGTTGGGCTATGTGCTCCTGCTGTTTCTTTTAAACCGATTTTAATTTTCTACAACCCTTAGTCTGCCAGATGACTAAGTCAGATGCAGAAAATTCCAGCAATAACATAATATTTTTGCCCTAAATGAGCTCATACCTTGGTCAGATAAGAATCAAGCACTGATATCACTAGGAATGGTAGAAAGGAGTAAGAGCACAGAAATAAGTGGGAGTTTCTTTTATCACTGGGAAAAAGCTACTTTTTGGGTTGTTTGACCAGCCTAACCTCCTTCTATGACAAGGTGACCCACTTAGTGGATGAGGGGTAGGCAGTGGATGTGTTCATCCTTGACTTTAGCAAGGCCTTCAGCACAGTCTCCCACAGCATCCTCTGGGAGAAACTGTCTGCCCATGGCTTGGATGGACCTAGTCTGTGATGAATGAAAAACTATCTGCATAGCCAGGCCCAGAGAGTGATGGTGAATGGAGTTAAATCCGGTTGGCAGCCAGTCACCAGTACTGCATTGGAACAGGCTGCCCATGGAGGTAGTGGAGTCACCATGTCTAGAGATATTCGAAAGACATACAGATGAGGTGCTGAGGGATATGGTTTAATTTAGTGACGGGCTTGGCAGTGTGAGTTTAGTGATTGGACTCAATCTTAAAGATCTTTTCCAACTATTAAGATTCTATTCTATGATTACAGAACTGCATCCTTAGTAACTGCTGGTTTACACCTTAGAGTTTGACCTCACTCATCCAACCACCTGAGCCAATAGTATTACAAAGCCAGTGAGCTTTGGTAGGACACTGAAGACTGAAAACCATGAATCACTTAGAGTTTTTGTGTTGACCTAACTTTCCTATTAAGTGCAATGCTTCCTATTTTCTTTTTGCTTGAAATAAATCTCCTCAGCTCTATATTGTTGGAAATGCTTTCAGTTTTCACTTCTTAATTTTTCAAAATCTCTCTCTTCCTCCTGTTCATATGGTTCATACTGCAAGTTTGACCCCGTATCATTTTTAGTTTATCTATCCGTCAAGCTGCCGCACTCTAGGAGTTTAGTATAGATGGTTCTTTTTGAGAAGGAAAAATAGTCTTCTATGTCTTCTATAATAGTCTTCTATAGAAAAATCTGTGGCATGATGTACTCTTTTCTGCTGCTTCCTTCTGGCATATGATGATTGTGCTTCCTAAGGTTTTGTGTTTCTTTTGTCCTTGTTTTTTTACAACTGTTTTGAGGAACATTTCATAAAATCATAGAATCATAGAATGGTAGAGTTGGAAGGGACCTTTAGAGATCATCTAGTCCAACCCCCCTGCAGAAGCAGGTTCACCTAGATCAGGTCGCATAGGAACATGTCCAGGTGGGTCTCGAAGACCTCCAAGGAAGGAGACTCCACAACCCCTCTGGGCAGCCTGTTCCACTGCTCCCTCACCCTCACAGTGAAATAGTTTTTTCTTATATTTAAGTGGAACTCATATGAAAGATGTTCCAATCCCCTGATCATCTTGGTGGCCCTGCACTGGACTCTCTCCAAAAGTTCTCTGTCCCTCTTGAGTTGAGGAGCCCAGAACTGGACACAGGACTCCAGATGAAACCTCACCAGATCAGAGTAGAGGGGGAGAAGAACCTCCATTGACCTACTGGCCACACTCTTCTTGATGCATTCAAGAAGATGTCATTGGCCTTCTTGGCCACAAGGGCACAAATTGCAAATTGCATCTTAGTTCAATAGAGTTGTAATTAATCTTAGCATCCCTTGAAAAGCAGAATTGTTAGCTAGCATTCTCTGATTTGTTTACAAGGTGGTTCTGTAGTTCTGAAATGAGTTCTTCTGGAGAACTGTAGGGTTCTAATTCGTTTCTAGAAGATAAAGTAATGCTGAGTAGAAGCAAGTGTGGTTCTATCATGCATAAGATAGTAAGTTGAACTAACATTTCATGAACTAGCATGCTTGCAACATTGATTTAAGGCAATGATCTTGTCTTGCAATAGTCAGTAAAAGTGTAGCAACCAGGTGTATTGTACGTACCACTAGATTATTTTCCATTTCAGCCAGCTCTCTGCCTTGTGTTGCATTGTACTTGTGCAATCATTGTGGCAAAACCAAAAACCTTCTAATTTGTTCTCATCCTAACTAAAAACATGAGCAAACATAATTTGATAGTGTACTGAACTGGTAGGATACACAAAGCAATCTAACAACCTATACAACACTCCCAAATACACAAGTTTTTCAGTAACCAAAAGTTTCTTTAAAAAGGATTTATTTCTCTTCAGTAAAAACTTTAAAAAATTTGAAAACTGTGGTTTATTTCAAACTTTTTTACCTGGCTAATCTGTTGGATGTGTGGGATGGTTTTGACATACCTGATATTTTTTTCTGCTTGACTGAGCCAGAGAGATAAAATTCTATTTAAAAATTTTGTTCTATCTTCCCTCAAAAGATGTCAGTGGTATGAATCTAATCAATGAATGAGGAAGAGCATATACTGTCAGCTGCGATGCTATTGGTATGCTGATGGTATCCAGCTCAGTGTCTGCCTCTCTGAGCGTAGACAGTGCAGTCTTCCAGATGTCCTAGTGTCTGGCCAAAATAAGGAGAGTGATACAAAACAGATGATCTTGTCTGAGGACAAAGCAGAGTTGATGGAAGCTGATAGAGGAGTGGAACAGAGCTTCACTTGTTGGACACTATCTTATACTCATTCATGTCTTTGATTTGCAGTTAGCAGAGGTAGTAAGGAGGGCAGTTGTCCTTTTGCAGCTAGGCAGAAGTTTGAAGAGAAAAAACAAAGATCCACAGTTTATTTCTTCTAGCTTATTATCTAAGAGTTTTGGTGATATCATGCAATTCCTAATATGTTACTGTCTTAGTCGAGACTTTAATGCACCTAGAGGATAGTAAGAACTTTCATATACAGCATCCTAAGTACCCTTTGCTAGATGTGCCTGTGTGCACAAAGAGTTTTGAGATTTATTTTCTTTCTGCCTGCCTGAACTGTCCAGCTTGAGATCACTTGTATACAAATCCTTAAGTTAACTGGAACTTTGCTAACACAGCTTGGTCTGCAGCTGAGTGCATTTAGGAATAGTGTTTGACTGAAAAACACTTTTTTTTAAAAATGGGAGATGCGCTTGTTTCTCAACAGAAAATTTAAGCTGTAAAGGCATCTTTCTTCTTAGTGTATTTCTGTCTTCATGAAGAAGATTCTCTGAAGGACAAGTAAGGTGTTTGACTACATTTGGAATATGATAATTTTAATTTCAAGAAACAAGGAGTTGGGGAAAGAGAGCTATTCCACCATTGGAATCCTTAACCTAGATAGGTTTGTGGGACAGACCATACAGAAGCTATAGTAACTAACACTCCCAGAAATGTTTGCAATAATAATTTTTCAGAAGAAAGCTGTTGGAAGGTTCACTGTTACTGGAAATGTTTGGTGTAAGATTATTTGTAATATACTTTGTCTCAATTTCCCTTTCAATAAAAGCTATATGAATTTCCACTGATGCCTTAACAAGCCAGCTAAGCTTTATTCTGCCAAGAGGCTGGGCAATTAGGTAGATGCGAGGAAATATGAATGTGCACCTCAATGCAAAAGTTGCTAAACAGTTTAATACTTTCTCTGACTGAAAATTCATGGTAGTTGTTTTATATTTAGTGAGGTGTTTTATTGAATTAAGGAAGTATTGTCCATCTTACCACTTTTGTGTAAGACCTCATATAAACAGCATGCCAATTATCAGCTTCATTCAAAATAAATCTAATAAATAAAAATGTAAATCACAATGTAATATGAAATTTAATTTTTGTAATATATATTGTAAGAAACATCTGTGCTACATTAATGAAATACACTTTAGAAACATTATGGCTATTTCTTCTTTGTTACAAAATAAGAAAACAAAGTGAAAATAAAATCAAAATGAAATCTGTTAAATAGACATTCCTTGCTAATGCTTTAATATTTTTATATTAATGAAAAAATAGTACTGTTTTAAACATGATATAGTCTATTATTATGACAAAGGTTTTTTTGGTCTTTTTATTCAAGAATGCTGAGTTGGACTAAGATCTGAATTGTGTATTCAAATAAATGTAATGATTGTCTAAATAAATGACATCAGATTTGGAGATAGTTAGAAATAACAATCAAAAGTTGATGTTAATTTTAAAAGTTGTTTTACTTAACACTGAAGTGCAGAAAAGAATAAGTTTGCCAAGGAAAAAGACATTCCTTTAGATATCTTCTGAAGTCCAGAATTTCTAGTTGTTTTGTGGATTTTCTCATTACAAACTCTTTGTGGTTCTATGTTATTAGAGCACAAATACTTTTGTGCAATTATGGCAGTTGCATTAATGCATTATAGAATGTGATGTGACAAGTGAAATATTCTAAATTTTTGTTGGAAATGTAGAAATAACTAGTGTGCTCCAATCAATAGTAGATTCCTGTTATTGTAAAAATAGTGTTTGAAATAACTCTTTAGTACTAAATGAAACTACCTAGTTGATAGTTCAGGCCAATGTGTTTGAAATCACTATTGGTGTGATGCAAGAGATAGTCAGTTACTGTTGCTAAACTAGTGGATGAGCAGTGGTTACTTGGTGATATTGTTTGTCCTAGGATTGCCAGAAGGGAATGATAAGACGGTGGTGATGCCAGTTCTTTTTGACTGTGGTTATGGTCTTTCTTGTTTAAATAAAATGAGACTAAAATGTTGCATTTAGTCAGTTGGGATATCCAGGACTTGTTTTATAAACTTAATCTATCTCATATTTCGAGCAAGGATCTGAAGCCCAGGCACTCCATGCTAGAGACATTCTCATCTCCAACAGCATTGTCTGCTCCATGACATCAGTGTCATAGATAAATAAGAAGAAACAAAGCAAGATGTCCTTTAGCCAGTGTGTTGCAGAAGATAACTCCAGTTTTGTTTCTATTTAAGTAAATGATTAAACATAATTTTCAGAATGTTCTAGATTAATTAATTCAAGTGTTCTAGATTAATGATCCTTAATGCAGAAGTTTAATTCCTGGTTGTCCCAAGAGCTCTTTTGGAATTGAGGTGGGATTTTATTGTGCTCTCTTGATGTTGGTAAGAAAACTTATCTAAACCATAGAGGGTTGGTTAATATATTAAGAAACATACAAGCATTGCGTATAAAGAAGCAAAAATTCTTGGAACACAAACAGAACAGCTGTCAGTTGTAGGATTTAATTAATTTGTTGGTTTTTTTAATTCTTGTTACTCTGTTGTTGTTTCTTAAATGAGAGTAATAGAGCATATTGAGAGTCTGTGCTTCAGTCAACAGGCCTTGACAAATCAATGCTATGTACATGGAATACATCTATGTCTATCTTGATGTAAGAATGTTTCCTTGAGAAATTAATTGCTGCAAAGAAAGCTGGATTATTTTACTGGGTCATCAGAACTGACTAGTGGCCTGCAAGAACATAAATCAGAATTCATTATGTGAATTCTGTACTCTCCCATGAAAACGGTTAGTGCTTTTCTTACCTTTAGGCTGATCAGGCAAATTCTGAGCTGATGTCATCTCTCTAAAGATGCACTTTTCCCAGCTTAGCACCTTATACTTTCAAATTACTCATGGGAAAGTACTCCATGTTTTATAATAGAGGCAGTTGAAAGTGAGTGGATCCTATCAAACAATGCAGCAACTAACCTCATTACTGAGCTTTCTGTGCAACTGAACTTTCACTACATTTAATAGGAGTTTTGCAGAAGAGCTCTGTCCTTAAAGTGAATGGTGTGCGAATCTTGTGCGAATCCACACCCTCTCAAGACATTAAGCAAACTTGAACATTTTCTACAACACTTGGCCTTAGCATCCCTTTCCTCCTCCTCCGCCCTTCTTCTCCAAAGAGAAAGGAAGTAAATGATTACAAACAACATCGTATTTAAAAACATTACCTTGTTACTGGGCTACATTCTTGTTTAACTGAAATTGATACCCTTTTTCCCCCTTTGCTTTTTGATGAAACTCATCTATAAAAAAATCACAGAGAATCTAGCTTAGTGCAGCATTATTACTATAACAGAAAACATCTGGTTCTGTGCTATGCCCTATATTACACTGGTGATCTTTATCTCACTTCTAAGTGTTTTCATGTATTGTTGTTATGGCAATGCATGAAGATTGCAGCTGTGTGAATTTATTTTGGTAAATTGCTGATCTGAGAAAAATGTAAGAATGAGATTTTTTTGTTTGTTTTGTAGATAGTTTTTTTTCCTATGGAACATACTTAGTGGAAATTGCTAGATGACCAAGGTGGGGTCTTCACATACCCTATTTGTGTAAAAAATAGCAAAGGATTAACAATAAATCAAAGGAATACAGTACTCAGTCAAACTTTTATAACAAACTTTTACTAAAGTAAGTTAGATTATTTCATTTTCATTAACTTCCAGCCTATCGTTGTACAAAGATAGGTATCAGTTTCTAAGGATGTGAGAAATTTCACAGTATACTTGTCTTCCATCACATAAGCAGACATCAACCTGCCTTCTCTGTCTCTCTTTTCTCAGTGAATTACCTCATTGCTGCTCAATAAAATCACTGAGCTGCCCAGCTGTGTCATCACTAGCTGGTCTAGCAAAGAATACAAAGCGAGATAAAAGATTCAGTGTTCCAGACCCTGTAACTGAATTGACTTCTTAATGAAATCCTTTTTTGCTAAGACTGATTCTTTCCTATTATGTTACATAGAAATATCTGAACCTTTGGAAACCTTTTTTAAAAATTCTGTAAGTGCATTATTGCACTTATAGCTTGTATTTATTCAATAGCATCCTTTTTTATGAACGAAAATTCTGCAAAATACACATCAATTGTTGAACAATATACACACAGAGTTTAGTACTAAAATTACTGTATGATTTATTGTTGGTTTTGTTTAATTAAGGGCCTTCGATAATGAATGTGATCAATCAGGAAGATTGCCAGATGGCATGTTTCCAAATTTATGGCTAATGGGAACCAAGCAGCTTCTCAAAGCCCAGTTGCTTTAGTGAGAAGAATGTGCAATATCTGCACTATGAACTTGAGGCATCTAGAAGAAACTGAAATGAATCAATATTTAGATAGAAGTGCAGTAATCAAAGTTAAATCAAATGCTGTAGTTATTCTTTAGATTTGGTAGATGGGGTTACTTGTCTGTCTAGTTGGACTATTAACAGCTTTTTGTAGCTTGCCATGGATGAATTCCATCCAATAATGAATGAGATCAATGAAAATTCTTTAAGAAAAATTCACAGTTGTTTGTGATATAGGATTTTTCTTTAAATCTGTATTTTAGCATGCATATAACTGCTATTGGTCTACCAATATGTGACAATAATTCCTTACTACCTAATCTTCTGTCCACTTCTCTGTTAGCTACAACTATAATCACCTCTGACATCTATGTTTCCTGCACAAAGTTGCACAAAATTTTCTCTTGAGAGAAAATGTTTATAGCTGACTAAAAATGAAGAAAGGCATTTTTTTTTCTGTACATTTAAAAGGAATGGGCAATTCTATTGACGCACTCTTAGTCTGTCAGAGAGCCAAAAATTAATCAAGCAGAGAACAGTTGAAAACCTCATTTAAAGAAGTCACATTTGTTTAGGGGGGAAAAAACCTGAGGCATATGCTTCAGTTTCATTTAAACTACAATCCATCCAGTGATTTACATCTGTACATTTTCACATCTCTTTAAAGCACTATTAAACTCTATTTACTTTAATACCTAATGTAATATATATTACATGTTATTACGATATATAATACCTTTTCTGAAATGACTCATACATGGCTGAATTGATAATTCCTTAATCATATAGCCTTCCAAGCACTTTGAATTAGTTTGTAAATGAGCCATAGATGAAATTTAAAGAAAAAGATGTGGAAATTGATGCCAGAAATTTCAGTTCAGTGAAACTGTCAGTTTATACCACCAAGCCAATGAATTTAGGGAGAGAGGAGAGTTTTCTTAAACTGTGAAATAAAACATTACAGATAAGAAAATCTAGTTCAAAGACTTAAATCACAAAAGTTTAATTGAACTTTAGTTTTGCTCTTCTTGAATCTTAGTTATTAAAATGGATGTCTCCCAAAAAGAGTATTGTTAACATGACATAATCCTGACAATCTGACTATACTACACAGAATTGGAAACACAGTGGTAAAGTAGTGTCTGTGAACTATAGAGGACAGCCAGAAATATTTCAAGTAATGATTGAGGGGATTGTATCTCAGTCTTTTACGTATAGCGAGGAGCCTGGTACCGTGTATCTATAATGAATACTTGTGTATTTTAAATTCTAATTGAACATTGCCTCTTCTGATTTTAAAGTTGTCTGTGATTTTCCCGAATCTGATGTCAGGATATAAAGTCTGCCTTTATACACTTTGTGTTGCACCCAGATCCTTTAACATAGGATTGCTTTTGTAAACATAAATATATGAAAATACAAGTGTATACTTATCGTATATCACAAGCTACATGCATCAGTCAGTATGTGCAGTGACTGCTGTCTATTTAATAGCTGCTAGTCAGTATTTTGCTTGTTTACCTTTCAGCTAGAACCTAACAAAATTATAAACAAAATCAGGCTTTATGGATACATTAAGTATACAGAATTGGTCTATTTTATGTTAGCAAAAAATGTACAGAACCTCCTGACTGTAAACCATGAGAGTATATTTACAGTCTGAGTTACACTATTCCAGTGTGACCTTGGGCAAAATATTTTCTGAGAGCCTCAGCTGACTTCCTGCAAAATGAGAATGATTTTACAATAGTAGAAAACAGAGTGACTATTATGAATTGCCCAAATATTACAATATGGTAGATATAAGTATGCACATTATGATCTCTTTCAATGTGACATATGTAACTATTTTACATTTTCTGAGTTCAGCAGAGCACTTTAGCAAAGTTTTTTTATGTCATTGCCAAGTGAATAGACAAGGAAGAAAAAATCAGGGGAGAAGCAGGCACTGAAAATAAAGAATTTTCTCTTTGATATGCCTTAAATGGAGCTATTGGACACCACTTCTTGATGACAACTTTTTAATAAATGAATCATAAATAAAGATCAAAAAATATGCAGAATTGTTTGAAGTGGAAACAATCCTAAATATATTTCAAGAAACCCCCCGTAACAGAGTGATAATATAGATTAATAAAAATCCTCTCAGATGTCTTTTTGTGACACAAGTAACTGTTTTTTCTTCCTGATTTTTGAGTTGTTAGCGATTCTACAGGTGAAGCATCCTTATTGCTGCAAAATTTAATCAAGTGTTCATCCATTCTGTCTTCTTGCAGAGGATCTTGATGATCTAAGAATGGAAGGAGTAACAAGTGTGATGTCTTCTGGGAGCAAATTCAATCAAACTCGAAGTGTTCATACAGCTGAGCCTCAAGCAAAAGTCACATTGAATATCTGTGCAAGATGTGCCAGGTAAAAAGCAAACCAAAACCAGATCATGCTAACCAAAACATTCTTTTTCCCATGTTTTCAGCTATGTATTGTGCTTATTTTCCTGGTGATGACCTCTTCTGTGCTAAAGTAAAAATAATTACTTAGCTACTGGCTACCCTATGACCTCTGGCATCTGGGTTGTGCAACTTACATTTAGGCTTGATAAGTCCCATCAACAATGAATGAAAGAACATAGTTAGTTTTAGACCTTACTTCACAGCTTGAAACTATTTTAAGCCTTTCTGTCACTGAGTTTCATTAGTTATTTGAGCTTCTGTGTTTTTTCAGGGGATGAATCAGGGAATTTAAAGGTTCAAATCCAATTTGAAAAGCACCTGTATAAATGGAGATTTAGTTGCACAGGTGCGGTTCGGGATTCAGGATTTCAAATAGTTGCTCCTTAGCACTTTATAATCTCATCCTGTTTCACCTCTGAGAAATAATTTAATCAGGTTGGACCCATTTTGGTTTTGACAGCTGGAAATAATTCTTGCATTTACAGTATGAGGGCCAAATAAACAGGTTGGTATTCCTGTAGCCAAGTCAACTGGAGAATGCAACACTAACAGAAACCCCTTAAATTTCCTAGATGCATTCTTCTATGTAGACAAAAGCTCATTTGGAGAAAGGATTTAAGCCTGTTTAAATGACAAAACTAGCCTTCTCACCCTTCTGTAATGGTTCAGATTAGCAAGAACAATACAGAGGCATGCCAATTTTATCAGCCTGCCTTTGCCAATGCCTGTTCTATTGTGTAGTTTGAGAGGGGATTAGCTGCTTGTAAATAAAAAGCAACCTGTGGTGAAATTAAGTCAAAAGTTTGGCCATATGCCACCCTACAGTTTCTACTTCTTTTTTTCTCCATTTTACTTGTAAATTATTACTTTTAAAGGGCACTTATCTAAGAAGAGAGGCTTCAAAACATTCTCTGATGCTCTGGGAACATAGCTACAGGCATACTGAACCACCCATGGGCTAGCATCTCTATCAGGGTCAAGGAGCCTCAGGGAACTTCGGCTCACAGTATCCTTGGAGCAGCAGTCAGTGGATGGCCCTGTAATTCTAGAGAGTTTTGCTGTCAGCAGTGCGGCCTTATGCTTTAAGAAAAGAGCAAAAATACTAACCATGGGATTCTTCCCAATTTGCTGGAAACAAATTATGTTGTAAAATGTTTCCAAATGACTAGTTACATGAAAGTGTGGCACCTACTTTCAGCTGGCATCAGTTGTCCTCGAATTAACAAGTAGGAAGGTAAGGAAAATAGAACTGTTAAGTTTTCTACATAGTGTTTTTGAACTTACATAAAATCTTGCATGGATTACTATGAAGGTTAATTAAATTTTTAATTCCTTAAAGTATCCACTAACAGCAGGTGCCAAGATACTATATATTCTCTCAATCCTCCACTCCAGGGAATGAACGGCTCAGATCTTGAGCCAAACCTAGCAACCTTGGCTGCTGCTATTGTCCTTTAACTGGCTGTACTATATGACTACGCATTCTGAAATATGAGTTGTGAGAGACTAACCTCATAAAATCCTCTTTTGTCACTTCACATATCAAAGAATGCAGAGCAGGGCTTTATTTCGCCTATACACCTTCGTTTCATTCTGCTCTGTGTAATGAAGTCAGTGAGGAACTGGATGATACCTACTTGACAGTGGTTCTTTTCATTCTTATTGTAGTTCAGCAGTTTCTTTAAACTTTGGAGGACTCAAAAAATATACCATCTCATTAGCAGCAAGAGAGGTCAAAAGAGAAATGGGTATTGCTGTTTTATTCAGTAGGGAGAAAACTAGCATTTATTCTTCAAAATGAAGAAGTCTATTCTTTTGGAGCATTCATTCCTTCTTAATGAGTCTGAGGACACCTTTCCTCTCTTACTTCAAGACAGAGTTATTAATGCAGTTAGCTCTCTCTTTTGATACCTCCACAGTGGATTTGTCTTATTTGCCTTACTGCAGCAATTGAAGTAGTGTGTGACTTCAAGGACATGAAGATAGGACTTTTTTCCTGTTTAATTCCAAGAGCAATGCAATTTTCTGTTACTCAGTGATAGACACAAAAAATTCTGTGCTACAGACTGAGTATTGGGGTCACCTCTATGAAAGTTTCTTAGTGTTGGCATTTATCTCCATTGTTATGACAAAGCCTAGTATTTATTGTAAGGTCATAATACAGAACCAATTAGTGAATTATTTTAGAAATGATATTTTTATTTCTTCATATTCTCTAAATCTTATATGCTGTAGAGTTTATACATAAATACTATGGGATTTGATTCTAGGCACGCTTGAATACAATTGAAAAAGAAATCGGTAGAAGTTATTGTTATGCACACTTTTGGTTACAATTAAATGCGCATCTTTCCTCTTAATTTTACCCACTTTTTGATTGTATAAAGTGATTTGAAATGAATGCAGCTATTTATGGCAGTGAGTGTTCTGTACATAATAGGGCTTGTCAAATCAAATTACCAAATCAGATTTGCTGAAAGTATTTGGACTGTCTGTAGGAGAAATATTACTTTTTACTTGAAATTTGATTGGCAGAGTTCCAAATGTTGGGAAGCATGCTTCTTGGCTCAGACAAAAAAGTTGAATTTTACTCTTCCATTGGCATAATCTAGTTCTTTCATTTTGCTGTATTTTTTTAAAATGCTCTGCTCTGATTACTCTCCAGTCAATTTATCTTCTATGATACCTCCTCCTCAAAGTTCCTCACTTCCGTGGACATGTTGGGACTCTTTTGAGAGGGATTTATTAAACAACTGAAGGTGTTCCTCAGTACTAGCTTTAACTTAATTGGCTTAATTGGAAAGGACAAATGGTCTTATTGAAATTCCACCAACTTCTTCAGTGTGGCAAGTTTTAAACCCTCCTGCTACTAGGATTCCATTTTCTTGCCCTTGATAGAGTTCTGTCATTATTTGAGAATTAGAGAGAACAGATCTGTCACTATCTGTAGGATACTTCAGCCTAAGAGGAGTGCTTGTTTAAATCTGTGTGTCCCCTGAGAGCACCTGCAGAAGAATACAGGGTAGCAACGTCTTAT
This sequence comes from Colius striatus, assembly GCF_028858725.1. Classification (NCBI taxonomy): domain Eukaryota; kingdom Metazoa; phylum Chordata; class Aves; order Coliiformes; family Coliidae; genus Colius; species Colius striatus. The sequence goes on from NC_084762.1 coordinate 62,267,071, forward strand.
CTCTTCTGTGGCTTCTATAGCTTCCTGCAGATGGGCTAAACATGGGAGTGCAGTGACTTGTGAGGATAATGAACTGAACAAAGTTTCCCCCGTGCTGAGAGATGTGTTTGTGGATGTGCATGAGAAAATCAGGACTTAGATTCTAGAATGCAATTATAGGAGGACAATACTAGCAGCTTCCGTTTTCCCTCTTTCTCTGTCAGTACAGCCTTATTCCTTTGTTTCTGACATTTAGTTCAAGTTAGTATTAAATGTCCTTTGTAGCTGGTTTACTCTGACAGTCACTAGGCTGTTACTCTGCACAGTAATAGTTCTTTCCTTTGAACTCCTCTATTCTATTTCTGATGTAGTGTTTAACAATATCTGAGGCCGAATGGAAGTGACTCTACTTAGAGATAAAAATCTACTTTGCTACAAGACAAATTAAATCCAGTGTATATTGTGAGGGAAACCTGCAATGCTGTTGAGGCACCGCATTTGGCAAAATATTCTCCCTTGCTTTAGATCTCTTAGAGAAAAGAGCTTTTTCGTGAGCTGGCAGAAATGAGACTGAGAATGGACATAATTTTAACTAGAATAAATCCCCCAAACTTCTAACTTTTTCTTATTTTAGAAATTGGTATCTAATCTTCAATACCAATAATCTCACCCATCATCTTCAAATAATTGCTATCACAGCCCAAGTCAGGAATTTTAATAAAAGATGAAGTTTTTCACCCAGATATTTAAGAGGTAAAGATGGAGAATTCTTTCAAACTATCACACCAAGTTGTTTTATTACAACTTATTATTTAAAAAACAAAAAAAATCCCCTTAAAACCAACCAAACCAAACCAACTAACCCCCCCCCCCCAAAAATCAATACCCTTCAAAATCAGAGAGAAATAAAAAAGGGGTTAAATCTCCTGGAGTATAACTTGGTTCGTAGACTGGAATATAGCTGTATGAAACAGAGAGCTTACTGTTTTCTGTATAGATGTTTCACACACGATGAGCGAAATGCAGATGGATAACAGCTTTAAGAGGTTTTACAAATGGGAAAGTAGCTACAGAACAATGTTATTCCCATAGCTGCTCTTGGACTACAGTGCAAGTTAAGCACCATATTAGTCATCTAAATAAAAGGGTGACATCATTCACAAGGTGGAACAAAACAAGGTTTATAGATACAGAAAAAAAAGGCTAAAAGGAAAATGTATTTAGAAGGTTTGCTATTTAATCCAGAAAATTATCAGACACTTTTAGTACAACTGATCTGGATTTAGATCATTTGATCAAAATTACTATGATAAAAATTATGTCTTCATCTAAGGGCACAGCTAATCTGACTGATTTAGAGAATAGACCGACTCATTCTGTAACACGATTTTGTGAATCCTTTCTCATATACATGCAAAAGAAATGAATTTAAAGTTTGGCCAATGCTTCATAAGACACCTTCACATATAAGCAAAACTCATATGGGTTAAAGCTTTAAATGACAATTTGTAACAGCCAACACCACTTCCATATTTTCTTGTGTATTGTGACTTGCACGTTGAGCATTTTGCAAGAATGTAACCAGGCATAAGGTATAATATTAAAGTACTATTGAATGAATTTTAGGGGACTTTCTTTCTTTTTTTTATAAGGACCACCCATTAGCCTTGTATGCCCACTGCCCTGCTCAAAAGTTAAATCTTGTTCTTGTGGAGTCTTGCCAATGCATTCCTGGAAGTAAGAAGCTTTTTGTTTTTAATAGCGCAAGGGCTGCATTCATTCTTCTTAACATCAATAGAATACAAAAAAAAAGGGGTTGCATGTGATTAAAAAAGAAATGGGATTATAGAAAACATACTGTGCCACAAGCTTGAAGGCTTCTGAGCAAGAATGTTGGAAAGAAGCACTCGTCGCATACAAATGTAGGTTTGAGATGCAGTATTTTAGGTAATATTTTAAGATTAGCTAGAGCAAAAGGATTTTTATCATATTAGAGGGATCAAATATATAGATGTATATACAGGTATAAACAAAGTACACCTGTATGTTAAAAAATTAGATGTGGCTTTTCTAACCATCACCACTGCGATGTGGGGTACAGTCCAAGTGTAGTAATTTGTGTGCTTGAGCTGCTAATGTGGAATAAACGAACTGCTGTGTGTGTGCTACTATTTACAGATTCTCTCTTAAAATTTGGAAAAAAAAAATCAGAAATTCTCATGTCAATTTGTCTTGCCTGTAAAATCTTTGTTGTTGCTCTGCTCATTGTATTACTTAAAGATTGTTTGGAAGACAAGATATCTTAAAGTTAGCTTGTCTATTTACCAAGGCCATGAACTTTTCTTTAACCATCTAGATTTTTGCAGTATTTTAGTAAGTTTGGTTTTCTGCAGCGTAGTCTTCACCACTTCTATGTGTAGTGGGAACATAGTTATATAAACTATGTGGTAATTTATAAAAAATTAAGAATCATACGTAGGTTCTCTGACATACATCCCTGGACTTTAAGGAGATACTCATGATGTAGAGCCATGAGGACCATGAAAGTGTAGAGGAGGACACAAGAAAATTGAAGAAACCAGCTATAATTTCTGATCAATTGTAGAATAACAGTGGGAAGAATTTAGCTGTTGTCTGAATTGGCCATGATATATCTCTCTAGAAAAAAACAGAAATTATTTTTTAGGTAAGAGAATTCCATATTATTGATCTAACTTCAACCGTTTTATATTCTGACAAGGAAGAGTTTGTATGGAGATGCTTTATCTGAGTATCACAAAACTATAAGAAAGCTAATGAGACTTGAGGACATTAAGAGGCATTTGTTGGAAAAGTTGATAATGAGCTGTGCATAAAATTGTGTCTGAAACTTAACAAGTGGATCTCATTTGTCTATCAATATCAGAAAAACTGATGACTGTAAATAGAGAACTAAATGCTATTGAACAAGCTATGTTACTGCAGGTACTGTCCATGGGCAACAATATTGAAATTTCAGGCAACAAAAAGAAAAATTCAATTTGTTACTCCTGTGTGTAAGTTCATAAATACTGGCAAAATACTACATTTAAAAAGCAGTTAAAGATGATGGGCTCCTGGAATATTTCCTCAAGTGAAGGAAGGACGCAAACTGAGCTTCCTTAACCTCAACTGTTCACTGAAGTCCTTCCATGGCTAGTCTGCTTTCACTGTCATTGTGTTCCTTGTATGGAACCCATTGGCATGGCAGACTTGTCTTTTGAAATGGGATGGGTTCTCCTCTCTTGTCCAGGCATGTAATCCCAGTCCAGGTCCCCAGCTGGGGATGGGAAAGTGTCAGGTAATGAGTACTGCACTATGCAATTTGGGATAGAGTTTGATCAGGTAGAGTGAAGTAGAGGGGCAACCTCTGAAATCCCATGGAGATGCCATAGATCTTGAAAGAAGGGAAAATGCAGTTTGCTGCTGATGTAGTGACAGGCTTGTGTCTTAAACCTGACCCATAGTTTTGATTCTGATTCTTCTCAGCTTTCTTTGCTACCCCTCAAAATTCTCTGTAAATAAATGCATAGTGAGTATTCTGACAAAGCAAAAGGTCCAGAGCATCTGGATCTTTTACTGTGCTCCCCACTAAGTTTCTTTCTTTTTCTGGTTTCTTTCTTTCTTTCTTTCTTTTTTTTTTTTCTTGACTGCTTGATTTTGAATCATTATGACCCTTTTTCCCCTGCTTATTTTATTCGCCATGGTGAACTGTAGTTAAATTTGTCCTTTTGTGAGTTTTGATTTGTCTAGAGTGAAGCCTTTTACACAGAAATGTAACAAAAAGCATCCTGGATTTGTATTTTGCCTGTTTGTGGGTTTTACAAAAGTTTTAGTGTTTTGCACGTGCAAATACCTTTGAAATATAGGAAACAGCTAATTCCTGTCTAATGCAGCAGAAAAGTAGGAAACAAGATTATATCGTGTCATATAACTTATATTTCTAATTAGCAATATACAGATGAGTCAGAAAGAATAAAGTCTCAAATCCTCCATATAACCCCTGGTTTGGCTCTGTACACTGTAATGGATACAGGTATATGTGTCATTTGGTAGGTGTATTTGCATAAGGAATAGTTTTTGTATGTGTGCCCAGTAGTGGTAAAGCCATCTTAGTGACTCAGTTGTTGGCAGAAACTTCTAGTTTATTAATATTCTTTAAATTCTTTAAATTTTGGAACAAATGACTTCAAAGTATCAAGGAAAAAAAAATGTTTCCCAACTAAAGTGGTTGGTACAGATATTTTTGTGGAAAAATTTTCTGGTTGGAGTTTATGCACAGAATGTTAGGAAATTCAAAACTTTGAATCTTACCAAACCTTTTGATTATATATGCAATTTTTTTTTGCTTCTTGTCTTGCATCTTTCTGTCCATGTGCTATTTCTAAGTGGCTGTTCTTACAGAGGAAAAAGTACTAAATGCTCCAAATGACTGGTGTCACTATTTTTCATTCTTTTTTTTACTTCATGTTCATGTTTTTGGAACCTTAGTTTTATTGGACTTCTTGTTTTAAAGAGCTGAATTTTTATCATGTTTGTTTGTGCTAGTTTCACAGGGTTTGTCCTAAACAAAGTGTTTTACAGCTGAGAGCTGTCACACGGTCAAACTCTGTGGTCCTCATGGAGGACTTCAACCACCTTCATATTTGCAGTCAAGGCCACTCAACCGAGTGCACACTGTTCAGGAGATTCCTGCAGAATGTTGATGACAAGTTCCTATCACAGGTGATTGAGGAACCATCGAGGAGGAGTGTGCTGCTGGACCTTGTCCTGAAAAATGAGGAAAGTCTGGTGGGGGATGTGAAGGCTGCAGGCAACCCTGACTGCAGTGACCATGAGATGGTGGAGTTCAAGACCCTGTGTGGAAGAAGCAGGACACCAAGCTGGGTTGTGACCTCTTCAAAGACGTGCTTTGAGAGATCTCATAGGATAAGATTCTAGATGGTAGGAGTGCCCGAGAGAGCTGGTCACCATTTCACAATCTTCAGGCACCATTTCCTCCAAGCCCAAGATCAGTGTATCTGCATATGTAGAAAAGCAGGAAAAGAAAGCAGGAAGTCTCCATGGATAAGCAAAGAGCTGCTAGGACAACTGAGAGACACATCTATGAGAGGTGGAAACAGGGCCTAATTTCTTGGGAAGAGTATAGGAACATTGTCAGAGCATTCAGAGGTGCAACTAGGAAGGTTAAAGCCCTTTTTAGAATTAAATCTGGCCAGGAAAGTAAAGGAAAACAAGAAGGGTTTTTTTCATGTATCTCAGCAACAAAAGGAAGATGAGGGGGAATGTGGGCCTGCTGCTTAACACAGAGGGTGCTCTGGTTACAGAGGATGCAGAGAAGGATGAACTACTGAATGTCTTCCTTGCTTTGGTCTTTATGGCCAAGGCCGGCCCTCAGGAAGCCCAGACCAGCAAGGATAACAGGATGGCCTGGATAACAGAGGACTTGCCCTTGGTGAAAGAGGAAGAGGTTAAAGACTTGCTGGCCAAGCTTAACGCTTATAAGTCAATGGGACCTGATGGGATGAATCTGAGAGTGCTGAGAGAGCTGGGTGATGTGGTTGCTAAGCCGCTTTCTATCATTTTTGAATGAACATGGAGGACAGGTGAAGTGCCTGAGGACTGGAGAAAGGCCAATGTCACGCCAGTCTTCAAAGAGGGCAAGAAGGACAACCCAGGAAACTACAGATTGGTCAGCCTCACCTCCATCCCTGGAAAAGTGATGGAACAACTCATCCTCAGTGTTGTTACTAAACATATGAAGGAAAAGATGGTTATCAGGGGGAGTCAAAATGACTTCACCAAGGGGAAATCCTGTTTGACCAACCTGGTACCCTTCTATGAATGCATAACCAGCTGGCTAGATGAGAGGATAGCAGTGGATCTTATGTACCTTGACTTCAGCAAGGCTTTTGACACTGTCTCCCATAACATCCTCAGCAGAAAGTTCGGGCAATACAGCTTGGATGAGTGGACGGTGAGGTGGATCGAGAGCTGGCTGAATGACTAAGCCCAGAGTGTGGTGATCAGTGGCACAGAATCTAGTCAGAGGCCTGTGGCCAGTGAAGTTCCACAGGGATCGGTTCTGGGGCCAGTCTTGTTCAATATCTTCATCAATGACCTGGATGAGGGGACAGAGTGTACCCTCAGCAAGCTGGCTGATGACACCAAACTGGGAGGACTGGCTGATTCCCCAGAAGACTGTGCTGCTATTCAGCAGGATCTCGACCAGCTTGAGAGTTGGGCAGAGAGGAACCTCATGAGGTTCTACAAAGACAAGTGCAGAGTCCTGCATCTGGGAATGAACAACCCCATGCACCAGTACAGGCTGGGGATTGACCTGCTGGAGAGCAGCTCTGTGAGAGAGACCTGGAAGTCCTGGTTGATAATAAACTAAGAATGAGCCAGCAATATGCCCTTGTGGCCAAGAGGGCCAGTGGCATCGTGGTGTGCATTAAGAAGAGTGTGTCCAGCAGGTCCTCCTCCCCCTCTCTTCTGCCCTGGTGAGGCCTCATCTGGAGTCCTGTGTCCAGTTCAGGTCTCAGCTCAGGAGGGACAGGGAACTTCTGGAGAGAGTCCAGCACAGGGCCACCAAGATGATCAGGGGACTGGAACATCTTTCATATGAGGAAAGGCTGCGGGAACTGGGGCTGTTTAGTCTCGAGGAGACCACAGGGGGATCTTATTAACATTTACAAATATCTAAAGGGTGGGTGTCAGGAGGTTGGGAAGTCCCTTTTTTTCTGTTGTATCAAGTGACAGGACAAGGAGTAATGGGGTGAACACAAAACGTCCATTTAAACATAAGAAGAAACTTCTTTACTATAAGAGTGATGGAGCACTGGCACAGGCTGCCCAGGGAGTCTACTTTTCTGGAGGTCAACACCTGCCTGGACATGTTCCTATGTGACCTGCTTCTGCTGGGGGTTTGGACTGGATGATTTCTAAACATCCTTTCCAGCCCCTACCATTTTATGATTCTATGATCTTTTTAAGAATGGCAAGTAAGCATATGAAACTCTGTATAGTAGTGCTTTATAAGTCTCCTTTCAGTTCAGAAAATTGTGGAGAAACCTGATATTTTCAGTTTTTCAAATCAGCTTTTGCTGATTTGAACTTCTTGTAAGGTAGAAAATAAAAAAAAACTTCAAGAAAAGAAAATGTGGGCAAAAAAAAAAGAGTAAAAAAATTCTCATTTAGCTTTTTGACTGAGTTGAATGTGGGCAGTGATTAATTTGCTTAGCTTCCATGCGTAAATCGCCACAATACTATCTTCATTTTCTGCTTTCAATTTTTCTGGGTGTTAAATACAGCTAAAATAAGCAAATTTGTCTTTCCTTTTCTGGAGTGGTGAACCACTTATCAATAAACAGGAAAACACTAAAGAAAAAAGAAGTCAGAAAATTTTTTCTTGGTCCGAATTGTTATCAGCAACAGAGAACAAATTTTTAAGAATTAGGAGGTTGATTTGCTAAATTGTTAGAGTAACACACTGGCTTGCATTTTCTTTCACTGATTTATGTTTCTTTTGAATATCTTCCATGACTCACTATATGCAAAATAGAGAATATCTGTGTGATTTCAAATGATCCTTTTTTACTTTGTGTATTTGTTTGACCTCTAAAGCACACAGATATCATTTTTAACCTCAAATCTTAATTAGCTTTATGGCAAACTCCCAATCAATATGTATTTTAAAACAATGGCTAAGATCTCTAGATTTTCAAAATCTTAACCATGTCTTGGGAAGGAACAATATAAGACAGGAGATTTATGTCAAGTGCTGAGATAGAAATCCCAGGAGAATCAGACTTCTTTCCTCGCTCTTTTTTTTATCAGAATTTCTCACTGGATAAGTCCACCAAGAAATAATTTTAGACCTATCAAAATTTCCACCAAAGACTGTGATAATAAAAACATCTTGTGTTATAAAAAATGTGTAAGCTGTGAAAAAAATAGCACTTTCAGATGCAGCATAAATCTCTTTAAAAGGGACAGTGTGTCTGTGTCCTTGCCTTATGCAGTATTTTCAGAGATGAAGCATTTCCCTATAAGTTTGATTTAACAGGCATTTTATTTCCTTAAAGGCTGCATTTGTGAGGTAAACTATTTGTTTTTGACATAAATGTCAGTCATCATAAGAGAAATGGAAGAACTTTGTTTGAAGAAAGATGTGTTTGCATGTTACAGAAAAGAGGCGTACTTGAAATATGTGCACTAGGTACATAAAATTTGCATGTGAAATACATTTTATACATACATACTAGCATTGTTCTCAATGTTAGTAGCTAGGACTGGTTTTAGAAAAGTATCACTTAGTGCACCAAGTTCATCTGGAGATCATCTTACTGTATCTTCACTGACACAATTAATAACTTGTTTTGATTATGAAGGAACAACGCAGTATAAGATACCGTGAATTAATGATTTGTAACTAGAACATCTTTCCTAAGAATTGTTGAATAATAGTTCTTATAATTTTTTTTTTGTTTCAGGCAGATTGTAAAACGACAGAACTGGTATGAGGAGGTAGATACATTTTTTAATATTTTAAAATGCTTTTGAGAAATTCTAAGAGTAGACTCAAAGGATTTTTAAGTTCTTTTGAACATACCACTCTTGATTTGTAATAATGAAAGCAGAAGGAGCATATTTCAAAATTAAATTCATATTACATTGTCTATTCCTGAAATATATTGTACTGTTTCTCAATTTAATAGAGTAACATCTATTTCATCCTGTCCTTCATTTGTAAGTCTTGTCAAAACATCCTTCTCTTTTTCCCTATAAGACACATTTAACCCCCTCAATAATTGAAAAAGACAAGGGTGTTTCAAAGCCTTTCCCCCTTTTCCCTTGCTGTCTTTGATGTGCGCTTTGCAAGCTAATTCTTTATTGCAATGTTTATAGATTCTTTCTGTTTGGTACTACACTGTGATGTATATCAGCAATAGCTGTTGCTTCTGGATGCAAATGATATAGGGAAGAAGCCACGAGATCATGAGCTTAGGGAAACTTGTTGGTCGTAATTTCAGTCTCTGGATAACAGTTTAATATAGCTCTTAAAGACACACATGCAAACACACACACACACACACAACTTTCACAAGTCCTAGAAAAAGTGGTTCACAGGGGAAGAAAGAGTGTCGAGTCTGAAAAGACTGACAAAGACTGTAATTTTTCTCCTGTGAGATAATGGTTTGAAGCCAGCAGCAGATAAAAGATTGCCATAAGAATGGCTTAATTCTCCATCTTGTAAAAGGATTAGATAATTCAGTCTCTTTATGGATCCCTTACTCTGGGAAATATATTTCCACTTTCGGTTCTCCTCAGAAATAGCTAGAGTGTACTTATTTAAATGCACAAAGACTTGCATTCAGACATTTTGAAAAGGCTAACAGCACACAGAAAAGATTATTTTGCAGTCTGTGTCAATGTGTAAATTTTGCTCAGCAAGTGGATATTCTAGTTTTATCAGATGAAACTATTATGGCTATGAATTACATATTGTTGACATGGAAACTTTGCACAAAAATCTTTAAGAGTGATTGGAAAATAACGATTTTAATTTACAAAAAGAAAATAGACTTCAACCAAAATCCATTTTTAACTATATTTTAAATTAATTTTCAAATAATTTGCTGTGTTTTAGTGTGCAAGCACTGAGAAATTGTGTCCTTCAAAATGTGAGTGTGAAAGTAAGAATTAGACCGTGATTCAAATAATATCAGTGAAAATGGATTTATTTTAGATATACTGTACCTTAGATCAGAGTAAAACTCAAAGGATATGATTGCTGTATATCTCACATAAATAGAATTGGCAATGGTAACAACATACTCCTGCCTGAGAGCTTTGCATCACTTCTTTGAAATGGATTTAAAGGAATTATACATTTCTGTTGGGAAGCATGCTGAATGTGTCAGTTTATATTCCTACATTTTATTCAGAAATTTTGTTAAAGATCTGTATTTATTCATGTAGTCTTATAGTTTAATTTTGGAAACATCTGCTTTCCTGGATAGTGTTCTGCAGGATAATCCAATAGTTCTTATGCTTCATTTCTCTTCAATACAAATATTTCCCATATTTTAGTCTATTGTGAAAACAGAGCTACAACAGTGTTTTTTTTTTAATATAACAAGGTGACATGCTTCAGAGCTTTTGCACTATTACTTCAGACTTGGGAGGTGCCAGCCACCCTCTTTTTCTGAATTCACAGCCCTCTGTTCTTTGCCCCCACAGACCCAAGATATTTTTCTATAATTTCTTGATCTGAAATTTGCATGAACTTTTAAAAAAATCTGATCTTCAATAAGAAGCTAGAGTACGTAGCTAAAGCACACACAGAGTTTTACCATCAAAAGAATACTTTTGCCTGTATATTGCTTAATAAGTTCTATTAAAGATATTTTTACGATTATATTGACTAGCATCATCTATGCTGCGAAAATTCTTATCTTTTTGTCTTTGTACCTGTGAATACACTAAGAGTTTTACTGGTACAGTTTTAACATTTTTATTTTTGTAAATGACATTAATTGAACAAATGAAATAGGTGAGAAATTCCTGGCTATTTAGGTGCTGGATAATCTTTGGATTTTACACCATTATAAAGGAGTGCAGCGCTTACAGAGACAGTAAGTCAAGGTGCATGAGATCTGCATGTTTGAAAACAAGGAAATAAACTCACCATGTTATAGGCAAGTTAGGACAAATTATTAAAAGCTTGGAGTACTGTTACTGTTATGGTATTGAGGTTGCTAGGGAAAGGTGCAAGAAAATATTCAATGTAACCTAAAAGCACATAGGGGCTTTCAGGACTTTCATTGTCTGATTTCTTTTGCTATAACTTCCCTGGATTTGTTCTAGGGAAATTATAATTCAGTATTAAAGTTATATCAGAGAGAGATGTTACAAGTGGAAGTAGTGTTTTAAATTGCAGAAAGAACACAGATGATTTGAAAGGGGGGAAGAAAAAGCACCATTAAGTCCAATTTATCTTTCTCCTTATCTCTGACTGAAATTCCTTCTGGTTGCTAAAGAAACATCATCATTATGTTTGTAATGTTTCTTTTGTTAATAAGTTCATGATATTCATTAATCTTACAAAATATATGTTAACAAATTTTCATCCAAATTAATTACCATTTTATTAAAAAGCTAACTGAAGGATTTGTTATGATTTTTTCCAGAGCATAGTTAACCTACTTTGAAATAATGTAGGCAAAATCAGTGATTCAACAAGCCAAAAATCTCTTTAAGATTCTAATGCAAACGTGACAATACCTCTGTTTTGCAGAGTTGCTAACTACTTTTTGTGGTTATAGCTCTAGAAATATACACTGATCTTGAATGAACATGAAAACAGTTTTACTGTTCTTTTTGCTGAAAGATTTAGGGATTCTTTGCTGGACTTTCTCCTACTTCTCAATATGTTTGTCTAAAAGAAGTCAGATGAGTCTTCAGCAAAGCAGGTCAGGAATTTTCCAATGAAGTGTTTCACAGAAACCAAAGTGTTTTTCAGAAATTATTGAGATTCAACAAAATTTAGCTGTTTCAGGGCAGAACAGAAAGAATGGCTGGAGCTGCATTTCTCAGAACTGTAATTTCCCACTTCCTCTTCGGGCTGCCCTTTTCTGTTTTGGATCCTCTAGAGGAATTTTTCTTTATTACTAAAAAGCCAATAGAAGTAATTACATTGTCTTGAAATAACAGATTTTCAGAATTTCTTCTCAAGTGGAATTTAAAAGTTTCTGTTGTTCCAGGAGAACATCAGAATTTGAGCAAATTTATGCAGCTCTAGTTTGCCATGTTTAAAAAAACCCCAAGAAGTCTCATAGTCATTTACTAGAATTTGAAGGCCAGCCATGTGCACAGTAATTATGTAACTCTTGCCTGTTTATTGGGGATTACAGAAGAAGTTGTCAAAGAAAATTATAACTCTTCTTCTGTTTGTTGTTTTTTGTGGGGTTTTTTTTTTTTGATGGTTCATTGTTAGAGGAATAGAATGAGAATTTGATTGAATTGATTGAAATATTATTTTAGAGAGATAGTATTAATCTGAATATAATCCAAATTCATCTCTGTGAGTGAACTATCATCTACCTCTGGAGGTGAACCTTCTCTCCTGATAGTATTTGATTTGACACAAAAAATTTCCTAAAGCACAACCTCTGCTACACACTAGCACAAGGTAATTTGTAATGCACATACTTTGACCTAGTAATCTACGTAAAGGACAAATATTAAGGAGCATATATCTCAGTATTAGGTATCAGAAACATTTCCATTTCTTTGTTTTAAGGATACTTTTTTCCTTCTCATTAGTAAGTACTTATGGTTGTGGTTAAGCGTTTCAAATTATTTTTATGAATCTGAAATAGTCTTTTGAAGGTTTTTTTTTTCCTTCTGATCCATTAATTTTGCAAGAATGATGTTCACCAGTGAGGTTTTTGTTGTTGTTGTTGTATTCTGCTATAATATGACATAGAGAAAAATCATAGTGTCTACATTTAGTGCACTGGAGGAATTCTTAGGTAGGAGTTTGTCCTGCATCTGTACTTTCAGTTATGTATACACTCAGATATAGACATGCCTGTACTTGCCCTCAAAGCAGGACTTTGGTTTACCTTTTTAAAATCCATTTTTCTCAAGTATAAATGTTTCTGTGAATTTCAAATCTGAAAATGCATGTGAAATCATGGAGAAAAAAAACCCCACAAACCAAATACATTTTTAATTCAAATTCCATGATATTTTTTCCTAAGATATAGCTTAATTCCAGTGTCTTATTCTCTAGGAATTCTGCACCTATATGAGAGGTACAGCATTGTTTTAGAGGTGGTACAATTGGAGAAATTGTACGTCCTCCCACTGTAAGCACACTTTAGTAGGTACCCATTATAATGGATCATTTTAGGATGTTGTTAGATGGGTTTTTTTATTCAGATAAGGAATTGGGGTTTTTTTGGGATCATCTTGTTTAGTTCTTTTCAGTTTCTAAGCAAGGTCATCAATTCAACATTTTTTTCTAAAGCAACAATTACCATAAACATCAAGAAGCTGTCTTCTTAATAGCTCATCTGAAATGGATATTGTATCTGAGAGTTTTAGAAACAAGACCACTAGTTTAGCCGTACAAAAAGAATGGAGGAGTGTAATGATATGCTGTGTAACTCATTACAGTAAAGGAGCAATAAACTCAACTGGACTTTGGATATTGCTGACATTTATTTTCTTGTCAAATACATCAAGTTTTGGGAAGGACTGACTTTCAGATTAGGAGTGACAAGCTTCACCACACAGTCTGCTTAAGTAATATCAGTTTGATTAGAAGAAAAGATCACTGAGAAATATGTCTTTGTGAATTGTGTTAGAAAAAGTAGGTGTCATTTCAAAGTTTTAAGTATTGCAGAGAACAGACCTTCCTTATATAAGGGTCCTTTGTTGTGTCTACATCTATATAGCTGTAAGTAGATAAAATTATGTAGTGGCTCTAATTGTAAATTTTTTGACATAATTAAGTAGCACATGTAATAGTATCAGGAATTACTGGTAAATTTCAGAAACTACATGGGAAATGCTCTTAGTTTTTCCAAAGTCATCCAATGGGAAATATATTATGATTATGGAAATACCATTATTAACTGTAAAAAAGCCTTATATTGTGTATTCATTCATGCTACTTATTAATTTCTTCTTTAGTACTAAGACAATACTCTGTGTTATGCAAAAACATGGAGGAATCTGACTCTGTAATCTTATTCAAAGAGACAAGACAATCTAGAAACAAGAAATACGCTGTACGACTGTTCAAGCTCAAAGCAAAGCTTATCTTACAGAATGACTGCTCATACTGTACTAATTTAATTCCAGCTGCTACATTATGCTAGAAGAAAGATCAAGATGCATTCAGTGTTTTCTACTGATAGTAATGATTGGATTGTCACAGGAGTCATGTTGTAGCTTTCCAAACAGGGCAGGAGGATGAAGAGGTTGCTATGAAGGGAAATAGTCCATGAGGCATTTCCTCATTAAGTTGTGCCTTCAGAAAAGTTCAAGAGACTTTAATTGAGTGATAGAATTAGTCTTTCTGGAAGGTCAGGCACAAGACAAGCTTGAGATTTTGTAGCACTTGAGCAGTGCTTTTCCAGGTGGACTCCAAACAGCCACTCAACAAAACTCATCTACCAGTCTGGAAATGCAGATTTGCCCTGAATCCTTAGCCCACCTGCATGATATACAATGTCCCTGTCACTAAATTCATGTTACGGGTACTTGCTGCATCTTTAATCCGTTTAAAATTCCCCTTGAGCATAATGTCATCTTGAAAATGGGAGTAAATTGAAACATCTATGGCCATCAATCTGTGCTATTTCACTTTTTGAACTTTTTTTGGGCAATAAATGGAACTAGAGTAGGAACTAGTTCTGATGTTTCTGTTTGGTATTGCTTCTTGCAACACCCACGGAATGAAATGAGTCAGTGAGTTGTTTTCCACCTCTGTAACCACAGGGATTTACAAGTGTTTCATTAAGACTGTTGGTAATTGTGATACCACAGAACAATGTGTTCTGAGGTGTTGTCAGCCAATGTTGTCAGGGAAATATAGATGATGTTCAAAAAGTGGATGTCATATTAGTCAGAATGGGGTTTAATGTAGGTTATTTCACATAGGTGAGAGATTACGTTATAATCAATCATGAAGCTAACCTCATTTTCATGTTAGTTTAGTAACTGGGATTAATGTGATGGTTTCATCTTAGTATTTTTTCATTTGGTAAAATAAGTGACTTGTGTTGGCTGTAATAGCCTCATCTTGATGACATGCTCTCCTCTCCAACAATCTATGTTTTAAGAGGGAACATCCGAACTGATTGAGTTCAGCAATGCACTTAATGTGAGCATGATTTTAAAGCAAAGAATAATCTATTTAGGTAAATGTGTTACTGAACCAAAATTACAATATGTGTTCCATGTCATGTTTGTGCATGCTGAAGTAATTTTCATTTTTATAATGAAAAAAATAGCTGAACTTTTAGACCAAAACAAACAAGTTGGATTTTTTAGGTAGCTTACTCCTACTTCCTAGTACTGCATCATCACTAAAAGAATAATTAACATAGTAGATAAAGACAACTTACATGGAAATATAAAAACTTTGATAAGGTGATAAATCTTGAACATTAGTAGACATTGCTTATTCAGATATCAAGTCAAGAGGAAATGTTTTCCTAATCTGGATCCTAAGGGAATCAATGTGTTTTCTTTTTGATGACTTTAGTTACTGCCATTTCTTAGGTGACACTGTATGTGCTTGTAGATTGTTCAGGAGTGTGAAAAGACGTTTTAAAGTAATGGATGAACAAAAAGATATCTCTAATTTAAATCTTTATTCTAGTTGCTGTTTCCTTCTTCTGATGAGGTAATATAGGATTTTTATTATACTGTGACTCATTCAAGGAATGTAGATTGTTTTGTCCTCTTTTTGCATAATCTTATAGTATCATATTTTCTAAGTCATAGGGCAGTATGACTGTGTTTCACACAACCACGAGCTTGTTTGTAGTGACAGATCTGGTATAATGCTTTTGTACCCATCTTGTTGAACTCAGTAAAAAAGTCTTTGAGCCTCAAGTCCTTCACAGTTTTCTTGGAACAAGTCTTGTACAATGCATTTTTGGGTCAAAGGAAATTGAAATTGAAATATTTGCCTGGAGGCTGTTTGCCTTTGTAGCTCTTGAAGCTCCAACATGTAGCTGGTTGAATATAACTGAAACAATGACCTCTAAAGAAGAGATCAAACTACAAACATAATGTATATAGAACAAACTTTGGCTATCAGTTGTCAAGTTTAGACTCCCATAAAAATAATTAATAGCTGAAATAATGCTTCAGTTAATAACAGAAATAGTCCATAAAGTGCCTTTTTTAAAAAAAAAAAACAACCCACATTAAAAATAACAGCCAAGATTTTCAAAGCTACCCACCAATTTGAAAAAGTTCAGCTCCTCTTAGATTGCTTTGCAAACAAGATGTGACTCTCGTATACATTCTTCTCATCACCTTTTCCAAAGCAGTGGATGGAAAGTTCCTGGACACTTTGGTTTTGGGTCTTTTGTTTTTTTTTTTTTTGCTAAAGAAATTTCTGTCTGGTGTTTCACAATAAAGTCTGCCTTGGAGTTTACACTTCTGTGTACAACTACTCTGCCAGAAAAATAAGTGGAAATGAAAATGATTTTACAGTACAAGACACCAGATAAGTGGATCTCATAGCTTAGGCTTTCCAACATTAATGATGCTTGCAGCATGGTGCAACACACTTTTCTTGGAAGACATTCAGAAAGAATGAACCAGAGAAGTGATATAAACAAGGATAGATTAGAACAAACATCTCTGATGGTATAATGAGCTTCTGAAGTATTCAGAAGCTTTTCTAGATGCATACTTATTTCTAATATGTCGCTTAAGAATTTTTAACTGTTTTCATTTCACTGTGGAACTGTATTATAAATAGTATTATTATTGAAGAAGAAATTGAAATAGTCCAAGTAACTGAACACTATTGCTCACCAAAAGTATTTGTGACTTTTTTTTGCTGCTTGAGTCACACGAGAATCTAGTCCAGTATGAATCCACATGTAAGAAATATATAAGCTGAAAATTGTGTATGAAAATGAGGTCGAGATATATCAAACATTTTATTCATCCACTCACCTAGTTCACCCAAACATTTCCTCTTACAAAGAGGAATAATATAAATGGCTTTTCTGACTAGATAAATTGAAAAGATTTTTTTTGCATGTTTTTCATGAGGCAATGGGCCACTGAAATATATATAATTTCTAGAATAAGATGAAAATAATTTCAGTTATTCATGTATGGTTTGAGTTTACAAAAGCTCAGAAGGGGAATGTATTATAAAACATTTTTCCTTTTAATTAAACACAAACTAGCAACAGCTTCAGAGAAGAGTACATCACTTCAGATTCTTGCAATTGCATGCATACCCTCATAAGCTTGATCATGTATTTGCATTAAATATGTGTAGGATGACAGGTCAATTTTGATACAAGGGAAAATTATGTGGTTTTTGAGGTCTTCCTTTTTGAGTCGTTATTTCATATGTAATTTTTTTTCTCCCTATTTGAATATGTTTATGATAGTGCTGCAAAGTTATTTGCTTCTATTTGGCTGTTAACTTTAGAAGAGCCTGTTTGACAAGCTAGGCTTTTAAAGAATCGATAACACGTAAAGTATTTATAGAAGTAATTTTCAAAATTAAGTTTACAGGTTCTGAGTTTTACACTGTCATTGCCTTGAAGTTGTGTGTTCGAGGGAACTGCCTTCTCAGGAAAGAGCCATTAGTAATTTACATTGAGCTTCCTGTCATAGATATACCATCCAAAAGGCAATGAAAGGAGATTAATTAATTCTGTGTGTGAGGAGTGGTTTTAAGAAGGTACAAAGAAATAAGAAATATATTATTGGGTAACTGAGAGAACCATGAAATAAGAAATTCAGATAGAGCAGATATGAGGGTTCTGCTTGGTTTCAAAGATTAATTCAAAGTTTAATGTAAAGAAGCTGCAGAGAGAGAGAGAGAGAATACAGAGTGAAAGGAACTATTTTTTTTTAAGAGAGAAGTTATTTCTTTCCCTGAGGATTTACCTCAATACATTTTTATGATTCCTGGGCTTTGCAAAATTGAATTGCATTTTTCTTATTCTTTTTGTGTCTGAATAAATACAAGATAAGATAACCTTTATGTAAGCCAAAGTTATATCACGTTAAGAGCTACAAACTATTTATTCATAGCAGAGTCTGTACTCAGGATTCATAAAAGTCTGAAGAAGGGTAGTGAGACTGTTGGGATGCTTATTTAGAGGAAGAGATACAAGGACTATTTTTGAAAATTGTTTTCAAGGCATTGCAGTCAGCTGCTTCATGGGAAAAGCCTGAAGATAAAGCCTGCCATAATTACTGTAGTTTTCTTTTTAAAAGTAACAAAGGAGGAGAAAATATTCTTGCATGCATTTTCCTGTGGTAGGCTAACCTTGGCTGAGAGCCAGATCCCCACCCAGCTGATCACTCATTGACTGCCCTCAGCAAATGAGAAAATACAATGAAAAAGCCTGTGAATTGAGATAAAACAGGGAAGTTGCTTACCAGTTACTCTTGTGGACAAAGCAGACTTGAATTGGGGAACATGAATTTTCCTAAATCTATTAGCTATAAATGAATGAGAAACAAAAAGAAAAAAAAAATTAAAGCCACTTTTCCTTCCCTCTCTGCCAGGCCAGGCCTAACTTCACTCCTGACTGCCACCCTCTGAGCAGTACATGGGTTGTGGAGAACTGGGAGTTGGTCTTAGTCCATGATGGCTCTTCTCAGCCCCTCCTTCCTTCTATCTCCTCTGGAGTGTAGAGTACCTCCTCTGACCTTGGTGTTTCCTCTGCCATTTCCTGCTCTTTCTAGACCCCACCCTTCTGCCTGTGTAGCATTCTTTACTCCTCCTTAACGACTTTTTCTTCAAGGTTCCACCATTTTGGTGAAAGGCTCAGCTGTGCCCTGCTGTGGGTCTTTTGGAGACAAATGGAATCACTTGTGTACAGCACAGGGCAGCCCCAGCCTCTCCTGACCAAGGCCACACCTGCATCCCAGCCCCCACCAACACTTTGGCATGGACACTCAAAACAGTCATGTTAAATTAAAATATTTTTTAGCAGTGAAAGAAACTCGCAGCTTCATATGCACATGACCCCCCAAAAACCTCACTGTAAAATAAGGCTTACAAAAATACATTCAGTTGGTTGTTTCTTTAAGACTGGTTTTGGTTACTAGACAATCTGTGGTGATGTGATTATACCATGGCTGTTGATTTTCAGAAAAGCTGCGCTTTTAATTAGAACAATGTTTTAAGTAGGGTATGAGTCAGAGATAACACTCTTCCATGTCTTATCTATGGAACATAATAAAAAATGGTTTCATTTTATGTTTCCACAATTTAGATTGCAAGGAGATAATTTAGCAGAAAGGCCAGAAGATGTCTCCATGGTATCTCAAACATCTGAGCCAGCAGTGTTAGACTCTGATGGTAAGTTATATCACTATTTGTTGCTCATAAAAAACCCCTCCAAACAGTAACATTTTGATTTTAACAGTAGAGAGTATGTCTGTAAAAGAAAATTTTAAGAGAATGTTTTTGGGCATTTGAAATCAACCGTTTACACTTCAAATCTGTTAAAAGAGCCCCTAACATGGTTTTTGTCATGGCCAATTAGCACTCCACAATAATTTCTAGGCATGTTTTGGGAGCTGCTTTGGTCCAGGATTCATTCTTAGCAGACAATTAGCATACTAGTTTGGACCAAAGGCAGCTTGATAATATAGACATGAGCTGTCCATTGCCAGTTGGCCTCTATGCCAAAGAACAGTGTTTGAAATAAAACTGCATCCAGAGGATTCAAATAATATACAGTAAAAAATAGTTATAGTATTTTTCCCCGACTTTAAACTATCAGAAGTGCTGCTTTGATCTCCTGAAGCACTACTGACTAGAATTAAAACACAGTAAAAAAGAGTTTATACAGTAGCTCTGAAGAACATTTTTTCTTGTACAAACACAATTGTATGCTGTGCTAATCTGCAGTCAGGACACTCAGCCTTGCTTCAATTTCTGCTCAGATTTTTGAACAGAATAATCCCTGAAGTTTAATGGTAAATGCACTTCCTAAGGGATATCTTGCCAAAGAATGCCCTGCTTTCCTATAAAAGATTAAGATGATGAAGGCTAACTTTATCTTAGCTGTCATTGAAATTGAGGCAGAAAGGAACAGAGGTTTGGACAGGGAAACTTCAAAGATAGGTCTTTCAGTTCATTCCCTTACTTTGGGGCAGAACCAGCTGAGTCTATTAATTGGAGGATTTGGTTTACAGTTTAGTCTTCAGTAGCCATAGACAAGTTAGCTATGTTGCTTAATTAATGCAAAAAACATCAGAACTAACTTTTGTTATTTTTAATTAACCTGCTGCCTGCTATTTAGGGCTATTGTGTGTGCTATTGCATATGATATCAATCTTAACTTTCACTCATTTCTCTTGCCTCATTTGTAAACCACTGTATGTCAGCATTAGTAACTAGTATGTCTTTAAAGATGAATATTTTAAACTGGTTTTGTGGGAAATGCATGGCTTCATGCAGTCATGCCATTTATTTTTCTTTTCATCTGTCATTGATCACTTTATAAAAAAAAATAATAGAAGACTAAGAATCTCAAGATAAGATGTTCTTACAATCTTGATGAAAGATTGTCAGCAAGAAAGACCCAGATTGGTGACAGCACTCAGGCCCCATGAAAGCAAGGCAAAATTCTTCGGTTATGAGAGTAATTCCCAGGAAGGGAGGTGGTAGTGGCTTGTTTGGAATGAGTAAAGGGATATGCAAGCATGAGATTATTGCAGCAGAAATAGGTAGAGGGGTAAGACATACATGTACGAAAAAGTTCTACAGTTCCTGAAGCAATTTACTTTGAACAAATCTCTGCCTTCCTTTTTTCTTCCTGTGTACCCTTGTTCTTGAAAGTGGAAATATGCCCATTTTGCTATATAATTTTCTGAAGCTTTAGGCTTCAGTAAAATAGTAAGCTGTTGCAAAGTGGCAGAGACACCAGGATTAAATGTGAAACTGTCAGAAGGTGCTGGATGCTGTGTAATAATGAAAGTGGATCATTCATGGAGCCCAAGTCTGGTATCGTTATTATAACTTGGACCAACCACATTATATGCTTCTGCATATGCTGTAGTTAGTATGAATATAGAAAAGAGATACATAGGGAGAACACCTTCCCTAAAAAAAGAAGAAATGCTGCAGTAAAAATACAGAGAGCAAAAGTTGGATAGGTATGTAGGGCAGAGACATTCATGTTGTTATAAACACATATATATCATGCCTTTGAATATGCATGAACCTGATAGTTATTATAGCTAGAAAACAGCAAAGCCTCTAGGGCAAAAGGACTGAGGTCAACAGTGAGGTGCTGCCAAATTTCTGTCAAGGGGTACTCTCAGAAGTGTTCAGCCTTTCAAAATACTTCTTTTTCTTAAAATGTTGGCAGTAATACATTTTGATTTGAAAAAAACTGCAGCTGCATTTTACAAGTAGGCACAGACTAGAAACAGACATAGAACTTGGGCAACTGCCCATTCTATCAATTTTTCCTATAAATGCAGCACATTGCTTGTTTTCTGTGCATCTGATATTTGTTTCCAATAAATATTATGTATGAGATGATAAAAGAGACTCCTAAAGATACTGTTAGAAAACCTTGAGTAGTCAATGTATCATGTTGCACTGAATTTTAAATTAAGTCCTCTTAAAAATGCATTGTATCATGAAAAAGTGACTAACATGCTTCACTTACCAGGTTTATTTGAATGTATTATCTGCTCTTACTTATCAGTACCAATAATCTTACTCAAAGAAAACCATGCATTAGGAAGTGCTGATGTAAAGCCTTTGGTTCAAGAATATGCAAGCAAGGTGCTGATGCACAACGAAGTTGAGGGTAGCTTTCTTTAGATAATGATGTGTTTCTGGGTTTGAGGGAAATTGTGAAAATTGTTAGATCTGGAGCATCTCTCTTGTGGATTTCAGATTAACTAGGTTCAGAAGTAACTGGAAGCACATCTGATCAAATGGCCATTATAAATAAGCTGTACTAAAGCAATTCCACCTAATAAAGTCAATGTAATAGCTTATGTAAAAAAGTCATCTGCAACATCAGGCACTGTACGGACTCTACCGGCAATATGGATCTGGTTCTGATTAACCACTACACTGATTTCCCTCTGGTGTAATCCTGCTGAATTGGACAGAGTGGTTTGATGTAAGTACCAAAAATGAGAGATGGGAATCAGGTCTCAAGATCAGAGAACACAAGATGCTTTAATGCTGCAGTTTATTTTTACAGTCCTAGACTATACCTCTCAAAACTTTCCCTTTTCCATTGGACTACTTATAGGAAAGAATTAAGGGAAGAATTTAGTAGCTAGATTCTTGATTTTTATTGGAAGTATCTTCAATGGCCACACAGCAAGATTCCCCTGTAGATGCCAAGTCTATCAGGTTTGTCTCTTGGATCAGTCCTCCATGAACCTTTGCTCTTGTTCTGTACATATAGATGGGGAGAACGTCTGCGACTTCAAAAGACAGACACTGCAGCAGGATTGATTCAGTAAAAATCTGCAGCTGTCAGCCTCCTGTCTGTTTTTCAGGTTACGGGAATTGTAGATGACACCTACTAGTTGTTCTTGTTTTGTTTTCTTTTTTAAATTTGTGTACTGAGAAATAGTATCACTAATAGATAATTGTTTATTTAATCCCAATTGCCTACAAGTACCATAGGACCTTGTTTATCTTGCTTCAGTCCCTTTGGCTGTAAACTACCTTACCCTTTCAGTGAAAGCCATGATATAAGGCAGGAAAATAAGACATTGTTGCAAATAAGGTCTTAGCAGTTAGTGCATACTTTTAGAAGAAAGGTTAAAATACAATAAGTTGTTAGAGTAAACTCTTAATATTGGATAAATACTCTCAACTTCTAAACCACTCCTCAGTTTGTTAGAGAAAAGCTGTTTGAAAAGTGAGTTACTTTGCAGTGTAGTATGCCACTCTATGTTTGAGGTGAGGGCAAAGACTTCTTTCTTTCGTGGCCCTATCTGGAGTAATAAAATTGGACTGAAAATCTTTAAATGATTATATAGTACTATGCAACAGTGTTTATCTGTGGTATTTCCATATCTACTGTGTTATTAGGTCTACAGATCATGCTGTGATATATAATATTTGGTTTGCTAACTAAATTTTACTATGCAAATTTCACGAGTAGTTAATTCCTGTTTAAACAGAGGTCACTGGTTTTTGTTATTGCCATTGGTTAGCTCATGTTTCTATCCAGTAGAAAGACTAGGATGTGTAACAAAAATGGGTGTTTGCCTGTAGAGAAAAAGTTTGAAATTGGGGATGTTTGATAGAAATAAAAAACACATACAGTGCTTTTTGAGATGGAACTACATGACCAGGGTAAAAAAATTAATAAGAATGCAAATATGTGGGAACTAGAATTGAGAACTAGATATGTCAGTGGCAAAAATGTGACATCATCTCCTGAACAATTTTCTGGCAACTTTGCATCGTTGTCACCTTTTTTTCCTCTACTTCCATTTGTATTTGTAATTAACATGATAACATGAGTTGCCATACTTCAGTATGGTTCTGTCTTTTATATCAAGTATAGTCTAAGATGTTTAACAAATCAGGGCACTTTGGAAACATAAGGACCTCCCTGCTAAGTGTCTGAATAACAGCAGAACCTAGGAAATATCAGGGTATCTTGTATTCTTTAGACTGCTTATGAACAGCAGCTGAATGCTACCAAAGTGTCAGGTAAAGAGTGAAACTGCACAGCATGTTACTTGGAAATTGCTTTCTCTGACATAGGTACATAAATTCTGGTTTAAGTCATTACATATGTGTCAAAGAGGCATTCTAGACTTCTCACCAAATCATGTTGTTTTACAAATGTGGCAGTATGGGGAAAAATTATAGGTTACATGGCTTTTAAACATTGCCTTTTAAACATTGCCTTTTAAACATTGCCTAAAGTGACCAGAATGTCTTACTTCAAGGATTTTAATTGTAATTAGTTTAACAGAATTAATTAAATTCAATTTTACTGATTTTATTAAGGCTGAAGATCCACTGCTCACTTGTGTAAAGGATAAACAGTTTTATTAGTAAAAATAATAACCTGTGAGACACCCTAGCAGCTGAAGTAAGCTTGCTTATTACTCTTGTTGTGTTAGAGACAATGATCTACATTGCATTAAGCTTACAAATTAAAATGAGACATAAAGTCAGACATAAATTTAAATCCAATGTAAATTAAAATCCATTGAAGTGTAACTGAAAAGCAGTGCATTTACAGTAGCCACATTTACCATCCCACTAGTTAATTTATAGGCCTTTTATTTTCAAAGTGACTAACACTTACTTAATTAGAGCAATTTACTACTCTTCTATCTCTTTGGAACAGCTCAAGCACCCGAGGTTGAAACATTTACAGAAGATATTGATGAATTTCAGAGTGCCTCTCAAGTCACAGGTTCTGTAAGTATCTTCCCTTATGAATAATACTGTAATTTTTTAAAAATTTTGATAAAAATGAGATTTTGCATAAAGACAGAAGTTATGCTTGCCAGCACTGACATCCTAGAGAGAAAAGTTAATTAACCTAACCTTCCTGAACTTTCAGTTATCTGGCAGATTTAATTTTTTCATTCTAGGAAAGGTGATATTTTTAAATAAATTATTATTATAATATCTGCTGAGACAACTGGCAAGGGTGCTTAGCCACTGCCCATCATTTATCAGCAGTCCTGGCTGACTGGGGATGTCCCATGGGATTGGAAGACATCCAATGTAACACTCATATATAATAAGGGACAGAAGGATGATCCAGGAAGTAACAGGCCTGTCAGTTTGACTTCGGTGCTGAGGATGCTGATGGAGCAGATCATCCTAAGTTCTGTTATGCAGCACATGCAGGACACCCAGGTGATCAGGCCCAGTCAGCATGGATTTATGAAGGGCAGATCCTGTTTAACAAACCTGATCTCCTATTACAGTGACCTGCTGATTGGATGAAGGAAAGGCTGTGGATATTGTCTACCTTGACTTTAGTAAGGCATTTCACAGTTTCCCACAGCATTCTCTTTGAGAAATTGACTGTTCTTGGCTTGGATGGGCAGACACTTTCCTGGGTGAAAAACTGGTTACATGGTCGAGTCCAAAGAGTGGTGGGCTATGGAGTTAAGTCCACTCGGTGACTGGTCACAAGTGGTGTCCCCCAGGGCTCAGTACTGGGGCCACTCCCATTCAACATCTTTATTAGTCATCTGGATGAGGGGACAGAGTGCACACTTAGTAAGTTTGCAGATGACACTAAGTGTCAATCTACTTGAGGGTAGAGAAGCTTTAGGGAGAGATCTAGGTAGGCTGGATGTCTGGACCAAGTCCAATGCCATGACTTTCACTAAGGCCAAGTGCTGGATCCTGCACTTGGGCCACAACAACCCACAGCAGTGCTACAGGCTTGGGGAGGAGTGGCTGGAAAGCTGCCAGGCAGAGAACGACCTGGCAGTCTTGGTTCACAGCAGCTGAACATGAGCCAACCATGTGTCCAGGTGGCCAAGAACTCCAGTAGCATCCTGGCCTGTATTAGGAACAGCGTTGTCAGCACAAGGAGGTAGGTGATCATTTCCCTGTACTTGACTTTGGTGGGGCTGTACCACCTCTGTCCAGTTTTGGACCTCTCTCTACAAGAAGGACATGAAGGTGCTGAACAGGACACAGAGGTGGGCTACCAAACTAGGAAAGGATTTCGAGCATGTCTCATCTGAGGAAAGGCTGAGGGATCTGGGGCTGTTTAGCCTAGAGAAAAGAAGACTCAGGAGAAATCTTATCGCTCTCTACAACTGCCTGAAAGGAAGTTTTAGCAAGGCAGGGGTTGGTCTATTCTTTCTAGTAACAAGCGATAGAACAAGAGGAAGTGGCCTGAAGTTGTGCCAGGGGAGGTTCAGGCTGGATATGAGGAGGAATTTCTTTACTGAAAGGATTGTCAGGCATTGGAGCAGGCTGCCCAGGGAGGTGGTGGAGTCACTGTCCCTGGAGGTGTTTAAGAGATGGTTGGATGTTTCACTTAGGGAAATGGTCTAGTGGTTGATAGGGCTGGGAGAAAGGTTGGACTTGATGATCTTAAAGGTCTCTTCCAGCCAAAGCTATTCTATGATTCTCTCCTGCAAAAAAGTATGTTATTGGACTTATATGTACAGCTATTATTGAAAGTGCAACGATTTAAACTATATATGTATGTTAAATGTAAGTCAAATATCCATTTTAGCATGTAATATTCAAGTTTACAAAACTGAGATAACAAATTAATTAAAACTCTAAATTTCATTATGGAATGTGATGTTATATCTCACCTATAAGAGCTTTTCGGTAACATTTGCTTGGAAACTAACAAACAAGGAGCATCTAAAACATATAGCTATTTTGCTTTTGTGTTTTTACTGCAGTATCGTACTTGGCAATATTTTCATCAATTCTTTTATTTTGAAATTTAAGATAATCTTTACAATTTTACAGTTTGCAGAAAATTTAACCATCAATAAAGTAATTATGGAAAAATTATATAATCAGAATTTTGGCACTAGTTTGTATGTTTTCATATAGAATTCTATATGAAATTTACGTAGAGAATCATAGAATCACTACAGTTGGAAAAGACCTTTAAGATCATTAAGTCCTTATCATCAATTAATTCCCTGGTCCTGCTGACCAAAATATTTCCGATATAAGCCAGGATGCAACTGGCCTTCTTGGCCACTTGGGCAAACTGCTGACTCATATTCAGCTGACTAATGCTTAACATCCCCAAGCCTTTTTCCACCAGGCAGCTTTCCAGACACCCTGCCCCAAGCCTGTATCATTGCATGGGGTTGTTGTGGCCCAAGTGCAACACCTGGCACTTGGCCTTGTTGAGCTTTGTGCAACTGGCCTCAGCCCATTGCTCCAGCTTGTCCAGGTCCCTCTGAAGAGCCTTTTTGTCTTCAAGCAGGTCTATGTACCCATCCACTCAGCAAACTTACTGAGAATGCACTCAATCCTCCCATGTAGATCACTGATAAAGTTAGAAAACAGTACAGGATCCAACACTGATTCCTGAGAAACACCACTGGTGACCAGCCGCCAACTGGATTTAATTCCATTCCCCACTGCTCTCTGGGCCTCACCATCTAGCTGATTTTCCACCCATCTTAGAGTAGGTTTATCCAAGCCGTGGGCAGCCAGTTTCTCCAGAAGGATGCTGTGATAGACTGTCTTTACTAAAGTCCAGGAAGACCACATCCACAACCTTTCCTTTGTCCACTAAGCAGATCACCTTGTCGTAGAAGGAGGTCAGGTTAGTCAAGCAGGATCTGCCCTTCGTAAAGCCATACTGACTGTCCTGTATGTGCCTCACAAAGGTGCTCAGGATGATCTGTTCCATAACCTTCCCTGGTACCAAGGTCACACTGACAGGCCTGTAGTTCCCAGGATCTTCCTTCTGGCCCTTCTTGTAGATGGGTGTCACATTTGCCAACCTCTAGTCTGCTGGGACTGCCCTGGTGAGCTAGGATTCACCAGGATGGAGAGTGGCTTGGTAAGCACTTCCACCAGCTTCCTCAGCACCCTAGAGTGGATCCCATCTAGCCCCGTGGACTTGTGGGGCTTCTTCTGTGGGGCTTCTTCTTCCCCGTGGAGCAGCAATTCACAGCCCCATGGACTAAGGGGGCTTCTTCTGTCCCCCGTCTATGTCTTCTGGCTCAGGGGGAACAAGTGCCCAAGGAATAGCTGTTTTTACCATTGAAGACCGAGGTGAAGAAGGCATGAAGTACCTCAGACTTTTCCTCATCCTTGGTCACTGTGCTTCCCCCTCCATCCATTAAAAGCTGAAGATTCTCCTTAGCGCTCCTTTTGTGACTAATATATTTATAGAAATTTTTCCTATTGTCTTTTACAGCAGTGGCCAGTTTAAGTTCTAAGTGTGCCTTGGACCTTCTAATTTTCTCCCTGCATAATGTCACAACATCCTTGTAGACCTCTTGAGCTGCCTGACCCTTTTTCCAAAAGTCATAAATTCTCTTTTTTCTTCTAAGCTCCACTATAAGATCCGTGTTTAGTTAGGCTGGTCTTCTGCTCTACTGGCTCATCTTCTTGCACATGGGAGCAGCTTGATCCTGTCTACCTTGATCCTGTCTATTTCGTCTACCTCCTCATTCTGGTTGGGCGATCCATAGTAGACTCCTACCATGACATCAGCCTTATTGTTTTTCCCCTGATTCTTACCCATAGACACTCAGTTCTATTCTCACCAACATTGAATTCTGAATAGTTGAGATGCTCCCTAACATAGAAGACTACCCCTCTGCCTCTTTTGCCTTGCCTATCCCTTCCAAAGAGTCTGTAGCCATCCAGTGCAGCATTCCAGTTGTGTGACTCATCCCACCACGTGTCAATAATAGCGACGATGTCACACTGCCCTTGGTGCATAATGGCTTCCAGCTCTTGCTGTGCTGCCTCCAAGATTATCCCCAGCAAGCCTGGTTTTGCCTTTTTTCTCCTTCAAATCTAGCTCAAAGCTCTCTCAGTGATCCTCACTAATACTGAGAACGGAAAATCTTTTTTTATGAGGAAGGGCTGAGAGACCTGGGGCTGTTTAGCCTGAAGAAGAGAAGACTGAGGAGGAACCTTATCAACACTTATAAATACCTAAAAGGTGGATGTCAGGAGGATGGGGCAAGTCTTTTTTTCTATTGTGTCCAGTGATAGGACAAGGAGTAATGGGCACAAGTTGGAATACAAAAAGTTCCA
The DNA here is from genome assembly GCF_028858725.1 of Colius striatus. Classification (NCBI taxonomy): domain Eukaryota; kingdom Metazoa; phylum Chordata; class Aves; order Coliiformes; family Coliidae; genus Colius; species Colius striatus. The sequence goes on from NC_084762.1 coordinate 62,295,548, forward strand.
CTTAAACATGAGGAAAAACTTTTCTGTGAGAGTGAGGGAGCCCTGGCACAGACTGCACAGGGAGATTGTCAAGTCTCCTTTTCTGGAGGTTTTTCAAATCCACTTGAACTCATTACCATGCAACTGGATTGAGGTGAACTTGCTTTGGCAGGAGATTGGACTTGATCTCTAGAGGTTCCTTCCAATCCCTACCATTCTGTGATTTTGTGATTCTTGGTGTAGTTTGACTCTGTTGGTAGTTAAATGGATCATTATCATAGATTTCTATCTACTCCTGTATATTTGACAGATTTCTTTTAAAATGCCTTGTCTTTCAGAAGAGAATTGTTTTGAGAGAAATTGTGAGACACAGCAGAAAAGAGCTGTGTGGGTTCCTTATTTATGTCCTATGTATAGGTCCACATGTAGGATCTTTGATATGGAAAGTAAAGCAATCTCATTACCAGTACTCAAAAGAGATAGGAAACATCTATGACATGGTTTATGTAATTTATACTATGGTTATATTATGATTTTATTGTAACATTTAATATGTTTACTTTTCTGTTTCTGAAAAATCTTGTAGTTCCTGTAATTAGGCCTTTTTCCTTTAAACTTTTCTTAGTAGGATCTTTTACTACACTTTATTTTTCACAAAGAGAGCTTATATTTGAAAAATTAGAATCATAGAATCATAGAATGGTAGGGGCTGGAAGGGACCTTTAGAGATCATCTAGTCCAACCCCCCTGCAGAAGCAGCGTCATAAGGTCACAAAGGAACATGTCCAGACGGGTCTTGAAGACCTCCAAGGAAGGAGACTCCACAACCCCCCTGGGCAGCCTGTGCCACTGCTCCCTCACCCTCACAGTGAAATAGTTTTTTCTTATGTTTAAGTGGAACTTTTTGTGTTCCAGCTTCATCCCATTACCCCTTGTCCTGTTACTAGCTACTATAGAAAAAAGGGATGTCCCAACCTCCTGACACCCACCCTTTAGATATTTATAAATGTTAATAAGATCAGCCCTCAATCTCCTCTTCTCCAGACTAAACAGCCCCAGTTCTTGCAGCCTTTCCTCATATGAAAGATGTTCCAGTCCCCTGATCATCTTGGTGGCTCTACACTGGACTCTCTCCAGCACTTCCCTGTCCCTCCTGAGCTGAGGAGCCCAGAACTGGACACAGGACTCCAGATGAGGCCTCACCAGGGCAGCGTAGAGGGGGAGAAGAACCCCCCTTGATCTACTGGCCACACTCTTCTTGATGCATCCTAGGATGCCATTGGCCTTCTTGGCCACGAGGGCTCATTGCTGGCTCATATTTAGTTTACTATCAATCAGGACTCCCAGATTTCTCTCTGCAGAGCTGCTCTTCAGCAGTTCGACCCCCAACCTGTACTGGTGCATGGGGTTGTTCCTTCCCAGATGCAGGACTCTGTCCCCTCATCCAGGTCATTGATGAAGATATTGAACAAGACTGGCCCCAGAACCGATCCCTGTGGAACTCCACTGGCCACAGGCCTCCGACTAGATTCTGTGCCATTTATCACCACCCTCTGGGCTTTGTCATTCAGCCAGCTCTTGATCCACCTCACTGTCCACTCACCCAAGCCACACTGCCTGAGCTTTCTGCTAAGGGTGTTATGGGAGACAGTGTCAAAAGGCTTGCTGAAGGCAAGGTAGATGACATCTGCTGCTCTCCCCTCATCTAGCCAGCTGGTTATGCACTCATAGAAGGGTACCAGTTTGGTCAAACAGGATTCCCCTTGGTGAAGCCATGTTGACTCCCCCTGATAACCATCTTATCCTTCATATGTTCAGTGATAACATTGAGGATGAGTTGTTCCATCACTTTTCCAGGGATGGAGGTGAGGGTGACCAGCCTGTAGTTTCCTGGGTCATTCTTCTTGCCCTTTTTGAAGACTGGCGTGACATTGGCCTTTCTCCAGTCCTCAGGCACTTCATCTGTCCTCCATGTTCATTCAAAAATTATAGAAAGCGGCTTAGCAATCACATCGGCCAGCTCCCTCAGCACTCTAGAATGCATCCCATCAGGACCCATTGACTTATGAGCCTTAAGCTTGGCCAACAAGTCTTTAACCTCTTCCTCTTCCACCCAGGGCAAGTCCTCTGCTGTCCTGGCCATCCTGTTATCCTTGCCAGACTGGGCTTCCTGAGGGTTGGCCTTGGTCTTAAAGACTGAAGCAAAGAAGGCATTCAGTACTTTGGCCTTCTCTGCATCCTCAGACACCGGGGCACCCTCAGCATTTAGCAGCTGGCCCACATTATCCCTCGCCATCCTTCTGCTGCTAATGTACTTGAAAAATGCCTTATTGCTGTCCTTAACATCCCTGGCTAAATGTAATTCTAGAAGGGCTCTAGCCTTCCTAGTTGCACCCCTGCATGCCCTGGCAATGTTCCTATACTCTTCCCAAGAAGCCAGCCCCTGTTTCCACCTCTCATAGATGGCTGCTTTCTGCCTGGGTTGCCCCAGCTGATCCTTGCTCATCCATGGAGGCCTCCTACCTCCTTTTCCTCCTTTCTTGTGCATTGGGACACACTGATCCCGGGCTTGGAGGAAGTGGTGCTTGAAGATTGACCAGCTCTCATGGGCACTTCTGTCTTCTAGAATCATATCGCATGAGATCCATCCAAGTAGCTCTTTGAAGAGGCCAAAGTCGGCTCACCTGAAATCCAGGGTCACGGCCCTGCTTTGTGTTCTGCCCCTTCCACGCAGGATCTTGAACGCTACCATCTCATGGTCACTGCAGCTGAGGTTGCCTCCAACCTTCACATCCCCAGCCAGGCCCTCTCTATTCGTCAGCACCAGGTCCAGCAGCACACTCCTCCTTGTTGGTTCCTTGATCATCTGCGACAGGAAGTTGTTGTCAACAATCTGTAGGAACCTCCTGGACTACGTGTGCTTGGCTGTGTGGCTATCCCAGCAAATATCAGGGTGGTTGAAGTCCCCCATGAGGACCAGGGATGTTGATTGTGAGGCAGCTCTCAGCTGTTCCACATCCTCCTCCTGATCAGGTCACCTGTAGCAGACTCCTACAACAATATCACCTGCTTTGCCCTGGCCATAAATTTTTACCCATAAGCACTCTACTCTCTGCCCCACCCACGCACAGTTCAGTACACATTAATTGCCCTCTAACATAGAGAGCAACTCCACCTCCACGCCTTGGCAGTCATGGTGCTCCAGTCATGGCAGCTGTCCCACCACGTCTCTGTGACAGCAATGAGGTCGTAGCCCCACATTCGCACCCACATCTCCAGTTCCTCCTGCTTATTCCCCAGTCTGCGTACATTGGTGTAGAGGCAGTGCAGGGGCTTACTCACACAGGTTTCCCTGGGCAAGTGCAGGAGATTCCTCCCCGGTTTGGCTCTTTCTCAGGGTGGTCAGCCTTCCATATCTCAGCCCAGTGTGCAGATGAAGGGCACTTATCATTGCATTCCCAGTCCTGCCCTGTTTCCCAGCTAGAGGGGACAGCTTGTTCTGTTTTGCTTCTCCCTCCACCCCCCAAGTCCCTTAGTTTAAAGCCCTCTTTATTAAATTTGCTAGTCTACTCCCAAATAATCCAGTGCCTTTACAGGAGAGATGAATCCCATCCCATCCTATCAAGCTGTAGTCCCCAAGGAAGGATCCATTGTCAAAGTACCCAAAGCCTTCCCGCCAGCATCAGCCTCTCAGCCAGGAGTTCACTTGGCTGATTTTTCCATTACAAACTCCTCCTTTATCTCCAGTGAACAGGATAGAGGAGAAAATATCCTGAGCCCCTCTACCTTTTACCTGCTCCCCTAAGGATTTAAAATCCATCTGGATCCTGGAGATGTCATGCCTCATGACATCATTCATACCTACATGGAACACAAGCAGGGGGTAGTAGCCTGCACGAGCCATGGCACTCTCTTGGCCACATCCCTGATCTTGGCCCCAGGCAGGCAGCACATCTCTCTTGACTCCCTACCTGCTCCACAGATGGGTCTCTCAGTGCCCCTTAGCAGCGAGTCACCCACAACAAGCACCTATCGCCTCTTCCTGCGATGTCCATTACCTACTGCAGGTGGAGCAGCTGATGGTTTGTTTAGTGGGTTTTACCCTTTTGGAGCTTGCTCTTCGAAGTCCCTTGTCGCCAGTGCCTCATACTTATTTGTAGTGGGCACTCTGGAAGGAGGGCTTTGAAGATGAGCCTTTGTCTTTCTTTCTTTTGTAACCAGGGTCCACGACTTATTGGATTCACTGGAGGCTTGTACCTGATTGTGGCAGTCTCCATCTATCTCCACTTCATCCCCTCTGATACTACAGAGCCTCCTCACAGTTTCCGGCAGCTCTTTCACCAAGTGCCTCAGTTCCTGAACTTGAGGGCACCTATGACACATTTTGCCTCAGAAGCATAGGTCCCTAAGCAGTCTAAACACTCTCTGCATTCCACCTGGACCAAAGGTTCTCTGCTAACCAGCTCTGTCTGGGTGGATGCATTGGCCTTCACCTGGATTTTGTCCACCTGAGCCCTGGCTTTAGTCCTTAGGCGAGTGCTCACCATTTTGCTAGGTTGAAGCTGAAGCTGGGGCACTTCTCTGACTTGTGCTTCTCTAAACGGGCCGTGGGGTTGTTCCCTGCCCATCTTCCCTGCTCGCCCTGCCTGCACAAACTGCTGCGCAAACTCCTGCGCCACACCTGGGTGCCGTGTCACTCCCTGTTTGCTGGCTCTGTTCGCCATCCTGTTCTCAATTAAGAACTTCAGTTTTCAGTGCTTCTTCAAGAAAGGCACTTACTCACAATTTCATTTGATAAACCCCACTGGCAGGTGTTGTATGCATTGTGTGGTTAGTGCTTCCAAGGAGGCCTTTTATTGAACAGACAGAAGGACAGATGTCTTCTTGAGTGAAAATGCTCTAATTTGAAAACAATTAATCCTCTAAAATTTAATTTCAAATTGAAAGAATTTTTCTGAACTTAAAGAAAAAAAGAAGTGGGGGAAAAAAAAAAAACGAGTGCCTTGTTTTTACCTGTCAAAAATACGGGTACCTGACTAAAAGAAGATGGAAGCTTAGAAAAAAATATTCTTATTATATTTCAGAAACTGAAACAAATGTGATTCCCAGGTGCCTACATATTTCTTCTTTCCTTCTTGCCTGTAAACAGAAAAAAATTGTGTAAGTTAACTACCGTTTTTTTGGTGTAAGGTTTAGTGTCAAATGTGCTGGCTGACTGCCATGGGAAGCAAAAAGCTTGTAATTTCAATTACATGGTATTTCAAGTAGAACAGGCCCTAATGTGGAAGGTGGGGATTAGAAGTGGCTGCCAATATTGCAACAGAGCTCTGAGAAGATTATTTTTACAGTACCAAAAAACCATGCTGACTAGCTCACCTTATATCTTTGAACAGACTACTGAAGCTGAAAGATTAAACATTTGGTGAACTCTTAGAAAATGAGTGTTGTATAAAGAATCTTCAAACAAAATATTGCACAAAAAGTTCTACTGTGTGTATAACTATCCTTGCTGGCTGCCTGGTCAATATGGAAGGGACTCTTGCAAATAAATAAATTCTTTAATAAAGGGGACTTTTTAAATTTATTTGTGTCTATTTAAGATATCAGCAAAGAAGTGGTAAGTTATGCATAGAAAGCTAAGCATGGTGGTCTTTCTTACAGTATTAACTCCCGAAATAACTAATAAAATTTTCACTTGATTAGGAAAATTGTGTAGAAGAAAAGGTTCAATCAAAATGCATTGCATATAGTTACAGCTTGCCAGGAACTAACTCTGGTGAGGTAGGAACTGTTTCCACGCCTGAAAAGAGATTGTGTATGTTCATGTGTGTACCTGGGTGTTTTACTGTGAATCAAGCCAAATATAATAGAAATATAATGCTGCATTTTTTATTAACACTTTTTGTGGTCAGCAAGAAAGTGATTTATTTTCTAACAAGCACTTGATTCCCAAATGATGTTATGGGTAATTTGGAGGCCTTCCCATTGGCCTTAGCTATTCTGCAATGTTGCACCTCAGTAGAACTCCACAGGTGTCAGTGGATATTACACAGCCCATATCAAGCCAGCTCAATGATAAGATCAAGACATTCACATCTGCACTGGTGTTTTTTTAAGGATAAAAATTATACTGATGTGTGCTGTCAAACTAATGCTGTGCTGCAGATTGGAGCACATATAGTGATCTTGGAAAAGCTTTCTTATTCATGGCCTCCTTAGTTTCAGTTCCACTGCAGCATTTCCAGTAAGTTATGATATTTTCCAGAAGTTCAGGGAACGAGTGACGAGTGAGATTGCCTTGGGCTTTGTTGTTTGTAATTTCTTATTTTATCGGTAATTTGTCTAAGCCATCTAAGTAAAGAAAAGCATTAATGAATATATGTGAAGTGTGTGTGCATTAATGAGTTGTGTGTGAAGAAATGATGATATGGAAAGAAAGCCACACAGTTGACCTTAAAAGTTGACAAATGCATTCTGAGGGTTATGTTAACATAGATTTCTGGTGCAAAGAGACATTGCTTCGCTTTCAAATTTTGAAGGTGATGAACAAGACCCAGAGTTGTTTCTACAAGTTAGACAAGGAAGTCTTTCAGGAACTTCCTCATAGATACATCTCGTTAATGTAAATAGGCTATTTGTAAATTTTGTGCTAATATATATAAAGCTTAATGAATGATCAAGAGCAATTGTAGTTTGGAAGATACTGAAGGAATTGGAAGGATTTACATGCACATACTTTATACATATGTACTATATTTTTCAGCTACTTCCAGTCTACTGTCATTACCATTAAGGTCCAAGTTAACTGACATTACTGTTTTATCTCTGGAATTTTTGGTCAGTAGGCAAAGGATAGATTATGGTGAAATGGAATAAGAAGGTTTAAATACATGACTTATAAGCCTGAATCTCTTAAGTGGTGCACCTGAGCTGCTGCCATTCATCCCGTAGAGATAACAACCACCAATGAATTTTGCTAGAGCTGTACAAATTCATTTATCCTTGCATTTGAACCAACATGTTTCTAAAGCTTCCTTGATAACATCCCCTACTTTCAGCTGGTGTTTACCTTTTAGGAATATGGGTATTGCATATATTTTTGTGCTGAAGATACTGAGGACCTCTGTCTGTGTTTGTGTATTATTCATTTAGAATAACTCATAGTCTGAAAATGTTAAAAAAAAAATTAATGGGAAGTATTATTTATATATACATATATAAAAACATTACCTGAGCCAGCCTGCAAACATATTGTTGATTTTACCTCTGAAATATATAGCTTCAAAGATGGAACAAAAAAATGGTTACATCTCAGTTTCATAGTCTTAATATAAAACTCTTGTACAGTTTTTTTCTCAGATCATTATTTTCTATCGAGTGTTTCATTGGAAGGCACTATTATAAGTATATAATTTATAATGAAATTATGTTGCTAATATTCAATTTCTCATCTTCCATAACTAGTAGTTGATACTGTTCTGTTATGGTGAAGCTATTGCCTGACAAAATGCCATAAGCTTACAATATTTCATAGAACAGAAAATTGCACAGATATAGTTACGAAGTTTGGGGAACAAATTCGTCCAAAGTTCCTTCATTAGTTTCACAGGGTGTTGAGACTACATATGTGAAAGGGAGTTTGAACATATAGCAATATATAATAGTAGAGACTAAATATGTGTAAATGGTTTAAATCATATACAAGATTAATGTTCATTCTTAGAAAAAATGTATATGTCTACATTACATCCAGAACTGATCTGAAACTGTATGTCTTTATAGACGTGCGTTAACAGGATAAAGACAAACACAAATACTTTGTGTACCTGTATGTGCTTATACACAGGCATATCTATATGTCTTACATGAAGTTATATAAAACTTTAAAACCTATATTGAATCATACAAAGGTAATGCTGATGTTTGATGATCTTTGTGATTTGGAGTTTCCTAATTGCAAGTGATTTAATGTAAACATTACTCGTGTTTTTATAAATGTCTAAAGACCTATCATGATGGTTCCATTAAGGAGGCATTTTTCTCCATTTATCTTAGGTTCTACTAAAGATGGTAGAGAGCTGCTTTTACTCAGTACCCTTAGTTGTGTGTCCTACATGATTACTATGGATAAAGGAAAGAAATACAGTAGAGGAAAAGAGGACATGTAAGAACAAGCAGTAGAGATTTGTAGAAGAGAGAGATAACTCAGTTTCCTTTCCAGAAAACAGGACATGGAGAGTGAAACCCTCTCACCAGACTAACATATGGAAAACCATGTTTTTAGGAGGTTAGGGAATTCTTGAAAACTTGTAATAGTTTCCTTATGATAAACTTGAATAATCAAAATTCAGAATATCAGAAGAGCAGTTTGAGTTTCAAGTATTACTGTAGATCACTAACTAGTTTTTATTCTGTATTTCACCAGAGTTACATTGTGCATGAAATTATATATTCAAAAAGGATTTATCCTTATAACCTTGGGGATTTTTTCCTCCACAGTCATTATTTGAAGTCCTGCTGTTTTTTTCCCCTTATGGAATTATACACAATATATTTATATTAAAAAATGGCCTTTTTCTGCCATAAAAATCTGGGGACTCTAATAACACATAACAAAAAACAAATTGAAAATGAAAATATTAGTGTTTTATTACAGATTCTATTTCCCCTTCTCATCTCTTATTTAGTTTTGCTTATTTCAGAGGAATTGCTCATAGAATAAAATACCCTTCTGTCTATAAATAGATATTGGATAACTACTATCTATTAAAAATAAACATTTAGAAATGTGAGTAATTTAATACAGATTAACCTCAACAAACCCAATTATGATTTGAATGTAAAATTCACAACGAGGACTGAAGTGACAAATGCTCAAAATCTCTTGGGGAAACAGGTGAATCAGATCTAGTGATATGTCTGAAATAAACGTGTTTACAGGATCAGTTCCATATCTGAGTAATTTATTGCTTTATTCATCTGTTCCTGTGTATTACCTAGGATTATGGATAACTTTAACCAAAGTACAACTAGTGTGAAAAACAGTCGGCAAATCAAAAAATGTCATTAGTGTTCTAAAAATGCTGTGAGTTAATAACAACAGAAATATCTGCAGTTTGCAACTATTTTGTTTGCTAGTAAATATGACTAGGATTTTTAAGTAGACATGTGCGGCATTACACTATAGTTTTCACTTTATAAATTTAAATCTATGTTAACATATTTTGAAGCTACATGGTTTACAGTGACTGGTTGCATACAAAGCAGTGTTTATCTGTAACAGATTGAAAAGTTTGTAAAAGATATCTCACATAACATTTTACTGTTGTACAAGTATGCTTAATTTTCTAAAAGGAAAGGTAGCTATAGTGTTTTGTTTAGTGTTTATGGTTAAAGCAGATTTTTTTATTAATAGAGATGATATCAGACCTGTATTTTTATATTCATCCTTTGAACTGTGATACACCTTTTCCTATGACATGAGAGTCTGGCCAGAAAAGTACGATCACATGCTGCAGGTAACTGCAGCAACCCACATGTCTGCAGGTGATACAGTTCCAGACCAGCAGACTGCATAGCAGCGGAGCCCTGTATGACTTTGGTGAGTGGCATCACCACTTTGGGTCTCCCTCCTCTTCTCAATCTTCTTCTCACTGAAATTACATCAGCTTAATATCTTTGAAATGGTGACCCTTCTCAAAATTGGTTTAGCATTTACCAAAAGATTGAAAAATTAGTAAGAGGTGAAGGACAAGGGCACCATTGCATAAGCCTTGGTTCTTTAGAAAACCTGGGAAATCAGCAAAACCCTCTAGACTATGGATGAAGTGTTTTGGTAATAATGTAAAATTTATTTTGGATAGGCTGTTAAGAATGTGTTAATCAGTGTTTTGATTTGTTGTTTTTATGACTAACTCTTGTGTACCTGGTAACGTTTTCATGTGTGTGTGTATTTCAAATAAGCATTACAAAACCTTACGAAGTTTACCTCATAGTATATCTTAAAATCCGTTCTTGTAACTGTATAGAATGAGTTCCATAAAATGCAGATAGTTTTAAATACCACAGTGTTCAGTAGTGTGATGACTGGGGAGGTGGTCTGTTTGCTAGCATCCCTTCCAAACTGCTAGGTTGTCCTAATGATTTAGATGCCGTTCCTGAAAGGAATATTTCTTGCAGTGATAAGACAGCACTGGTAATTTTGATTAGGAAATTCTGTGGTATTCCCAGAAGTGCTGCTTTTCAGAGATACGGTGCCAGATGTTACAGTAATTTAAAGTAAGTGCAACTCCTACTAAGTAACTGGAACTACACAGAATGTAAATCATTGAAGAATTTGTCCTGTTATGTCTCAGTGTGGAACAAGAGCTTTTGTGAAGGTATATACTTGAATTACTGCTGATTTTAAATAATGCCTACTGCTTACATTATTTAAGGTAAGGAATGATATTTTTTAATATTTTGTGTAAATTCTATGTAAAAAGTACCAGATTCACTGTTCTAACTGAGGATACCATAGATTTTGTTTTTTCACTTGTAAATGTGAAACTACACTAAAAAGATATTCTCTTTTCTTTTTACTTGTGCAAGTCTCAGATGGTTTGGACTCTGGATGCCATAGGTGTCAGACCTGGAGGTTCCCCAAGACAGAAACTCTTAAAGGACTCTTTAGCAGCAAAAGAACTTCAGACTATGGAGAAACACTTAGCTGGTATGTATGGTATCAAGGGATCATAAAATGCATAGCAGTCCTCACCCAGCTAGCTTTGCCAGTATCTTAGATAAAGGAAAAATTTAGACGAAGAAAAAATCTGTCTCACATGGTGATGAAAACAGATAAAAACTTTAAGCTTCTCTTTTTCTTAATTGAAGAGAAACAGCACAGTTGTTGTGCCTGTAGATATAATGGACTTTGCTGTAATTACAGTAAATACAGTAATTAAACAGTAATAAAACAGTGTTAAATATACTGCAGTCTGACAGCTTAATAATACACCTTTTTTTTTTGTGTTCACATTTCACTAAGACTTACACAATAAGGAGGTACTGGTGCTTCATCTGCATTTAATGCTCTCAAGTAAAGGCTACATTGAACCTTTAGCTTGAGAATAGATTGCAGGGAAAGCTCACCTTGTTTGTGAGACTTGTGGCTAAGTGAAATCTGCTAAATTATGTGCAGTGGAATATCTGCAGTACCTTTGGTGGAGTAACCATTTCTAAAAGGTCAAACAAAAACCTCTATTTTTCAGTGAAAATGTTTCAGAGCTCTATGAAAAGTGGGAGATATTCCAGGATATAATTTTCAATTTGTTGTTCATTGTAATAAATATTTTCTTCAGCTTTAGTTATAAGGGATGAAATAGACCTATAGCATGATAGTCCTATATTATGCATGTTATTTGTCATGGTGAAAGATGCACTTCATGGCCAAACTATATGAAAAACAATGCAGAACTGGAACATATAGACTGTGTGTGTATGGTGGAGAGAGAAATCAAATTTATCTGACTCCTTTTTCAAGTAATTCAGAGTGTGAGGAAAAGAACTTACTAGTTTCATTAGAGTTTTCTACAAGAATTTGGACATTTATCCTACTAATGATATTGTTGTGAAAGGACTGGGAGCTGTATCTTCTTTGGAGAGAGGTACAGCTGTTGTACTTCTGTGTAGGGCCTTTTGCATTTGAAGTCAAGGCAGAAGACAAAGCTATGAGCACAATAAGGGAAGCACTTTTCAAAGTTTTTGTTTGGAATGGAACAAGATCTAAAAATTGTTGTAGCTATAAATGAAGAAATTTAGACAGTTTTTGTTTCTGACAGCAGAAACACTGTCATTGAGTTTTTCTTTACAGGTTAAAGTCACCGTAGCTATTAGAGATGTAGCTGCTGCCAAACTATTCTCTCCAAGCTGAAACTACCAGGAACATCTAGTGGGAACCAAGAGGCTTAGCTGTGATCATCAGGTTTCTGTGACATAGCAGGGTAGTGACTGGGGTAGCACTCACCTTCCCTTGTATTGCTGTTCTTATTGCTTAGGAGGGATCTGTTGAAGATCACATTGCTTTGGTTTCTGTCCTAACTAATCACACTTCCATAATCATATGAGCTGTTCTTATATGCAATATGCTCTGAAACATGCAGGTTCTTGAGATCTCCCTTGACAGAGCTGACCATATTAACTAACATATTCAACGGAACATGGAATTTTAAATACTAAATTGAGCTAACTGGTTGCATTCACTTAGTCTCCAAGATTCAGTCTACTGTTGTGTGACCTGTAAGATGGTTCTCTCACATCAATGCTGTTGTTGTCATTTGAATTTGCACCCATTATTTCTGTAATGCTGTAACATGGGTTCAGTAATTCTACCATTCAGTAATTTTTGTCTGCCTGAGAAATTCACAAGAAAATAGCCCAATTTTTTGACATTGCACTATTGTATTAATAATTCATGTCCTATTATAACACCAGTGCTGCTTGGGACAATTATTCCTCTCACAGACAAGCATAACAATTTCTATGAAGAATTAACTCTGAGGACCTCAGATAATAGTGCTGTGTTTTTACTTAGCCTCATTTGTCACATACATTTACAAAAGTTCAAGTGTCTCAGACATCAGCAAGTCTCCTTGTTTCAGTTCTCTTAACCGAGTGCATTGGCACCTATTAATTCTATACAATTCTAGACAGTCATTTAAATGCCTGAATTATGACTTGTATTACCCATGTAATGATGAAATGTGGTCCCTTATCCGATCACCTTCTTAAGGAGCCTAGCTTTCTGTTATGGACTACTTGCTGGATAAAATTCACTCCTAACATAAGGTACAGTTTGATGGCAGTGCCTAAATTAGGAGCAAGCACCAAATGGCAGAGACTTCCTCGGTACCTTGATATTTGAAAGCAACATTTCTACAAAGTCAACATTGAAGCATTCCGTTTTCTTCTCTGCTACTGTGGCTCCTTTATACCACACTCAAGTGGGGAATATTTTTTATTTCAGATAATTCTATTATTTTGACAATTTGGTTTGTTACAGTGGTTCTGTAGTCACTGGATACCTCTGGAATATATTTTATGACAAGAAATACTCTTAAATGCATAAAGAGTTTGTAAGCGCATTAGGAATCAGATCCTAATTCTAGTATTTCTAATATGAAAGTAAATTGTCTTTCTGTTGTTCTGCTGCCTGCATTTCATTTTCCTTTATGTGAAATTGACAAAGGATTTAAAAAATCCTAAGTAAAAATTCAGTTCTGGTATTTACTATGGATCAGATAACACCATAAAGCCAGATGTGTAATTTTTCTTTTTTCTTTTTGGTTGAAAAGCAGATATTGGGAGTTGGACTAGATGATCTCTAAAGGTCCCTTCCAATCCTCCATTTTATGTTTCTATGAAGCAAAATCAGATAGTGGATGTGTGCTAAATAAAACTGAATAATTACACTGTGGAAACATGTTATTATGTGGAGAAATGATTAGAATAATTAGTTTTTCTTCGGGTGTTATTATTGTATGGAATTAAGGAAACACAAACCAGAATAAAATGTTTATTTAACTCTTAGTAAATCATGCAATATTCTGATGATTTCTTAGCATACTGAATCATCATCCTTACAAAAGTCTGTAATTTTGCAAAGACATAGGCTAATTTGTTCTCCACTTGGTTTAAATTGAATAGCCCGCTTTGTTATTTAATGGCCCCTGAATTTTATCTGAGGCTTTCACAGCTCTTCAATTTTACCATCTTTTCCAGTAACAGCATTTAAAATGTGCATAATAACTTTTTATTAGACTATTAACATAGCTTATTTTCCTGTTTTCAAGGTGTTGTTATAGAATAAGTTAATGTTAAAGATGGCATGTCTTTAAGTATTTTATGTACAGTATTCCTTTTATATCTACTGGTAAACCCACATGAAAGAAAATCTATTTTTCCAATATACAGTTCAGAATCTGTTTCTTTTCAGACTTTTATAACATAATGAAATAACATAATGAAAAAATGAAATGTTTATTTGAAGTAAGTTCACTTACTAGATGTTTAAATCATTACAGATTTGCTGATTTACAGCTTCTGGGACTGTGACTTACACAGTTTAATGAGAAATGGTACTGCTTCTCTAGATAACCGACAGTCTCTATCAAAACCAAGTTACAGTGGAGTACATTCCAGTGAGAGAGTGAACATTCATAACAATTGTGTAAGAGAAAATAAACTTGAGAAGCTGTTTCTTAAACTTGACATTTTTACTTACAAGAACTTTCAGTATGTTAGCAATACTAACCTAATTTCTAGCTACCCTCACCCGACTTTTTTGAGTGTATCTTGTTTAATTCATTAGAAGTACTACTATGATTTCAATTAATACAGAAGACTCTTTCCATCACTACCCCATATCTGTTCTTTTTTTTAGCGGGATCATATTCTTTTATGCCTGTGAGAGAGACAGATAATAGAGCACCAAATGGTGGCCACCTTTTCACCTTGGATTCTAGACACTGGTTAACCCCTTCACCTGCTGTGGCACTGCTACCAGGCCAGCACACAAAATTCAGATTGAAAAATGTGAAAATCTGCAAATTCAGATGTGCCAAAGTTCAAGGATCATTTCCCACAGCATTTTGATTGGGCAATAGACAGCAAGGCTAGAAGCAAAAGTTTCACCTTGAACCAGTTTTGGATTGCCCTTTGCTGCAGCTGAAGATGGCAAGTCTAGCTCACTGCTCCATCTTGGTTTGATGCTAATGAGAAACTGTGCAAAAGCCACAGAGGGATAACTTTGAAGAAATTAGAGGGATTTTTAATAGCTTGTATTGTCATTCAGTGAAGTGTTTCTGTAGGATAGCTGTGTTTGCAGTAAAACAAATGTAAAAGTAAACTTTGAGGAAATTTTTGTCAAACATTTGAACTGTTAATTCTGATGCCATATATTTTAAGGGTGAATAGATTTTCTCTGCACAGTTTCAAGTCACTTACATTGGAGAAAATCATCAAGAGTTTCAAACAAGAGCGAAACAGAAAGTGAATTTCATTTTTTCTTTTCTTTGTTGTTTGTGTGTATACAGACATTGAGAAAGATCTAGCACTGTGGGAAGAAGCAAGGGTCTCGAGAAGCCCTAGTATCCAACATCACAGTTTAGTTTCAGCTGACCATCAAGGAAATCTTCAAGCTACACAGGCTCAAAACCTGAGGCCTCAGGTGTCAACTAAGATGGGGAAGAATATTCAGCTCCAAGGAAACAAATCACCACCACTGCCCACTAACAGCAGAACACAGGTCTCTAGTGTTGCAAACAGTAGGCCTTCAACGCCCAATACACAAACCAACAGGCCACCAACTCCATCAACTCCGGGGAGCAGACCTGTGACCCCAAATAGCTTGCTGTCACGGCCTCTTACTCCTAGCAACCAAGGAAATAGGGAAGGCATCATTAGCATGCAAAGAAGCAGATCTTTGACATCTAAGAGCCAAATGGGGAGGACCCTCAGCGCTGCTTCAGGGCTTTCTGTGCAAATGAGTGGAGACATTGTTGGAACTGTCACTACTCAGAGAAGCAGTTTATCAGAAGTAAGATTTTCAATTTAATGTTTTTGCTATGTTTAAGAGCTACTATAACATAAAGACTAGATTGTATTTTCTGTTTTAATAACATCAGTATAATGTAACTTACTATGAAAGAAACATGAAATACAATGGGAAAATTAGCAAGGAAATACTGCTCAGCCTTGAGAGGTACTAATTAGAGAATGACGGTATTACAACAGAAGTCATACTGAAACACCTGTGTCCCCCAGATTTTCTATGAGCTCTGTAGGATTTTGCCTGCATGATGCAGAACAGTTTTAATAGCCTTGCAGTTTCTAAGAAGTGCATACCTCTGTAATATCAAACACTTTATTTTATAACTCCAGCATATTTATTCCTGCCACACTGGCAGTGCATAATATTTCATTGGTCTGCTCTTTATTTTCATGTTTGGATACATTGAAAGGATTAGTTAGGCATCACTGAATGGACAAATTTTCTGAAACACAACTCAACTGCAATGAGAAAATGTCCAATATTATTGAATCATTGTCTAATACTATGTGCATGTTAACAAAGCTGATTCAGAGCCTAAAAATTTCCTGTCCCATAATAACGGCTTTCATAAGATTAGTCTTTGTTTAAATGAAAACAAAATAAAAAGTTTAAGTACCTTGTAAATTTTGAGTGGGATTCTCCTCTGCTAACCTTAGCTGCCTTAAAGACAACTTTATTGTGTAGGCAGTGGAAATAACAGCACCTGTGAAAGAATAGCCCTGCTGTCTATGTCAGATACATGCCTTACAAAGGTGAGTTTTTTTCTCAGGAAATGCCAGTCCTTCTATGCTGACTTGAGAAGGACTTATATGTCTAGATTGCTAATTTTTTTAATGGTGGAATACGTTGGTTCCCAACATTTATTACCAATCTCTTTGTAATCCATTTGTCAAAGCCTGGAGAGCTTTTCCCCAAGACTGAAAATATACCATATCTTTAGATATTGTTTCTGAGGAGTATCATTAGTTTTAAAAAATCTATTGGGTATGACACTTGGCACAATGTATTATCAGTCTAATGACTTCTTAAAAAATTTAAAAATGCTATTTATAATAATGTTGCTTAGAGATACTTAGAGTAAAATAAGATATTTGATATCTAGTAGAATCTTGCAATGAAGTATATGGCCTCCATTATTTGTTATGAAAGGAAGGAAATGAGGCACAGATTACTATACATGTAAAGAATTTGGGGAATAAATTTTACTTACCTTTGGTGGTTTAAAAAAAAAATCCTCATTTTGGTGCTTGAATAACAGTGCAGTAATCCCTTCACTCAAGCTGCTTCTTCACCTAGAATTGGATATCCAACGTAAAGACATGAGGACTGAAGGTGACTACAGTTCTGTTGAAAGTATCTTCACTGACAGTTGATATACTTTTACACCAGAAGTTTTCCATGTGAAAAAAAATTGTAACAAATATACTTTTTGACAAACAAAGTCCCTTTGTCTCCTGTGTTGAGAGGTGGGTGTCTTTGCATGTTGGAATTTTTTCACATACCAGAAAATGAGACTGGAAATTAATTTTTTACTAAAAATGTTCAGAAGAAATGAAGGTGTTCATTGTTTCCCACTAAACACTTAATTCCTCTTTTTTTCTTCTTTTTAAGCAGTACTGTTCTTAACTAATACACAGTCGTGTGATGCCAACTTGAATTATTTTATATACTCCTGAAAGTGCTGTGTGCGATAAGCACTGTCTCTCCAGCAAGATCCAGTCTGTCCATCACTCTGATCTTTCCCCTAACAAGGCAGGCAATTAAAAATGCTTTATTCCACAGCTTTTCTGTAGTTATAGTAATAATAACCATGAGTCCAATTTCCTTTGCTGTGACTCGTTACTTCTGTTTGCCAAATCGCAGGTTTTGCTGATAGCTCTTAAAAGTGTCCTATTATAGTTTTAATATATATATATATATATATGTCGCAAGAACTTTAAGAAATGAGAAGTTTTATTACCTGATTTTACAGTTAGAATACCATGTTCAGTTTCATCCAGCAAGCTCACTGGAAAGCTAGTGTTATATCTCAGCATTTCTGTGCAAGACCTTATCCTTCGTAATAATCTCTTCTAGAAGAGACAAATTCTTTTCTTTCTCTTTACTCACTGGGTACAATAGTACATTGGCTGCTAGTGACCCAGTTCAAACCCTATTCATCGTTTCCTGACATGCACAAGTGACCTTTGACTTAATGGAAACTTATCTTGGGACTGGCTCTGCTTCCAAGGCGGAAACTGCTAATATGATGTGTTCATACTGAAGACCTTCTCCTGCCAAGCTATAAAGGCTCTCAGATGTCAGAAAGCAGCTGACAGAGGTCTGGCCTCCTGGGATGTCCTGCTCCCAGGCACATCTTTGGAGTCTTATACTAGAAACTTTGAGAGCTCTTTTAAGCTCTCTTTACCTACTGAATTTACTGGTCACTAGGAGAAGTGGGTTTAGACAGAACATATCCAGGAAGTATCTCTGTTCAGTGACATTTTTTTCCCACCTTAGAGATGTCCCTCTATTAGTGGCTGTGTGATTTTATTATAATTTGTCGCAGCTTCTCTCTGACCATGGAAACAATTTTTAGAGAAGTCAAAGGTGGCCTGGAGTAGAAGAACAACAGAGTTGTCTTTGTAATTTTACAGATCACAACACATAAAACTCAAAGCTAATACTGTAAATAATTTTGCAACTTTCACTGGGTTCTGTATAACAAAAGTAAAATAAAGAGAAATTGTCTTTATTTTTCTTAGCCTTATGATGTGAACTGGGAATTTCCACTAGATGTAAATACACTGTGGGTATACTGCAAATCCTATAGAAATGATACTATGGTAGATCTTGCAAATAATTCTGCTTCCTTACTCTTAGGTGATGTTAATGGAATTAACCAATACAAAGTTGATACACATTTGATGAGTGTGAGTAAATTGAAAAGGATGCGATTACTTGCCACCAAGAGCATGTTTTACTGTAAGGAGCTTGAATGAAAGAATTTAGAGTCTACATTTATGCTGTCATTTGTTTATTTATCAGAATGTTTAATATATCTCTCAATGCCTTACGTATGCTTCCTAGGTTGTAATTTGTTTCAGGTAAAATCACAAGTCTAAAATACAAAAATGTTACTGATAAATACAATTCAGAGTTGTTCTTAAGTTTAAGTTCATACTGTAGCTCAGGATGATTTGATCTGCTTATAGCATTAATCTTAAATCATTTTGCAAGTACTGTACATATCAGCTGCTAAAACTGTTTTGGGGTATTTTGCTTAAGACTTAAAATGGCCTGTGATTTTGTGGATGAGTTTCTGCCTCTTGGTGCACATAATATTACAGAGTTCTAACAGGTATGTTTTATTATCAGCTCTGTTCAAGGCTGAAGTGAATTATAGCAAAGAAATGCTACCTAGAGAAATAGTTTTATTATCTCTGTAAAACTAATAAATTTGGGTTCCAAATCTTTTGGCAGAAATACTTTTATGCCTTTAGCTTATCCTGTGGTGTTTTGTGTAAATTAACAGAGGAATGTTGAATTCTGCTTATCTCTTTAGGATGGATTCTATTAAAGTGTCACAATTGTGTGATAGTTATCAATAGCTGTTGAGATGAAAATACTACTGACTCCCTTGTTTGCCATTTCATTTTCAGAACACTTCAAATTTTACGATCACTTTGTTTATCCAGATAGTTTAAATTGATATTCAGTACTCTTTATTGATCTGCAGCAAATTCCAGTTTATTTGAATATAACATTGATTAACACAGGTTTTTTTCGTAATTACTAGAGTTATAGAGCATAACTTGATGTGTCGAGGACTGTCTTTTTGGCTAGATTTTGTTCTGCTGCCTGTCTCAGTTCTTTGCTCTGTGTTTTTGGAAGATTAAAAAGTGTGCTGATCAGTATGAATGCCACTCGTACTGCAAGGACACTCTTCCACGAACCAAAACACTTTGCCTGGTTCAGTGCTCTAGTCAACAACTTTCTCAAATGCTGAGCACATTCAAAATATCAATATATGCATAAGGCCTAAAGCTCATGACTGAGCTCAATGTTGGGCCATTGCAGCAGTCTTTGAGGACTTTTTAACAGATTACTAACAGTGATATACTCTCTTCAGTCTCCAATAACTGATTTAAACAAGCCTGATTGCTGTTTTTAAATCAGATAGTCTAACACTGAAAATTATGCTGTAGTGCTGTGCAATACAGTTGAACTTTGAATATATAGATTCTCTTTTTCAGCTGGTGTAAAAGACGACAGGGCTATTACACTCTTTGTTTTTTCAGGTACTGGTAAGAATCTGGACAGTAATTTTATGATATCTGGTGAATGTTTAAGTTCTTTTTTAAGAGACTAGACTTGCATGTTTGAACTACTTTTAAAGATAAAACTATGCATTCCAGACTCATCTTACACCTTGAATATTGCAAAGGAACCTGTCAAAGTATTTTATGTGTCTGTCTATGTATGTGCTCACATACATATGTGTTTGTGTGTGTGGAAAATTTTTATATACATATATATATATATATATACATTGTATATAAAGAGAGGCAGTAAGAAAACATTTTTTAAAGCATATATTCATCTGTGTATGGATTTTTAAGTATGTGAAACATTTATATTTTGATGCTTCGAGTTTTATAGTATCTTGGAGACAAAAGCTTCAATAGCATTTTTTCTTCCTAGACTTTCTCCTTCTCCAATAAAACCATAGTTTCTAAATCAGTTTTCACGTTCTTATTGTTACTAGATTGGAGGCAGTGAAAGTTCTAATAAATCAAAGCCTTAGTTAAGCAAATTGTGCATGACATGTCTAGGCATAGTCCAAAACTACAGGGACACATGGAATATCTGCATTAAGATTTTGTTCTTTGTTGCTGCATTTATAAGATGAGTATGTATGTATTTGTGGCTATAGAAGATAGATAGCTAGTGAGACCTTTTTTATATATTATTTTTTCCTCAGAACAGATAAATAAACAAGAACTAACTTTCTGGGGAGTCTGCATTTTCTCTACATTCTGGTTTTGTTTCAGAGCAAAGGGAGTTTTTTTGTTAAAGGCATTCTCTCCTCTACTTAATTGAGGCTCGAGTGTTTGCTACAGTCTGCACTTACATAGGACCATTCTCTGTCATTTTATCTAAAATAGATCTATTTGTGGCAGGATGAATTCTTACAACAGCTTCAGCTTGCTCATGAACCTTGGATATTGCCGAGTGACACAGAAAGTGAAGGAGTGGAAGCTGACCAAGACAAATGTAAGTATATTTATAAGGACCAGATAATATGCCAAAACTCCTCAAACTTTTAACTTCTTTTCATATCTTCAAATGCCTGCTCACAGCAGCTTTTTTCAAAGTACCAATTTGTTTGGGGACTGAACTTGGCAAGAGTGATTTACATAAAATTTCTCACAGTCACAGAACAATTAGAAAATGATCACAGACACAGTTTACTTAGCCAAGTAGAACAATTTTTCCTGATATTTTAAAGAAACTGTTCCAGAGAAGTAGCATAAAGTTGAAATGGATACACTATTTAGCAAATATGTATTGACCAGAAAAAAAACCCCACAAAAAAAAAAAAAGCCAGTGGCTCTAAGTAGAGCCTTCTTCCTTAAGACTGTGACTCAATTATCTCTATTTTGCCTGTGTTCCTTTGAGTTCCTCTGTATGAAAAAAGTTGTCAATCACACAAGTAATCCTTAATATCCTATATTCTTTTTAACAGTTGTCTTATCATGAGAGGAAAAGTCAGAAGGATCATAACTTAAGTGACAGAACAAGTAACAAGTAACATGTTATAAATTGCAATATGTCCAAAGTGTAGCAAGTTCTATCTGTCTACAAGGTACCTGTATATAATCTTGCCCAAAATATTAAGTATTTTGCATTTTTTAAAAGTTTATAGTAGTTTTTTTGATTTGCAAGGGTGAATGTGCCAACTATTTCATCACAGGTTTTAGGTGATATACTTGAAAAGGACAGATGATTAAAACAGCATGTTTAGAAAATGTACTACTTTCTACTAAAACTACTTTAAAAAAGCAGAGTTAAGAAAAACTTCGCAGAATGGAACAATTGTGTAAGGGATTAATAATTAATAATAATCATGCCAGATAAGCATAAAAAAACTATATAACTTAAAACAAAGTAAGAATTTTCTCTTCACATACCAGTTTCACAATTCCATATGTAGCCTGGAGTTTGACTGTTGAGATTTCAGTTTACGGAGCAAGATACTGAAGAGCATGTGCCATTCTTTTTAACACTAGTACAATGTTAAAATGAAGTTCTATGTGTCCTACTGATTTTACTCCATAGCCAGTTAAGTCCAATTTGACTTGCACCTGAACCTTTCACATATCTTTGGGCTGAAGCTCAACTTAGGTGGCCAAAGGGGAGAGCCTGGTACCTGCCTTTTTTGTGCACATGAGTTTCCCTATATATTTTTTTTAATGAATTTACAATAGGACAAACACTCATAGGACTGGCGCTGCACATATAGACATGCTAATTATGTAATCAGGGAGAACGGTGCTTCTGAACTTATCAGATGCACCGCATAGTTCCTTTATAGTGGCTGTACCTGAATTGCATGGATGTGGGAACTTCTGAGCATCCAAGATCCTGTGCTATAAGAATCCTGCTAGATCATTGTCACTACCCAGTGTGACAGAGTGGTAAACTATAGGTAAAAGTTTCAGTTCTACCACGAGGTCAGTAGAGATGATAGTTACCAAACTAATCACAATTGCTTTCTGTGGACCTGATGACACTGAGAACAGAGAAGGAAAAGAAGGTAGCTGTAAGCTATAGTTTCTGACCAAAAGTTAAAGCATGATGTTAAGGACATTATGCAAATGCTTCTTAAATTGAGAGGTTTGAGACATTAACCACCTCTGTAGGAAACCTGTTCCAGTGTTTGACCACTCTCTTGGTAAAGAAATGCTTCCTTACATAGTCTGAGACTCCCATCTTTGAACCGTTCCCATGAGTCTTATTGCTACATCCCAGAGGGGGAGTGAGGATCGGCACCTCTCTCTCCACTTCCTCTCCTCAGGAAGCTGATTCAATGAGGTCACCTTTTCTTGAAACTAGACAAACTCAAAATCCTTAGCCACTGTTTCTAGGGCATTCCTTCCAGCTCTTCCATTAGCTTCATTTCCCTCTTCTCAATGCATTCAAGGATCTTCACATCCTTAAATTGTAGGGCCCAGAACTGCACACAGGACTCAAAGTGAGGCCATGCCAATATTGAATATAATGGGATAATTACCTCTTTTGACTGACTGATTGTGCTGCATTTGATGCACCCTAGGATGCAATTTGCCCTCCTGGCTGCCAGGGCACACTGCTGGCTCCTATTTAGCCTGCTGTCAATCAGCATCCCCAGATCCTTTTCTGCAGGGTTGCTCTCCAGCTGCTCTCCTAATTTACGGTGGTGCCTGACATTACTCCATTCTAGGTGCTGGATCCAACGTTTGGACTTGAAAATTTCATCCCATTGATAATTATCCAATGCTCCAATCTTTCTAGATCCCCTTGCATGGCCCCTCAAGAGAGTCAATAGCGTGTCTCAGTTTAATATCATCAGCAAACTTTCTTATGGTGCATTCAACTCCTGCATCCAAATAATTGATACGTGTACTGAATAGAACCAGCCCTAGGATTGAACCCTGAGGAACATTGCTGATGACCAGTTGGCAGCCAGATATGGTCCCATTAACTACACCCTGCTAACTCTGTGCTTCAGCCAGTTCCTCGTGCAGTGGACTGTGAACCCACTCATACCATAGTTGTACAACTTGTCCGGAAGGATACTGTGAGAGACAAGATCAAAACCCTGATTAGAATCCAGAAAAACTAAATCCATCACCTTCCCTTTATCCACTACATGTGTGACCTTATCATAGAAGGATATCAAAGCTGGTATTGCAGGAAAGCTGAGAAAGTGTGGACTGTGTGACCAGGTAGTGAGGTGGATCATTAACCAGTTGAAGGAAAGAAGGCAGAGAGTTGTGATCAATGGGGCAGGGTCTAGTCAGAGACCTGTGTCTAGGGGAGTGCCTCAGGAGTCAGTGCTGGGACTAGTGATTCTGGAAATTAGTTAACAGGACTTTCCTTTTGTAAACCCATTTTGATTGTGCAGTTACTGAAATTCAGCTAGCGGCTGCACTCTTTGTGCTTGGTTGGCATTTCTACTAATATAACTAAAGAAGTAGAAGAAAAATGTATGATCAAAGCAATAATTTCTGTATCTGATAATGATAAATGTTACAGAAAATAACAATAATAATGTTTCATTTTCATTTGAAGTTATACGTTAGTGTCATTGGCCAGCAGAAAGTGCAGAACTGCCACTACTGACAAAGAGAAGCTGCCAATTCCCAGTTGTAAAATGGAGTGTCAGTGAGGGTCTTGGCGTATTTGCTGATGCCAGTGCTTGTAGGCAGAGCAGGTGGCAAGGTTACACATCATTTTTCACCCTAAAGTTAATAAATTTCTGTGGATGTTGTGTGTGTGATTTAGTGTTGAGGGGACCCAGGAGTTCATAATTTATGAGTTTGAGCAGAAGAGCTGCAAAATTAGTCTTTACAATAGCAACACCTGTTCTTTGAGTCAGTTTTTCATAAATTATATTTGAATAATATTTACCACATTCTTTGACTACTTTAAGATAATGGCAGCCAGGTGTTAGTGGGAAAAATAACAATGCAAAAATAAAAGCTGTATGAGTCAGCTTGAGTTCTTTAATATCATATCAATTATGAGTAAATTTGAAATCAAATTATTTTGTGTTAATGAAGGAAAATTGTTTATTTTTTACGTGCTTATGTGCTTTGTAGAGTTTTTTCCGATATATCAAAGGCAGGTGTATGATTATTTCTTCTTGTATTGTAAGTTTTGTTATTAAAAAATAGGAACCAACACATGCTATTTTTTTGTTAAGAAATACAATAATTTAGTAACTAAACATCTTCTGCTTGTTAGACATGTTTACCTTTGATACCCTGTACACAATATGTAAAGAGAAGTGAAAATGGCGAAGGCGACATGTTCCAAAATCAAGGATTTGTGGTTTGATTTTAGTGTCACTAAAAAGCCTGTTCACAGTGTAGGCCTTATGTGGCTTTCTCTTCAACTGTCTTTCTGAAGATAGTTTGCTTGTGTGCTGATTCTCTGCAAAGAATTTTCAGAGGGTGCACAGAGATCACTTTTGGAAAGAGGAGAGATCTGGAAAATATTAACCCCTTCCACAATACTTCAGTTTCGTGTTCTTTGAGCTGGAAAAGTTTTTCTTTATGAAGTACTGATGCAGGGAAGCAGAAGAGCTGGATCTACAATGATCAGAACATTTCTAAGCCAGCTTTTACGAGAAGAAATTCAGGCTTTCAGAGAGACTAGCAAGACTCAGGATGAATTTTCCCTTTAGAACAAGTCCTACGAGAACTGCTGATTGGAAATTTATAATGCATTGGTAGCTTCCAAGGTCCTCAAAAAGACAAAGACAATCTTTTCGTGCAATTTAACCTACTACTATCTGTAGTCCTGGCATGCAATTACTGCCAGAAGCCCAAGTCTGCTTTCTGAGGTGCCTAACTCAAGAAGTAACAAAAAGGTAGATTTCCTCAGGTGTTTCTTGGACATAGAGAATCCTGACCTGCAGTCAGTCCATTTGGCAGATGTACATGATAGGTGAATAATGTAGACTTTTAGAAAACTTGCATGTACATTCATTTGCCCTGATCTGCTTAAGGCATGCCAGTTTCTGTAGTCAACAGCACACTACGTGATGTGGCTACTATCACTTCACTCTAACTTGCCAACAAGAGCACTAGATGCTCATTTTAGCTCAGCTGATCTGAGTCAAGACTTGAACTCTCACCAACTAACCTGTGTCAAGAAACTTTGTTTTGCACTATGCATCTGCAAACTCTCTTCTGAAATTTGCAGTGGAAGGTCTACTGCTCCAAGCTTCTTGTTAGGAAAAAGTGGGATTTCCACTCCATTCATTCTTGCATTGGTCTTGAAACTCTGCAGTTAAAAACACTCTATTGATGTCTTCTACAGATATTGAAGAAAACCTTTATTTTCTCTTCTTGCACAAAGTTCTCCCTAGGAAAAATATCTCCCTCTTATGAGGAACATCCGAGGACACAGCAACTGTAGATCAGAACCTTTATGACTATTACAAACATATTCCATTACCATCAGTCAAATTTGGCTATTTATATTTGTGTTCTTCTCACATGGATTTTATAGTAGTACTGGAAACATCTCTTTCAGTGGGTATGAGTTTAGAGCAAGGCTAGATTTGATTTCTCTAGGGAGTAAGGTAGTTATGAGGCATTGGTCAAACGTTGGTCAGTTATATGTCTGGTTAATAAGAACATAATATTTGCAGTTGGAAATCAGTAGACATATTAAGATTTATTCCAGAAGTGAATCTGGGTTGAACTGGGGGACTCTAATTCCAGATTCATTAATTTTCTGGAGAAACTTATGGTATTTTTCTTTAATATTTCAAGAGTGGTAATATAAACTGGAGTGAAAAAAGTCATATCTCCCTATCCATTATAACCTTTCTAAGGAGTGTTATAGAACTTTTGTCTGCTTGGAATGTGAATAATTTTCCAAGTTTATCCAGAAAAAAATATCTTAAAGAAAATACATTGTCTCATTCTCTCTACCAGTGGCTTAGCTAGGTATTTAGCTTGAGACCATTGCATGTCCACCTCAGAAATGGAATACCAGTGAGGATTGTGTTCCTGTAAGCAGAATTTCTCCAAGTCTGTTGATTGGTCTTTTAACACCCGTAGCTTAATCTGCACCATTCCATTTAACTGCTTTTTGAGCCTGAAAATGAGAGAGAACAATTGTCTAGCATGGAACTTGCCCACTTGGATTTGATTATAGATAGCGAAGCAAAAGTAGAGATTGATATTATTTCCACTGGAAGTTAGATGACTGCTGACTAGTGCGGAGAGAGTTGAAATACAGCTAGGGAAAGCTGGCAGTAAACTCAAGATCCCTGTTTTTTGAATGGACATGCTTAAATCCAAAGGTGCCATAATCTTCTTAAACTGTTAAGGCTTTTGCTTATGTCACTTTTTTTTTTTTTCCTTACTGACTAAGATTTGGCTTCTTCTTGGAAAGGTTCACACTGAACTAAATATTTGGGAGAAGGAGAGAATTTTCTATTGCTATGAGGAAAAAAATTATCAAAATTTGTTTCAGTGCAGAAAGCTATTTTCAGTACAGCTTCCAAATCTAATGATATCTTTTCCTGCAACTTGCATTATTATGGTAAAATTGGATTCCCAAAGATATTTAATGTAATAAAAGACAACACTGTAATTTAAAAATGGCATAGAGAATTATCAGGGCACACATTAGGTAAATTAAAAGCTGGCTTACTGAGGAATTAAAAACTAGAGTTTCTGATGGAAAGATGTAGATGAATGGGGCTCATTAGGATCAGATAGGTTTGGATAATTGCTGGAAAGGACAAGTTGAAGTTATTAAATGATATGAATCCCTTGGTATAATGGCCACATTCCAGTAAAATGCTCTTTATTATAACCAGATGAAATATATTTGAACCAAATGATATATATCTGACATCAGAGAAACAGATCTGTGTCTGCTGCAGAATAATGAGGCTTTGTCCTGGAAAGCAGTGACCTAATGGATTTAGAATGATCATACAAGATCATCTCAGTGTGAGCTCTCAACATAATGTTCTCACAAGGAAGGGTAAACCATGTCTTGAATGCCTAAAAAGTTAAGTAGCAAAGTAATTATTCTACATCATATCAGTAAAAAACAATGGTTTTGGTGTCTTGCCATTAAGAAAGATCAGAATTACTTGAGAAATTTCAGAAGATGATTAAAAACACCCCAGGGTCTGGGAAACATTATTAGGAGTTTGCCTCACCTAAAAACATTCAACTAGAAATCTCAGCAATGACTTGGTATCTGTAGGCAGACGTGTAAACAGAAAAAGATTCAACTCATCGGATTGTGACAAAGGAAATTAAATGCTATGTCCTAGCAACCAGGAACTGTAAGCATTGTAAGCAAAAGTTAAGGGAGATAATGAACTTGGAGTCATTAACACGAGGTGATGCTGCTTTCTGGATGACAGATGATGGATAATCTGATGGGAGATTCTGTGAGCTCTATATAGATATACAGAAGGTCAAATTAGATCATCACTACAGGATTTTTGTCGTTGTGTCTAAGATTATACTTACTCATAAAGTGCAATCTAGATGTACTATTATGGTTGCTTTCCTAACACTACATATTAGGAATTGATAAAAGAGGCACATGACATAATGATCATTATTCTACAGTTATGCTACTTGTTTTCTTACAAACCCTTGAAAATATACATAACAATGTACATGTAAACACATTTTTGAGGTTTTTATTCTAAGGTTTAAACTGCAATGATCCTCTCCGGTTTTTCAAATTATCTTCATTTAGACCTTAGAGTATAAAAATCATTTACTTGAGAAGGCAGGGTGCCTCTGGATAACGTGATGGTTGTCCTTAGTAACCCAAAAATAGATACCTGGGAAATATAAGGTATAACATTTAATATTGACCATAACAAATATATTAATAAAATACTGATAAATTTACTGTGCTCTAGATGGTCATAGAAGTCTGTAGATTTGAAAGCACAAAATATGTTCGTGCTAATTTTATTGATGTCAATGTGTGGTATTAAATGGCAGTGTATATAATAGCAGTGATATAAATTGCTTGCTTTTAAAATCCTTTATTGTTTTATTTCAAAAAACATTTGCAAATCAAGTTCTGTACTTTCATTAATAATATATAGGCTGGTCTTAATTTTTGAATTCCACAGAGTTCTATGCCTTGTATAAACCTCTCTGGATAGGTATACAAGTAAGTTCAACAGAAAATTGTCCATGATCATTACTAAGAAACTGTATTGAGCCTTATTAGAATTTTGATCCAAAAGAAGAATATAAACATATACTGATTTACATACGTCACAATAAAAATACTGCATTGGCTGTATATTGGTATATCAGGCTATTGGTTCAAAACTTTGATTTGATTCACAATATGGTGTATGTGTTGAAATGCAGGTTAATATGATGTTGTTAAAAGATGACTCTAAAAAGGATGATAAACTTCTAGGAAAGTAAAGTTCTTCTCTAATATTAAAGAATTTCAGAAAGTAAAATAAAATAAAACTTTTACTGACTAATCACTGGCAACAAGTTAACAAAGTTAGCCTTTATAGCAATGAGATATATCTTTTTAATGGAAATGCAGCCTGATTTACTGCATATCGATGGAGAAACTTTAAATCACTTGATTTGGTTTCGATTATATCACATTGTTCCATCCGCTTTTAGACTTTGTTCTTCCAAAACACTTGTTGAGTAAAGGTAACTTAGATGTATATCTTTTTGAATGCATTCAGTGAAATGGGGAGATGATCTTGTTGAAAAATCTCCAAGTAAAACAAACATTTTTATGTTAAACCAATCTTTTTATTTAGAGATTTACTTGCTGCATGCCTTCAAAAAGAACTGCATTTAAGTTAACTTTACTTAACAAATAAAGGATAAGAACAACATTTTTACCCAGGTAATTCAGTCCTGTATTGTTCCTCAGCCCTATGGCTACTTAGCATTTGTGCTGCTTGAATCAGGAGGAACTGTGGAGAATATCTGACAGTGGTGAGCTGAAACTGCTTCAACTGGCCTTCCAGTCAAAAAAATGCTCATGAAGCAATACCCCATGGCTTTTAGCAAAGATAAGTAACTGTAACCCTATGAAAATTCTGAGGTGCAAAGTCACACTGTGAAACTGCATCTCTCCTTGGAGGGGCATATCAACTTTCCAGTGGGAAGGAACTGGCCATCTCATGTGTCTTTCATAGTACATTGGAAAAGTATATAAAGCATTAGAAAGAGCCAGGGACCAAATTATGCTGATGGGCTCACACTTTCAAACCTGTCTTGATTCCTTTGTTTTTTGTGCTGGCTGACTGCTTTCAGTACAGGCTAAGATCTTGCTGCAAACCTGTTTGTGCTTTTTATTCTATTTAATTGCACAACATTTCAAGATCTATCAAACCCACTCATCTTTCACCAGTGCCTTGTGTAGTCATTACAGCAGTGAAGAAAGAGCGTGAAGTAGCATGAAGTACTACCAAAGCACATTGGTCATGTTCTACACTTAATTTCCCTAAGTTTGATGAATGCAAGTGACCCCAAGAAGTGCAAGACCCAGAGAGCAGCAAGCAGGGAGTATCTCCTTTTACATTAAATAAGGCCTTGAAAGACTTTTGGCTCCAAAACTGACTGATTGATTCAGCAGAGGAGCCAAATTGCTGCAGAAACCAGAAAAAATGTAGAAGGCTTCACTGTAATCCCAGGGTGCAAAAATAACCAAGAAGTGAGGGGTCTATTAAAGAAATCTGTTTTCTTTCTTTGGCCTGGTATTCTCCAAGCTCTGAAAAAGAAAAAAATAGCACTCCTTATTATCCTATTACTGTAGATGTGTTTTACAAGGCCAAGATTTATTTTAAGACAAAACTGCACAAATTCCTCTTTTATCATTAGGAGGACAGACTTCAATTTCAAGTAGGAAAAGCTCTGTGATGAGAAAGGTTAGGATTTTGTGCAATAATTACCGTAACTGTTCTTGGCCCTGTCAGGAAGAAAATCCGTGAATGTGGAGACTGGTGGACAGATAGAAGAGAAGAGGGTTGATCCTTGATGTGTGACTTCATTTGGTTAAGTCTTGTTTGCTGTTACATAGTGCCAATGAGAGTGTTAGAGCAGGATCTGGGCAAGAATTATTTTCTCCATGACTTATTTCCCCAATCTGTGAAGTGGGATGATAAAATACAATAACTTACAGCAAAGATATGACAAAACACCAGTTAATGTTTCTAAAGTGTGTTACAAGTCTGGACCACAATTCTAATGTATGTCTATATTTCTTTTTGTGTGATTTCATCAAATTTAACATGGCTGTTATTTTTGAGTTCTTTTCCCCAAGTCAAATCAGTGGTGGCTCCCAGCTTCTATTAACTACTTTTAAAATATTGACATTCTATTGGAGAAATCAGCCTGTCATGTATGACTCATCTCACCTACCTTCAACAATATAAGATTAAGAGACTCTAGTCCAAGCTATTTGTTCTCTCAAGTAAGGAGAGAAACAAAGGGGACAGCTAAAGGTCTTACTGAGGGACTGTGAAAGGTATACTGAATACTATTACCCCTCCCAAATGTTCTTCACCTCTTGAACCTCCATCTTGATGCTTTTCTGTCTCATGTCAGCTCAAAGTGGATTTGATCTTGCTAATATAATTTCTCATCAGTCAAGAATTCCAAAATGGATAAGGGATAGCAGGGAATATGTTTTCTGGCTGGCATCCCATTTCCTTCTGCAGCTAAGAAGACCACAGTCCCTGGAGTTTTTGTAACAGTCATAAGAAGAATCTGCAAGTGAAACACACTTACATATATTTGCTTTTCTTTTTCCCCCCTTAAGACAAATTTGTTAAAGATCAAACTGTGACAATGCTTGCATATCTGCTAAATGAAGTGCCTCCAAGGAAAACATTTGTTAAACATTAGGTATAAATGCAAAAACATACATATAAGGTTCATAAAGGATAATAGCTTTTGCTAAGGTTTCCTAGACTTAATTTCTTTTTTTTTGATGCAGGAGTTTTCCTGGTATGTATCTTGCTCTGTTGACTATCAATACAGTATTAGATACAAAGTCAAGGTTTTTCAACTGGGAAAGTGAAACTTAAAGATCTTGTTCCAATTGTATTTAATTGATTAACTGGAGATAATGGGAATAGTTTGTTCCTGTCAAGTTTCTTTAATCTCCCAAAGAGGGCTTGCATATTTATATGTTCAAAAGGAGTGAATACATGTGAAGCTGCTGTGCCTGATTTCCTTCAGTGTTTAAAAATGGCAAGGTGAAGGCTTCTAAGGTAACATACAGACTTTTATGCATTCAGCTGTGTAATTAAATGTGGTTGTGGTGTTTATTTCTGGTTTATAACCCTGAGTCTCTAACCGGATCCAGTAGCTCCAGTTGCAGCATTACATCTTTTACAAACATGGAAGGGGGGCAGGCGGGAGAGGGCACATTATATTATAGTTGGCAACATTTGCAAAAGCATCTATTTCAATATGCATATGGAAATCTTTGTAAAACCTCAATTTGTGTTTTGTTTTGGGGAAGGTTTTCAACCTGAACACAACTGGAAATTAAAACATTGCTATCTCAGCTAATCTGATTCATCACAGTTGCCTATTACGTTTGATGCTTTTTGCCACACGGGTCATTTGAATCCACAGAAAAACAATCCAAAACACTGAATAGTTGGAACAAATAATATCACTAAAGAAGCTGTGGTGTGCTTCTGAATATTTTATTTGTCAAAATACTGATCAATGTTGCATATTTTACTTTGACTTCAGCATTATAGAAAACTCCTATAAAATGCAAACACAAAGAAGAATTAATTGTCCCTTTTAGTCTGTTCTTCCTGTACATTAACTTATAGCCCTAATTTCTCTGTTTTTCTGTTTGATTTCACAGGTTTGTGAAATCAGTGGGATTGTTGAAGAATAATTAAAACAAAATTATGGTGATCAGAACTACACTTTGCTTTAGTTTATACATAATGGTTTAAAATAAAGTTATTTTTATAGTAGCAGTAGTACATAAATGGAACTGCTCTGATATGTAGATGCTGTAATGCACTGAATCAGAGTATTTAGTACAGTGGCCTTAGGAAAGAAGGATTACTGTCACCTTTTAGTATAAAGTTATTATAATGCTTTTCTTTAGTTTATACCCCTGTTCTTTTGGATCTACATTTGATAACCTAAACTCTGCCTGACCAAAATGAACTTTGCATAGAGATTTTATGTACTTTATCTTGTCTAAGATTTTCTACGCCTTATATTTTTGTAATCTTTACTCTTTTTTAGATTAATAAACGTAAAAGTATTTGCCCACGTCTGCCACCGTGTATGTCCGAGTCAGGTCTCACAGCAACCTTACTGTTCACTCATAGTCACCTGCAGGGAGAAGTCAGAAGGGGGAGCGAGTGAAAGAGTATGTGTATGGGTGGTAGAAACAGGTGTTGCTTGTGCCACATAGCTTTACATTGAGTTTATCTTCATCGATATTTAAAACAAGACTCTGTTAAAAAGGGAACATATCAGTAAGGAATGGAGCATGCATGCAAAAATAAAGCACTTTAAAGGAATTTCATATATATGATAAAGCATTATTTACCCATGTAGATTACTGAAACAAATTTACTGTTTAAAATAAGCTAACTGGTGTTCACTGTGTGCTTCGAACTTTAGAAGATGCTTTTTAAAGACATCAAACAAAGGGTTGTGGAAATTGCCTTTGCTGATTTCATTTATCTGTTAATTCTGTCAAACGTGTTCTCAGTTTCCTTTGTTGTCAATTAAGTACGCTTGGTTCCTGTATTTTAGACATAAAATGAAATTGCTTGTGACTATTAAAAACAAACCATGTATTTGTTTAAAAAATAAAAACGAATTGTCTGTCATGAGTGTTTCATAGAGTGGGTTTGGGTTTTTTTTGCTCTTACAAACATACAGTGCTAAATAGACAGAAAGTGTATGATCTGTCATAGTCATGTCAAAGGTAACATTGTGATGAACAAGTACTTCCTGTATGTATCATCATAGTGTAGATTATCTATATGTAAAATGTTTAGCATACTGGAACCCCATGGGAATAATTGCTTGAAGTTCATTTCAGGAAGTGGCTTCATTGATTGGTCATCAATAATCTGTTATGCTATGTGTATTGCACTGGAAGACTCATTTGCATATAGGAGAGCATATTATCAATGGCCATATTTAGTCAGGAGTGCTCAGTAAGGCATTCTTGCATGTCTCCTTTTCATGGGTCCCTTAGTGGCCTGTATTTCATATTTTATCTTGACACTACTGAAAAATACTGTCCTGGGTTTGGCCACGATAGGGTTAACTCTCCCCAGCTGCCGCCAAGGGGGCATGGCCAGGCTATTCAATCCCATGTGACCTCATGCTGAGGATATCAGGGCAGCGGTGGGGCCGGCCGGGATGGTGCTGTGGCCAGTGCGGGAACTGTGGTTCTGCTGTCGGGCTGTGTGTCAGGCTGCGCGTCAGACTATGGGCGGTGAGCATTACTCATTTTTCTGTGTCCTTTGGCCATCATTGTAACTGCCTACTCTTTGTGGTGTTCTATTAAATTGTCCTTATCTCAACCCAGAAAGTTCTAGAACTCTCTCTTGATTCTCCTCCCTACCCTGCTGAGGTGGGGAGGAGTGAGTAACTGGATGGTTTGGTTATTATTCAGCCAGGGCTAAGCCACCACAAATACGAAGTAGGTTTGCCTTTTTTTCTTCTTCTAGTTGCTTCACTAAACACCTGTTAAGCATAACTCTTTCTGCTTCATGCCATTACTGAGTGAAATTATGACCTTATCTATTCCCTGAGAAAAATCTCATTGATTTTAGTAGAACTGAGAGATTGCCCACTAGTTGAGAAAGAAATTAGAATTTAGCAGCATCTTGGTTCTGGAAGTTCTTTCACGTCAAAGAACTTGAAGACAGTTTTGGCTTGGTGGTGCAGAGAGATGTGGGACATGTCTGGTTTTGTATTTTGATTACGTGTGAAGAAACACAAGACAAGCTTTATGTGGGAAGACAGGGTATAAATCCGTTTCTGGTTTTCAGAGAGCAAAAGACTTTTAAGTTACAGGTATAGTGGGTTCCATCAACATTACAATGATTAATAATTTAGCAAGTGTGAAATGGATGCAAATGTCTCAAAGTGTGATAGGATGACTTGGCTCTTAAGTGGTCCTGGTAGTTAAAGCTGTGAAGTCTTGGACCACTGAGATCTGACTGTTCTTGGGACTGGACAGAATAATGGCATTTTTCTGGGACACTTTCAAAGCTGAAAGGCAAAGGATAAAACTATGGAAAATACTACTTCATTTTCATACTAAAACATACAGAAAATCCCATGTCACTTTTTTTGTTTTAGTTTTCATAATTTCATAATGATCTCATGGGTTTTTAAGACTTATGGTTGGCATTATGCCCTCTGAAGTGCACATTTGACTGTACTGCAGTGTTGACTGATGCTAGTGCTCAATCCAGCACCCACTGCTGGCATGGTAGAGGAGAAGCAGCCACCTGGTACCTTGGCTGCAAACAAGCAGACAATGAAGTGTAACAAGTCAGGAGAATTCCAAGGAGGAGCTGAGAAGCATGTAATAGACAAGAAGCAGCTGGGCTTAAGGGGCTGGGGAATATAGACAGCAGCTGGGAAGGCCATGCAGAAGGTATGTGAGATAAACTTGTTTTTACCTTTTGAGCTGCAGGAAGCCTTACTCATTTTCTGTTTGACGTTTTTGGCTTCAGGAAGTCGTTTCCATTTGTTAATTGCTTATGGAATAAACTCTGCCTTCATGGTGCGTAATTGAATTAAGAGTCATCTGTTCAAGTTCTTGTTGATGCTGTTCTGGTTAGTTTGGCAAGACTATCAAGGTAGGGATTTTTTTTATTTTATGTTTTGACACTGCACCAGGCAGGCATCCCAAAAAGTTCAGTGTAAGCTATATAGAAACATCCTTCTCTGTAGTTGCATGGAACAGGGTAGATATAGTGCTTTTCAGAAAGATATTTCATGGGTAATCCCATCTATTGCTTTTTGTTGGAAAAAGAGCCATGAGAAACAGATTTTTTTTCTGAGCCATGTGCTTACATCTTAGTTTTTAGAAGCATTTACTTATGTGATGATGTAATTGCAACTTGTGAATGAAAGAACCACAAATGAATCTCAGTAGATAAAAATGCATGTAGCTTGTCTAATAAGCAGCTGTCCTTTGTTTCAAATGCCAATTTATAATGGCTTTTATTATGAGTTTCTGCTGCTTCCTTTTAAGACCTTCACACCCTTGACACTTTGTCTGGATAATCTTAAAAGCAACCTGAGTATACCTCTATTAATTTCAATAACACAATAGTATTATTAGGTTCCCTTCTGTACTGCTCATATCAAGTAACTTCATTATTTGGCAGATTTGAAGAAGTAACTTCTTGCTACCCCAGTGTCTAGCTTTAGGGTGTGGCTAAGGGAGAAATGGGAAAGAAGTTTTATTTGCAGAAGATATTAAAATCAAACAATTTATTTTGAAATATTAGCCAATGGAATATTTCTCTGAGAATATATTTATCTTGAAAACCTAAATAACAGTTTAAAAACACTTACATAACAATCAGATGGGCACATATAGTATTAAAAAAAAAGCTTCTGGCTTTGTTGGAATATGGCTTTATTTGCAGTTTATGTCTCTTTCTTCTAAGTCAGTAATTACAGAAGAGGGAGGGACACTTGTTTCTTGCTCCCTGGAATATTGCTTCAGGTATGTCTACATTTCTCTTACAAAGGTAACTAGCTAAGTACAGGCAAAATTATATATTGCTACAATTAAACTCATAGAGACATATGTACTAAATGAAAGCTATCTCACACACACATATATGTGACACTACTGTTTAATTGTTCTGGCTATATGTGGACATTCTTTACATTTAATCCAATGAACCGTTAATGTAAAATGCAGTAAAGCTCCCTTGGGATAGATTACAGCAACCCAGACATCCCTCCAACAAGTATGCTAACCATGAAGATACCATGCTTTTAGTAGATTTATATGACTAGTTCCAGGCTACTTCCTAACAAAAAAAAAGGTGTGCAAGAATCCATGTTCAGAGGCAAGTGGTTCTTCCTGTGCTTATAAGAAGTTTACTGCTGTTAACTCTTGGCCCTGGTTTCTGCCTTGTTCATATTAGGCAGCAGCAAGTCAGGCAACACGAATATGTAGTTTTGTAGATATTTTTGCCCTTTACAGTTTTAGATGAAGGTACAAAAGCTTGGAGTGAGTCCATTCTAGTTTAAACTGACCACTGGTTTGACAGCATTAGCTTACTTAATGGTGTTATATCTGAAGTATCAACCAAATTAGTTTTAACTACTTTTCATTACCAAGTTGCTGATTAAAAGGTGGCACATCTTCATAAGTTAGAATTGTAACATGAGTGTTCTATAGGACTTTGGTTGCTATTTTGTTTCCTGGTGTTATAAAAGCTAAAATGTAGCCAAATAGAATCTAGTTTGACATCTTTTTTTTCTTCTTTTTTTTTTTTTTTTTTTTTCCCCTTTGGATACTGCAGTCAGATATTCTTTTTTAAAGTACAGGTGAGCCATTTTTTTTACGGCTTATCTGCCTAAGCAAACATGTAACAAATTTAATATGTACTGTCCGTAGAAGTTTTCTCAACCACAGTTTTAAAACTATCAAGGTGGTTCATCAAACAAAAACACTGTACCGGGCCTTCAATCAAAAAAGCAGTCTGGTGGTGTTTTCACTTACAGAAACACGGTACAATTGTCTACATTTCATTTTATTGAGAACTAGAATTTAATCTGTGAAGCTGCTTACATATCTCTGGTTTGGAAGAGAATAGTGCTTTAGTGATTAATATTGCACCAGCTGCTATTCTGGAAGTTCTACTGTAGAATTTGACTTACTCTCCAACTAGTGTGTCTTTGTTGTATAAATAGTATTGGTATTATACTTGAGCTTGACATTGTTTTTCTTTGATTAAGCCAATCCTGCAGAGAGCTTCTGGTTTTGAAATGTTGAAGTAGAGTCACTGAACCAATGTCTTCTGTAGATTCATGAACCTTTTTTTGAGACATTAGTGACAGAATATTGTTCTGAATTGTAAGAGAGATAGAAGGAATCTTTTTTGCTCACTAAAACCAGCTATAGCGCAGCCCTAAAGAGACACACAGGAAAGCAGACATAAATAGTTCCTTGTGTGACTTACTTGAATGCTGAGCTTCTGATTCTTGCCAGAGACCTTGTCTTTCAGAAATGTACACATACGTCTGCCTACAGGAGTGTAATAGGAAGTGGGACTTGGAAGGGCCTCCAGATATCATTTAGTTGCCAACCCTGAGGCAGCATGGCTGCTGCTAAACCATTTCTGACAGATGTTTGTCTAATGTGTTCTGAGAATGTCTGGAGATGGAGAATTTCCCTCCTTATCTTTAGGAAATCACGTACCGAAAGTCTTGTACTTTTGCTTGAAAGTGGTTTCTCAGAACAAGATTTTTTTCCCTTTGTATACATTCTTCTCATCTTAATTGTTTGCATCTAGTTTCAGCTCAGATAACATTTAATTCTGCCCAGAGGAGTTGTGGAGTCTCCTTCCTTGGAGGTCTTCAAGACCCGCCTGGACATGTTCCTATGCGACCCGATCTAGGTGGACCTGCTTCTACAGGGGGGTTGGACTAGATGATTTCTGGAAGTCCCTTCCAACCCCTACCATTCTATGATTCTAATTCAGATGCCACATAAAGCAACAGAATTAAATTCGGGTTCTGTAAAGCCTTTTGAATTCTTGCAATGATGTAAATGTGTCCAGGATTTCACCCCAGGGTTACAGACAGTTACAGAACAGGCATTGTTACAGACAATGAGATGTGTGAAACAGGTGGAACTGGGTGGGTATCTCTATGTACTGTGATGGGAGGTCTCCATGTTGCTCCCAGTGAACATCTGGACTTTCTCAAGTGCTTGGTCATATGTTTCTGAAGGACCCATGCCACTACTGCTGGACTACTTCATCGCTATGAAGAGAAGCTCTCTGAGTAAGGAGATTGCTAGATCAATTTGGGGAACAGAGGTCCTTGTTCACATCTTTTGATGAATTGCAAATCCTATGCCTTCTAATAGTTCCCTTGCCCTGTTGACAGCACTGTGGTTCTCTGATATTGGTGTTCCAGGAGAGTGCTCCGCTGCTCTCCCAAGATGAATCATCCTATCTCAGGTTCAAGAACACACTTAAATCCCCAAGAGAAGAATGTTGTCCTTATCCTTAAAATGGTACAATTTTGTATTGCTTATGCTGCTGCCAAGCAACTTTCAACTCTGGGGGCATTTAAAAATGCTTTCTGAAAAACATCTATCTGATACTGAAACACTGCAGAAAGTGCTTCCTCCAGTAACACAACTTACAGACAATATTTACTGTAATCCAGTTTTGACCTGCAGAGCTTTCAAACTGCCTTTTGCTTTGCGTATTCTGTGCAAGAGGTACCAGTTTTCTCTGTCATGAGGGAGGGAACAGTTATTCACACAGTGAGAGATACTGTAACTTTACAGAATGAGGAAATATTTTAATCGATGGCAGTGGAACACAGCATTTATGGCACAGAGAGCAGAGACACTCTACAATACATTATACAGAATTCTAAATTTATTACACACTCCCAATCTTTGCACGTTGAACATTTGTTTTTTATAGGATTTGAGGTTCTTATGGTGAAATATTTGGAAACTGAGGCTTTTTTTATTGATTGAATTGCTTTGAAGTTGACATTGTTCATTTAATAAAATATTCTCTTTATGTGTCACTGTGGAGTTTTCTTCTCAATAGAAAAACTTTCAGTGGCTGTCATACTGGCATATTTCAGATTAATGAGATTAAATAGAGCTAACATACAGAACTGTGGAAACAGGTAGAATAAACAGGTAGATACAATGTTTAATCTAAAGCTGTAAAATTTAATGTTTTTTATTTGTGTGAGGCTTAGGAAATTAGTTTTAGAGATTTAGCCCAGTGCAAAAATAAAACAAGTAGTGGCCTTTGGCCCTTTTGGAAAGTGATTGTGTGTTTCCAGTGTTGATAGCCAGCAACATTCTTTGATTTATAGCAGAGCAACTTTCATTTATTATTGACCATATGGCAATTTTCACCACCTGTGTTGTTCAAGACCTATGTCAGTAGCACGCAAAGCAGTGAACTTTATTCCCAGGCAATTTACCTAAGACAGGGGATGCTGCATTGTGGCATATTGATTGATAGCTTAAAGTGGTGATAATTAGATCTCTTTGAATCCTTCGTAAGCCGTCTGTGGGCTTTTGAACCTTATTGCATTAGTTTGACACTATTGAGTTATTGAATCTGCCAGCTTGTTTTAAAATTTTGTGTTTGAAATACGTGATGACAAAAAAATGCCATGGAAGAAGTTTATGTAATGTAACACACAGTCTTATTTTAATATATATTAATAGAGAGTTTATGAAAGAAATGTGGGGGATGTGTCGGGGGAGGAATGTTATTCCTGGGAATCCTTGACACTATCTCTCATATCTTCAGATGAGAAAATCCCAGATATTTTTACAATGAAAATTTTACTCCTGGCAATTTTTCAATTCTGATTGCTGGGCCACATATTGAAACTTAACTTATAATTTGGAAGGGAAATATTTTTTAAAAAAATATTTGTGGAAAACCCCATTATTGGAATTCATTCAGGTCAGTGACTTTGCTGACATGCAGTACTGTAGGAGAGCATTGTGGTACAAGTAAAGAGAGATCAGTGTACCCATCTTATTTATACACCGGTTCTCTATGACTAGATGGAAGGAGAAGTTCTTTGTGCCATCTAGTGACAACACCACCAGGCATGCTAGATATCTTTCTGTAGTGGCATGCTGGTCAACATAATTATCTCTATTTGGCAACTTTTTTTTGCTGAAGATGTGTGTAGAGCTCTGTCATTTAGTTGACTGACTCAGGATGATTTATTGAATACCTAAACCTTTATGTGTTAGTCATGACAGTTTCATTGAGTAGCATCTGGCTGTGTAGCTTGATTACCTAATGGCCAGTATGTGTATTTCTGGTCATCAGGGCCTGTTCTGTTGATACTGGGTCTACAACAGCTACTGCTGTGAAGCTACCCTTTCCATTGTGCCAGGACTAATGTATCACTAGCTGTGTGATGAAAATGAGCCACTAGCTTTTGTCAATCACAGAATCACATGCACATTTTAAATAATTGTAGGTGTTAATAAGTTCCCCCCTCAGTCTTCTCTTCTCTAGGCTGAACAGTCCCAGGTCTCATAGCCTTTCCTTGTAAGAAAGATGCTGCAGTTGCTTGATTATCTTTTTAGCACTACGCTGGACTCTATTTAGAAGTTCCCTGTCCCTCTTTAGCTGGGGAGCCCAGAACTGGACACAGGACTCCAGATGAGGCCTCATCAGGGCAGAGGGAGAGGGGCACCTCCCTCAACCTCCTGACCATACTTTTCTTGATGCACCCATTGGCCTTCTTGGCCATGAGGGCACATTGCTGGCTCATGTTTAGTTTGCTGTCCAGCAGGACTCCCAGGTCCCTCTCTGCAGAGCTGCTCTCCAATTGCCTTTAGCCAGATTGTTTCCTGGATCTACTGCCGTTTGCATTTGAACTAGCTACAGGTTTCTGTAAACCTCAATCCCATCTTTGATAAAAGATACAGATTTCATAATTGCACTATAGACGTGGAGGGAAGGTGAGGGGTTACAGGAAAAACTGCTGATCTGTTATGAACAGACAGTGCATATAAACAGAAAACACCCAAAATGGTCAGCATGCATTCTCTAAGACTGCAGCTTCTCATCTAGATCCAGCTCCTTTTGCAATCAATGATGAACTATTGACTTTACTAGGAGTTCTCTCAAGTCCTTTCTGGTCCATAATTGCTTCTATAATGGAAAATAGAATTAAGTGGTAAGAGACGAAGTGAGATTAAAACACATTTTCTGTATATGTGGTGAGAATGAATTACTGTGATGATAGAGCTGGGGAAAAAACAAGTTCAAGGATGGACAAGAGCCATATTTTTTGTAGTCAAGGAGAACAAAAATGAACTAACCTGATAGAAGAAAATTGTCACGTCCAACTCCTTCTGCCTCAAGAATGCTAATAAAGATTGGCTGGACAGTGCTTAGATCTCAGTGAGACTTACTCCAGTCTTTTCAGACATTCGTTTGCAGATCCTGCATACCAAGGTACCAATTAATGTATGCTGGGGACTGGCATTTTGCTTTGAATAAGTTTCCTTTATGATGAGTCTTACCAAAACTTTTCCTACATGTCTCAATGTAAAGAGCACCTCTCTGGGTTCCTGCCCCTTGTATTTCCAGAACACTATGTGTCTAACTTCCATGGATCAATCAGTTTGGTAGTGTTTCTTGCCTCTAATTTTCTCTAATGCTATACTTATATTAAAAATACTTCAGTCCTGTCATGGACTTATTAGTATCCTTAGACTCCTAAATTTATAACTTGTAAATATATAGTGTTTAAAGTGTTATTCATGTTTTATTTTACTTTAATATGTGTGATACAGATGTTTAAGGAGTTCTGCCCACATTTTTTGAGTTTGGATTTGAGATGCATTTCCTGTGTCTCCACTTAAAAGAGGCACGTTTGGTAGAAGTCAGTGTACCAACAACAGTTTTTTCACTGTCAAGCCCTTAATTTCTACAGGTTTCCCAATCTGGTTTGACATGAAGGTAAAAAATGTTGTTGTTGCTAACGATGATAATACTGGATATAATGTTAGTAGAATTGTGATGGGAATTCGTTGTCCTTGTCTACCATACTTTTCCAGACAGGCAATAAATTATTCTTGGAAAAAGAATCTTTAAGTTCTACCCAACTATGCCAAATATACCTATATAAATGTAACATATTCTGGCTTTGTCTATATTGAACACCAATGTTTAATGTCTGTAGAAACAGACAATACTGCCATGAAAATGAACAAATAAAGGAACTTGGGGTTTATTTCCAGTTCTTTGTAATCATCTATTCTTTACAATCAGGTAGGGCCGCTTTTTACTGCCTTTGATGAAAGTAAAAAGGGGATTTGTCTGATTAAAGAAATACAGTTCTTAGATTGAAGTGATGAGAAACTTCAAACTATAGACTGTTTCCAATAGCAGTATAAGAGTTTTGATACTGATTTTCCAGCAGTGGAATTTCACACCTTTTACTTTCTGATTTCATTAGTGGTCTGAGACTAAGTAAAAACAGAGAAGCTTCTCTTAGATGCCAAGAAAGTTGATCACAGTACCACCTAATAAAAGAGAGAAGAAACTAGTAATATCATTATTGCTAATTTGTTTGTTGCATGTAATCCCTTAAATTTAGTAATTGTGTTGTAGCAATTAAAATGATACATCATGCTGATGTCTCCTTTTAGCAGATTAAAAAGTCCGAATCTTTCTTATGTAAAAAAAATCTTTAAGTTGAACCTCTGAAGTCAAACTTTCTAAAATTATTTGATTCTGTCT
Organism: Colius striatus; assembly: GCF_028858725.1. NCBI lineage: Eukaryota > Metazoa > Chordata > Aves > Coliiformes > Coliidae > Colius > Colius striatus. The sequence goes on from NC_084762.1 coordinate 62,338,378, forward strand.
AGAAAGGGAGAAGTTACTTTTCCTAGTTGCCAATTAGCTGAATAGCTTATCTCACTCAGCGCATTGAAAGATTAGCTAAAAGGGTCTCTGGAAAATCTCCAAGGCTTTTTTTAAGATAATGCCATCTATTTTTAATAAATTTTTTCATGGTATGATCTTCTTTACAGTTAACAAGCCGGAAAAACAGCTGTTTCTGTTTGTGCTTCCCTGATGTGATGGAGTCCCTGATCCTCTTCAACCAGGAGTTTGATATTACCAAGGGAGGCTGTAAATAAGAACCTTTCCAAACAGCTTGATAGAGGCATGGCTTGTGTTAAATTACTTGGGCTTGTCTATATTTTATCAGTTGTGATGGTATGAGTAGGAAATAACATTTGCCAAAATTAATTCCTAACATACTGACTGTCTGTGGTGGAAAGTATGCAAAAAATACACCAAAAAGCAAAAAGAATTTACTTATTTAAGTTGGGGTTTTTTTCTACCATAAAGCATACATTGTATGCCTGGGAAGAACAGAACTGGAAATTAGGGAAAAGATTAAAGTTTATGTAGTGTTCTTAGAACTGTCTGCAGTTAGTGTAGCTTCCCTACACATGGAGCAAGGACCACTGCATGTAATTAAAATGTGGACTGGGCACAGTTTGAGACACAAGCATTCTGTATAGGACTCTCCTGTTATGACAAGGATCAAATATGAGTTTTTTTGACATTCACTTTTGTTTGAGATTAAAAAAATTTTACAGCAATACTGATGAAGTAATTCTGCCCGTTGTTCCCTCATGATAAGTTTGCTACTACTTATGTGAGCTGCCCTTCCAATTTCGTTGGCAAAGCCATTTGTGGTAGTTGCAACGTGAGCTGGATTGGAACCAAAGAAAATGTTTTTCCAAGATGGAAGAAAAAGCAGCAAACCAAATGTGTGTATTTTCACAGTAATTGGATTTACTGTGCAATTCCAGAAATAGCCATGCTAGTGCAGTTGCATATTAAAAGATACATATCCAAGCTCCACATACTGGACTGCTCAGATGCTGGGCTTGATAGTGATGCTTCTTCCACAGCAGAGAAGCAAACTGAAGGAATAACAAATTATGACATTAAGAGAATAGTTACTTATCTTGTGAACCTCTTCAGACTGATTTGAATTTTGTTACCAGTAACACTTGTACATGAAGCTGCTTTTTAACAGGCACAACATGATAATTTAATGAGTGATGTATTGTGTATGAAGCAGCATATTCATCAGGAATGTCCAGAGAAAATAGGAGATGATTAGAAAAGATTACTTTTTATCAGGGATGCAGTATTAACCTTACTTACCCCTGATGGATGTATTCCTTTCCTTTCCTATGTATATGCTGATTGACATGAAACAATATAAATGAGTAGAACTCAATTTTGAATAAATGTTATCTTAGATGCACAATAGCAATAGTATTTTCTTGTCAGAGGCATGTTTAAAAAATGATTCATGATGAAATTTCACTTATGCTTTTTCTCAATAACTAAGAATGTAAATCTATTTAATGATATGGCCTTTTTGCTCCTTAGAGTACAGCACCCAACTAATCTGCTCTGATTTTAATGAGTGTACAACACAAGAAAGTCAATATATTCATTAATGACCTTGATGAGGGAACAGAGGGCACTGTCAGCAAGTTTGCTGATGATACTAAACTGGGAGGAGTGGCTGACACACCAGAAGGCTGTACTGCCATTCCATGAGACATGGACAGACTGGAGAGCTGGGCAGAGAAAAATGTAATGAAATTCAATAAGGGCAAGTGTAGAGTCTTGCATCTGGGAAAGAATAACCCCTTGTACCAGTACAGGTTGGGGAATGAACTGTTAGAGAGTAGCGTAGAGGAAAGAGACCCGGAAGCCTTGGTGGACAGCAGGATGACGATGAGGAAGCAACGTGCCCTCGTGGCCAAGAAGGCCAATGGCATCCTGGGGTGTATTAGAAGGGCTGTGGTGAGTAGTTCGAGAGAGAGTCTCCTCACCCTCTTCTCTGCCCTTGTGAGACCACATTTGGAATATTGTGTCCAATTCTGGACCCCTCAGTTCAAGAAGGACAGGGAGCTGCTGGAGAGAGTTCAGCACAGGGCCACAGAGATGATGGAGTGGAGCATCTCCCTTGTGATGGAGGAGTGAGAGAGCTGGGACTCTTCAGCGTGGAGATGAGGACACCGAGTGGTGATTTCATTAATGTTTACAAATACATAAAGGATGAGTGTCAGGAGGATGGAGCCAGGCTGTTCTCAGTGATGTCTAATAATAGGACAAGGGATAAAAAGTACAAGCTGGAACATAAGGGATTCCAAAGAAACGCAAAGAAAAAATTCTTCACTGTGAGGGTGACAGAGCACTGGAAGGGGCTGCCCAGATGGGCTGTGGACCACTCTAGGTGGTCTTGCTCTGGCAGGGGTCCCTTCTTTTGAGGTCTGTGAGTTCCCTTGTGATTCTATGATATGGCCTTTTTGCATCTCAGAGTTCAGCATCCAACTAGTCTGCTGTGATTGTAATGGGGGTACAACACAAGAAAGTCAGATCATGTTCAAATCTGGTTTTAGCAGATCTGTTAGGTATATCCTTCATAGTATCTCCCATCTATTTATATTAGAAAGTCTTTGGCTTTAGATGGCTGATAAAACCAGATATAACAATTAACAGTACACCCAGCTCAATGTATTGTTGCAACTCATCCATCAGTATCTTTCTGTGTTCATTGAAAAAATCTCTTTAGCATTTGTGTATTGCTAAAAAGCATGCACAAATGAACAGCTGAATGCTAATTTTTATGAACATGTAAAACATTTACATTTCAATAAACACTGAAAATCATTTTCATGCTATGAACAAGACTTTGAAAACCTTTGTCTCCATATTTTACTCCAGTTAAATATGAATGTTAAAATACTGAATTAAATTCCACTAGGATTAGTGATTAGCTTTTAATATTTTTTGTATTTTGACAGGTCAAATCAGCTGATACATATGTGCTGTTAGCTCTGATGATGCTATCTTATACTAAGAGGACAACCACTAGATAAATACCATGAGACTTAAAGTATGACCAACAGTTCCTGGTTTTAGTCTGCTTGATTTTAAGTGCTCCTTCTATTTGATTACTGAGGTCTTCAGGGCTTAAAACAGGATAACCCAAACTAAACTGAACCGTGTTTTGATAACCTAACCAAAGGATGAACCTTGCAATCAGTTTACTCTGTAAGTCTGATTACATTAAGTCAGCATTGTAGCAGTGACAAATCAGTCCACTGAAGTGTCAAAATTTGAAAATATTCATGACCTCAATGAGATCTACTTTCAAATATATTTTCCTATTCACAGTTTGAACATACAATATACTCACAGTGGCAACCAACTTCCCACCAAGGCCTTGGAGCATTCTGGTTTTATTTTAAAGAAGAGACTGCATAGACTATACCATGCTTCACATTGTTCACGTTAAACTATTTTTTTATTTAACCTTTTATTGATTAACAATGTCTGAACAGTGAGTTATTAAAAAGGTTATTCTTAACCTTAGCCAACATTGTTGTTAGGGTTTGTGGCCTCTCTGTTATTGTTTATATATAGCTATATTGTGAATCACTGCATGAACTATATTATTGAATTCCCCATGGAACCTGACTGGATTACAGCAGTACTTCTTTTCCTACCCATTATCAATAAAATCCCACAGATATCACGATAGACTTTTAATGACCTTTGCTTAAAAAAAACACATTAAAACTCTATCTGTCCAACTTGACACCTAGATAAAAAAAGTTTGTCTCAAGTCTTATGTGAATGTTGGTTAAATAACCTCTTCAAGCACCTTCATGCATACCTATCCTGTATTACAAAATAACAAAGTTTAATAGTTCAGACACTTTTCCTGTAGAGAAACCAGACATTTTATCAAAACTAAAACATTAGAAACACAAACCAGCATTGAAACTGCTGTTTCTCAATTTTGGTATGAATACTACCCTCTGCCAAGCAAAACTGTAGTCATCATAGCAAAATTAGTGCACTATTTCATCTATGCTAAAATCAAGTTTCATCTTTTATCTTTTAAATCCCTGTGATAAGTATTCCTACTTCCACTGAGGGCAGTGAGAGACATGGGTGTGAGACCAAACATTTTGCAAGATTTTTTATGTACTTTTTCCTGCAGACATACAGTTTAGAGAAACTCACTCATTCCTATCTTCCGTTTTATTTTTCTTCATTCCTTTCTTTTCAGTTGAAATGGAATAAAAACTACTGGGTGAATTTCTGACTGAATATAGATGCTGAAGCAATGTAATGCACAGAATACATGATTTCTGTAGGGAATCATACTAAATACATATGTAGCATCTCAGTTTCATATCCAAAACATACTGAGTTAATCACAAAGACCCCACTTCATTGAGCCTGCACATAAATGTTGAATTTTAACAGTTCTAAGTTAAAAACTGACACCGAATGTCCTGAATCTTTTCAGATAGAAATAGATCAGATAGGTGCTAAATCCATCAAGACCCTTGGCAGAAAAACAACTATCCTGTCTTTAGAAAGGCTGCAAATTCAGAAAGTGTCCTAGTCCTCACTGAGCTCAAATCAAAGTTATTTAAATGAGGGAAATGGTTATTTTCACTCTCTTGCTCACTCTGGTGTTTAAGATACTTCTCATGGAAATACAGCTGCATAGTTTTTGTGATTTTCAAATATCTTGACCAGGATAAAGGACCTATTTTTTTTTTTAATTGATTTTGCTCTAAGGTTGTAAATAGTGAATTTTTATGAAATGTGGAACTCCCCTACTAGGTAAAAAAAAAATGTCAGAATAGGTTGCTATGAAGATATGTGCTTGGATGGGTTCATGGACACTCACTTTTACATCCAAAATTATTGAAAGGGATGTATGTGTTCCTAGAGGAAGATTCTGTAAGTAACATTTTCCAGTGGTGAAATATCTCACCAGACCTTCTTGGTCCTTCATTACTTCTGAGTGCCTCCACAAAGGCACTGGTAAAGTCTCTAAAATTTGTTTGAAAGGGTTGAAAAATCAGTAACAACCCCTGATAGAAAAAAATAGATGCATGAATGGTCATCTTTCTGTTTTAAACTGTAAACAGAGTAAAATGTGGTCTTTTGTCATGTGTCTTCACTGAGCAAGAAAAACAACTCTAACAATGTCAAGACAATGTAAACTTTAGAAATTATTAGTATAGACATTTCTAAATGACATTTCTACGTTGCACTGTTGTCCTGATCAGTTGAGGTTACTGATAATCATTTGGTGTCATATTCAACTGTTTAAATTTCTAGATCTTACATTAGTTCAGGAAAGTGCCACACTGTCTCATTTAATGCATAGTAAAAACCAATCACAATAATAAAGATATAAATATTTTTGAAATGTTCTTTGGAAAGGCAATTTAGCTCTTCTGGTAAAGACTACAGAGCTATCTGCTGCAATATTGCTGTCCTTTGTATCACGGAGTGTTACTCTCTACCTTTGCATGCACAATCTCACTTGTGAACAGATGTAGTACTGATTTGAAGATCTTTGTAACTGGTGGATGAAATGCTGGTTTTGGAAGCCTGCTTCTGAAATTGTATACAGACCATGGAGCGAGTTTCCTACAGTCTCCAGAGAGGGCATAAGGACAGTTAAGATGCCACATGTTAAAATCCAGAAAATCTAGACAATGTTGCAGAAAGATACCAAAAGTGGTTAGACAGCGAGGAAAAATGCAACACAGCAATGGGTTTTAAGCCTGGGTCTGCATTCACTGATTGGCATTGCAAGGAGCTGTCTTCAACTATCAACTTGAAGGCAGCTTCTGGAGAGACTCATTAACACCCTCTCAAAGAGCTGAATAGGCCTCTTTTCTTTTTTTCTTTCTTTTTTCTCCCTTTCCCTTCCCTTTCCCCTTTCCCCTTTCCCCTTTCCCCTTTCCCCTTTCCCCTTTCCCCTTTCCCCTTTCCCCTTTCCCCTTTCCCCTTTCCCCTTTCCCCTTTCCCCTTTCCCCTTCCCCTTTCCCCTTCTGATGCATTTTTTATCTGGTAGTTCTGCTTATATTTGCTCCATATGATATTGTTTATACTGTGTAATCAATCACGATTGTCTCTCAAGTCAGCCTCAGAAGCTATGGCATACCTTCAGATGCAGCACAGATTAAATGTCTATTTTCATGTTATAGTTTAATCATAGGCTGTGGACCCTTTTTTTGTGTGAGCAGGCTCAGTAGTTACTTCTTGTGCTGTAATGATTGAACTGTGCTGAAAACAGCCTTCTGGTTATTGCACATATCCAGTTACCTGAATTGAGCTTTATTTGGTTTCAAAGTCTTGATTTCCTCATTAAATCTGTTTCAGAGGGAGAACTTTTTTTGCCATAAAATGTGAAGCTATCACAAAAGAAATTAAAAATATTAAATTGGCTTATTATTTGTTATGTGCATCTAAGTCTCTGTTGAGTTTCAAGGGAGTTTCACACTATGCAAAAATTTAAATGAATTTAATTAATTACTGATTGTATATAGCGCTGGATCACAAATCACATCGGTCAGAAAGGGTATGTTAATGGAGCTAATTGCTTTGATGTAAATGTATTACATATTGATTATAACTGATCTAAAAACATTACCCTTTTATAACAATTAGACACCTTAAATATCAATTGCTTCTTTTATGTCCTTTGATTTATTAATGTGCTGGAAAGGACTGTAGTCATTGCAGCTCTGTGAAAAGACTTCTAGCTGGTAGTGATACTATGCTTATAAACTTCTAAAATATGTGTTTAATTTGATATTGGAGACATACATTTAAAAGCAATTTTACTTAAAAGATGAAGTATACTGGGGAAGAACTAGCATTCAGCTGTTGTATTTTAAACTTCTTTCCATGTGACATCCTCAGAAATATGTGCCAGTACTACGTGCAAGATTTAATGTCTGCTGAACACTGTATTTTTCCTATGTAGTGCTGGAACCAGTATCCTTTCTCCACGAGTCTTGAAGCTATATCCATTGAAGCAATACAACCCATTTCCAACATTGCATTTGTGGAGGTGACTTAGATCTAAATCTTTCTGAACTGTTATTTTTGTACAATTTTGTAAGTAGTGAACAGTATACTTCTGCTTGGCTTATACTAAGTTCTGTTTTTCTCTCTCCTATACTCTTCTTTGACATGCTTTTTAAATGTTTTCTTACAGTTTATCAGTACAGTCTAGAAAATCTCCCTTGACTTTGTTGTTAGCAACAACAAGACTTTTGTGAGGGATAAAAGCTCACTCACAGGCTAAAACCAAAATGTCAGGATCTTGCAAAATATCTGCCCTTTCAAAAGGCAAACATCCTTTTGGTTGCAAAGCCCAGACCTCAGAAATCGATTTTTTGACTCTGCATTGCCCTCTTTCCCCTCTTTCTTCTTCGCTTCTTAGTACATTTTAGTGTGGAACAAACCTATCTTTTTCTTAAAAAAATGAAAACTGTAGGTCTTGCTTTCTTTAGTACTGTTGCTGCCTGTTACTCTGTAACTTCCTGGCTGAGAGAACATCCCTTTTCCAGATTCAGGAACAAGGATAAGGAAAAGATCAGAAAGCAGTTGTGAAGTTTGTTTATGCCTCTCAACAATGTCTGAATCTGGAAAACACGTACTCAAACGAGAAGTGTAAATAACAGTAAGTTCAGTGTTCCAACAGTGGTTATTTAGGATGCTGTTACTAAGGAGCATTTACAGCTACTAAATGAGACTTTAGTAAAGTTTGGTTTTAAGATGGTAGTAGTTATTGCATACTTGTTGGGAGACTGCTGGTCATGATGATGTTGATCTCAGAGCAATGTTTTCTTGGGCTGTTAGAGGCTTTTGGAGATTTTTTTTCCTCAAGTCCCTGTTGGTTAATGGAGACTAACACATGAGAAGAAGATATTATTTAAACCTTTGTCAGCTTTTTGAGTTCTACCTAGGTCACAGTTTTACTGCTAGCTTCATCTCCATTAACTTTGAACTCATCAGAGGTGGACTGTTTTGGAGCACCTTAATTTACATTAGTTTTGTAATCTAGCCCTCATGATCTCCTTGAAGCATCTAACTATTTAACTTAGACATGTAACAGTTAATGTAACAGTGTTTACATAGTTTGTATCTTACTCAAATGGATTACTTATCTTGGACAATCACTACCACACCACCAGTCCCAAGACAGCATTCTAATTCAGCACTCCCTCTGAAAACCCTATGGACATAAACATGCCCACCTGCACTCTGCATCTCTACACTGCCAACATGCCAGTGCTGAAGCAATCAAAATTTCTTTCAGCAAATTCAACTTTCAGCAAAATTCATTTTTTTATCCTCTCTTTATTTTTTTACTCTGAGAGGAACAGTGTGAAGACTGGATTTATTTGGTATTTTCTGAGTTTTCTCAGAATATAATTTGAATCAACCTTCTCTTTCTTTTTTTTTTAATACAGTTTTATTCAAATTTCTATTATTTTTAAAAATTTACTAAACTAGAATTTCATCTCCACTAACCAGAACTGAAATAACCTCGTATTGTCTCTCTGAATGTGATAGTTGACAACCTGAATTTATACATTTATATATTTCAAACCACAATTAAAATACATTATGTTGCACTTTAAAAGCTGATCTCATTTTCTTCAGTTGAGCTCATTTTTCCCTTCCTTCGCCTGTTGCCCCATTCCAAGAGTGGATTGAAACCAGGCTTTCTGGCTGCAGCCTTTTGAGATCTGAATTTGATCAGTGATAGAGCACTGGAATGTCAGATTTGAAGTAGAAAATATTTATTGCAATCAATGTTAGTACACGTGAAGTCACAACATCCTGTTTTGCAAGTTATCTACCTCCTCTCTCCTGTCTCTAATGCAAGCACTATACACCACTTACATCTTACTGTAGAGGAGTCTTACTTTCAGTCCTACTTCAAACAGATGTGTTTTTTGTTAATGATTCGTTCAAATAGGTAGTAATTATGATAAAAGTATATTCCACAAATTGAAATTAATCACTTTTTTAGGCTTGGCCTATGAACAATAAACTACTTCTTCTTGGGAGCCCTATTAGAGATTAGTGAAAGTTCAGAACTTAATTTCTCTTCAGTGCATTTTTGGGGAGTAGTAATTGATTTCATACATACTTTTTGGCTCTATATGAGCTTTCATTTTGGCACAAGTTTACTTAAAAACAAAAATGTAGAACAGACAGTAGCTGCATTTCATAAACCATTCTATTATTTCAAGTTGATTTTTTAATACTATATCTAAACTGACAGAAAAAAAAAAAAGCTTGACAAGTGATTTACTTAAATTACCTGTAATGCTTTTAATTTATGGGGGAATTTCTGACTCCTTTTTAAGCACAAAGTCATATTAGCACTTGGCAACTTTTCATGTCTGTTGATTTTCCTATAAAAAGTCACAGAGTAAATAAAAAGTGTACTCAGCAATCATTGAGAGAGTTTGTGAGGTTTTTCTTATTCTTTCTGTAACGTTATATATATACATGTAAAATTTAGCCTAGTGAAAGCACTTTGTTTCAGATGAAAATTGGTTTCAAAGGGCTTTTAAACATAGAGTGTGATTCTATCTAGTTGTGCTGTCACAGAGATTCTTATGCCATACTCACAGCGTAAAGATGAAATGGAGTTCCTTTCCTGAAATATGGGAAAGATTTCACAAACTGTCTGTTGCTCAGAATTGACAGTGGAAGAATAACAATTTACTGAGTAATAGATCATTTTGAAAAATGCCAAAATTCTGTGAATTATTTGAGGGATATGACCTTGCTACACTCTTATTGCCCCAGAGTATGATGGAAATAGAGAGCGTTGGTTTCATATATGTCCCTCATGCTTGTATTTATCATCAGCACTGATATAATCTTATTTTTTTTAATATGAGTTTCTAGTGTTCGCCAAATATTTTTGATCATTTCTAATAAAAGAGAAAGAACACACATGACAGCCTTGAGGGAACGTTAGCTGCTTTGTGAGGTAAGCACACAAGATGATGGAGCAAAATGTACAGCACACTGGAGCACAAAGTGTAACAAAAATTTTAAAAATAATCTTTTGGATATTCCTTTAGAAATGGTCTTTGAGTAGGAAAATAAATGAGAAGGGTTCAGCACAGCTCTTCATGTGTCTGGATTTACTGTTTAGTGAGGCTTTTGATACAGTGAAGTCCCAGAAATTCTAGATGTTTTCAGGATATGCCCACAAAGCCACCTATGGGTAGCTCAGGATCTTCAGGATTATAATTAATAAACTTTGCCAAAACTTTTCAGATTATCTAGAAGGGTACATTAAATCTGTATGTGTGCTGGTCTCTATCAGTGATGTGGACCTACATTTATAGGAATCTCTGCTAGGAACATGCTTTTGCTAGTGATTTTTCTGTATAAAACCAAGAACAAGAAAATTTCCAATGCCTTAGTGTGTAAGGTGTTAGAAATATGCATTGATGGCAGTGTGGTTGACCAATGGGGCCATATCACTCTGGCATCTGAGGGAATTATGTCCGTTACAGGAGCTGTTGCCTCAGAATGCATGTCCCACTGTACATACGGTCTCTGCACATGTGCCTGGGCCCAGGGTCGACAGAAGAGTCAAGAGTCAACAAGACATGTGGAATGGGGGGCCTCCAGAATTTTCCAAGACCCTCTGGAGACAGTGCTGGGCATGTACCAGTGAGAGACATGGAGAGGAAGGGAATTCTTTCCCCACCAGACTGGAAGAAACATCGGAAGTCTCAAACAAGTGGACTGCTGGGACGCTGTGGACTCACGGTGATGACTATTAGAACCTTCCCCCCACCCTGTGGACTGGAGGGAATGAACATCGGACAAAAAGACAGGTTGGCTGTGAGGGGACTGTGGATTCCCAGTGGTGGCTATTGTATCTTTTCTTTCTCTCTCTCTTTTCTCCTTCTCCCTTTTCTCCTTTCATTGTCGTTTGTTGTAAGCAAAATAAAGTAGTTTAGCACTTGACTCCGTTCTGAGTCTTAACTCTGTTCCCGAGACTATGTGAAACCTGATCACGACAACCTGTTTGATTGACATCACTCAGGAGTTAAGCTCAGCTGCCCCCAGCCTCCCAGAATTATCTGAGGTTGCTTGGAAAGCAAGGGAGTTTAACTTCTGCCAAATTAATTCCAACAGGGAATCGTGTAACAGTGGAAATCCTATTTTCTGGAGGAGTCATGAAATCCTTTTTTCCCTTTCCCTTTGCAGTGATGGCAGTCCTGTCACTTCATGTCCTACAGACCTTTTAAAATGAAAGAATGAAGCCTTGTGTTTGTACTGGGAGACTTTGGAAGTAGGTGAGCAAACGGGCTGATGGCCATACTGCTGGCTCATGTTCAGCTGTCTATTGATTAACAACCCCAGGGCTTTTTCCACAAGATAACTCTCAAGCCACTCTGCCCCAAGCCCCAGGCATTGCATGGGTTTGTTGTGTCCCAAGTGCAGCACCTGGCACTTGGCCTTGTTAAACCTCATGCAATTGGTCTTGGCCCCTTGATCCAGCCTGTCCAGGTTCCTTGAGGCCTTCGTGTCCACAAGCAGGTCAATGCTCCCACCCAGCTTGATGTCATTTGTGAACTTACCCAATAACATGCAGAGCTAAGACTGAGATAATCTTGAGGACTAGGAGTCTCTTCAGCTACTTCAGTGTATATTTAATTTGCATGTAATACAGTTTTCCTGCTGCTGACACTGGAGCAAGTGCTGATAGCCTAAAACTCTTAAGATTTTGTTTTATTCTAGAATTTACAAGTGAACTTTCTGACCCTTTTCTGAATCTTTTGCACTTCTGTGTGTATATCTGCCACAGCAAGTTCTACAGAATTAAAAGGGAAGACATTTTTGAGAAAATTTTAAGTTGTGTTTGGAAGACAGGTATTTATTAGGAGATGTTTACTCTTGTTGAATAAAATCGTATCCTTTTTGTGAAGACTCTACAGGAATTGTTTGCTAATTTTAACATCATGATTGTAGTGAAATGCTTTCAGATACTGAGCTTTATTCATTTTACCTGAATGTTAATTGTGATTTAAAAGAGCTGGAGTGCACTTGCTGTAACAGCTAATGGCACTACTGGTTCACAAGATAAAATTACTTCTCTTTATTTTCCTTTAATATATTTGAATTATATAATCTGTGCCATTCCCTCTTGGTTTGTGTTTACTAAGCTCAGTGGAGTACCTTCTCCACACAGTGGCTTGTATATGCAATTAAAAGGCATGTCTGGATGTATTTTAGTAGTTTTTCCTGTTGTAGGTGTGAATTATACCTTCTTAGGTCACAGAAGAAAGTCTGTTCAATCTTTTTCAGGCAGTTAATCTCAAAACATCACTTCTAAGATCCTCCTTCTAGTTTGTCAATCTCCTTTCCTTCTACTTTGTGTTGAAAAGTCTACTGACTCCTGTGATGGACACAGGTACCTATCTGCACCACTTATCCTATGGTGATTATCTTGTGTCTGACTTCTGTTTTGGCTAAACCAGCCTTAGTAGCCATCATCTACTGTCCTTTACTTGCATTTATGCATTCACAGGAAAACTCCACTGAGACATCCATCTTTAAATTCCTGCTGCTTTGCTGCAGTCTTCTTTACTGAGCAAGATATCAGTCAAACAAATAACTGTTCTTCTAAACTCATCAGCTAAATAGGCCTTCAAATCATATTTATGGCCAGTCTTGGTTTATTCTGGTGAAGGAGCTGCCTTGTCTTATTTCAATAACTAAAGTTGCCCATTGTACCTCTAACTTAATATTTATTTGGACAGCAAAAGGGAAGCTGACTGGGTGCACTTGCATAGCCTGAGTCACTGGAAGATGCTCATGAGTGACCAGAACACAAAGAAGGCCTAGAGGCCTCTTCAAGGGAAAGTCTGGGACTATGTGCAGAGCTTGCTATAATAAAGCCTTTATCCTTGCTTGAAAGTTGTGCATGCTTCTCTAATAGAGAAAGAAATACAGATAATAATAGCTCATCTTAACTCTCATACTCTTCTGAGCTTTGAGTTTGTAAGATATTAACATAGGCAGGCTTTGGAAAGTACATTTTTCATGTTTTCCACTGTGAAAATTAATGAACATTACATATTTCTGAAGTACTATATAGTCAAGAAACAGAAAATCTTAATTATTTATGCAGGGACAAAGTGGCAAAGTGAAGGCAAAGACTGTGACTGAGGTCCTTGTGCGTGTTAGATACAAAGCATGCTTGGATCAATTCCATTTAGACAAAGATATATGCATAGCTCAGCTCACCTACCTCTGACATACAAACCCAGGTGGATTTATTCTTCCAGTACGTATACGTCTTATTAATGCTATTAAAAATTATCACTCCAAACAAGATGAAAATATACCCTTAAGCTAGCAATTTAACATTTATTTCCAAACTTATTTTTGTTTTTTGGAAACATAGAAAAGAAATATTTCTTGTTTCCCAGGTGGACTAAAGGGGAACAATATAAACTTTGTATTTTAGTGTTAAAAATGTAAACACAGATGAAATGTACTTCAGAACTCATTTTGCCAAAGCTTTTCTTGGATGATTTCCATGAATGTACTTATTGTAATTATTTTCCAAATGTTACCCATGTGATTCTCATTTGCCATGTTTAATTCTCTACCTTAAATTGGGGCACTCAGGTATTACTAAAGATGGCAGACTCCTAAGGATTGTAGGTTCAACCTGCATAATAGACCCACAGTTGTCACATAGTGCTCATGTGCTTTTATATGAACTACCACAAGAACTGGTTGAAATTCTATGTATGGATTCAGTCTTGTGTCTTTTGAAGCTAAAAGCAGATGTTATACATGGCATGATACTTCATGTATAAATTTATTATTTAAAATTTTCTCTTTTTGATTTATTTCTGGTATTCCACATGCAAAAGCCTAAGGGTTCCCATCAAATGCAGCTAAACCAAGTCATTAAAGATCAAAGCCATTGCAGTATAATTAGGGCTTCCATTGAACTATATTATCCTCATAATCTACTTGTCTTATTCCTCCTACCCTAGACACCATACACATATGAACATTGTCTCTCAAATGTAGGTTAAAAGCCAAAACTTGTCAGCTCAGACAGTAGTTTATAAGTCATAAAAATATAGCTTATACCAACAATAAAAATTTTGCAGATAATGCTCCTTTCACTTATCTTTGTTCTATGGCTAAATCACTTGATTTGTTTTAATACCAACTGTCAGAAAAATTGCAGAATCTGTCCACTAAAGCATCTTCACTCTGCATGAACACAGCCTTTCTCCTCCTCTTTCACTTCCTCTCCTACTTTGGAAATACAACTGTTTGGATCACAACAGTGTTGACAGGTTATCTGGCAGCTGGGAATGCTGTAATTCTGACAAGGTTACTTTCTTACAATCCCAAAAAAATACTAAAAAAATCTTAGAAAAGGGCCACTCTAGTCAAAATGGTCGATGGAGATCAACTCTGTCAATTTTAGGCTACATCTCAAGACAGGTTACAGTTTTGAATATCCCAGCATACCTGTGTAATTCCCTGAAAAATGTTCTGTACAGAGCTTTTTTTGTTTAATAGATCTTCAATTTGTGTCAAAATATTTTTTTGATCTCGTGTAATACAATATACTGCCCCATTTACTAAGGCAGAGGGTAGAAAACAGAAAAGCCAATGGATCACATCTGTCAAAAAGTGACTTTTTCCATCACTATTCTTTTGATTCCTTCCAGGGTAAGAGACAGAGGGCAGCCTTGCATTTCTTTATTTTCTATCCTCTTTGGCTTTATTTATGTTTTAATTCCAAATGTTATGAGACACAAGGTAAGTTATTCAAAACTATTTATTAGCTTGTTAAACTGAAATGCCTTTGCTCCTTTGCCAAGTTTTATAGGATCCCACAAAACATTGAAGTACCTCACAGGCAGTGCCCTAGCTTTGTAGATGACATCAGTGCAACAGGACTTGATTTTTCAATATATCTTTAAATATATTTTTCTAACAAGTACATATTCTTACATGTATTTTGTTTCACTTAAATCAGCCAAGTTATATGCAGTCATGATTTATGTCTCCCAAAGGACCTTAAGAATTTAGGATCTATAATCCTGATCCTAAAGTCTTTACTTGGGCAAAATACTTGAAATAAAGTAGAGGATACATAAGGATTCATACAACATTTGGTCATGAAGAAAAAACACTGTTAATAAAAGCAGTTACAGGTATCAAAAGTGGGCTTTGCATCATATCTGAAAGTGAAGGAGTAATAATTAAGATACGCTGTAACTTATTCAATACATACAACTTTCATCAGTTTCCTTGGTGTACTTTGTCATTCCAGCAAAGATCATCTACTGCATCACAGCGAGCATTGATACACATATGGGAGTATTTTTATGGGCAGTCAATCACCCCTGAGGAGACTCAGTCCCACTTGCCATCAGTCTATGTTGCAGAGTCCTCTCCCAACACACAGGCTGGCTGCCTCTTGAGCTAAGCCAAGCCATAAAATGTGCTTCAATAGCTGAAATAAGACATCCTCGCTGCTCACTGACGTTTCTTCCACACGGCCAGACTATACAGTTCATGTAAACTAGGCCCCCATACCCCCACAAGGCAGAGTCTGGTAGTCAAATCCTTGACACCAGTCATTTTGCTCTCTATATCTGCCATGGGCCATCTGACTCACCAGGGTAGGTACAGCCATGTCATGTTCCTCATGATCCTACTATGAAGCAGACGGTAACTGCAGCCTCAGCAGTCAACATACTTGTCTGCTGCATGTCACTGCAGTTAAATGACATGTGGTATGACAATCTCAATGCTTTAGACAAATCTGATGATATTTGAAAATCTTTTATGTGGAAAACTGTCCCGTTCTTATGTTAGCAAGATTAATTTCACTAAAACCAACACAATTTAGGTTTGTCAGCTAGTGAGTTTCAGTGACATATGTAGAAGGTGTAGTCCCACAGTGGCTTGACCTGACTGAAATCCAGGCTGTTCCTGGTAAAGTGGCATTCTCTCCACCATAGGCCACACTGAGCTGCCCAAATGCTTGCACAAAGGAACTGCTCAGTGAGCAGTGGAACTGCTCAGTGGAGTGGTTTTCAGCAAGTCATCTAGCTGTGCCTACTCACTCTGCCACTTCCCAGCCACACTACTATGGCAGACTTTGGATGTAGCCTGGACTACAAAAATTAATTTTATACTTAATTAATTACTTTTATACTCCAGTGGAACCGCAGGCTTGTGCAAATGGACTGACATCCGTTTATAGCCAGTGAGAATATGACATGTAAAATTTAGTAAAAAATCTTAACTGGTATCTATTTCAGTAAACATTCACAACATATTTGGTATTAACCACTACAGAACTGGGGTTGTCCAAGTAAATGGAGTGAATTGTGATACCAATCCTAAAAAGCAAAACTCATTTTAATGGAATCTTTTCTCTGATTCACCTCTCTGTTACCCTTTTTCCTCTGAGTGGAAAGTTCCTGTTATACCACAACGTGAGAGCACTAGCAAAAGACTACATGTACTGTTTTGGAAGTTCCCTAAAGTGAAAAATTATATTCTTGACGATGAAGATTCCACAATGCCTTAAGGTACAGTACATTCTCTAAAAATGATGTCTAAGCATCTTTTTTAACTGTCTGTAATACTTTCAGAACAGTAAGATTACACACACACTTGTAAGGATTTGCTGGGAGCTATGAATGTCAAAACTTTCGATAAATTATCAGCACAAAATCCCAGTCTTTTACTAGAAATTGATTTAACACTAAGAAAATTATGCTTATCTTAATGAGTTAATTTGGTGTTCAAGTGCATATCATATACATTTCCTTGGGGCTTTAAAGAGAATCTTAAAATATCTGTAATAGATATTTGAAGTGAATTGTCTCTCTCATAGTATGGAAACACTAAGTCTATGTCTGAATTAATGCAATGGCTATTTAAACAGATGAAATGGAAATTTCAATGGAAATACAGAATGGACTTTTCAATATAAAAGCGTGTTAATTACTTTCCAGGACTTGATTTATGGGTTCTTTTATTAATGTATTTCAAATAAAAGGCGATAAAATTGGAAGATCATGAAGAATAGCTGACATGCCTTATTACTCTAATTTGCTGTCTTGGACACTTTTATTGATGTCTTAACTTTCAGTAGCTTTAAGCTACCTAACATGCTAAAACCAGAGATTGCTCTAGTCATTTATGGCTGTATATTCCTTAACTGTAGAGTGATACTTTTGGCAGAAAAGGATCTTCCTTAAAGCTAATCAGCATTTGTAATGACTTAAGATTTTAAAAGTGAATAATTAATTAAGAACTCATCTAAAAGTATTCAAATAAATTAAAAGGTCAACTTGGAGATGGTCAAACAGACCATTTTTTTATTATGAGTGACTTCTGCGAGTGAAGTCTGCTCAGGTGATGATGGCAATAACTAAAGCAATCGGCAATAAACCACCCTTTCAATATTGAAGAAGTAAAAGTTCGTTTCCTGAAGGTGTGATGTTCAAGTAAATATTAAAATCTTTAGCGCAAATTTGGTGCATGTTTAGCAATATTTTCCTCACCATTCCAAAAAAATTTTATTTACAGATTACATTTAAATTCTGATTTACATTTACAGTCTGATGACAGATTGCATTTAATTAGTAGTATTCTTCTCACCACAATTATCCCCAGTTCCTCTAGAAAGGTTAACTTTACTGCAAGCAGATCTATCAGGCAGAGACTGTATTCTGTGAGCAAATACACGCTCTCGATATCACAGTGAATTCACAGAAAAAAATCATAATATGTTCCAGGAGCATTTCTCCTAAAAATAAGGAGGTGCTCTACAAGTCAACATCTGTAGCATACATAGAGAATGTAGATGATAGCCACTGCTGAAGAGAAATCCTGAAGATTTTTTAATCCACTGTTCTGGAGAAAAAGTAAAATCATCTGATTTATTATTATAACCTGTTCTTAGCCACATGTTTTATTAAGCACAGACAAATCTTTTGAAATGATGTTTTCTGTGTTTCTAGGAACACCCAAACTACCTTGTAGTTTGCACTGCTGTTTTATTCTGTGGCACTGTGTAAATGAAAACAAAACTGTAAAGCCAAATAAACAGAACTATACTCAATATAGGATTCCAAAAATAAACAAAATCCTACTCAAAATAGGATTTCAAAATAAAACCAAACTGAAAATAACATTTAAATTGAAACACAGAAAAAATGTTCACCCAATGCTGTTCAAACAAAAATGGAGTAGAAACCTCTGGTTCCACCATATATAATACTTTACCTACATGTTTCTATTCTCCCATGCAGTTATTTTAACAGTATGTTTTAGTATATGGCAATACTAGTTAGACATTTATTTTAAAAATTAAGAAATGTCTAGGAAATGACATAGTTTTGCCAGTGGCAAATAAGCAAAATTAAAAGTTGGCCTTTTGCCACTGAAAACAGAGACATGCTCCTAATGTGTTGACTCAAAGCTCATAACGTTTCTGGCAAATGAAGCATGAAACATATTGTCAGATATGTAGAGACTGTTAGATCCAGAAAACTACACTACAGGAATGCTAAGACTGCAAGTCAAACACTCAGTACCTAAAAATTGCTGGGGTTAAAGCTGCCAAAGTAATATTAATTCCACCTACTTGTACGTGTTATGGTGTTATTTAATTAGATGATAATTGCAATACCTGTTAGCTGCACAGAATGTAGTGTGTTTATGAGGACAAGATCCAACTGTCAGTTCTGCTCTAGCTGGACTATTTCCATCCAGCCAGTTGCTGGTTTTCCATATGGCCAGATGCTTGGACTTTGCAGGGTCACCTCAATAACATCCATTTAGGAAGAGGAGCTGGGAGGCACATGTCTTTCTGCATAGTCAGGTTCTGAAGTCATGGTGCCAAGATAACCTGCAAAATGAAATCCCAAGAGTGTCTACAGATCTTTGGCCACCTGATTTATTGCATGAGTCTGCTTGTAGGAATACTTGATATGTTTTTGCAGAAGCTGAAAGGTGTCAGTGAATAAAACAGAGGCTTTCAAGAAGGGAAAGGACAATATTAGTACTACAAGAAGCTGAAAAACACTTCAATATTGAAATGGCCCTTATCTCTCTTTTTGCCCGAGTTCTTCATATGATGATGATTAAATGCTTTTAATTAAATTTCTCACAACTGCCTACTGCCAATCCCAGCATTAGCTGTAAGAAATGGAAAGAGAACTTCTTCATGAGAGTCATACTTTTTTTCATGAAAGTATTTCACTTTTTTGGGAAGCGCGACTGTAATGGTAACATTAGGACTGAACTTAAAACCCAGGGATATTTATCCTATGTTTAATACATCAGTCTGAGAAAAGTTACAGAGTAGATAGCTGTATAACAGTTGTTGTCTGTTCTATAATCACATTAAGGAGACTGCAGAAGAAATGGGCAATAGTGTCATTAGAGACTGCCATAATGAACATATGCAAAGGGTTGACTTGTAATGACCCGGCATTTTTCACTTTTGGGA
Source organism: Colius striatus (assembly GCF_028858725.1). Taxonomy (NCBI): domain Eukaryota; kingdom Metazoa; phylum Chordata; class Aves; order Coliiformes; family Coliidae; genus Colius; species Colius striatus. The sequence goes on from NC_084762.1 coordinate 62,357,945, forward strand.
GGGATTCCTTGTTTTTCTGGGTTCTATTTTGTACTGGTTTGTTTTTTAACATGACAAACTGAGGGAAGAAGCAGGGGAAGGAATGCCAGTCAACAACTGCAGGGCCAATGAGACGTTTGGAAACTTCAGAACTCAGCAAAGATCTCAGCTGTTCTCGTTGTTCATGATTGGAGTAGTAGGCTATAACGTAGTTTGCAGCCCTACATTTTAGCAGTGGTTTTTCCAGCAATGGGTTTCATTGTGTTAGAGGGACTTCAGATTGCTTCTTTTCTTCCCAGATTTCTGAATGGAGTAATTTCAACACTGATTATAGACACATTCATTTTTGCTTCCCAGCCCTTTCCTGCTCCCTTTGGCTTTTGGACCAGACTCAGCTTCTGGTTCAGACCTCTCTCAACACATGTCTTTGGGTCCCTTGTCATCTTTCCCCTCGGATCATGTTATGTCTTGCTTTACTGTCAGGACAGCAATGTGAATGACATGATAGAATCCAATTCTCTGTCTTTGGTTCTGGACTAATTGCATGACAAGACTACCCTAGCCCTTGCAGCATTTCTCCCAGGGAAATGCATGCATATTTCCAGTATTCTCAGCCTCAAGCATTTAAAAAATGAGAAGACAGACCACAACAAATCATAAAACTACTTTCACAGTCATAAGACTGTGTTAAAAAACTAAAAAAAAAAAAAGACTTCTGTTGTTCTTTTTATTAGACTTTTGATTGTTAAATTTATTTTCAAATCCTTTTTTTTTTTTTGAGGCTTCAACACGTACTCACATTGTATTTTCCAGCTCTTCATTGCAATAGTGAGTGCTGGAAAACTTCATGAAAAATATTATTGACAGCTGATATTCTCTTAAGATCAGCAGGTCTTCAGTGGTTGGCATTTTAAACAAAACACAATATGGTGCAAGAGATGAGCTAGAACCAGGAGCATTGTCAACTCTACCCCTTGGCCAGCACACAGCATATGTTTAGAGACAAAACATGCTCAAGGCTCAGAGGACTCATGGAGAACTTACTTGTCAGGCTCCAACTGAGTGTGCTGGGCGTCTAGCAATGTGCTTTGCAGACCTGTCTCCATCAACTTTTTAATTGCCACAGATTTTTGTAGGAAGAAATCTAATCAGCAGATTCATGCCCCTACTCCAAGTGGAAAGGATGCTAGATGTCCTTCATAGGGCAACTGGAAGCATTTTTACACGGACGGCACATTTTAGTCATCACTATTCCTGGAAATGGGTAGACCATTTAAGATTACACTTTCTAGAAGAACTCAGCTTGAAGCAAGTAAATGGCAGAACATACTTCAGCATGAATGACTAAAACATGGCAAAGTTTTGAGCAACTCAAACCAGAATTTTACTGGGAAAAAAAAAAAGAGCAATGGCATAGTTACAACTCATGTTTAATGTGGTGAACTTGGGGATTCCAATGACTTTATTCCATGTTTCCTTCAACGTTTGTTTCAGCATTTAGCTTTGTATTGATCCGATGTGACAAAGTTTATCTGCTACAGTTACATTATTGGATTTAAATATTCAATTTTAAATTATATCTCTAAATGGATCTGTTCTTTCATATTAATGGATTGTTTCTTTATTTTAAACACCATCTTTAAATGTTGTTTCAGGAGGTTGTCCTACTACAAAATTCTGGATTATTGAAAGATATCTTTCTGAATAAAGATACTATTCAAAATTTCATTTTAACATTTAGAGAAAAAAAAAATGGTATTAAGAACATGTCTTCATGTCAGTTTTGGAGCCAGATTCTGCCCTGTCACTTTGGAAACTCAGCTTTACTCTTCATGAGCTGGCAGCTTCTAGATTGGAGTAAAGAGGAAGTTATATTTGATATGCTTCAAATTTACATTTCTTGAATGCTTTCTATTTGTTTTTATACAGATCTGAATTCAGTTGTTAAATATATTTCTTCATAAATTACAGATATCACAGGTTCACTTACAACTCAGTGTTTGAAAATGCTGGAATCTTTGAATTGATGATGGGCCAAACAGTGCTCTGTTTTACTGGACTAAATCCCAAATCAGTAAAGAAAATGAACATTCAGAGAAAAAGACTTGGAACTCACACTTATCCCAATAAACTCACTCCAGATTCACGTTAAAGAAAGACTGACAGATCAGTAAAGTATCTAGCTGTGAGTGCAATTTAATGAATACAGCCATGACACAAATTATTCAGGAAGAGGACTTAAGAGAACATTGTTGTGGTACTTGTATCACACTTGTAATATGTGCCAAACATTACTTTCTTCTTTGCATCTTCTCTGAATCTGCCCCAGATACAAAATACTTAGACCTTTGTATCCTATAAACCTACAGTTAAAGCTCTCATAAACTGCAAGAATTACATCAGTCTTCTATGTACAACACAAGCTATTAAATGCCTACAGTATGCTGCACACAAGTGATAAAAGTATGTATGTGTGACACTATGTCTGCTCAGTAGTGGAAAATTAGAGAGAGAGATGTTGAAAAACCCAATTCTACTGTTTTATAATAACTTGCTTATGAGACTTACTGACCTACTAAATACAAACATCTGGTTTAAGTGTTCAGGACCCAAATGAATTACCCACCAAAGACTAACCAGGCATATCAGACCTCAGCCCACTCCCAACAACAAAATACCCAATATTTTAGCTGTGGAAAAAGTTAATGTTTTGTTAAAGGTGGGTCTAGTCACATAAAAGTTGATTTTTCCAGCACTGACAGTAAGGCTTTATGATTTGTGTTACTGTGTTCAGCTGCTTTCTGTTCCTATTCTACTAAACCAGCCAAACAACTTCAGATTTCTTGTGCTATCCTCTGTCACACTCTGATCCCATCCTATATGATAATTTATGATAACTATTTCACTGTGAGTTGTGGAGTCTCCTTCCTTGGAGGTCTTCAAGACCCGCCTGGACATATTCCCATGCGACCTGACCTAGGTGAACCTGCTTCTGCAGGGAGATTGGACTAGATGACCTCTAAAGGTCCCTTCCAACTCCTACCATTCTGTGATTCTGTGATTCTGTGATAAGGTCCTGTTGGAATCGGAAAAGAACAAACCTTGTAACTGTGGAAAAGGGTTTGTGTTGTTGCTTGACTATAAGATACACTTGTATGTGAGTCAGTATTAAACACGAACTTGTGTATGGAAGGTGTTGAGGGAGCTATGGTAAGTTGTGCCAAAGATTTTAGTGGTATTAATATGGGAACTAATTACTTGCAATTATGCTATTTTTAGGAGCCTAACAGGCATGTGTCAGGATTGGTTCACCACTTATATGATTTGTTGTGGCCATGCCACACGAACTTCTGTGGTATTCTGAGAAAGAATTGCACAAATCTCCATTCCTGATGATGGCTGAAGAGGAAGAAGCCTCAGTGTGCCTCCTTTTGGTCTTACTTTGTCTGATATCTATTATCAACATGTCGTTTTAATGATGCTGAATGGATTCACTGAGAGACAATTAGCCTTGCCTCTGGAAAGGCAGAAATCAGACCACCTGCTTTGTATTGCAGAGAACAAAGAAGGAAGTGTGCCACTGCTAGGTGTTTGGCACTTCATGAAATGATGTTTTCTCAGAAGCCTGCATTAAGCCTGTCTCCCTGGCAGGAGAAAGCTGCCTCTATGTGCAAACCAGGTGGCTGCAGTTCCTGTCTAGCCATGCTCAGATCTCAATTACCCAGTAAGACATCTGTGTCTCCTACACTTCTGGGTCCTTTAACCCAGGGGGAGAGATTGGATTGTTCTAGTTAGAGTAAATGAGCTGCCTGCAGAAATAGTCATAGCAAAGCTTCTTTCTCCAGCAGGTAAACTGAATGGTGCTTTCTAACATTAGCAGCAGTTGGACTCTGGCACTACCTGCAGAATAACATCTGCTAGGAGGCTGGCAGAGAGCAGTGGGAAGGGTTTGCTCTATGGATTGTAAACCTTGAATACCTTCTTACCTAAATTCTATCACATTCTCCTGTTAGCCAAGTGTTGCTGAAAGAGAAAGGAATATATTGTCTCACAGAAAAATGAACGAGAAAAATTCCCAACCCTAATGTTGACACAGCTAAGCTCTCCTTTCCCTAGAGAAACGCAGAGCTGTGTCTGAAGATGTGAGGATGGGGAATAGAGAACAGGTGGAAATATACTTTAGCAAATGCATGAGATCTGCCTTCTTACATATTCTCTAAGTAAGAGATGCCTTGTTAATGGCTATACCGAACTTCCTCTCTGCCCACTCCCCTTGTTCTACTCCTTATCTGCTGGCAATGCTTTGTAAAGGTGGTATAGGAACATATAGAACCACTGGTCTATAGATGAGCTACTTGCAGAAAAGTGTATAAAAAAGAACAGTGTGTAGAAAAGTCAGAAATTGTTGATATGTAAATGTTAACTTGTATCATCTTCTGTTTATGTGTTTTATCCGATATATTTCTGATATTTTAGACTGTTTGCATTCTGGAACTGTGTTTTACTATGGATTTTTAAAACTACATTGAAGTTGCAAAGAAAACAGTTTGCATGAAATGAGAGCCATGAAAACAAATTATTTAACAAAGAGAGATTGCACTGTACTTCTTTTGTGACCTTAAGTGACTTTTCAAGTACTAAACTAACTAAATCTGGACTGTACTGCAAAATTTAGCATAAACATATGATCACTTGTGTTAAGTGCAGCCATAGTTACAAAAGTATTAAACTCATCACAGTACATTTTCATCACTGGCAATGCAAAAATAATTTTATTTACAGACAGGAAAACTTCTTGGATAAACATATTAATAACTTTAAATATTTCCTGTTGATGCTGTTCCTGTTTATCAGTTACTCTTCAAACAGGTTGATTTCAAAATGTTAATAAGCATCTTAGTGTTGTGCCGTCAAATGCTATACAGTCTCCAAATATAGTTTTGTAAGGCTAAGCTAGTTCAGTAAACTAATTTAATAACTTATATTTAAATATACTTAAGGACAATGACATAAACCTAAACAATTCACATACTAGAGCTGTTTATCCTCCCTGAATCTGTTTTCAATAGTTGGCTGTTGTTTAACCAACATAAACAACTCTTTTATTAAATCATGTATAATTTTGGAACTTGAGTTAAAGCATTCCGACAATATTTGGTACAGATGTTATAAAGTTATAAAAATCTGCGAAATACCCTGTTTTAAACCTGGGTATTTTAAGATTAGGAACAAGATGGATAAATTGAAGAAATGTTGAACATGAGGCAACTGCTTTTTTGCCTTGTTTGCCTTTGTGGTGAGACTAAAAAGTACCGGGACAAATAAAAATCTGCTTGATCACAGAACATGACTTGCCATAGAATTTTGAAATATTATGGATTAAAGTCTAACACTGAATTAAGTGCAACACACAAATTTGTTCTACAAACTCCTTGTTCTAAAAGTGACACCAGTTCTTAGGTATCATGAGTGTTTCTTCCTGTGTGGTAGAGGTTCTGCCTCACACAACGTTCATGTGCTCAAAGCTATCCCAGTCCCTGCACCTACTTCTTCTCTTTCTTGAGTGAGATTCAGGACCTAGGGGGACTGGAGGTTTAAAAAATAAGCCAATGTCTGGTATCCTCAGTTCATGGCTTTACAGACAAAGCTGGAATAAACAGTCTTTGCTCTTCCTTGCTTCAACTGACTCTTCTCACTCTGCGCTGCCCTTCCAGCTCCCATTCCTTCTCCCAGCTTTGCTGTGTGGCAAAGGGAAGGCTGTTCATTGCTTCACCAAAATCTTCGGAAGAAATATGCTGTCCCTCGCAAGTGTGGTCAGCCAGTCTTACAGTAGCGAGGGTGGAGAATTTCTTTTTCTTGGTTTCAACCTCTCTGGTCCTTGTTAACTTGCTTACCTGAGTTACCAGCTAGATCTAATCCTTGGGGCCACATTCACACTCTGAGCAAGCCTGAATAAGACAAGAAGGGCCACACTCCGAATGCCACCAAGTAAAGTTTGAGGACTATGATATGATAATAAATTGAACAGAGCAGCCTCACATTTTGTATCGTGTTCCTGTAGTTGGGCACTCTGGAGAGGCCGTGCAATTCACCACTGATGCTGAGACACACCCTAGAACAGTAGGATCATTTCAATTACGTTTGAAATACGATTGATTGTAAAACTACCTTTGGAAATATTGACTGAAAGTGAACAGTGAAATATTGTTTATGAACTGTGGGTGCCAGGGAGCACTAGCTCTGAGGGGCATGAATCTTGGTTGCCTTGATGACATGCCAGCTTTGAAACATGGAGGTTGCCAGTAAGATACCATTTGAAGGTACAGAAACATTTTAGTGTCCAGCTCAAAATTTCCTTAGAAGCTGTGGAGGAGTGTTAGAAATCTCATAGCCTGTGTACCAAGGGAGACATTTATGGAACTCCAGTTGAAGTAGTGGCCTGAGCAGGGGGCTGGTGGAATGAAAAAAAATGTGAGGTATTGCAATAGCATCTCAACATCAATGATTTTGAGTTTCAGTTTAAACACTTCACTATCTTGATAATTTATTATGAAAAACCAAATCCTGAATTACAAAATCACAGAATCTTAAGGGTTGGAAGGGACCTCGAAAGATCATCCAGTCCAACTCCCCTGCCAGAGCAGGGCCTCCTAGAGTAGGTCACACAGGAACTCATCCAGATAGGTTTTGAATGTCTCCAGAGAAGGGGACCCCACAGCCCCTCTGGGCAGCCTGTGCCAGTGCCCCATCACCCTCACAGGGAAGAAATTCTTCCTTGTGTTTCCTTGGAACCTCTTATGTTCCAACTTGTACCCATTGCCTCTTGTCCTATCATTGGACATCACTGAAAACAGCCTGGCTTCATCCTCCTGCCACCCTTTTACATGTCTGTAAAAATTAATGAGGTCACTCTTCAGTCTCCTCTTCTGCAAGCTGAAGAGCCCCAGCTCCCTCAGCCTTTCATCAGAAAAGAGATGCTCTACTCCATCATCTTTGTGGCCCTGCACTGAACTCTCTGCTGTGGCTCCCTGTCCTTCTTGAACTAAGAGGCCCAAAACCGGACACAAGCCGATGCATTTACAGAAACTTTTCTTCCCGTCTTTTACAGTAGTGGCCAGCTTCAACTCTAGTCGAGCCTTGGCCCTTGAAATTTTCTCCCTCCCATGACCACACAACACCCTTGCAGTCCTCTTGGGCTGCCTGAGGGCTGTTTAAACCCCCACAATTGCCTCAGATCCACTTCACTCAGAAGGAATCAGAAACTGTCTTTTTATTTTTTCCCTGAGCACACATGGGTGTACTATATATGGATTAAAGTAAAAAGACAAAACCCTGTGAGCCATTCACTTTATAAACACTAAGTTACAGAAAGACAATATTAGATCATCCAATGCATCCTAACTTTGTCCCACATGTGTTATACAGTAATAGTTGGTTCCTGGTTGTGGAATTTCAGTGTCTGTGGGACAGCCTGGCTTGTCTGTGTAAACTGCTGGTAAAGAGCATGTCTGTGGGAGGGTGCTGCCTCTGATTTTGAGAGATGGAGCATGGGTGCTCACTCCTGCTACATGATCAGGATTTGGGTTTCTCCCTGATGATTAAGGCAAATTTCAGCCACACACACAAATTTTTCTAACTCTTGCCTTTGGCAGCCACTAGTTCTGCCTACATGTTATACTAGTATCTTCTAAAGATTCCCGTGATAAAATGAGTGGCAGTAGCTGCTCACAGTTAAGCAACACTCATACTTACTTCCCCTCGTGCCTGCCAGCCTTTGCCTGGTCTTTCTCTACTCCTCATCCCCTGACACACATTCCTAATTTTTCCCTCCGGTCACTGAGGCATACACTTAAAACAAGTTTCTTCCTCTTTCCTGCCTACTTTATCAATGGATATAGCGTGTGTGAGGATTTCTGAGAAGTATGTTATATACATCGCCACACTTTTTCCTACCAGCTGTAGCTGAAAGTTATGAAATAACACCCCCAACCCTTCTCTCAAATCTCATGCTTCAGATAAACTTCTTAAGAATTGCATGAAGGGTGACTATTTCCCATCGTGCTCCATAACAATAGAGTCAAATGCCCCTAGGGAGAAGGATGACCTCCTAACTGGTTAGGAGATGGAGGCAAGAGAATGTCATTAAGAACAAAAATAGGCCTGCCACTAACTGTTGCTAGAACCTAGTGCTCCTTCTCAAAATTAGTACCTATAAATAACTGACATTGGAGAGAATAAAGTCCAGACTCTTGCACACATACTGTGTTTGTACATCTTCTTTACTTATTTGTCTCTGTATTTTGACCTATGTAATTTTTCTCTAGATGTCTAGACAAATTTAACTTTAGCAAATTAAAACTTGAAATGACATTTATTTCTGTTAAACAAATATGTAGCTTTGAGAACATAACTTAATATGTTATGAATTATAACTGCAGTGCACTAAGTCACATACTTGCTTGACAGAAATAAATGTTGCTTACAATCAATTTGTAGAATTCAAAGTGTACTGCATTAAAAATAACTAATTAAAAACCCAGAATATTTCTTTGGGATGTACTAAACTGAGATAAAAGGAAGTGCATCTTTAGTGTCGTTTTATTAGTTTTCACATACTCAATTACAATTTTCAGACAGCAGGGAAGAAACCAGGAATATTGTTAAAAAGCATCTGCTAAGCAGATACTTGTGAAAGACTATGAATCGTTACTCTGCATGGTATACAGCTTTAAAGGAAGATTTCTGATGGATCAAATGTTGATCTATGTAATCCTCATTATCTTTCTTTGTCTTAGCTGTTTATTTCTAGTTGCAAGGTCATCCATCTCTTTTCTGTGTCTCATGTTGAATTTTAGATTAGATCCATGAAATGTTCATTTACTTTTATTTCAGATGCACAATTAAAAAAACCCCAAAACTACTGATGCAAAGTCTTTTGAACATTGAGAAAAATCTTAGCAGTTTTGGAAAAAAATCTTTATAATTTTTCTGCCTGATATCTTGCTTTCCATGATGCAATGATGACTTGGCTTTCAGGACCATTCACATTTAATCATGATGTTTTAAGTCCAATATTGAGATAAATTTGGAGCTTTTCTCACTTACTTCACTGAGACATAATCAGTTCCTTGTTGAAATAGATTTTTGCCCTGAACATTCTTTCTCATGTGATAATTTCAAAATAAATTCTTCATGTTAACCTAGATGACCAATTTGATAACAAATCTGTGGTCTTACCCAAGCAGTGAATTAGTACAGCACTCCACATTTTTGTTTCTTCTTGAAAAATACATTTTAAGCAGCATTGAAGGAGATATGTTTATTTTCCTATGACTTTTAGCTCCAGAAATTTAAACTGCAATCCTGAAAGCTGCATGTGCTGCACATCTGTGCATGTGCTGCACACTTCTCTTCAATGGAAACCATGGCTTTTGCTTTTTGGTGTGTACATTGTTGTTTTAGAAGAGCACTTAGTCACTTTCTGAGAAAGATTATATGTCATATTGCCTGTAATAGTAGTAGACTCAGTTTGATGACTTTGGAGATCCCTTCCAGTCTTGTGCTTCTATATTAACTCAGTTGGTGTTATTATTGCTGTTTGGATGGGGATTTCTTTGATTTCATGGCCAAAATTTTATTTCAAATATTGCCCTGCACAACAGCATGTGTATTAGACTTAAAATCTAGGCTGACAGGAATTCTACAAAAGTAACCCACTAAAAAAATTACTCTGTGATTACAAGTTTACTGGTATAATTCTACAGTGGCAAATAGAGAACACAATTGTATCCACTGCTATTTTTGACTTCTAGGTTATCCTTTTAAAAGTGTACCCTGTAGGTGTTCATGTTATCTGGTATTTCCTTTCAGCGTCTCCAGTAAGTTATCCTTTCATTGTGGGTGAGTAAGAGTTTGCAAAACTTTGCACCCTCATTCTTAAATTAAATACTGACAAGGAATGGAAGTGTAAAGCATGCTAATAAGCAAGACCTCCCTGTGGGAACCTGTGATAGAAGACTGTTTCACATTGAGAGGCAGACAGCACTGTTGACACAGGCTGTCAAAAAGGCTTCATGTCTTTGAAAGAAAATCTTAATCTTCTTTATTCATGTGTGAACAGGTCCAGGCCTTCATCCCGTAGCTCATACGCATTGACTGTTTAAACTGTGGGTTGCTAGGCTTTGGGTAGGGTTTGTTTGCTTGTGTCTACATTGTACGAATGGATGAGGACTGAAAATTAAAATCTGTCTGACACAGAGCATTGCTTTTCTGTCTCTGTTTGAAGAGACATGGCAACCCAGGGTGAAATGAAAAGGAATTTTATTGAGCGCAAAAACCGCTCAGTGTTTAAATGTTGGACGCAGGAACTGAATGGTCAATTTGGGAGGCTTGTAGGTTGTTTATAGACATTGGGATGGCTGTCAATCACAGTACAATGGTGAAATTTGTGTCGGAAAAAAAGTGCTTTTTAGTGGCTGAACTCCTGTTTCCTGTTAAAATGCTCACATCAACAAACAAAAAGAGGTTTTGTCTGAAGTTTACAAGCAAGAAAATTTCAGAATAACAGAGATGCTGCTACTGTTGTGGCATCTTTTGATCACTGCAGCACCGACTATTTAACATTTAAAACCGAATTTTATGGAGAAAGATCCTATTGCTCTGTGGATCAGATTCTGCTCTACTTTTGTGGCTTATAAATCCAGAATAGGTCAATTAAATGAATGGAATTGTGCTATTGAAAAGCAGTGTGATAGTGGACTCTGAGTCTTCACTCTACATACGTCTGTGCTATTAAATTCCCATAAAAAAGTAATCTCTTTCAGCACTTGTTAATAACAAGTACAGGAAAGGGGCTTATTTCAAAAGCAGTATTCCCCTTTCCAGTTACTGTTAAGCTAATTGGCTGCATTTTGGTACTTCATTTTAAGAAGTTTATATTATCTCAGCTATAAAATTTCATCCTGAAACTTGGACAAATGTCAAACTTGCCACTATAGGCTTTGGAACAATTAAAAAAAAAAAAGAACAACTGTGGAGAAAATGGAAATAAACCTGTTTTAACAGAACAGAATTTAAAATCTTAAAGCTGTTGGTTTTCTCTGGTTTTATAACATGAAAAAGCATGTTTTACAGAACACTGGCTGAAATTCAATCCTCAAAATCTGATAAAAATGTTGCTTCTGGGGCCCTGTAGAATTCATAGGAGGGAAGAAAAATAAAACTATTTTTCCCATTGTTTTCCCTTCACCTCAGACCATTGCAGCCCCCCAGCCCTAGATCTTTCTGCTCCAATGGTGAGGGAAGCAGAGAGGTCCAAATGGAGCAAGGCAAGCCAGATCTAGCATCCAAGTTCTAGGTCACATGAAGTTCTTCCCGGCCTTATTAGCATTCAGTACTTATGGAAATATAAGCACTGGGAGCTTGCAGAGTGTGGTAAATGTCACACAGTTTTCAGGTTCTGAGCAACAGAGCTCTTCCTTTGTGTTCCCCTTCATATTTTGACTAGCTTACTCAACTAGCTTACATGTGTTTACACTACTTTTCATGTCTTTTTGAGCAGTTTTTCATTGGCACATGCAGTAATAAAATTCTTGCCATTTTATATGCACAGGTATGTGTATACGTAGTCCTGGGATAACTTCCACCTTTTTTTGCTATCAAATGATAGCTATTGCCCAGATTATTTGCTTCTTGCTCCTTCTTATCAAACATATAATCTTAAAAATCTACTATATAGATAATGACTGAAGTATTTGTGATGAGGAACTTTCCTGTGAAATCTTTAAATGAGAGGGCACACGTGAAGATGGACTGAAAAATTTCTGTCACTCAAAGTTTCTATCACTCAGCAGATCTCTGAAATTTGTTGCTGTCTTTTGGAACTTTGATTAGTTCCTTCAACACCTTAAGTTATAGAACTCATACAAAACACAGAGAGGTAATCATGTCACTGCTTTCCAAAACAAGAGTTTCTCTTGTTTGTGATCCATCTTTCCCTCTCTCAATTTAAATTTAGCATAGTAAACCAAGTACAGCCCTAAACAGTGATTCAGTAATTAGTGATTTACAGCAGCTCACTCTCTTTTCAGGTTTTGTTGTCTTTGCAAACCTGAGGTCAACCAAAGGGAGTACTTAAATAGCTAAAAAAGTACTTTAATTTACAATTGGAGGAAGAATGAATTTTTCTCAGTCTGTGTATATAGCACTAAACATGCTAAATAGATAAGAGTAGAGAAAGGTCTCACCTGGAGGTTTATTTTCTCTCCTCATACAACCCACATTGCTCACTGTAAGAGTTCTCCCCCTGCATTCCCTTTAGCCATGGCTGCATTTGTCTCCAGTGGGAACATGGCATCTTGAGTGAAATGCTGTGGGATTTTCCAAGCATCGTGCTTCCGTTCTTGCTCCTGTACTACCACCTTCATTAGCTGTGGGTGATGTGAAATGGGAGCAATGACAAGGATTCTTCATAAAAACAATGATGAAAACTGATTTTACTAAGAACATAGTTGCGGTTGCTTATTACTACTTATAAGTCTCAGCTAAGTAAATTCTCTCAATTTCTTCATAGCTCCCTTTACCAATACATTCATACGGCTCGTGTTGCTTCTTCCCTGCATTTACTAAGGGGTAAATATGCCCTGTAGAAATCTAGAACGCTTATATTTGTGTTTTCACTTATCATCTACCATATTAGCTCTTGTAATGTCCTACTTAATATTTGTCATGTTCTAATCTCTTTGAAGTGTAGCAAGCTTGCAATATATGATGCTTGTGCATGATCAATACATTATTCTTTTTTATATCAAACCACTTCCCCTTTGCGTTCTTGACAGATGTAGCTGCCCCTGGAGACAGCTTGCTAATAGCCTCTCCTAGCTTTATCTTCTTCTGTCCAGCGTTTGCTCTTTGCAGAGCTTTCTTCATATGCTTATCCTATTCCCATCCCATTGATTTTTTCCTCTCTGCCGTGAACTGGCTTTGAAGTCTTGATTTGCCAAGGTCTTCCCATCTTAAAATGTCTCCTAGTAGACCAACTTACTCTCTAAATACTCTAAAAGGAAACAATTTTACTTGCTCTTTGTTTCTTGTGTGCTTTAGTCTTTCATCTGCAATGTAGAGCTCTTGGGGACAGGGACTGGGTTGGATTCTCTGCATGTGGACAAGTACTTCGTTTTATAAGAGATTGTAGCTGGCATAGAGAGACTGCTACAAGCTTGGCAGATAGTTGGGAACTGTACTCTGCATAAGGTGGTTGAACAACAAACTACATCTTTCAGGCAGTAAGTGTTCCTCCCCCTCCCCCCTTCCTCTAGGCTTTATTCTGGAGGACTAAGTTTATAACAAAAGAAACAAAAAGGTTTTTATATAAATGGAAAAGCAAATGGAGCCCAGCTCATGTTACAAGTCAGCCTTCTGACAGCCAGGAATGGAGATCTGCCCTACTTAGAGGCCTCTTTTTCCTCTGAACTGCAAGGGAACTCTTAATACTCCCTCACTTGCTCTGAGTGCTCTCTGATTAGACCTTCAACTCCAGCATGGTATTAGCCAAAACCGTACATTTGGCAAAGGTTGCTGCAAAAGATTTGTCTGTACAGTAGCTGCAACAGTGGAGCCATTATCCACTGCCTCAGAGCTATCAGGGTATAAATAAGATGTGGAGTATATATGCACAGTATTGTGGTTGCTCAGAAAACTCCACTGTGTTGCAAACCCTTTAAAATAATACACTGACAAAGTATTTTGACTTTCCATTAGTCATAAAAACCAACATTTTTTAATATGCATGATTAAATTTGGTCAGGGAGATAAATTTGTGTTGTTCTTTTTCTTTAGAGATTGATGGAACTTGCCCAACACTTCCAGTGTTGGTGCTTAGATATGCTTAAATTTAAGAAGGTGCTGTAAGTTAATAAAGCAGGTGCCAGAATGCCTTAGCAAGATGAAGGCTCAATTTAGACTTCTTAGATGCCTAATTTTAGGCAAGGCAGTATATGTGGGATTAAATATTCCTTGCTACACTGACTATTTAGAAAGACATGGAAGACAATTCATCTTCTTGTTAGGCATATACAATTTTGGAGAAATCATTCACATTTTAAGAGATGTTCTGACTTGAAAATAAACCACACTTTACGCTTCATTTCTTGGTGTAGACACTTTCTGCAAGCCGTGTAACAAAGGTGGAACAAAATTTTGAAAGGCAAATGTCTGGAGAAGCTGCAAAATGTAGTGAAGCCTGCATTGAAAACCACAAATTGCTGTCAGGCTTTGAGGTTGAATCATTGTAGTTACATGTTAAGCTAATTTGTAGGTATCAAAATGTTTTCCTATTTTTTAAATAATTTTCTTCTTTTAAAATGAGTTTTAAAAGTTTATGGTCTGTAAAATAATAAATATTTTGGAGAGTGAGATAAAAGAATAAGATCATGTTATGGCCCCAAGGCAAAATGGAAAGTGTGGTCACTGGCAGGAACAACTTGAATCGGATGCATTTTATGGAATAAATCACTATCTGGCTTCCTATAGGATTATCTCAGTACATAAAAATGACTGAAGAGAATGAAAAACTTGGGCAGGACTATTCAAAGTAATGCAAACATGGCATACAGAACATCCCACAATTCCTTTCCATGCAAAGTTCATCCAATGTCATCATTTCTTTTCTTGACATTCTTTAACCTTTGTTATGCTTTCTGCCTTTACAGGAGGGAAGTATGAGAAAATTGCAGGAATATTACTTTCTCTGGTTTTATAAAGGGACTAGGTACTAAAAAACACCCCAAACACAGGTGACCTTTAGAACTGCAGGTGACTCTGATGAGTGCTGGGCTCTTGTACTGTGACATGTCCTTTCTGCTTAGAGCACACAAAATCTAAATTCGCACAGCACATAGCTGCAAACCTGTGCCAGTGAAGAAACAGACGGATATAAATCATTGATATTTGGAGCCAACCATTTTACTGTGCCAACTTTCATGTATTGTAAAAGTAGCTAATTGCTTTTCTTTCCTAACTGCCTTTCACTTGCTGAGATGCCATTAAGCCTTTAGTTCTTTGTTTTTATATACCCGCCTATTTTGTTAGTGCTCCACTCTCGATACCCCTGCTTCTGTTTCTCAGGATGTTAGACAGTGAATTATCTATTCACTTCAGAGACATGCCTCCCAATTTTGAGAATGAATGCAAAAGGGAAGTTGGATAAGCACTTTGTTTTGCTTCTAATTCAGAATATACTAAAAATATTGTGCGTGGGCATGTGTATATAGAAGATCCTTCACTTTCTGCTAGCAGGAGAGATTTATGGGGGGAAAGACTTCTTTAGATGACTCTTGCTGTCTCCTGAGAAATACTATAAGTGGATTTACAGATCTACCTAATTTTTATGCCTGTGCACTCCTCCTTAAAAGGATTGCCAGCTTTTTCAAACAGTGAGGTTTGGGTACCGTTAGCTTTTCCTTCTGGAAATAATACATTGACTTTGACTGGTTTGCCCTTTGTTAGCCTGGTCTTTAAGACTCTGAATCTCATCCTAAAGCCTGCTCTGTAGACAGCAAAGTAGAAAACGAGTGTTCATTGCCTGAGCACTGCACTGCTTTAGCTAAAACTGAGAAGACTTCAATCTATATTGTTATAGTTCTGGCAAAAGGAAGCCAAGAGCCTCGCAGGGGGCCAGCAGGTTTTTGGTTCTCAATCTGAGTTTGCTTGTGAGCTTTTTCTTAATATCACAATAGGCTCTTGCTGTGTACTTCTAATGCCTCAGCAATGAAGTCAGGGTATATTATGCCATCTGTCCAGGAGTCAACACTGCAGGTCAAGCTAATTTAAACTAGCACTTTTCATCTCCCTATGCCTGTATGCATTACATTTAATAGTTTAAGTGAGTGATTGTATCTCCTGACCCTGCAACAAAGGCAAAAGCTCATGTTTGTGTATTTTCATTATCTTTAATTGTCAAGAATAAAGACATTTGATCCTTTAATGCAAATTATATTTAAATCAGTGACTGATATTCAACTTTTGGTTTAGAAATGGTTGATTTTTAAAAAATTGTCTTTTCATCCCCCCTTCTATCTTTTTTTTTAATTATTTTTGAAAGGTAAGAAAGAAGTGAAATTTGTATATGATGGAATTTCGTAAAATGAATCGTGGATTGAGATGTTTAAATGTAAAAATCACATCAACAGTTAAAAACTTATGGGGGAAACTGTTTGCCTTGTGGCAAACATAAACAGTTGAGTGATGATCCTGGACCAAAATTATGCTCATCAATACTTTGGATGCTATGAAAACAGCAACCTCTACATCATTAGTTCACATTTAAGCTTTGCAATGAGCTTTGGGGGGTTAAATGTATAGAGAGGATAGATGAATTGTCAGAATGGAGGTTTAATAAATGAAAAATATGCATAAAAGTCTAATAGATCTTGTAGAATCCAAGGAAACTACTTTGAAGATCAGTACTCAGTTTGATTTGTCTGTCATGTTTTTCCTCCTTCTTTCTGATGTTTCTCTCGCTTGCTCTTTCTCCAGGCCACCATGTTTCCCTCATTTTCTTTTTTCCATCCCTGGAGAAATAGAAGCATTACTGAGGAGAAAAGGAGAAGGACCACACACAAGTATTTCTTAAACACATCTGAAGTTTGGAACAAGAATACTGTTCATATGATTAAGTTGTCAATAGGCTATTTTCTCTCATTTACAAAAATGTTATATGACTATGGTAACATAAATCTATCTGCTGCAGCCTTACTAGCCCTGGGCAACAAAGTTGTGACTGTTCATCTGAAGTTAATTTAAGAACCAATTGAGGTATATCTATGCAAATTAACTGTGTAGATTGATATATAGTTTGCTGAAACAAAAAATCTTCTTCTTGGAGAAAACTGAATCTTATCTGATGGCCATGGCCAGCTATTGATCTAATATCTTTTTTGTGATGTGAAACTTTTTTTCATTAATCAAAGCTGTGGCATCATTCAACACACTCACAGAAGGCTGAATGTTAAGAAATTAGAATAAACACTTTGGTCCTCAAACACTACACTAGGGCAGAAAGAAGAGTCGTAGGGCCCTCCTTGTCATCTAAGAGACTCTGAAACAGAGAAACCAAAGGACAAAACATGACTGAGCCTAGAGCAAGCATGCAGATGTAAAGGTACAGGCTGCTCAAGGTAGTTTCTAGCTGAAAATATCTTAAATTACAAGATTATTGTTTTTACAGAAAGTTATTAATTTACACCTATGTTCCATACTAATGATGTATGAGGAGGACAAATACATTGAATTACTTAATAACGAGTTATTTTTTATATAATACTGAATGTAATTTCATACCGACTGGACAAACAATAAGATGTTAAACTAATATTAAAAAATGGGAAAGAACTATAGCTCTTTAAGAAACAATGGTAATGTTTTCAATATTAAACCTTCTATTTTAATACTGTTTCTCACATCTGCTGCATCTGAAATACACCGAAATTTGGTAATACTGATTTATGGTTTATTCATCAAAATGTTACTGTAAAGTGATTCTTACCATTACTGTGAGTTAAATATTGTATTCTAGATAAAGGTTACTTTCCCAGAAGCTAGAGTCATAATTGAGAAGTAGGACTAATGGCATATTAGACCATTGGTGAAAGAAGAAAATTATAAGAAGCTATAATGGTGACTTCATTGGCTGTTATAAATCTAGCAGGGTAATGATGTCACGTAGAGATGTATCTTTAAAAAGACATTAAATTAATCCAGTAAGGCAAGACAAAAGTGTCTTAGAATTACATGTTAATATTAATCCAGATCACACTGTAATATAAACTCAAAATCAATTCCTAAAGAAGAGCCTTGGCAAATGTAATGAAAAAGTACAGAAACTCTCATTACCAGTAATAAAACTATTTAAAAAAATGAAGAATGAACATTCATTAGTTTAAATGTGTTATAGTTACACAGCATGATAGAAAATAAGGTACTTATTCATGATTGTAATTCTAATGTCTCTAGATCACAGGAAGGACCATTGCAAAATATCATTTAGAGAGAAGAAGGAAGGGACTGGTAATAATTAGCAGGAAAATAAGTGAGAACTTTTTGTGGGAGAGACTGCTGGAAAGTGATTTGACCTCCTTTGCTTACAGCAGACTAAATTATGTTATTCTACAATTAAAAAATGAATATAACAACTGGGCATTTTTGTTTAATTCAGCTTAATTCTTGCCGAATGTGTTCAGCCCTTGCTGTCATGGCAAGAAATTTCCACCCAGAAAGCACCAGAGTCAGTGATAACAAACACCATTGATAGCGCATACTGCAACTATCCC
Source organism: Colius striatus (assembly GCF_028858725.1). NCBI lineage: Eukaryota > Metazoa > Chordata > Aves > Coliiformes > Coliidae > Colius > Colius striatus. The sequence goes on from NC_084762.1 coordinate 62,376,250, forward strand.
TATGCTTGCTAGAGCACTATGTTGCACAGAAGACACACTGGATTTTGCTTTGATTGGCATGGCATAATGAATCCTGCATGAGAATCACGAATTTCCTACACAGCTTTCTGAGATCCTTTCTAGTTCTGTTTTTTCTATAATTTTTCTAGTTGCTGTCCAGGACACCAAAGTTCGGGGATCTTGGCCTCCAGAAGATGTTTTTAGAGTGCAAACCAGCAACCAAGTCCATGGCTCTCACACTGCTTGTCTTTGTCATAATTCACCTACCTGTTTTGTCTCTGACAGCCTTGGGTTTATGAAGTTTTACAATGTGTATTTACTTCAACCACAGATTTCTGAGTGAAATGATAATTTGAAACTCTGCAGACAACAGAATGATACCCTGCTGCATTGCACCCCGAAGAAATTATGTGAGTTGCCAGTTGGTATTATAGTCCTGCATTCATTTTTTCCCAGTAAATAAAAATGCAGCAGGACAAAAAAATTCATGGGATGAGGAGCCCACAAATCCTTTTAGTTTGCATAAGCTTTTGACAACAGAAGATTTTGTTTTCCCAGCACATCTGACTTTACATTTGGCTTTTTAGAAAATAAAGGACATTCTGTGGTTTGGTCTGCAGATGTCTAAATGGATGATCATCTCTGTGGGCTTTATAAACCAGACTTTTGGATTCGTTGGGAATACCTTCTTAGGAGGTAGATGCCAGGTTGGACTTTTTTCCCTCTACTGTATATGGTGCTCTGCTGATGTATCTTTGAAACAAGTCACATGCTGGTTGCCTAAGAAATGAACTATTGGTAACTGACATTACAAAGAGTCCACAGAAAATGAAAATAATACTGCTATTTCTTCTGCTCTTCTTTTATCTTCCTCTTTTATCTCAGAACTCTTGTGAGCTTATTCAGTCGGCAATGATACAGTATGTAATAAACAGGGATATTTTACAACAAACAATCTGACAAAAAATATACTAGACTTACTGATTCTTGATGAAATACGAAAGAAATAAAGTACTGTAATATTTAGCTAGGCATAGATACCAATAGACATTTCCTGTTGAAAATGCTTCTCAAAATCAGGAAATGATTGGAAAGAATCAGAAATCATTCAAATTTATGCTGTTGCAATATTAATGTATTTCCTCTCTGTTAAAACTTTTTAAAGCATTTCTTCTTATTATGTAGAAATTATAGAAATTTAAATCTTATATACTGTGCATGGCCAAGAAAAAAATTAACCAAAGAACACCTTGAGTCTTATCTCTTTTTTCTGAAGAAATTTAATCTAATGGAATACAGAAATTTAATTTAATGGAATACTTATGATATTAAAGGGAAAAAAGAAAAGGGAAAAACCCTCTGTATAGCTTTAGGACACAACAGCTTGAGCATTTTTTTCCAGTAGTGACCTACTGCCATGTAGTTGCACCTTCTTTCAATAATTACTCCTTTGTTTCAAAAATGTGTGGGGTTGTTGGTTTTTTTTTTTTTTCCTTCAATCATGTCTGGTAAGCAGATGTTGCCTTAAACAGGATAGCCAAAACCAAAATGGGTGCTAGAGGTTCAGAAAACTGTTCTGCCTTCAGAAACTGCAAAGCCCATTTGGGATTTGGGAGCATGCACACTCAATATAAATTCAGAATTGGAGATGAATTGTGTTCTGTGGCAATTTTCTCTTCCTGACATGTACTGCTTTGTGCTGTTGTTGTAGGGCTTGTTGTGTGCATCCAGCTTCTGTCTGTTGCAGTACAAATGCTCAGGATGACGAAGTTGCAGTTTAGTGCAAAAGGGCTATAGGGGTGTCAAATCCCTCTGCTATCTTTGAGACATTAGTAAAGAGGCAATTGTTGCTGTAGCATGTTAATGTACAGCCATTTTATACAGGAATATCTTTTGAGAAGTTTTGTAGCTTTTCTTCCATAAATGACTTTGCATGTTTAGCTGAAAGGGTTTTTTTACATACTCTGTCACTGAATTTTTTCCTATGTTTATTTTCTTACAAAGGTACAATTGACCTCACATATTTACAAGCAAGAGATAAAAATACTTGGATAATAATTAAGGATGTCATTTCTGTTCTGTAAACTCACTTGGCTTGATTTTAATAAGTGCTGAACTTGATCCATCTGGAAGTGAGGTCTTAGTTTCTTCAAACATAAACACACTAGAGACTTTGTACAGCTAAGACGTCTGTAATTTTTTATAATCTAGCAGAGGCTGTTTTATTTAACATAGTTAACATTGAAAATATGATTTGATTTTAAGCTTAAAAGAGAAGTGCAAATTCTAAACCACAGGGTTTGTTAAGGCTTTCTAATTCCACTCCAAGTCTTATGAAAGTCTGATGTTTGAATAAGGACAAGTTGTCTTTTAATTCCTAAACTGACTCCCACAAAAGGCTAGAAAGTCTTTGATCTATGTAAAAGAGAAGATCACCAGGGAGAAGCCTCTACTTCTGTTTATCCAAAAGTTGCAAGCAGATACTCTAGGTTATAGCTAACAATTCAAATGATATTTGTTTGTGTCTTATACAGTCTTGTTGATTTGCACATAAAAGGGATTTTAACAGCAATATCAGCTCTTTTGTGGGATTTGCAATGGAGGAAAAAGGCTGGTTAAATTTTGATCTAACAGGTTGATTTCCAATGATGTCATGTAATTAGTGTCTAGTTGTATAGATAAAACCTGATGTCATATTTCTAAAATCATCTGGTATGTATATACCAAAGTCAATAAAGGCTGTACAAAACTGGAAGGTAGAAGCTTTTCCAAAATTAGACTAGATAAATAGAATAGAATAGAATAGAATAGAATAGAATAGAATAGAATAGAATAGAACACAATACAATATAATACAATACAAGTTTTCTGAGAAAAGAAGAAAATATCTGGAAAGCTTATTCTGGGGGAAAAATAAGGGAAATTCAGCCTCAATAGATGTGTAAAGTTTGGAGATAACAGTTTCTAGCAAGGTTTTGTTGACTTTTTTATCATTGATCAGTGGAAATTCTGTTTGACCAACCTGATAGCCTCATACAAGGGCATAACTGGCTGCCTAGATGAGGGGAGAGCGTTGGATGTCATCTACCTTGACTTCAGCAAGGCTTTTGACACTGTCTCCCATAACATCCTCATAGGAAAGCTCAGGCAGTGTAGCTTGAATGAGTAGATGGTGAGGTGGATCGAGAACTGGCTGAATGACAGAGTCCAGGGGGTGGTGATCAATGGCACAGAATCAAATTGGAGGCCTATGGAGTTCCACAGGGATCAGTTCTGGGGCCATTCTTGTTCAACATCTTCATCAATGACCTGGATGAGGTGACAGAGTGTACCCTCAGCAAGTTGGCTGATGACACCAAACTGGGAGGACTGGCTGATTCCCCAGAAGGCTGTGCTGCCATTCAGCGGGATCTCAACTGACTTGAGAGTTGGGCAGAGAGGAACCTCATGAGGTTCAACAAGGACAAGTACAGAGTCTTGCATGTGGGAAGGAACAATCCCATGCACCAGTACAAGCTGGGGATTGACCTGCTGGAGAGTGTCTCTGGAGAGAGAGAGATCTGGGAGTCCTGGGCAATGTGCCCTCGTGGCCAAGAAGGCCAATGGCAACCTGGGATGCATCAAGAAGCGTGTGGCCAGCAGGTTGAGGGAGGTTCTGCTCCCTCTCTACTCTGCCTTGGTGAGGCCTCATCTCTAATACTGTGTCCAGTTCTGGGCTCCTCAGCTCAAGAGGGATGGGGAATTTCTGGAGACAGTCCAGCGCAGGGCCACCAAGATGATCAGGGGCCTGGAGCATCTTCCTTATGAGGAAAGACTGTGGGAACTGGGGCTGTTTAGTCTAGAGAAGAGGATACTGAGGGGGGATCTCATTAATATTTACAAATACCTAAATGGTGGATGTCAGGAGGTTGGGGCAACATTTTTTTCTGTTGTTTCTAGTGACAGGACAAGGAGTAGTGGAAAGAAGACTGAAGACAAAAAGTTCCATTTACACATAAGGAAAAATTATCTCACTGTGAGGGTGACAGAGCACTGGCACAGGCTGCCCAGGGAGTTTGTGGAGTCCTGTGTGGCCTGATCTAGATGGACCTGCTTCCGCAGGGGAATTGGACTAAATGATCTCTAAAGGTCCCTTCCAACCCCTACCATTCTATGATTCTATGAGTCTATGATTATAGATGTAAATAGAAAGTACAGAATGGTTCTGAAGAGCAGGTTTCATTATTTAATAAGGAATATTGATCTTATATATTTCCTTTTATGTATACTTCATCATATATTTCCTTTTATATATTTGATGTTGATGACATCTAGGTTTCTTAAATTAATCAAACAATTAGTTTGATTAATTTCATTTTGATGCCATTTAATTCTATTTTTAAGTGGGAGGTATAGTAGCATGAAACAGCACTGTTGCTTGTCCTATGACTGTAGTGGTTACACTTCTCACAAAAAGAAAGGTTATTTATAATCACCTGTAAGAATTAACTACAGGTAATTTTCTGCATAGCACACTCCTGTGTTAACCCTCTTTTTCCAGAGAAGGCCAAAGATAGTTTCATGAACAAACCTTCCCAGACTTTGTTTTCTCCATTTCATTGACAAGCTCAGGTGAGGGCTTAGATAGGAAGGACAAATTGTTCTTCCACCCAGACCTTTCTGTTTTCATCTTGAGGGATGCACAGTGACTATTTGTTACAACCAAGTGCACATATGAAAGATTGTCCTACAGTTGCTGATGATCAGCAACTATGTGATTAGGCTAGGCTGATGCTTATCTCTTCATGTCACTAGAGTCTTTGGCTACATGTTAAGGGTGATACTTGCCTTCTTCATTACCTTCTGTTTGACCGTTATCTTATTTCCCTTTTAACATTATGAAAATAGGTCATAATTCAGCTCATATGACTGAACTTTATCCCTGAAGCATTATATCTTACCTAGTGGTATGAAATATAGTAACTGCAGAGATAAATGTACATTTTTAGCTGGAACGGTAAAGATACTAAGTGGACTGGAATTTGTCTCTGGTGTTAAAGACAATGTCTAAGCATGTTAACTTTTACTGTTTCTGTGAGAATGATGTAATATCATGATCTCATATTAAAAACTAATGCAAAGTACACCTACTCTTCTCCAACTAACTCAGTCCTTTTAAACAATAAGGATATGTTGCTTTCCTGTTTGCTATTCTCACAAAGGCACATGTACCCCAAATATTATTTTTTTAAATTGATGTAGTTGCAAAAATAAAGGATGTAGTTTGTTCCTGCAAACTTTTCCTTTTTTATCTATGTAAAGAGTAATTGTTGGAATAAAGGGTCTGGATAATCTAGATGACATCTGAAAAATTCAAGTGAAAGACTCTAAGTTTGTTGTCACTGCTTAAGTTGTCAAATCATAGAAAATTGTCCTGGAAAAGACCTCAGGAGGTCATGAAATCTCTAAACTAAAATGATATATACCCATCTTTTTTCCTGAAAGATGTTTGTCTAACCTTTTCCAGTGATGGAAATTCCATGACCTTCCTAGAAAATCTATTCCAAAGCTCTTTCTTAATGTTTAACCTTTGATTCTGTCACTACTTGTTCTTTGCACCATGACTGAGTAGAACAGATGATTTTTTTCTTCTTGTCAAGAGCTTTTCATGTAGTTGAAGGATGCTATGATCTTTCCCCTCTTTGTCAGCAAACTATTTTTCTGTCTTTGTATTTTCTAATGTCTAACCATTTTCTTTGCTCTTTTCTGGAGAAATGATGAAGAAAAAGGTTTTCATATCCTCCTTCAAACCCTCTTAGCCTTCTTTGAATCTTCCTGCTAGCTTAGTAAGGTGAATAGACTGTCTGGAGTGTTGTGTTCTCTCCCAGGCTACCTGCAGAATTTGCCTGGTACTGTTGACTACTCTTACTTTTGTTTAGTTAGCTCTTTACTTTTGCTGCTATTTTTTCAATGTTTCTGTGTTGAATATAAAAATCATTGATGTCACTCTAAAATCATTATTCTTAAGAAAAGTTTTGTCACTTTTATCTTGCAGAACACATTTTCTTCTGGCTGAGTGGGACAAGTTAGACATGACCCTTTACATTGAAGGATTTACTTTGGTTGCCATATAATCTGAATCTGTAGTTATTATTTATTATTACAATTAGTTAAATTTGGTTAAAATATAATCACCAAGGCTCTGATTTAAGCCATTACTGTAATTACTTTTAGTAGATGTCATTAGGGACATCATATCCCTTTGGTTCCTGCAGCTATTTTATCCTAAAACATTTTACCTTGTTTAGAGCTTCAGAATCACCTTTGTATCAAAACTTTATGGTTACTTAGCAGCAGGGATTTTGGTTTTTTGTGTCTGCACTTTGTCTATTGACTGAACTCCACCCTTTTTCACTATGAAGTATGTGTCATTGCTTTTTTCTTTTTCCCTAAGCAGCTGTCCTCCTGGCAGTCCTTGTGGTGAACTTCTTCCAGATATTTTTCAGTCCCTGACCTTTACAGGACTGAGCCAAAAGCTTTGTCATATCAATCCTATTAATATTCATCTGTTTCTCAGGCTCATGGGATCAATCTTGTGTTATGTGCTTGGACTGGAAACTCCCAAAGCCATCCCTGACAGGTGATCTCCTTGTAACATCTGTTCTGCAACTATTAAGTCGTTATCAATTGATGTGTTGTTGTCTTGCTAATGTAACCAGTGGACAAGTCATTAGCTGGAACTGGTAAAACTGGACATTTAGTCTTTGGACTTTGGAGAAGCGTGGTACAATGTCAAAAGTATGTGTTAAAAACAAATGTCTGAATTAGATATTTAAATAACTTCTCCACCACCATCACACCAATAAAGTTAAGTAACACTTAGTATTTGAACAACTTTGTGACACAGAGAAAAAATATTTACTTTAAGCTTACTCTGTGGTCATATTTATTCTGTTTTGCTCTAGAAGAAAACCAAGGGCATATCCTAGCTATATTTATCTGGTCAGTTAGGCACCAGATTAAATGTGTGCTCATGAACAAGTTTGTTACCATTCAACAAAACAGTCACTCCCTAGCTATATAGGCTTTTACTGAGCTTTGAATCAGTCTCCCGTGGAAAACCTTAAATCAAGCACAGTACTTCAGCATGGGCTGAAGATCATCTTCAAGCACTCTGAATTAGCTGATTGTTATTCCTGTGTGACCTACTTTAGGTGGTCCTGCTCTGGCAGGGAGGTCAGACTAGATGATCTCAAGGTCCCTTCCAGCCCTTGAGATTCTGTGATTTTGTGATAAGGAGTAAGCCAGATGCTTCCTAGTCTAAAGTAGCACTTCTTAAGCGTGGTGCTCTCGTGACCTTGTAGCTAGCTGTGTGTGTTGGAACTGGATGAACATATAAAATATATTTTACATATATATATATACGCATACTTTCATATATATATATGTATATATAAATATATATAAACCAGCAGATTTTGGACTTCTGAGTTAGGCAGAGCACTTGGGAATATTTGATTGCTCTGCATTTTGCACTTCTGGCACCTATTGGAACACACTCATCCTGGGTAGGCATATCAGACTTCTTTCCGTACATAAATACGGCTGCATGAATTAAAGTAGTTTTGTGCATAAAAGAGCATAAAAATATTTTTTTAAGGACTTAAGTCACACAACAGTCTGGGGATTTGTAATTGCTTTAGCCTGGAAAATCAGTTTTTTGTCTTGAAACGACCTTTAATGTGACTGTTAGAAGTAGCTGCCAGTCCTTAAGGATGTCTGTGTGACACCTGTAAGGACTCTTTCTGATTCTCCATGAGCCTTGTCTGGAAATAAAGGCAGTAAGTCCTTCTTCTCCCCTTTCCCAATGCCTTTTGAGACATGAGTGTTCATGCATGGTCACCATGGTACTGAAGTCCAAGGAAGTAAAGCTTTGAGATCAGGGTCTTTGAGAAATGTCAGTAAAGCCATATATACATCTTTCTTTTATATGTGGGAAAAAAAAAAAAGATTTTCCTCTCGTGTTTGAATTCGAGGGGAAAACTGAAATTTCAAAGGCATGAAAGAGTTCAGTCTTCTGAGCATGAATATCTAAGCAAGATGTGATCCTAAAATGACAAGGAGTCAACATCTGGGTATGTTTTCCCACATTAACAACTGCAGTCCTAAACTGTGCTGTTGTATGTGATGTAAAACAGCTGTTCAGTTTCACCCCAGAGGTAAGAATATTCTGTATCTCACATTTTGTGTTTTTGAAATTTTGAGATGAAAAGCTATCAGAGAATGTGTAAAGTAGTAGCACTGAAACTGCACTGTACTTGGTACCTAGAAAATCATGTTTTAATTCAATAAAAAGCTGCTGACATATTATAATGCTTATTCTTGGCACTACTGTATTACATTATCCAACCACCGTTTCTCATTATCTACATACCAAATTGTTCAAGTCAGTAATCTGAGTCTGTCCCCACCATGTACTAGTGAAATACCATACAAATAGCTACCACAAATATTAACAGCTGGTCCATTTCAAGGTGCTGTTGCCTTTGTCTACAGTTTATAGTAAGAATGAAATTTATCCTGCCAACAGCATCAAGCCATCCCACATGCTGAAATGCCTCTTGGCTTTTGAAACCTTGTGTGCAAGTAGGGTTTCTTATCAATCTGCTTTTTGGGGAAGAAAAAGAGTTGTATAGGATATGGGAAAGAATTCTTTGGGAGTTGTTCATATTTAATAAAATTACACTCAGGAAGTTTAGAATGAATTAAAAATTGAAGGTTTTGTAAACGATGCAGGCATTCTTCCTGTAGCGATTGTACACAGGATATTGAAATGTAGCACACCAGTGTCTGTGGTTTTTGTCTTCATTTCTGTGTCTTAAATGAGATGAATCATGCTACTATGAAAAACAAGCATGACTGGAACACACCTGCACTGAGTGGGATTTTCACATCCTTAATTCCCTGAAATCTTTGAGACTTTGTATAAACATATTTGTAACAAAACAGAAGCACAATTTTGTATGGACTTGCACACAAATAAGATGCAATGGTAGTCTCTTATGGAAAAAATTGCTAAAGTGAGAGTTATGGGGGTGACTTCTTTCAAAAGTTTTGTGATGAGTTTCTTTTGAAGGTGATCTTGTTTTCTAAGTCTAGCTAGAAATGGTTAACCACTTTCCTGATTTCTAAGACCAAACTTAGCTCTAAGTGCACTTACAAAATTGATGACTCTGAAGTCAACTTTCTGTGAACTAATGTACTTCAAACTCGTTCTTTGTGCAATTGTATTATTTTTTTTTTCCTTCAAAATGAACTCATAACTTTATTATTGTGGATATTGTGAGATGCTGCTTTCCAGTTTGTCTGAACTGTATTACTGCAAAGGACCTGTTTTGTGGTATGAGAACTGTGTAGAATATTCATGTATTTGTAGGTATCTCCTAAAATCTATGGAAGAACATAACTGAGAATCATATGGTGGTATTTTATGTTGCTTATTAACTTTGTTGTGTCTGAATCATTACCATAAAGGAAAAGTTAAAGACTGGATTCAAAACGAGCTTACTATGGTAGCTGGAGATCTATTTTCATCTGATAGAACCCACTAGGTATATTAGTGTTGAGAGTCTTGTTCATCCACTTTTCCTCTCTTTTTCCCCAGCCTTTAATAAGGCTCTTGCAATAAGTGAGAAGGTTCACTTATTTACTACTTTAAAATAATGAAATAATTTGCAAACAACCTTAATTTACATGATACACATGTTGGTAAATTCTGCTCTACTGGGATGTTTACTTTCACTCATTGTAGGCACTTTTAGAATTGTGATTCAGTAATGTCAAATTTTACTCCACACTAAGTAGTAGTTTTAGAGTCACAAGAAAGTCCTACAAAGCATTCTCTCCCCATTTAGGAATATTGTTTTGTATTCACCTCACATAACACATCCTCTCTTCAGTTACAAACATCATTCAAGTCAGATCAGTCTGATAGTTACTCTCCTCTAAATAAACTTTCTTTTATTCCCCAGTCTTAAAATCTGTTCACTGTCTATTTTCTTTGCTCTTTTGTGTGCAGCTAAGATTTATAAGGACTACTGTTACAAGCTATATGTCTTCTTACATCAGTTCTTTTGGTCTCAAGGTCTTGGAGCAGAAAAGTTACAGTGTCCATAAAATGGAACCCCCCAAAATATGATCTGCCTTTGCAAGTGTTCTGATTTTGATGTAAATAACCAGTGGGATGAAAAGCTGTTACCATTATTCTACATGCAGAAAGAGGGCTTCTGACTACTGTTAAAATTAGCAATGAACTTACACCAGTTCTCTTTTTAGAAGTTAGAATAAATTCTCACCACTGTAAGAGTCTTCATCTATACCTTTGTAGAGCACCAATCTGGCCTGAGATCTGAGAATTTTTCATCTCGAGGAAAATTAAAGTATAACTCCCAGACTTATGCCTAGGCTCATGTCTAAGGGACCTGTATTTCTTCATGGAATGTAATGCAATATTCTAAAAAAACTATGAAAAACTGTTATAAAGAAACCTAATTAAACATTTTCAGATGAATAAACAGTAGTTTTATAACCCTTGGTATGAAATCTCATAATCTTATAATTATTTCCATGTTTAATATAAAAATGACAGTTTGATGGAGTTGATTTGAGGATTAAATAGCAAAATGTACCACATGCAGTTTTCCTTCTCCATATGCTATGGATTTTACATGGGAGTGACATCACACTAAATAAAAAGACTACCCATCTATCACCTGGATAATATGTGGTAAATAATTACAAGCCTGGTACCTTGCATATAATTTCCTTTTTCAGAACTGAGCTTCCAAAAGTTCTTTTTGTTCACATTTCCCAAAATTGGTCATCTCCACCTGAAGCAGCATCTGTATAGTCTATGAAAGGTAAGAAAGTGAAAATTAGACTTTGGTTTGCTTAGGATGTGTTCCAAGATTATGACTTCTGTGAGGTATGTTTCCCACTGTTGCTAGCACACCAATGAGATCTTAATTGATCTCTTGTTCTTTCTTTTCTGAGCAGAATGAAGTCTTTGAAGATGAATACTGGCTCAGAAACTAAATGCTTTCAGCTGTTGCTGCTGAACATAACAATTCCTAAGAAGATTTTTCTCAGTTGCTTAGATATTTCCTTGTTTTTATGGAGAAGAAAACGTTGTAGTTTAACCCTTAAACAACTCCTGGATAGCATTACAAATCACACAAATGTCTACAGCAGAAATTTAACAGCCAGAAAAGGGAAGCATGCTTTAGTAAGGCAAAGCATTTAGAAATGTGAATATATGACTAGATGCAGGATTTAACATGGCCTGTTATGCAGGAAATCATATTCATTGATTATATTGGTCTGTTCTATACATAAAAACTGTGCATATAGAAACTTAGACTTAAGTATTACTACTGTGTCTATATGTAGTAGCTAGGTGAGAAATAGTTGCAGGACAAGACCAACATGCAGCATACTTACACAACACAATGTTTCAAGCCATTTCAAGACTTCTTTCCTTTTTTCCAGAAAGGAATGATGTGCTACATGGTACAGCTGTCAGATTAGCTTGGCTTCATAATGCATGATCAGAGTCTGATGAAACAGTTTAATTGGAAACCCCCCAATACATAAAATATGCTAAATGAAAACCAGAAGCAAGTAGGGTAAGAAGTATGTTTAGGAGTCAGGCAAGCCTGAGTTGAAGTCCTCCTGTAGCAGAGCTTCACCTCTGCCTCTCTCCACAGAGAAGCAGAGTACAATACTGTCTGCCCGCCTTGCTGGAGTAACTGATGACAGTGTATTATTATATCTTCTAGCAAGCTGTTCTTACCAGTTAGTGTTTGTCTTTCTGTTGACATATATATTTAAATGAAGGCATTTATTTGTTTGAATAGAGGCAAGACTCCAAGTAAAGTTTACAGGTAAATTGCTGTATAATCAATCCACTGCTCAATCATCATCCTTGTCCTCCATCTTTCTGGCATACATCTTGAACTATGCACCCACCACCTACCTCTCATGTTCTACTGAAGCCCCAAACCCATTCTCTATATAATTTCAGCTATATATGTATGGCATAAGCATGATATATGTATGACATAAGCTACATAAGTATGACATTGTTGCTATTACAGAAATGTGGTGGGATGAGTCATGCAACTGGAATGCTCCACTGGATGACTACTGACTCTTTGGAAGGGAGAAGCAGGGCAGGAGAGGCAGAGGGGTAGCCCTCTATGTTAGGGAGTATCTCAATTGTGTTTACAGGTCAATGATGGTAAAGATAGGATTGAGTTTCTATAGGTAAGAATCAAGGGGAAGGACAACAAGAGGGATGTCATGGTAGGATTCTGTAATAGACCACCCAGCCACAATGAAGAGGCAGATGAGAGATTCTTTAGGCAACTGGGAAAACTCTCTGGATCGTTGCCCCTCATTCTCAGGAGGGACTTCAACCTACCAGGTGTCTGCTGGGAATACAACACAGCAGAGAGGAGACAGTCCAGGAGGTTCCTGGTATATGTGGAGGATAACTTCCTCACATAGATGGTGAGAGAGCCAATGAGGGAAGGTGTCTTGCTGGACATGGTGTTCGCAAAGAAAGTTGGGTGAGGGATGTGATGGTTGGAAGTTGCCTAGGACATAGTAATCGTTAAATTATTGACCAGGAGAACTGCTACCTTAGATTTCCAGGTGCCAGACTTTGAATTGTTTAGGAAGCTGGTGGTCAGTGTCCCTTGGGAGACAATCCTAAAGGGCAAAGGAGTCCAGGAAGGCCGGACATTCTTCAAGAAGGAAATTTTAAAGGCGCAGGATCAAACTGTTCCCATGTGCAAGAAAATGAGCCAACAGGGCAGATGAGCACTCTGGCTGAATACGGAGCTTCTGCTGAAGTTCAGGAGGAAAAAAAGAATCTATGATGTCTAGAAGGAAGGGCAGACAACTCGGGAGAACAAGGCTGTGGTGAGGTTATGCAGGGACAAAGTTAGAAGGGCCAAGGCTCAACTTGAACTGAAGCTGGCCACTACTGTAAAAGACAATAAGAAAAGTTTCTACAAATATAACAGCATCAAAAGGAGGCTAAAGGGAATCTTTCCCATTTAATGGAGAAAGGGGAAAAACTGTGAGTAAGGACGAGGAAAAAGCTGAGATACTTCATGCCTTTGCCTCAGTTTTTGATACTAAAACCAAATCTTCTCTGAGCACTCATCTACCAGAACCAGAAAACTGGAGACCAGAGCCTTGAGAAAAGAAGGCTCGGGGGAGACCTTATCACTCTTTACAACTACATGAAAGGAAGTTGTAGCAAGGTGGGAGTCAATCTCTTCTCCCAAGTAACAAGCAATAGAACAAGTGGAAAATGCCTCAAGTTGCACAGGGAGGGGTTTAGGCTGGATATGAGAAGGAATTTTTTTCTGAAAGGGTTGTCAGGCATTGGAATGGGCTGCCCAGGCTGCTGGAGGAGTCACCATCCCTAGAAGTGTTTAAGAGATGTTTGGATGTTGTACTTAGAGATATGGTCTAGCGGTTGGTAGGGCTAGGAGAAAGGCTGGACTCAATGATCTGAAAGGTCTCTCCCAGCTGAAACAATTCTATGATTCTGTGACAGGGATGGTGGACACTCTGAAGCTGCCTTAGTGGAAGGGGAAATGGTATGTGACCTGCTACTCCATCTTGACATGCACAAGTTGATGGGGCTGGATGGAAACAACCTGAGGATATTGAGGGAGCTGGCAGATGTTCTTGCCAAGCCACTCTCCATCATCTACCAGCAGTCCTGGCTCACTAGGGAGGTCTCAGAGGACTGGAAGATGGCAAATGGGACACCTATCTACAAGAAGGGCTGGAAGGAGGACCTGAGAAACTACAGGTGTGTCAGTCTGAACTTGGTGCCAGGGAGGATTATCAAGCAGATCATCCTGAGAGCCATCCTGAGGCAGAGACAGAATAACCAAGAGTTCAGGCCCAGCCGACATGACTTTATGAAGGACAGGTCCTGTTTGACCAATCTCATCTCCTTCTACGATAAGATGACCTGCTTAGTGGATGAGAGAAAGACTGTGGATGTGATCTTCCTGGACTTCATTAAGGCCTTTGACACAGACTCCCACAGCATCCTCCTGGAGAAATTGTCTGTCCATGGTTTAGATGGACCTATTCTCTGATGGGTGTAAAACTGGATGACTGGGCCCAGAGAGTCGTAGTGAATGAAGTTAAATCCAGTTGATGGCCTGTCACCAATGTTGTTGCCCAGGGCTCAGTGCTGGGGCCTGTTGTGTTTAACATCTTTATTGATTCTATGATTGAGTGCACTCTCAGTAATTTTGCTGATTACACCAAACTGGGCAGGAGTGTAGATCTACTTGAAGACAAGAAGGCTCATCAGAGGGACCTGGACAGGCTGGAGCAATGAGCCAAGAACAATTGCATAAAGTGTAACAAGGTCAAGTGCTAGGTGCTGCTCTTGGGCCACAGCAACCCCATGCAAAGCTACAGGCTTGGGACAGAGTGTCTTGAGAGTTGTCTTGTGATATAAGCCCTGGGAGTGTTAATCAATAGCCAGCTGAACGTGAGCCAGCAGTGTACCCAGGTGGCCAAGAAGACCAATGGCATCCTGGCCTGTATCAAAAATAGAGTGACCAGCAGGACCAAGGAGGTGATTGTCCCCTTGTACTCAATGCTTGTGAAGCTGGAGTTCAAATACTGTGTCCAGTTCTAGGCCGCTCACTACAAGAAGGACATGGATGTGCTGGAACGTGTCAAGAGAAGGGTAACAGAGCTGATGAAGGGTCTAGAGAACAAATCTTATGAGGAGCAGCTAAGGGAGCTGGGGATGTTTAGTCTAGAGAAGAGGAGGCTTAAAGGAGATATGATCACTCTCTACAACTAGCTGAAGGCGAGTTGTAGTGAGGTAAGGGTTGATCTCTTATCTCCAGTAACAAATAATACAACATAAGGAAATGTGTTTAAGGTGAATCAGACAGGGTTTAGATTTGGCATTAGGAAGAACAGGGGATTATTAAGCATTGGAACAGGCTGCTCAGGGAGGTGGTGGAGTCACCATCCCTAGAGATATTCAAAAGACACATGGACAAAGTAGAGGAATATGGTTTAGTGATGGGCCTGGCAGTGTAAGGTGACTGGTTAAACTCAATGATCTTGAAGGTCTTTTCCAACCATACCAATTCATCCTTGTTCATTTGCCTTCCAAGCTTATAATATATAGAGAGGGGGTTTTTTTCTCACTTTTCTACTATTTGATTCTCTTCAGTAAGACATAAATAGCTTCAGGTATTTTTGAACTCTATACACATTGTGATAACATTGCCCTTGGGCAGCAAGAGGCTGGGGAGCAGCTGATAGGACATAATTGGAGTATTGGAGCCTAGTGACTGCTGCCTAGAGTCATTGTGAGGTCCACAACCACAGAAAAGAGAAACAGGAAACTGAAATCTCCAATACAGCTGGAGTTGGACCCTAAGTTCTTTTTATTGTATAAATTTTTGTGGACAAAATGATAAGACCTGAAGCTTGCATTTTCATGTGTGTTTGCATCTCTAGAAGTCTTATTTGTTGGTAAACCACTTGAGCAGTCATTGAAAGTCTTGGATGAGGTGAGAGAATGTCTAGTTAGCTAAAGTAGGAACAAAAGAAATCTACAGAGGATGTGAAATAAGTAGTGAAAACTGGGGCAAATTTTGGAACAGCAGGAAGAAAATGCCTGTCACAACTAGGGGACTTGCACAGGTGCTGGGGAATACCTGGGGTTCTCCACTTTCCCTGCTCCTCTGCTGACAGCAGACACCTCAGCTACTTCTTCACCAAACTTTAGATTTTGTCTTCTCTGTCTGGTGTCCATAACAGCTGACACCCCACTACTGTTACCAGCTGTAGGTCAGACAATTCATGCTGTGAACTCTGGAATTCTTATCCTGATAATATACTTTTTAAGAATTCACAGAATTTTTACCTCTTTTACAGATTTAACAGCCCCTCATGTATGTAAATCACTCACATGATATTGTCTTTGAGTGGAAACTCATACATTCAAACAGACAACTATGTGTACGGGTTTGTTTTCCAAAATTAATTTAATCCTACAGTTATTTGCTTTTAGATTATTTACAACTTTTGTGATCCTGTTCATCTTTCCTGTGAGATCCCTGATTCATTCAGTGCAGAGGGTGCTTACTTTATGAACAGTTTTGCTGGGTACCACTTTTCTATAAAAACTAAGCTAGTCATTTCATGGAGTTTTCATAAGATTCATCCCTAAGGGTTTTCTTTTTAAAGCACTTTAAAAAAATGATCTTCTCTCTTTCCATTCCTGTGAGAAAAAGGATTAATTTAATGACAATTTTTACAAACTGTAGAAGTCTAAGATACATTGTTTAAGAAGTAGCTCATTAATTTTGGGATACTCAGTTCCAAACTCATAACTTGAACAAAAGCTGATAAACAGCTTCCACCAAGTGAACAGTTATGATGAATGTGAATAACACATTGCTGAGAACACCTAGGACCTCCAGGCAGGTTGAATCTAATTGTTCAGAGGGCATAAGTGTAACTTAACACAGTCTTTCTTTCACAACACTTTACTATATCATGTTTTGGGTTTCTTTCAACTTCTGCAGCACGGAGAGATCTTACAAGAAATAGGTACCTATTAAATATATACCTTTAAATTAGTCCTGGGTAATGGTCTTGCTCTGCTCAGTCAATTGGACAGAAGCCCTGAAGAAAAAATAGTACACTACAGTCTTTAATTTCACAGTTTCTTGAATATACTTGCAGGATACTAGCTTACAGCTATGTGGGCAATCTTATAATTAACTTAATTGTTACAACTTTGATTTTTTTTGTAATGTATTTTCTTTTATGAGTTCCTCTTCTTTTTCACAAGGTTTGCTAAATTAAGTGTGACTTTGGAAGTCAAAGAAAATGTTCTGTTTTAATTCTCCTATGTTTTTTTACCTATTTGTAAATACTTTGTAAATACAAAGCACAATCTTAAAACTGAGAATATCTCCACTGCTTCATGATTATTTTTAGTGTTTCAATTTTCATGCATAATGCACTCAAGAGAGTTGAGGTAGAAGTAGCAATGGAAAACTGTTTAGTAACTATAACTGGAATAAAATAAGGTATTAGTGTACTATTTTGACATTTTCCTTTCTACAATTAGCTTTAACACATGACACTATACTAAATTTGTGGAGTGTCTAACCAGCATGTACTGCTAATACATTGGAGAATATGCTGAAGATGTGAATTCTGTACTTTTTTTGAGAAACTTCTAGCAGTTCGTGACCAGTGCTTTGCCTTAAGATGTCACAAAATCAAATCCTTATTATATCCCATGAGTTCCACATTAGGCTGACATTCCAATGGAAAGTCATGAGGGACTTTCTGTCTGTGAGGTTTTGTAATGTGGCTATGAATACCACTAAGAATGTTTTTCTTAAAAGATGGATATCCACACATGCCCTATCGGTAAACCACTGGGTTGCTGAATTAAGATTTTATTTACCACTGGAATAAATATACTACCCAGTATACACATAGTCAGGAACCACATATGGGAACCATTCGTAGGCTATATCAACATCAGTTAAGTTGTTCGCTGTATTTAGTGCTGTACATTAGTATTGGGAACTAGGTGTTTCAAATCATTAACTTTGCTAGTTAATCTCTTCATCTCTTCCATTAAGCATCTTGATCCTTCTGAAATTCCAGTCAGTCATGCTTTCAACTTGTTTTTAGAGAAAATTCTACCATTTTCCTTGAATATTTTTTTTCGTAGTGTGATATTTGCTTCAACCTTCATCCTGTTGAAACAGATTTTGAAAACTTGAGGTTTTCATAAAAGGAAGACATACACAAGGCCAAGATGTATTGGTTTTTATTGAACTTTCTTATTTAACAAAAAAAAATTATAGTGCTTTTAAGCCTTTTAGTTTTCTCCTGCAAGAATCTATTACCATGCACTACATGTAACTTCTGGAAAAAAGGAGTAAAATGCATTGGCTTGACTTAGCATTTTACTTCCAATTTGTTAGCTGGTGATATGGGTAATGAGAAATGACCCTCTGAATAAAACATTTTTCCTGAATATTTTAATAAGCCGGTTAGGGTTTTTTCCAGCTTATTTATAACCATAATAATTTGATAGTATATATATTTTTTTAAGGTTTATTTTTGGCACTAATACACCTGTCATAATATCTATTTACATTATATACATCCTCTCTGCCAAGTTAGGTCATAGTTTACACCATGGTTAGTACTGAATTCACAACATGGCATGATTTTGTACAACAATCTGATCTTGTGAAACCAACTAAATGGTGGTAATCTTATAGGGAACTTTATTAAGCTGCAGCTACACATGGGGATATTGAAAATATGTTGCTGAAGTGAAGCTAAAATTATATAATTAATCATTTTGAAATGGATTTTCTTCTCTGTGTGTGCTTTTTTGTTCAGGATAATTAGCTAACCACAGTTTGTTTATATAAGGTGTGTGTAATCTGTTTATAGAGCGTGGCAGCTGACATAATGTAGCTCTTGGAGAGCTGTGACATTCCCTTCCCACAAGCAGCACTTGAAATGATAAAACAACATTCAGATAAATAACTCTCCACCAGGTAAAAATCATTACAGCCCACATTCTTCAATAAAATTTTCAATCCACCTTGTTAAACCTTTCCACGGAAGCAAACACAGGTACAACTGCATTTGCTCTAACTGTGGAGCAATTCTTCAGCTGGTCTGGGGCCCCACAAATGTGTCTGAAGTAAGTTTACTGTTACTGAGAAGTGTGTTTGTTGTAGACCAAAATGTTATGATATGATCCAGATGAACAGCATGAGATTTGATTAGTGGATTAGAAACATGAACACACAAGTCTCATGTCATTCAGTTGGACATATGACATATTAGGCCATGGGGAATATGAGCCAAAGTATTTACCATTGCTGAGACTCACATCATAGTGCCAAGGCTCTGAAAAGCTCTCCCTAAGATCACACCATGCTGTTCAGAGGAGAGTTTTCAGAAATCCTGGGATATCAAACTTTTCTTTCTGATGGCCCACAAAATATGCTTCTTTTTTGAATCAAGGTGTGTATGAATGTCTTCTTTCTGGACTGGTGTGTTTTCCTGTGGAGAATGATGTGGGGAGGGACCATATAAAGATAATTGTGGGATCTGCTCTGCATGTAAGTACTTCTGGAAGAGAGGTCATGCCAACAGGAGCTGCAGCTGATGTGAACTGCTGTAGCTTTAATTTGCAGAAGAACACTGATCCCTTTTGTAGAGGTAGAGTACAATTCAGCAGGTCTGTGTTTGTTGGAGCCAAACCCCCAGGAGAAAGGTAACCTGGCAAAAGTGATGACTCCTGAGGATCCAGTTTACTGGCCTTCAAACAGCATGAACATGTATAGTGGGAGAATCCAAGCTTGAATAAATTATCTAGTGGAGCAATCTGGCAAGAATCTGAGGGCTGAGCTGTGAATGTAAAGCCAAGTGGTAAAACTGGTAAAGCCAAGGTTGAAGAGGAAAGGACAGCTAAAACAACCAACTATATTGACAAAGCAGCGTGGAAAAACACTGCCTTTTCTTGTGCAGTGCCTTTTCCCTTGGATGAAGCAGCTTTCAGTTCTTCATGCTTTCAGCCTGGCTTTAAAGACACCACAGTAAAGCAATAAGACAAAGAACAGTTGCTGGCTTTTGCTACAGATTTCTGTCAATGAGATTTGTCTCCCACCCTGAAGGAGAATCATTGGTATAGAGCGTGTCTCAATATTGAAGCAGCACCAGAGTATGTATACAAGTGCAGATGTTTTATCTGAAATCTGTATTCTCTCCAGCCTGTGGAGTGTCTCCACAGTCACCCCAATGCACAGCCTGCAGGGTCCTTCTGATTTGCAAGGTCAATTTGTAATGTCCACTAACACTGTTCCTACCCATTCGTGACTTTTTAACATGATGGCTTTATCTTACGTCTGCTAGTTACTGGTGGTAGCACCACTTTTTTCTTACCTGGGTAGCACATTCCCTCCACTTTACTGAAAATGAAGTAGTTGTTCATCCCTTTTCCAGCTCTAAGGTGCAAACTCCCTCAACATACCCAAACTATCAATTTCTGCAGACCTGTGCCTCCAGTTGAAAAGCCAAAAGAGAGTGGAAAGGGTCATGTTCTGCAAATAAGTCAACTTAGTTCTGAGTTCTATAATGACAGTAAAAGTGGGTGGGTGATTGCAGTTAGCCTTACAATTGCCATACTGCTGCAATTCAAGACCCAGCAGACTCTGGTGAAACAGAACTGGGAAAGTTTTCTTTTGCTGGAAAGATATGTCAAGAAATATCTGATAGCACGGTTACCTTGAAGTGAACTGAGACTTAATTGCAAAGTTCCAGCTTTATTGAATTAATTGGAAATTTTGCTATTTAATTCAGTGATACAGTCTATCAATCCCAATTCCTTGGGACATAGGAAGACTGAGACATAGATTTATTTCTGAGAACACTCCTGCACAACAGTTATGTTTACACTAACAGTGTATCCTCAAGTCTGCAATTAAAATGTATATATTGCCAACATGTATTACTTCTTATTGAGAATTTCTCCAAATATGGATTAATATTTGCTGTTCTGACAGATTTTTGCAGTAATGTCTGTTTTACATTTATGTGCAATTCCTCTTATTAAAGAAAGAGAGAAAAGCATGGTGGACAATGTCTGGCTGGAACATGCAATGAGAGTATCAACTGTCATGATTTTGAATGGATAAATGATAAATAAATATGCCAGGAGCATGCAGTGGGTATAATATTGTTGTTCTACCATTTCTAGTATATTCAGGTGACACTTACATAGTCATGTAATGGTAGCGAATAGAAATTGGGTATTTAAATAGTCTACTTTCAAGCTATTTAATATGTTATGTACTCCTTAGAATCCTACTACAGTGGTAATATAGAAAAATAGTTAGGTGTCTTACATATTATTCATGGTTTGTTAATAAAATGATCAGATAAATGGCACAGAATGAATAGATAATATTGTTTAATAATTTAGAAATCACAAAATTCATTACATTTTGGGAATATTGGGAAAGGAATATTGAATATCTTCATCTCTGTCATCACAGAACACTCCAACCTAGCCTTTCATTTTTATTACTGAATCAAGTTACAGTATCAAATCTACCTCATGGGCGTTTATGGAAGTCATATTTAACAATCTTTATTAGGAAAAATGCTCAGATGGCTCATAAGAAATTGCACAATGAATGAAATAATATTAGGCCACCGATTTGGCAAGCGCTTTCTTTTTTGCCATTCTTTATACCATAAAAGGGCAAAAAGCCCAGTATCTGTGATGTTACTCAGTTTGGTAAATTTCATCCTCTTCAAAAGACTTCATCTCTCTGGACAACCAAAAGCCATTAATCTAGGGAAAAGGAGTCAGCACTTCATAATAGAATGTATCATTATTGAGCACTTAATCTATGGACAGGAAACGCAAATACATTCAAAGTCAACCCAGTGTAGTGAAGTGGAATATAAATGTAGCAAAGCTTATCTATGAAAGCATGTTGTGATTTTTCTGAGGTTTCTATCAAAATTTTAATCAAAACCATAGCTGAAATTGGCCCACATTACTGTGATCATTTTTGAATGTTCTGTTCTGTAAAGTCTAGGACACAGATTTATAACGTTTGAATACTCTTACTCTTGCCAAAAGTCACAAGAAAGTTGCAGGCTTCAGACACACATCATCAGTACATGTTATATATCTACTTCAGAAGCAAGGGGAAGTCCACTGGAGATGGCTACAAATACAATCCAGTGGCTAGAACCAATGATGTTGATAAAGTTGCAAGATGATCTGGGAAATGTATTAGTTCAATGAATAAGAGGAATGTATCCACAAAGACCAGCTGCAGACTAGGTAGGCTAAAGGCCTGTATTAGCTCTTGTAAAAGTCAGGTTGGAGTACCCATAGTTAGTTTTCAACTTTGAATTGCCCTACAGAATGACAGCACTGATTTAATATATTGCTTAGTGACGTGTGGTTTTTCTATTCACTCACTTTTCTTAGCGCGACTGGTCATTGTGCCTCTTACCTTTCCCAGATACAGCAGTAATGTAAGAATCGTACCAATGTATATGAAGGTAATCTCCATATATGGTCCATAATGCCAATTGCACATACCTGAAGTTCAATGTTTCAAACTTCTTCAGGTTGAAGGATCATAGTACTGCCATGAGCTTTATTTTAGGCTTGCTCCTTGTTTTATGGTCTTCAGTACATAAAACCATGCACTTGCATATGTGTTCTGAGAGAACATGAAGTCAGACTTGCCTGTTAGAAAGTGGGAAATTTTTGTTGCCCAATAATGCATCTGCTAGAGTAACTATTAATCTAGTGATTTCATATAGCACTAGATTGTATATACAGACATCAAAACACACATATCTCATATTTCAGCTATCTTTGGTTTATATTAGGAACACAGAAATGAACACAAAAACCTAAACGAAAACCAGAAGTGAGGTTTACCTAATGCCACAGCTGATACTTTTATACAGACCTTAATACCATAAAAAAGCTGTAAGGAGTATCAAAAGAAAGAATTAATACGTGTGCATAATTATATAATTTTAGTGAAGTGCTTATTTATTAAATTAGTTAAACATTCTTTCATTAAAAATTTTTGAGAAATACAGGTTGATCAGAAAATATAAAACATTATAGAGTATTGTAGTGGGTCTGGGACGGTAGTGATTTTCCACAGCAGGTCCTGCAGTGCTGTGCTTACTGTTGATATCAATATTATGACTACCGCTTGCACAACATCGGGGCTGTCCCTCCAGCATTCCTTCCCCCACCTTCACCAATAGCTGTGGGTGGGCATGATCTTGGAGGGACTATGGCCAGGACAGCTGACCCAGGCTGACCAAGGAGATATTCCATACCATATGACGTCAGCTCAGGAATATAAACTGGGGGAAAGGAGCAGGAAGAGGAGGCGAGATTCATTTCTGGCCTTCCCAAAGCAACCGCTACGCGTACTGAAGCCCTGCTTCTCGGGAGGTGGCCGGACATCGCTGCTGATGGGAAGTAGAGAGTAACAGCTTATCTGCTTCTGCTTTGCTTCCCGCGCGCGCGGCTTTGCTGCTTATTTATTAAACTGCTTTTATCTCAACCCACGAGATTCCCATCTTATTTTCTCCCCTTCCCTGGCTTGCTGAGGAGGTGGGGGATAAAGCGGTGTGGTGGGCACCTGGCATCCAGCCAGGCTCAAACTACCACAAGTATGAAATAGGAAAGGATGTACTATGATTATCATGTCTTGATACTTATTTTTTTTCCAAGCAGAACATTGTATGTTATTGTGTTTTAATACTGGAGTAAGCATGAAGAACTAATTTCATGTAAGAAGTAGTAGGCAACAGAAAATGCTAGGGTTTTTTACTAGTGGGTGGAGAAGTTATTTGCTTACTTCTAATTAATGAAAATTTTAAAATGCCAAGAATATGTATATGATGATAAAATAAAATATTGAATTAATTTTGTTAGGCATACCAAATTTGGAAAAAATGTATCCCCTGAACTCGTCTCTCATTGGGCGTTGGCTTTGGAGTAACTACATCCTGTACTCAATTTTCAAAGAATTTCCATCTGGTTTCATGATATCGGCAGAGTGCTTGAAAGGTAAATAGGCATTCTAGCACACAAGATACTTTGCAGAGTTAACTGACCATGATCAGGCCTTTCTGAGACAGTCACATAGTCAGTCCAGGGAAAAAACAACTCATTTAAATGAAGAATCCAGCTTCATTTTCCTTCATGTAGCCAAGACCCCAAATTACCCTGATGTGCTTGGCTATGTGATGAATAGGTTGGTTAGATGTGGAACTGGTACTATCTATAATTTCATGTACCTCTGGGAGGTCCGTGTGAGGAAATGTCAAGCAATAGTTTGAACTGTACAGTGACAAGAATTCCTGTCTAACATGTACTGCTTCCCTTTTGATTCTTACCTGGTTCCTCTCCCTGTAGCATCTGAACAACTTATGTCTTTCATGCCTCTATTTACAGCAGCCCTGTAAATTAAGGGGTTAATGGTGTCTATATCTAAATGGCTGGATGAGGGGGCTTTCCATGACTCCAGCTGACTCCTCAGTTTCTGAAGAAAGCAAGCCCAGGAGCTCTGGCTAGAAGCATTCAGCAGTGACCACTACCCTTTTTCAAGCCAAGACATGGTCCATGCCATGACCCACTCAGTCTAGATGCTGTAATAATTGCCAACTGTGCATATTCCCTATGAAATTCCCTGGAGGGAAACAGGGAAATAAAACAAGTTAGCAAGGAAGATAACCTTTAGCATACCTGTTGGTAGAAAAACTATTTACAAATCCAAACAGAAAAGGCCTCTCTGTTTACAAATGATACATGTTTTGTCTTTACAAAATCCATTGAAAACCATTAGGTAGCAGGGGTTACAGAACTGTTTTCAGCTAAGCCAGAAATACAAGAGTCAGCTGTTATTAATAAACTCCAATTTCAATTCATTGGATAATTATTTTATTCAGCCAGTTTTCTTTTGAAAATGGTTACATCAAATAGTTTGAAAACTTTTCCAGATGTTAGTTGTTCTTTTCCATTAGGAATGCATGAGCAAATGGAAGATAGGTCATTTGATCGATAAAAATAACATACATAAGTATGACCCCATATTCCATCTTAATATGTCTGACAAGCAATTTCACTCATAATGAAACTAAACATAAACTAAAGTAAGCTTTTCCTAATTTAAAAATTCAACTGTGATTCTATCTATAGTCAAAGAATACACTCTTGTGTCCCTTTCAGCAATGAGTACCCCTGGATTTTTGAAGGAGAAAGCTTTAATCCTAATACAAGTTCATCCTTCTTGATATCATTTAACTTAATGTCAGAGTTTACTGAAAGTCTTCAGTTAAAACTATTAAGAACACATTGGCTTTTGATTGAATGACTCTTTTGTGAATCACACTGTTTCCTATAGAAAATGTTGACTCTTGGTTGAAATTGCCGGAAAACCAAAAATGCTACCTTGGAAGTACATTCCCCATTCTTCCCATATCCCCATTTGCTTCTGTGTCCAGCTTCCTCAGTCAGATTACGCTGCCTGTAAAAAGTTTCAATATCTCTTAGAACAGTGAGATACACTGCACTGTGGAGGCAGAGAGAACAAAATGTCAGAGCAAATAGTTTGCAAACAATTGTTTTTCTTCCCTCTTCTCCTTGCTCTGAGATCTGTTACTTTGAAATACTGATTTACAGCAAGATTATGTTACTTGTTAACATATTAGTCATATTTTTGACAGCTTAATAAGATTCAATAGCACATTTTTAAAAGCCAACAAACATTTCAAAATATGATTCCTGACATGTAATTAAAAATAAGTCTATTTTAAGGTACAACATTTCCTTTAAAAAAATAAAACAGAACTTAAAATCGAACAACAAGAACTCAACATGCTATTTTAGGGCTTAAAATGGTGAATTTCTTTTCATTGCTATTTCAAGAGTTCTGAGACAGTATATAAAGAAATAATTTATAATATCTTTCTGTGGCCTGTAAGGAAGAAGATACAATAAATACTGTAGTTTAGAGAGACCAGCACAAATAATATGTTAATTTATGAAGACTGATTTGCTCTACCATGTAGAATTGCTCCTTAGAAACAAAAAGTTCCATATGAAATCCTGTCTACCTTGAACCTCTTGGGATTTTAATCACTGACTTCAATAGCTGTGACTGTACCATTAATTAAAAAATTGCGCAGCACTATCTGCACTGCTACATTCAAATTGTCTACTGGGAATAGCTCTGTGCCACTTCTCAAGCCATGCACTGGAGTTATGTGGTAGAGTATTAACTGGCCCAGGCCAAAGTCACGCCAAGACTCTTCTCACAACCAGCAGCATAAGCTAGTGGAGAAACAGACAGTAGGAATTTTACCTTCTCCATCCAGTCCCTTCTGTTCCTCCTATAATTTCAATAGCTAGAAGATTAGTTTGTAAGTATAAGTATTGCCTGACTTTTTCCAATACAACTCAAAGAGAACAAAATGCTTTCTAGTGAAGTAACTGGTTACTTGAAAGCTGGATTTAACTAAATTCTTCTCTCTCAAGGAAAAAAAAATGTAGAGTAATAAAATTTTAAGTGTCCTTAAAACTGTAAATGTTAAGCAACTGTTTTATTTAATTGCATACCATATGCCACATTTGGCACACATTAAAATCTGCAGGTTTTTTATGTTATTCTTACTACTCAGTAACTAGTACTTAGTTAAATATTTAATCTAAAACTTCTTAAATAGCCTACTTGAATTTATAGTCTACTGTCATGCAAGAAAGGAAAAGGTAAAAATCTGTAACTCTTTCAAAAGTTTAAATGTTTTTATAATCAATAGGCATCACCTTCCTGCTGAATCACTGAAGCTTACGTCATATCCTCCATCTAACATGACATAAATTGAATTGGCCTGTAGTACAAGCTTAATGCATACTCCTGTCTACCATGTATCTATTTGAAAATATTCAGTTTGCATGTGTAAATACGTACTCTTTCAGGTAAGAAAGCCTAAAAATGTTTTTCCTAAATCTGTAATTAGGCATTTAAAACATTTTTTTAAAAAAATCTTCAATATGAATTATCTCCTATTGACCATCTGTTATATATTTTCTTCCCTAAAATATGACTCCAAAGAGTTGAAAATAAGGCTTTGTTCCATATTGTGTTTGTGTTTTTTCACAATGAGAATTCTTATGAGATTGAAGACATAAATAGCTCTACCACATGCTAAATCACATTAAAAGCTATTACAAGTCATTTTTGTAACCTTTTTAAAAAAGAAAATTCCTGCCAGAAGGGAGAATTTTAGACCACATAGAGGAACTGCTGACATTTCATTCCCTCTCTTAGTTTGCAATGCCATGAAGAAATTTTTGGGTGATAGAACAAGAGCAGAAGTATTCACTTAATAAAATCAGTTTTAAAAACAGAAAAACTCAACAAAAACAAACCCACAGTTTGCCTGAAGCTAAAGGACTAAGCACTACTGCCTTTCCTCAGTAGTGACAGGAGATTTTGACAGATGAGATGCAAAACTATGGTAAACATTTCACTTGTATGTTTCCCCAATGACTTCTTGTTTTGTATATTTTTGTTTCTTGAAAGTGACTCCATTGGAAATATGGAAGGACAAGAGTATAAAATGTTATTTTGGCTGAAAAAAATCAATAATCCTTAGAGAAAATATTTGTACTTGGGTACCTTCTCAAGGTAAATTGGAAAATATGTTTCTCTGGAATTTATTTATGAATTTTTTTTTAGGATGGATTGAAATTATAATTTTTAAAATTTTGTTAACAAGAGCCCTCTTGAAGTTTTCCTTGACTCTGATGACATGTAGCATTCTTTAACTTTTAGTCTCTGTGATCACCAGGAGCATTAAATCAAGCCATGATCTAGAGTCATCAAAGGAGTAATGTGCCATGAAAAGACAAAGTCAATTCCATTTCAATAACTTTATTGGTAGTATATGGTGCCCAGGTACAGGAGAAATTAATCAAGAAGATAAATATCAGGCATTTGCTCACTGAAAATAATTTAGTACTAATTCATTGTGCATTTTACACACACAGAGTGAACTTCTACAATAAAACATCAGCTGTTTCTAATGATGCTTAATATGCAAAATCAGCCCATTAGTTTGGCACAGATTTCTAATGGAGCAGTCTGACCTTGTATCAAAAACTAAAAGTGTGATTACACAGAGAAAATAATTGCCTTCAGAAAGTTTGACATTCTCTGATGATAACTTTTAAAACTGTGATGTGTTTATCACTGGGAAAAGGGTCACTTGACATTCAGAATTTGTTCTCTTCTTGAACAGAGCAAGTGGTTTTTATTTTCTATTTGTGGTTCCAAAATACTGCAAATAGATAGTCATCTGTTGTATGCTTGCTTATCAAGAAATTCAGCTGAAAAGTGAGGATTCAGAGTGATTGTATTGAACTTTCAGCATAGAGTATTTCCTTCTCATTGAAAAAAAAGTAAGTACTAAATGCTTTTAATTGAGATTCTAATGAAACAGATAATGTTCACCATTTCAGTTGGTTCCTCTATAATTTTTAAAACCTTCTTGACAGCTGTGTTAATGAAGCATTCTTTCCAGTGAATTGGTTTGTTAAAATATTTCTGCAAACAAAACAACTGTAAAGGCATGTTACAAATATGAGTCAAGTGGAAACTAAGTTTTTTTAAGTGTGTTTGAAAAAAACATTATTTATAAGTTATCTTTGCTTTTTTCTCAGGATATTCCATCAACATTGTAATTTCTGGAAGGATAATATCCAGGAATGATTCAAAGTTTTACCTAAACTACCTTCTGTTAGCTAATAGTGGACTTTTTTCATCAACTTCTAGTAGTGCATTAATTAATGTTTAGAAAACAGTGAAAGAACTCAGCATCATATATATCCAATACATATCAGAATTATTGCATAATAAAATATTAGTCGAAAAGGTAGCAAAGAGAAGGAATCTGCAGATATGTCTAAAACTTCTATGAGCCTTTGAGAAAAATGCATGGTAATGAGTCCTTTTCCCTCTATAATGGAAAAAGCATGAAATGGTGCATAAATATTGTGTCAATCGTAGATGGGTTTCTTTATGACTAATTAACTGTTAGAGCTGTCATGTATGTGTATGTCAAAAGGATGAGGCCGCCTTTTTTTTCTGTAGTGTCCAGTGATAGGACTAGGGGTAACAGGCAAAAGCTGGAAAACAAAAAGTTCCACTTAAATGTAAGGAATAAATTATTTCCTGTAAGGGTGACAGATCCCTGGCACAGGCTGTCCAGAGAGGTTGTGAAGTCTCCTTCTCTGGAGGGTTTAAAAACCTGCCTGGACATGTTCCTTTGTGACCTGATCTAGGCAGACCTATTTGAGCAGAGAGGTTTGACTAGGTGATCTCTAGAGGTCATTTCCAACCACTACCATTCTGTGATTCTGTGTGATTTTGTTTACCTTGACTTCAGCTCTACTGCAATTGCTTTTTTAGAAGCACAGAATCACAGAATAGTAGGGGTTGGAAAGGACCTTTATAGATGATCTAGTCCAACCCTGCTGCTTAACTAGGTCCACCTAGATCAAGCCACACAGGAACATGTCCAGGTCAATTTTGAAAACATCCAGAGAAGGAGACTCCACAACCTCCCTGGACAGCCTGTGCCAGGGCTCCCTCACCCTCACAGTAAAAGAGTTTTTCCTTATGTTTAAATGGAACTTTTTGTGTTCCAGCTTCACCCCATTACTCCTTGTCCTATCACTTGATATAACAGAAAAAAAGGGATGCACCAACCTCCTGACATCCACCATTTAGATATTTGTAAATATTAATAAGATCCCCCCTCAGTATCCTCTTGACTAAACAGCCCCAGTTCCCACAGCCTTTCCTCATAAGGAAGATGATCCAATCCCCTGATCGTCTTGGTGGCCCTGCGCTGGACTCTCTCTAGAAGTTCTCTGTCCGTCTTCAACTGGGGAGCCCAGAACTGGACACAGTATTAGAGATGAGACCTCACCAGGGCAGAATAGAGAAGGAGCAGACCCTCCCTGGACCTGCTGGCCACACTCTTCTTGATGCATCCCAGGATACCATTGGCCTTCTTGTCCATGAGGGCACATTGTTGGCTCATTCTTAGTTTATTATCAACCAGGACTCCCTGGTCCCTCTCTGCAGAGCTGCTCTTCAGCAGTTCAACCCCCATCCTGTACTGGTGCATGGAGTTGTTGCTTCCCAGGTGCAGGACTCTGCACTTGTCCTTGTTAAACCGCTTGAGTTTCCTCTGCCCAACTCTCAAGCCGGTCAAGATCCCGCTGAATGGCAGCACAGCCTTCTGGTGAATCAGCCAGTCCTCCCAGTTTGGTGTCATCAGCCAACTTGCTGAGGGTATACTCAGTCCCCTCATCTAGGTCATCAACGAAGATGTTGAACAAGACCGGCCCCAGAAGCAATCCCTGTGGAACTCTACTGGCCACAGGACTCCTCTTGTTGCTGATTAATTCCTGAAGAGGCATGAGCACTGCAGCTCTGATAACTTACGGGTAACAGGCTCAAGAGACCAGCAGGCATAAATCCTGTTTCTTAGGTGTCCTCTGTGATGCTGACAAACCTGGAATCAGAAACACTACAGTAGTGTACGTTTAAGTCTATGGATGAACCTCAGCTTTTCTACTTAATGGCATGTATTACTTTTGTGGAAGTATACAATAGAAACTGAGCCATGTATGTGTGTGCTTGATTTTATGTGTTTTTAATCCATTTGTTAAGTACCAAATTAATTCTCTGTACAAACCTACTCAATTAGTCAGATCCATAAATAATATATTAAATCTTGTTCTGAGTTTCCTAATGTGACATGTCAAATCGTTCCTTTTAATATTGCCATTATGACCTACTAGATTCACTGCTCCACTCCCAAAAGACTAAGTCTACTCAAAAAGCAAGCAATGTTATATCTATAAATTGAACTGAGCAGTTAGAAAGAAATTGCTGATTTGTTAGCATAGCCAACGAATGTCCTTTGCAAAAAAAAAAACCAAAAAACCCAAACCAAATATTGCTCTTGGTTTAAGGTTAAGGATTTGTATTTTATTGTGGGATCAGATAATCAGACTCTTTAATTCCTGATACATGCTGCTTCCAGTCTACTTCCAGTCGTTTTTTGTAGCCAGGAGTGACAGACAGCGTTGGAATGATTTTCTAATAATTATTGGTTTCAGCAGACCTACAAATTGTGCTTTGGCCTAAAGATTGAGATTCCAAAGACTCTTCTTGGAATTACAAAGCTAAAGAAACACAGATAAAGTCATGGGCAAGTGCAACCTTTTTTTTTTTACCTGTCATGAGGAAACACTAGTAATAAATTACTACAACAGTTATTGCTTTCAGTGTAAGAAGCTATGAGATCAAAGTAATAGAACATCCTCCAAAGGCAGAAAAAAGGAGAGTAGAAGCACTATTCAAGTATAGTGAAAGAGAAATTACCAAGATGGTGATCATTCATTTTAAACTGGATGATACTCAAGGAAAGAAAAAGACCATAGTTGGGATCTTTGGGGCATTATAATCACAGGCAACTGAAGGCTGTGAGTAATGAACCAGACGATACTATGTGAAGGTGCCCATCTAAGCTTCCCAGCAGTAAGGAATTTACTATAACAATTTATAGACTTTGGTTCCCATGGAAGGAAGTGTGTGTATGCCTTCTCTGATACGACTGAAAGTAAAAGCTGAAAAGTAACTGTTCCCAGGGCTTTTCACATTAAACTTGATTTCTGCATTAATCATCTCTATCACAAACAGTCTTTGGCTATAGTCCATGAAGACAAGGGAATGATTTCACAAAGCAAAGGAAGACATTTTTCATTTACTTGTGGATGTCCTCAGTCTGAAAGATAATTTTTCAATAGCAGAGAAAACTAATGCAAAAGCAATGTTATTGACAAGTAAGGTTAAATGGACTGAAGGAATGTTGAGCTTCACCTAAAGACGCTTTTATTTTTGCCCAGAGTGTTTAGAGCTTTGAATCCTCGAAAAGTAAATGCTAATCTTAACTTTCTTTTCTTTCCTGGCAATTCCTGAACTGCATAAACCGATAATCATGCTTATCATGTCACTTAAATGGTGTAATACAAGTAAAAGTGTCACAAGTAAAAGGTTTGAGAAATATCAGCCTGTATTAATGCACAAAGTAGTTCACAGCCTTATTGCCCACAGCTGGCTGCTGAGATGCACGAAGCCTGGAATTACATACACAGCATATCCATGAAAACTTATGTCTGAAGTCAAAGACAGCTGATACAAAGTGGGAATTTATTTTCATGGAGAAATCTGTAGGAATTACTATTTAGGCAGTATCCATAGGGGTTTTTTTCCTGTTTCTAGTGGGAACATTTTGCTCTGTGAAGCTGAAACAATGCAGACACTAGCCCTGTTTCTCTCATTCTTGGGTGCCAGGTGGCCTAGGAGCACATTCAACAATGACCAGCTGCAGGGCTTGGAGCTGGATTCACAGATCTGCCTATCCACTGGAACACCTGTGGCATAAGGAGTGCTCCTAGTGCAGACAGGAAAACTCTGGGAACCTAAGAGGTGAGTTGGCAAGAATTTAGCCAGTTTCTAATAGAACTCATTTTTCATACAAAGTTTGCCTGACTAGCCTAATATCACAAAGTATTTTGATGGCTATATTTTTAAGAATAACTCCCTTTCAATGTTCAGTGTTGCAATGTCACCTAGATTCTATTCTATCTTTTTTGGGTTTTTTTTCCATGGAAACATCATGGAAGGATTGTGATTAGGAAAGTTTTCAAGTGCTAAAATATACCTTGACATATTTTTAATTGACATATTTTCCTCTGCAAGATGAGGATAAAAAGCTGATGAATTAATGATTCTGGTTGCCTTTTTAGCCTTTTTGAGGGGTGAGGGCAAGTGTCAAAACAGAATAGTTTGCGGATCTCTGGAGGTCATACCTTCACAGTTTGGCAAGGTTGCTCAGGGCTTATCTGGCAAAATTTTGAAAATGTCCAAGGATGTAGATTCAACAACCTTTCTTAAGCAATTTACTGTTTTTCCCTGGCTACTGCTTGTGTCTGTTTCTTCTTGTATTACCACAGTGTGTCTCTGGCACTGTCTTTTATGTAACCACTTGACAGGTAGTTGAAGAAGAACAACAATATTTCTGCCTCTAGCTTCCTCTTCAGATGGAACAATCCCTGTTCTGTCTGTTATTTTTCACATACCATATGTTCCAGCCCCCTCATCATCTTGGTGACTCTCCTCTGGACTTACTCCAGTTTGTTAATGTCTTTTTTGTACTAGGGAGCCCAAAGGTGGAGATGTTACTCCAAATGTCATCTCACAAGAGCAGAATATAGGAAAACAAATGTTCCTTTTGACCTGCTAGCAAGAGTATACTCTTGCTAATACAGCCCAATAAGTAACTGTCTTTCATCTCTGTAGAGGTATATTGCTAGGTCTTGCTCACCAAGACCCCTAGTTCCTTGTCTTCCAAGCTCTCTCTCCCATCAGTTAAAAGTCTTTACTCTTGCATGCTGCTACTCCAATGCAGGACTATGCATATATCCTTGATTTCTGAAATACTGCATGAATAAGTTCATTCTTCTTCATCACACTTTAAAACCCAGTTTGTAGTCATAGGCATACTACTTCAGTAATATAATCCAAATAATACTGCAGTCTTGAAGTACTTATAGCTGCGACTGGTTTCAGACACAACATATGGCTGGGAAAAGGAACCAATAACAGACTCTAGAGATAATAATTTAGCTTTCTGAAGTGAATGTTGTACAGGCAGAGTGAAACATATAACCCTTAGGATAATGCTTTTTCAGTGGAGTTTTTGTTTTAGCACCTAAAACTTATAAATGTTAAATGAACATCCACATTTATTGCAAATGTTACTGGGCACGTATTTGGACAGCTATATACTTAAATATGCCTGAATGAGATACAAAATACCTTATTTCTCTAAGTAAGCAACACTAAAATTCCTGCTACATATTCAGGCACTGGATCTTAGTGAAGGCTTCCAAGACATGATCAGCAGTTTCTGGGCTTAGATCCCCTTGCAGACTCAGCATTCAAAAAAGCAGGACAAAGAAGGAGTCTTTACCAGATAAGGGAAAGAAAAGTATCTTATTATTAGGATGCACAGGTGGGGAATAAAACAGCAACCTGAATAAGCCTGGGTAAGGGTTGGCAGGTGGATCCAACAAACCAGCTTTGTAAATGTGACTTGCAGACAACTGAAAGTAAAATGAAAATCGTTTTGATTGCTTTCCTGACACCTCTCCAGGGCACTACAAGGGGCCAAAAATGCTGTAGCACCTAAATCCTATTAAAAATGTTTTGATCTTCTTAATCTTGGTT
Source organism: Colius striatus (assembly GCF_028858725.1). Classification (NCBI taxonomy): domain Eukaryota; kingdom Metazoa; phylum Chordata; class Aves; order Coliiformes; family Coliidae; genus Colius; species Colius striatus. The sequence continues at coordinate 62,410,278 of NC_084762.1, forward strand.
AGCTTTTATATTTTTTTGCATTTAAGACAGTAGGTGGGATGGAGTCTTAGCAGGAATTAAATCAGTAGACCTTTTCTCTGTGCATTTTCACTCCAAGGACGGAATCAACATTTGGACTCAAACTTAAGCAGTTTAAAACTGACTTGTCATTTCCAAGATAGCCATCTGGACTTTTCTGCTCACAGTGGTGAGAACAGAGGTATCTAATGTGCAGGGTATTCCAGCAGCTTAGAAACCTAACTTGGAGAGTTACTCTGCTTGTTTCAGTTTTCTATTTTAGAAACAAAACAGCTACACGTAGACTTGTTAAAGTGCATAGTTAACACAATTTTGTGGATGTGAGAGTAAAGTGCTACTTTTTTATATAGAGTAACTTTTTTAACAGATATGAAATGTGATTTTTTTTCCCATCTATGATTTGATCATAATTATTCAATAGCAAGGTAGCTGAAGGTCTGCATCTACTCTGTTTCACTGCGTAATCTTGTTGCTCAATTTTAGTCTATCACAAAGATCAGGAAAAAAGCTATTACAATAGTGGATGGGGTGTGTGTATGTCTGTGTTTTTGTGTGTGTGTGTGTGTTAGAATTTTCCTTGCATCTGATCTTGTTCTGAATCTGATGAGGTTGCTTTAGCCCCCTAGTGTAAAGGGTTTACATTGGGCAAAGAGAGCTGTTAACAATGGTAAAAAGTTTGACTGAAAAAAAGCTGAAATATCATGAGTTTTGCATGCACAAATTGACCTGATAAAGAGTCAAATATTTTCTAACCTGCTTCTGTATTTGAAATCGTTCACACAACTGTTCTTTAATACAAACTGCTTTGCTATGGAGTTGGAAATTCCTTGTGCTTCTCCCTTTTTTCTTGTATGTTTATAGTAACTCTTTTGATAGTGAAGATCCAAAGCAACTACAGCCAGGAATAAGGCCCAGGACTTTCCCCCTAGAATCACCAGAACATTAAAAAAGTAATTCTGCTAGAACTTCTGAACAACAATAATAATAATAACTTGTTTATTTTTTAAATATTTTTTTAATATTTAAAGTGAGCTCAGAAACATAGGCTGCAGAACTCTCACATCAGGCCTACCACTTTGTTAACAGATAAAAGTGGACTTCACAGAGAACCAAAAACCTAAAAATCCTGGGAACTTGGCAGATCATAGGTTTCTACTTTGTTTCAGTGATTACTTTTGAACTCATAGTGCAACTGAGATGAGTCTGGATCAGAAAAAGAGAAGTAAAAGAATGAACAAACAATGAACTCAAACTTTAGGCACTGGAGCACTCCTGCTGACTTACTGTAGCTGAAAGGCCCAGGAAAGCTTTAAAACAGCTAAGCAACAGATTTAGTGATCTGTGTAGGGCAGGCCAAAATATGTAAAACGTTTCTCAAATACATACTCTTCTAGAGTCACAAAACTTTTGCACGACTGATTGCATGAAATGACTAGTGAGCAAAGCAATTAAGTAAAACCTGATTATTTTATTGAGTCTGGTCATAAGACAGTGATTTCAAGCCATTGTCTTTCATATTTCATTTTTCTGGAGCCAGAAACTCATGAGAGAACTAAACCATAGGAAACCAAAAGCAGAAAACACATTTGTGTATGTGGTAGTTTAGCCCTATAGGTTTGTGAGTCAAAGTAAGGACAGGGTGATCACTCAGCAATTAGTGTCACAGGTAAAACAAACTCAACTTGGGGAGGAAAGGGTTTTATTTATTAATAAACCAACGGAACAGGAAGATAAGAAACAAAATCGAACCTTAAAACTCTCCCTCCACCTCTCCCTCTTCCCTCAACTCCCCTTCCTTCCCCTCCAGTGGTGCAGGGGATGGAGAATGGGAGTTACAGTCAGTTCATTACAAATGGACTTTGCTGCTGTTTCTTCTCAGGGGGAGGCGTCATCACACTTCCCACTGCTACAGTGTGGAGTCCCTCCCATGGGAGACCGTCCCTCACAAACTTCTCCAACTTGAGTCCTTCCCATGGGCTACAGTCCCTCATGAACTGCTCCAGCACGGGGCCTCCCATTGGGGCAGCTCCTCACACTCTGCCCCAACGTGTGTTGTCCACCGGGAAAACAGTCCTTCAGGGACAGACTGCTCCAGCCTGGGTCCCTCACAGGATCACAAGTCCTGACAACAAATCTGCTCTGGAGTGGGCGTCTCTCTCCCCACAGGTGCCCAGGTCTTGCCAGGAACTTACTCCAGAGTGAGCTTCCCATAGAGTTACAGCCTCCTTCAGGCATCCACCCACTCTGGTGTGGGGTCCTCCACAGGCTGTGAATGGATCTCTGCTCCTCGGTGGCCTCCATGGACTGCAGGTCCACAGCTGCCTCACCATGGTCCTCACCACAGGTCACAGGGGAGTCTTTCTTTCAGAGCCTAAGCACCCTCCTTTTCCTCTGACCTTGGCGTCTGTGGAGATGTTTTGACATTCTGACTCCCTGTTGCTGCTGTTTTAATTTTGCAACTGCCCAGCAACTTCTTCCCCTTCTCAAATACATTATTCACAGAGGCGTTACCTCAGTCACTAATTGGTCAGGCCTGGATCAGCTGTGGGGTTCATCTTAGAACTGACTGACATTAGCCCTATCAGCTACAGAGGAAGCTTCTAGCAGATCTTTCTTTAAAGAAGCCATCCCTGTAACCCCTGTCACTGCTACCAAAATCCTGGCCCAGGCAAAACCACTACAGTGTACTTCAAACATCTTTCCCTTATCCTTCCCCATGGCTGTCTTGGCTTGCTCAGCACTGCGCCATCCCACTGCTGTTCAAGCACCAGTACATCACATTCCTGGCCTGGCTGACAAGGTGTGATGTTGTCAGATAGCAATGCAAAGTGCCTGCCCGATTAGGAGCTGGCCTGGTGCCGAGGGCAGGCCAGTGATATATGCCTCAATTCAAGGCACAGGATTCCCAGATGGGAGTGCGGCGCTGGAGCAGTGCTCCAGCGTTGGGATAAGTGCCCTCATTACTCACACTCTGGACAGCATAAGTGCCCCCATTATTCACATGTGTGTCCATTTTATATTGAGCAAATATGTAACTTTGTTGTTTACTCAGTCACAGTGCAGCCCTTTATCAAGTTTAATGTTACTGAATGAAGTATGCAAGCACATGACCTTTTTAACCTTTTTTTTTTAAGTTGTTCCTGTCTTCCTGGTAGGTGATTTCAGGACTAAAAATAGTGACCGATTACATCACCAAAGCTGTGATATCACCAAAGACTTTAGGGAGAGCTGAATTAGATATAATCAGATGGACTTACTCTTGATCATAAAAAAATAAAATACTACACCATACTTTGGATTTTTTTTAACATTTCTAATCTGAGAGCCAAAATGGAAGAATTGCAAATGAAACCAGCACAGTTTGAATTTAAAATATTGTACTAAAGGAAGATACAAATATTTTGAAAGGCTGTATTTATTTTCTTATGTAATATGTGGATGGTGTGTGTCATGGATGGTATACAGCCATCTACTTTACTGTTATAGGTAACTGATTAAAGTTTTTATAACAGCCCAAGCATATCACTTTGATACCTGTCAAAATAAGGCAATCTGTGTTCAGACTCTGAAATATGTCACTGAAGCTGTTCACAGCATTTTTTGTATATAACAAAAACTTTGAAAGGTTTTAGGCAAAAGCCAGAGAAGTCAGTGAAAAGTCCCTTTGCAGCTGTTCGCATCAAGCTTCATGCCAGTGGGGACACCAAAGACTGAGTGGCACCCACAAGCACAGCTTAGTTAGAGGCATAGCCCTTCAAAAGTTACAAATTCACGTTCACTAGACCAGAAAGAAGAAAGATGAAAAAGAGCAGGAGATCAGCATAGCAATTGGGAGACTGATCTTCTGCAGAATAGTATCACAAATCAAAATCTGTCCACAGAGAATTCACCCAACAGACAAGAAAGAGATGTTAACTCAACCAGAAGAGTTGATCTCTTAAAAAAAATAACACTAAATTGTTGGGAGCAGGGAGATATGTCATCTTTTCATTAAAATTAACCCAAAATGTCTATAAGCTTTTTTAACAGCACTTAAAAAGTAACTTAAGGGGCTTAAAAAGCCTCGTTAGGAATTACTTCATGATGTAACTCTATCCATTTTTGGCATGCACAAATCCTGTTCATCGCTGTTACCCTAATCATGGGCAAAAACTGTGGAAATGACTGGATACATTTTCTAATTTCACTTTGAAGTGGAGTACGAAATCTACCTGAAATGACTGATGTATCTGTTAGAATGATAAAGTGGTAGCAGCTTAAACAGCTTCTCTTCTGCTATGAACAACTTCGTTAGGACTAGTCATGTGAAGAGACAGATGTTGTTTTTTTCAATTCTAGCTTTAGTCAGTGGAAAGATTCATATCTAGATAGTATGTGAAATATCTCCAAATTTATCACAGCCAAGTTGTGCTGACCGAATACACACATTAGGGAGGGAGGGCTGTGAGTGTGTGAGGATGTTTAGAGTACATAGGATTTATTTTTCATGTAACAAACAACTGTTTAGAGTTGTTTCTTAGAGATATTTGTAAGAGTTCACTTAAGAGTCAAAGCAGAAAACTTGAGATCTCAGCCTCTAGTGTTCTGTATAACCTGTATCCCTATCTTGCTGTGTGACCTGTCCTGAGCTATTTAGACTTCGGCTCATTACCGTACCCAACAATACAATAATACTCACTATCCTTCTCTGAAGCCTTGTTAAGCACTCTGATACCTTTAGATGAAAAACAGGCTATGTGAGAATTCTTTCATAGGATAGAAATGCCAATTTCTTGCTAACAATATTTGTCTCACATGCTTCTGTGTTTTTAAACCTGTCAAAGTCTCCTAGACCAGACATAGATTTATTGGAAAGTCTAACAGACCATGTTCTCATTGCTACATTTCCATTTAATAAGTCAATTTCATTGATTTTCTTGTTATTCAGGCACAATATCAAGCACAATGCACAAATCGGGTTTTAATACCATTATGTTAGGTGCAATTCTTAGCACAGGAGCAGAAGAATTACCCCTAGACCTAAAAAATAATCTTTTCTGCCCTCTCCCCTTCAGTCTGTATTGGGGTTGCGTCTGGTGCTATTTCTGTCAACGAATAAGCCTGGATAATCTTGCTGCCGGTCCTTCTCTTGATTGGTATTGATTACCCCTCTCACCTGAACAGGAAGAGAAGTATGCATTTCTTTATTGAACTCACAAGGCCAGATGCTGAGAATACAAACATCCACTGCTCTATCTGCAGTAATAATAAACATTCAAAATGGCCTAGAGCACAGACTTGTTTCAGCCTATTTAAAGACATAACCAGATAACTGCCCATGACACATTTGAAGCAGTGTTCAAACTGGTGACAAATGAAGAATTACTATTTGCAGAGCCCAGGCAATGCTAGTGTTCATCTGGAGAAGTACTGCAGCTCTACTCGGGAATATAAAGCAGAGGCAATCAAAGGCAGCTTGACTGTGACTAGCAATGTATCGTGAGGTTTGTCCCAATTTACTAATGTAAATTAGTAATTGACTTGACCAAAGCAGAATTTTTCTTTCTACCCATCCTTAACTGTGTCCTGTGTAAACAGACACAACATATGGAATTCTATCACCAGCATAAAATAGAATATGTATTTTCCATAATGTTTCACTTGGAGAGGAAAAGAAACTAAGAATTAAGTGATGAGTGAACTGCTACCTAGCTGAAAATGCTCGTTATATTTCAACAATAAAACAATTAAATGGAAAGCTATAAAATGTAGGTATTGAATTCACTCTGTACTTTTACAGTTGGAGGCTTATAAATTTCTTCTACTGGGAAATATTAATCATGCTAATCTTCCTCAGCAAAGCTGATGGAGGGTAATAAATGCAAGAGAAGAGAATCATGAAGCCTGAAACTTGAGCTGGCTCAGGTCGCTTGTTTTCTACTGCTTTTAAACAGCCAAGTTACCTTAATTTACAAAGTTGTAGTTTGCATCTTAATTTCACCTTGATAACAGCCATGGCTGGTGCTGTTGATGCTGTTGTTATTGGCAATTTTTTGTATCTTGCTTTGTCACTCAAAACAGTTAATATGAGCCATCTCTCCTTCATGCATGTTTCTAAGCAGAATCTCACAGTGCTCCAAATTTCACCTTCCTTGTATTAACTATCTTGACCAGGGCCTTACTGTTTCTTTTCACAATTATATCAGCTCTCTCTTTCATCTGCCCACACATAAATTGTTTGAATGTTATACAATTTCCCTAGCTACTCCAGCTTGTTCAAATCCTTGTCTTCAGTTCTCCCCATATACAGACAGTGAGATGGAAAATTATAACTATCTCATTTTCACAGCTTTCCCTTTGCTAACTATCTGAATGGATCAAACAGTTCATTTTTAATGTAGCACTCAACCTTTATTTTCTTCTTTGTCTTTTTTTCCTTTTCCTTTTTTTCTTTTTCCAAAAGTCTCACCACATCTTTGCTGTTTCTCTTTCTCTATATAAATTGGTCCTCTAACTTGTGATCTGATCCTTCCAGAAAGAAAGGAGGTATTTGTGGAGAGGTAATAAGACATTTGGAACTGCTGTTTGTTTGCAGGTGAAGACTGGTAGACTGATTTGTGTGTTAACATGGTCTTCTTACCATTGCTCTTCTCTATCCCCACTTCCCTTTCTTTCCTTACATTTATTTGTGTTTTCTTCATTAAAATAATGTTTTACAGCATCAGTAGTGGGGAGTATGTCTGCTGCGGCAATAGTAACAGCAGGTAAAAAAATGATGCTGGATCCTGACTGGGACCTTTGGCTACAGTGTCATAGAAATATAGAAGGTAAGTTTCAACTAATTTTTAGTATTTGAATGCCAAGAAAGCTTGGTTTCAGCTCATTAAGAGCTTCTGCAGAAACACGTTGACATAATCCCTTCTGATTGCAGGCACAGTATTTACTCCCCTCCTTTAGAGCACAGGTATGTATGGTTTGTGGTACAGTACTGAGATACAGCAATAGAGAGGTAAATGATCAGAGGCAGAGGGAGAGAAAATTTCATTCTAAGTACCATGATTTATAGTTTGAGAGCATATTTATATAAAGGAGCACTTGTTTATATTATATCATCACTTTAAAAGGGTGTGCCAGAGATCATAGAATCATAGAATGGTAGGGTTGGAAGGGACCTTTAGAAATCATCTAGTCCAATCCCCCTGCAGAAGCAGGTTCACCTAGATCAGGTTGCATAGGAACATGTCCAGGTGAGTCTTGAAGACCTTCAAGGAAGGAGACTCCACAACCCCTCTGGGCAGCCTGTGCCACTGCTCCGTCACCCTCATGGTGAAATATTTTTTTCTTATGTTTAAGTGGAACTTTTTGTGTTCCAGCTTCATCCCATTACCCCTTGTCCTGTTACTATCTACTATAGAAAAAAGGGATGTCCCAACCTCCTGACACCCACCCTTTAGATATTTATAAATGTTAATAAGATCACCCCTCAATCTCCTCCTCTCCAGACTAAACAGCCCCAGTTCCCGCAGCCTTTCCTCATATGAAAGATGTTCCATACCCCTGACCATTTTGGTGGCCCTGCGCTGGACTCTCTTCAGCACTTCTCTGTCCCTCTTGAGCTGAGGAGCCCAGAACTGGACACAGGACTCCAGATGAGACATCACCAGGGCAGAGTAGAGGGGGAGAAGAACCTCCTCGACCTGCTGGCCACACACTTCTTGATGCATCCCAGGATGCCATTGGCCTTCTTGGCCATGAGGGCACATTGCTGGCTCATATTTAGTTTATTATCAATCAGGACTCCCAGGTCTCTCTCTGCAGTTTGACTCCCAGCTTGTACTGGTGTGTGGGGTTGTTCCTTCCCAGATGCAGGACTCTGCACCTGTCCTTGTTGAACCTCAAGACGTTCCTCTCTGCCCAACTCTCAAGCCAGTCAAGATCCCGCTGAACGGCAGCACAGCCTTCCGGGGAATCAGCCAGTCCTCCCAGTTTAGTGTCATCAGCCAACTTGTTGAGGGTACACTCTGTGCCCTCATCCAGGTCATTGATGAAGATGTTGAACAGAGATGTTGAGACATCTCTGAACTGTTTTGATGTGGATCTGAAGTTTGTCCCTGTGTTCTAGTTTAGCAAAATTCTTGAGTTTCAAGGAGTTTTATATCTTGTGAGACATATTGCGTTTTACACGCATCTCCTCATGGAGTGGCAGTTGTTTATGTTATTTTCAAAGAAACTGAAAATTTTAATCCAGGCTGATATTTATGGTTTGACTGCTGTCTGATCATTGCAACAAGTAGAGCAATTAAAATTCAAACATCCTAAACTTCAGAGAAGTTGCCTTTCAATACTGTTATTCTCTAAATAGGATGCCAGTATCATTAGATGTATCTAATGTACCTATGACTAACGGTTCCACTAAAGAGGCTTGAATTTGGCACGTGATATGAATTTTATGAGCTTGAGTGTGGGTGAAATTCTGACTCTTCTTGCCATAAGCATAGATTTGAACACCTTTACTTGTTAAGTGCTCATAGGAAGATCTGTCAAAATAAAACAGCTTGAATGGTATGTTATTTGGCTTGTGCCAGACTCTCTTTCCATCAACCTGTTTTTCCTCTAGAAAAGATCAAAATCACATCCATTGGGTTAATGCATATGTGCTTGTAAAATTTGTTTTTAACACCAGAACAGTGAAATTGAAGGTGAGCTTATTAATAATTTCTATATAATAAGTTTGCACCAGCTGATCTGAGTAGAAACCAGGCTTGTTGTGTAATTAGCAATGATGAACAGTGACTACATGTGTTTATAAGGAAGTAGGATTTTGATTGTGAGCGGAGAGGTGTCTGTAAAGTCCTTCATCAGAATGGGACTAGAAATGGACATGAGATAAGGAAGTCATAGGGATACCCAACTTGCATGACTTCCCTGATTAAGGAAGGATTCAGCATGAATTAGTATTCTCAAGGGCACATCAGTGGATGTTGATGGTGGCTCCAGAAGTGGTGGAGATACTCTCATACCATGAGTGACAAGATGTACACCTTGCCTCTCTGCTTAATGGTGTCACATTGTCATCCCTCAACAAAATCAAGCTGACTGTAGAGAAACAGAAGCAAAAGAAAATGCAGGTCTCTGTAATAACATCTTTTGAGAATAAAAGTGAACCATGCAGTTCACTGTATAATCCTTTTCCTGTAGATACCTTTTTAGTCTTTTGATTTTCTTCTGCCAGTTGTCTAAATCAAGTCACTGGAATAGTTTATTTACATGAGTGTTTCAGAGAGATAGGGAGTGTCCAGTATCCTGCATCCCAGTCTGAAATTATTGTTCCTTAGGGGCAATTTAAATGAAGCTGAAAAACTGAAGCACTCCATATCACCAATCCCTTTGCAAAGCACAGGCTTTGGTGTTTCATCAAGGGCAAATGCAAAGCACTGCACCTGACTAACTCCTGCATCAGCCTGGGTTTGGTGACTGATTGGATCACAGCACTGCTGAAAGTCACCTGGGCTCACCTGAGCCAGCACTGTGTCCTGTAGGTGGTGAAGGCACATTGGGCTATATTAACCAGGAGAGTAGCCTGATAAAAAGTAATTATTCTGCTTTATCCATTTTTTGTGATGCATCTTATTGACTGGGTCCAGTTTTGAGTCCCTTGGTTACAGGAAAGAGATCTAAAAACTACAGCAAATTCAATGGAGGGCATCCAGGAGGCTGGATAACATGCTCTGTGATGGGAAGCTGAGGGAACTTGGCTTGTTGGGTCTGGAGAAGAGATAGATTTGGGACCTACAGCTATGTCATCAAAAAGATAAAGCCAGGACATTCAGTGACAGAAGTTGGGGAAATTAGAGCAATGATCATAAATTCAAATGAAGGAGATTCCAGAGGGATATACAGAAGTAATTTTTCATTATGAGGATGAAGAGCCATTGAAACGTGCCACTTGGGGAGGCCGTGAGGTTTCTATCTATGGAGTTTTTCTAGTACCAGCTAGAACAACCTGGTCTGACCACAGTGTCAACCCTGCTTTGAGCAGGAGGTTGAACTAAAGACCTCTTGAGTTCCCTTCCAGCCTGGTTGTTCCTATGTTCCTATTATATGATGACAAATCCTGAAATTTAGCTCTTCTATTTGTCTTTTTTCACTGTCAACTTTTATTAGGAAATTAGTACAAAAGTATTTTACATTTGCCCCATGTGCATAATTTTTATTGTGGAATTTTCACATGCGGTGTTTTGAGGGTGTACACTGGTTCACTCTTGAGAAAATTAGCGTTCTGAGTTGATTTGACCTGCAACATTCTGTTTTAATCCGGCTTCCTCTTACTTTCTTACTACAGTTATTTGTTTCATTAGAGTTTGTACTTCAAATATCTTTTCTCTCCTCAGTCTGGACTCGTTGGAATACTACATCCCCTTCCTAGCAGAATCACAAGAAGCACTTCTGCAGCTGCATGGGTAGGACTTCAAAAGTAATTCACTTTTTCAGACACCTTCTTAGAATAGAGTTCATGTTAACAAGTAGTGATTCTAGGACAGAGTAAATACTTTCTCTAGTGTGAATGAAAACTACTGCTGCACTGAAAGGTGTTTTCTTCTTTAAAAATTAGGAAGCATTGTGCCATTTTGTATGCCATGGTGTATCTTTCTTAAGCCAACCATGATTTTAGAGATATTAATTATAAGAGCCATTTAAAAAGGAAAAGAAAGAAGAAAAGAAAGGAGTAATGAAGGCAGAAAAACCCCATTTCTAATCTCTTATATTTCAACTCACATGTTTATTGCAAGAATCCAAGGCTTCCCACTGAGTCTAGCACTTAACATCAGATACCACAGCACCTCTTCTGTCATCAGAAGAGCAACGTTTAAGAGGAAATATGTGAAAATTATGGATATTTTATCTTCTCTAATGTTACCCATAGCCCCCTAAGAAATTGCAGCACTTCAATCTGATAACAGCACTGGAACACAAGTTGATTTCATGAAAAAGTTAAATCTAATTTAGTAAAAATATTAAATCCTGAACAATTGGATTTTTTTTTTTAATTAGGATTTGGGAAAAAAACACCCTATTTATTGATCATATTTGAGATCATAACTCATTAAACTACTGAAAAAAAATGTTCAAGGATTTTAATTTTTTTGGAGTGGAGGTACTAGTTTGCATTGACAGTTAGCTGGGAGGAGACGTGGACATAATTTGATGTTTTCCCTTTCTTACTAGTGCAGTAAAACCAAACTATATCACTCTCCTCCAAGTCAGCTTATAGCTATATTCATACCTTTATTTCCTGTCTAACAAGTAATGTCTTAACTGTAAAATAGCATATTTACTTTAAGTGGAAACCTAGTATTAGAAAGGAATGGTTTTCTACTGAATGTTTATATCATGCTACACTTCTTCTAAATAAAGAAAAGACAGTATTTGAGTACAAAAGTCAGAAGGGAATTTTTCTGGTGTCTGTGTCTTCCAGAGAAAATGAAGGCATCAGTCTTTTTCCTTCTTTTACTTGCTAGCAGTATGTATGGGGCACTGTGTATGCAGTAACCAGCATTTTTATTCACTTCACACATTGTCAGTCAGAAGAATTCCACTGTGTATTAAAAACGTGAATGTGAATATACAGAGTTTTGCAACTATAAATTGAAGTGATTTGATGTATCAATAAAATAATAATGGCAAGCACTAAAATCCTTTGGCTGTGTGTCAAGCCTGATGTAAGAGTTTCAAAGAATGACATAGTCCATTTTTCTTGCCTGTTTATTACATTAACCCCTGAGGCTGCAGTTACCAGATGTTACTATCTGATGTCTGAGGTACTCAGACACTAACAAATAGATGCAAAAATGTCGGTATTTCTGCCTTTCATTTGCGAATTTTCTGTTCAGGACTTAGCACTGGATTAAAGAATGTACACATTTGAAAACCATTAATATCATTAAAATAAACAAAGAAATAACTATTTCTAAGTTTTCCTAAGTTTCATGTAGTCCAAACTGACATATTAAGTCCAATAAATCTTAAAAAGCCCCATAGTTAAAGCAATTATGTATTATTTTACCAAAAATTCTTTCATACTTTACCAAGGGCAGTTATTGCAAAATTTAGTAATTTTTCTTTTGGGAGGGGTGGGGAGGTGGGGAAGAGGTGTCATTCGTTTAATACAGTAATTCGTTAAATCCCCTCAAACACCTTCACTCTTTGTACTAGAACATCCTTTGTGAAATGGTCTGGATTGAGGCACTAAACTTTCAAAGTGACCTTTCTAGATCTAGTTCCTCAATCCTTCCATCTTCATCTAATTCCTACAAACTAAGATTTAACTCTGCTGCCCATGTACTCTTCATGTTTCTAACATGTAAAGCTTCCTATTAGAGTATTGTCTAACTGACAAGTCCTCCCAGTGTAGGTAGGTCTGCTTAAAGAGAGTGAGAGGTTAAGAAACAAGTTAATTTGATAACATTCAAACAACACATAATTGGAGTAAGTGTTGGTTGTTAAAAGTCTGTTATCCTGCAAGGTGTTTTCAGAGTTATATTTCCTGATTACAGGTAGCAATGGTTACAGTGAGCTGGAGATTGGCATGCTCTTAAATTAATAGCTCACACCAATTAGATTCTTCATGGACAATAAGAGTTACTAAAGATAAGTGTGACTGACAAACAAATCTGCACTACAAATTGTTCACGTGAATAGTCAGATCATCTTGTCAGATGCACTCACCAGAACCTTTCTTCTGCCAACAGCTTTATCAATTGCTGTGGCATCGGTTCTCTGTTATTTCACATGACTTCTTCCTCAGAGACTATAACAATTAAATCGCTATGCTCATGTCATAAGTATTTTAAATGAAATGAATCTTAGGGCATTTAATTTGATATTACTTGTAGGTTCTACATAACCTTAATGAAGTTTAAGGGAATGAATAACCTCAAGTGCTTTACTGCCAGTTCACTTATCAGGCCTTGTCCAACAGTCAAATGTCTTACCCTAGCACTAATTTAGAAAGTGTTTAATTAGGCGGTCTAGCTGGAATGTGAATTGGTGTATTAAGTTTCCCAGTTTTATTTTACACTATTTTTCAAAACTGGAGTAGGAACGTTGCATGGATCTCTCCCTCAGAAAAGGGTCAATAGAAGTATTGAAGAGGTGTTATTAGATATTATTGCATGTACTGATCACTGCTTTCTTCAGCCTTGATGTCCCTTGTTACAGTTGCTTGAGTCTTACTTTCTTTCAGACAGATAAATCCTACTTTTTGAGTTCTAAAATAAAACCTATATGAAGATAGTCTTTCAAGGATATAAGAACAGCTGCATACATATGTGTGAATACCACTAGCAACAGAGACCCTACAGTTTTACTTCCTTTATTTATTACTGCTTTCTCTAGGGACAGATCATGCTTTTTTCACTTTCTAGGGTTTGTTTGGGATGGATTTTCATGTGTTTTCTATCTGAAAAAAAAAAAAAAAAGAAGAATGTGCCATATCTTTTTTATAGTCTTAGGTAACTAGATTATGCAGCTAAGTAATTGCACTTCACCAAACCAGTGTCAAATATTTGGGTAATCTGGTAGTCTTCTTCAACTACTATCTTCTTCCACTCCAATTCCTTCAAGCTGCCTCTGCTGCCATCTCCTGCCCAGACCACAACCAAGGACAAGCTGTTCATCTTGCCAGGTGGCAATAGGAATAGTGTCCAGACATTTGAAAGGCTGAAGGCACTGTGGCTTTAGTACTTAATTTTGCCAGAACCCTAATGAAGAGTGCACATGCCTGGAACAGAGAGAGGTAACCTCTCTAAGGGCATCATTGTCTTAGGCTACTTAAGTGGAGGAAGTAGAGAGAAAGAGGAGAGACAAAAATACTGGGTCTAACTGGTCTCCTGTGTTTTCAAATTGTGCTCTTTCATGAGCCAGAAAAGCAACTTTTGGCCAAAAATCCCAGATGCAAAGAACAAGTGATAAAGATACACACTCTCTTGTAACAAACCATGAAGATCCTTCTCCAATACTGGGAATTTGTCCACTGTAAAATCTCTTGCCTTTTCATATTACCTGTGCTATAAAACCAGTCTTATAATCTTTGTGTGTATTCAGAGATAAAGTTGAGGTGAAAGGAAGAATATAAAAATTTGTTTGATATAACTAGAAGCAGATAAACCTTTACGCTTCTTTTTTGGGTGCATGTCATCTTTTATAGGTGGGGCAGTTATTTCAAAGACAAACTGTGCTGTACTCATAAAAAAACCAAGAAAATGCATCTTTAAGATAATTAGGTTCTTGGGGACTTAGAGATTCAGTACACTATTAACCTCTCCTCTCCTCTCCTCTCCTCTCCTCTCCTCTCCTCTCCTCTCCTTCCATTAAACCTGGAAAATGTATGTTTTTGTAGAAAATCTTTTAAAAATTGAATTTAAACTTTTTGACAATTCACTTTTTACATGGGCTATTTATTCTACAATTGTGCAGCCCATGGTTTATTGCAGTTTATATGGTTGTACTGAAATTTCATGAACTGGGGCACCTAAGGAAATGTTTCTATTTCAGGGGGAAAAAAAAAAAAGTACTAGATTGAAATGCAGCATGAATCATAAGAGAAGTCTAGAAACTCATGAAGATTAATGTGTCCCTAGTGGCTTAACAGAGAACATCTGGTAGATGAGATACTGTATAAATAAATACCTGAAAGGAGCTTGGTTTTAACAAATATCAGGATAACATAAAATATACTTTAAAAAAAAATGAGAAATGTATAATATTTTATTAATTTAGGAAGGATACTGTATGTTGTGTATTTGTCTGATAATACTGGGAAATTCATGGAGCTGACAGAATAGCTAACTAGGAAGAAGTCACTCCAGAAATCCAAGGTTAGCTTTGTAGAGATATACTGTACCAGTGCAGCTATATGGCAAATATCTGAAGTTTATACACATGGCAGCCACACTGACTACTAGAATCTTCTGGGAATCTCCTCTCAGAGGGCATTTTTAGAGTGGGTATACAAGTAGTTGGAAACAAAGAACTGTCCTGAAAGTGTGGTGGGACCTTCCCTTCTCATCTGGCTCTACTTGGTTTCTTCTAGCCTCCACTCTTTGGTTCTCCCAACTCTAGTTTCCAGCTGGGAGGTGGAAACATTCAGGTGCACACTGAAAGAGGACGTGCTCAACTCCTAAGATCATTTCCAAGCCTGTCTATTTGAAGAAAGGTCAATTATTGAACTAGCAGATTTTAACCTGATTACAGTTTGCAAGACTGTTCATTGGAAACCAGTTACAGGCAGATAACTCAAACTAAAACCCAGATTTCCTTATAAAATATTTTCACAGAATCTCAAGGGCTGAAAGGGACCTTGAAAGATCGTTTAGTTTAACTCCCCTGCCAGAGCTGGGCCACTTAGAGTAGGTCACATAAGAACTTGTCCAGGTGGGTTTTGAATGTCCCCAGAGAAGGAGACTCCACAAGTCATCTGGGCAGCCCATTCCAGTGGTCCCTCACCCTCACAGCGAAGAAATTCTTCCTCGTGTTTCTTTGGAACCTCTTACGTTCCAGCTTATATCCATTGCCCCTTGTCCTACCATTTGACATCACTGAGAACAGCCTGGCTCCATCCTCCTGACATCCACCCTTTATTTATTTGTAAATATTAATGAGATCACCCCTCAGTCTCCTTGTCTCCAAGCTAAAGAGCCCCAGCTCCATCAGCCTTTCATTATAAATGTGGATGCTCCACTCCATCAACTTTGTGGCCCTGCGCTGAACTCTCTCCAGCAACTCTCTGTCCTGGAACTGAGGGGCCCAGAACTGGACACAATATTCTAGATGAGATCTCACAAGGGCAGAGTATAGGGGGAGAAGAACTTCTCTCAACCTACTCACCACAGCCCTTCTAATACACCCCAGGATGCCATTGGCCTTCTTTGCCAAGAGGGCACATTGCTGCCTCATGCTCATCCTGCTGTCCACCAGGACCCCCAGGTCTCTTTCCCCTACACTACTCTCTAACAGTTCATTCCCCAACTTGTACTGGTACATGGGGTTATTCTTTCACAGATGCAACACTCTACACTTGCCTTTGTTGAATTTCATTAGATTTCTTCCCACCCAACCCTCCAGTCTGTCCAGTTCTCCTTCAATGGCAGCACAGCCTTCTGGTGTGTCAGCCACTCCTCCCAGTTCAGTATCATTGGCAAACTTGCTGATAGTGCCTTCTATTCCCTCATCAAGCTCATTAATGAATATATTGAAAAGTATTGGTCCCAGCACTGACCCCTGAGGGATTCTGCTAGATACAGGCCTCCAACTAGACCCTGCCCCAATAGGTCTCCTTACTTGTGGGGGTTTTTTTTCTATATCTGTCACTATACAAAAAGGAGAAAGAAACATAAAACTTACAGATTCTGGAAAGAAATAAAATTTGGATTTTGGATTTGTCACTTGAATGAGAGTGAGAAGACTTTAGTTTTGATCTCCTCAGATTTCTTAATGTTTATTTTGAAGTAAACAACTGTTGAATAAAATGCACAAACATGTAATGGAAGAGAAAAAAGTGCCACAAGCAGTGTCTATTCTAGGAAATTAGATGTGCCTGGAACTGTTTGCTGGCACAGAGACCGAATAGTACAAGAATGGTCTGTATTCATACTACTAAACACTCTTAGCCTTCAAAACAGGATAGCCACTTCCAAAATGCCTTGTGGGAATTGTTCCTGGCACACATGAACTCTTAAACCATGTCCAGGATCTGTTTGGAGGAGAGAAAATTAGCCAGTGCCAAAACCATCTGTCTGCACAAACCCAACAGACCATCCCAGAGCATACTCTGACAGTGCAACAGTGTGGACACTCCAGCACTGGTGCCCAGGAATGCTTCCTAGTACGGGTTAGCTTATTGGCGTAGGCAGAACTAACACATCCCTCACAGGAGGATTCCACTGGGATAACAAATGCTGTGGTTCTTTTTTTCTTTCTTTTTTCAGCACACAGGGAGAAAATTACTCCCTCTCCACACTCCCACCATGACAGTCTCAGACCAAATGTACTCTCTTGAATGAGACTGGTAGATCTGAAATGTTTTTCACTGCAGCCACTCATTCCTCCTCTGACTGATTTTACTTTTATAGGGTTTTTTTTTTTATACACATCAATTTTGTCTTGATAGTCATACAATAAAATCCCAGCTCTCTATTCTTACCAGCATTTTCTTAGCAGCACAATCTGATTTAATCTGGTGATGGTGTGGTCTCACTTTCCAATACATTGCACTCTGAATCCCACCAAGACATACTTTCTTTCCTGCCTGAACTGGTCCTCATGTGAGTGTCTATGTGAGTTGGCTCTGGGAATTGATCCAGCTAAAACTTCAAGTCTCTTATTAAGTTTTTAGCCAAATCAGAACTGTCTTTTTGTTACAGTTCATGTGAAAGAAGTAACAATAAATGCTTGTAGACAGATCTTAATTATACAGACATAAGCTCAAATTTAACTTTTCAAGTGAGTAGGCAGAAGGAACAATCCCACATCAGGATTTCATGTGAGAAAGCAAGCCAGCTGCTCTACCCTCCAGGATGAAAATTGCTGAAGCACAAGCTGGAGCAAAAGCTAAGGCACTTAAGAATTTTTATGTCAAAACCTCCCTTGATTACAACCTTTAAGCACACCAGACGTTACTGGTGGTTTTCAGTGTGACACTTTAGGAAACAAGCATATAACTGTTACCTACCACCAAGTTCATCAATTTAGGCCTTTGAGCCTGTATTCTTCATAATGAAGCTGAATTCCCAAGCATTCTGAGTCTCTATTTTTTTCTGGAGGTCTTTGTAAGAAAAGCTTTCTCAGACAAGCAAATTATGTTGTATGTTTTATAGTAAGTTATTTAAGCACTGCTTTTCAATATAAACAAAGCATTCAATATTTTAGTTCATATGAGATCTTAAATTCTTTCAATTTTTTTGTAGAAGACTGGATGTGCAATTGGACTTAAGCTATGTGTTTGGTCACCAGGAAAGAGAAAAAACCACGATCTATTGTCTGATTTATTTACCTAAGTATGTAAGCAGAAGGTTTTATATGTAAAGAGCTAAACAAGAAATCAACAATACAGTATTTGCATACTTACAGACAGGAATGGCAGCTTATATTTGGAATGTCTTATATTTAATAACCACCTAGTTTATTTGGAAGGCATGTCTGAGTCTAGTAATCTGAAGAGATATACTAACTCTTTTTACCTCCAGTGTCTGAAAGACTTCAGTTTATTGACCCAAAGGGAAGGAAAAATCCTTATCCTTATCCAAATAGGCTCTATCCGTGCTAATTCACAGTGTTAGTCCATGAACATTTTTTAACCAATAAGAGAGAGAACACACACACAAGTATTCAGCACAAAAATACTGTGGGTATAATTTTCTGTAAACATTAATCCCCTAATCACATGGAACTGTCCTTCATGTGAATCCAAAAAACTATGTCTGAGCAGAGACTACCATTTTCTTTTCCGTGAATAGTCAAGTTTTTTTTTTTTAACAAATTCATTCTGGATATATTCATGACAGTTCTCTATTTTCTTTGTGTCAAAATTCAGACAAATGCTCTTATTGTCCAGCAAGCTGGCAGAAACACAGAATATTGAAGGAAAATGCCATGTGACCGATAATTCCAATCAAAACGAATGCTACCACTCAAACGGCCTATCCAAAGCCTATTTTAAGTCAGTGGGAGATTTTCCATCAGCTTCAATAGGCTTTGGATGAAGTCCATGCTGCATACTGGCAACAAACAGCTCATTCACAAACTACAGACCACTTCTTGTTTGCTGAAATTTTGGAATGAATAATTTTGAATAATGAAGAAAAAAATCCTCAAAATTGTAAGCAGCTTATGTGCAATTTGTGCACATGAAAGGGAGAGAAATTCTCTATAAACAGTTACTGTGCATTAGTAAGCTCACTTTGACTTAACAAAAGTGCAGCAGTGAACTACTTGACAATTGGTGTCTAAGCTCAGTGATCATCTATCAGGTGATAGGAAACATTAGATATTGCTTCACTTATTTTTCAGTGCTACCTTACATGTATTTCAAATGGAGCTTTAGAACAAACTTGCAAAATAGTTGGTGGCTCCTGAAACTGACAACTATTTAGTCTTTCCTCATACCAACATCATCAGGCACCTGCGTCACCAGCAACTCACTAAACCACTTCTGGTCTTTTGCAGATTCCTTCTGTTCTTGTTTGATGAAACTTCTCACCCCTCAATCTTGTAAGCATATAGTCAGTCACGAGATAATTACCGCAGGCAGATTGAAGCCAATGGCATATCACAGAGTCCTGGAATATATAAAGCTGGAAGTCTTCTGAGAAACCTTCAGCTCAAAACAGGATCAACTTATTTCAGTTTGCTGACAGTCATGTCTTGTTCAATCTTGAATATCTCAAAGGCTGGAGAATCTGTGATCTCTCTGGGCATCTTGGGAACTCTATCCTAATAGCAGGTTACTCCTATGATTTCAATTTTCCTTCTCTGATAACAAATCAAGGTTTTCATTGTTGCATCTTGTGCCTGTGACCTTTTGTCTTATCACCGTGTACCTAAGAGAGTCTGGCTCTGCTTTTTCTACATTTTTCTATTTGGTCACTGAAGACCTGCAAGGCCTCAGCCTTCTCTCTTTAAAACTCTCCCTGTATGCTGAAATCTAACTTTCTAGTGGCCTTCCACTGGACTCAGTCTAGTCTTGTAAGAGAAGCTCAGAACTGGATGGAATACTTCAAATATAGTCTTTGCAGTGCTGAACAGAGGGGAAAAATAATCTGCTGGCAATGCTTATACTATTCTTGAACCTCATGAAGTTCTTGTCAGGCTGTCAAGATCCCTCATATCTCTTCACTTAAAATAGGCATCAAAATGCAGCCAAGAAAAGCAAATGGCATATTTTCTGTTGATGAAGACCATATGGGATCCATTTATTGCTGGTTATATGATTAGGGTCTGCCAGAAAATGATACCTGCTTTCTGTCTAACTTTTTGTTGTTGATTGCCAGGTCACCACATCTTCACCAGTAAAAACTATGGCAATAACATGGCAACAAAGTCCTATAATGTCTAAAGCAGCTTATTGAGTCCTGATGTGTCTGCTGAAGCAGTATGCCAAGAATTAACTACATCTCCAAATAATCTGATTATCACCTGTAAAACCTGCTCAGAAATCTTTGACCAAGTTTGGCCACTTGGATATTTTCTTGTGCATCTCACCTTTAAAGATTATCTATCTTAGTTAGCCAAACCCCAGTCATTATAATAATAAGAACTTATCAACTCTATCCATATATGTGTGCAAAAAATATTGCAGTTTCAGCAGTATTTTAGTTGGTTATGAGTATATACTGCAATAACACTGGAAAGATTTAGATCTCTGTACTGCCTTGTCTTCTTACTACCTTTTCCTGGGCTGATCTCTTTTCAGGATAGAAAGAAATTTATATATTGTGCAAAATAATTAATTAAAAGTGTTCTGTTAAACAAGGTGAAAGGGGAAAATTCATCAAGGATCTTGTAATTCATTTGGTTTAAGAGTTAATCAGATTCTTAGATGCGACAACCACACCCCCATTTCAGACTGATTTAGGAAACCGACTGACCTTTATGTGGTTATTTTTACTGTCTTCTGTTTTGGATAAATCTTGTGAAACTCTTTAAAATGTTTAGACATTTTGTGAGCTGCTTATAATGCAAAGCTTTGTCAACCAAAGCTGAAAGTATGATTGGTTGATAACAAAGCCAAGAGGTGACATTTTCTTCTGGGCTATTTCTCCACAGTATCTAGAGCTCTGTGATTTGAAATGTTTCAGCCTACCATAGTCTAGACTTTTCCCTATAGTACATATTATATAGCAAGTAAGAAGGTTTTCCTGTGCAGAAAAATTTAATTTGAGATACTCTTGAAGAGGAAAGTCTGAATCCACACTTGTATCAGCACTATTCACTTTACAGTTGTAGATACAACTGTTACTTAGTGATAACTGTGACTAGTTTTGGTCACATTCATGAAAACCATAAAGAAATCAGGGACTACGATTCACAGGCAATGAAACTTTTTATTTTGTCTAAAAAACTGTCTCAATTTCCTTGCCTTTACCTAAACTATTTTTTGGACAACTGGCTTTCTTAAAAATGTAGTGCCTTTTCATTCAAAGAAGATTGAATGGTGTCATTTTGGAAATAGATTTCTTTCTTCCTTTACTTCAAAAGAGATATTTAACTTTGAAAGCTGTACATTGACTGGTAATTTAACTTTCTTCTCTGTCCAATGCCACTGTCACAATTTGAGGTTACTACTTTATTTTAGTGTTTCCTCACTATCCTGACTATCAAGTCTCATTTATATCTTACTAGTTTTCTTAAAAGCTCTTAAGTTGTGTCAATATTTCTTTTAACCAAACTCTGATGATACCTTTGCATATAAATGTCACTGTTACCTTCATCTGGAGCTGCATTATGAACTTTTATGAGTTATCCATATATTTTTTAGTCATGCATCTGATCAGAAACTTAGTAGACTGACTGTCCATGCTTTCAATATTTTAAAGAGAAACACTGGTCTATCTTTAGGCGTGTGCACACAATCATTAAGTATTTCTCCCTATGCCAGAAGGCTGGTTATCTATCCCATAATTCTACTAAGATTCCATAATCTCTTCTGTACTGCAGCCCACTAAACAGTGCACAAGAATTGTTGTTGTGGACAGTTATATTACCTGATTTCATAATAGTCCCTTCCCTTGAGATGGGCTAGGGAATTGTGACTAAACAGAGGTGAGCACACATAAACTCATCAGTGAAGGATATCTCATTTCCTGGTTTGTCTATGTACTCTTCATTGTCCTCTGATGGATTTGTCTTGGCATTTATTTGGGCAAGAGATGAACAAATTGGATAAATATATAGCAACACTGAAAAGAAGTGCAACAGGTCCTAGTGAGGCTTTTTGGAGAGTTTGTGTTAGGTGTCCAGGCAACATACATCTTCTAGAGGCAAAATGCCTTACCTTGCAAGAACAATTCATAGTACTGGAAAGGATTTGATTTCTCATTGTGGAGCTGTTTATAGTGAGCTTGAAGGAAGTACCTCAATGAACATAACATGTACTGTGTTCAGTTTTGGGCCCCTCCCTACAAGACATTGAGGTACTGAAGCATGTCCAGACAAAGGCAACAAAACTGGTGAAGTGTCTGGAGAACACGTCTTACAAAGAGGGACTGAGGGAGCTGGGATTGTGTAGTCTGGAGAAGAGGAGGCTGAGGGGAGACATTAAAACTCTCTACAATTACCTCAAAGGAGGTTGTAGTAAAGTAGACTTTGATCTTTCCTTGTGAGTAATGAGTGATAGAACATGAGGAAATTACCTCAATTTGCAACAGGAAAGGTTTAGATTGGATATTTGGAAGAAGTTTTTCACTGAGAGGGTTGTTAAATGCTGGAACAGGCTGCCCAGGGAGGTGATGGAGTCACCATCCCTGGAAATACTTAAAAGACATGTAGATGAGATGCTGAAGGACATAGTGTAGTGGCAGGCTTGGCAGGGTTAGGTTAGTGGTTGGACTTGATGATCTTCAAGGTCTTTTCCAACCATAATGATTCTACGATTGTGTGTTTAAATTTCCATGTCATTAAAACATTAAATCATATGATTCCATTCAGTTACTGTCTATGACAGGGCCCCACTCTTGACAGGATGGCAGCTGGTAAAGTCTTCAAAACACAGTTGGGTGAGGAAGAGAAAAGACCAGTCTTCTACAATCAATTCATCTAATAGTCTAGCAGTGAAAACATTTAAAAGGGAAACCTGAAAGTGACAGTTGGCTGGATACCCAGAACTTGGAGAATGGGGATGAGACTCCGCAAGGAACAAAGCCACCTCTTCAGACAACAGGGATGCTTAGCTGGGAAAAAGGCACATTCTTGTTCAACATGGAAAAAACCCAAACCCAACAAACCTCAGACTGCTGTTGTGGGAGCCTGAATTTAAAGATTTAAAACAGGAGAACTTTCAAGACAAGAGTAAAGAGTTTAGTGACATTGTTTTCCTACAGGGGTTACTCTTTCTAGATATTTTTTGTGAAACTGAAGCCTGCATCTTACTGAAGTGGCCACCTAACTTCTGAGGCTAGCACCTTGCAAGCATCTGGCAGATATGACTCATGTAGTGGAAAGATTGCTGATTTTCTTTTCTGTTTCATATATTTTTAATAACTTCATGTGTTAGGAATACGATTCTAAGTTCTACCCTATATGCTAGTTGTGGTTTAACTCTCCATCTTGGTGTTTGTCTTCATATAATCAGGGATTATGTGGCAATAAAATGGCATCTGATCCTAGATCTTCAAAGTAGATGATGTTCATGCCAAATCTCTCCCCAGTGCTCACCCCACCATTCAAAGAGCTTTGTTGCTCCGTTGCCAACCTGTCTTTTAACATAATGAGATGTGATTGAAGTGAATTATTATTCCCTTCTTCTTTTCTACCACACTGTCAAATACTACCAATGAAGGAGTAAATGTCATGATGCTGACTAAGTTAAATTCAGACATTTTAGCAATAATAAGAGTATTACATGAAATATTAGATCACTTCCTGTTACACTAGGCAGCAGCCTTTTCCAGAAAAGAAAACATTTATATTTCCAGCATAAAGAAGTGCTCACAACATTTTAATTTACTCTCAGGGTATTGCAAATACAGCACTAGACTGACAGATGAGCCTACGAAATAGCACCTGGCCACCTACCTTAACTAATAAACCAACAAACTGCAAGCATTAAAAATGCCATCGCCTTGCTCTTCTGGCTTGAGCTGTGAAAATTGTAATTATGTGGGAGCCAGACCAGTCAGGTTGGATGATGTCATTTTGTAGAAAGGGAGACTATAGTAGGATAGTTCTGCCAGCTCTCTTTGCAGCCATTCTCGTGCAGGATTTCAATGTAAAATCAGTGTTCCTTAATTGAATAGGATATATTGAGATATCTGGGACCAAGTGAAAATATGGTGCATTTGACATATAGACATGTTAAAGCTGTATTTCAAAATGCTTGAAGAAGAAACACAAATCTTATGACATATGAGGCCAGCTGAATAGGGGTTTGCAGTCATTTGTTTATGTTATAGTTATGTCTCTAGTAGAATAAAGGTCTGCTTTTACTGAGACACAGAGGTTCTTTTAGTGAAAGAAGCAGGAGTGAATGCACTTCAATACAGTCGTGTTGTTGTTTTATCCCTTTGCACTTTTCCATATTGTTACATTTGCCTTTTAGGTATCCTCTCCACACAACATAACATAGCCTCCTATAGTAATAGCTTCTGAGAGATTTTGCTGAGGTAATTAAACATCTTTTGGAGAGTTATGGGAAATTTAGAGATAAATTAACATCCATAGCTTTTGGAAAAACTGTTTAATTTCCTCAAGAACTTGTACATTTCTCCTTCCAGAAAAAAAAATTTAAAATCCTATTCTTGTTTTCCAAAGCAAATGCTGGCTTGGAGACACTGCTTTCACTTCTTCCACTGCTACATGGGGTTTGCAAGAACTCTTAAAAAGCACTCTTGAAGATTTGGAGAGATATACAGTGAGAAAAATCACTGGCAAAATTCATTAGGAACAACATCTCTTGTGCAGATAGGATCTGAGCAAATAATATTTGTTTCATTGGATCACTCATGTTAACTTGGTTGGAGACAGGGGAACCATAGAGTGACAAGACTTATGTGTTGGTTTTTTTTTTATACTGTGTACATACAGAACACTGGTAAGCTGCACCATTGTCTCATTCTTGTTCCTAGGTATGTCCTCTTAATACAGAAGGACTTCACATCTCATGCTAGCTGTAAACACCTTCTTAACACAGAGCTTATGGCAATACACAAAATGAGTAAGATCTGTCCATGGTCCTCGCAGTTAGCTCTTTCTGAGAGTGGTTTAACTTTTAAAACAACCAATGTCCTCCTGCAAAGTAGTCTCCATTGAAATTAATTCTTCTCCATCAGATGATAAGAGGTAATATCATTTACATTTCAGTGAGATGTACAAAGAGAATTTCTACAACGCTTTCATATGAACAAAGAGTTGAACGTAATACACTGCATCATCTATTGAAAATAAGTGCAGTAGTTACAAGATGGTATATGTATGACTTTCATCAGGAAGTCCTACTAGCAGGATTAAACCCATGGAAGGTCACTGAGGAGCTTCCATTCTCAACATAGCTCTACAGATGAATAAGAACTGTTGCTGAATAAACAGCAGGGCCACCTGCTGTGGCACTTGGTGGCACAGGGCCACCAAGATGATCAGGGAACTGAAATATCTTTTTTCTGAAGAAAGGCTGCAGGATCTGAGGCAGTTCTGCAGGACACTGAGCAGGGACCTCATTAATACTTACAAGTATTTTAAAAGTGTATGTAAAGAGGATGGGACAGCATTTTTTCTGTAGTGTCCAGTGATAGGACTATGGGTAATGGGCAAAAGCTGGAACACAAAAAGTTCCACTTAAACTTAAGGAAAGACTTATCTCCTGTAAGAGTAACAGAGTCCTGGCACAGGTTGCTCAGGAGTCTCTTTCTCTGGAGTTTTTCAAAACCCATCTGGATACATTCCTGCATGACCTGATCTAGGCAGGGAGATTGGACTAGATGATCTCTAAGGGTCTCCTAATGGCTGCTGTTCTGTGATTCTGTGTGATTCTGTGACACATTTTACTTTTTTTTTTTTTTCCGCTCTACTGCAATTGCCTTCTTCCTCATTAATTCCTGAAGAGGCATGAGCACTGCAGTTTTTATAAATGACAGGTAACAGACTCAAGAGACTGACAGGCATAAATATTATTTCTTAGGTATCTTCTGTGGTCATTTCTGAGAACATTGGGATGGACTTCCTAGATATATTTTACATGTAGCACTTCATTTATATTAATGTATTATTTTATACATATATATATATGTGAGAAATAATATGGGAAAAAAGGCAAAAATGAGAACAAAAATCTCCTGGAAATTTGAGAACAGTAGTAGTTCATGTACTGAAAACACAATGTTGAACCTCATGAAGTTTAACAAGGGCAAGTTCAGAGCCCTGGATCTCAGGAGGAACAACTCCATTCACCAGTGCAGGCTGGGGACTGACCTGAACTTCTGGAGAGAGTCCAGAACAGGGCCACCAAGATGATCAGGGGACTGGAACACCTTTCTTATGAGGAAAGGCTGTGGGATTGGACTAGATGATTTTAGAGGTCCCTTCCAACCCCTACCATTCTGTGATTGTATGATTATTTTTGAGACAGATGTCAGAATGTAAAAGACATTAACATGCAAAACATAGCTACTATGTGATTACAGGAACAACTATTCTTGTGTAAGCGAGTGATAATATGTGAATTGGATAATGCCAACTGCTAATAATACAATGGAAATTATGTTTACTTTAAAGTTACAAAGACAATCCAATTTTGATTGCATTACGTGTTTTATGGTGGCTGTTAGAGACTGACCAATATTTTCTCAGATACGATTTTTATTAATTTACTTAAAGCTAGAAATTAATAGATCTCTGGACAAAAAGGCTACAGTTACCCACTAAGTAATGTTAGAAGTTCTACAAGTTTACTATGAAAAACAGAATAAAGACTCAGAAACATGGATTGACCTGAATATATTGGAGCTCCTATATGTTGGAAAATATTCCAAATGTTTTTCAATTGTTGATTTTGATAAGCTTGTTGATAATAATTAGTTGGTGAAAATCCAGCGACACTTTGCTTATGGTGATTCCCAAAATAAACATAAACTGAGCCATACTGTAATCTACATGCAACTATCAATCACAATTTTGCTTGAAATACTTTTCTTTATAAGAAATTGGCATATTTCATTGTTCCACTGTCTATGGTTGAAAAAAAGAAACATGATTTCACTTAGTGAGATTAGTTCAGTAAAAATTTGTGGAGAATGCAGACTCACTACAGAAAAAAATTCAGGTTGTAGTGATTTCAAGAAGTTAATAGAGAATAATGAATCAAACTTCCACTTCCTATTTCCATCACTGAAACATCTCTATAGAGAAAACTATGTTTCTTTCTCTCATAAGAGCTTCTTGTTTCCTGAGAGTTTCTGGTTGCTTGAATTAGTTATAGCATACCTACTTGAATCTGACTTCTTCATGTTACAATTAAAGTTATTTTTCTAAATTTTGTTAATGAGATGTAGCAGAAAGCTAATGATAAATCCAGTCACTTAGATTGCTTCTATTTGAAGTGAATTCATGCTATTTTTTCATTGGAGAATTAGAAAGGAAAATTACAAACAGCAACAAAGAAATATTTGTTGAAAAAGAGCATATCCGAATGTCAGGATACTAAATACGTGATATCATAGAATCACAGAATGGTAGGGTTGGAAGGGATCTTTAGAGATCATCTAGTCCAACCCCTCTGCAGATGCATATTCACCTATATCAGGTTGCACAGGAATATGTACAGGCAGGTCTTGAAGACCTCCAAGGAAGGAGACTCCACAATCCCTCTGGGCAGCCTGTGCCACTGCTCCCTCACCTGAACAGTGAAATAGTTTTTTCTTATGTTTAAGTGGAACTTTTTGTGTTCCAGCTTCATCCCATTACCCCTTGTCCTGTTGATAGCTACCATAGAGAAAAGGGATACCCCAACCTCCTGACACCCACCCTTTAGCTATTTATAAATGTTAATAAGATATTGCCTCAGTCTCCTCTTTTCTAGACTAAACAACCCCAGTTCCCACAATCTTTCCTCGTATGAAAGATGTTCCATTCCCCTGATCATCTTGGTTAAAAGGAGCTTCTCTCTACATTCTTAAATTTAAAAAGGCCATGAATTTAGCAGGATTGAAGAAATATAGAGAAGTGCAGTTTAAACAGTCAAATATGTTATCAATAGTTGTGACATGAGATTTTTTTTGATGTTAGGTTTTTTTAAACAGTATGAAATCTTATGTATCATGTTATAATTTGAGTGTATCAAGAAGAGTGTGTCTAGCAGGTCTAATAAGGTTCTTCTCCCCCTCTTTCATATGAGGAAAGACCTCATCTTTCTTATGAGGAAAGGCTGTGGGGACTGGGGCTTTTTAGTCTAGAGGAGACTGAGAGGGGATCTCATTAATATCTACAAATATCTAAATGATGGGTGTCAGAAGGTTGGGGCATCCCTTTTTTCTGTTGTATCTAGTGACAGGACAAGGGGCTGGAACACAGTCATTTCAATTTAAATATAAAGAAAAACTTACGAGGGTGAGGGAGCCCTGTGAGAGTGAGGGAGCCCTGGCACAGGTTGCCCAGGAAGATTGTGGAGTCTCCTTCTCTGGAGGTCTTCACAACCTACCTGGATGTGTTCCTGTGTGACCTGATCTGGGTGGACCTACTTCTACAGGGGGATTGGACTAGATGATCTCTAAAGGTCCCTTCCAACTCCTACCACTGTGTGATTCTGTGATAATTCAGCTTCAAGTTAGCAACATTTAGTTAAGAAAAAAAGATCTTACAGACAAGTTACTTTATGACAGTAATTAAGTAGATATGCATATAGACATACACTAATCTCCCATGGCCTGTTCATGCAATCAAATCCCCATCAGTGGAAAGTTCTTTCCTCAGTCATTCTTCAGGAAATCCTTGTATATGAAGACTATCATAATAACGCAGTTCTTAAGAATTTGAAAATGATTATTTAAAATTCTTTCTACTAATGGAAAGATACATCAGATTCTGGCTTTTTCTGATATAGCTGCATGACTTTTTTTCCTTTTATCTTCAATGGCAACAAGTGGATATTTCATTAAATAAAAAATCTGTTGTGCACTTCTATTTCAAACTTAGGATATATGAAGAACATATAGGAAATATAAGTACATATGGGATATACATGTTATATATTGCAGGACAACCCAACTCTGCCTTTATACTTCCCCCTACCTAATAACTTGTTTCCATCTGGCTGTTTCTGATCAATATTTCTAAAGTTGAGGTGAATTTCCTGTGTGCAACTGTCAGTAATCTGAATTGTTCAGCTCCTTTAGTTCCAGTCTGTGCTTCTCCATTAAGTTATGAAGTATCATAGCTTTGTTTATAATTTTTGTTTTGCATTCATTGGCCCTCTGGAAAATTTAATAGTGTAAGTACCACTTTGAGCTATCTTGTATTTTGTCTAAGCATGCTTGGATAGCAACTGGCTTAATCAAACAAAAATAAATTCACAAAGCAGTCTTCCAGATCCACAAAGAGACAGATAGAAAAGAATTGGAGACAAGTACCTGTGAAAAAGGGAAGAAGCAATCCCTACTTACAAGCATCCTTCTTTTTAGGTGTTTGGTGCCACTCCAGCCAAGCCACCAGTTAGAATGCTGACAATCCAGCTCATGACTGTTCATGTTCTTCTGCAGTGTTTTTGAAGAACTACCTCTGAAGTATATCGTTTGCTAACTCTAATAATTTGCCTTTTATGGTACAGGTACTTGCTGAGTTTACTCCTGCACCAATAAGCGAGAACAATGCTGCAGTTTGATTCATTCTGTGCAGAAAGGAAGAAATTGAGAATCTTATTGAATTGAATTTGAACAAAACCCTATTTATTGACATTCCTAAGTGATCTGAAGGATTAATTAGTGGGGAAAATGGTGCATAGAAATTAAAAATAAGAGAAAGACTTCAGTTCAGCTTATAGGCTATAATACTTCTATTTTTACTTCTAAAAGAAGCTTCTGTAAGGAATTAACCTTTGTACTGACATTTTTCACTCCACAAATAGGTTTTAAGTTACACTTAAATGAGGCTTCCATTGCTGACTGTGGAAGTTAAATAGTGAATGAGCAATTCAGCAGAAATTCATAAACATGAATGTTACAAGTTCCAGGTATCATATTCTTGTTAGGAAAACCTCAGTACTTACAGTTACTCCATAACATTTTTTCCATAATTGACCTTTAAAATCATGATGGGGAACAAAGCATTGGCTGACATTTAAGGTGAAATAGGAGGATTTCCTCATATTTTATTGCTAAGTTTGTTTTTCTTTTATTTCAGACTGTGAGAGGAATAATTTGTGTCTGTTTTTAATCAAGTAGTATTGGCATAGAAAATTACTAAGAGTACCACTTCACTGGAAGTGGCAACTATTTGTTTCCTTTTAGAAAAAAAAATTCATAATAATTTATAATTTTGAGAAAGGCACTCAGAGAATAACACAATAGCAATGATCTACTTTTTTTCCATAGTGTCAGAATTGCTACTTCTATGTTTGTGCTTATTTGAAGATGAAAAGAGGACTCGTGGCTCAATTTTGTTTCTTCCAGTTGTATTTGCTCATTTTATTTTGGGAAATTACCTGTTCTAGAGTTCTGTAAGGATTCCCAAATTCATCACTCTATCCAAAGACAGTGTAAGAAAAAGTCTGAAGTAAAAATTTTTGGGACAAGTTAGGCAGGCAGTATGAACTTCTGGGTCTCAGATCACAGGTAAAACTACTCCTTTGTGTAGCACTATTAATAATATGTGCTATCAAAATCTCATTTATGACACTCAGTCATAAGACCAACTCATGAGTTATTTCCTATTAATCCAGTTCTCAACGTCTGGGCTGTCAATGCACATGGGCAGGAAACAATTCACCTACACAGTCTGTGTGGAATGAATTGAAGAATAAAAGCATGTAACAATAAAAAAAGTAGTCTAAACATCTCAGAAAAAGAGCAAGATTTAAGAGTACAGTTAGTTGATGGTTGCTTAGACAAAATGCAGTAAATTAGAGACTATAAATAACAGAACAGTTACAGGCTTTGTAATAATGTCCTGTAACACAATTTTGGAGGCAGTGGTTTACTGTTATTACCTCTAATGACCAGACTCTCTATAAAGAACAAAAACTGAAAAGCACACTATACCTATAAATTTAATGAAGCAGATTTAGTCTACAAACGCACACACACACAAATATAAATGGTTGTTTATAGTAAACGAAGGAAAACAGAGACACCCTGAAACAGAGAAGAAAATCCAAAGCTGAAGTCTGGCAGATTCAAGTTTATCAACAACTCCTCTTTGTGCCTGTCTCACAGATAACATGTGCTGCCACTTGAACCTGGTGCTAACCCTAATTTGTACACAGAAGTTAATTTCTTTATTTCTGGAGCTTATCGGTTGGATTTAATTCCTGAAGTCTGGCCTGTATGTGTGCATGTGTGTGTTTGTAGAAACGTTTCCGCTTTTCCTGGTCCTCAGAGAATTTCAGGTATTGCAGATCCTAGTTGCAGATTATTCACCCTTTACCTCAAGTTGTATTGGCTAATACTCTTCTGTTCTCAAGTTTCTGCTTTATGGAGCCCAGAAATTACTATAGCTTTGACAGCATATTTATCACCACTTCCAAAGTCAAAATTTTCTCTTCCTTAAGCATTTAGCATCTCCTTATATCTATGGCCAAGAAAGTGGGTCATATTACAGCTTCAAGTTTCTTTCCAGTTCAGAGGCTCACTTGATGGCTTATAAGATATCTCAATTTCTATTTTTTGTTAATTGTATAAGGTTTTGTGTTGTTTCATGTAGTGAAGTTATGCTGCCTACTGATGGCTCTGTGACTGAAATGCTACCATATGTTAGGTAAGGTGGGTCACAGCATGGACCTACATGCTGGGGAGCACCTGGAGCATGAGAGCTGGAGTGAAATGTACACTCTCCCATGGACACAGGTCAGTACTGTAGTCCCACTTCTGCTCTGGGGCCTGACCACATCAGGTATGTAGAGTTGATGTGTCTGTTCCTGGAAGGTGGTAAGAGGCTGCAACACATCCCAGGAAACAACCAGCTGAGAGAAAAGTCTGAAAGAGCTATTTAAAATTATGAAAAAAAGACCTACTCCCATGGAGAAAATCTTCCTCTCCAAGGAAAGGTTATATGAAGTTACAACTCAGAGCAAACATGTCAGTTTTCTCAGACAAACTACAGACTCAACAGTATCTTGCACAGTCTCACCTGACAGTCTGATGCCCTTTAAGGGATCATGTCTGTTTTTTTTGAGCAACAAGTCTCCCTTAATGCACTTTTTTTGTTTTCAAAACACAGCTATCATCTGCTAAGTACAATTAGTCATGATGATGTCTTGCATTGCCATTGTCTTGCTGAAATTAACTGATGATCTCACTCGGTGACCATAACTAATGCTGCAGGATAGCTGCCCAAGTTGGGCTTCTTCGTCTCCAAAACAGAATCCTACATAACAAGGAAACAGTTGATGTAAAATAGAACTTTGTGCCTTACCCTTTATATTTAAGACACTACATAAACAGATGGTTTAAAGACGGATAATGTAGCAATTCTGGATATATTTATCAGTGTGCATATTGAAGGAGAACACGTTTATATTATGTGTACGTGATCCCCAAAATGGCAAAGTTGTCGTCTCTTTATACAAATCATGGGATCTCTGATAACTTATCAAAGATATTCTCCTGTCTAAAACCACTCCTTTCTCCACGCACACAAGCTCCAAGATTTGAAGCCATTCCGTGACATAAACACTTTTTTGTTGTTTTATAGAGACAGTAGCACTGAAGGATTTGAATTGTTTTCCTTTTGAAATGAAAAAAATCCCAACTTTATTTCAGCTCTATTACAGTAAATTGTTCCTTAACATCCAGGAAGCTTATGATAGATGCCTGAGTGTCTAAGAGAAAGTGATGTGTTCTAAGTAAGTACATTCCTGAGTGATAGCAGATTAAGATAAATACCAGCAATTTATCACTGCATTATTCTACTGTACAAGATTTTATTTATTTATTTGTTTGTTTGTTTATTTGTTTGTTTTAGTGGCAAACAGTATAGGGAGAATGAAAGCCACATGGCAGCATTTCAGTTTATTCAAGAGAAGATTTCCCATAACTATTTATTTAAATACTTCATTTGATACAAGGAAAATATTAATTGTTCTCTAACTAATGAGTTTTTATATTAATTGCCTCTTAAAATCTGTCTTTGATTTTCTAAGAAACTCTGTTAAAACCCTGGGTTAATTTAAAATAAAGCATTTTTTTTCTTATTTTCCATTTTACAAAATTGTGATTTAAACATTACTGATCTCTTTATTTCTAACTTGATTTTTAAGGCATCAAATTACATAACTTGTACAAGGAAATAACTAACTTTACAGAACTGCACAGAAAGATGACAGTTGGTTACAGTTTCATCATTTCAATCGGACAATTATTCCATTAACTTTGAAATTAGTTTGAAATGGTACCTGCATAGTACCTGCTTCTGAATCACAGGAATTCAGTAGGCGAAGTACTCCAGGACCAGAATATCTCTTCTGTTTCTTTATCATACAGAAAACTGGTAAGAGTTTCTGTTCCCCTTCAGCAGCCTCCACTGTTGTCTGTGAGACACTGTTGTCTGGGAGAAGAGAAAAAAAGAGTAGGGAAGGTTTTGCCTGCTCTCACACTTTCCTTCCTGTGACTGTATGATACCTTGGCACATGTAGCAGCCCTTTCCCAGACAGTGATTTAAATACATTTTTATTTAAAAGAAGAGATAGTTGTGAAATTGCATCCTAGTG
Source organism: Colius striatus (assembly GCF_028858725.1). Taxonomy (NCBI): domain Eukaryota; kingdom Metazoa; phylum Chordata; class Aves; order Coliiformes; family Coliidae; genus Colius; species Colius striatus. The sequence goes on from NC_084762.1 coordinate 62,443,894, forward strand.
TTCAGGAGGCAACCTCATGTTCTTGGGAGCTGTAAGTTTGTGTCTTGGAGCAAGACTAGCTAGTTTTTTAAGTGAATGTCTGCTTTCCTGGAGACTTGGGTCTCAGCAAGAACAAACCTATAAACATTTTAAGCAACAGAGAAAAATCCATAGATGTAGATGGAAGTGTAACTTCATCAAAATTTGTCACCAATGGGATGGGAAGCTCTGTCAAGTTTGCATGATGAGAAGAAAATGGGAAACCTTGATGGCTTAATGCCCTCCTCTACCCCCGCAGGAAATTGTTGCACTGGAAATTGACTGTGATGATCCTAACTACATATCCTTATCCCTGCATGTCAGCTGAGTGGAGAAGACTAATTACTGTTTGGGGATTTTTTGTATTTTTAGTATACAGGACCAAAAATAATTATACTTGACATTATTTTCTTGTCTTTTTTGGTGAGATATGTGTCTGTGTCTGTGTGTGAATTTCCTCTTAAGTGCAGCGCTTCAAGAACATTCTCCACCTTAAAATTAATTCTAGTATTTGTGTTTTTCTAAAAACAAAACCACTCTGTGACAATGTGGGTGGTTGGGTACGTCATAATCCTGTCATGCACTTGGGTGCCCAGACTGCAAAGACTCTCTTAATTTTCAACCAGGCAGGAGAATTTCTCCACCTGAATGGAAAGCAGGCTGCCTCCCTGGCTCTGGAAGATGCCACCCAAGTAGGCTGAGAGGAAAGGGCCAGTAAGCCTCTTCTTTTAGTTCAAAATTGCCTCTTGACGAACCATTTGATTTTGAGTTGTATTGTATTGTTGTGGTATTTCTGTTCCAGAATACGGAATACTGTGCTGTTATTAAAAACATGTTAGTAGACCCAGCACTTGATAGTAAAGGGGAAACAGTAAGCAGAGCAGGCTATTGAAGTGCACTTTGAATGCCAAAATGTGCTATGGAAAGTAGGAGTGTTTGAGTGTGTGATCCTAGGGTTTTGCTGGGCTGCTAGACAGTTGGGGAGCAAGAAATGCTGGATAAGTTGACGTGAGACAGGTTTTGACTGCAACTAAGTGAGTTGATCCAGATGACTGAAAATCTATTTTGCTGATAAGATTTAATGTGTGTGACAATATGGCAAACACATAGGAAAACAGCTTGCAAGGATATCTTACAGTATCAGCAAGCAAATCGGTTTTTTGTTCAAAGCCATGAAAAAAGTTGCCTGTATATTCCAGTGGGACTGTCTTGTCTGGGGTTTGACTGTGGGAAATTAAAGCTATTAAAGTTGAAAAAGTATCTTTTATAATTTCTCCTTCAATAGCAAAGGAAGGCAAAAAGCTGTGCAAGCAGATAGATCTCTTCTAGGTGGATAGGGTGATTGGTAGTTCTCTATGGTTTTGGTATTCTTTTTTTCAGCTCCGTCAGGAGAAATTCCCCAAAGCAATAGGCCAGATTCGAGTCTTCTCTTTTGGTGGGAAGTTTAAGTTCCTCTAAGTCAAATAGAGTGAGAAGCTTTCTTAGCTCTCTAGTTGATGTGTCACAAAGATTTACTGTTTGTATTTTATTTACAAAGAAAAATGAGAGCTATTTGAACTGACTGATGCTTTAGTGAGAAATGAATCCAATGAATTGACTGACATAGTTACACAGATTTATCCAGATTGAAGGAGTTTTAACAATATACTTGAATCCTGTAGTGTGACAGTGAGTTACGCATCCATTGTATTTAAGCAGTTACTTGCAGCTTTGGCTCCATGGCTCTTTGTGTTGGTTTTGCATTGCTGTTTTTCTTGACTGGAGACAGATAGACTCTGCAATAATATATGGGTCATGGCTGATTCTTTTCTATCTCTTGCTTTCTTATGCCCTCAAAATACTTTTATAACAACTGGTACTGATTTCACAGTGATGTTACTATAGGTGGGGAGTTATTGGGCACCTACAGTTTGTGCATGTTTACAAAGTCATATCATGTCATTTAACTATTTCTGTAATAGGCATTCCCCATTGACAAACTGTTATTTCTTCAAATGCCTAAACACAATCAGATATCTTTTCTTGTAATTTTGTTGTTTGTTTGCAGCTAAGATGATATCCCCTGTGTCATTTTAACATGCATCTGGAAGTCACACATATTCTCAAACAAAGCCAAGTTAGATCATGATGGAATGTCATTAAAAAGTGACTTTTCATTCCACTGCTGAGGCAAACCTATTCACTTCTGAATACTCCTCATGAGTATTCAGAGCAGCATGGAATGAGACAGGAAAACTTGAAGGAACAGCAAAACACAACCTTCATGATTAATATAGAATTGCAAACCACTGGAATCTAGTGCCAAACTGGGGAGTTTGTTGCACTGTGATAGAATGCTGTGAGGTGGGTTAGTATTGCCAAGTATTAATAACAATCAATTCCTATGTGAGGAATTAAAAGTTACTTTGAGAAATGGTTTGCATCTGTTCAACATTATCTAGTTTAATATGGCATTTTTTTCTTTCAGATGCAGTATGGCAGTATTTTCACTTAAAAGTTCAGCTAACTTTTCAACATATGAATTGTATGCTATCCTTTGTATTTTAAGACATGGACAGATAAAATCAAATTTTATAAACTTTTGTTGACTGCTAATGACAAATTTAACTACCAAGAAATTGGCAGATAATAGATCTTTTTAAGCAGTGAGCACACTTATTAGAACTAGAGGTGTTTCTTCACCTACTTGATCATGAAAGGAAGAAGCAATAGCCTTACAAGTCATTGTTCATAATTGTTCATAGCAATTTGGCCACTCATTTTGAAATAAAGACATATCTAATCAGTGCAGAGAATAAAGTTTTAGAATATACTAACTGGACAAATAAAATAAATCAAGCCAATGTAAGATGGGAAGAAAAATTCCTCAGAAAAGTAACTTTGGATATGGTTAGGCACTGCCATGAGAGCAGCAAGTTATATAGTGCAGTGGTAAAGAAAATTTAAGTGGACTCTGGGAGATAAAGTTTGCAAAGATCCCTTTTGATTTAGGAACACCTAATGAGCAAAGGCGGAGGGGAAGGAGGGGAAGAAGGCAGACAAGGAGACATGCCTCATAAGCTGCAAAGTATGAAGGGAGACAGGAAGAAATAAGGAAAACAAATAAACTTGGACAGACATTTAACAAGAGGCATTAAGGGGCAGATGAGTGGAGCACAGTGGTAAGCATTTTGGCAGAATGATACAAAGGAAGTTTTGGAAAGTGTTGAGAGTGTGAAAAAGCATTAAGCTAGTAACAAGAGAGTAAATTTTGAAAACAAGATGGATAACAACATCAGTATTTGGTGCACAAATGGGAAGTGGTAGACCAACAAGCTTTCTGAGGAGACAGTGGTACATTTGTAAGACAACTGAAAATATGGGATTAAGCATAGTGCAGAGAGTGACTTGTAAAGTAGCAGGAAATGCAGTAGCTGAAACCCAGATGAAGTAACAAGATGGTATTCAAGAAGAGCTGACAGGGGAAGAGGGGGTGATCTGATTCTCATCTTGAAGTATTCTATCGTGGGAAGGCAACTAAAGAGTCTGAAGCATCAGCCTTAAGGACCCATAGAGAATAAGAGATTAACTCAAGTCAGTTATAGGAGGCCATTTATGACATTTACTTCACTTGTAAAAAGAGTAATTTCTTTTTATGTAGTGAATGCATTGCCTACACTAAACAGAAATATTAGTCTCCTGAGCCTTGTGGCTGTTTTGACAAGATAAGATATTTATTTTTAAATTGCTATTATTTACTTTAGATGATGGTGTATTCTGGCCTTGCCTTTAGATGACTTGAACATTCTCAGTCTGAGGTAAATGCAGACTTTATCATAATTTTTTTTGCTGCTGCTTTTGCATATGAATCCTTTTTGAGTTGTTTCATGACTCCCTGCAGCAGTGATTGTAATGATCATATATACACTACAGTGACCCCGGCTACAGGAAAAAAAAAAAAAAGGAAAAAAGTTCAACATTTAAAATTCTCCATTCCTTGACTCTTTAGGTGTTGGAATGTATTGCTAAATTACATTAATTTAATTTTTAATTCCCGTAATTAGTGCTACTGAAGCAGTTTAAAAGAACAAAGGTTGTGGTAATCCTAGTTAGTATAATTAATATTGCTTTCACTGTAGAATAAACACATTAGAAAAAGTTAAGTATTTTTTTTGTAAAAGGGTCCTATTCCACTTTTCTGTTGGTCCTAAAATGACCTTAAGTTTGCTTAGACCAGAGATTATTTTGGTCTATTGGTATAAAAGTTTTGATGAACTGAAATGCACAGGAACCAGAAAAAACATAAACAAGGATGCCAGAAATACAGTAATATCAGCTGGGTGCATTGATATCCAGAATAATAGTGAGGATATAATAAACAATTCACTGATGTAAACTAAATGACAATGCATGAGAGCAGCACATTATATAGCATGAAGCCAAAAGAATGATGTAATAAATGACCAAGTTTAGATAAAAATACTGATTTTACTATTGAAATATATGCAACATTGCCAAAATCAAATGCTCAGAATGACTGTTCTGAATTTAGCTTGATCACGATATCTTTTATAAGAAAAGATATCTGTATTTTTTAAACCATTTTTATTTTGGGGGTTGTGGCATTTTTCAGTTTTTTTGTGTTTAATAAGAACAGGCCACATTTTGAAGATTTTCTGTGCAATTGTTACAGACTAAAAACTTCATTAAAAAAAAAGGACAAGGTTCTTCTAGAATCTCAGAGCAAGCAGGAAAATAGCGAATTGTTATGAAATATGAAATAAGATCTAGAAAGCCTGCAGCATGTCATGGAAGAAACATCATTTTCCATCTATGCATTCTACTTTTTAAAGTATGATAATATCAACTTCAAGGATGATAGTACAAGTCCTGCAAGCAGGGCCATGTTGTATCAAAACACTGACTAACTTGTGAATACAGCTGAGAACAATGGAAGTCAGTGGAATCTTTTTCATACTTTGTGCCTTGATTGGACAGTCAAGGCAATATGTATTATATTGTTATGCCTGAGATTAGCTCTCTTTATTTTACTGTCTTTTCATATTAAACCTCTGCAATTTCACTTTTTCATGTGACTTGTTCTAGTCAAGCCCAAATAGAAGAGACTTAATCTAATTGATTTATACACAAAAGCATATAGAGAAAGAAAAAATAATTAGTATTAATATCACCAATTTACAAGCACTTCTGCTTCCACCCATACTAGATCCCATGGAAATCTTTGTAAATGACTCTGGGTACATATTAAGAAATCTCACTACAGAGTTGCCAAGAGGGTGGGATGTAGATGATTTAGTTGTCATTTTCAGTAAATTTCCATTTTATCATAGTGTCCACAGTTCTACTAGGGCTCTGAGTGTAATGTAACCACAAGGAAACCACAGAGGCATGCAGTGAAGTTTTGAGGGTTTTTTTGTGTTGAGCTTTTTTCTTAATGTTAATATTTGAAGAGCATGCTGAGTTTATTACATGCTTCAGTAAACAACTTTCAGTTCAAGAAGAAAAATTTGAAAATACCTGGCCATTTTACTGTTAAATAACATAACTTGAGGAGGCAAAAGATTTTGACAATGAAGCAGAACAAGGAAAGCCCACCACCAGCTATGTTACTCACCAGCACTAGCCACAAGATACTAAAGTATCAATCACTGTGCATTTGAACATGTCTCACCTTGGAAGGGAGTTACTGTCAGGTAGAATCTACCTCATCTAGGTAAAAGACATAGAAATGCAAACTTGTACCATTTCTCTAGGAGTCCTTCACTCTAAGGTGTTGCAAGCAGCAGTTGAGATTGCTAGTACCAAATCATAGGCTTTTACTGCTGTGAGAAAGAGAATAATTTGATTAGTAATACAGTTACAAGTCCTTCTCTGAGATGGCTCCTAGAGAGATGGAGAACAAAGGGATAATTAATCTACTACAGTCTTACATTGTTCACATGTCAATAAGGAAGGGGAAAAAAAGCAAAGTTTACACAGATAATTTTTTTATAGGGAACCTAAAAAGAATGAATCCTTCCTCTCCTTTCTCTAGAAGAAAAGTGCCACAAGGGGAGAATTGCTAAAGGAACACTTCTGCAGGGTATGTAGTTTGATCCAGTGAGGAAAGACACTAGTCATTGAAGTTATCATCAAGAGAAAGGATGGTAAGGATGGTGAGGTAGCAACATTTTAATATTATGTCACTTATGTTAACCAAAGAAGTCTGTAGTACAGGTCTTTCACTTCTGAAAGAGTCAGAAAGTTCAGTCCTGTAACAGCTGAATAAACAGGTAAGAAGTTCAGAAAACACTTTTTACTTCTTTTCATGTTCTCAGTGGTCTTGAGGGTAGAAGCACATTGACTGTTGTTGTCTCTAACGCTGTTGTAACTGTTTAATGGGGAAATAACACACTTTCCTTTCCAGGAAAGCCTGTGCAGGTCGCAAGAGTACATTTGTGTTGAAAAGTCCCTGCCAGACAGCAAATATTGTTTACATTGATAAGAATCATGACAATCAAAGTAGAAAACTGAACAGAACCAGCACCTGGGTTTTTAATGTATTTTTAATTACAAGAAATGATTCTTTCTGTTTCATAGTCTGCATATTCAAAATCTGGGATTTATTTAAGACATTAAATATGAACTGGGGGTTTTGTTCAACACTTTTTTCCCACTATTTCCAGTACTCTTCAGAATAAAAGGCATCCTAAGGTCATTCAAAATTGAAAAATTATAAGTTATAGCCTGTCTCTTCTTTATAGAATGAGGAGATTAATATTTAGCACAGGAGAGGAAAAAAAGACCTAATATACTTCTTAATTGCATGTGTATTTACAAAAGAGCAACAGAAGCATTCTAAAATAATTACAAAAACATTCTCTGGGCCTGTGTATTAAAGTTCATTGTTTAAGAAGCATATGTTAAGAGCCAGACATAGGATTTTATTTCTGGAAGAGCTGGTCCAGTTATTTCTGACTACTTGCTGAGACATTTTAGAAGCTATCAGATGTATTTATCCACATTTGCTTGGCTGAGTCTCAAGGAGAGGATCAAGAAGGGAAATGGAGAACATCAGTGATAAACTGTTCCCAGGAAAATTCTGAACCTGGCAAACTCTCAAAATCGTGTTTTACTGAGGTTCAGATGAACTGCATATTATGTACATATTATTTGGAAAATGAACTAGATTAATGCATTCTGTGCTGTGGTCTCTGAGTTTAAGATGAAAAATATTCTGAATCTGTCATGCATTCCATCACTGTATTTACTAGTAAGCAGTCACAACATAAGATGGCTCCAAAGTAAATTGTGAATTTAAAAGCCATACTTCATCTGGAAGTATGAAGAGCACACTGAATCACCTGAGCATGCTTGGCTTGTTGAAATAGGCTAGTTCAACAATGTCTAGTTGCAAAATTCAAGTCTTTCTATTTTTTGTTAATTTGACTTGTACTGTTAATATAAGAGCTAATATATATTGCAAGCATATTTGTAAATTTTCTTTCAAGAATATCTTACTATAGTTGGTTTAGTAAATTGCTTGTAGCTAAGTATTCCAAAAGTCCACCTTTTTCCATATACCTAAAACCAAATTCTGTATTTCAGAAAAATTAGCTCTGCACTTTACCTGCACAGAGTGTTCTTATGGCCTACTTAACTCATATCAGTTAGTAATTTAATGTTAGTGAGAAATTCTTGTTGCACTTATTGCATGACAGATAGTATAGTTTCAACTAGAACTATGATTACTGACTGATGGCACCGACAAGAATGTTATTAAGTAGAAAAACATCTATTTTATATACATCATAGTTATTTTAATTGCTAATAAGATCTCTAACACAATCAAAGTGACATGAAAGAGACGTCAAACAACCGTGTTGTGGGAATTACAGACAAACAAATACACATTCTGTTGCTGAACTGGCCAAGACTTGCTTCAAGTGTGGCTCAATCACTGTTAAAACCTGAAGCAAAAAGAAGGATAGGGATGTTTGATGCTAGCTTCATCAAAATGCTGTGTCATTTACAATATCAGGTGCACTTAAAGAAGCTGGCATGCTACATGATATGTTGCAAATAATTTTCAATTAGCAGTAGTTCATATATAAATTATTTTAGTTGCTACAGAAAGTCATTTGTACAAGCTAAAATTCTAAAACAGAAAAGCCGGAAATTACCATGAGCTAGTAAGTCAAAATTTCTATGCTGCTATTCAGCAAAGCAAAAGCTTTAAGTAGAACACTTTATTAAGACAGGCACATTTCATGACTGAGCTGTCAGCATGAAAATGATTACATTTGACAAAATAATCACCATCACTAGCTTTAATTTTCTGCAAATTTTATACCGCTCTTGAGAGGTACCCAGAAGCTAAGGCATTAGTGCAGTGCTACATTGTTTAGGAAGGTACAGGTATGGACATGTGGGATGACAACTGCAGAATAGATAAGCATGATATAAACTGGTAGATAGATAACAGAGTTAGCTTTGGCAAAATGCAGCACATGATATAACAAAAGACCAAACGACTGGTCATTCTTGAAGGAGATACAGTGCATTCAGCTTCAAGAGAATTCCTGTGATTTAATTCTTTGAGTTAAAAAAACCCTACAAAACTGCAAATGCTATCCTTGCAAACTGTTGAATTTTGGATTGGATTAGAATCAGAAAGAAAAAAAGTGTCTTGTTTGGTATATGGAAATTAAGATTCTATGTGTTCCTAGTGTAGGTTCCTCACAAAGAATCAAAAAAGTCTGCATGTCCAGCTTTGGGTCTTGCCAACATGAGTAGTGTCTCCAGCCTCCTCTTAAGCCTATCAGGAGATTGAGTGCATATCTTGGCCTGGGCTCTCTGAAGTCAAACTACGTCTCTGTTTCCATCTAGGATTTCACCAGGAAATGCTTAAAGTACTAAGCTGTAGGCTGATACCATGAGATTTCCAGACTTGAGAAATTCAGATAAGCTCATACAAGCTTTGAACCTCCAAACCTTTTGAAGTTTGCCTGTCACAAAGCGTAACTGCATCACTGTCTGCAGACAACACTGAAACATGAATGGAAACAGATCTCTGTTTTGAAAAGCTCCTGTGGGTGGCTTAAGGACAAACGAATAAACACAACTATATTTGGAAATATAATGTCTTTCAGAGAAGCACTCTGTCTCTTTGCACACTTGAGTATTTCCCTGCATTCATGATGACAAGAAAAGCTCATAAAATGAGCTGATTTCCTGCCTATCCCTGCATTTTCATTGCGGTTGATCTGACCCAATGATGTGTTCTTTAAACATTCATTTCTCAGTTTACATGGTCAAGCTGTTGTTTGTTCACCCATTAATCTGGTCAAGGGTGTGTACTTGAATGAAAATCCAGCAGTAGCCAGAAGTTGCTGCTGTAGAAGAGTGAATAACCAACAGGCATTGACAGGGACTCATTGTGGAGCAGAACATGCACTCAGCCTATGCCAATTTTTCTAAAGTCTTGTCGGCTCTGAACTGCTATGCACAAAGGCATAGGGTGTCATGAGACCTACTGTCCAGAATTAGACCACCATTCCCTTGTCAGCAATGACAAATGGCAGATAATGCAAACCTTCGTGGATTCTAATAATCATTGAAAGAGGTATTTCCTAAGCTAAATGTTGCACAGGCAATGGACTATCTTCACAGATTGTGGTTTCGAAGGCCTGTTTCTAGGAGAGAAAAAAATCATATAGCAAGTCATTCTGCAAAGTCTGAAATTGTCTTTAATTATGCATCATCTACAACTATATATCTTCTTGCTTTTATGAGTCTTTTGTTTAACAGTTTTGTTTGCTGCTTTTTGTGTTATGATATTTTCAGAGGAAGATACACAATAATCCAATAGCTGTGATTAGACGAAGATCTGTCAAGTGGTCACGGCAAATTTGGAACCCATCATTTTGTAGATATGATTAAATCTGCTTTTGCGCATGTATATTTCTTTGCATATATTGACCTTGGTTTTCATCTGTCATTTAATGTCTGTTCTTGCAGTACTTTCAGTCAGGATAGTCTTGAACTAATCAAAATTTTTTGTGTAATATGAAAGTTTCATTACAGAATGAACAGTGCAAATTATATATTTGTTTCATATTATACTTTTTTCTGTTTTCAAGACATCTTAAAACTTGATGGAAAATGAAAAGTCACCAGCTAGCATAAAAATCAAAGGAGAATGAAAATATTACGTTTTGTTAGTAGTGCCCATGCTTTTCTTCTTTCAAATACTTGCTTCATTGTTACAGGTTTAGATTTAACTTGCCAGAGCTAAAGCTAATTTATTTTTGTTCTGGTTGGACATGGCCTTCATTTCTTTGGGATGACTGTTGTACTAGCCTCCTTTAACACTTTGAATCATGCTGTTATATTGTTCGTTTAAAGGCTATTTGCTTTAATAGAATGTTTATTCGAAGTCTCTGTTGTCATATGTCTCCATATCTTTTTGCTATTTCTAATAAATTTCCATTAATGAAGATTCTAGCATAGTTTAATAATTACGTATTAGACCAAGTCACATGTATCTCAGGGTGAACTCAAGAATTGCTTCTCCTTCTGTGTAATCTCCAAATTGTTGGTCATAGAAGAAAACAGAGAAAGGTTGCAAGATTTAAGATACTGGGGAAAATTGGATGCTTTTCTAAAGGAAGATTTGACAGTGTTAGGAGTACTTGCAGCATTTTGATTCCTCGGTGGTTCCTGATACCCCATTATACTGGCATTTCTTCATTAAAGGCTTATGTTTAGGACTAGTAATGCAATGCAGCAAACAATCTGTAAACACTTTATTTCTGCATTATCACTGCTTTTATTTTTTTAATAAACATAGGGTTGACGTTTGAGTCTGTTGTTTTTCCTTACAGAAGCTTTGAAATTATTCATCTGTTTTCAGAGCCCAGAATGTTGACACCAGAATGTAAGCCCGAAAGCTAGAAGGCTTCAAGGGAAAAATACTAATCAGTAGGGAAAGGAAAAATTACTTAAGTTTTGTTTACATAAATTAGAACTTTGCTCAGAAAAGCTTTTTTCCTAGTGTTTTAAGTTATATTTTTTGCAATATGTTTGTATTCTGGTTGTGGAAATGCAGGTACGGATGTTCATGGTAAAGGGGAAAAAGTTGCAAAGGAGAGATTCTCAGGAGCTTTTGCATTCACAATACTAAAATGTAAAAAGTTACTAACAACCACATTGTCCTAGACTGTAAAACATATCCAGATGAGGATGTGAAAAGAATGCCTGTAGCCAGATGGAGCTGAATGTCTTTCATTCCAAACCATAAGAAAAAAAATATCCACCTACCAAGGAAAGTTCTTCAAGCTGAGGCCTTGAATGAGTCTTGCAAAATTATATGAATTTTAGTAGATCAGAGCCTGCAAAGCCATGCAGTGCTGCAGCAGCCTGCATCTATGGTCTAGGCATTACATATTAGACAGCTTTTATGAATAGTCTTTCACGCTATTTTTATGGAGACTTTACTGAAAAGGAGTAACCCAATAAGAGACTAGTGAAAGGTAAAGGTCATCTGGTTCCTATTAGTGACTGAGGCCACCTTTGTTCTGAACTCTGAAAGAGTTAAGGCAAAACTCAAGACTTTGAGATTTGAGTACATTGTTACCAAAACATGAGAAATCAGTGAAAATTACATTTGGATTCAGGTCTGTCCAACAGTTGTTTGCACTGAACACTAAGTCAGTACCTCTGAGGTATTTTCATACTGTTTGGAAAGAGAATTAATGGACATGGATGCCTGTGTGACAAAAAGGATTTTGCCTTAGATTTCTTTTTACTCCAGTATTTGACTGTAGGCTGGGATGGAAGTGGTTTAGAGTACTGACTGAAAGCGTTAAAGAAGGAAAAACACCATTGTAGTTGGGAGTGAAGTAAAAATAAGAGGAAAGCAAGAAAACTATAGAAAATGGAAATAATAATTTATATTTAAATAACAGAAAATGTGACAAGATTCCTCTGCTAGAAATGAATAAGATATATTTTTTGTGAAAGTGAGAAAGTTCTTGACAGAGGCATCTGCATGTGGTTAGCTGATCCTGAAAAAAAACCTATCTGTTTTGTATACCAGCTACTTTTTCAAAAGAAACTTATTATTAATAACAGTTTGAAACACATTGATGGAAGGTTATCATGAGACAACTACAGCACATCTAGTAACCATAGGTCATGACGGAACACCAGTCAATCAAGTGTGCTGGCACTGACGCTATAAAGACTGTCAACATTTTTCTATACAACTACATTAATGATCCTGTGCTGGGGTCTATCTTCCCCAGATCATAGTCTTCTGAACTATTCACTTACTACCTGTGTTGTGAGCACACATGTGTATCAGCAATCTAAATCAGGTTTAGCATTTGTTCTAATTATTGCAAACCATTGCTCATACAGGTGACTCTGTGGGCCTGTCAATGACACCTCAATGTAAACATTTGGATTATGACTAGTCTACTTTAACCAAGTCTGTCTATCAGACACTTCTGTCTTGTGTGGTCTTTTGGGGAATCAAACGATCCAATTCCTACATTAAACATCTGAGCCCAGATCTCACTTTGAAGTCAATGGCACGATGCCCATTGTTTGGTGGGAGCAGATTTGAGCAATCTACTTTATGCAGAAGAAAAGAGACAATGTAATGCTTTTAGTTTTACAGTGGCAAACATCTTGATTGCCAACATTCCTACATTAACAAGTATATGGGTGAATTTCAGTAATATTGCAGTATGGAGGAAAGTGAGTTAGACAGCTGATTTGTCAGCTGTAATGTGTTCAGCAGTCCATAATAGATCTGCTTACTGACACTTGACATGTGCAGAGGAAATATCAGGTTAGATTTAATGTGGAAATCCAGCATGCTAGAGGTGTACAATGTAGCTGTCTAGGGCTAGCCATATTTGCCTTGGACTTTACCCTTTTTTGTGCCTCCATGCTGTAAGGAAGTACTTTTAGGCACTCAATATCTGCTGCTAAATCCTTGTCCTAAATCTAAGTAATGTAAGTATTTGTAATCACTTTCCAAGAGGATTAAGTTCTCTTAATAAATATCTAGAATATATTTCTCTTTTTGTCACGTAAAACTCTAACCTGGCTCTAATGTGGTGTACACAGTTCTCTCCACAAAGTGCAAGATTTGCGTTTCTCCTGGGAAGTCCCTTAGCAGATAGCAACTGCTGCTGATGCTGGGAACCCAGTCCTGCTACCTGATACTCTCCTTCTGACACTGGGCACCCAATCCTCCTGTCACTCTCTGATGCTGGGCATCCAATGCTGTTCTCTCTGTGTAGCATGATGAATGTAGAACTGACACTTGCAAAACATTGATTCAATGAGGATATCTTCCCTGCCACACCACCCTGGTGGATTGCTTATAGTCTTGTGTTTAAAGCATTTTTTGGGAGATGTGTGTTCGCTTGCCTGCATGATGGGAGGATATTGCATTTTGGCTTCCTAATTGCTACTCTCCTATTGTGTAGGGGGGAGGGGGAAGAAAAGGAGAGAGGAGAAGAAATTCCTGTGGACTCTTTTAGAAAGACAAGCACAACTATAGAGGTCCTGAGAATGCCTCCTGAACATCTTTCAGGTGTCTGTGGTAAAGGCACGGGGGAGAACACACACCAAGTCCTCTTAGGATACCATAGTGGTGTTTGTCATGGAGCTTCTCAGGAACTTTAAGGTTACAGTGTGGTGTTCATGAAGTTAGGGTAGATGAGACAGCACTTGATTAGATAGGTTCAAGATGCAATTTTGGCTCTCAGTACTCAATTCCTAGTACTTCAGATGCTTGTGGTTTTTTGGGTATTTTTTAACCTATGTCCTGGTTTAGGCCCATCCTAGGACCATGGTTAGACTCAAGTACCAAAGACTTAAGAGTTGCCAAAGGGCAGGGAGGGCTTAATTGCTGCTTATGGTCCCAGACAAAACAGACCAGGCTACTCAGCTTGGGGAAGAAAATAGAAAATAATTTAATGCAACACCAACTAAAGCATAACCATAAAACCCCAAATCATAACAAATACAAAACAACACTGAGTGTTACAATGACAAAGAGCACAACCAGCCCTTTAAGACTTAAGCCCTTTAAGACCACTTTCTCCCCATCCTTCCCCTCTTCCTGGGCTCAGAACACTGATCCTAATGTTTTTTTCTCCTCCCCCACTGAACAGCTCAGGGGGCAGGGAATGGGGGTTTAAATCAGTCTATTCCTGATAGCTTTTGCTGTTTGTCTCTCTGCAGGACAGGCAGGCTCTGCACCAGTCCTCCCTGCTCCAGTGCAGGATACCTCATACACCTGGCAGCCCCTTCACGGGATGCTCTGACTTGCATTTGTCCCAAAAGCTGCAGCTCCTCTCTCCCTCTCATGTGGGTCTGCTCTGTGGCTCTCAGGCTCTCCAGCACGGCCTGTGCCATGGCCACCTTCTCACACAGTCTCTTGCCTGTCCGGGTGCACTCACATGGAGCTGCTGGTGGCTCTCAGTCCTGCCATTGCCCTCTATAGGTTGCAGGGGTACAGCCTGCATTCTCACCACGGATTGCAGAGTGGTCTCTGGTCTGGTGCTCCTCCTCCCTTCCTCCTTCTCTGACTGTGTGGTCCACATGGTCACCTCGATCTTGTACCACTCACACCTCCTCCCAAGCACTTCAAATTCCCATCCTTAAATAGTGATGGCAGAGGCACCAGATTGGCCCAGCTGGGCCGGAGGTGGGCCAGAACCCAAGAGCTGAAGGAAAGTCTGAGAACTCTTTACCAGGTCTTCACTGCAACCCACTCCCCCTGTTACCAAGCAAAAGTGACTCCTCACAAAACCAAGGCAATCTGCCTCACAGTACTAAACGTTATCTGGGAATGTTTGAAAAGGAAATGTATGTGTTTTAATACCTGCAGGTGAGTGGGTCAGTCTTGTGCTGAAATCAGGACCCGTTTGGGTATACCAACTCCTTTGCATTTTGCTTGTGTACTCCTGAGATTCTATAAACATGACTCTTCCCAAGAGATTTAGCAGTGCTAAGAGGAAAAGGTTTGGGGCCTTTTATTGACCTAATGTTAAAATAAACCATTTTCATCTATTGGTAACCAATATGTAATATCATATTGAGGAGCCTGGTAGAGCTTTACATTCCAACCACTCTTGCTGAAGCTGGGAACTACTGGTCTAGAGATTTGTTCATTGTCTAATTTGGGGAACTGCAAAAAGTCAAACTTCACACAGATACAGGCTTTCCAGACCTCCCTTATGATATGGGATTTCCTCTATTGTGCCTTCAAACTCTATGTCCTGTATAAAAAGCACACAGGAGATAATTTTTTCCATATTCTTGTTGTTTGGCTCCTATCTGTTCTTCCCAGGCTGTAACTCTGAGAACATAAGTATTCACACTGTCCCAGCAGGAGAGAGGAAGAGAGAGCTCCAGCATTCCTATTTTAATATTTAAAATTTAGCAACCCTATGCCTCCACCTTACAATTTTTACCACATTAATATATTACAGTTCAACTGTGCTAGGAGATATAAGAAAGAAGGCTTTTGTAAACAGTAAAATTTTCCATAGGCCTTTTGGGCCTCCCATAACTTCAGTGAACAGTTTCTTACTACTGATTTACTGCTGTCCTTGTTTATTAACTCTCCTTTGATAGAAACACTTTTCTGAGGGACTCAAAGTCCCAAGTGTATTCTTCCTTTGAGATGTTGCATTGAAGTAGGACCTCAATGGCTCTTTTGCTCTTCTGGCATTAAGATTTTCAGTTAAGAGAGAATTACATGTAATGAACTAGTTGTCCATGGAATTTTAATGCTTATTATAATTTCTTGCTTACTTAAAAAGCTAATTCAGTGTATGAAATAAACTGAGACTGGGTGGAGTAAGCGGGAACATCTGCATGTCTTATGTTATGACTCCCACAGTAGTCATCTACTATGCTGTATAGCTCCAGAAAGTCTCTCAAGCGTATAGATGGTGATGTTCCAATAAGCTGGAACTGCTGGCTACAACTGACACTTCAGCAAGTCATTTTATCTGCAGCTGCCTTCATCTATTACTGGCTTTAGGGAAGAATAACAAGTGTCCTTAGATTTTATATGCTGAAGGAGGGACAGGATCCCAAATGATAAAAAATTGAAGCAAAAAAAAAAAAAAAGGAAGAAAATAAGCAGCATACAAAGAGAAGACTGAAACTGTACAGATGCAAAGGAGTTTTAGAGCGGTTATATCAGTGATGCCTTTTAAGTGAATGGTAGGATTCATTGCATGGAATTAGACTTACATTAGCCAAATGATCTTCTTGAATTCAGTCACTATGACACGATCTGCTATTGTTAAAAATTGATTTAAATGATTATGTAATCCCAGTGAATAGTCTTAATTCTTATAGATAAACCCATAGTGATATTGTTGATGAACAAAACACAAATGTTTCAAGCAAAATTACACAGTCACTTTTCCTCAGAACTACAAATATTTATTGAAATAGTCAATTGATTTCTTTTTTGTGTGTGTAATTTCAGTTTATGGATTAAGAAAATATGTTACCTCACAAGAGGAACTAACTCACAAGAGCCATCAACCACAATAGCAGCTGTCGATTTGCACAGTTTATGGTTATTTGGTTAGTACATATATCTGATCAAATAGTGTGCCTCTAACTGCACAATCCTATTTTATTCACAAAAATTAACACAATAACAAAAGGTGTTAAAGAGAGGGTTTTCAACTTAAAATGTACATTGGTGTACTGGTTTAGTCCTGGCTGGATGCCAGGTGCCCACCAAGTCAAAATATCACTCCCTCTCCTAAACTGGACAAGGGAGAGAGAAACATAACAAGAGATTTGTGAGTTGAGATAATGACAGAGAGATCACTCAGTGATTAGTGTCATGGGCAAAACAGACTCAACTTGGGAGAAAAGGTTTTGATTTATTAATGAACCATCAGTATTGAGAGATGAGAAATAAAACTAAATCTTAAAACACTTCTTCTCTCCCCTCTCTCTTCCCAGGACTCTCCTTCCTTCCTCCCCAACAGTGCAGGGGATGGAGGATCAGGATTATGGTCAGTGCATTACAGATGGACTTTGCCACTGCTTCTTCTCAGGGAGAGGCCTCATCACACTTCCCACGCCTACACTGTGGGGTCCCTCCCATGGGAGACAGTCCCTCAAGAACTTCTCTGGTGTGAGTTTTTCCCATGGGCTACAGCTCCTCATGAACTGCTCCAGCATGGGGCCTCCCACAGCGGCAGCTCCTCACACACTGCCCTAACATGGGTCATCCACTGGGAGAACAGTCCTTCAGGGACAGACTACTCCTGTGTGAGTCTCTCACAGGATCACAAGTCCTGACAGCAATCCTGCTCTGGTGTGGGCACTTCTCTTCCCATGGGCTTCCAGATTCTGCCAGGAACTATCTCCAACATGGGCTTCCCACAGAGTCACAGCCTCCTTCAGGCATTCACCTGCTCTGGCGTGGGGTCCTCCATGGACTGCAAGTGAATCTCTGCTCTCCGGTGGCCTCCATGGACTGCAGGGGCACAGCTACTTCACCATGGTCCTCACCACAGGTCATAGGGGAGTCTTTCTTCCAGGGCCTAAGCACCCTCTTCCCCCTCCTTCTCCACTGACCCTGGTGTCTGCCGAGATGTTTTCACATTCTCACTCCCTGTTGCAGCTTCAGTTTAGAAACTGCGCAACAACTTCTTTTCCTTTTCAAATACATTATTCACAGAAGCATTACCTCAGACACTAATTGGCCAGGCCTGGGTCAGTGGAAGGTGCATTTTAGAACTGACTAGCTCTATCAGCTACAGGGGAAGATTCTGGTTGATCTTTGTTTGAAGAAGCCACACCTGAAGCCATCCCACTGCTGCCAAAACCTGGCCCAGGCAAAACCACTACAATTGCTATAATTTAGTCACTGTTTCCACTACTGTAGTTCTCACTCTACATTGTTTACCAATCTGACTCTGACAGTGAATGGTATTTCACCTACCCAATGGCCCTTTCTCCCTTTCTTCTTTCTCTCAGATCTACCTTCAGTGAATAATGTTAAATTCTGAACTGAGGTTTTTGAAAATGTGATTGCTAATTCATAAATTCAGACTGAATTAGTTAGTTTTAAATGAAAACCTTTCGGGATGAATTGATTAAAAAAACACACAACTTTCATGGATTTATGAGACAAAGTGGTGTATACGTTCCACTGCACCTTCATTGGCAATGAGCTCTATTCCTCTACTCAGCATTTTGAGCACAAAAGAAAGGACATTCTCTATCTGTACTTATTGTCAGGTTGATAAGCAGCTGTGAAATTGCATGGGGGATTTAAGAGAAATATCTTTTGCTCAGAAATGTTGAGTACTGATAAGGATCAGAAATTCTACTAAGAAAAAGGAATCCCTACAGCAACAAGCCCCAAAGCCAGGCTTGAGACTTACAAAGAGATTTAGATTTGGAAACTATGATATAATTTTGTGTCGCGGATGAGGATAGTCATGAGGTAAATCTTTCTATTTTTCCCCATTCCCAATAGTATTCTTAACTATATTAAGTCCAATGGACCTAAATTTCTCCTCTGTTACTTTTAACAATTAGAAATCATGCTGTATTAGTAAAATTACTACAGCTGTGAAGATCTGGGGAAATCAGTCTGCTTGATTATTGCTTATGATAAATATGTCTGTGTTCAGAACATGAACTTGTAGTTTTTACTTCATAAGGCAAAAGGACTGACTTATGCATAGCACAGACCTTCTCTCCTGACTTTTCCTGATGTACTGGGGCTTGGCATCCATGTTTCTTTGTGTTTTTAACTGTATTACAGTGAGAATCTGGACATTAGTTCCAGAAACTGTTTCTCACTTTCTGCTTACATTACTCTCCAGCAAAACTGACTTGGGAATAAGATGCTTGAATTGTCCTAAAAGTATGAACTCAAGCTGAATGCAATAACCCATGACTTCCTGTTAGAAGATCAGTTTGCTTCAAAGAGTGACTTCTGTATTCATTATGAAAGGTTTTCTAGAGAAAATGTGGAGCTACAATGTGAGTCATGCATTTGGGCTATAATATTTTAGTTCAAAGTGCAAATAAATAGTTTTGAGTGTGTATTTTTGCTGGTCATAGTAACCTTTTTAATCAATCCCTCTTGCTTTGGACAAGGCAAGCTGCCTGAGGAGATTTAGTTTAGTTGATTTTTTTTTTCATTTTACAGTTAATTTCACACTGATATCACCGTTCAGCCACAAAGGACTATTCTGACAGCTGAGTAGAGCTGGAGTACAGTGGCAGCCCAGACAGACATTAGAGAGTAAGCCAGTTAAGCTAAATTTGCCCCAGGAACTTACAACTCTTCCAAAATCTTTCAGGTCTGAGAGACCACACAGCACTTTCCCAATAATACATGTTTAGTTCCTAGTGGTAATTGAAAAAGATTTTTCATCATCGTTTTGATATCAATGGATTTTATTCTTAGCCAGACTAACTCCAAGCCTTAAGCAAGTTCCACCATGACATCCATTTCCTTAATAACCAGTACTCTGTTCACTGTTATCTCTCTTTCCTTCACTAGGCTCTCCTAAATGACCTGAGTCCTATCTGACAACTGCAAGGAAAAACTGGAGAAACTGCTACATGGAGTAGTATTTTAAGTATGTTATATTGAACCAAGGAGAGTATGGAACAATGTCATCTCTTTCCTCATTCAGCAATAGACAAAGACTGCAGCAATGTGTTCATATTTGTAGCACTTGATGCTTCAGCCTGGGGAATCCTTGGATGGACAGCTTTTCCAGCACGGTTGAGAATAAGACACATTTAACAACTACTACAGTGGCTGCTGTGCTTTCTTCCCAACTCCCTTGTGTTAAAACAATAAATGAAAAATGTGCTTCATGTCTGTATATTTATCATTAACAGATATCAGGTGTGTATATATTGGGCCTATGTCAAACAGAGCAGTACCTCAAGGAATAATTTTTTTCTATAAGTTGTCTGAAGGAGTGTGTGATTTGTCCAATTATGTTCTTCTTGGTGGGAAAGTAAAGCATTTTAAAAACATATTGACTAAGTTAGTCACACATAAAAGGACTTTAGAGTGAGAAAGAATAAAGGCACTTATAAATCAAAGGGACTTCACAAACTTCAGAGAAAATAAAACTGGAGAAAAAGCCAAGATGAGAGAAGCTCCATGTTGTAAAGTAACTGAGCACAGCAAAAGGACACTGAGAGGATCCTAAATATGGTATTGTTCAAAAGCAGTCAGGAGAGAATGATCAGGTAATGATGTCTTGTTTTGCCTGTGTTTGTGAATATCTTATTCTGCTTGAAGAATATTCTACAAGTTTGAAAAAAAATTCTACTGATTTTTAGTACTTGAAAGTGTGCAAGATCTCTCTCTGTAAGCTTGGACTACAAGCCTCTTGACAAGTGAATTTTAAACTAAAATGTCAACAAGATAGGACCTATGAAAAGGAAAAGCTTAAACTGGTAGGCAGTTTCAACACAGAATTATAGTACCAAAATCTTCACACCAACAAACTCATGTTCAGAAGCAGTATTGGGTATATCAGGAGGAAAACAAAATGCAATAATCCACTGTCATATTCAAGAAAAAGAGACTTGTAACTTCCTAGACCAAGGATCTTAACTAATGCGTGCATTACAGGAATCACTATGATTTTATAGACTTTGTTAGCTGTGTGCATGGTGACATACTGTGAAAATTCTTAAATGCGTAGAAAGGTGGACTCCCAGAAAGATATATGAAATAATACAACACTTGAACTGCCATAAGACAAAAGGAATTCTTTTACTCTATTTTTTAAATTTTATCCATTAATTTCCTCTTGCCTTTCTCCCTCATTAACAAGCTTTGAATCAATGAGTTAATCTTCCTTAGCTATTTGTCTGAGAAACTTTTCAGTAGATGACATCCTGCAAGATTTGGAAAAAAAAAATCTAAAGGTCTCTGAACTAGGTTTAGTTCTGTTCTAGTTCTTTTTGCTCATATGCGTCTTTCTTTATGTGGCTCTAATTTAGCACCATAACTGTTCCAAGCCAGTTTAACGAAGCAAAGCTCCATTCAGCACATACAGAATAAAAGCACATTTGTATTCTTTCAGATTTTTCCAGAAAGTTGATGCCACTTGATGGTGGTTGAGTGCAGTAATATCTGTCTCTGGGTAGATTTAACATCAAAATGTGTAAAGTAGTGTGAACATCTGATTAACATATGGAAATATTTTTTAAATAAGTCTTTCTTTTCAAGTGCTGAAAGTTTGACAGTCCTTTATACTGTTTTATGATGTTGTGGTAGCAATTCCATGGTTATAGCTATAATCCATGTTCACATTTGATTTTGAAATCCAAACCCTTCTGTATCTCAGTTTTGAGAAACAAAAGTATCGAGTATGACATTTTTCATGTGTGGTCTTCAACAAGAGACAGAATGTACTTATGGGAAATAATCAGATGAGACACAGAGAAATGTGAAAGTTTGCATAACCAATCCTCTCTTCTTTTGAAAAAGCTTCCAAACATAGCATAACGCAGACCACTGTATATGTATGTATAAAATGCCAGACTATATAACAAAGTAGTATGGCATTTATAAAGAAAAATATGGGAAAGAGTCATATTCTGATAAGTGTAGTTAAAATAGTGAAGTTTTATGATTGTACTTATAAAAACTTTAACACAGAATGTCCAGAAAATCCAGGTTTACTTTTTAGAACTTTTAATTAAATTGTTCTGGTTTTCAGTCAGCTTTGTTACTTCTATTGAGAATAGGTTATAAAAGTTTGTTTTCGTTCTCAAAGCTGAGCGATATTAGACTATTCTCCTTGAGATGGTCAATTTGATTTGAACTTGGATACATCTAGAACATTTTCAGCCCCTAACTGAATTGTGATATCTAGTTGCAGAAATGAATAGACAGAAAAATATGTACTAAAGACATGACAGTGTGAAAAAAGTGTGAAAAGTAATCAAGAATAGAAAACTTCCATACAATAAAATGCTATATAGAAAGGAACCGAGATGTCTCTAATAAGTCCTATTCTGTGATGGCTAGATATCCTGTTTCTTATAAGGCTTTTAAGTAACCCTTCAGCTTTCTTGAGCTTCTTTTCCACAGCAGAACTTCTGGAATAAGAAGTCAACAGCAGATTAAGTGGAGTAATAAGAGTATTTCTTTTATTGGCTGCCTAACTGGTGGAATTGAGGAAGCCATGCAAATTCACCAATGATACATGTCCTACTGTCTAGGACACCTCTGGCACTGGATCGATAGCAGTCTTGACTGTGGATAGAGAGCTCAAGTGTATCCTGTGTGCAGTCAGTGGTGCTTTTATGTTATGTGAACAAACACTGACACTTTGTGCCCGATTTCTTTCTGTACACTTCAGGAGTGTTGTAACTGCCCTGGAGAATATGTATGCTCAGAGGTCAATGTTGATGTCATCACCCACTAGGACATCTGAGATTTCTGTGAAATGAGAGTTTGTGGAACTGAATCTCATACCCAACAAAATCTTTCTTAGTCCACTCTTCCATTGGACATAATATCATATAAAAATAAGTATGTTGTCACTTTGTGTTACGGTTAAGAGCATTGTTAAGAACATATGCTCTTCCTTCATCTACACTACAAATCATCCTTTCTCCCATCATCCTATATACTGTCAAGAAACTTTTGGGAAGCTTTTGCACTGCATTTGTGGTACAAAATAACTGAGAATGAATGGTATTAACTTTTAACTTTTTGAAGGTTACTTGAAAAGAAAACCCTTTCATATGACTTGAAAAATGTTTTAAATAGTGTTCCATATTCAATATTTAAGAAGTGTCATAAACAAATACATTAAATTGTAATTTACAAAAGAGAAGAGCACATTAGGCAGTCCTATAGCCTGTGAAGACATCTTCCTCATTTCAGGCAGAGAACCTACTGTTATTATTTACATGAGCCTGTGTTAAGTGCTTCTAATAAGCTACAGTGTCTGGTTGGAAATTCCAGAGTGAAAATATCAAGTAAATTACCCATCATGACGTTCATGGAAAGTCTGTTTCACACACAGCTGCTGGGTCCACATGCATTCCCAGAAATCCCCATTTTTTTCCAAAATTGTCACGGAAATAGTGATTATGTCTCTTACACTCTGTACCAAAATAGATAAACTCAGAACTTCAGCACAGACATCCTATTTGAAATGGCGTGGGTGACACAACATATCTTGTGGGCAGAATAATACATGCTAGGAGAATGAGGCAGAGAGTTCTTGTGTTTGATCTTTTTTTTCAGTTCAAAATCTCAGAGCTGACAAAGTAGACAAAGAATGGCACAAAGATACAATGGTGATTCTTATGAATTTATCTATGAAGGGGTTTTTTTTGAAACACAGTTCCTTCTGAAAACTGTCAGCGAAAACCTTGAGCTTCAGCCATTGGGAATTTCAAGGTCAGTGGGTAAGATTATTCCTACCAGGTATACTCCAAATAAATTTGTGCTTCTATGAGTACTATAATGTCTTTATAATCTCTGCAAACCAGTAACAGGGGATGGATGTTTGTGTTCAGAATCCATTGATCCCACCCTCCTCTCTTTACCTTATAGATACAGGAAGACCTGAGTCACAGTAAGCAGAGGGCTTGAGCGAGGGCAGTGACACGGATCCTTTAACATCCTGCACCACCAGTAGCAATAAGCTCTACAAGCAACTGTTCAATAACAATTCTTATGTCCACCCTATCTTTCAAGCTCTTCCTCTCTTTCTCCTTGAGTTCCTATAATCCCTCTCAGCCTTGTAACTTAATTGAGTGTATCGTTGATTGAGATGATAAGAAAGATGCAAAGGTCAGGTGGGAGGAGAACAGGAAGATTAGGGGGAAGAAAATTGTTACCTCTGCATGTGACAATATCTATGAGTGGATGTAACTCTTGCCTTCAGCACAAATTGACCTCAGAATTAGTTGGTGATCTTTCACACACAAGCTCAGTTTTGGGTAGGAGAGTAGGGAAGGTTTAGAACACGTGTAGGAAAAAGAAAGG
Organism: Colius striatus; assembly: GCF_028858725.1. Taxonomy (NCBI): domain Eukaryota; kingdom Metazoa; phylum Chordata; class Aves; order Coliiformes; family Coliidae; genus Colius; species Colius striatus. The sequence goes on from NC_084762.1 coordinate 62,467,958, forward strand.
TGGTTAGGGTAAGGGGAAATGAGTGAGTGTTTGAGGGAGATAAGACCTAGAAAAGAACATTTACTAGATGATCTTTCAAGGTCCCTTCCAGCCCTTGAGATTCTGTGAGGAAAGAGAAGTCAAATGACCTAAAACTCACACCACAGGTCTCAAGGTGTTCCCAGTTTTCCAAATGCATATATGTCCTGCATTTGGGTGATTTGTGGCAAATTTGCTCTTTCTGTGATGAAAAAAATCCCATTCCTTATAAGAGCAAATGTAAACAAGCAATTGAGATTATTCCAGATGGCGATTTTGTACTTTCTTTTTTTTCCGACAAATGAGTTACAGGACTCCGAGTGCAGGCCATTAAAGACTGTTAAAGGAAAAAAGTACCTTCAGGGGGTTCTGCATCAAAACTACAGGGATTCACACTACAGCAGTGAATATCTTCAATAAGAATTTTGAGTTAGTCACCTACCACACCACAAAAACCTTCCATTTGAGATAATATAAAAAATGGAAGAAAAAGCAGCAAAGAAAGCATGTTAATGGAGACACAGGCTGAGAGAAATATCTTTGTTATTACAGGACTAGAGGTAGATTTGGACAACAGCTTCCTGTCTGGCAGCTTGTGCTGTCAGTTAGCTATCTGATTATTAGAGTAGAATAGAGAAGTAGGTATAGTGTGCTTGAGCTCCATGACAAAATACCTAGGAAGACATGGGGTCAGGTTGTTAATTGAAATGGAGCATAGCTTACCAAGATTTAAAACACTACAGTAGTAAATGAAATATCCAGATGAAAACAGACCTTCCACATTTCAGATCTCTATTTCAGGTAAAGTTAAATGCGCATTTGGAGAACAAAACATTACAGTGTGGTTTATACACAATTATTTTAGTACCAAAGCTATATGTGTTACCTAACAACACAATAGATATGTATCCTGGGGATTGGGGTTGAGGATTTTTGTTAAGAACTATTAAACTGTTAAATATCATGGATGGCTGTATGAGATATTTGAAACAATAACAGGCATTTAGACTCCCTTTGTACACAGTGAAACCTGGCTTATTTTAGAGATCTTTCTTAAAATTGAACAAATTGCCCTCTGGATGTACCTACATTTCTTCAGGTTGACTAAGTGGCCCAGATTACTTTTTTGGACTATACAAATAAATTTTAGAGAGATAAAATGCATTTCATCCTGGATAAATCAATATCTGTTCTGTTCCAAGACAACAGATGTAATCTGCAGCTCTGTAATGAACTCCACAGAGGTGAAACACATGGCAGACTACCTCCACTTGGGATATTATTGTGAGTCTAATGGCATATTGGAGTTTTTTGAGCTCAACTTCTGTGACTCTGCTCTAAATTTTGTCCTTTTCCCTGTATTATTTGTTACTGAAGTTTTCTAGCACTAGGTAGGATTTTCCAATGTGTGTTTCATAGACCAATAAGAATGGGAAGGGGCAGCATCAGAGTCTTTTGCTTATGGTTGACTTCTGCTTGGTTGACAAAGTAACTACTCTTTCAGATGATATATGAAAAGATAAAATATGAAATTATGTTGCTTCCTCCTGTCAGCAAACAACCGAAGTATTAGAACTTAAAAGGGTTCATTTATGCTATAGGAAGTGTTAAATGAACCAAAATCAACATATTAACCTATTAAACTTAGATATATTACTTGAAAAAGCAATTCCTTTTACATCCTTACCTGTTTGTTCACACACTTAAAATTGTATATAAGAGTTTAATTTAATTTTACCATAAAACCGAATGGGATTTTTTAAAGTGAAAACTTAAATAACTGAAAATTTTAGTTATTGGTATGTATAAAGAAACCAACATACGTTTACTGCCAAGGATAATTACAATTTCAAAATATTTCGAGAGCAAATGGTCTACATTGCAAAACTATTGTACTACAAAAGCAACTGTATATCAAATACTTTGTGTTTTTGTAGTAAGATAAAACTAACCACTCGATTTAAACTAAACAGGTAATTTATACGGAGACTTTTATGATTAATTGAAGAATCATCAATTTTCCAAACTCAAACTGTTCACTAGATTCAAAGGAAACCATTAACATTGACATTGGTTTTTTTTCATTCTGGGATCTTGTCCTTCAACAGCTTTGAAGGCAGTTTCTGGACAGTGTCATTTGTTATGTAGCTATCTGTTGCATAGTTAAAAGGTGCCTGTTTATTTTGTGGTGCCAGAGTTAATTGATTTACAGGAGAAAATTTTTAAAGAATTATTTCAATATCATTCTGCTCAATTATGTGGTCCTGAGTGAATCAAAGAGCTTACATTTCTGACAAAAAATACAAGGTAGCGTGGACATTAGTTTACATTCTGTAATCTCAGGGTCCTGAAACATGTTTTTATTCACTACTATTATTGTCATGGATACCTGAGTAGTATAATATTCCTTATACTTAGAAATTGAAATGAATTTTCTTCCCTCAAAAATACTTTTCTTCTGATAACTTTTATCTCCAGGAATAAATAATAATATTGGATATAACCAGATAAAAAAGTGTCAAGTCAAGGGACAATATGCAAGAACACTTCTCAAGTTCAGCAAAATATGGGCTTAAGTTTGGGGTCTTAGAGTGCAGACCAGTAACCAAATTTATCACCTCCAGTTCCTCCAATGATGCTGCATCTGTATTAAAACGGTAACAGAGAAACACTCAGCATTCACTGACAAATATATTAGTGACAGAATTAAAAAGGATCTTCCCTAGATAGCTTAGGAACCACTATTAAGAAGCTAACTGGGAGATAGGTGGACTGCATTACATGTGACCAACAAACATCTTTGGTTTCTTAGTGTGATTTTTGTAGGACTGTGAACACTAGGAAAGCTAATATTTAAGAGTTAACCCATTTATAAACCCTAACATTTCAGGGCAGAGGAATCTCATCTGGATCTTACCCCACTGCTACAGGAACTGGGAAATATAATGCAGGGACATTTAAACTGACTGCTCAGAGGCCAAGTTTCCAGAGAGAACAGCTAAACTCAGAGCAGATTGGAGACTAAGATGTGAAACTGATCAGTGGGTCACAAAAGAATTTACCAAGCACTTTTTATGTGCTCTCAGCTTGCTGCACTTTCTCATGGCACAAACATAACAGGCAATCCAAAAGATGGTAGAAAATGAAGAATCAGCAATGTCTGTTCACCTTGTCCATTAAAGATCTGTGAATCTTCTATACCTGGGCACTAAAAAATGGCTATTATTCTAAAACAATTTCTCAAAAAAATCCACCAAAATTATGTTGAAAGTATCTCCTATGAAGCATATCTCCTGGCTTCAAATGAATAGACAGGAATTTGCATTGTTCCTAGATATGAAACTCTGGCCTCATAAGAAACCAAGAAGAGCTGGCTAGTCTGAGCGTCAGGTTCAGATGTTGAGGCAACTTAAACACAGTCTGCAAGCTCAAGACAAGGAACCAGAAATTATCTGTACAAAGCCTAGAGTTTGAAACAGATTGGATGCTTTCCAGATCTGGCTGGCATAGAAGCATGAAGCATTCATTCAATTATTTATTCAAGTGCAGGAAACTGACTGTCAAATCTGTAACATTTCTCATGGTCATACTCATATCCCCAGTGCTAGACCTATATGCAATATTTTGCAGCCATCCATCAGACATTCTTTGAATGGATGGGAAAGATTAACAGGCTCACAGTAGATGGTCTTGGTAATACAGATCAAACAGAGTTCAGTTTTGTAGGATTCTATTTATATTTCCAAAGGCTCATCTACTATATAATTCCCTGTTCCTCTCTGTCCCACATTTATTTGAAATTGTAATAGAAAAATAATTGTGGACTAAAATATCAAAAATATCCTAAAATAATTTGCCTGCTCAGTACATTTAGGTTTGATGCAAGCATAAAGGACTCCCAGCTTTTCCAAAGCTTGTTTGGGATCAATATTTGCATAAAGAACATATAAGTGAAAGTAACTTTGGTGTGATTCAGGTGGCCACACCTTGAATACTGTGTCCAGTCTGGGCCACTCACTACAAGAAGAACATGGAGGTGCTGGAGCATGTCCAGAGATGGGCAATGAAGCTGGTGAAGGATTTGGAGAACAAATCTTATGAGGAGTAGCTGAGGAAGTTGACGTTGTTTAGCCTTCACAAAATTTCAAGGGCTGGAAGGGACCTCAAAAGATTATCTAATCCAACCCCTCTGCCAGAGCAGGACCACCTGGAGTAGGTCACACGGGAACTCATCCAGGTGGGTTTTGAACGTGTTCAGAGAAGGAGACTCCACAACCCATCTGGGCAGCCCATTCCAGTGCTCTGTCACCCTCACAGTGAAGTGACCTACTCTAGGTGGTCCTGCTCTGGCAAAGGGGTTGGACTAGATAATCTTTTGAGGCCCCTTCCAGCCCTTGAGATTGTGTGTGTGATTCTATGTGTGACTCCACCACCTCCCTGGGCAGCCTGTTCCAATGTTTAATAACCCTCTCAGTGAAAAAAAATCTTCCTAATGTCCAATCTAAACCTTCCCTGGGACAACTTGAACCCATTTCCTCATGTCCTATCATTCATTACCAGAGAGAAGAGATTGATCCCCACCTCACTACAACCCCCCTTCAGGTAGTTGAGGGAGCAAGTTTCCTTTTGGTCTCCTCTTCCCTAGGCTAAACATTCCCAGCTTTATCAGCTTCATTGCCTGTCTCTGAACAAGCTCCAGCACCTCCATGTCGTTCTTGTAGTGAGGGGCCCAGAACTGGAGACAGTATTTGAGGTACGGCCTCATCATCACCAATAGCAAGGGGACAATTGCTTCTTTGGTCCTGATGGTAACACTATTTCTGATACAAGCCAGGCTGCCATTGGTCTTCTTGGCCACCTGAGCACACTGCTGGCTCATATTCAGCTGTCTGTCAAGTAACACCTCCAGGTCTTTTTCCGCCAGGCAACTTTGTAGCCCCTCTGCCCCAAGCCTGTATTGTTGCATGGGCTTGTTGTGGCCCAAGTGGAGGACCTGGCCTTGTTGAACCTCATGCAATTGGCCTTGGCCCATCACTCCAGCCTGTTCAGGGACCTCTGAAGAGATTTGTGGTTGGACTTGATCTTAAACCTCCTTTCCAACCTAAATGTTTCTATGATTCTATGATTCTATCATTTTATCATTCTATCATTCTATGTTGGTATAAAAAAAGAAACATATTTATAAAGTTGCCCCCCACAGCATCCTCCTTGGGAAAATGCATCTGAGGACCTTTCTGCTTCTTGAATGTTCAAATTGCCATAGCTGTCAAAAGTATGGCTTTCCACACACTGTGTGTAAGAATGTATTTTCTCTATACTCAGCCTTAGATTTGCTGACCAACCACCATCCCAAGATGAAATTGCAGTAACAATCTCTTCTTAGACATGAAATCTCTAAAAATACTGCAACTAAATACTCATTTTCAGACTTCCTAGTTGGTGAAAAGCACAACAGCCAAGTTGGTTTCTATTGTTATTAGTATTACCATTTCCACTCAGTTTTTATTTTTTACAACTTCCATGAGAATGGTTAAAGGAATCAATGCCATTCCCCTGAAATTCCAATAAACACAGACATTTTGAGGACAGACATGGTATTGAAGACTTTCTGGCAAATTACTTGCAGGAAGGTTTAAACTGGTCAGCCCCAAAGCAGTATCAGAGAACAACACACAAACAAGCAGCTCTTCTTCAGTCCAGTATTCTCACAAAACACATTATGCCTCGGAATAAAGTTAATATTTATAACAAGGATGCAGTTTCATTTCCAAAGATCCGAAGGAAGAAGAAAGTTATCTTGTGTTACTTTGTTTAATTCAGAGAGATAGAAGAATTATTATTATTATTATTATTATCACATAAAGACTGAGATAGGCTGAAGATTAAAATAGAATTGGTCAGAGAATCTATCCACTTCTTAGGTAAAGGGAATTAACATTTTATACGTAAATTCTTAATTGTATATTTCAAACCACAATTATGAATTATCTGTATTTAGGAGCAGAACAGATCCCTTGGAGTTATACTCTTTGAATATGTCTATGCACCTACAAATAAATATACATTTTTAAAGTAGTAATTTTAATCACATTTTTCACTGCAAGGAAAAAATATAAAAGAGAAGGATACTCTGAGAAGAATATTCTAACTGTAATTTTCAAGCCATGTTTGAACAGATCACTTCTGCCAGTATGGATTACTTCAGGCTTACAATACAAAGCTAGATAGATTCAGTTCTGCACTAGCAAGGCATGTGATCATAGCTGATTTGCAACAGTGAAGAGGGATATTGAAGTTCGCAGCTCCTTCAAAATATACATTTTCCCCCCTCTCATTTATTAAATGTCAGGTTTTGGAATTGTTTTATTTCATTGTGTATCTAAATAAACATAGCTGTTTGCTTCTCATGCTTTTCTTCCATGTATTTTGAAATGCCTAAATCATGGCTTTAAAATCATAATTCCTATCTGTTGATTGGGAATGATGTAACACCATAATGAAATAATTATAGAGAGCTCCATAAGGACCACATATGGGAGTTTACATCAAAAGGCATAATATGGAATTCATAATAACATATAAAAATATATATATTAGATCAAATAGACGTTTTCCATTAGGCTTTTACTCTACCACTTAACAGTGAATAGATAATATTGAAAGGCTCATTAAATGCTTGATCCTTGAGAATCAGAAAGAATATTCTAAGCTGAAGATAAAGGCATTTCATATTCCCACAATATAAAGATATGGAATCATTCTTCATTAAACAAAATGTGTAATAGTCAAGAAACATAGGAATGCACTAGAATAAGGGTCTGTTTATATTGATACCCATTGTGGGATTTTTTTATACAATGGCTTCTGCTTCAATTTCAGCAAAGGAAGAATACATATAGTGTAATGCATTTGCTCCAGCAGCAAAGCAGCCCATATGCCTGATTGACCTGTACTTCCAGGGGCTTAAACCCAGCATTCTCCTGTTTGTTTTGATCACTCTGGATTTATCCAATGTCTCAAAAAAGTGGAATGTGTTCCTAAACCTTTCTTTTTTTCTCATGAGTGTCACTTATTTCATGCCATTGAAATTCTGGAGAAAAGTGATCGGTGTCTATGTTGCAGTTTTGACAACATGATGATTATGCGGTTTGAATGATTTTCAGAACCGGAAGGGAGTATTTCCTGCTTCGGAATACTGCAAAACAATCAGCAAGTAAGATGTGATAATGCTAGTGCTCATAAATACAGATCTGCACAGGCAAATCTGAGGTAAAACAGGTCATAACAATGTTTTCTTGACAAAGATGTGTACTACCTAGGTTATATAAGCAGTACTTTTGTGAGAAGGTGATTGACCTACATAATTTTTCTAGGATAGTTTAGAGTTTAGGATCTTAAGCTAGACCTTAAAATTACCTCCCTGCAATTTTTAGTTCCACTACGGACTTTCAGTGATAATCTTGGGTGGGTGAACTGAACATGTACCTGTAATTACCTGCTGGTAATTACACCCAGTGGTGCTTGCTGTTGTCCTGACACAATATCCTGCAGTTGCTGTCTGTACCAACAGTCTGACTCCTTCCTGGGGAAATCAAGGTGTTTAGAGTGTGTTTGCATTGGTCTAAAGCTGGAATATTCCTCAGTCTGGAGAGTTCAGAAGTAGCTCCAAACTCTTTATGTTTGGCCGTAGACTAAGAGCATTAATATGTGTCACAGTCCAGTGACAGCAGGTTCTAGCTCTCATGCTAACTCCCAAACTCTAGCACTTATCCCAGGCTACTATGTTTGTTCTCTTCACACTTAACAAGGCTGAATGGAGCATTTTATTCTGTTGCTTCTGCTGAACAAGCTAGAGTATTCAAAACTAGGAGGTCTAGTAAATTTCCACAGTAATGCAGTGTTTTGTTCTGCTTGATTTGCTTGAATGGTCAAGATGGTGATGGATTCCCTGTTTCTCATCTCATTTTTTATCAAAGATAGTTGGCCATATTCAACTTGCTACCACTTACTGGTCTTCTAATATCAAACTTGCTTCCCAAATCTGCAACAAGGCAGAGATCCTAAGGAAAGAAAATTCTTTTGCGGTACAACAAAGCAGAACTGAATACTGTTCTCTGCATAAAGTGTGTAAAATTAAATAAAAAAAAAAAGTATGTGATTATTTAGGTAATAAAATAAGCCCAAGTAAGGATACAGGGGATACTAATTCTGGAATGTCATAACTTCTAAATTCTCAGCTTGGCCATTCAGCAGTGCTTTTGCTGAAGCATCTGTTTCTTTTTACTGGTAGCAACCTGAGCTGACCTACTGGAGAGGATCTCTGCAGAGAAGGACCTGGGAATCCTGGTGGACAGCAAACTAAACATGAGACAGAAATGTGCTCTCGTAACCAAGAAGACCGATCGCATCCTGGGATGCATAATAAGAGTATGTCCAGCAGGTTGAGGGAGGTTGCCTTCCCCTTCTACTCTGCCCTGGTGAGGCCTCATCTGGAGTACTGTGTCCAGTTCTGGGCTCCCCAGCTCAAGAAAGACAGGGAACTTCTAGAGAGAGTCCAGTGCAGGGCCACCAAGATGGTCGGGGAACTGAAGCATCTTTTTTATGAGGAAAGGCTATGGGATCCAGGCCTGGAGAAGAGAAAACTGAGGGAGAACCTCATTAATACTTAAAAGTATTTAAAAGGTGTATATCAAGAGGATGGGGTAACACTTTTTTCTGTATTGTCCAGTGATAGGGCAAGAAGTAATGGACAAAAGCTGGAACACAAGAAGTTCCACTTAAGGAAAAATTGTTTTACTATAAGGGTGATGGAGCCCTGGAACAGACTGCCCAGTGAGGGTGTGGAGTTTCCTTCTCTACTGGTTTTCTCCTGGACGCATTCCCATGTGACCTGATCTAGGTGGACCTGCTTGAGTAGGGATCTTGGAGTAGATGATCTTTAGACATCCCTTCCAACCCCTACCATTCTGTGATTCAGTGATTTTGTGATTCTCTCAGAAATTGCATTTACTGTGGCCTATACAAACCTAAACACAGACCAAGGGGGCCAGAACTCCAGGGGGCTCTCAATGTACCTAAGAAGAAACAACAAATTAAGAAAACATTTATGGTAAGACTATCATCAAATAATATGAGATAGGCGCACATCATATTCATTGTCAAAAGAGTTTGTAGGACATATGGCAGTAGTGAACATTAAAGAGAGATTTAATATTGGGAGCTCATCCTATTCAGAAAATGTGGATTTGTTCAAAGGACAAACATTGAAAGGAACTTCTGTTTCCTAAGTTGTGAAACCTAGATCATAAGCAGAGAAGAATCAAACAACTAAAATTACAAATAATTTTTAAAGAGATAGTCATGATAGAGCTAAACTTTGTGTTAAAAGAGAAGACAGGTGGTTTGGTTTTGACATATTACAGTGGTAGACCTCATGGGTCATTGGAGCAGTCTCCTTGACTACCAAACAATGCAGGGAAAGTACTTACAAATCGATGTAGATGATGGATACCCAGATTTAATTTTCTCTTATTTATTCCCTGTTCCCTGTTTTGTAACTTGATTTTCCTGTGTGCAATATATATTTACTGCTGTTAACAATTAAATGATCAGTTCCTAACATAGCAAAGGTTGTTTCAGCCAATAATTGCTGCTATAATAATGAAACTGGTAGTGTCCTGGAAGTCACTGAGATGCTGCTGAATACTTCTAATGTTCAGAGATCCCTTTCAAAATTTTGTGTAATCAGAGGTTAAGGAACATTGAGCTAACCTAAATAAGCCAAGCCTCTCCTTTCTCTGCTCAAGAAGTTCATCAGTGTTCCCCACCTCTTTTCAGAAATTCTTCTGAAAATTATTTTCCTTTGGTGCAGCTGATCAGAATTACTGCTTTCTGTATTATATAGTGATATATTACTGCTTTCTGTATTATATATTGTATTATATTACTGCTTTGCTTGTTAATAAAGCTATGAATATCCATTAATGAATATGTCAATATGACATTAAAGTTAGCAAGAGTATAGCTTTTAGTGAGTTCTAGATTGCACTTCTTGCACAAGAAAAGTGGCTTATGTTTCTGTAATGAAATAGCATGTCTAGGTCTTTTTTTCCACCTCCCTCCTTTCCAAATGATACCCATCTGTAGATTTCTAGTGGACGTTCCTTGTTAGTCCTGGTGATATGGGTCTGTAGGGTTTCTGTAAATATAACAAAGTATGTGCAGTGGCTGGGGAAGGGAAAGGTTACATCCTTTCTCAAGTTAGTCTTATGTTGTACAACGTGTAGCTTCTCCACAAAGTACATAGCAAGATAAATATAAATCAAAAGGAGTTTGTACAGTTGATGCTTCTCATGGTACTGCACTTATGAAAACATACCACTATATTGAAGAAACTTGTAAGCAGTTGAAAACATGGGAACAAACTTATACTGTAAAAATCAAAACACTGAAGCACAATGTTAGAATAAAATAGCATTCTTGTGATTTTCTACTACCCAAATAAAAGGACTTGCTTGGGATGGCAAGTGGGCATGCATGATCCTGACAATGTGCTAGAAAAGGACCAAATGATCGAGAGAAAGGGCTGGGGACATTTCTAGTCATTCTCTGTCAAAATAGAAGCAAGAATGATGCTTTAAAAATTTTTTAAAGCATGCCCTTGAGGAAACTGTAGAATCTTGTTCACCAGCCTCAGTGACTTCTGGAGAAGTCTACTACTGAGAATTCTTACTGTCAAGCATACCTTAAGAATGTGTTTTTCTTTTATGATGTTACAATAAATGTATCATTTAATCTTTAAATCTTTATTCATTGATCTGACATGCTAGACATCCCATTCACTTGGGCCTAGAGGATCCATGATTCAAGGATGGAGAAGTCAAACTACACTCCACTACTGAATCTTGAGTCTAAGAATTTCCTAGTTTACCTATCACTGGTATCAGTGATTACCTATCACTATTATCTTCCAAATACTTTTTTGGAAGACTGAGAACAGATGATTCTTTCAGTGTTAACTTGAGGGGCTGTTTTCTTCAAGAAACAAAATAAGACTAGACAACCCAGGATTTCAGGGTATCCAGGAACTCCCCTTTGAGATTCCAACATGCATTATCCTCTTTTTTTTCACTATGTTACATCTTTAAGCACATTCAATGTATGTTGTTTCTCTCTGGAGCTTTTCATGTCCAATCACTTCTCTAAAATTCATCTCTTTCTGTAATACCTGTTGTCCTCTGTCATTAGCATATGACAAATGTCATTCTTTTGTCTTACTTCTTTCTTGTATCCAGTCTCAGCTGGACTATAAATTTTTCGGAGCAGGAAATCACCTGTCAGTATATCACCTCTATGTAACCAAAAATCTTTTAAATATTTTTTATTAAAACAGATTTGTGGGGATATAAACTTTCTTTGCTGCCTGCATCCTTAAAAGTAGTTTTTACTTTAAAATTAAAATTTTACAGGAATGGAATTTGTGTCATGGCAATCCAGTCACTATTTTCACGACTAGCTGCTCGTTCAGGTGAGTATGCTGATAAGAATGTATTTTACTTTTGTTTTTGCTCTTTGATGTGTTACAAGCATCAATAATTCACTCGTCTTGATAAATAAAAAGTTATTTTCTTTTTATAGCATTCACCACTACACCTGAAAACACAATATTCTAGATTATGAAAGACAGAAAAAGTATTACAGAGAAGCAGCATTGACTATTCTCTTGATTGTAAATATATCTGAAGTTCTTTTAAATACAAAAACATATTTACAGCAGCAAATTACTAGTCTCGGTGTCCCTATAAAGAGTACTGTCTTGTGAATGCCATATTGCTTTTGTTGATGGGTTTTAAGTTCATTACTCTGGTAACAAGTAGGATTATTCTTAATAAAGCTCCTCTTCCAGTTTTTAAAGTCCCTAAACATAGGAATCTCTTTTTAGAAAAAAAATGCCTTTTGTATAAACTGTCAATGAAATCATGTCAACCTTCTGTATATTACACTAGTTTATATTAAGGAAGATATTCTCTGTTATTACTTTGCTGTTGTTGTTGTTGTTATTATTATTATTATTATTATTATTATTATTATTATGGACTAGATAATTTCTAAAGGTTCCTTCCAACCCCTACCATTCTATGATTCTATGATTACAGATTTATTCTCACAATTCAAATGACAGTATTTAAAGACTGAAAGGGCTAATTCTTATAACTTGGCCCTCTGGGACTACTTCATTAGAATTACCTAGATAAAGCATAAAGCTCATTCTTCAATTCAACAGCTAATCTGTGTTAGGAAATTAAATGCTGTCAGCCTGGGCCATTGGCATATTCTTGTCATGATTATACTGCATAATACTACTCTGCTACCTAAAGGTGTGGATAGTTGTTAGTTAACTGTACCTCTAGAACTGGGCTTATTCCAAAACTCTACTTAGGAAATATTTGGATTGGTAAAAGCCAATCCAATGAGCTATCTACGAATGTTATGATTTGCAATATCAGTACCCTGACATTGTTTAATTTTCTGATTTAGATATAGTCAATATGGCTGAAATTTATCAATATGTTATAACCAATTGCATAAACTCAAGAAAATTCAGCAGGGCTGGGATGCCAACTCCTAAGTGTGAATCGACCTCTACCACAAAATGCTTATGCTGGTAGTTGATTGTTAAAACAATTAGTAGGATTTAATTGAAACATAATTAAACCAGGAGGGAGCTTTTCTAATTCATCTGTATCTGAAGAAAGTAGACCTTCAGAGTTTAAGTACATTACTCTTCTTCTGTGACATGTCTATCCTCCATGATCCTCAAGGCCATTCCTGACCACATTTAGGATAGTCTGTTTATTCAGCAGGAGTCTATTCATTGTCCCTGGGAAATCATACTGCTCTCCTTGGAGCTTCTCTTTATACCCACCATTTATCTACCTTTCATCTGTAAAAATGCCCCTTCAGATTAGTTTTACAAAGTCCCAACTGTGATCTTCCTTCCTTTTTGCGCTGGTCAAATGGTTCACCTACAGCCCTTTCAGAGTTTTCCCGCAACAACACTTTCTTTATGTAACACTTACTATGATGGTTTATTCAAAACCAGAAGGTGGTACTGGAATGAAAGACAACTCAATCCCCAGCGTTTGTTGAGTGACATAGTTCAGCTTTATATTGACAGGCAGGGAGGCCCATAAGAGTTGGTTAACCGAATGAGATGAGACTGAGGACCTAAAGGCACCTCTGTATAAGATTTGAAGATTTCATTTTGGGCTAGTGTTAGTCTGGTGGCATAGACTGAAGGGCCATGTGTGACTGGAGTAAATTAAATGTACTCCTGGTCCTCTAGGTTAGTTTTGTCCAAAGGAATTCAATTTGTACAGTCCAAGATGACTCAGCATTGATAATTGGGACATCAATTTCACAGTGCACTCTCTTTCAAACTAAGTTGCACCCATAACTTCATTATCTGGGTCAGGAAAAGGTCTGAGGATGTCAGAAGAAATTTTATATGAATAAATATTTAGCAAATATTGTAAAGAGATGAATACAGACAACACTAAAAACAGGCAAAAGCTTATAATATTTACCCAAATGGCACGTGTAAACAACTAATCCTGCATTGAAACACCATTATGAAGTAGAAGAAAGAACACTGAAATCAAAACCATGAGAAAGGAAGAGTATAGAAAAAACCTCAAACATTAGATGCTAATTAGAAAAAAGCAAAACATCAAAGAAGGAACATTTTGTGTTTGAACTGGAGACCAGGAGTTGACTCTTAAAGGCACACATCCAGTTTCCATTAAATTATCATTTTGAAACACAGTTTCAAGCAATTTTTTATAAAAAAACTGTTTCTCTAGTAGTGTTGAATTTACATTTCATATTTACTGTCTCAGTGTATATATATAGCACAGCAGATTATAAATAGAACACATATGAAACAAAAATAGTCATTAGCATCTGAGACTTCCTTGAGCCACGTAATTAGGAAACATCTGTGGTGTAGCCAGTGTTCTGTTCCGTAATTGTTTAATATGAGAGACAGGATGATATGAAGCCAAAATATGTTTTAAGAGATTAAGTTCACAATTAAGTTCATCATTGAAAGAAACCATGCACCATAGAAAGCTACCAAGATACAAGATGTCAAATTCTTTCAGCTTCAAAAAGCAGATTTTTTTCTTGATCAGGCGGAGTTTTTTAATAATTTTGTTAAGTCAAAGTAAAGTCAAGCGGTGGTTTACATGAGTCTGATTTACATAGAAAAAAAAGAGAATTGATTACAATTACTAAGAGTGGAATTTCTTTCTTAAGAAGATTTTGTACCTAGGTCTTATAACACATCAGATTTTCAAATCTTCTAAATTATCCAAGGCCTATGAGGTATTAAAATACAGAAATGTAAACTATGAAAGTTCAAAATTAAAGCTGCATTTCATGATTTTTTTTCTGTGGAGGTATGAACAGAATTTTTAAATATACTTTTCTACTATGTCTTTGCTATAGTTATTAAAAGAGAAGAAAATCTACATAGTGTTATTTAGTAACGTCCATTGGTTAAAAAAAAACCTTACAAAATATCAAAGAGAATAAATCAAACTGAAGGGAAACTTGATTATGAAGACAGAAATGTGGGGAGTTAGTTTATCTGCTAGTGTCTGGAGTTGCCTAAAAAAAGAACATATCAGGAACAAATCTTTTAAAAGAATGAGTTTATTTCCTCCCTGTCAACAGTTGCTGCATTAAGTGTCTAGCAAAAAACTATTGTTTCATTCTACTCTTATGTCCTTTAAAAATCTTTGCAGAAATAAACTATTTACCTACTACCTAAGCATGAAGGGTCAATCTTGAGATTTAAAAGTCTGTTAGTATTTGAATTAGTAATTTTGGTTGCCAGATAATTTCTTTGGTATGTACTTGTTTTCTGTAGACAAAATATGTAGGTTAAGGAAGAGTGTTAACCTTTTAGAAGGAAGAGACTGTGAAAATGAGCTTTTAATGCTCTTATCTTCCTCTTGTTGTCTTCTGGGCTAGTCTCTATTATTAATTCCCATCCTCAGCTTTTGATCTGTGGGCAAAGTAATTTACAAATAAATAAATTTTAAAAAAGAGGGTTATGTGACTTCTCATCTGTACTCGTACTATTCTGTCAATAGACTGAAAAACCACCAGAGAAGAGTAGAATGGTGACAAAGTTGGAGAAAGGGGAAGCAGTGGGAAGAGTGAAGTCAGGGAAGAGAGGCAAGTTAGTCAGTCAACAAAGCCAGTTAATTTTGCAATAGCTGTCTGACTGGTTTTGTTTTGGGAGTACAGACTTTCTCACTGTTAAGTGACCAAATTATTTTTCTTTTTGTCCACCTTGGACTGTGGAATGATGAGGGCCCCCAGAAGAGTAAATTAGAATTTGATGGCTGTGGAAACAAAGAGGCTGAAAAGTCAAAGAGGTTGTTAAAATAAGCTTTTCCTCCCATGCATTGCCATACATGCCAACACCAAGTGTTCCTGACAGGAGTGAGAAAATAAGTGAGATAAAATTCCAATTAGATCAGCTTAAGTCAGTGATGAAGATGATGTTCTAAACACCATGAAAAAGGAGTAAGAGCAAACACCAAAGCTGCTTTAAGACAGACTCCTGGTATAGTATAGGGATAATGACTTTTTTTTTAAATTGTGGTTTTTTTACTTTCCTCCTAGTTCACAAAGAGTCATTTTTCTGACATGTTTTCCACGTTTCACAGTCCCCTCATATTTTAACAATGTATTCAGCTTGTGGAAGAATTATTTCTAAGAGAATGACAGCTTCTGTTCCATACAGTCAAAAGTCACTACAGCACCAGCAAAATGTGAAGGTATCTAATATAGGGTCAGAGTATGGAAAATAATATGTGAAAATAACAAAAAAAAATTGAATATTTAATTTAAAATTACCTTAAAATATCTCTCAGTTAAGAAATGTGTCAACTAGAAAAAAAAGAGAGGGTTACAAACGATCATATGAAATATCACAAGCATGATTGGACAAGATATTATAAAATATCTTTTAACAGCATACTTACCATACTTCAGACACATTCCATGGGGTAAGATCATTCCTTATTAATATTTAGAACCTCCTGGATCTCAGTGGCACAAGCAAAACTACACCCTTTCCCACGGCAAATTCCTCTCACCTTGTCAATGGATTTTTTTCTTCTACTCTTTCACCATAGCATATTACAGCTTTGGTTTTGGTTTTTTTTCTTTTCTATCCTACAAGTCTATCAATATTAGGAAACAGTATTTGACACAGATATTCTTCAAATTTTCTATCTATTATCTATTATCTATTTCTATATTAGGATTTTACTTGTGTTTATAAGAGTCTGGACTTGATCCCAGTAAGGCAAGTGTGGGCCACTAGTTGTTTCTTAAAGCTTTTGATCAATTTTCAATAAGAGTGGTGATACCGAAGACGGAACCCAGGAATAATAGCTGTTGCAATGTGGTAAAGTGAATTACAGCAGGTGAAGTGGAAACCAAAAGTCAAACAACTTATAGCATTCAAGTTGCAGGAACCCAATAATCTTGCAATACTACATGGACTTCTAGATCCAGCAGCAGAACTTAATAGATGTTTTAAACCAGGAATCTTATAATTGGAAAAGAGTCAACACAGGGCATCTGTTTACCAAACAGAAAATAAAGCATGATCTATAAACCACCCTTCATCACACTTCCCACTGCTACAGTGTGGGGTACATCCCATGGGAGGTAGTCCCTCATGAACTTCTCCAGTGTGAGTCGTTCCCATGGGCTACAGTTCCTCATGAACTGCTCCAGCATGGGGCCTCCCATGGGGGTAGCTCCTCACATCCTGCCCCAATGTGGGTCAGAGAATCATAGAATCATAGAATCATAGAATAGTAGGAGTTGGAAGAGACCATTAGAGATCATCTAGTCTAACCCCCTTGAAGAAGCAGGTTCACCTAGATCAGGTGGCATAGGAACATGTCCAGGCGGGTCTTGAAGATCTCCAAGGAAGGAGACTCCATAACCCCTCTGGGCAGCCTGTGCCACTGCTCCCTCACCCTCACAGTGAAACAGTTTTTTCTTATATTTAAGTGGAACTTTTTGTGTTCCAGCTTCATCCCATTACTCCTTGTCCTGTTGCTAACTACTATAGAAAAAAAGTGATGTCCCAACCTCCTGACACCCACCCTTTAGATATTTATAAATGTTAATAAGATCTCCCCTCAGTCTCCTCTTCTCCAGACTAAACAGCCCCAGTTCCTGCAGTCTTTCCTCGTATGAAAGATGTTCCATTCCCTTGATCATCTTGGTGGCCCTGCGCTGGACTCTCTCCAGCAGTTCCCTGTCCCTCCTGAGCTGAGGAGCCCAGAACTGGACACAGGACTCCAGATGAGGCCTCATCAGGGCAGAAGAGAGGGAGAAGAACCTCCCTTGACCTGATGGCCACACTCTTCTTGATGCATCCCAGGATGCCATTGGCCTTCTTGGACATGAGAGCACATTGCTGGCTCATGTTTAGCTTATTTTCAATCAGGACTCCCAAGTCTCTCTCTGCAGAGCTGCTCTCCAGCAGTTTGACTCCCAGCCTGTCCTGGTGCATGGGGTTGTTCCTTCCCATATGCAGGACTCTGCACTTGTCCTTGTTGAACCTCATGCATTGGGAAAACAGTCCTTCAGGGACAGACTGCTCCAGTCTGAGGACCTCATAGGATCATAAATCCTGGCAGCAAACCTGCTCTGGCGTGGGCTCCTCTCTCCCCATGGGCTCCCAGGTCCTGCCAGGAACTTGCTCTAGGGTGAGCTTCCCACGGAGTCACAGCCTCCTTCAGGCATCCACCCGCTCTGATGTGGGGTCCTCCACGGTCTGTGAGTGGGTCTCTGCTCCTCGGTGGCCTCCATGGACTGCAGGGGCACAGCTGCCTCACCATTGTTCTCATCACAGGTCACAGGAGAGTCTTTCTTTCAGGGCCCAAGCACCCTCCTCCCCTTCTTTCTCCACTGACCTTAGAATATTTTCACATTCTTACTCCCTGTTGCTGCTGCAGTTTATCAACTGCCCAGCAACTTCTTCCCCTTCTCAAATACGTTATTCACAGAGGCATTACCTGCATCACTATTTGTCCAGGCCTGAGTCAGTTGTGGGGTCCACCTTCAAATTGACTGGCCCTAGCCCTATCAGCTACAGAGGAAGTTTCTGAATGATCTTTGTTTATAGAAGCCACAGCTGCAGCTCCCCCCATTATCAAAAACCTGGCAGAAAAACCACTGTAGTGCAAAACCTGTAGTGCAAAACCTGTAGTCCAAAACCACTACAGTTTGTTATGTACAAAGCTTTAGATTACATCAAGAATGACTAAAAATGTAGAGCTAAATGAAAACAGAATGCAGTATAGATTTACCCATCTTTCATTTTAGCAAAACAGACAAGGATATCAAAAGCAGTTTAATTTCTTAGAACTCTAGTATAAGCACAGGCAAATTAATTTAAGAATTGTCACATTTTACTGACACTCTTTACTTAGAATATAATTTAAAAAGTCATGGAGTGGTTCTACTAGTGGCTTTGACACAAAAAGTAGGAATGTACAGTGATTTTTACTAACAAATTTAGAAAATGTTGTTAAAATAGAGGACAGGAATATTATCTGAAGGACTGAATAATCCTGAGCACACCAAAATGCCTATGTAATTAGTGTAAGAGTACAATAGGGAAAAATTGAGTACTAATGAACTAAGAGGAATTTCTGCTAAGAGGAACTGACTACAGCAAACAAGAAAGTGCGTAGTCTTGGAGAAAGAGTTGGTCATAAGATGAAAATGTGCTGTTATCATGAGGTATCAGGAAGCTACGAAATACGAAAAAAACCAGCTGTAATCTTAGGTGGTACCTTGTGAAATATTTCTAGTAGATCTGACATAGTAATGCCAGAGAGTTTTCTGAGCAAGTAAAGTTTCAGAACAGCCTCCCCGTCCAACACAGCTGTGCATTATTCTCCCTGTCTTCAGATTAATTCAAACTGGAAAGGGAGTAGAGTAAAAGCTATCAGCAGATCAAAGTAATGAAGAATCAAGCTTGTAAGAGAAGGCAAGAAAGCTTGGCTTGGTTTTCAGTGCAGTGAAATGACTGATGTGAAAGCATATTTTTCTCTATCATATAAAGAGAGAAAAGCTATATAAACTGAAGGATGCAGCTGGTATCAAATTACTTGGCTGTAAAACGGCCAGTAATTTCTGTAAAATGGAAGATTCTTAATCAGAAGATTTCTAGCTCAATCTTCATAAATTATTAACAGATGTTAAAAACACCTCTGTGGTTTCAAGATAGAACTTGGTAAATGTATTAAGAATGTATTGTGTCTGTATGTACTGCCTGGAAAATGGAATCCATCATTTATCCATCAGTCCTGTATTTCCTCAAAAACTAGCTAAATCATAAGCCCCTTAAGTTACAAAAGAAAAAAAAAAAAAGACTTTGATTTTTCTTTTTGCTTTCCAGATCTATTTTTTTCTCAGAGATGTCTCTCAAAGTTTAAGGACTGCAATATGACTTTGTTTTCTGATTTAATTAGAAGTAAAATAATAACAGTACTGCAGTAATAGAATCTAAGAATTAGAAATCTACAGATAATAACACCCCCAAACCCAGCCAATTCTACATGGTCACTAAAACTAAGACTTCAGTCAATTCTTCTCTGACACTTTCTGATGACAAGAAACACAAAACTAACAGAGACCTTTTTTTATGCCTCTCCACAAATGCCTGATGTGAACACATTTTGAACACGAATGTGCCATCCTGTTTCCCCTGTCCACACACACACAAAAAGATAATATAGCAACAAGTAAACGTCTGGGGAAGGATGTCCAGGGATTTGGAAAGACGTCCATCTATGTGAGATACAATGAATTTGGACCAGACTCTCCAACCTGGCAAGAGACAACTAAGGACCTAGATATGTAAGGAAAGGATCCAGATATGTATGAAAGGACCCAGATATGTATGGAAAGAACCCAGAACAGATACGTATGACATATAGAGAAGGTAATTATGAATTGCTTTTTACATCTGCCAGGAAAAAAATCAACAATTAAGCCAGAATGAGACAGATTCTACATAGAAACAAGGGAAGCTGGTTTACCAGTAGTGTGCAGTCAAGCTATGTAACTCCCTGCTCAGGATGCTGCCAAATCTGCCTCAGTAAATCTCTTAGCTGTCTGTTGCTGAAGATCAGCTGAGTATCTTGGAAAAGTATCATTAAATCTTGAACTAATGTTATGCTTTTCCAATCTTTACTCTGACCAGCATCAGGAGGTTGTGGTGGATATTTCGTTTTGATTTGGTACTTCTCTTCTTTGATACTTTGATACTTTGATACTTTGATACTTTGATACTGTGATACTCTCTTCTCTCTTATCTGATCCACAGCAAGTTTGTATGCTGACTATATGTATCCTGCAAGCCACCAAGGGTTATTCCCTTTCTGACTGCCCCACAAGCAACAAACTGAAGCTACCTGAAGACGCCACACAAAACCAGCAACATAACCTCTTTCCAAAATCCTTTTGATAAACACAGTGTAGAGAATATTGCAGGGCACTTCTACAGGGCCAAGAGAAATGACTAATCAAGGTTTCTTCCTACCTCCAATATGCTGCCATTCTTTGTAAAAGAGGCATCCTTTTCAAATGTACTCTCCAGTGTATTGTATCACCTGCTTTCCCTCCTTGTTAGAATCAGTTCTAATTCTTGTTTTTTGTATCCCAGAAGCCCCACAAAACCAAGATAGAAGGGAGCTGTGCTGTAGCTAATTAGAAGGAAAGGAAGGAGATTTAATTCGTCCTCCTATTTCATTGCAAATAGGATTGTTCCAGTCAACTTCTCACATGCAATGCTTGTGAATAAGTGTGACAGAGAAAGTTGGGCCTTTAACTCATGATTATTCACACGAAACAGAAGACTTAGCTTCAGAGGGCAGGCTGTGCTTCCAGGGCTTTGAAGGAAGAGAAAAAAAAATGACGTGTTTACTTGCAAGCTGAACATACTTTATGTGGAAATTATGAGGACGTAAACAGTGTGAAATCCCATGCCATGGTTTTCAGAACAAAACCACAATTGAAATTAATTAGAAGAAAGATGACTGTGTCTTTGCCTTACCCTCTTTAATGACAACACTTTTATTATTCTCTCAGTATTTTTAAGCTATAGGATTTGTGATGCACTCAGATTTTGTTTTGAGAGGGTTTTTTGCCATTATATGAGTAGGAACAGTTTTGATCTTCTTTATCTCCTGTTCTCTTTTCATCTTTTCTGTACATTAAACAATATAAAATGGTGACTCAATGGAAAGATGTTTATTTATGACATGTCTTTCCATAGGTTCAGTAACTATAGTTTCGATAGTATTTGACAGTTTTGTCTTTGAAGATGGCCATTACCTCCAAGAAGTGGAGACAGAACACTTTGTTAAATGACTTTGAGAAATTTCAAAAGAAGATGCAAGATTTACATCCTTATTTTAGTGTTCGAACATGAGACACAGATTACCATTTGCTTGAAGCCATAGCTGGCAATTTATGCAAAAAGGTTACCCTTTTTCTGTCATACCATTTGTAGCTGCCAAGATGAACACCTGTTAGTTTGCTTGATCCTTGGAGCATAGAAGTTGATTTCCCATGCATGTTTAAAAAATTATCAGCTTGAAGACCAAAACTAATCAGGCAACACTTTTAGCTCCAGTGCACCAAGTCTTCATAGCTATCTGTTATACAACTGTTTTTAACTGGGATATTTATCCAGCATAGAAATTGGGAGCTACTGTAAAAACTCTTCTATCAATTGCAATGTTTGAAATATGTGTCTTGGCCTCCTGCTGTTCAGGCATTGTAAACTGTCAAATTATATGTGACAGACTGATCATGATTTGTCTTTTTCATGACAGGGAAAAGTACTTTTCTTCACCCTGGGGAAAAAAAAAGCATTCAACTACATTATGTGATTATTCTAATCCCATTTAGCTATTATTTTGCAAAATGTTAGTTTGTTTTAACAGGCAATTATACATTTATCCCAAGACAGCATTCCATAATTGATGTAGATCTTTTCCATATTATATAGTGTTGAATACATGTTATTAATTTTTTTTATTAGAAAGCCTACCTAGTAATTTACATTAATGAATGTTTTTATCTATTACGCTATAGGAAAAATTAAATATTTGTATGCTTATTGCCAGTACTGATGCATTACAAAGAGAAAGCCATTCAATGAGAGCTGCACAATACCTGACTTCACCTGTGAAAGAACAGTTGTCATTGTCTGTGGTGGCAAATACTTGTGATGTGAAGTATGGTAGTGAGTTCTAGTGTGAATGCATTGAACACTGGGGATAACTGCGCTAGAGGCATTTTTGGGTACCCCAGTTCCATATACACAGCATAGGCTTTGCTTTTTAGGTACAATTATTCATCACAGAATGACTGTATTATAGCTGTTAGAAAATATTCTCCTCTTTTCATCACAGTGTAGGATACACAACATCTGTTTAAAAAATCCTAAAATAGAGCTAGTGTGAAATGCAAAGAGCTTCTAAAAAAAGTAAACAGGAACAAAGAAACAACAGTTTTCCAGACAAATACTGAGATTGTAATTTTCTGTATCAGATAGCTAGTGGAACCAATAGCTAGTGGTCCAATAAGAAAAAATTAGCCACCTCAAAATCCATTACTCACTGTTGCTGGCACAAAAAAGTAGTAGGTAGGACAGAACAATACTAAAAAGGAGTCTTTCCATTTTTTTTGTTAAAAAACACTTGTTTGGCACCCCACTTTAAAAAAAATCCATTGAATGAACTAAGCATACTATTTGCTGACATTTTTATTACATAATTATATATTAATTATTCACTATCCAGAATCCATAGCTGCCTGTAGCTGAAACTCAGCAATTGTAGCCAACTACATATTCTGTACAGCATACCGAATTAAAGTCAACACCACTCTGCTTCAAATTGACTAGTGTGAGTAGTTTGAAACATAACCAGTACTAATATTCCTCATTCTATGAATTCTTCAACATACTTGTAATTTCTAAGAACATTGGGATGGATTCCCTAGATACATTTTACATGTAGCACTTCATTTATATTAATCTATTACTTTATATATATATGTGTGAGAAATAATGTGGAGGAAAAAGGCAAATGAGAATGAAAATCTCCTGGAAATTTGAGAACAGTAGTGGTAATACTGAAAACTTACTGTTTAACCTCATGAGGTTTAACAAGGGCAAATGAAGAGTCCTGCATCTGAGAAGGAACAGTCCCATGCACCAGTATAGGCTGGGAATTGACCTGCTGGGGAGCAGCTCTGCAGAGAGTCCAAACTAACCATGAGCCAGCAATGTGCCCTTCTGGCCAAGAAGGCCAATGGGATCCTGGAATGCATCAAGAGTGTAGCCAGCAGGTCAAGGGAGGGTCTGCTCCCCCTCTACTCTGCCCTGGTGAGGCTTCATTTCTAATACTGTGTCCAGTTCTGGGCTCCCCAGTTGAAGAGGGACAGAGGACTTCTGGAGAGAGCACAGTGGCAGAGCCACCAAGATGATCAGAGGACTGGAGTATCTTCCTTATGAGGAAAGGCTGCAGGATCTGGGACTGTTCAGCCTGGAAAAGAGAAGACTGTGGGGGGACTTCATTGATACTCACAAGTATTTAAAAAGTGAATGTCAAGAGAATGGGGCAATACATTTTTCTATAGTGTCCAATGACAGGACTAGAGGTAATGGACAAAAAATGGAACACAAAAAATTCCACTTAAGGAAAAACTATTTTCTGTGAAGGTGAGAGAACCCTGTCACAGGATGTCAAGGAAACTTGTGGAGTCTCCTTCTCTGGAAGTTTTCAAAAGTCATTTGATTGCGTTCCCATGCGACCTGATCTAGGTGAAACTGCTTGAGCAAGGGGATTGGTCTAGGTGATCTTTAGAGGTCCCTTCTGACCCCTACCATCCTGAGATTCTGTGATTCTGTGTGATTCTGTTTAGTGTGAAACTGATGTAGTTTAGACTGACATGTATGTCAATAATACCACTCTTTTTACACTCCCTTAATGATTATGGTACTCATACTATAAATACAGCATTTTACAATAAGTATATATAATATTTTGAGAATACAAATCTAATATTGACTCTATTTAGCTTACTCTAGGAATAGTTGTTTATGTTCATTGCTTGGTCGTTTATAAGCTACTTTCATCAAGTTCTTGTTTCTACATCTTTTTTTTTAAACTCTCATTGTGTCACTAGACTTCCTTTTACCATTTTGGGAGTCAAAAATCAGACATTTGACCTTCCTCCTTATGTCATCATCCTTGAACCGCTAGTTATTTTACTGTAGCATGCACTGTACCAAGCCCTACTTCACAAGAGCTATGCGTTCACTAGGATTTCTGTAACTGAAAAAGGAACTCCCTCAGGGTGATTCTCAAACTGCCCTGCGGGATTACATGCATACAGCAGGGAAATCCTTAGAAACCTTGCTGTCATTTCCTAGCCCTGCTGTTTGGTCTATCACTTGGAGAGGGGGTTTGATGAGACAATGTGGAGATAGTTGCAAGAAAACCAACCAGTCCACGGGGGAAGCATTTGGAGATTCTGATGCATTTTTGACACTTGCATCCACTAATCATCAGCGAGGGAATGCTTCACTTGACTAGGCTCAGCCTGATCACATGTAACCAGCAGTCCGTGAAGCTTTTGGTTGCTGTCATTTGGAGCACTGCTTGTTAAGCTGTTCTCAAAGAACAGTATTGAAAAATAATTGAACCATTGCTAGAGGCAAATGTGTTCTATATGGAAAAAACATTTCACCAAGTTTAACTGAAAGTGTTTTTAAATGATGATGAATATGACCTTTTAATAGTTTGTGTACAACAGCAATTACAACTGATCTATAGTGTAAAAGTAACTAACTGCACTTATTCATATCTTCTTACTTCTTTGCTCTTCTTGTCAAGGGGGCAAAATGCAGCTCTAATCAAACAGTTCAATTCTTCACCTGGTGTGAAAGATATCAGGTGGAGACTGAGTGTTACATTAACCAGACTATTCTCTTTTGGAAAAAAAATCCCCACTACCTCTTTGGAATCGTATCAGGTGTCCTTCAGGCCTGCAGATCACTATTATGGCTCAGAACGTAGTTTGATTTAGAGAAAAAGCTATGCCAAAAGCCTATAAATTTCTAAGCATACTTCACATAAATTCGCCAATGTGAGAACTTCTCAGGTGATAATGACAAAAGTCCCCTTCAAATAGAAAATATTGTTTGTTCTTTTTTCAGGGCAGGTGGTAGGAGATGCTCCCGAGGAGATAAAAATGGCTTTTATTTGGTTTCCCTATGCAGAAGATCAAAAGAAAACTAGACAACTGCCAGACTTAATGAGCCATGCTGAAGGGCTACTTCCTGATGGAATTAATGCATCATTTATAAAGTACTTCATAGGAAAACGATTTAGCGAATCACATATCACTTTGATGTCTTTTAACACTCCTGCTTTTTAATTTTTATGCAGTGAATTCAGCAGTTACATATGACAAAATCGTGCATGCCAATGGTTGGATGAACACATTGTGGGAACACTCATATAGAATGGTTACAAATAGAAGATTTGGGAAGAATTAGCACACACTGTAGGTTTTGGGACTTGAATAAGAGTCTTTGACTTAGACACAAATAAGTGTCACTCAGTGTGGTGAAGAGAGGTAGAGATGGTTCCTGGCAGGCTGTATGCTGCTTTTGAATGATACTGGTCTATTTACTCCAGATGGGGCTAAAAGGCTCTGATCAGAGTCCTACCAAGCCTGCTCTTGGCAGAAGCAGGGGGCCTTGCAATGCAGATATGCTGTAGAAGGAAAAAAAGAACTAATTGATGTCTTTCCACTAGACCTCTGTAAAGGGAAATTAGTACTCTCAAATTGCCTATACAAATGTGCTTGCACAGATTCTGTTTCCAAAGACAATGTTGTTTTTGTTTTCTGTCTTGGGCCTCCTACTACATTGTAGGAAGATGGAAAATGGCTGAAACATCACATAAGATGAGGAAACAAACATGTAGGTCCAACACATCCTTTCTTGTGATAGTTGGAGGAGCCTGATGTGCTGGTGGTAAGTATTTCCTTAGTAGAGACAGAGAATACCTCTTTCTTTCAGTAAAAAAAAAAGAAAGCATCATAACCTACCACCTTTTTATAGTCTGGATCCTGACATCTATTTTCACTAGGGATGTCAGTCTTCTCTAACTGTAGCAAATTGCTTAGATCTAAAGGGCCAATGGAAGTAGTCTTTTCTAATGTGAGCTCTATAAGATACTAAACAGAGAAGCAGTTTTCAATCTTTTCATAGAATCATAAAATCATAGAATGGTAGGGGTTGGAAGAGACCTTTAGAGATCATCCAGTCCAACTCCCCTGAAGAAACAGGTCCATCTAGATCAGGTCACACAGGAACACATCCAGGCAGGTCTTGAAAACTCCAAGGAAGGAGACTCCACAACCTCTCTGGGCAGCCTGTGCCAAGGCTCCCTCACTCTCACAGTAAAATAGTTTTTCCTTATGTTTAAATGGAACTTTTTGTGTTCCAGTTTCATTCCATTACCCCTCATCCTATACAACACAAAAAACAGGATGTCCCAACCTCCTGACATCTACCATTTAGATATATGTAAATATTAATAAGATCTCCCCTCAATCTCCTCTTCTCCAGACTAAACAGCCCCAGTTCCCGCAGCCTTTCCTCGTATGAAAGATGTTCCAGTCCCCTGATCATCTTGATGGCCCTGCGCTGGACTCTCTCGGGAAGTTCTCTGTCCCTCTTGAGCTGGGGAGCCTGAAACCAGACACAGGACTCCAGATGAGGCCTTACCAGGGCAGAGTAGAGGGGAAGGAGAACCTCCCTTGACCTACTGGCCACACTCTTCTTGATGCATCCAGAATGCCATTTTCTTGAGACACAGGACTGCAGACTGCTCAGACCTGGGCCTCAGGTTTCTCAGGTCTTGCAACGGCTTAGACATTTTCCTCTGATTTGCATCCAACTCTAGGAACTCTGGCCTCTGGCTTAACAACTTCAAACAGAATTCAGCAAGCAAACAATGAATATAACCTTAGCCAAATAATTTTTTAACCATAGTTGCTTTGCTCTTAAAAAGGCACTGAAGTAAGAGGGCTCTGAAAAAAAAACCCACAAGCCCTAAGGCAGAGATTTGCTTGACCTATTCCTCATCTTTCCATAACTAGTATTTCAGGCTGGACAAAGTTCCTTTTTTTTTTTTGTGTCCTCTGGCAAATTCCTATTAAGCAATGGCATACTGAAAGTAGCACCTTCTAAATGTGATCTCACTCCTCTACCTCCTTTTTCTGTATATCCAGACTGAGAACCTGTAGGTCTACAAGATACATTGTTTGGTTCAGTAATTAAATGTAAATTCCCAATCCCTCTGTAAGGCTTTGAAGTTCACTGTAGCTCTAAAGCACTCCTCCCGGGCAGAAAAACTTTCTGAAGTACTTCACAGAACCCTGCTTTGCCTTCAAATGGACAAGAATCCAGCACTTAGCAGATGGTGAGATTCCTACCTGAAGCCAGAAATATCTTGGCATGTTACAGGGGAAATCAGGCACTAGATTGTGGCTGAATTCATGGTACATCACTGACATTTGTTCAAGACTCTTTGCCAATATAATCACTTTTGTGTAAACTTTAGCTAGAACTAAATGTACTGACAGTCCTGGTATGATAAGTTCCCAAACTCAGTTTTGGTGGCATTACATTGCTTCACTGCATCAGGAATAGCTTAAGAGGGACTCTTCCTTCATTGTTTTTGTACTTTGCCTGAGGATAGAAAAGTATTACCTTTCTCCTCTTCTCTCAGTGAATATGGGGATTTATATCTTCTTTGGAAGCATCTAGTTGCTCTTGGAGACAGCTTAACAAACATTTTTTCATTTCCTGTGGTCTGCACTACATTCTCTAGGAAAAAGACAAAGAAAGCTCTCATATGAAAAACCCTAGGTTTCTGTTATAAAAACACAAGATCATTCTTTTGACCCCCTGCCTGCTATGCAACAGTGAATGTCAGGCTGTGACACAGTGACTCAAGGGACAGAGGGCAGAGGGTCTAGCTGGCATTATTAAAGTTGCACTTTGAACATAAGGTTCAGTTTTGGACTCTTCACTTTACAAGAAAGACATTAAGGTGCTGGACCATTTCCAGGGATGGGCAACAAAGCTGGTGAAGGGTCTGGAGAACAAGTCTTATGAGGAGTGACTGAGAGTGCTGGGGTTATTTAGTTTGGAGAAGAAGAGGTTGAGAGGAAGCATGATCACTCTGCAACTACCTAAAGGAAGGTTGTAGGGAAGTGGAGGCTGGTCTCTTCTCCCAAGTAACAAACCATAGGGCAAGAGGAAACGGCCTCAAATTGCACTAGGGGAGGTTTAAATTAGAGATTAGGAAAAAGTCTTCACTGAAAGGGTTGTAAAACACTGCCTGGGGAGGTGATGGAGTGACCATCCCTGGAGATATTTAAAATACATGTAGATGAGGTGCTGAGGGGCATGGTTTAGTGGTGGGCTTGGTAGTGATAGGTTAATGACTGGGCTCAATTATCTTAAAGGTCTTTTCCAATCAAAATGATTCCATGATTTTCTGTACTTCTTATAAACTTGCCCTTCCAATAAGTTAAAAGCTCACTGATTTGCCTGCATGCTCTACTAGAAAGATAAATATGCCCTATCTTTTTCCTTAGTATGTAGCATGAAATAGACATGATCATTGAGATGTACAAATGCAATTGGCTTCTAGTTTTGAATTGTACAATACACTTTAGGACCACTAGGAACAAATAGATATATAAAAACTCTGATAAAATACTTATATCTGAAGGTCAAATGTGATTATTAAAACTAGTTTTTACCTTTTTTTACTTATAGCATTTGCCATTTAAGAGAATGCAGTTACTGTGCAGACGTAAATTTGTCTCATCATAAAGTTACATCATAAGAACAGGAAAATACTACGTTCTAAAAATTCTATGACCTAATAAATTTTCTTTCAAAATACTCCTGTAGACTCTGAGAAACTAAGAGTATCTATACAGAATCCTCCTGATTTGGAGTACAACATCAGTCTTCCTCAAGTAAACCAAGCCCAGGGAGAAAACATTTAACTTAAGCATATTTTTATTCTGCTTGGTATAACTAGAATTTCCAAAGAACTTATTTGCTTTTGCACATGCTTTTAGTAGATTACACAGGACCTGAGTTTCGTGTAAAGCACAGAGGGGAAGAACAAGGTTCTGAAATGCCCCAACATGCAATGGTACTATGCATCTAAATATCTAGAAATGTAGGAAATGAGCAATCAAAACCAGTCCACACCTAAGGAACAATGGGAAAGCTAATCCAGCCATTCTTTACTGTTACATAGGATACTGCCTGGAAAGATTTTTCTCTGACTATTTTCTTATTAGGAATTCAGTGCAGAAGTGATCAGCGCAGACTTCAACAGAGGTAAATTATGCTGACTGAGTGAAGCACTGTTTAGTAGCTCTTTATAATTCCCACACTGAGCCTCTGAATAACCTGGATGGCACAAAATTAATGCATTTCAGCATTCTTTACAAGAGGAAACACTGCCATTACCTGAGTCGTATTATGGATATTTTAGAGATACATTAGACACAATGTCCTCTACATAGATTAATGATGAAATGTACAAAGGGACTTTTTCCTCAGTGCACATGAATATGACTGGGATGTGCGAATTAGGTCTGCTATTTTGAGCTCAGTTTCCTAGCTAAAGACTGTGGTTTTTTTCAAGGAGTATGACCAGAATACTGATACAATATTCAATGGGCCATAGATATTTCTGGAGAGCGCAGAGACTGCTCTGACAGGTATAGCTGCAAATCTGTGATCAATAATGGAAGATATATCTCAATTTATGAGAATTTCTTTTATTTCATTGATACTTATTCCACTGTAACTAAGGAAATGCATTCAACTCTATTTTGGCACATGGCAGGGCAGGAAAAGTATTTCTAGTGTGAATAATTGATTAAGGAATACCATTGTTTATGGGTTTTAGAGAAACATAACGGTATCTATTTAGATGTGGGCTTTTTTATAACTTAATTACAAAAAAATCAGAACAAACTTGGTTTATTCAGAATGTCTTCATCATGCAATGTTTCCTAGAAGAATCAATAAATAAATAAATGTGTCTTACAATGTAATACAAAAGTTTAATCTGTTATGATATGATTATGTGGAGAAGGATTTTGAGAACTTAATTTCAAGCACTAGTTGTTTAAAAGATTTATTAAAAGCTCTTTACACTTCAGTAAAATTTACACAATGTGGCTTTCATTTAATTCCACCTTGACAGGTCAAATGAGCTATTGGATATTTACCTTTGCTTTTTTTTTAAAAATAATACAGGTGTTATTGACTTTTATTAAGACTTGTAAGTGAAAAAAAAAAACAATAATACAATTCAGGCTGCTAAGTAGTATGATATGTATCTCTGAATTAATTTGGAAATTAATTATTAGAAATGACAGCTGTTAAAAAAATTATTTTATGTTAACAGTCATATTTCCTGACAACAATCACTTAATTTTTACCTCTAAGTAGTACCATTGTCCTGCATTCACAGAAATGTGCGCTTGCAAAACATCTCTCAAAATGATATTATTCCTTTGCTAAAATTGCTCTGGCTAAAAAATCTTTAAATATTACATAGGTTCACACTGGAAAAAAAGGGTAAATAATAAAAACAATATATAGTTGAGAAGCTCATTACTACTGCATTCTGCACAAAACTTATGTTTTTTTCCACTTCCTTGTAATCGTATCTTTATTTTGTTTTATGAACAGAGTAGTATTTTTAGACAAAAAATTACCAATCGTTTTTAGAGAGCTTCTTTCATTTTACTTAATAATGGTAGTATTTACAAATCTACTTAGTAAATAATGCATATAATTGAATGAAGTGTTTAGAAGAGCTCATGACTATAGCATTTTTGTTGGAAATAGAGTATGTGGTATCTAATTTGTTTCTAGGTTTCACCTAGCAGAGAATGAGACACATTTATTTTTCTGTCAACTTTCTTGAAATATATGCAGAACAGACATGAACATGTAAAGATGTACTCTGTCATTCATGAGAAATAAGAAACTGAATCTCACTCACAACTTCTCTGCAGCTCCTGTATCTCACATATTCTCCTGTACAGGTCAGCAGTAACAAGAAGCTGTCATTTTGTAAGAAATCCGTGGAAGGCATCCAAAATGTGAATACTAAAATATTATCTTCACAAGTTTATTTTGGAATTTAGCATTATTTTCTTAAGGGCAAAATGGAACTTTTCCAATATTTATTTAGGTTGGTTTATTTATCTAACCAAGCATGTTACCGTGCTACCTGACACCAAGAAATGGAGCTGTTCCTGTGGTAAATTGTTGCCCAGAATGGAGTAAACACTGTGGAATTAAGCATAAAACAGGAAAATTCAGAGTCAATGTCAGCTGGTGTAAACCACACTTCGTTACATTCACATAACATCTTATATTTTTAAAATATTAACCACACAAAGATGGATTAAGAATGTATGAGGACATACAAAATAAAGAGTGCAAGTCTCATCCTCACTCTTAGACCTTCTCAAAACACTCTGGCAAGAGAAGGAGGTCTAAAAGCATGTACAATTATACCTGCATCATTTTCCCTTATGCAGTGGATTTTCTTACTCAGGGCAACTGCAAGAGACTGCACCAGACTAGCACCTAGTATGTGGCATAGCAGCAGATAATAATCACATTGATACTTGGCCAGAATGACTTGTAATTGTAAAGGACCCATGAGTAGCAGTGCATGAAAGCAAGACACTGGGATATCACAACTTTTAGTAGAGTCAGGACAGTCTCAAAAGGTAGACAGAACTGGGTCAGTTTTAACTACTCTAACACACCTTTACATCTAGTCACACACACATTTCCATTTCCCATCTCACAGGCTGGTTTACGGTCTCTTAGGATTCAGCTCCCTTCATCTGAAGGTGCTTCAACCCACTTTTCTATCCTTCCTCTTGATTGGACCCTAAAGTCAGAGCAGTTCTAAGATATGCTCTTACTCCACATGAAAGAGTTTCCCTGAGCACATGACTAAGCTTCAGTGATTTCAGAGCTTCTGTGAGATACTTCTGACCCTGCAGAGACATGAAGAAATCTGAGCTTATAACTTTTCCTTTGTATTACAATTGCTGGAAGGTAAGGAAGTAAAAAGATGGGAATGACACGTTGTTTTCTATCCAGACATCTTGTTTGCATTTTGGGCAAGACCTTCAGTTTCTCTACAGTGCAAAGAACTCTCATTCCAATCCATTTTATTGTAAAGACAGCATTTCCAATGGACATATCGTTCTAGCTGGAAGTTCAGTGGCACAGTATCTCTATTGGCAAGTTACTAAAGAGGATCCTAAGAAGTTTTATGCTCACTGGTGTTCCAAAACCACAGATTATGTCAATATAAGAGTAAGTGCAGAAAATTAAAACCAAAATTAATTCTTACTCCAAAGTTAGTTTTCCTCAGAGTGTTTTTCACTTTGAGAGCTGGTCCTGACCATCTCTAAATTATTGATTACTTTAAGTATAAATTTATGCATCTGCATTGTGTTCTGTCATTGTAGATATCACACTAGTTATAATTAAGGTGCAGCATAATTCATGGACAAAGTCAACAAAAGCAAATGTTTTATCCTAATGGTGACAAATATTAAAGACTAACAGACATTCCATGTTACTAGTGGGTGCAAAGTTCATGTTTCAGGATATATGTGATTATGATGTAAATAATCTGAGAAAAGCAACATACACAAAATCTATACTGTTGATGTTTTTTAAGTAGTCATATTTTATCCTAAGTTGCAGAAATATTTTATTCACTTGAGCCTGAGGTGCAAAAATGTATTTAAACCTTAGAAGTATGAAGACAGTTACTACAAACACAGTCCTATTAAACATACGTTGCAATTCTAAAGGAATATTGCCTCCTACCCATCTCTCTCTAAGCTCCACTTTTATTTACTACCAGATTGCACACTGCTCTTTCCTGCAAAAACTGGTGAGCACAGTGTTCATGTGCAGCTGATCACTGGTGATGTAGAAGAGTTTTGTTAGATCGTGTTGCTGTAGAGTCTTTTAGGATTAGAGTAGCACTATCCAAGGTAGCTACATCCCTGCTATCTTTGGACAACTCTGTACACATATTGCAGCCAGTTCTTTGAGTGTATTTTATCTTGAAAGATTTGCTTTATAATAAAATTGGAGGCAATTAAGTCAGCTATCAGCTAATTTTACCAAGTTTTAACTCTTACATTTTTTTCTAACTAGGTCAAAAAGAATAAATTAACACTGTCATTTCGGTACTCTAATCCACATAAATTAAAGTACTGCAGTACTTAAGTGGTTTTGCCTGGGCCAGGTTTTGGTAGCAGGGGGCTACAGCTGTGGCTTCTTTAAACACAAACAGCTGCTAAAAGCTTCCCCTGTACCTGATAGGGCTATTGCTAGTCAATTTTGAGATGGACTTGCTGTCAACCAAGGCTAGGCCAATTAGTGATTGAGGTAATGCCTCCATGAATAACGTATTTGAGAAGGGGAAGAAGTTGCAGCACAGTTGCAAAACACCAGCAACAGCTACAGGGAATGAGAATGTGAGAACAAGACCTCTGCAGACACCAACGTCAGTGGAGAAGGGCGGGGAGGAGGATGCTTAGGTCTTAAGAGAAAGATTCCCTTGTGACCTGTGGTGAGGACCATGGTGAGGCAGCTACGTCCCTACAGTCCATAGAGGCCACCAGGAAGCAGAGGTCCACTGACAGCCCATAGAGGGCCCCACTCCAGAGTGGGTGGATATCTGAAGGAGGCTGTGATTCCATGGGAAGCACATGTTGGAGTACGTTTCTGGCAGGACCTGGGAACCTATGGAAAGAGAGGACCCATGCCAGACCAGGTTTGTTGTCAGGACTTTTGATCCTGTGAGGGGCTCATGCAGGAGCAGTCTGTCCCTGAAGGACTGTTCCCCCAGTGGGTGACCCAAGTTGGGGCAGGATGTGACGAGCTGCCCCTGTGAGAGGCCCCATGCTGGAGTAGTTCGTGAGGAACTGTAGCCCGTGGGAAGGACTCATTTTGGCGTTTTTGAAGGACTGTCTCCCAAGGGAGGGACACTACAGTGTAGCAGTGGGAAGTGTGAGGATGCCCCCCTCTTAGAAGAAGCAGTGGCAAAGTCTGTCTGTAATGAACTGACCAGAATCCCCATTCCCCATGCCCTTTGTCATTCTTTGGGGGAGAATGAAGGAGAGTCCTGGGAAAAAGGAAAGATGAGGGGAAGTGTTTTTAAGATTCGGTTTTACTTCTCATTTTCCCTGCTCTATTTTTATTGTTTTTTGATTGTTTTTGCCCCCAAGTTGAGTCTGTTTTGTCCATGATGCTAATTGCTGAGTGATCTCTCTGTCCTTAGCTCAACACATATTTCTCTTTGTCTTCTGTCCAGGTTAGAAGGGGGAGTGATAGAAAGACTTGGTGGTCTCCTGACACCCAGCCAGGGCTAAACCACCACACCATAATCACTTTGGAAAGTTAAAATGAAGAATCATGTGTTTCAATTCCTAGAAAGGAACTATTGAAGGCATGTACTATAGTTAAGCATTACACATCATAGTGCAGCAGTAAGTATATTTCTAACTAGCCAATATGTTAGCTTCTTCCTTGTGATAAACTTCAGGTGCAACATAGTATGGCCTTGGCTTCACTTACCAGCCTCTAGCTTTTGAAGACAACTGAGTGTAAAGTAATCTTCACACTCTTCAGATGGAGACTAAGTGACAGCTTAGTTGATGCTCTATGGCAAGAGGGAACACCATGGTTGATGGTTTTTATTCTACAGTGTGACTTGGTGCCTTCTCAAAATCAAAATCAATTTACCTTATTGAAATTGAAGAATTTTCTTGCATTTTGTTTAGATGAAACAATTAATTTTCCTTCCTGACTTTTATGTCATAAATGTATTGCTAATCAATCTATCTGTAGAAAAGATATGATATACAGGACAGCTTTATTCTTATATTCCTAATATCGTAAACTTTATAGATGGCAATTCTGTCTGTTATCACAGCATCATTTTTCATCCAAAGACTAAACAGAGATGGTCACGTGGATTTTGTTTTAATTTTGCATACTGTAGAACGTATTCTATCACTTAAGATAATATAATAGTACCAAATAGAACCTCCAAGGAGAACACAATTATTTTTCTAAAGTCATCTTTGTGTTTTACAATTCCTGATGATGTGGAAAGTTTACCCCTGTCTTGTCCATTGAGAACATATGCATAGTAAAATATAATTAGGAAAAGTAAATAATTTCTTTTTAAATGTCAGTCTTTTATAACTACAACAAAAGCTGAAAGACTTCCAAAAACTGAAGAAAAAAAATTGTTTTCTTAAAGTTGATGTATTGCCGATTCTCCTTCAGAAAAAAAAAAAAAAAAAAAATCAGGGATATTTTACAAGTCCTAACTTTGTGAAACTTCAGCAAGTTATTTTAAATAGGTCTCTTATTTTCCTCCACTTTGCTGAGTATTGGGATATTTGAAATATTTAGCTTCTTTAATTGAATTATTTGGCACACCACAATTCAGATTTTGCAGTATCAACAGCTCATCATGAAACAGAGCCAATGCAGCACCAGGAAATAGCTAAAGCAAGAAAAGAAACAAATTTCTTTAATTTTACACACATATTCCTTAGAAATCAGTGATGAGGGTAAAGAAAATCCAGGACACTTATAAAGCTTTCCTAAAAAATGTTTGGATAAAATTAATTTCATATTTCTGAAGTCTTCCACAGACTGTTGAAGGCTTAGTAGTAACTTGCCAAAACCTTAATTTCAGTCAGTTTTACTGAACTTGACTTACTCTTAAATATATTTTTCAAAGAATAGATTTAGAAGATAGCAAAAAATCAGGCTTTGAAAGCAGCAGGAATAGTTAAAAAAACCAACACCTTTTAACAACATTATCTGAAGTGTTGTTTTCTTCTCTTTAGAAAACCCTGTTCAAACTTATTAATGATAGATACTGGGCATATGTGTATATGTTGCATATATGTGTGTGGGTCTATAAACAAAAAAGTTCTCACACTCAAAATGCCTTCTCTCAGGCTTCCAGGAACAAAATATAAGCCAGTCTTCACATTGCACTTTTGTAGGGGTATACAGATAAGAGAATTTGTCCATTTGATAGCTCCCAAGGATGAGAAAAAACACAAGAGACATGAAGAAGATGACATATATAATTTACATGTGAAACTCTTTTTACTCTTTGAACTGCCAGAACAGAGGGTTGTAACACATATATATATATATTTAATCAAGTAACTAGATATTCTATATTTTGAAGGACAAAAATCTTACCTTTCTGTTTGGAAAATATAAAATGCATAATTTTCTCACAGATAGAAGGTTCTTCTCATAGGCATGGAATGGAATTGTCATCTTTGCAAGATTTCTCTCAGCTTCCTGGAATTTGTTTATTTTATGTGTGTATATCATAAATGGAGGATATGTTCCTTTCTGTTTGCCAGTGCTGCCTGGAATACCACATAGCTAACACTAAATTTTAAAAAGCTTTTCTCAGTTTAAAGTGAAATAAATGCTCTGGAGTAATATGGAAAACATGGAGATTGAAAAGTATTTAACAGTTACTGCCATGTTTGCAAATGTCAAAGACCATTCACAGATGGAGAGGTTTTTCAGTGTTTAAAGACTTGATTGTCCACAAGAAAGAAAAGAAATATTTCCATGAAGATGTCAAGGGATAGAAGGATGGTAATTAATACCAGTGTACTGAATGGCGAAGAAAAAAATGACAGTCAGGAATGCCTGTAATGCCGCAGTGCAAACATGACCTGTAGAACAGACCCCAGCAGCAACTGGAACTCCACAGAAACTGAGCTCGTGAATTAACTACTTTTCTGACACTTTGGCCTCTTCCATTTTAAGTACCTTTTACTCCTACCTGACTAAGAGAAGCCAGAATGTCAACAGTGAACACACAGTTTCAGATATCGCAATTGTAGGGAAAGAAACAAATGTTACATGACTGGCCTACTAGCCAGTAGGGTGAAGCTAGCTACCTGTCTTCCTGGTCTCACCACTTATAACACTCTTCAAATGTTAAAGATTTTTAAAATACAGGGAGATTTCCTGGAGAATCTGTCTGCCCATGGCTTGGACCCACGTACTCTTTCTCGGGTCATTGGATGGCTTGGTCCAGAGAGTGGCAGTGAACAGAGTGAAATCCAGCCAGCCGGTCACTAGTGGTGTTCCCCATGGCTCCATGTTGAGGTCTGTTCTGTTTAATGAACCTGAGTGGGAGCAGAGGTATGCTTGAGGGTAGGAAGGTTCTTCAGAGGGACTGGGACAGGCTGGAGCAATGTACTGAAGTCAGTTCTATGAGGTTTAACAAAGCCAAGTACTGGATCCTGCACTTGAGCTGCAACAACCCCATGCAGTGCTACTGGCTTGGGGCAGAGTGGCTGGAAAGCTGTCCACCAGAAAAGGGTGCTAATTGACAGCAGGCTGAATAGGAGCCAGCAGTGTGCCCAGGTGGCCAAGAATCTCGGTGCGATCGTGGCTTGTACCAGAAACAGTGTAGTCAGCAGGAGCAGGGAAGTGATTGTCTCCCTGTACTCGATGCTGGTGAGGCTGCATCTTGAATGCTGTTTTCAGTATTGGGCCCCTCACTACAAGACAGATATTAAGATTCTGAGTGTGTTGAAAGAAGGGCAAATGAAACTAGTGAAGGGTCTAGACCCCAAGTCTTTTGAAGAGCAGTTGAGGCAAGTGGGGCTGTTTAACTTTGAGAAAAGGAGACTGAGGGGAGAACTTATCACTCCTTCCAGCTACTTGAAATAAGGTAGTAACGAGGTGGGAGTCAGTATCTTCTACCAAGTAACAAGGGACAGGGCAAGAGGAAATAGCCTCAAGTTGTACTAGGTGAGGTTTAAACTGGTTATTAGGAAGAACTTCTTCACTGAGTTGTTAGACACTGGAACAGGCTGGCCAGGGAGGCAGTGCAGTCATCATCCCTGAAAATATTTAAAACGTGTAGATGTGGTGCTTAGGTACAATTTTTAATGATGGGCTTAGCAGTGTTAGGTTAGTGATTGGAATTGATCTTAAAGGTCTTTTCTAATTGAAAAAAATCCATGATTCTGTGATTTACCAATGCTTTCTAACACACTAACAAAGCACCACCAAAGATAGCCATAGTCAAACAAAGTCTAGTTTTTACTGTCAAACATTGAGAATGTTTTAGATATGTGATCTCCGGGGTATCTGTGCAGCTTAAGAGCCAGATCCAAAATGTCTTCTGGCCTGGCCACCAGCTTCTGTATGGAAAACAGAAGTTCACAAAACCAAGTCTTTAGACTGAATGACAGCAGTTACTTCATCCAAGAGATCTGTTTGATAGACACCATAAAATACAGAACAGCATTAGCCAAAGACCAACAATCTGGTGTTTCTATGAAAAAGGACAAGTGGGGATGAGTGAGAAGGTTTTACTCACACAGTGTTGTTTTTCATATTCTCCCAAAGACCAGAAACTGGAAAGACTTGATCATTTCAGGTTCTTAGGAGAGACCTCTGTTTTCAAGTCATTGGCAATCAGCTCCTTTGGTACCTAGAAGCATTCTTTATCAGTCAGGTATTTCTTGTCTAGACCTTTTATATGGGTTACAGTTGTTCTTTCATTAGCATGGTTTCTCAGTACCTGCCTCTAAGACTCTGGGAGACCTGATGATTTTTTCTTTTGATCAAAGCACTTGAATGATTGTCTACACAGTGGTGTAATGAGATTTTACAACTATTCAGAGCTGTCCTTCAGAGCTCCTGATCTGCCAGCATATAGTACCTTTTTATTGTTTTACAATTTGATATTTATTTTAGTTTCTTCTCTACTCTTTCCCAGGAGAAAAATATGCCTCCTAAACTGAAAAGACTGAAAGGACCAGGGAAGGAACGAGCATCAGTGAATAAACTAGAAGATTCATTTCAGCATGGAGTATTTACAGCAATCAGCAAAGATGGATATCACATTCTGTTAAGACAATTCTATAGTAAAACACAGGGGGATCACAGCTAATATACTACAGGTACCCTTCACTTTATATATGAAAAATAAGACAGAAGCATCGGATTTGCTTAGCATGGTCAGAGGAAGCTGTGAGGCTGTGTGATATATCTTAATATGCTCATCATATAGAATCACTACAGCACTGTAAGAAGTGTCTAATCCAAAATCTGATCACCTAGATGGATGCTTTTCTCACTCAGAGATGTTCTAGATTCTATAATAAAGAAAGGAGTTATGCATTTCCTTTTTCAACATCTCTGAAATATAAATTGGAACAGTGAAATAAAAATATATTGTAGCCACATATAAAATTGGTTTTAAATTCTGAGTATTTTAGTGGTTTATGAATTTATACTTATTGCATTCCATTTAGACTTTGGGATATGTAATTTTGGATTGATAACATTTTACTGCCATTGTCTTTTAAGAGTTTTGACATAGGTCACTTTAATGTAGTATCTAAGGAAAATTAAATAACAATTAATTTTTTGCTAATTTTAGATGGGTTATTCATATACTTATATTAGATAGTAGTCTTAGCTATAATTGAAGTCAGACTGAGATCAGACAGCTACTCTCATATGTAAGAAGTAATACTCATATCAAAATCTGAAGTCAGGATACTTGACCACCAAATTGACCACCCTGGGGTGCTTGTCCATGGAGGTTCATCTAGGGCTCCTGAACAATCTGGCATGGTCTTTGGCCACCTGGGCCATCGCATGTATGGACACCACCCTGGGATGCTCACCCAGCCACCCTGGCTGAGCCTCGCTGGCTGTCAGGAGCTTGGCTTCACATTTCTTCTTTCATTCCCCTTTCCCCTTTCCTTCTTCTTCATCTTTTTTCCTTCCTTTCTTCTTCTTTTTCTACCAACATTTCATTTTTTTTCTTTAATTTTCTTTTTTCCTCTGCCTACTTGCCCAGTTCCTGCCTCCCTGTCTGAGCACCCCAGGGTGTTAGCCAAGAAATGCAGTCTGCTTAGGAGGGAAAAGCAGCTAGGCAGAAGCCTTTTCTGTCTGATATTTTATGTACATAAGAGAGAAAGAAGACAAGAATAACAGACACGAAAGAAATTAGACAGAAAAAAAAAATCCCCAAAAATCAGTAGATATTTTTACATTGTGTTTTGAGAGACATCCAGATAGAGAACAAGGCAATATGTCTCCAGATATTGTTTCTGCAACAAAATGAGACACCATCTCTTCAATGTAGTTAGTGGTTTAGTATACTGTTGACAGGATATTAACTCAACATTAGGCAGTTTGAATGCACTCAGGCACACCTGCATGCCATATCTGCTGGCTGCCTGCAATCATTTCTGCAGTCATTATGCTGCCTAGGAGTTGTCTGTGTAAATGACGGGCAAGCAGAGCTGGAAATATGCCATGCCTCTGGCTTCTTGGAGACTCCTCTGTAAGGTTGCTGGTGGCAAAGCCAAAGACTCTAGTAACATGATCCTGAAAAATACTCCAAATCCTTCTGGGGAAAGTACTTGTTTTGAGTGCTAAAAGCCAGATATTTGGTTTAAATGATAAGGAATTTTTAAAAGCAAAATCACCTGAAATGAAAACAAATCTTTCATGACAAGAAAATCTGAGGCCAGGGGAAGTAAAAAAGTATGTAAATACCAGTAAGAGTGGTAGATGCTTTGAAACACAATAAACACTTCTTCCTGCCATCTCAAAAGAAATAAGCAGTAATAGTGTTTAACTGTCATAAATAATCTATTGTAACACTAGTATGCAACAAATTTGCCCACAACTGTTCAAGAAAAGAGAACTATATCCTCAGTAGTGCCAGGCAGCCTACAACAAGGCATGCAAGACATACATTGCCTTTCTCAGCTTTGCTCCTGCTTGTAGGTTAGCGGAAGACAAAGAGATAGCCTTGTGATTTTAAAGAGGGTAATTAACCTGCCTCTATTTACTGGATACACAGCTGCTCCTGTGAGAGCTAACTGTGGTCTTTGGAGAAGAGTAACAAATAAACAAAATGGACTGACTGTTTAACCAAGTAATTGCCCTAACGATGCCCTCCTAGGCACAAACACTGGTGGTTTAAGAGAGAGCTTGAATGTTGTTGACTTTTGGTTGTGTTACAAAGGCCATTTATTTACTTTGATTTCTTCTAAGAGAAAATATGAATGGACAGTTGTTTCCACTGATCATGGGGGAGAGTTTTTGACATTCTGGATAATTTGATTATATTTTATTACTTTGTAGTTTTGCTTAGTTTATTTTTAAAAGTAGTGTCTTTTAAGATATATTCCATCTCACTAATCAAATAAAATAATTTTAAGAGAAGTTTACAATTGTTCTGGGTTTAAGAATTTAGTCTATAAGCAAAATTCCCTCCCCCTCAAATTTTAAATATTAATTCAATGAGTTGCCTAATTTCATATCAGTGTGCTGTGTGGAGTCCCATATTTACAGTGAGTTCACCGAGCCAACATAAACTTGTGGCCAATTCCTTTCAAAAGCAGAACTGAAATACGCCCAGGAGAAAAAAAAAGGAATAAATTTCTTGCTAAAAAATTTACATATTTAATTACGAATTTATTATCATACTCTTAAATAAAATAACTTTCTTTCCAAGCTTTGGTCATCTTGATAATTCTTTAAACAACTATAGTCATAATGTAAGCAGTCCTCAGCAATTACCCATCAATAACACGACCCCAGGAAAAATGTAAACCCAGAGAAAGTAATTGT
The DNA here is from genome assembly GCF_028858725.1 of Colius striatus. Taxonomy (NCBI): domain Eukaryota; kingdom Metazoa; phylum Chordata; class Aves; order Coliiformes; family Coliidae; genus Colius; species Colius striatus. The sequence continues at coordinate 62,509,947 of NC_084762.1, forward strand.
TCATATCAGCAGAATAACATCACCCATCCTTCAGACTTGTAGTTTGAAATTATTATTTTATGGAACAAAACTGGAAACTAGTAGACAGGTTCATATAAGACAAATCAATGTGGTTAGTGAGTGAAGAGACACCTTAACAAGATGACCACCATATTCTACTCCCTCGGAAGCTACTACCCCATGGACTGCTCACTACTCATGTCTTGCAATAGGTTGCTATTTCAATGTCTAGATCTGGAAGAAAAGAGATGCAACATCTCATTGTTGAAAGCTTATTAAACCCCTCACATTGCTAATATCTTTCTAGTATACCTTTGACTGGATTTGCTTTCTGTAACTACAGTAGATGGCTCAAACTCATCTAATAATTCATGAGCATACAGGATGATCCTTCAGCTCATGAAAAAGAAACAACTACTCCTTTAGATAAGAGCAATGAGATGAACAATGATGTTATCCCCAAAGGGGTAATGGATACAAGCTAAAACATAAGAGGTTCCAAAGAAATACAAGGAAGAATTTCTTCACTGAGGGTGATGGAGCACTGGAACAGGCTGCCGAGATGGGTTGACATTCAAACCCTACCTAGATGAGTTCCTGTGTGACCTACTCTAGGAGGTCCTACTCTGGCAGGGGGGGTTGGACTAGATGATCTTTTGAGGTCGTTCCCAGCCCTTGAGATTCTGTGGTTCTGTGATTCTTCTCAGACAATCATTCTCAATTTCCTCTTATTTCTCTGGAGTATGTCACATCTGCTCTTCCATACTTTGAGGTGGCTGATCTTAGAGACACACATGCTTAAAGTGGACACCTGCAGAGTATCTGGGAGAAGTGGACTCTATATGTCAGTAAGACCCAGACTTACAGCTTTAGCAGCTCTTTGACACATTTTAATCATTCAATTTCTAAGTACTGGAATAGAGTACCGAACTGTCATCAGTCTTATTCTCTTAGGACTGGGTCTATGTTTGCTTTTAATTGTCAATGTAGTGTTTTCCAATGTGTAGTCTATCGTTTCTCATCTGACAGACTATTGCTTATAATTTAGAACTGTGTGATAAATCTGCCTTCCTGGTAAACGACTTAGCAAGTAGTTCATCCAACCAGCTGAACATAGATGCAGCTAGCAGGACAGAGACATGAAAACGTGCTGGGTTTGTGGGTGTTTTTAATAATGTGATAATTTACTAATGATCACTGCTCACATTCACTTACATAACCCATCATGGAGTCCTAATTCACAAGTGTATATAAAAGGGGATAGAAATATATATTGTCCTTAAATTCAGACTAACTCACAGTAGAGTGTCCCAAAGCTTAATATCGTCAACATTTTTGTTAGATAATGTGATACAAAGAAAACAATGCAAACCAGCTGCTTGACATTGTTTGCAGTTTAAAACAAATTTAAAAAAAAAAAACCAAACAAATACAAACCTCCCATAGCTTTTTTCTGTGGAGATTTTCCCTGTGCATACTCACAGCCTGAATTAGAGAGTCTATCATTGGCATAAGGATTGAAGTTATGGTCTCTTCTGCTTGCCTTTACTGGCTGTCCAGCAGGGAATAAGCTAGGAATTTGTACTGCACATTTGCTAAAAGTTTATGGATGAAATCCAGTGGCTTTCCCAACATTCCCTCTTTTACTAAAAAAAAAAAAAAAAGTTGTTACAGCAAAGGTTATGGATAAGCTGTTAATGAGGTCATGTAACGGTTGCTCTGGTTGCTGTCAGATGTTGCAGGAATCACAGTTCATTCTATCCTTTTTGTTATGCATTTTGTGGTAGTTTAACAGGGAAGGCACTAAGGCACTATGTCTGACTAAATTTCACACAGACACGGGAGAGTTATAAAAAACTATAAACATTATTTGTAGTAGGAAAACAAAGCACATTGTCCTTTGTGTATCCATTCCTTCTTTCAAGGAGACCTCATGTCTGAATGACATATATTTATTTATCCCTCTTTTTCTCAATTTGTTTATAGTTATCTTATAGTACTTGCTGACTGTTCTAGCAACAACTTTTAAATGAAAATAATCTAAATATCATGTGAAAGTCTTCACACGAAATGTCACCTATATTTGTATTGCTTGGGGAAGTGTTAAAAGAAGTGGGTGGTTTTTGTTGCTTATAATGGGCTCCACTCCAGAGGATCAGAGGAGATAAAATGCTTTATTTTATTATATTTTTTTACAGAGTGGAGGTTGCTAACCACTTCAACAAACCTACTGCTTTGTTCAACAACTTGGCACAAACTTCAAGGGGCTATTCCAGCTGCATCTGATCGACCCTTACCATGAGGAGTAGAGATGAAATAGACTTTCTGGGATTATGGGTGTCTGTCTTCTTTCATTCCTACCGGACTACACAAACTGCCCTTCATGCTGGCTAGTTTTCAAACATCGAAAGACAAGGTGTGAAAAACATTTTATCGGACCTAAGTATTTTTGTTATATAAGCAGAACAAAAAGATCTAGTAGGGAAAATAAGTAGATAAGTATTTTGTTAAATAATCTCGACGTGAGAATTCAGTGTATCAAAGAGAAACTTTGTTTACTTCCTTTTACAAAAACATTCCTTTAAAGTCAGCAAAAGAGAAGATATTTTACTTGTGTCCAATATTCATGGGATAATATGTCCAGTTTCAGCAATCTTTTTTACATTTCTTTTAAGACACGCTAATGAGTCACATTCATTGCTCTCAATTATGTTTTATGATGACATTTCAGAAGTCATTTTGTACAACAACTAGTTTAGGTTCACAGCTCTGCAGGGACAGTGGAAATTGACATCTCTATCATCTGCCAGGAAAATGCATGTTTGCACAGCATATATGTCCACCCATTTGGCTAGGATACTCAAAAAATACCTTTACATAATGAAAATGAAACTGTGCACTCAGAAGTTCACCTGCATAGGAGATAAGTTTAAAAAATACATTACTGTCTTAATTAAATCCATTTGCAGGATTGTAGAGTCAAGGTGTCCCAAAGGCAAATGTGGAATTCTAACTTAATTATGATAGCCTCCAGGGAAAACACTGGAGTCCAGACAAGGGAGAAGGGGATCTGAGGGTGTCAAGATGTTTCAGACACAAATCTTCTCCACTGTCTTTAATTCAGTAATTGTTCAGCTCCCTGTACCTCCTATATCACTACCCTCTTCTCACATAGGGTTTTTCTTATAAGCCTATATGTACTACTTTCAATGGACTCTTGCCTTCCTTGACTTCCAATGAGTCTCCCATGATCTATTAGACCCATATCTTTATAACTCCTAACATTAATTATGCTGGCAGTATTATGAATGGTACAATGTCAAAATATCCTTTTTTCCTATTGATTTCAATTACCTTGGACACAGTCTAAATACCAATGAGAAGAAATATCAGGGATTTAATTTGCAGTAAAAAGCATAGTGAAAGGAAAGAAAGAATTAGACAAGATCAAGATTTTATTAGTACTGTTTATTACTAGATTTAAGGGTCCAATCTAAATCTAGCTGATGCGAAAGACATTCCATTCATTAGGTTCACTAACTTAGGACCAGACACTAAAAACATAATCTTCTTATTTTTCAGCCTAGTAGCCTATCAAATTGAAACAGTTTGAAAAAGACAACAACAGGAAGACACCTGTAAATGAGACATGAAAATAAAATCTGAGAATGTCTATATGTTTTGTGTTAGCATAAGTTCCATGTTTACCTTTAGAGCATGGCCAACATTCTTATATGTTGTGATTTATGACATGACAAAGTGTTACGCGGCTCAAATAACATTTGAGGTCGACAGATATCAGTAAGAGATCTAACAGATTTTCTGTTAGCTTATTGCCATTTAAAACCTCTAGAGACTACTTACAACAAAATCTGAGTATTGCTACTGTAATAGTACCATGCTGCTTACTGTAGAAGGGGAGATGGTGAACAACAATTGATTCAATTCATCTAAGGTTACCTCATGACAGCAAAATCCTACTACTAAGGATAAGACTAAAATTTCATTTTCATCAGGTTCCCAAACAAATATGACCTATCTAGTGGGCTAGTTCCTGATGCACTAAATTGTCTCAGATGTTTTCAATGACTCTGGGGTAAGAACTGATTTTCAGTGTCCTACATTCTTCAAGAAAACAGCCTGGACAATCAAGCTGTGTATTAAGATCTTCAAGACTGGCTTTGATTTACTGTTAGTGTGTTTACAGTCCAATACTGAGAATTAGAAGTTTCTGAATCAGTGAGTTAGAACTGCTCACACCAGAGTCACTGATAGTTAAAGGAAATAATTACATCCAGCTTAACTAGAAAACATGATCATACTTGTTTTGATATTACTAGTTTTAGGTGTCATTGTGCAGTTGCTATTTATATCAAGTAATTTTTGTGTTTCTGATCTGAGCAAGCATACCTTCCCCCTGACAAAACTGGAATAGTTTGTTTCTGAGTCAATAATTGAGATTAAAATTTGTAAATTAAGGAAATGTTAAAAAGAAAATTAATCTATACTAGAAAAAAAAAAAAAAGACAACAGAAACCAGTGAGATCACACTCAGTAATTAAATTGCTATTCCTTCACTGCAGAAAATCCAATATGTCGGGACAATTCCATACAATATTTCATGTTGAGTTAATATTTGTTTCTTGAAAATAATATAACTACAAATCAATTTGATACTAATTTTTGCCCAGTTTTACTAGTCATCTTCTTCTGAATCAGTACAAATTAAATCCTCATGATTAGAAACTCATTATCCCAAATGGTCAGTTTGAGGGAAAAAGTTAACATTTGCAAGTAAGTCCTACTTAAACTTACAAAAAGATATTCCAATTGGGCCAGTTCATAAGCTGAAAGATAACATGGATCAGATGCTATGAGGCTTTTTATTCCATTTTACTTAAAAGTAGAAGATAGGCAGATCTCTGAAAGGATCATCACAGCTTGATGTAAGATGCCAGAGTGCAATTTATGATAATAAGAAATGTAACTTGGATCAATGGAGACTGAATCCAAGGAGGCACTGACATAGTGATACTTATTCACATAACTGTAAATAAATATCCTTACCAAAAGACTGTGTATATTGTCCTTTGTCAAACTCCTGAAATGTTTAATGTTTTTTAGGGCAAATTTACTTAAAAGAGAGAAGCTCAGTTCTAAAAGCACATTGAGGCAGTCTGGATTAACAACCATTGGGTCAGATTTAAATCACAGAGATGAAGACATGTGTGGAGTCTAGTACTATACTGCCCCATTCCTTGGATAATGGAAAATTTCAGTCTCTAAGCCGCCTAATTTGGCACTTTTCATGAGATGTATTTTCTTTAAAAAGAAAAAAAAAATTAATAGAAACTTTTAGGCAATAAAAATAATTGCTGTTCAAGCAAGAATTTTAGTGTCAGTTATTCCTTGAAAACATGACATTGACCATTTAATTTTTGGCTTTAAACCATGTAGGTACTTTGGAAATTGTTTGAATTTTTATGCACTGGGGTGATTTCAGATGAATCTATTTCCTCTGCTGAAAGTAAAGAAAAATATCTTGTCACAAAAGTAAATGTTGTTGACCCTTACAAAAAAAGGAAAAAAAAAGGTAATAGTTATTTGAAGTAACGAGTAAAATCTCATTTGTAAAACTCCTAAGCTGATATTGCAATAATTCTCTGTTTTACTCTCCAGCAGAGCCATTTATAATGGGTATGTTTAATGCAGATTGTATTACTATATCCATCAGTTACTTTGGAGAAGTGAGCTCTTTGCATCTTCTCCTAGGTCATCCATCACTAACCTTAAACATTTACAGTTTCCTAGAGAGCTTAGCATTTTATCAGTTCCAATGTCCCACTTAAAAAAACAGGAACACTGAAGATGTGAAAAGTATAGGAAAATACAGGAAACATGAGTGATTTGAGATTTCAGATACTACAAGATGATAAATGACAAAAAGCACAATTTGGAGAAAAATGTAGGTAGATTGTATTTAACTGTCCTTTCTTTGTTGAAATTCATTACTTTCCTTCCTCCTTTTACTTTTTCTTTGGGCTATGTGCTTGACACTAATCATCTAAATTAAACAAAATTCATTTCTACTTGTACTCCTGTAGTGTCAAATTCTAACACCATCTAAATTCCCAAGGAAGCCTAAGGACCTTCCCAGTTCTCGTTTTGGTTTTGGTTGGTTTAGTTTTTGTTTTGAAATTAAATGCCTTTTGGTTAGCTAACGATACCTGGTTCTTTTTCAACTTTCACATTTTCCAGGAAACTCTATGATTCTATGAACATAACAACTATAACTTCTAAAGATATAAATAGGTCCTAGTAGTCTCTTTGTCTTTTCTATCTCAAAGAGGAATGAATCTGATGTTACAACACTGCAGAATTACCCCGTGAGGTGTAAGATATCTAAGAAGCTAAATAGTTTTGTTGGTATCAGGACTTTTCTCCATCTCCAAGCCTTCTTCAAAACATATAGTGTATACTGTCCAAAAGGACACTGGGACTCTGGTCCTGTAACTTCTTAGAATCCTATCTCAATTGATTTGGTTTTCTCTGGATACTTGGCCATTTTCACATTTTTCAATGTAGGTACAAAGATATTTGAGAGCACTGTACTACAACAGTCACTGTCATGAACATAAAATTGATATTTAAAAAGACTAGGTGATTTTCATGACTGACTTTTACTGGATACCTTGTAGAAGTTTCTTGGAGAGATGAGTCTTGGCAAATGTTACTTTATTTTTCTTGTGTGATTTTTGTGTGTGTGTGTTTGGGGGGGGTGCTTTTTAGTTCTTTACAACACTTGACAACCTTTTGAGCTTTAACCTTGGATTTATACCTCCAGGTAATGTTTAAAGTTTTCCTTTTCTTCCCCATCATGAGTAACAACTGAAGCCAGAAAAAAAAAAAATCCATTTTGATACAAACAGTAGATAAGTTAATTAATGTGTCCCCCTGAAGGAAAGGTGTGTTTTCTCAACCATCCAAACATCATTCTGTGGCCAGCTTACAATTTCAGTGATCCAATTTTCATGGAATAATGTAGATGCCATTTCAGAAAAGCTTAAATTGTGCTTCCATAAATCCTTTACTACTTATATTTTACTGATTATGTATGTTTACTACCACAGGAACAGAAATAGGAATAAATCTCTATGAAAATAACTTTGAATGGTAAATCGTTGAGCCATCTGTACTTTTTATGAGTCAAAAAATCTTTCTCTCAGCAGCTGGATTGCTTATACTCATAGTCTTATTGCTGTCTCACAGATACCAAACAGAATGGAGCTATACAAAGTGATGTTATGCAGTGCGAGAGAAGGATTTAGTGAGTGACTATGCATGAGAAACAGGAAATTATATAGCTTCATAAATATCTAAGACTGGAACACTTACTGAACCTTGCTACGCCCTGTTGCATCTACTGATCAGCTGAAAGAAACCTTGACAAATATTACTGCAAAAAAATATTATTTCAGTATTTTCCATTCAATTTGAAATTTTTTTTTTTCAATTTTCATGCTCTAACTCTACAAAAAATTTTCAGACATTTTTTCATAATTCTTAGTGTTCATGAAGCTAAACAGAGGTCATTATTATTGTGCATTTAGTCACAAAGTACAAACGATTAAGAATTTGAAGTCTACATTTCATTTGAAGTTGTGAGCAGTTTCTTATGGGTAATTTTGAGATATAGTTTTATTTATCTGTGGTTAGCTTGTGCTTGCACAACACTCTGCAGTACATATAGTTGTACACAGGCACAGAACTCCCCATAGACATTAGGCACCAGCTCCTCTTTTTTATCTACCTCCATCTGTCTTTTCTCAACTGAAGAAATCTTAGGAATAGCACTTTCTTTTCATCCTGGTGGTTTGTAGATATCCAAAGGTAGTTCTAGTGTCTTCTTTGGACTTTTAAAAGCACCTTCTCCAACTTCTTAGGGTGACATTTAACTTGTTTTATTTAGCCATCAGTTGACATTCCCTTGCACAAAAAGTTGTTTGCTGCAGCTGAAAGGGTGAACAAGATAAAAGCAGGAAACTTTTTGGTTTTAAAATATGCCAGCAAATATGAGGGTGGTTGAAGACCTCCATGAAGACCAGAGATTGAGATTGTGGGATAGCTCTCATTTGTAGAAAGCCTCATCTACTTCCTCCTCCTGACCAGGTAGCCTGTTGCAAACTCCCACAACATCATCTATGTTTCTTTTTTTTTTTACATTGAAAGAATGCCCTCTTCTTCCATGGAATTAGGAACTCTCTTGGCTCTATCTATCTTCATTTAGCTATTCATTGTTTTGAAATGTTCTGAGTCTCTTCTGTTTCTCCCCTTTCTAAATAAAGGATCAGGCTATTTCAATCATACTTCATATGGTAGTTTTTCTGCATCTCTAACATCTCTTATCAGGCACTTCTATTAATAGAGAATTGAGGAATAGGAAATTTAAAGTAAGACTAAACTCTATGCCTGAGTTCTTGCTTTTAAAATGAGGCAAAAAGAATCTCAACTTGCTCAAATGTTTAGTAACAAATTTGTGTTGTTATTTCCTATTTTGCCTTTTTTTGTTGTATCCAACAGACTCTGCTGTCTTCATTCCCATGCACAGTCAACATTTGGGCAGAACCTACCAGGATAAAAGTAATCTCAAGGGATCAATTTTCTTTCCCCTTTTCTATTGCATAACTGTCATAGCATCATCAGTGTTTGATAGCTGACATTGGTGTTTTGTTGCTCTCCACCTCAAAGATTACCTGACAAGTCTGTACAGTCGTTGCTGCTATTACTCTCCTACCTCTTCCAGCTCTGTGCTCAGCAAGTCATGTAGTCAGTAGAAAACTGCTGGAGCATGGCATTTCCAAATTGGAGGTGTACGGTCCACTGTACCTGTGAGGTTTTAAAATCCTATCCTCTTTCAGCTTTCTTTCACCCTGCTACTGATATTAGCATTGGCCATGAACACAGTGAAAAGAAATGCTGTTATGATCAGGTTCCAATATATCACTGATTATTTTATCAAGATCATACAAGATCAACAGAAGAAATTTAGTTTCAGAAGGCAGACAGAATTTCAACCCAACATGGAATTCCTAAACCACAGGAGAGTTTACAGGATGAAACGGAGGGTACAATTTAATATAGATATATTCCACACTGTTGAAATGAGCAACGTGCTTCCTCAGTTCCTTGAAATCCAAGTTTTTCTAATATACCAAGTAAATTTTCCTTTGACCTGGTGCCCCATCCAGGGAATCCCACCATATCAAGTTTGAGAAGCACAGTGCCAGCAATTTTCTTCAACACAAGCAACATGGACAGCATACTTGTAATAAAGAAGAAGTGGACATGTTTTGAGGCATAGTCAAGATTTTATTTTTACCTTAATGTCTGCTAAATTATGCAAAACAAAAGGAGGTAGATAGAAAGACTTCAAAAGGAGTATTGTGAATGAAGTAACTCAAGCTGCAATATTTTCCTGGCTAAGCTCTTGGAGACCAACAAACAAAAAATACATAGCTTTTAGGTCAGTCAGAAACTTCTTTGCAAAACTATACATGGAAAGTTGCCTGCTCATTGTAATGTAACAAGATATTTAGAGATGAGAAAATGGTACATTGTCCTTTAATTTTGGATGTTCATTTCTTTAAGAGAGAAATCAAAACTACCTTAGATATGAGAAGAGATACCTTAGGACAAACCAAAAGAATATATACTCTACATTGATATTTCCTTGCTATATCAACTTGTTATTATTAAGTATTGAAGCTGCTAGCTTAAAGAAACAAGGAGCTACATAATTGAGAACAGAACTGACCAGTTTCTTTTTCTCAATGCAAAAAATTTTGACATTTGATTGTATTCTACATTGAAACAAAAAGGCATATTTGTCTGTTTTGAGGCAACGCTTACTTGGTCACTAATTGATTAAACATGCTAAGTGCTTATGCTAATCTGTCAACATAGCCTATTGTTCATAGCGATGTCTCAGAACAAGTTGGGATTTAAAGAAACCTAAAGGAGATGGTGTTCCAGCTTCAGCAATGGCATGGAACAGTCATTGACAGAAGGGACAGACTGAGATACTAGAGCACAAAAATACATCAAGCACATAAAAAAGCTGCTAAAATCAAGGAGAAACTTACATTTGATTGACAGGTAGAGAGGACCAATAGAAGAAATCAAAGGAAAAATGTTTTGGAGCAGCAAGCAACAGGTAAATTAATAGTTATTGTTCATTTCACTCTAGTGTACAAGAGCTGAAGGAAAGCTCCAATGCCAGTGAAGTTACAGTAGCAATGTACAAATGCCTATATATGCACATATTCATAATGGAAGCATGAACACACATGCATGTGCACACATATTGCTTTTTCCTTATTCTCTTATGTGGTCATTTCAATAATGATGAAGGCCTAATGATGAAAAGCCTTCTATTACAAAGTCTGGCAACTGACCCATGGGTAGTTGGTGTATACTAAGTTTTATTTCTGTAGAAGAATGAGAAGTGAAGCTACATAATCAGTTAACCTTATTTATGAATTTTGCTGTGTCATACCTGTAATCTGCAAAATTGACTTATGAGAGTTTTGCAATGAAGTAATAGACCTTATAGCAAGCTTCCAGGACCTGAAACTGGAGAATGATTTGTTAAAAGGGCACATACTGATGGGACAAGGCGTAATGGCTTTAAACTGAAAGAGGATAGATTTAGATTAGATATCAGGAAGCAATTCTTTAGCATGAGGGTGGTGAGGCACTGGAACAGGCTGCCCAGAGAGGCTGTGAATGCCTTATCCCTGGAAGTGTTGAAGACCAGGTTGTATGGGGGCTTTGAGCAATCTGTGCTAGTGATCTTTAAGGTTCCTTACAAAACAAACCATTCTATGATTCCATGATTTTCCCATCACAAAATAGTGCAGACTCACCCAGCACCAAGTATATTTCCAAATTTATTTTATTCTGACAGAGGAATTTGATTTTCATTATTTTTCATTATTTTATAACTACATAAACCCACTAAACCCACACTAAACCCACTTGGAAAAAAACAGATTCAGTAATTTCCACCAGCCTTTTTCCCTGTCAAATACTCCATAATTATTGTCAAAAGTTAAAAATTACTAAAAGTCTTTTTAATCCTCTGAACCTATTTTGTGACAGTTAGGTAGGGAAATCAACCACTAGGCTTTTTCATGTTTCCCATGTCTGTTAAGGAATGGAATAAACAGCGATCATAAAATATTGTCTTAAACTTGTGTCCATATACAATATGCTCTGTCATATTCAGCAATTTGCCCACAGGATATAATTAAATTCTTTAGATTTATTAATAAACAGAGTTTTTACTATTTCTTCTGGGGGAACACGAAAAAAAAAAAAGTCATGCTGAAAAATAACCTTGCAGCACGTTTTACTTGATAACCTTGCTTATAGGCTCTTTTAGCACCACATAAATCCAGCAATTGCAGAAGATTATTTGGCAGCATGAGTGTGAGGAGATGGCCAGGCTGGTACTGAAAAATAAAGTCTTAGGAAAAGCTTTATAAGATTTATGGAAGGAAAGGCTGCCACCGACAGAGAGGTCTGCGTGTCCTTTGACTAGAAAGAAAGGACAGAGTCTGTCAAGATATTTTGCATCTCTCCTACCATCCTTGGAAGAAGTCCAGCAGGTCTGTTTCATTCAGTCATTCCTCAGCTCCTCCTTGTGCCCAGCCTTGTAGTTTCCGATGACATAAATGAAATCAAAGAAGGGTCAACAGTTGGGGATGTTGATTTCTGGGTATTTTACACTCCCTTATACCAAGATTGAGTTCATGGACTTAGAATTGTTTGAAACGAAAATGGAAAACTCTGCAGCTCTTTACATATATTTTTTTTTTCAAGCTCATTCTTTTCCAGGACTAGGAGAAGTGAGAAGGTTTTAAAAGCGATATGGCTTTCTGCCAACACCAGAGATGTGTTTGAGAGTCATGGGATGACCTGGTATGATGCTGGGAAGTATTTGGTTAAGCTCACAGGACTGTACTACAGCAGGTGCTGTGGCTGGGAGACAGGCATGACAGACAAGAGGCTTTGCACATGTAAGCCAAATGGGAATTGGAGATTTACTGTTATTCATCAGCAACTTGTCAACGTTAAGGCAGAAAAAAAAAAAAAAGTCATATGAGCTATTTTGACTCAACAGTGTGGGATGTCCTCTGGAGTGTTTCTAGAACAGATCAAAATTAATATAAAACTGTCACAATTATCTGCTTAACTTCTAGCCAAAACCTTTTACATAAAAAATTAAAGATGAAAGTACATACATCTTCAGAAGTGAAGACTTTCACAGATCAAGGGCAGATGCTTTGCACACATGGATGTTACTTTATTGTGCTTTAATCAGCATTATCTTGTTTTTATAGGAAAAGTCATATAAATCTCTCTGAAGTCTTTCAAATGCTGTTTATTCTTTAACTTTAGAGAGTAAGGAAGATTTAGAACTATTTTCATGAAGTACAAAAGATTAGAAAGTCTAAGTGCAGCATGTATCCTTTCAAATAATCGCCTCTTTATCCATCCTGAACATTTTACAAAGCATTGCTGTGATCACACTTTCACAATGGGGATGATGGTTCTACTGGATATCTTCTAAACATCTCTAGCTTTTTTCCTGCATTTTCTGCATCCAAAAGTTAAAGAGTCCACTGAAGTACAGCAGTATTAGACCAATGTAGGCAGAAAATCAAGCTCCTACCAGTGTAAGAGTGGTAAGAGTGACACTGATAGTCAAGGCAATATTATGCATGTATAAGTACTGTGCTAATGACTATGTGTGAGTTGTATATGTTAATAAGTATTCCTCAGAAAGACTTAGCTTATTGAGGGACAATGACCCCTCCAAAGTCCTATAAGTCAATAAACAGCTATAGTTCTGCTTTCCTCCCAAGGTATCTGAGTAAAACTACGTCTGTGGGAGGTGGGGAATGGGAATATTTCTTTGTTTTACAGCCAGTGTTTGCTGAAGTATCTTGGTCTCCATTATGGGAAAAGATTTCTATCTTATTTTTGAACAGTACTAATTAATTTTGGTGTTGTTAAAGTCCAAATTTCATGTACTTATAGTAACAGTTCTACCAATAAGCCCGATACAGACAGGTTTTCAGAGATTGACTATTGTAACTTTGATCTCCACTGGAGACTTTAAAAACAAACTCCTCAGGATTCAAATTTACTGGCAGTCTGGCACATCAGTGCCATAGACAAAGAGAAAATATTTTTAATATGTCTGCATATAGAAAGATATTAATTATAAATAATGAGTTGAGACTGCCTGCAGAGCAGCTGTGGTTCTTTTACTGAATATTGTCTTCCAATGGCTGAAGTAAAATGTCAAGACTAGTGGAGATTTGCAATTGGAAAAGCTATATAAGCAATTTATAAAAGCAAATCAACAGTTAAAATTTATTTGCTAAACAGTTATGGCTTCTGTAGTGCAGCTGTACACTGAATTTCTTAGCAAACCGTCTATCCTCATGGCTGGAATAACTTCCCAGCAGTAATGTACATGCAGTTTACTTGGTGAAGATTAGAGTTCTCTCTTACAAAGCTGGAGAATGTCTTTGTATTTTTTATAAAGATAAACCAAACAATATCAACCATGTTGATGTTTTTTAAGAGATACATTAGGAGGTAGTTGACCTTGTAATTTACCAAAAGATTTTCCCAAAGGTGGTATGATAGCGATTAGGATAAGATAGCTTTATAAAACAAACCTGTTTAAGAATTTAAAATTTGATTTAGACTAAGCAAACTCATTTGAAATTATTTAATTTTAGGCAAACTATCATATTTTTACAAGAATTCATCAAGATCCACCATGATGCCATAGAGTGTTTAAACTCCACCTGCTCTTTCCCTCAGCCATGGCTTTCAATAAAGCCTGTGAGATGTATCCCTCTGCCACAGCAGCAGCAGCAGCCATTCCTCCTTGGGAAATCATGTGTTTTGTGAAACAAATCAGGCCAATTTCAGCGTGCAATTGTTACGTGTTTCTTAAGGAATTTCCCAGGCAAAACAAGCAAACACAAAGAAAAGTGATTATGTTAGCTTGTCGTTTTTAATCATCCAACTGAAAATGAGCTTAAAATAACACACTGTGGTAACAAAAGAGAGGATGGGAAGGAGAGGGAGCACTGAGGGAGTTTTAAAGAATTGGAGGAACTCATCTTCATTGTGGAGGAAATTAAATGTTTCTGCCTTTTTGTTGTTATTTGTTTATTTGTTCTATCTCCCAGTAAGTCACCAACAGATACTTCACGAAGTTAACCACAGAAAAACACTGTTGGAAAATATTTTCATTTCAGAGCGGATAAAACACCAGGAGTGCAGTAAACATTTTAAACTTAGAACTGCAACAGATACAGTAAATCACATGTTGTTTGTGTGTCGGAGCAGGAATCCCTGGAGCTGCACTCTTCACAGTAAGTTGACCTTGGGACAGTTCCTCAGAGGGTCTTCAGCTTTTGTAAGGCACCTTTTATGGTTCCTTGTATTTTCCCTCTGACACATAGATTGCAGTACTGGCTTAGAGGTAAAGCTGTCCAGATTTTAGGCATCTGACTTGTGCCAAATGCTGGAGGTGAGTAAAAGTGAGGTGACTGGGTTCCTCAACACTTAATGGAACCAAAAGCCAAATTCAAGTGTAATTTTTTCTCCAGATCCAGTTTTGGAGATGGCTTTTTCTCTCTCTGATGATTGCACAAGGAACCTGCACCCTAACTCAGGCACTGCAGTTTAATATCTCACTCAAATGACATCTACCCTGGCTTTCATAACTCAGTATCCTTGTCTCCTGTGGACAACAGCTATTGCTGGTGCACCTCCCAGTCTGACCACTGTCAGCCAGGGGACACTAGCCAGACAAAGATAGCAGTAGCTGTCTCATTTCTAGATGTTAAATAGAATTTAAAGAAGTTGAAAACTTGGGGTCCTGTATGTTTAAGGGTTTGATTTTTTTTGTTACGTCTAAGCTGAGTTCATAAACTCAGTTCCAGTAGCTACTACAGAAGTATTACCTGGTTCCTGATGGGATGGGAAGTAGCCCAATGTCTGTATGGGAGAGATGTGGTCTCCTTTAAAAATGGAAAAGTTTGTGCAAAGGGCATTGTTCTGCTCTGTTCTGCTCTTTCTTGAACAGGTGCCCACATTACAAGCACCACCACAATTGGCAGTGTGAGTAGAGAGGTTAACAAATTGGCTGATCCCAGCTATTCTTTCTAAATATCCTCAAACTCTGAAACACTATAGTTCAGCTTAGTAAGATGGTGGCCTGCCAGCACTATCACCTCTTCTGTGTGCAGAAAAGCTTTACTATTTCTTCTTCCTTATACTGCTCTGTATCTTTCTGCATTTTGGTTTATAATAACTGAGACACAGAGGGACATCTCATCACCAAGTTTTAAACAGCTTTTCTGATTTTGTGCATAAACTAAGATTGTATCACAAGGGGAAGAGGGAACAGTCTGTGACAAAGCCAATTTAATACAACCATATCTGTGAAGAGACTGTCAGGAGTAAGTGCCACAGAGTCTAAGCTTGCTAATTAATTAAGTTGGTAGCAAACCTTTAAAGTAAGCTATATTCTCAAGAAATTAAATGGCTGTAAAAGAATAGCTGGAAACTGATCTCGTTTCTTCCAACTATTCAAAGAAATTGCAGGCCCTTTTCACTGATGTTCACACATAGTGAAACTGGAAGTTTCCTCCCACGTTATTTTCAGGGTGGGGGGTTTTCTACATTAATGCTAAACTAGAATTGTTGTCTTCATTAATTTGAGTGTAATATTCATAGAATTTATTTTGAAATTAGCTACTATTTAAATGCATATAAACATAGTGGTTTAAGTGTTCTGTTCAGTAGACTCTGAGTAGTTTACAGACTTAAAAAAAAAAAAAAAAAAAAAAGTCTTATCTGACTTTTCCAGATAGGTGACCACAAATATAGTAGCATTTTCTGTTCATTCTGAATGCATCCATTGCTAGTGGAACATCTTTATGTACGCGAATTGCTAGTACTAAAGCAATGTCTATCTAACCTAGTATTGCTTTTCTTGCTTGCTTGCCAGAGACAGACATGTCAGAACTGTGAAAGCCATTTATCTTCATATTTTCCTTACTGAGACTAAATGGGATTCACTGAAGTTTCTGGGATTCTACGATATCTGCCTTTATAATTTTTTAACAAAGACAGTGGTGTCACACAGATGACGCTGCAGCTAGAAAGAGATAAACATGGGGAAGGAAAAAGCTACTTGCTCAAAACTACTGGCATGATCTTATCTAAAGAGTAATAAACTGTTTGGAAATTATCAGGTGCTGTTTCTAGCTCCTATTGCAAGTATTAGCTTTCCTGCTCTCAAAGTAGTGTCCAGATTTGTGTTCAACTCTCAGATTCAGTAATAATAGTAACAATGATAGATGTCTTTCCTGTTCTCCTAAAGGCCAGGCATCACTATCATTTTCAGGAAGGAGACATATTTCTCTTCAGGTTGAATTATTGAAACTCATTCTTTCACAGTTATGGAAAGTAGAGCCAAAACAACTAATTATGGAAGACAGAGCTAATACAAATGAGCTTAGAGTGAATACTCCCATGGTAAAACTTTGAAGGTTTCCGTTTCTATTTCTTTCTTAAGCAATACTCTGTTTCTTGTGTTGCTTTGAAAATACCCCACTGGCTTCACTGAATTTTAGTTTGCACTTTTTAGGACAATCAAATAAAATATGTACCCATTTATTTTAAAAAAAAAAAAAAAAGAAACACAAAAACCCCACCAAATATATTTAAGAATACTTTATCTTTGATTTTGTCAGTATAGAGCACAACTTATACATTTCATAAATGTTATCAAGTGTAAATGATATTACAGCTCCGTGCTAAATGGAGACAGGACATTAGACATAAACACGGAGATCACACAGCACCGGAAAGAACTGCCAGACACGACTCTAGCCAGAGGAAGGAACCAGCTGATACTGGAAACAACTGCTGAAATCGGTATCTAACTATATACATTTCAAGCATGAGTAGCATTCAGAGTCATGTGAAAGTAGTTGATGTGATATTTTGAAGAAAATGGTATTAAGGACAAATAAAGGACACTTCAGAGAATTTGCTAAAACATTCTTTTCTCTATTTTTATAAAAATATTCATCAGTTAAAAATAGATCACAATAAACCAAAAAATAACTGACAGTCAGAAGAGATTGGATGAGCTATACAGATCTGGAGGCTAGAAGATGCCAAGCAGAGAAACAAGAAAATGTAAAATTATATGACTGCGGTAGGTGCCAACACACCTAGGGAGGTCATAATTTAGCTGTCTGGTTTCCAAGAATACACATTTGAGTAGCACATGGTTTCTTGTTTCAAGAGAGGCATCAAAGTAGCAGTTCTGATATATTAGCAGACATGAAGACGGAGGATGTCAATAAATGCTGCAGTCTTTCATGAGATGCAGTTCTCAAATGCGGCATGTTCATTAATATGCTAATTAAAAGTGAGTGTATGGAGCAACAGTGATCCCGCTCTTGTCTACCCCACAGCTCTACTATCGCTGTAGCTGGCAAAGCACCCCGCAGCACATACTGTTCAAACTGACAGAAGGAGTTTTTCTGGCATAGTTATACCACCTCCCTAAGTGATGTAAGTTGAGCCAATATAAGCTCTCCCCTTCTGGCAACGCTGCGTCTGCACCAGGAGTTCTACAAACATAGCAATATCTGCTGGGGATCTGAATTTTTCACACCAGGAACAGACATCGCTATGTTGGCAAAACATTATAATTTAGAACAGGCCTAGAAAAAAATGCATTTATCACCCCATCTTCAGCCATTTGTAAAGTATTAAAGAGTCTTAAACACTTAGCTTTCTGATAATGGTTATATGGTTACAGACAGAAATTCTGATTTTGGTGAGAGGTATGGTGTTTAATGTTTGTTAAAAATGTACTTCTTAATTCTTAAAAATTTCTATCAACAAGGCATCTAGTAACTTTGCTGATATTATCTAGGGTATTTATAAAAGATGTAAACAACCAAATAGTTTGACTGCTCTACAACAGCAGAACGCATCAAGTGACTGACTACATTCTCTGTTGGGCTGGAATCCAGCTCTTCCATCCTCAGTTGGGCTAGGCTGGAAGGACAGCACGTACAACCATGGTTCCTAAGACCACACAACCTAACTGTGTGTGAGTCCTCATTTTGGAGTTATGGCCAGTACCTGTAGTGAACCAAAAATGGTATTATTTTCAAAAAGAAAAAGGTTTTTTTCACGTAAACTCATCAAAGTAAGGGAAGTAGCAGATCCATTTTGCAACACAACCATGGGGACACTTATGCAAAGCTCAGGAAGGCCTCATTTAATCAAGCACCTTCAGCTCGTCTCCTTGCAGTCTATAGTTTTCTTTTATCACCAATCCATACCAGTTTCCACAGAACATTAGGAACAGAGAGACAAATGTAAATGTGTGCATTTGAATCCTCCCATTCTACTGCAGCAAAGGTTACCACCAACTTGTTGGAGGTTAACTTCTCTGCCATCAGCTAGAGGAGATGTGACTGGGAGGGTTGTCTACCCCTTGTCAGCCAGAAAGAGATGGATAAGCAGTAATTCACTGTTTAAAGAGGCTTTAAGTAAGCTGGCTCATTTTAATCGGGAGTTCTAGCAATAGCTCAGCCAGAAAATCAAGAGTGGGAGGGTGTGCATAACCTCTAGCAAGAGAGTGGTGACAAGTAGTTGGCTGAGGGCTGCATATGGAAACCACGTCTAGTGGCAAAGCAGCCGCCAGAGAAGAAAGTATGGCTATACCCACTATAATACTGCTGGCAACTTGCTTGCATGAAAATCGTCTAAATCCCTTCCTTGAAAACTACCTACAGGTATATCAACAGGGCAGGGGGTAGAATTTCTAATACTCATAGGGTATCTCACATCTTTCACATGAAAAAGAGAAGGCAAGAAACT
Source organism: Colius striatus (assembly GCF_028858725.1). Lineage (NCBI taxonomy): Eukaryota > Metazoa > Chordata > Aves > Coliiformes > Coliidae > Colius > Colius striatus. The sequence goes on from NC_084762.1 coordinate 62,528,955, forward strand.
TTCTTAATCAAAAGAAATAAAGGGCCAACGTAAGCAGGATACCAAAAATTGTCTCTGCCAGTGAAGTCCATTAGACTTGAAGTAATCTCCTAAGAGAATTCGAAGACATTCCCATCACTTGGGATATTTAAAACTAGGTTAGATAAAACTCTAGGAAGTATACAATGGGGGACAATCCAGAATCAGCAGGGAGAGGGATTAAGCGGTCTTAATAAGCCTTCAACATAGATCCTGTGATTTCCATGCCAAGAATTCACATATCCCCAACTCTCTCTCCTCCCTGCAGCTGCCATAAGGGGAGATTATGAAATCACTGCAAATGTGGGTAATTAACTATTCTAATAGAACTTGATAATGTAAGAGTGGTACATTATTGTTCCTCTTAGTCTCAGCTAAAACTTTCCTACAATGGATCTAAGTTGACTGTTAGTAGAACTATTATAGTCTTGCAGTACAGAGACTTAGTAAGATTATTTTGTGTTTCTAATAATTGGCTTGGACTTCATACAATGATTTTGGTTTTAGCTGGATCTATCTTCACCACTTCAACCTCCAAATTACAAGAGTCCTAAGCTGTTTATCTAAAACTTTTGACTATTACTTCTATGCTTAATCACTTGTTATTATTATCCAATATCCTTCTAAACCTGTAGTCTTTTGTGAGCATAGGAGAACCAAGGTGTTCACTTCAGTAAGAAAAATAGATAAAAGATGTACTTTGTGGCATAGAGATGAGTTATTATTTATATCTCTGTTCCATAAATGTTCATAGAATCATAGAAAGGTAGGGGTTGGAAGGGACCTTTAGAGATCATCTAGTCTAACCCCCCTGCAGAAGCAGGTTCACCTAGATCAGGTCACATAGGAACATGTCCAGACAGGTCTTGAAGACCTCCAAGGAAGGAGATGCCAGAACCCCTCTGGGCAGCCTGTTCCACTGCTCCCTCACCCTCACAGTAAAATATTTTTTCTTATATTTAAGTGGAACTTTTTGTGTTCCAGCTTCATCCCATTAACCCTTGTCCTTTGCTAGCTACAATAGAAAACAGGGATTCCCCAACCTCCTGACATCCACCATTTAGATATTTGTAAATGTTAATAAGATCACCCCTCAGTCTCCTCTTCTCCAGGCTAAACATCCCCAGTTCCCGCAGCCTTTCCTCGTATGAAAGATGTTCCAGTCCCCTGATCACCTTAGTGGCCCTGCGCTGGACTCTCTCCAGTTCTCTGTCCTTCTTGACTCCAGATGAGGCCTCACCAAGGCAGAGTAGAGAGGGAGAAGAATCTCCCTTGACCTGCTGGCCACACTCTTCTTGAAGCATCCCAGGTTGTCATTGGCCTTCTTGGCCACGAGGGCACATTGCTGGCTCATGGTTAGTTTACTATCAATCAGGACTCCCAGTTCTCTCTCTGCAGAGATGCTCTTCAGCAGTTCAATCCCCAGCCTGTACTGGTGCATGGGGTTGTTCCTTTCCAGGTGCAGGACTCTACCTTTGTCCTTGCTGAACCTCATGAGGTTCCTCTCTGCCCAAGGTGGTCGAGATCCCGCTGAATGGTAGCACAGCCTTAGGTGAGTTACTATTTATATCTCTGTTCTGTCTTAGGTCACTGCTGAAGTATTCAGATCAATAATATATTGTTTCTAAACCTTGTCTAAGAATCGATTGTTTCACAGATACGGCAATTTGCTGTCAGCTCTGATAATTTTTCACATTTTCCTGGTATGTTGATTTGATGGTCCATATAACTGCGTCAATTACATTTACACTGGATCAGGGAGTACTTTGATTAGTTTTGCCAGGGGAAAAGCCAGCACACTGTGGTTTAGAGGTCCTACCAGTAGAGATAACTCAGCGAAACCTTGTTTTATGGAATAAGTAAAAATACTTACAATAACTTGCAATTCATACCACCTGTGAAATCATTTTGATTTATGCTCTATTGGAATTCCTATGAAGAATTGCTTTCTATGTGCACCTCCAAAAAGCCAAAGTCACATTGCAATAGGATGAGATTTCAATAACGTGTTTAATTATGTGGTTTCTTCATGTAATTTTGTGGGATAAATATTGTGCCTGTAAATCACTGCTATTTCATTTTGGTCTTTTGAATATTTCACAAATTCTCAAAGTAACACATGATGTTCAACTTGGGTGTAAAACTATCTTCAGATAGCTGGGAATTCATGCTAGAATGAGAATCTTATATGGACAAGTGTCATGAAAGTCAGAAAAATGATAATTTATAAATGACTCTAACGGAGAGGTTTTTACAGGTCTATGGAGTTACAGTTGCTAACATAAATGATAGATATACCAGTGGGGAAGGAATATAATGATTGAAAAGCAAAATGGGCTCCGTTTTCTTTTTCACATCCAAGAGGTGCTTAGAGAGATAGATTCTGTTCTGTAGCATAGTTTTCAGTGATACTGAGCAGATTACAAAACCAGTAAAAGATACACACATAACTCTAGAAGAAACCCTCACCATAATACCATGATTCAGATTGAATTTTCAGTATGTAACAGCATTATAAAGGAAGCTCTATGCCTGGTAATTGATTTTTTTAATGTCTTGAGAATTCATTTTCTCCAAGAACGTTTATGGTAGCATTTTTTACAAATGAAGTAAACAGCTATGTTATACTGCGGGAGCTGGATCCTGACATACCTATCCATCTTAAGAGAGCTCATTCTTCTTAAAGCTCTTCTAATTCTAAACTTTTTAGATGACAAAGCATTGCTGAAATGTTTTGGGAAACTTATTCTATATTACTTGCCAATATTTTATTAATATTGATCTGACATACAAATAAAGGTCAGTGAATTTAGAGAAAGGATGAATTTAGCCTTTAAAAACTGCATCTATAACAATATGATTACCAGCCTATTTTTCCTTGCAGCTTAAAACTCAGTATAAATTGACATATTGGCATGTATATTTGTTTTTAACTTTCTGTATTATATTCTCTTGACAAAGATAAAAGAGAACACCTGGCTTCTAGTTACACTAGTAAATTTAGGAGTGACAGCAAATGCTCTCTGGTACTGCAGAAGCTGGTATGGAGCATTCCACATCTACCCAATTACATTATTTTCTGAACAGTGTTCACCTGCAAACTGCCTGTCTTTGCACTCTGCCAGCTCCCAGAGTCTGCCCAATAACTGCTATGAGAATTCAAGTTGGCCCATGTTGAAAGCACTGCAGGGACTATTCTTGCAGTTTAACAGTATACATTTGTGTACACTGTTTTTTCCATGTCCAGAATTAATTATGAGCTGCCACCAGGTCTTTAGGATTTACTTTGACACTTTGGATGTGATACCACTGATACATTTAAAATACATTTAAAGCCCTTTCTTTTTTTTGGGGGGGGGGTGTTTTTTTTGTTTTATTTTTGATCTCTTGGTATCTCAAAAAAAAACTCCTCAAGATAAAAAATTCAGCCAAAATACACAGGTGTTTCTGGTAACACTCTGGATGTATAAAAACAATTACAAAGAGGTATATAGTGATAACTTCTGTCCCATTGCTGTCCAGGTATGTGACAGCACTGCAAATGTGTTTATAGATAATATTTGTTTATTATAAATACGTTGTTCAGTCTCTGGTTATGTTCTCAAGCATGAAGCCAGAGGACTTTCTTCTTGTCTTAGTAAAATGGAAGCTGTCTTTCCACAGATAAAGTAATTGCTAGAGAATATACATCAGTACTCAACATCAATTGGAGCTAGCCAAATTCTCTCTTCTGAATTCAGTCATTTTAGTAAATATTGACACTTGAGAAAATATTTTATGTCTCATTGGTACTTGTTTGCCTTAAGATTCACTATTATCTTTGGCACCATTGCAGTGATTCAAAGACTATATGAAGATTTTGTGATATCTAGGAATCCTTTCCCACTGGGAGAGACATTTCTGCCAATAGCCTTTTTCCACACAGCACACAGCTCTGGAAACAGCCCTCACTAATATTACTGTTGTACTATTGCAATGATGTAGTAACTTCTTTGAAGACAAATGTTTTTGTGGTTCAGGTCAGGATAAGGCCCTTAAAGAATACCTCTTTGTGTTTAAAAAAATGTAGAGATGTGAACTTTAACAGGATTCCAAATAACTTGTTGATTGTTTTTTGAAAGAAAATGTAGTTTTGCATTTTAACTATTATATATTGTTGTTTTGGATGTGATGAGAAAGTGTTTCTAACTCAAAATTGTGCTGTCTAGGCTAGAGTTTTCCCTGAGCTTTAATATAAAAAATAAGACAAAAGCAGGCACAGCTCATGTGTCTTCTGGAGAAAAGCCCTAGCGTTGGCATAGATGCATGAATCCTTGGGAACTGCCATAAGTTCAGGTGCCTCCAGGGTACAATGAAGAACCTGTCCAGGCACACACTTATTTCAATTGGATGGTTTTGCTTACAAAGCTTGGGATCCCAAAAATCATCCATCTGGAAAGCATATTGAAAGCTTAAGGAAGCATAAACAGTGTTCCTGATGATCTGAGAGAAACTGTCTTGGGAAATTTGGTAAGGCTCCAACTCACGTTTATATTTCTTTAACCTCTTTTGTTTAAAAAGCTGCCTGGTTGACTAAGCCAGAAAAAAAAATCAGCTGGGGTACTCTAAGAAATTTCCTAGATATTTAATTTGGGTCACTTGATCACAAAGCAAGCCAATGAATTTGGTCAAGGAAATAATAATAGAATTGGGTTAAATAACAAAATGAAAAAGTGAATTCTAATCACAAAACGTTCACTGTCAATTGATGAAACGTGGAGAGCAACTGTATGGATCATAACTATATTTGCACATGAAAGCTCTTAAGTAGTATGTGCAGTTATAAGTGAGGTGATATGACAGTAAAGTGATAAAAAATTTCAGGGAATCTTCATCCTCAAGAAGTTGTCTGCAGTGCCCAAATGAGTAAGGCTGCTTTAGGCACTGTATCTTTCCTGATAATAGGACACAGCCATCTGCTTGTATACGAGGATTTTTGCATGACGGGACAGATTAGATCTGCCTTGATGAGACTATGCAAAGAATATTCCCTATCTGAGGAACTGGAAGGGTGTACTAGACTCCTCCTAATCATGTGTCCCTGATTGACCTCCAGTGCATGGCTCTTCCATTTAAACACAGAGGACACTTTGTCCCAGCAGCCCCGAAAGCCTTGTCTGGGAGCTAAGAATCAAGCTACTGCATATCGTGCTCTCCGTTCCTATGAGTGATGATTCTGCAACCCACGCTATAATTATACTTTATTTTTTGGTTGTTATACTCTGTCACACTTGCACATTACAGTTCTTCTCAATAGGATTTACTTAAATATCTCTTAAAAATGTGGCCTTCAAGTAGAGTCTTCTTTCAATGTTAGAGATGTCAGAAGATACTAAACCTACTTTTTTATTATTTTAGCTATGCTAACTGTAGAACATGTAACTGAAGTATTAGAAATGTTTTCCCCTCCTATTAAAAATATACAAATTTGAATATGTTTAGGAGCAGAATGATAATGAAAAGGTGTCCTTTTCATATAATCCATTCTTGGAGTAAGAGTCTTCTTGAAGCAAGCTGATTATCAGGTTTATTTTGTTTTTGCTAAAAATTCTATGCCTACAAGATGTATATTGGGCTTTTAATGGCTTTAACACAATAAAATGTGGTAAATAAAAAATAGAAAAATGGTCTAATTGTGTCATCCATTTACTGAAATAATACTGCTTTTAATACAAGTAGCAAGAATCTGTTTCACTGAAATCAGTGGGAAAATTTATGACTTTTAAACTGAGTTGTGGCTTAGATCCTTTTTCTGGTTTAAATGTTTTTCAAATTGCATAACTAGGATTTACATTTAAGAAGGTCCTAATGTTTTCCAGTTGAGCATGTATATATTTATACACGTATGTATGTCTGTGCAGAAACAGTCTCCAAGAGAGTTATCTGTTTGCATTTTTGGAGATAGCCATTAAAGTGTCAATGTCTGATGGTGTGTGCCACACAGCTGGTTCTGATTTCAGTGTCTAAAACATCTCTGGTATTATAATACCACTACTTGAGTAATTCCTAGTAAACAAATGCTGGATTGACAAGGAACATTCTCAGCTTACGTAAAGTGCTATATTGCTAAATCACTTAACAATCCATTTGTACCATCCGTGGAAAAGGCTTCAGGCACAAGGGTAAGGTTTTTGATAGCATCACATCGGTTTGCCTCTACTGTCACTGAAGCTGAGGACAGCATTACTCATACCTTCAGAAAAGCAGGCTGCTGCTCACATCCCATGATTCCTTCCTTCTACTTATTCTGAAATAAAAGAATGCCTTGACTGATGCATAACTTTCCTGTGCTTCATTTGCCAGCTGGTGGTTGTCACATGTTTAATTTGTGCAATGTAAATAGCAATCTCTTTAATAGTTAACATTTTCACCAACAATGCAGTCGCTAAACTTAGACAGCTGAGCACTGCTCCTGTAAAGCTAAGTCCTTAAATATTACCAAACTAATACCCTTGTATGGTCACACTGGATACAGATTAGTGAAAGCCATAATCCTATTTAATTTAACACAGTCCTAAGGGATTTTCCTTTACAAAGAATTTGGTCACATGCATGCTGCATAATATTTTGCATAGTTCTGAAATATATGGCCTCTCTCTAGGAGCAGGGCTGCCTGCCAGTTTTAATGGCACTTATTAAATCCCATTGTACTCTGCACCACAGTCCAGATGCAGGTATCTGCTAGAAAAGGCTCCATGGTTAGCAAGAATTTGTTGTGGCTCCAGGCTATGCCACATCTCATTCTCTCAAGTCGGCTGTTTTGCCCTCTGAGGAGGAGGTTATCCCTCAGCAAAGTTATGATGACGAGGGACTACAATTAATTTTGCCCACAGTGTAACCCAGCCAAGTCCCTGTCGTCTAAGAACTCAGACATATAAAAACTGATTGTGCTTCAACTGTCACGGATTCTGGGTCTGTGGTTAAGCAACTCATTTCTGAATCATAGGAGAGGCCTGATTTTTATGTGCTAGGCACAGTTAAGCCTATTTGCCTTCAACACTATGTGATATCTTTGACATAGCCACAGATTATAGTCATAGAATTAGGGCTACCCAGTGTACTACTTCCACTATTATTATTATTATCATCATTTTTTTCCTCCATGTAGAAACATTGTCTATCTGGAAAAAGGAAAATTTAGTCTTCTGTCAAGGTCTATTAGCTAACACCATTGCTTACCACAGACCAGCTGTAGATTGCAAGGACCTGGCATGTCACAGGTACAATGCAGACCTCACAGGACAAATGTGGGTACATGTCTGTTGGATAACCCTGGGCAGAAGAATGGGACTCTCAAGGAAAGGAGGCGTGTTGAAAGCAGTAAGCTACACAGTCAGCTATGAGTTCAGATAACAAATATCAAATCCCAACAGGCTGAACCACAGGATGCTCTGTCATCTACTCAGAAATTTGATTTGCAAGCACAACATCAGTCCAGCTAATCTTGAATAGTTCTCAGTTAAAATTTATTCCTGTTATGCAATGTTTGGAAGATTTTATAGGCTTTCAGCATTTATTGCAGAGAAATGATGGTGAAATTTTGATCAACAAACTGCTGTGTAGTGAAGCAGCTCCAGACAAAGAGCAATCTTCTACCTTCATTTTCCTGACAATTTCTGGGCATATTGGTACAAATATATGGCCTAAGTGATTTCCACACAAGAGTGGTCCTGCTCTTTTCAAGACTGCTTGGTAGATAAAAGCAGCTCAGGTACAGAGACTTCTTCACTTTCTCTAGCACCATGTTGGAGGTAGAAGCCTTCGCCTCTTGTTAGGTTTCCAGGTTATTTTCAATGCCTTAGTTACCACTTAAATGGCTGTTGGCTTAATGCACAGAGTAATTATTAGTATTATTACTACTATTACTATTAATAATAAAATAGTGCTTCTTCCAAAAGTGCCTGAGGAGGAAGCTAAGGTAAGCTTCATCTTGCTGAGTGCTCTGCAACTTTGGGCTCTCATTACAGGAACACAATAAATCCTGCTTCAGGGCTCCCACTACTGGATCAAAAGCACCAAAGCCACATGAACCAAAATGCTGACACTGTATGAAATAATTCTGCAAATTCAACTGTATTTTTAAATGTTGGTAATTTAGCTTCGTTGACTTTTTGCCAGCTTTAGTATCATCTTCCCTTCAGCCATTGAACTTCAAACCAACTGCAGACTGTTTTCTCAGCACTGGCACAGAGTCAGCGTAAACCCCAGATCAAGTGCAACCAAAGCATAGTTGTGTGACCTCTTCTGGGGCAAATCTTTAATGCTCACAGATCTGGTGTCAGTTTTTGTGGCAACATGGTTTCAGAAGATCAAGTGGTTTTCTCCTGAGGAGCACGCTAAGTACACAGATCAGGGGGCTGTGAGAGGAGAGAAGAGAATTAGTGGTAAAGTGAGAATAAATAGATGGAAAGGTGAAGAAGGATGAGGGCACAGAAAAGCAAGGAGAAATATGAGAAGAGAGCTGGATGGGTGTCATGGTTTAGTCCCAGACAGTAACAAAGCACCCAGATCAACCACCCACTCACTCCTCTCCCTCCTGATAAGACAGGGAAAATACTGAGAGCTTTTAGAACCCCCTAAGGACAAGTTGGGCTGTCTCACTACTTATGGTCCCAGGCAAAACAGGCAAGACTACTCAACTTGGAAAGAAAACAAAACTTAATTTAATCCACCAACAACCAAAAACACAATAAACAGAAATATACAACCAAAACCAATACAGAGTAGGTTAAATGATGAAAAACGCAACCAGTCCCTTTAAGATTCCCTTCCCCCCACCCCTCCCCTCTTCCCAGGCTCAGGGCCCTGATCCCAGTGTCTTTACCTCCTCCTGTCCTGAGCAGCTCAGTGGGCTGGGAATGGGGGTTGCAGTCAGTCCTTTCCTAATGGTTTCTGCTCCTTGTCTTGCCTCAGGGCAGGAGGACTCTTCGCTGGTCCTCCCTGCTCCAGCACAAGGCCTCTCACACAGTGGGAAACTCCTTTCTGCCTCTTTTTGCATGGGTGCACAACACTCCCTCTGTCACAAAGTTTCCAACACTTACCCCCTTTGGTACAGGGTCCTCCTGGAGCTGCTGGCAACTATTAATCCTGCCATCATCCTCCCTGTGTTGAAAAGAGATATCCAGCTCTCTTGCTGCAGGCTGCAGTGGGGTTTCTAGTCTGGCACTTCCTTTCTTTTCTCCCTGACTGCAAGGTCTGTGTGGCTGCCTCCATCTTGCCCACAAAAGCGGCTCCACACAAACCCATCACAATGAGGAAGCTGTTAAAAGATTCGTCTGAGTAAGAAGAGAGGGAGAAGAAAGAGACAATAAGAAGGGAATTGGAAAGCCTGAGCATAACTGTGGAAAATTGCTGTACAGTGCATATCCCTTGCTTGGGCCACTTCTGTTTCTTTCCATGTTTGACTGCAGCTTTTTGGCTTCACCCCTCTGGATTTCCCCTGATATCTTCCTGGAAGAAGACCCAGAAGGCAGTCCTCTTGTTCATGTGTAGCAAAAATACCTCACCGAGCTTCGGGAACCAGCCTTTGCCACATCCAGAACTGTAGTCCCTCTTTTCATCTACTCTTCTTGGTATCTCTACTGGTTCCTACAAACCCTCATCTAATCTGGTGGATATGAAGATGGCTTTGTAAAGGACAGCAGCTTCCTGAACAGTTTGTTCCTCACAAAAGAGGTGTCTTCTAAAACTGACACCTTTCCAGAAATGCAAAACTTGATGACATTTAGCTCTCATTGCAAATATTTACACATATAGTTAACTTGTCAAGTTTACTGCACTCATTTATGCATAGCAGAGTTTGGCTTATTTACAGTATGTTTTCACATGTCATACATCTTCAACCAGACTGGAGGATGGTCTGGTTTAATTTTTTTCCATTGATGTTTCCTGCATGTAGATTGGAAGAATCGTTATTGCTTTGGCTTATCTAGTGTCACACTGTGGGGAAATTATTGGCAGTAATAATTACTATTACATCCCCCCAGTTCCTTCAATTTAAGTTTGAATCACTGATGTGTTTTGGCTGCCCTGTGTTTTTTGTCAGTATTTCATGTGCAAACTAGGAGGCAGTAGTGTGTATGCATTTGTGTACTGAAACCTATTGTAGTAAACAAGGTTATTCTAAATTGGAATGATATCATCTGAGATGAAGAGTACTAGGCACCATTATACAGTTTTGTCATCTTCAATACCCATCTTCTGTCCTGTTCTGGGCTTCTCTTTCGTTACGTTCTTCCATCACTTTCTTCCCCCAACTGGAGGTCATACTACAGCTGCAGCTCTCCAGAAGTGATGGAGAGTAGATCTGGATATTATAATATCACTGTGAATACCTGTATTGGAAAACATTAAAATGTCATAGTCTGGATCTACTAAAGGCCACATTTTCCTGCATATCTTGTTTTCTTCTAATGATCTGCTGATTTTTTTATAACTTCTAAAGACTTTAGGCCTGCCATCCCCTTGTCACAAGAAAAAAAATACTGGTGCCTCAGTATTTTCACTTGGCATCTTTTAGTTTGTAAAATGCTGAGGTGATAACACATCACACAAGAACATAACTCCTGAATTGTCCTCACAAGAAAACTGAGGGATTGGCCTGTGAGGAGAGAGGAGGAAGGTAAAACAGATCTGGCAAAAAAATCACGATATGTCGTGATTTTACCACAGTTGAAATATTTCTGATTTGCTAAAAAGAAGATGAATTTAATTTAGAAAAGTTTCAAAATCTTGTTGAGCAATTCTAAAAATCTGAGGTAAGTAGATACTTAAAGAAAAATATTTTACTAAGCAAATAATAAGCAAGTTATTATGTATGTTACAAGACACACAGAATATTACACAACAAATATCTTCTGAACCTGTGATCTAGTAGTAAGATCATTAGTCATATTCTTTGCTTTTTCTCTGCTTTTAAAAATGCCTCAGTACATAAATGTTTCTTTACATTAACAAAAGGATCTGTTTTACTGACAATGTAAAGTATTAGTTGCTACTGATGTGACCTGAACACTCCAGAATTTTTTTTTATGTACAATGGAACAAATTATGAAATGATAATATTTTAAATATTTATGGATTGTTTTGCATTATCTACACACTAATTTTACAACCCTACTTCTATCTGAAGTAAAACAAAACTCAAAAAGGTTAGAACCAAAGGGGATCTGCAAGTTAAGAATAAGCTCAGAAGAAACTACTATGTTCAGGTTTATCTGTCATTATAAGATATGTTTATAAATGCACAGGGTATTCTTGTCCCTCGATCCTTCTGTTTTTTGAGGAACTTGTTTTATGAGGCAGCCCTTTACCTGCCCTGATCTCTCATGAGAATTTTCAGAGTGGTTGACCGGAATCTTCAATTCTGTGGGTTTCTTTGCCTTCTGCCTTCCCCCAGAATTTTCATGTTTTCTTCTAGAAAGCCTATTTTATAAAATAATTAAAGCCTAGATTCAAATGTGGATTGAAATGTAGATGCAAATTCGGGAGTGCTGATAAAAGCTCCTGCGGATGCACAGGGAAGCAGTGGTGCTCTCCTGGAGGAGGACAGATATCTGGTCAGCCTCATGTACCACTGTGCTGCACCGCCATGGGGGAAGGGAGGCAAAGGGCTTCCTTCAACCTCTTCATCTCGTTCTACAAAGCCTGTAAAAACATCTGGTCTTTACAGATTTGAAAGGAAAAACTTTTACATAAGAATACAAATTGGGAAACATATTTCTTTACAAGCCCTTGAAAATGGATGTCACCCACCACATACGTTATGTCCTTTAAACTGAGCTAAATTGAAGCCAGATATATATTTCTCTTTGATGACTCTATCAAGGTATGTTTTAACTCTTCTCCCCAGTCCTTTTAACCTCTCAAAAGATACATGTGTAGATAAGCAAGCAGCCTCAAACCCATGCAAAGTAACAGTCAGCCAAAAGAGCAGCTTTAAAAATAAAAATCGAGCTTTGTAGCTCTCTTTTCCTGCAAACAATTTCCTTTTCCAGTTATAAATTTCACCTCTTAAAAAAAAAAAAAAACAAAACTGGAAGAGACAGAGGAGACAGGGATGTAAGCAGTGTTTGAGCAACTACATATTCTGAAAGTGGAGAAACTTAACTCAAATTTTCCAGGCATTTTCTCAGATGTACAGATGATCACATAATTTGGATCTCTAATTTGCCCACTTGCATGGCCTCATTCATAACTCAGATAGTTTTGGCTTTTACATATATGTCAAAGATCCAGTGGTGTTTGACAAGCTTGCTCTGCAGAGAGTTTGAGAAGTGTACAATTGTTTGATAGCATGGTTAGTGTTAATGAGATATTTGTTACCTGAAAAAATGGTTCTTATTCTCTATTATCTCTTACTGAGTGTCAAAATTGGCCTACTAGCTTATCTATTTTTGGCATAAACCATCAGGTCGAAGAACGAAAAATTGTTGCGAATTATACCTCAAAATGTGCGACCTGGGCAAATACATCAGATATCCTCATTTGAGACCAAACTGAACTTTGCTTTTGCAATTGCTCCCACAGACATTGTTTCTTTAGAGAGAGATAAATGACTATAATGGCCCCATACAAGATCAGGAAGACTGTATGAATCAGAGAGAAAATGCACTTCCTCACCAATTCCCATCTCCATAGAAACTCCATGACTTTGCTCTGTCTTCTGACTATATAGATTAGGCAGCTCAGTTTTCCAATAACAGTGAAGTCTCATGCCTGCATTGTCTCACAGAGGGGTATCTTGAAGAGCAGAATTTAAGTATAAAAAAGAACTTCTCCAAGTACTTAGTATTGCCTTCCCCAACTTTCAAATTCTTCCTGTTGCTTTCAGGTTCCTAAGAAAATTTCTCATGAGAATCACCCGTATTTGCTGCCGGAGTACCCGCAGCTCTGATGATATTCTTGACAAATATTTTTGCTTCAAAGGATATAGAGTTATTGAAACACTAGTGCACACTATCCAGTATCGCAATTCATGTCACTTATGGGGAAGATAGGCAGTCATCAGGAACAGACTGTGGGATGCTGATTTAAACATAAAGCTTTATTTTCAAATTCATGGAATAGTTTATAAATGAAGGGATGTACTTTTTCAGTGCTCAGATAGGCAGATAAAGATAGTACTCTTTTTTTTAATGAAGTGAAATATATGAGAGAACATATTTATTGATTATTGTTAAGAAAAGAAGAAGTTATTAAAGTGGAGTAGATAAACATCAGCATGTAAAGTTCTTTTGTTAATAAGAATAAATTGATAGATTTATAGACTTTAAATTCTGGTGAGATCACTTGACTGTCTCATCAGATCTATAAATCAAAGCCATTAAACCTCACAGTATTACTTCTGAGCTGAACAGAGCTAGACAAAACACATTGGTAAAGCAGTACATGAAACAAAAGACTCAATTCAGCTTGACAGAAGCTTTACAGCTTTGGGTCAAATTTGCTTTGTTTAAGTTTTAGAAACAGAAAGAATAACTAAAACTGAAGGGCCATTTTCCCCAGCTTTTTGGCTTTGGCTCAGTATTTTAGTATATCTGTGAAAATGGCATGTCTGTTTCCTTTGTTCTAGACTTAGTCCCTAACACACACATGATTAAATCACAGTCCTCAGAAAAAATATCGTTTTGACAAGTGGATTTCAAACAACAAAAGTTTCTAAAACTTCTGTTGTTTCAGAGATTGATCACTCATTCTATACGAAAACCAAAAGTGCATAATTTCTTACATAAATGTGTCCACCTACAGTATTCAACCTTTGTCTTACCTTCTTGACTGCTAAAGAGCCCTCTGTTTTCTTCTCATACATGTATTTATGCACTGAAGTCAGGTGACTCTCAATATTCATCCTAAACCTGTTGAAGTATTTAAGTCTCTCCTAGTAGGGTATTTTCTATGACTCTTAAACCAGTTTGTGACTCTGCTTTTAAGAGTTTTAATTTTTCCAAAATATCTACCTTTCTAATGAATTCATCTTTGCTACAGAGAAAAATGAAATCCTCTCCTATTTTTCCTACATTTAAGCCTTCATAGATTATATGGCCCTTTTGCCACAGCATCATAGTGGAACCTTATGTTCTACTGCTTGCCTATTTTGACCCTAAATCATTTCAGAAATGTTGCTTTTCAAGATACTACTCTAAATAAAATTCAGAATGCCATTCTAACTTTTGCTTTAAGTTTATGTCTGCCATAGCCAAAACTCATAGCAATTTTGTCTTTTGAAATGATTGTCATGTCTAGCAGTTGAGATCACTTTGTATGCATACTCTGTTTTCATTAGTGTATGTTAATATTGGTGTTATCTGCAAATTTCATCTGCAATATTTTGTATTTGTAAATTATTAATTGAGACAGTAAATTGATATAGGGTACATGCTAGAACAAATATGGCCATGTAGTGAAGACTTTTTTATCAATAATTGGTTGAGATTTCCACTTCAGGAACAAGACAGTTACATATTTTGATTTTTCTACATATGAGTATTTTATCCCAATACAACTACTGCTGCTTCTGCTTCATTTTCATCAACTCTCCATGTCCCTCCATCAGATTCATTCCCTATCCCATGCTCTCTGATTCAGCATTCATGTTATCCTTAGACTCTAGTTCCTCCATGAACTCTTCATCTCAGATCCATTTTCGACACAAGTTCCCTCACTTTTTTTCTCTTGATGTTTTTTTAGGTACCTTCCCTGAGCCATAGTTGAAAATAAAATAAAGAAATAGTATTGATGGGATGAAAGATGAAAAGTAGTGGCTTGTTCTCATGTTTCACCTTTAAAAGATTTTCTCTCAGCCCAGAGTCTTAGTGTTGTGCAATTTATACTGTATTGATTCCAAGGAGGAAGACTTACTGTCTGAGAACTATACCACGTCCCTTATTAGCATCCAAAGTAAAGCTGGGATTTAGCTAATGAGACTTAATCATCTCCTTTTGCAGGTCCTGGAAGAAGTAGTCACTTTGGATGTGTAATTAATATCAGGGCTATGTCCTCTTGTCACACTTAAACACCTGAAGCACATTGTCCTTGAAGAATCTGAGCCCTTGCCTAAACACCACGTGAGCAGAGTCTCTGCTCTGTCATTATTTCAGCCTAACAAAAATACAGTGAGGTTGGATTTTTACAGTTTAGAAGAAATTAATTCTTTTTGTCTTTGGGTACACATTTTTTCCCTGTACTTTCTGTAATACCGAAATAACTAGGTAGCTATGTAATGTTACATGTACTAGGCACAAATAGAGGTCCCTGAAGCATCCTGACCCTGACTGTTGACATGTCCAGTACACTCAAACCAAATGGCATATGTAGTTGTTTCCAGCAGCGTTGGACTATCCTCTGTGCTTATATGCCTGATAAGAATTTCTCTCTGCGTAATCATATAACGTAGGACAATATGACAAACTTTCTTCCTTTGTGATTTATGAACAGCACATGATAGAAAGTATTACAAGGCTAATATCAATTATTATAATAGTCTACTTGGCTCCCTTCTTGACTACTTAGCCTTTTAACATTGCAAAATGGCTGTGTCGTGACCTATCAGAAAAAAAATACACCAAAGTACACGTCACTACCACACGTGAGGCTGTCTGCACACATTAATAAGCGATTTCTCACACTGTTAGAAATCCTTGCTCTCATTCTTTTTTTATTCTTTATTTTTTCTGCTTAAGGAGCTGTGGGGTCACTAGATGTTATCATTTAAACCCACTCATTCTTTGCACTGTTCCTCTGCCTGCTCAGGGAAATCATGTGAATATTAGCTTTGTTATTTCTCTTGCACAGCCATGGGTCAGTCATGGCACTCCTTGCAACCAGGAGGAAACATGGTATTCATTACTTCTATATAAAAATACTGAGCATAATTATGTGCCTGCAGTAGAAAGTGGTATTTTCTGAATCAGTCTTATCATAAACTGTAGTTTGATGTTTGCTTTTCTATTCCACTTTCTCCCTCCATTCCGTATTTGGCTCCATCAATGCATACTGTTTTGGTTTTTTTTTTAAGAAATACTCATAGGATCCCTTTATCCCTACCATTCTCCTACACAGATATCATGTCAGATTATTCCATAAATCATTATTTTTTAAACAGCAGGGGACAAATCAAAGTGTAAAAAGGAATTAGAAAGAGTCATCCTCCTCACAGAGCTGGAATGCACACCTTCCTGCTGACAGGGAGAAAAATGGGAGGGCTTTGGAGAAGGATGTGGGAGTGAAGGGGAACCCTTCAGACTTAGACTGGTTGTGCAAAACAAACATGTAACCTGAAGTAGCTATTCAGTAGTTTCATGGGTGATTTTTTTTTTTCCTCATTCTATTTTTCTCCTGTTATCTAAGGGCAAATAAATGTTAAACATTCCTTCTAAGGACAATTTGCTCTATACAAAAGGGTAAGCAATGGAAGTGGCATCACTGCTTGATTTATCAATAAATATAGCCAGGTTTTTCATGGCAAGTTTTGAACTCCTGAGCTCAGATTTCTGTAGGAATGAATGTATGTAATCATTGCCACAGTGATGGGCTAGGACAGAAGGCAGAGCTGGTGATACTCTTATCTAGTATTCAAGTGCCAGGTATGATTTCAGGATAGATTTAGGGAAGATATTAGGAGCTTCTACTCATGATTGAAAGTGACAGATTACATAATTTCCACAGAAAATGTCCTCATTTGAAAAGATTTTATTTTGAATGGTTTCGTGACTCTATAAAAAATTGACTTCTCTGTCTCTTTTTCAAAAGTATTCTTTTTCTCGACTTCACTAGTGAAAACACAAACTGTCTTGCTTTCCAATATAAGATGTGTTCAAATGGATTTTAGCCTCTAGAGAAAGCTCAAACAGCAACTGTATATTGGTATAGGTTGATGCTTCAGTGTCTCAGCTGATGCCTACCACTGCCCTTTCCTCCTATTGCTACTCCTGTGCTCTCCAGGTCAGCTTTTTAATTTGTACCTGGCATGGGCAGTTACCAGAAAGATTTCTCTAAGGGAACCTCAGCTATAATAGTTTAACAACTTTGCTAAGAAACCTTTTCGGGTTCCCTTTCAAGATTTATTTTGAAATTGCATTTTCCATATATTTTTCAACTTCTTTTAATTCCTGTTCTGGAAAAAAATAGTCATCAAGAGTTCATTGATGCATATATTTTTATCATTATTAGTCCCAGAAAACATGTAGCACTGAGTCAGTTACATCTTTTGAAATATTTATCTTGAAAATGATTACAACATGCAACCAGAACTAGCTCTGAATATGTTACAAAGAGTTTCTTTTCTTTCTATGGACAATTGAACTGGAAATCCCTCTATTGACTGGTCAGACATTTATACAGTTTGTAATTGTTTTCTTAAGGGACATATTGGTGGTATTAATTACAGACGAGAGGAGGAAAAGGTTCAGTACTCTGCTTAAACGTGAGTGCCAAAAAAGATGACTGATAGATGTACCAGAGGCTGGCTAAACACAGCCTCTTCATGGCAGAGTTTCTTGTATGTTACTTCTCCCAGAAAGCCAAACTAAATGCTGTATGCTTGATTTCCCATGTGTTTTCATTCACTATGACAACTAGCTAAATGTGACCTTGACTTGTTAAACCATGTGTTGCCATCTGTAGTAAAAGAGAGTTGAAGATGAAAAACTCCTTGGGTTTTTTTTCTCCCAAAGGAAAAGTAAGGGTATTATGTGATTTCCTCTACCTTTGGACAATGTGCTAGGAAAATTCTATTTAATTAAAAACAAGACAGAAAGAAATGAGATGCCTAGGAGTAAGGGTAATGGACATAAGCTGGAACACAAAAAGTTCCACTTAAGGAAAAACTTCTTTAGTGTGAAGGCTGCATAGGGATGTTGTGGAGTCTCCTTCTCTGGAGGTTTTCAAAACCCACCTGGAAGTGTTCCTGTACAACCTGATCTAGGTGGACCTGCTTTAGCAGGGGAACTGGACTAGATGATCACTAGAGGTCCCTTCCAACCGCTACTATTCTGTAATTCTGTGATTTGTGTTTAAGGCATGAAAAGTCAGAGCAACGTTAAGGTATATTTTACTTAGGTAGTTATTAAGATTGTTCAAACATTTTCCATTGACTCTGTTTTTCTATGGAAAATAGGTTTTTAACTCTTTTTTGATGACTTTTAGAAAATTCTCTCCACTTCTGTTTTTTAAGGTTATCAGTTATTAAGTTAGAATTAATTTTCCAATCAGGTATGCTGAAACTATTGTCTCTTATGTCCTATGTGAACTAGATTTGCAGACAGATGCCACCTTCTGTGAGTAATTATAGGGATCCCCAAATTGCCTGGGAAGGGGGCAAAAAGGGAAGGAAAAAAGTTTGGTATTTAGATTGAAGATAACCAAAAAATCCCTTCTTTTTTTTTTTTTTTCCTAGTGCCTTTTTTTCATTAGTATTTGATTGGGGAAAGTTTTCAAGAAAATAAAAGTCAATGAAGGGGAATTTTAAGAGAATTAAATGGGTTTTTTTTGTTTTTCTTTTCCAGAGACCCCACCAGTTAGGTCTTTCATTCAGAACTGGAAAGCTGAAATCAATTTTCTGATCTTCCAGAGGATTTTAATATATATTTCCCGTTTTCTAGAGCAATGTCTGAGCCCTCAAAGATTAGCGATGGAATGTTCTTCAGCTAAAACTTTTCTACTTTTCTAAAACAAATATGCTTCTCACATAGGATATTCTGAGGTAAACACTGCTCCATTGTCCATATGAAACAATCCCATCCTGTATAATACAAAAGAACATGCATTTCTAACACAGGGTGGGAGTGACTCGGGCTAGCCTGGTGTCAGGAAAGGGCTCGGCTATTCTTA
Organism: Colius striatus; assembly: GCF_028858725.1. NCBI lineage: Eukaryota > Metazoa > Chordata > Aves > Coliiformes > Coliidae > Colius > Colius striatus. Next base: position 62,547,840 of record NC_084762.1, read on the forward strand.
CACAAATCTGGTCAATTTTTAAGCCTTTCAAAATCATAGTTTAAACACTCTTTGTAAACTTTTGGCAACTCTGTTTCCAAAGAACATTTTTACATTTGGGTTGGATGTGTAATTGAAATAGATTGGTTTAGGCTGTTGAGGCTATCAAATCCATTTAACCATGTCCTTAAGGATTTCCTGCCAGATTCTGGCAAGATGGAAAAAGGTGTTATATTTGAATGAAAAAGAAATAAGTCTTGTACAGGAAAGCAGCAACATGAAAACTAGAAAGACATAGCAAGAGGAATTAAAGAGGGAAAGAGATTGGTTGGAAAATAATACTGCAAGAGGAGTTAGGGTACAAAGGGGATTTGGACCTAAGGTAACTGGGCCTGACTGGGATGCTGTGTAGATAAGACAGTGAGGAATAGACAGTGTGCCCCAGTACACCTTTTTCTATAAGATCACAACACTTCTGAGTACCTCACTTACCTGCAGACAGAATGCAGCTCTTACATCCCATAGTCCAGTTGCCTGTGCTGGATATCCTCCAGGTTGTGCAAATTCCATGGCAGCAAGCACTCTTCCATACCCACAAGTATCAGAAGTAAATGTGATGGTAATAAGCCTTCCATCTCTAGGAAAGTCCAGAACAGGTTTTTATATGAGAAAAGAAGGGAAGAATTCTATTTTCTGTCAAAGGGTTTGTGACTAAATCCCCAAAGTCTTTTATTTTTTAAATATCAACTTTGAAGAATATAATGTTGCACAATTAAACAAAAAAAGATTTAAAATGCCAGAAGGTAGTTTGTCTGCAAAAGCTCTTGTGCACCATAACCTGGCATCTTGCCTTTAATCCTCCTCCAATTCAGTGGGCTCGTAGGGGCATAAAGGGGCAGTCACACTGACTGACACTAGTCATCCACCCCATAGTTGGTGTTCAGCACTGTGCTTTGCAGGCACTTACCTCTCTTCCTGACTACACAGGAGCTTGATTCCCAACTTTAAGATAGATGCTTCAGTGTGAAGGCTCCCAGATGATTTTGACTCTGTTGTTATCACCCTCACAGCAAAGGCAGACTTTCTCTGAGAAATAATCAAAGCTATTTAACAAAGACACTGCTGTTTGTGGGACTCCCCCATTTGCTAAGGGCCAATCAGGTAAGAATGGCAAGAAGGAGAAAAATAACATTGTCATAAAATTTTAGATTGATCTGTGATTTGTGGCCATTGAATGAAATCAAATTTTTTCAGATGGTCACTTATTTTTAGCATGCCTTTCTGCAATGATGTGGGCAAATTTGTAGAGAAAAAATACTCACTCTTGGAGCTGAAATAAACAAAATTATTCATGCTTTGAATAGATGAAGCTGTTCTTAAAGAGAAGCACTCTTCAAAATATCAGGTCCTGGTTCTTTAAAGTACATGCCCAAAATACTTTTGGCCTTTTGACCTTAAGTTCCCCCTCTACGAAATCATGATAACACTTGCCTCTTGCAACGTGTCCCTGTCCTCAGAAACATTCTGTAAAAATAAATTCATTTTGTTCACAAAGCCCTTAGATACAATATTATGAGTAGGACTATGAAAAAGTTCATGGGGAATTTAATAACTCTGTCTTCAGAGCAGGATATGAATTATGTATAGTAAATAAGGCCTACAGGCACAAATATTGTGTAGCTGCTCATTTGAACTCAACCTATCCTGTGCATTGAACGAGAAGAGACAAATGGAGAAAAAAAATCCATTATTTTACATTTTATATTTCCTTTTACTTAGACAATTTTGCTTTTGATACTTCTCAGTGTCTGAAATCTTGCCTTGCCAGCTCTCATGGACTTTTAACATGCAATTAAAAGAGTGTTCTTCAAAATCAGCAGGAGGTTTTCTTTGCATGTAACTCCCAGATTGCTCCTGGCTACATCTATGTTTTGATTCAGATCAGATTCTAGGCAGATGAAAATGGTTCATAAATATATCTGTTCCTTGGAATGGGCCATTTCACTGCTCTCCCATCTTGATGTCAGGAAATCTCAGCTGCTGTCAGCAAAAAACCTGTGCTGATAAGAAAACCTTATTGTATTTTTTGGCACTGAAAATAGATACAATTCCTCATAGAACTGACTGCTTAAAATAACATAAAATTGATTTTCAAAGAACAGTTTTTTATTCCCCACTATTTTTTATATTAGTTTTTTAGGGTTTTTTGTTCACTCCAAAGTTTAACTTATAGGTTTTTGCTTGCATTGTACTCTTGTCTCTGAGTTACAGTGTCCACTGTCCTGAAAACTCTACTGTTCATGGTGCACCCACTCACATGAAATCAAGGATCTATTATTCCTAAAACATAACAATGAAATAAAACAAATACACAGAATGAGTCACTCAAAAACGTAACTGTAACAAGGTAAGATGTTATTTCATTACATTCTTTTGTATTTAGATAGATATCTTTACATTCTCCATATCGCTATAAAATAGATAGTACCAATAAATGATCTTGAGTATGGTTTGCTTTCAATGTCTTGCTTATTTTTCACCTTTTTTTACAGTAAGAGTCAAAGATATAGTTCCTTTTGGTCCCTGAAAAGTCAGGGAGAACGCCTGAACTGCAGAAATGAGTGGCTGATATGATTAAGTGAATTGCCTATCTGCCACGAGGGTAGCCAGAATAACTGAGGGTGAGCCTTGCCTGGGCTGGTGCAGAACCACAGAAAAGTCAGTCAGATTTTACTTGTTCAAATTTAAAAAGATATCTTCCAGTGCAAGTTCTTATCTGGGATATTCAAGTCAACAAATGCAGGCTGGTTCTCTTGAAACAGCTGCATCATGTCACGCATCATCACACACACACCTCTCAGCTGAAGGCAGAGGAATTTCTGTTAAACCTAAACCCCTGCTTATTATATACCAAGTTTACTAAAGCCAAAGAATATCTTCCTCCTGGAATCCCTTTTTCTCAGTTAGCCATTTCAGACATCTTCAGAAGTAGCCATCTGTAGTACAGATGCTACAAGTTAAAGATCAAGTGGTAAACTTAATGCTGAATTTCACTTTTATGTTTAGACTTGTATGACCAGGTCTCATTCTCTAGTGGATTTATATGATTCTATTTTCCTTTTAAAAATATACGAGAGAAATGCTCACAGACTCTTAAACGTAGCAGTATGAGTACACTGCTATAATTAATGCCCTGGTCTACTCCCTCTTTTTTTTTTTTTATTTTCAGTGTACAAGTCCTGTGGAGTTTGCAGATTGATTCAATTGCAAAGTTAGATTCCCACTGTGATGGCAGTTTTCAAACCACTGCGCCTTTCTGCTTGTCCTGCCAACCAAGGAACAATGGGTGCTAATTAAAACCCCGCTTAAAAGGTTCCTCTTTACTTCAGCATTTGAGGCTTTCAGGGGGCAGACAGGGGAAGGATGCCTTGTTCTGTTTATGCATATGCAAGCACTTAGTGAGCTGGGTGGCTGACTGTGGGTTGAGAAAACACTACAAAAGCCTGGTGCTTATAGGAAAGGGCTGGATTTCAACCTGATGAGGTTAGTTAACAGACTAGACTGAAGAGGGCCCAGCTGTATTTTCTTTCCAAAATTTGAGGCACATTTCAAAATAGGGCTTGCTTTTTTATCATTTGCTTCTACTGAAATGTTCAGGCCTCTGCCTTCCTGTATTAAAGGTGAGCAGATTTCTTAAAGTGCAAGGATCAGAAGTAATAGATTTTCCTTTATTTTTACTAACAAGATTAGTATTTTAAACAACTGACTTAGCTAATCAACCTCATTGTCTGTGCCAAAATGTATATATGGAATAAAATGATATTTCTGCATCAAGAGTTTGTTTACTGAGCTACTGTCTTTTTTCTAAAATGGGAAAGATCTCATCAGACATTTCTGTTGCTGTGTGGAATAACTAAATTCTAAGAAGTATGCGGACTTCTCTGTTTTTGTGGAGGGAAAATGAGAAATGAACTATTCTTTAGAGCTTTATTTGTAAATGTATCGAAAATTGTTCAGCACCAGAATATGATCGATAAAGCATCATCTTAATTATGCCAAACAAATTCAATATGCTTTGGATTTCAGCAAGAGTAAAGAACTGAAAACATAGCATTGCAAATAAACTCATCAATAAGCCACACAGGTTTTTGTTTGATGTCATTTGTAACTGACAACTTGATCAATCTTACATAGAATAGTCCCTTAGAAATACGAGACTAACAGGAGCAGAATCTGTCTCATGTCTTTTGTTGAATAGCAATTCTCTTGGTGGCATTCACAAACCTGTCCTAGCCTTCTTCAGTTGTTTTTCTTTTATAAAGCTATCTCACCCATTGAGATAGCAAAAAATATTTCATAGGATAAATTGCATGTCATTGATAGTGAATGGTCAAAATGAACAATTCACAGATAACCTCATAGTTTGACAAGTATTATTGTAAACTCTGGTTTTTTGTTCTTTTTCCAATCTCTATGAAGAATGAGCATTTGTGGGGAAATTAGGAGTGCCTTGCAAATAACTCTCCAGAAAAGACTATTAATTTGTCTTTTCTTCCTGTCTACACACATTGTCCAAGAGGTTGGCTGTATCGCTATTTTAATTAAAGTACCAATAAGATATTTCTCATTTTCATCATTACAACCATAGGCTGTAATAATTAATACTGCTTAATAGAGCTACTTGCATGCTGAAGACTGCTTAAAAGACTAAAGATGTCTAGGATTGGGGCATATGGCCTTTGTTGTTAGCCACATGCACCGAGGAATAAAGGCAGCACAGCCCAACCTCCTGCTCTTACTCTGTCACTCAGTGGCTGTTCACACTGTGAATCCTGCTGTGGGGAGAAGACAACTGCTTTTTTAATCCTTCTCTTTTTTTTCCTTTTTTTTTCTTTTAATTGTTTTAGTTCTCCATAAAAGTGGGGAGTGAGACTGTTTGGGAGAAATCTGCCTCTGCCCTTGCATTTTCCTTCCCCATTTACCCAGCTGGGCAGGTAGAAAAGGAAAGTTCCCAGAGTAAAGGGGGACAGGGTCTGAGCTAGCATGCCCCCCACTAACCCTTCCCATGGGCACAGATAAATCCATATGAAAGCAGGGTGCTTCTGACAAAACAACAGTCCAAAGCACAGACATGCACACCTGTTCATGGACTGACAGAAGCTTTATTGGTGCAATGCTCTGTATGGCGATGTAGCTCTGAAGGAGAGCGGCTGTCTGGAGTCTCCAAGGTCTGATCCCGTTCCTGCACGTGCTGCTCTGCCTTGCCAGGACAAAGAGACAGGAACCACCTGAGGAGCTTCTCTGTACATCTCAGCTCCAGCTGCCTTCTGTCTCACCTGCTCATCTTCACATCTGCCCCTGCCACCTCAGGAAAAGGTGATGCCAGCTCAGGGCTTCATTTCTCACCAGATAAATAGATTTGAATCATCTAATTCACCTCAGCCCATCTATCTCCATTTCAGTAAAGGATCATACCATCTGTTTCTCTGCTTGATGCTAGCTAGCCAGGAGCAGAGGAGAAGATTTTCTCTGGAACATACTACTGACTGCCTCTGGGAAACGAAGTCAGGGATTCCCACGAGATTTCAACAAGCTATGACCCACAGCAGTAATGTAAAATTGGATACCACATCTCATCTATCCTGTGATCTTCACAAGGATAATGTGTGAGACCATAGCAAGAAAAGGATTTTCACCATTATCTCACCTATTTCATGCACAACAGTTGCACTGTCTTATCTGTTGAGTCCCAATCGCCAGTGGCATAACCTCATCTGCTCTAAAGCCAAACTAACTCTGTTACGTACACTCCTTCACTGCTCTCTGCCAGGAATGCGTAAGTCCAGTGCAAGCCTGAGCAGTCAGCTTCTGGAACAAACTCTCAGCTGGAGTAAGGTGGGAGGAGAGGGGTAAAGGGGAAAAATATTTCTGATTTTGGGGACAGTGCATACATGAAGAAATTTCGTCATCTGAGAGTAGGTGACCAAGGTGATGAACCAAGAAGTTTCTCCTAGACAGCTATAGCACGTAAATTTGTTTGGTGAAGGAAAATGAACAAACCATTAGCCTTGGGCAATTTTTTTTTCTTTCTGCAAACACAAAGTTTACACATCTGCTGAACTTTAATCTTGAATGAAGAGCATGGATCCCACGATTATCATAACTATATGCCAATCAATTTGCTCTTATCCTCTGGTCTATCCATTATGACTAAACTTTGATACCACCTGTGAGACTGACGAGGGGAGTCACATATGCTCTTGTACAGGAGAATGTGTGCTGTGCAGGATTGATACGGTCAGGGATCCTGCAGAATCTTTCTCTCATCCCCAACTACCTCTGTCTCTGAGAATCAGTGTGACTACTTAAATTGCTTGATGGCAGAAAGGTCAAGAGTGTATAGAGCCTTCTGGGAGTCAAGGCAGCCCTGCAACACTTCCTAGCCGAGCTCTGACAATGCATGTGCTTCACTTTCTGCTTATGCATAAGCCTTGTCCTAGACTCTAAGAAACTAAAAGCTTGTGATTACTGTAGGACATGTTTTAACCTAGATTTGTCTAATTCAAGCAGGTGGTTAGATAACCTATCATTTAACTCAGCTTTTGCTCTCTGATGGAGTCTAGCTAGCAGCTAGATACACTGGATGTTATTTGAAGTTGTCATGGAAATGTCCTGAGTTTAGTCAAAGGCAACCTCATCAACCTTATTCTATTACGTGTAGTCCACATGAGAGACAATCTTCCCTTGGAGTTTTCATGATCTTTGTTCTCAGGGAAGGATCTGGAAAAAAAAATTCTTAAGGGTCTCTTGAGCAATGGAAAAGTATTAATCATCATTTCACTCTCTGTTATTAATTTTTACTCATTGCCATGGAAGCAATCATATTTCTCGGAAACCAATGTTTTGGTGGGTGACAGTGTTGTGTTGTAATGTGTGGTTTTTTTATGTCTCTGGTACCCTTTGGAAGCCCAAACCTGAGAATTTTTAAAAATCTAAGAGCAAGTTTTATTTATTCTACAATTTGCTATGATAATGCAGAAGAAAAGAGCTTTTGCAGTGGGGCAAAATATGACACCATTTTGCATTTTAAAATGTGTTTCTCAAAGTATATGTGGATGAAGTCTCCAGCAAGGAGTGACAGTATGTGGCTGGATGTTGATCAAATAAGTGGATAACTGTAATAAATTTACACTTAGCACATCAATTATAAGCATCTTTTCAGTATGCTGTGAAGAAATATTTTCAGAAACTGTGCCACTTAATTTTAACGTGGTATCAATACAATGAAGTAGATTCTACCAGGTTTGGTAACAGCATGCAGGTAATACACACAAAAAAACCCCAAAAGTAGTGAAGTCATACAGCTTGCTGACAGTGGAGATTTCACATACCCACACCTTATGCAGAACTTTATTGTTTCCTGCTCTGGGAAGCCTCAGAAAAAGTATCAGAGAGTATTTTGACAATCCAAGTGCATTTGTACATTACGATGAGACAAATGCCCATGCTTATAATGTCTGCAGAGCTTTGCATATTAGAAGTTTGTTCAAAAGTTACATCAGTGTAAGTTTTTACTAAAATATCAAAACACTGTCTAAAACTGGTAGGAAGATCTCAGTCTGAAAAAGAAATCTAACCAAAAAATAACAAAAAAGCTGCTTTCTGTTCGCTGTTAGTGCTGAGGACATTAACATTGTGCACATAGTATATAAATAAACTACTGTGATCAACACCTGAGAGCTTATAAATGTCTGAAATGTATGGTGACAATTTGCAGAACTTCTGCATTGCTCCCTCATACCCACTTGCAAACTATTTGGATAATCTGGAACCTGTTAGGCAATACCATATACCATTGTTTGCTGGTCTCCTCTAGGCTTGCACAGTGCAATAATAAACACTGCAAGGAACGCTTCAGTTTATGTAGGGGAGCGGCAGAGACATGCATCTAGCTCTCTGGTTTTTTCTAATGAAAGTGTGCCTGATAAAACGAGATGTAATTGAACTGCCTTAGCCACTTGATAAAAACATGCCTGCTTTCACATTAGTAGTTCACTGTTTTCACCCAGATCTGCAGTGTCCCTCATTCCATGTGTCTGGGTGTTCGTATTGTTGTAGTTTTATCACTGAGGATCTATTTGCTGTGGGAAATGAAGTCTAAAAGTTGTGTACACTGGGCTCAGTTCACCTCGACTATAACACTACAGATTCAAGCATATTTGGCGGCCAAATTCCCCTGAAGCTGTTTGTGGCAAGCAGATGGAAATTCCACAGAGGTCTCTGGGCCTCGTTCAGAACTGACCTGAATGATTGTTACTCATCAGGTGCAACTGATCATTAAAAGGCTTTTAAATGTTTCCAAGCTGTTCCCAAATTTATCATATAGTTTGGATGCAGGAAAAAGAAAATAAAAAATAATCAAGTTCCAACTGAAGAAAAGAAACAGCAAAAAGAGCAGAGAAAGCTCTCTCTTCGCTCATTTCCTGCTCTTTTCCCCATCCATACCCCTTCACACATCCTGCCCCTCACTAATTCCTACACTGTCTAAAATGCTTTTGAGTCTCATTTCAGTTCTGGTGTTCAATAGATGTGAGTCCCATTGATTTATGCCAGGGCTGAATTTCACCCCATAGCATACCAAATTGCTTCTGCACTGGTATGGAATGCCAAATCAGCACACGGGCATACTACTTGGTAAATACTTTACTAGTCATTTGCACCTGGCATGAAATTTATATCCTTATTTATGTCACTGCTGAGTCTGGATTGTTACATAAATTTGATCCTGTACAAAGCTGGCCAATATAGAGAACTGGCAGTGTATACAATACCTATTCTTTGTAAATTATCAGCACAAATGCTAATTGAGTCATTAAACCAAATGAGCCAAAACTTCCTTCTGTGTGATGCTGTTGCAAATATGGGGTTGGTCTCCTCCTGATTCCCAGTACACGTATGTCAACACCGCAGTTGACTCTAATAAGCACCCTTGCTGGCTACGAAAGCTTCCAAGCCAAGGTCTTAAGCAGACTGGGAGACTGAACTCTTTGTCCTGGCCTCAGGTCACGGCAGGTTGATGAACAAGCATTTCCTACTTCTGCTTCAACTATAGCTGCGTTCTATTTTCTGGGACTAGTTGCCTGGCACCTTCCACAAGCATGTTGCTTTCATAAAAAACATTTCCCTCTAGTAACATTTTAGAAAGTAGATATTTTCTCTCATTTCTATGGAAGTTTTAGAGTTAATAGGACTTTGGTCTGAGTACAAATTACAGGATTTTTACCCCTCTGGGATCTTTGTCCTAGATTTCAGCCTTGGCAGGTGGAGCACGCTGTAACCAGTTGACATTTTAGTGGCTACTTTGTGAGTCAAATATCTTAGTTTATGTTTTCCTTTTTGGTTTGGATGAGTTTATATGGGTTTCTGAAGTATTTGGGAAAGTTGCATGAGCTTCATGGTGCCACTGCACCTTTCTTGAGCCAAAGAAGTCTCTTTTCTCATTGAGAAATCTCACTTCAAAAGAAGCTGTGATGTTTTTCAAATTACCGATTCAGATGTCTTTTATTTCCAAATGTCTGCATCAGTCAGAAAATCCGGGTTTCTCCTGGTTTGTGGTATTTCTGATTTATTTTTCCTATTTAGAGGGCTCTTTTTTATGCATGTGTCCGCTTTCTTCACATACAGATACACACACACACAAAAATTTGGAGTGACCTCTGGTTTTATTTCAGTTTCAGGAAAGAAAATAAGAACGCAAAAGGATTCTGGATCTCAGCCATTACAATGAAAAACATCTGTTGAAGCCTTTGCAAGCATGAATTTATCTTACCATGGGCATGATTGTTCATTAAAATTCAGATTCTTTTTTCTAATAAGTGATTTCAGCTTCATTATCTGAAAAAGGACAGGAAGAAACCTGTTGCACTTTGGTGCTACTGTAAAGCAAAGATGACAAAATTTTATTTTATACACTACTCGATGGTGGTCTGGAGAGCTGGATGATCACATAACACTGGCTCCTTCACTCTCTTTCTCACCGCTAAATTACATGAAATAGTTTCCTACTGTTGTGTTTCCATGTAAGCAACCAAACAATGTACTATGGAGGCATGGTGAAATCTCAAATCGGAAGACTGCCTTCAATTGCTGCAAATGTGAAAGGCGGTTTGAGGCAAAACTGTAAAACTACCATTCATATTTCAACAAATTTATCATATCTGAGGAATGCAATGTCTCCAGACTTGCAAGGACACAAAATTCCTATGTCCAAGGTTAGTTTTGGCAATCTGGCTACAAATGTGTATTACACAGCCTTGCTGGGATACCAATCTGTTTCAGGATCTGTCTCCAAGTTGGGACTTGCCCTTGCTTGAGTCATAACAGCAGATCTGAAGAGTCAGGAGCAGCCAGACCTGGAAGGGTGTCAGCCCTTCTCCTGAGCTGGGAAGGAGCCTTCAGCAGAGGCTTGCCACAGAGGTCCCTGTGCTCTCTCTCCAGACAAGTTTTGGTGAAGACATGGGAAAACACTCTTTCCCACAACAGATCCCATCACACAGCTTTCTTCAACATGGAATTTTTATATAATTTGGCTGATGAAACTCCTCCCTGTGATTTACTTTCCAGGATTGCTGCAGGTTGAACAAGGAAAGTGAACTGTGGTGAGTGAGCCATCTGTATAGTTCTCTTCAATCTAAAAAAGAATCTTCTACAGAAAATCCCTCTTCATGTTCCTGTTTGTTTTTTTTTTTAATTCCTAATCTAAAGACATTAATCACTTTCCAAGATACAGTAAATTCAATGGGTGTGTTATGCTGCCTCAAATGGTTAGCTAATGAATCTGGTCATGGACTTACTTAGCAATGCTTGATAGAAATTGTAAATGATGCCCATTTTGATTGAAGTAACACTTAAGCATAGGTAATACAGATGATAAACTTGCAACACTAGCAAACTGAAAAACACATGGGACCCGTATGTGTACCAATTCAAATACAGTTTTATTAAATGCACCTGATTTTAAGCTACCTTTTAGTATTCCATTTAGCAGCTTAATGAGAACCAGTTATAACATAGTTGGGTTTTTTTTCTGTGTTCAGAATTCAGCAAGCTACCCTGCTGACATGCATATCAATTTAGTCAGACAGCATCAGAAAAGTCCAATGAAGGCCCTTAACTGTAAGTAAATATAGGACACCTATCTGACCTTCAACACATCATTTACACAGTATGCTGAGAACATCTGAAGCAGAAGCTGTGTTTCCTTGAGACCTTTTAGTATAAAGACTGTTTCATGAATTAAAGAGCTCAAGCTGTTGACTACAAGGACTCTGGCGTTACTAGAGAATGGTACCTACCAGTGTCCATTCTTACATTAACATCTGCAGCCATTGAAATGGCTGCCTGCTCCTGAAGGCAGGAGAGCACTCTATTATGGACATGTTACAGAGTCCTCTTTCAGCTGCTGTTTCGCTGAAGTGCCAGGTGCAAAAGATGTGCTCAAAAAGAGACTATAGAAGAGGGTAATGGTCACATCGATTACAAACTGATAATTGCTCACTCACTATTTCCTCAGTATTCAGCTGACTAGCTGTTTCAGCAATTATTTTCTTGTTCTTTATTTCTATTAATGGTGCACCCAATATTGGGGACCATTTCCCTCTTTATAGCTCTAACTCACCATTGAAATCCTGGAAGTGTAATGTATAGCATTAACTCTAGTGTGTATGATTAATGTAATCACAAGCTTTGCGCTTAAAGGAATCCACTCTGTAGTTTACATTCTCCTCTTTCTTCCATCTCTCTTCAAAGCACTGCTTACATGTTTTCACATTTCACTCATTCTTACGATTTTGCTAACTCTGGTGAAAGAGCTGACTGTCTGCCACTTTCCACATTCACTGTAACCTTATAGTTCAGAGTTTTGTTTTCAGATGCACGGGGATGATGAGGGTCACAGAGCACCATACGTCTTTGTTAGCTTAGCTACTGCATCAGTGGCTGCTGATGTATATACGTTAGAATAGAACCGTTCAGAAAGATATTCAAAAAAGCCTGCAAGCACCCTTTTTTTTTTTTCACTTGCCAATTCTTCATCTTGTTTTCCGGATGACATATTATGAGCAGTGACACCCTTTGTGCAAAGTAATCAAATCAGTGGTTTTTAAAGATAGGCAAATGATGACCATTCAATTTCATTAGTTATTATTTCTCTACTCAGGTAAGAAACCTTGGCTTATATAAAGATTTCAAGATCAAATGCAAGTTCACTATATTTTACTTAGGCTCCAAAAATGTAGATTTTTCTTTAAAAAAAAAAAGTTACAGAGAATTAAATTCCATGGCAGTTTATACCAGTTAGTAAGAAAGGCTCAAAGAAACAAAACCTGCAATTTCCCTTTCTCAGAGAAGAAAGTGAACTATTTGAAGAGGCCAATTATGGAAGCTGAGATCAATATAGCATTAAAAATCAGTTAGGATGAAATGCCAGATGATGACAGATTATCATATGAATTAGATCTTTGTTAGAAGGAACAATTATCACAGCACCTGTTAGAAGCTTTCTGTTGTTATTTCAGTACAGCAAATCTCCTCTTATCAATGAACAAAAACCTCAATAATATTGACAAAAAAAAAATGCTGGCAGATTCCCTACTGTGTTAAAGTAGTCAGGGAGCAGTGTAACAGATAAAGTGCCTTCTAAAATGTGTCAGGTTGCAGGTGGGGAGCTGGAGATGAAAGTGATCAAATTATTTTTAGCAGATTTCTCTAGAATATGAGGCTACTCACAGTTTTCCACAAAGCTGGTGATATTCATGAGCCCAGAGTAGTTTTCTTGATAACTGCAAGAAGGCTTTGAGTGGAAACAGCTATAAATTACCATGTAAAGTTTTGAAATAAGGATTAGATTCAGCCAGTGAACTAAAATACTACACAAATCCCCAACAGCAACTGGAATAAAAAATTATTCCCTCCCATACAGATTAAGCAGAAGTAAAAGGCAGGGTTCTCTGGGATTATTTTTTGTGTTGTTAGAAGTGGGAATGTTGAAACAAGGAATACACAGAGTCTATGCTCTGGCCTCCCTCACTGACAATGTATGCAAATTGTTTTCTTTCTAACCTCAGAAACTCAAGGCTAGCAAATCTGGTGTGAGCTAATTGTCTAATCCAATGTTTCAACGTCATTCAGCCACAAACAAAAATTACTGTGTGAATCATTTGCCATTTTTGATAATTGTTATTAAATTTACTCTGACCATATGAGAATAAAGAATGAGTCCACCCATAAAAAAAGTAAAAGTAGATCTGTTTTCCACTATAAGCAGTCTCAAATACCTGCTGGCTCTGCAGGCAGACAGCCATCTCCCTGCCTCCCCGGATGGTGTGCTTGCTGTTGGCTGATGGTATGTTATTTGCCCTTTCCATTTTGAAGGGCTGCTTTCTGATGGGGGCACACAAGCCTGGGAGAAGCCCACAGTCCTTCCTCATCCTTTCAATACAGTGCTGCACAGAAATCCCTATCTGCACTTCCCTTTGAGGAGGAAAGTAAGTACCGAAAACAAGTATAAATTTTCTCGTGGTTATTGCACCCAAATATAGGGCAGGGAGCACAATCCTTACCTTACAGCTGCTGGGCCTGCGGGGGGGAGTTGCACTGAGGATCTGGGCTGCATGGCAATGCCATGGTCTTGCAGCAGCATTGTGTCAGTGCCCTAATTGGGAATGCCAGGTCTCATCCATCCAGAAAAGCCTGCTGAAAGCACAGTTGCCTGCCCAGGCTCAGCACTGTCCTACCCAGCTCTTGGCTGAGAAATGAGCTGTAATCACAGACAGAGAGTATAGGGGACTACTTGTGGTGAGTACTGCATGTGGCAATACGTGGAAAGGGTTTTAAGCCCCTTGTTACATTTACAGCAATGGCATAGGACGTTGCTCTGTGTTCTCTCTCTTTCCTGAACTTTTAACCTCATCCTACCTCTAGTCATGCTCAAAAAGACAGCCACCAAAAAGGAGGGGCGGGAGAATGCTCTCCATTCCTTTCTCTGTTTAAATATGCAAATACACAAATATGCTTAAGCTGTCCATAGGCTTTACTACTGCTTTCTCTCATGCTGAATGACTCCATCCTCCCACCCAATATGGTGGTCCCCATGAGTAAAAGAAGATTATTTCAAGGTAAGGTACTTCGTTGTAGCACAGTTGCTGAAAGAAGGCAAGAAAGCACTTAAGACAATTTTCATGGGCAATGATTTTACCAATGCCCTCAACTTTGAGCTAACATATAGGGTATTAGGAGCTAAGTCATCCAATTGTTATGTGCTCACATTTCCAAAAAAGAAAACATTTTTAGGAGCATAACCTCTTAATGTTTCTGGAGAAGGCTATTCACTTTCCAGTTCAATTCTTGCTGATTTGTGGATATTAAAAATGAAAAGGCAAAAATAGTTCTTAAAATAGACAGTGAGATCTACATCAATGTATATCTGTCAGTGTTACCCACTTAGTCTGCAGTTCCTTTGCGTAACTCAGCAGAGGGTCAGAGCCATTCTGACAGCTCCACAATGGCAGTAAGATGTGGTGACAGGCAGTGCTGAAGAGCCAGAGATGCCGACAGGATCTCCAGATATGCAATGGAATGGCCTTGAAAACCAGAACTCTGATCTGCAGAAAGTAAGTTTGTTTAACGTAGCAAAGGCAATCTTACATGAAATGAGTCCTTTAGACAGTATCAGAGCATACCGAGAAATACTGGGGTGCCTAAGCATTTATGCATCCTATTTGTGGACTGCCAGGCTACTCAAAAAGCACTGAAGTCACTCTGCAGCTGACTATCAAACTTAACCCATCATATTTTTACAACTGAGAGTTGTAACGTGGCAATCTTTTCACACTCCTCTAACAAATCCCACTAGAAATGATTTTTAATTTTTCTCCATTTGGGATTTTCTTCTAGTAAGTATCTATGGCACTGTGTGGTGCATTTTAAGTGGAATACGATTATTTCATTTAGTCCAATACTTTCTTTCCCAAAGTACCTCATAGCTTGCAAGGAAGATAACAAAAAGACAACCATTTTTGGTTTATATTTTGCAAGAACGGGGGAAAATATGGCTTAGGGTTAGGTTTGGAATGTATGACTATATGCCTTGTAATCTGGTATCTACACTTTTGCTCCCTGTACTTGGCAGATCAATATATAATTAGGATTTTAAATGACATAGGCTTAGATTTCCTGCTTTGCCACAGACTTGGTTAATCACTTAGCTACACACTGTTTTCCCAAATGGTGTTCAACAATGACAGGGGTCATTTCAAATTTCCAGAGTTAAAAATGGGAGGTAATGGCAAATTCATCACATGTGATGTGATGTCTATGATTCTATTAGCCGCCTGTGATACTGGTACCTAACAGAAAAGCAGCTAGAAAGGCTTAAAAACTTAGACGAGAAGGTTGACAAAATTGCTCTCAGGTGTGCACTTAAAAACTATGTTTTCTCTAGATACTATTATTACTCTGTGGAGCCACTGTGCAATACCAAATAACTCTGGATAGAACATGGGAAAAAAACGAACGAATTTTTTTGCTTCCTGGGCATTCGGACAGTAGCTTTAGTTAGCAACTCCTTGTTGAAACTGGAATCTTGTCATGGTTAATGAATTGCAGCATAAAGTGTGTAAAATCCATCAGGGACGTGATTCCATTTTGGCTGCAGCATCTGATGGAGACAGCCCCATAGCATGCAGTTGAGCACAAAAATTCTTACCTCTCACTATCAAGAGGGAAGGTCTTGTTCCCCTTCACAACTCTTCCTTCTTCTCTGCCCTCCATCATATTCTTCCACCACTTCATTTTGGCACCCCTCTCCATGAGCCAGCTCACATTGCCAAGCTGACAGGAAAGGCATCAAAAGCAGGGGCAATTGTCTTCTAGTTGTGGTGAGTTAAATCTTTCAGCTAATGGACTCTGCCACAAGGCAAGTGTGTGAGGAAGGCAAGAGACAAAGGAAAGAGCCAGGAGGCCATACAGTGGAAAGAGCAGGGCAAAGGTGATCAAGCAGGAGGTGATGCTGGCTTAGCACATGAGGCCACAGCAAGAATGTGTGCTGGAGGCAGAGAAACTGCATTGCACAATGCTCTGCACAGCTTCACACGGACCTGAAAAAATATCCTCTTAGCAAATCCGCCACTCTGTTAATAAACTATTTTTCAAAAAGATGAGTAGTTTGTATCTGGGACAAATTAAAAGGAAATTTTGGTTCATCCTGCAGACAATATGTGGCTGTTTGGGTGAAAGATATTTCTGGTTTTAAAGACATGTATGATATACTGCTTCTTGCTTTGCTATGCACCAAGGCAGCCATTCCTAGCTCTTTTTGAAGCCACTTTAATCTACTTTTTATCTTCTAATTTAAAGATGGTCCCTGGAAGAGACTGTAGGGGAAAGGTTCTGAACCACATACAGAAAAGTCTAAGTGTCCAGCTGACATTCCACAAGTGTGTTGCAGATATTTCAAATCACATATATATATTCCACAAATGTGTATTGAATAAGCAGCAACTGAAGTGCATGGTCCTGGACAGAGGGATTATATTGACATTCTTATGGCCTAGTCAGCAAATCTTAAAAATACATATTGGTATTTCTGCTACTAATAAAAATGCTTTGCTCATGTTTTTATACCATCAGTTATGCACAAAGTAATTGTGTGGTTTTGCTTGCAAGGCCCTGATTTTTGGCTATTAGCAAGTCTTTAGCAGAGATAAAATACCATGAGATCTTAAAGATTATATCTGACAGTTTGGGGTAAATTAGGCTGAAGATCCTTCTCTATAGATCTGGTAGCTGAAAAAGTGGTTTCAACTTAGAGGAGACTGAGGAGGTATCTCATTAATACGTACAAGTATTTAAAAGGTGTATGCCAAGAGGACGGGGCAACACTTTTTTTCTCTGGTGTCTTTTGACAGGTCTAGGGGTAATGGACAAAAGTTGGAACACAAAAAATTCCACTTAAAGAAAAACTTCTTTCCTATAACGATGATGGAGCACTGGCACAGACTGCCCAGGAAGGGTGTGGTGTCTCTTTCTCCCAAGGTTTTCAAAACCTCTCCGGATGTGTTCCTGTATGATTTGATATAGGTGGACCTGCTTTAGAAGGGAAATGGACTAGATAATCTTTAGATGTCCCTTCCAAACCCTACCATTCTGTGACTCTGTGATTCAATATATTCATTCATGACTTTGATGAGGAACCAGAAGACGCTATCAGCAAGTTTGCTGACAATACTAAACTGGGTGGAGTGTCTGACACACCAGAAGGCTGTACTGCCATTCAACAAGACCTGGACAAGTTGGAGGGCTGGGCAGAGAGAAATCTAATGAAATTCAACAAGGGCAAGTGTAGAATCTTGCATCTGGGAAAGAATAACCCCATGTACCAGTACAGGTTGGGGAATGAATTCTTAGAGAGCAGTGTAGGGGAAAGGGACCTGGGGGTCCCGGTGGACAGCAGGATGAGAGTGAGCCAGCAATGTGCCCTCGTGGCCAAGAAGGCCAATGGCATCCTGGGGTGTATTAGAAGGGCTGTGAGCAGTAGGTCACGAAAGGTTCTCCTCCCCCTCTACTCTGCCCTTGTGAAACTGCATCTGGAATACTGTGTCCAGTTCTAGGCCCCTCAGTTCAAGAAGGACAGGGAGCTGCTGGAGAGAGTTCAATACAGGGCCACAAAGATGATGAAGGGAGTGGAGCATCTCCCTTATGATGAAAGGTTGAGGGACCTGGGGCTCTTCAGCCAGGAGGAGACTGAGGGATGATCTCATTAATGTTTACAAATACACAAAGGGTAGGTGTCAGAAGGATGGGGCCAAGCTGTTCTGAGTGACGTCCAATGATAGGACAAGGGGCAATGGATACAAGCTGGAACATAAAGGGTTCCAAAGAAACATAAGGAAGAATTTCTTCACTGTGAGGGTGATGGAACACTGGAACAGACTGCCCAGATGGGTTGTGGATTCTCCTCTGGAGACATTCAAAACCCACCTGGATAAGTTCCTGTGTGACCTACTCTAGGTGGTCCTGCTCTGGCAGGGGGGTTGGACTAGATGAGCTTTCGAAGTCCCTTCCAACCCTTAAGATTCTGTGGTTCTATGATTGATTCTGTGATTCAGTAAAAATCTGACTGGCTTCCACTAGGAAGCCTCCACAGGAAACTTTCTGGTTCCCTTTTCCTAGGGGGGATATTCACAGAGGAGTAGACTAGTCCTAAACAGCTCTCAGGTCCGGCCATTTACTTATTAACCCACATTGCAATCAGAGATACATGTATTAGAGCTAGAGTTAATCTCAGATCCTTGTAACGTGGGAGCACTGCTGTCAGCAATTAAATAGGCAAAGTCCCAGTGTCTTATTGCTGTGGTAAATACCATCCCCCCTCTCACCAGTGAGTTTAAACTTATTTGATATTCTGCAGTCAAACCTCCAGCTGTGGTGCAGATGTAGCTTCTGATGGGCTTGTTTAAAGCCCTACTCCCACTGTCCTAGTAGCTTTTCCCTGGAGTAGTTTACACTGCAGGAGTATCTTAAGGAAGAAACCATCCTCAGCATTTGCCTGAATGTATTTTGGATGGCACACTGTTGGGAAACCTGTGTGCCACTTCAGAATCTCTGTGGCACCTCAGTCCTAAAAATGGCTCAGGAGCAGATGTAGAAGCAGTCGTGAAAAGTCACCTGCCACACTCTGCAAAGGGAAACAAAAAAGGTACATTTGGCTTTCTCCCATTCCCCTGAGCTTGCCTAATTGATTTAGCTGAAGAAATTAACCTTGTGTCATAAGGAAAGAGGAAAACGAATAACTGTTGCTGAGACCAGGGTAGCTAGCTGATTTAGTGAAGAACAAGATACATTTATTTAAATGTATAGTGGTAAAATGGAATGTAACTGTCAGTTGTATCATCAATGTATGAAAAACCCCACAGTTGTGATGCAGCTCTTTGGGCTTGGAGCCAGGAGAAGTTTCTACAGTAGTGCTCTAGTGAGGTTAGGGTGTTGCAGAGGGAGGTGGTCCCAGCTACACTTTCCCCATTATTCAACAGCCTCGCCCCAGTCAGTTGTCTCCCTCTCAGCGGGGGCTGGCATGACTGTTTGCCCTCTCTGCACTCCACTTATGGGTCTGTTAAGCAGAAGCTGTTTTATGGAGGTCTCCAGGGTCATAAATTTTGCACATTAATGTAAGCATAACTAAGTGCCTGGTACAACTTAAGAAAAATTCAGCTGCAAAAAAGAGTTAAACTGCAGATGATCGTAGACATCTATGGCTCCAGCCCTCATTTAGAAGTGTGCAGGGCCCAAGTGCTCTGTTCAACCACTTGTCCATCAGACAAACTACCAGAGGAGGCGAATAGCATTTGCAAAAAATATACCTGCCTAATTTTTCTAAGACATAGGATTCATATGCTCCTCTGTGAGTTTTAAATGACTTGGAATGTCCAACTGCTTCCTTTCATGAGAAATACGTTCTGACAATAGTGCTGCTGACCTATCTGGCTGTAGCTGGGAATACTTTGACTGGATACTGTTATGAAGTATAGAATAGCTAGTGACTCTTCTGCATGAAGCAATCTTTTAATGAGCAGCATGATCCTGGGAAGAATGAAATGATTTCTCCAAACCAAGAACTTAACTCACTTTGAAATTCAATCAGAAAGGCCCAAATGAATGCATCGGTTAATCTGTATGAATGTTCTGAATGTTCTTAGGACAGATGACCAGGTCGTCTAAGCACACTTCATTAACTGTACGACAGCAAAAGTACTTAAAATTTAAAGGGTCCAATATTTACCAGACTTTTTTTTCCCCTGAGTTTAAGTTCTTACTAATTAAGGAAGCTCAGCTTTATAGGTGGAGCAATACCAAAAAGTACCAGTAAAATTTTTAAAGCTCTCTAAAGCATGTTAATGCCTTATTTCATGTGGCATATACAGAGTTATGATGGTTTGTAAGGTATAAAGTTTTTTATTAGCTCTCCATTGGGAGGACGGCATAACTCAGTCATTGCTTTGCAACTCGTTTAATGCACATCACCACTGCATTTGACTAGCGTACTTATCACAAATTGAAGTCAGTAAAATACTTGACTCAACAGCCCGTTACACACTTACACAAAGAGAGAGTTAACTACAAACTAATTTAGGGAATTAGTGGTCAGTTACAAAACAGCATAAACATACCAACTTTTCTCCATATTATGCAATATTTTTCCCAAAAGATTCTAGGTTTCATGGTGTTTTCCTCAAAGAATGTGCAGTTGAAAAATTATAAAATAAGAGACTTGTGCTTTAATGTGCTTTTTATGAAATAAATGGTAAAACTGATATAGGACGTATAACAATTTTCTCCCTCTCCCTTTGCCTCCTTCCCTACATCAATATTTAGAGGTTTACTTCAAATAAGCAGGACTAGAAGATTCCCCTTCCAAATGCCTGCTTCTTTCCATGCCTGACATCATCTGACAAAGCCAGATGTTGCAGGAGTTCGGTCAGTCTGTTCCCAAAATGCACTGTGATGGTGACAGTACACATAGTGCAGTCATTTCTCAGGTGATCAGGTTTTTTTATTTCCCTCTTACACGGGAGGCTAAATGCAGAGGGGAAAATGGGACAACTAGCAGCAAATCCCAGACGGCATCTATATGTGTCCAAAAGAGAAGAGAGAATCCTCAGCCTCTATTATTCTGTCACCAGCAGACTATCGGGAGATTGATCGTGTTTTCAGCTGAGAATTTCCTTTGAATTACAAAAGTCTTGGTTAAAAACCTCTTCCTGTTTATCATGGAACAAACACAGATGGCTGTAGTACAGTGTTTTGTTGTCTTATGATATAGCATACTGATCTATAATGAAGCTTGATGTGTATAGCAGTGGAAGAAAGAAAAAGGAAAAAAAGGGGAGAAAAAAAGAGAAATGCTGAAAAGGAGCACATTAAATCCCCAGATATACAAGTGTTTGTGAAACAAGGATTTACATTTAGATTGTCAGACATTTAAGGAATAAACACTGTTTGTTTCTTCTAGTGAGATGATAAGAATTATTTCAAACTATCCCTACTATTAGTCCATACCAGTTGTATTTATAGAAGGCACACTTTTCAAGGCTACAGGTGGCCAAGAAACGAAGATTTTTTTGGTTGACATTAGAACAAACAAACGATCTCCTGGAATTGTTTCAGAAAAATGTGATAAATGCCTCCTGGTTACATCATTTACCTAAAACCTAGAACACCAGATTTAAAATTGCTGTGCTGTCCAATTTGAAACAGAGATATGAACAACAGACCAAAGAAATGCGATAACCATTGGGTCTATAAAACCAGTCTTGCTTTGGCTTGTATGTTTAATTATTTATACAAAATAGAATATTCCCAATAAGAGACTAAAAACTTGGCAACAGAGAGTAAAGATGTATTATTCCTTGACATCCTTTTGAAAATCTATCTACAACTGGCTTAAGCATATGTATTTGAAAATTGCAGAGTTGCAAAAAATTCCAGTACATTGAACATGCTCCATCCTCATACAGCTCTGATATGACAGCTTTCCAGAGCTGCAAGAGAGGTACAGGTCTCCCCTTAGATTACTTGGCATTTACTAAGATTGTGTATTAATTTAACATATTGTTTTCCACAAAACAGGAGAAGGAGGAAGAAACAACATAACTGATATAGAAAACTGCAGATTTTGAAAGGGACAGAGAAAACCATGCAAAACAGGCATGTAGATGAATAAGATAGGAGTCAAAGGACACTGGGATGGATTAGAAACAGAGGAGTGATTCTAAAAATGGAACAACTCTGAACATTCCACATTTAACTAGGAAACAAATAACCATCAGGATATATTTCTCTTCTCTATCTCTTAGTAGCTGGTCTACAAAAGGCATGATATCCTACTTCATTTTATTCAAGAAGCTGGGAATCCCAATCTATTAGAGACTTCTGCTGGAGAACATCATGGTGTTGTCAGTTTTTCAGTTTTCCTTTTCTCAGAAAAAGAAAGAGAGGAGAAAAAGCAGTCAGATATTACCAAAACAGCTGAAACTACATAAAATCTTAGGCCAATGGCTTCATCCATAGTGATGATAATCTGAGAAACTCTTGCCTATCCCCAGCTATAGTCTTGCATATGACCCATGCCTTATTAAATGACATGTTAATTTGAGAACTTCTAAGTGTTTTGAATACTTGATCATTGAATCTAAATGTTCTTTTAACTTCATTTAACTTCCTTTTTAAAAAAAACCATCAAAGTACAAAATATATTTCAAAGACTCAGTCCTTTATCAGCAGTTAATAGCTCAGTTCTGCTGTGCATACGCAGGCAAAATCCTGATTGAAGTCAGTATCTAAGTTCAGAGAGCTCCTTTTCACTGAATCACTTTAAAGAAGTATAGAACTGCTGACCCAGAGAGTATATGGCTCAAATTAAAATTGCTATAGGAGTGAGGTTCAGGGGCTACAACCCAGGCACTGGTGGGATTTATGGCTGGGTGGGTCCTTCAAAGCCATACGGTCTGGGAAGTTTAAGAAACCCAGAGTAGATGTGGAAGAAAACTGGCTGCAAGGAAGGAAACTTAGATGACATTGTGGTGATTTAGAAGCAAAGCAAAGATGGCCCTGAAGTTAGACTTCCAGAAAAAGTCACATTGTGCAGAAGCAACTACATGTAGTGTATACTTTGTGTTGGGCTGAAGCTATACAGAAATGCTCACTGAAAGGTTGTTGTAACTCCAGCAGTGTTTACGTTTGCTAGCAAAAAACAATAAGGGACCTCATACTCCATCCACCTTCTGGTCTTGAAGAAAGACAGGTTACCATCCCTCAAACTAAGGGCACCAAGAAATGCCTGGAAAGAGGAAATGTGCGTTGTGTACCTCTCAACTGTTGTCCACCACCATGAATGTCTTGCAGAGAAGCGGAATATAGCTAGAACATTAATGCCTTCAGCAGGGAGGATTTAGCTGCAGCATGCTAAGATGCTGCCCTAAGACTGCCTATAGCTACACATTCTCCATGTCTGCTGGAAATAGCCTCTTCCCACATTTGCCATTTGGATCTAAGGTTGTTTTTCATATATTACATAAATTCATGTCTTTATTTTTGAAAACTTGTGGTTATTGCATAACTCTTCCTAAATTACTCCATTTGGAAGCATTGCTTTCATAAAGACTGCTTCTCAGCTTAGATACTTCTTTAATGCTCAAGTTAAAGGACTACTTGGGGAAGACAGTATACACTTGCAGTTGAATGGATTAACCAGGATCTTAACTGTAAATCACCTTTGGAGTTGGCAACATCTAGGGCTCTACAGTAGAAAACTCTTGAAGATTTTCCACAGTAGCAACAATATCAGCTATGAATTAGTACAACTGGTACTTCCAACATCATATAATTCTTTTGTGGTATGTTTATCTTTTTGGCTAATTGTTTTTTTTTTTGTTTGCTTGCTTGAACTGATCATGACAATGCCTTTGTTAAAGTTAACTGTGGACAGAGGCATGTGTTACCCAACAGAGAGTTAATCCACATTTTCCCTCTGAGAAAATATACAACTCCTATCCCACTTCATGCACAGTTTGGCTGTCTTTGCCTTATGAAGACATAGACATGAATATCCCTAGAGGTCCAAGAAAAAGCTTGAATGTTGAAATGCGACTTGGGGCTGAAAGTTCTCGATTCATTCATTTATTTGATGGTGGGGTGTGTGTGTATGTGTGTGTGGTACAAGGGAGATTTAATGAATACTGCAAGTCAGAGACTGCATATGAATCTAGGTATTCACATACAGAGAAATATGTCTGTACTTTTACTATGAGCTTACTGTTGAATTAGAAGTTAGAGATTAACATTATTCATTGCTGGCAAAAGATATCTATATCTATTCAAAAAAATGTATGTAGCTACTATCTTGCTTGAAAGCTCAATTAATTGAATTATCTGTGTATATTCCATGTCACTTTTGCACTTTCTATAATGCTTCTGGATGTTGTTTCGTACCCTACTGTTCTGTTCTCAACCCTCACTGTTCATATTGCTATAAAACTCTTATAGGAAAACTCTTCTTCACATTCCAATAACCTCTGGTCTAGAAAAAAAAAAAAAAGAGACGAAAAAAAGAAAATCCCAAGGCCTTTCTAGATTTATATAATTCAAAGTGAACTAATAATCCTTTGTATCATATTCTTCCCAGATTCCTCTATCTGAATGCATTAAAACAGCACAGAAGCAAGCTGAAACTGGCTAAAGCAAGCCTCGTAAAAAGGGGCCACGTGTGTTCTTCATGACATGAGGAATAGTATTTCTTTGGTAGTGAGTTCCAGTGGAGCATTGCTTCAGCTCAGAAAACACATATGAAGCACCTTGTCATTTTGCCTCCAGTGCTGCTCCTGACTCTTCTATGGGAGAAGCTTTCTTCCTAGTGGACTCTTGATGCAAAATTGGCCATTCCCCTCCTAGTATTCAGTTGTAAACAGGTAGAGTTCCTTAAGTTTCTCCCTGTAAACTGTTCTTTCCAACCTTTGAAGTACCTGTTAAACTTTTCCTGTATGTAAATCTCCTTCCTAAAATGGTCACTGTTCAAACATTAACCTGAATCTTACCAAAATTAGTAATAATCATGGAAGACTGTCTTAAACTCAGTGGTTTTAAGTGTTTAATGCTCTGGATATTCAACCTGAGAGGATGGAAGGTGCCTGGAGCTTATGGAAACACATTTCTGCTTTTGAAAGGTCTAAAACTTATTTACATATAGCATCACCAAAACAGTTACTTCTGGTGCTGACAATGGGGATCCAAAAGTCACATAAAGAAAGACTGTGAAAGAAGACAAAGTTTTAGAGATATATATATGAGTAAGTAAGACTTCCTATTAAAAGATTCCATGGTACTTTTCACATTCACTGAGACCAGCCTCCTTTTTCAAACCTGCATCTGAATAACCCAAACACAGTAATCATGGATGCGTGTAATTTTTTCCCCTCCTCCTGCTTGATCCCAAATTTAAATCATAATGCTGAACTCATGACGTCACTCTCAATCATTTCCACATGGTTTCACTTGTAACATCAAAAAGAAGGTGAAGCTCTCTTGTGTCAGCAGAAAGCTGGTTTGGAGGATGGCAAGATAATTCAATGAAATTTCTAGTAATGACAAGAAGACTTCAAAGAAGTCTGCAGGTAAAGTACTACTCTTTTCCAGTAAATGATTGTTCTGTCTCAAATTTACCATACTGGTAGAGGTTCCGTTTTAAAGGGGCTGTGCTGGTAAGGAGAGCTTGAACCTTCAGATGCTCCAATTCCTTTAGAAAATCTTTCATGGATTTAAAATCCACAAGTGAATTCCAAAAATTAAACCTTGGTGATAAACAGGGTGAGATAACAGTATGTTGGGTTGCCCAGCTTCATATTTCAAATTTCTCTGGTACATTAGTTTTCTAAAGGTAGCATTTTGACTCTGATCGAATGGAAGGGCAAAGGTTACCAAATGTGAGGCTGTGGCTGCTGGAAAAGAGAACAACCACTACAATGGTAGGGAAAGGCAGGGCACCAGCACTAAGCAGAGAGAGATGTGGGAAACTGGCAAGTAGGAAGAGGATGTCATTTTCTGAGAAACCAGGAAATTAGTCCTGTGTTCAAGCTTTACTATTTATACTATAGGAATTGCAGATATGGCAGGAGATTTTTGATACTGAGCCTTTGTCTTTGCATGGGCTGCTTTTGTTCAAGGAAGTAACAATGGAAAAGAAGGGATTGGGGGGGGGGGGAGGGAAAGGCTTCTGCCACAGAATTTACCAAAATATTTCTCCTGTGCTCTTCTCCCAAGTGAACTCTACCATTTATGACCTTCTCTCCCCCTTTAATCCACAAGACATCCAGCAGCCAGCATTCAGGATCACTACTACTCATCTCAGTTTGCAGTCCTGCCGATATCTTTTGTACTCCCCTTTACGTCTCTTTCCCAGAGGGTGAGTCCTAGTTTGGGAACTGCTGTTTGCACTGAATTTCAGTTCCTGGCAAGTCATCTGTAAAATAGTTTGACCAAAAGTGAGCTGTTCCCCAGAGACTCCAATGCTAGTTCTGCTATGTGACAGTGGTGTGAATCTGCTGGCCACACACCAGTTGTCCCACTGGGCTAGTCCCTAAATATGTAAAATGAGAAAACCTCTACAACAATTTTTCAAGTGTAGCATCTTACTCTTCTATCCCTGACATCAGCTACACTGTTTGGTTAGAAAAATGTCTCTGTGCTCATTTCTGTTCTGCTGCAGCCCAAAAACATTCTCCCTCTTCTGTCAATAACTTCTATTAGTTCAGATACTTTCCCTTCGAGTTTCATTAGTTTTATGTCTCAAAGAAGTCAAACATTACTTGGAGGGAAGTGGCAGGGAACAGTTTTCAGTGCTCTTTCTGGAAACGTGCAGGTGTAAACTGTGTAACTGTTATGCCAGGATCTTTCACAGAGCTACTTCTCATCCCTGCTTTTCATTCACAGTGGTGGCCTACCAGAGCCACTGACCTGCTTGCCTGAGTGAGTGGCTGCACATCTCCTGGAAGCTATTTGCTCATCCTTTTCAAGGTAAAGGCAACAGCAATTATCAGGGATATATCTTTATCTATCCAAATATAGAATTTAAAGGCCTATAATAGTCATTTGACTCTGAAACATCTTGGCCTCAGAATACCAGGTAGTTAAAACAAATAGACAATTTCATGGAATTTCTGCTCTTTTGTTCAAAGGTTTCTGAGCTACTCAATCATCTCCTCTCTAAAACAGTGTATCCTTCTCCCAGTGTCTGTTTATTATTTCAAGGCTGAAGCATGTGCGTCTGAAACAGGGAAAACAATAGTGAAATGCTTTGGGGAGAGTATGGAAGTGAGAGGAAACTATTAGAAGCTGTAATCCCAGTAGTCATGCTAGATTGGCCCACATTCATTGACCCTGAAGCCAGGAGACACCAGTCTAACAGGCATCCCATTCCTCACACTACACACTACACAGAGTGCCAGCCTGTGCCATGGCCCACAGCTCAGCCAGCAGAGGTGGCTCTGTGGGAACCAACAACAGGCTGCCCGTCACAGTCTATCAGGACAGTACTTCAGCTTGTGTGAGGTGTAGGTGATTGCTAAATTTGTTTTTCAGACTGTTTGCAATATAAGAAAAGACCGTGACAGAACTGCACAGAAATACAATCTGATATAAAACCACACTGGTTTTCCACTTTTCAGAAAGGTTTTGTAATGTGTTTGAATTGGCCACCTGGATATCTTTGGCTGTGATTGCTAATCCTTCAGTGTCCTTAACCAGTGTTCTTGATACACTAAATTAGCCAATGTTTTTAGAAGATTTTAATTTTTATTTTGGTTATGCAATGGATATATTACCGGATATTTTTCATGTCAGTATGATTAAAATGCTTAATCCCCTCAGAGAAATTTGCAATGATTTAAACCACTGTTAGAATTCACGATTATGAACAGCTTTAAGATTTAGGAGAGTAAAAAGCCAACTAAATTTAGGAGTTTTTCCAAAAGCTTTTTTTTCTCTCCTAAAACATCGGGACAGATTCTTTGCAGATGCAAATTTGATGCAAGTGCTATCCGGTTACTGAGGGAAATCTTCTGCATTTGTGAAACTAGGGTGCCCTAGGAATAGGATCTCAGGCTAGCAGAGTTTCTAAGCAATTGAAGGGACTGTGGCAGAAGAGTAGTCACATGTGTCCTGACTCAACTCTTGGGACAATTGAGAGACTGCATGTGTGGCTGTAGGAAAGAGTCAAAGTGGTCCAGATCTCACTCTGTGGACAAGACCTGAGGCTTAGTTCAGGATGAGAATCCTTCTCAGCAGTGACTGCTCAGATGGTCAGAATTAAACTCCAATGAAGAAGTTTCCAGAAAACCCAGTATGTGAAGCGCTTTCCCTAGGAGGTCTGTAACATCATTCTGCCTGTGGAAATAAAGAACCTCAGAAAACACATTCTTTGTTTAAAAAAGATGATATGACCTAATAAATACATTATGTTTATAAAGGAATCCTTTCTTTCAATCATCATATCAACTTTCTTCACATCTTTCAATATATTCCTGACTCTTCTCCAATTGATATGGAGCAGAGCTTATATATGTTCATATCTTGATCTAGTTACTATTGTGCTGTACTAATCAAACATTTTTAATTAGCCCACGTGAGGTTAAACTTAGGCTTGTGTTTCTCAGAAGTATTATTGATACCACTTGTTACTTGTTTTTAATTTGTATTGTGCTGTCTGTATTGGAACACTTTCCAAGGAATTTCTATGGTCTAAACAAAGATCTTTGTGATTAATCAATATTCAAAATATAAAAAAAGGTGTTCTGTTCTTTTAACATTTTTTTTTTTCTAATTCTCTTGATAGAGATATTGAAATTGTAGAGTCAAAAAGAGCTTTCAAGTATACGGGACTCAGATTTCTCCTTGGAAATGTACAGATAGTTATTGTCAAACCCAAAGAGCCTGTGAAGTGTGTCTGGGTTGTTACAGTGAATTGCTAAGTTATGCGTACAGGTGCTAAGTGTTATTACGTCAAAGTATAAGTGCAGGAAATGAGATCACCCAAAGGTACCTCATGCACTGCAATATTGAGGACTGCCTACTGCAGCCGTATTTATTTTCTGGTTTCAAATCTCCCCCTGTTAAAACCTCTCATTAACTATTATGCTGAATGCTGTGAAGGAGACCAGGCTGGGGTGGAGGGGTACAATGAATTCAGACCGAGTTTTCAATTAAAATCCACAGTCTGTTCTGTTTATGATAATCTCTAAATTCTTTTGAAGAAATGATCATTATAACTGTGTTTAATCTGTTTTCAAAACAGACTGTGAAACAGCCATTGTGTATGCACCTTCTGTTTTTATAACTTCTGTGCTTTGATATTGTAATTGATGCAAGTGGGTGCAATTAAATCTTTATTTGGAAACTTGCACCAAAGCAAGTCATTCAGAAAAAAAGCCACCAATGTGCTTTGACTCTAGATTCTCACACATATTTGCACTTACAATCAAAGCTTTTGTTCTCTTAAACTAACAAGGGCTGTTTAGCATAAGAAAGAGTTAACACAAGCTGCCTTAGGTTGTGCTAATTTCAGGAATAACACTCGAATGGGAAAAAATCTTCAGGAAATGATGCTGTCGCAAGAAAAAATGACCAATTTTTATTTTAATAAGTAACACACCACAACTGTAAAGGTTTATTGCTAAAAGTGACCAATGATACGCTAACGACTACTGTCAGTCACTGATCGAATGGCTCACTCTCGATTTTCTTAAGTGAGAGAAAGAGTACAAGAGTGCAGCGCAGATCTTTAGCTCAAACTACTTCTAAAAGAGTTAACAAACTCCACTACTTTCACTTGTTGGTCTTTTATATCAGTGCATGACACAGGCAGGGATCAAGATCTGCAATTAGCTCTAATGGGTGGTTTGTTTGCACGTCTTTATTATTAGTGCTGTTCACACAGCTATTGATCAGCTATCACATTACTAGCATGATTTAGGTGCTGCTGTCTTCAAATTTAGCCATGGATTCATTTGTGTGGAAGGATATTTTGTAGAAGAGTAAGTGGAATTCATTTCAGTGAAATGATCTGTCTGCTTGGTCCCACTGCAGGGCCAGTCTGTAAAAGCACAAAGCTTAGCTTGAGATGACAGCTGCTTCTGGACACACTACAGGTCAAAAGCTTTCTTCTTTTGCTCAGAGATTCACAAATAAAAGGGAAAATCGTAAATGTAATAAAGGATAGTGTGTACATATATGTGTATGTTTACATATACCTATGTATATATTACATATATCTGTTATATATTACATATATCTATGTAAACATATTTTTCTTTTAAGAAAATTCAAGTAGATTACTTATCCACCTATGAAACAAATTCATGACAGCACACAGTGGGTGAAGTCAGGTTTAAAAATCCTTGCAGTAGGTTTAAAAACCTCTATATTCATCTATCCGGAAAATACCACTTTGGCCTTCTTGAGATCCAAAGGGCACTCTTTGGCAGGATACATCTCCATTACAAGCCAAAGCTATTTATGGACTTCCCGTGTCAGACTGTCTTCCTGACAGGAAAGGTCAGCTTCTTCACGTCTCTCAAACAAATATGGCAGAGGCACTAACCTCAGCCTAAATCTATCACTATGAGGAAATCAAACTCAACTCCATTGAAAACATTTTATTTATTGCTGATGAGACTGGTTTAAATAGAACCTGGGTTAGTGCCCAAAAAAGTGCTTGTTTTCTGATGATGGCCCCTTGAGGCAATTCAGCATTGCAGGGACAGGTTTCATCTCCTGTAGTAGAGCACTCTCTGTCTCTAGCACCATCCTTCAGTACATGATGGTTGTAAAGCTCTCCAGTCTGACTTGTCTGGAGTTCATGTGAGTTCCAAAATTTAAGTTTAAGCTCAGCTTAAGCCATTCAAGATGAGACTGTCTCTGAAAGCAGACATATTTTCTTCCTTCTCTCTCTTGTCTGACGTTTCTCTGCCTTTTCTTGTGTCAGCACTAGCATTTTCATAGCTTTATGGTTTGATTAAATCTAACTGAAATTTAGCCATTTAAAAAAAAAAAAAGAAAGAAAGAAAGTGGTCAGCTAATGTTTATGTAAAGGACTCAGCAGTAACAAGACCTGGGAGGAGCAGAGTAAGGGGAAAGGACAGATTGTTGCTTCCAGTGCTTTTTGCTAGTTGCAAATCTGCTCTCTGAAGCTGCTTCATCTGCAGCTGGAGTACAGCTCCTAGTTGTCTCTGTGGAACTGGGTGTTGGACTGCATGTCAGATCACAGCATTTACTACAATTCGTTTGCAAATCCTGGTCTTTCAGTTTAAGAATGAAACTCTCTGATAGCAGTTTGAAGAAAATGTTATAAAGGCCTTGGATTTATTAAAGTGTGGAATGAAAGCAATTTCAACACTAGTTGCAAAATGGCGTTTCTGTCCTTTTTTTAGAATCACGTGTACAGCCTTGGGAGGAGAGTAAGCCAACTATTAAAAATAATCTGAATGCCCTAGGACCATACAGAAGTAACAATGGCTCTGCCTTTTATACTAGTCTAACTGGGTTCCACCTTCCCACTGATTGATACCAGAATGAAGGAAGAGAAAAAATATTTTTCTCTCCCTTCAACCAAATGTGGGGTTCAAATAAAAACAAAATAAACCAGACAGGCAAATATCACAACTTCCTGCACCAATCCTTTTAAAATTCAACTTCACTGACACAAGCTTGGAAAAGATTCAGAGCCCTAAATTACCACTGAGAGTAAATAATAATTATATTTACCATCAGAGGAGGTTTGGGTAAGTGTCAGCCTAAGGACAGCAGATGTGATTATCTGCTGGGAGTTTCCCTTAGCTGCTGTAGTAGGTTTTGCTTGGACAGGAAGAAAACAAGGAGAGGAGAGATAAAGGGCTACTTGGGCTTACAGTGGCATCGGGAGCAGCAAACACTTTTCCACCCAGACTACCCTTTTGCCCCTTTCAGTCCTGCCCCTTCTCTCCCTCCTGTGTCCCTTCCCCTTTAGTGGTCACACTCAGAGAAGTGCCAAGAGACTGCCTAAAAGTGGAAACAGGGAGTGTGACTGCTGGGTTAAAGGGCAGTGGGAGAGAGCTTGTAGGTACTGAGAGAGAAAAGGGGAAGCCACAAGGATGAGGAACAACATCCTTCTGTGTCACAAGAGTTGAAGAGAAAGTGCAGGGAAGCACAGACTGTCAGAAGGGTCAGGAATCTCTTCTCACACACAGCCTTTCAGAAATGCCACAGCCAGCAGGTTCTGCAGCCCAATGTCTTTTTTCAGACTGTTTTTTGTGAAAACCTGTTAGCATTCCTTTCCTACAATTATTCCCCTAAAACTTTTCTGTTAAATCATCCAAAAACTTTCCCTTTCTTTGAAATTCAACTAATATCTCTTGTTCTCCAAAGTACCATGACTTTTTCCATCCTTTCTCCTCCAAATCTTTCTGTCACTACAACACTGATTTTTGCCCATCTTTTCTTCATCCTTAGGGCAACACAATTACATTTAGTCAATACAACTTAATAATAAGCTGCTGTAAGCCCCACAAATGGCATCACTCATGCCTACTAAACTAGCTCTGCTTGGAAATAAATGACGTCTTTCTTATCATTGAAGATCCCCATCAACATCAGTGCAGGACCTGCACCTTGTTCTTGGGACTTTTTATATATCCAGTGATTCTTCTGAACTGCAAAGTAACCACGGTGTCTTCCAGCAACTCTCCACTCCAACTTCATAGTTCTTTCTTGGCCTTTTTCAATATTACATATCAATTTTTACTCTGTCCTTACTTTTTCAGATTTCTTTGCAATTAATTATTTTTAATGACACAAGATGTAAGCCATAGACATTTTCAGGAGATGAATGAGAGGTTTTCACAGTAGAATGAGGACAATCCGGGTCTTTGACACCTAGAAAAGGAATGGCAATTGGTTGAGGTCAATAGAACAAGCCTATTAACTTTCTTTTTTTTTTTTTTTTTTTTTTTTTCCTTAAAGTATCTGGCTACATTTGAACTGTTATCTAAAGATCATGTTTATAAACCCATTGGTTTATGATGTTTGTATTTGTTTTTCTGTCTGTGATATCCTTAATTTAGGAGCAGTAACAAGAACTTAGAAGTAGGATTATACACATTTAATTCTTGTATTTACATCTAGATTTTATATCTGCATATATTTTTAATTCTACATATCAATAGTATCTATGTCTACATACACTTTTTTAGGGTTGAAGAGTCGCATTTAAGTCATTCCCATGTGTAGGAGAAGATACTAGAGGCATACAAAGCAATGCTAGGAAAACTTGACTCCGGCAAATGCACTCTCCCATGCAATGAACACTGCCTTATCATTCTCTTGGTGACTTGGGACTGTATTATGGCTTTAGTATGTGCTTACCTTAGTTGTTATGACTACATCAAGATTTATGGTCAAGAGGGCCTTGAGTGAGTCTGCCAGCTATTACTGTTACACTAGAATACCCGTTTACTTGTAGGTGCTTACATTAGGTGCCAATTTTCTTGAGGTTAATTGTTTTAGAAGGTTCAACTCTGAAGTTAATTATATTTAAGAGGCAAACTAAACATATTGCCCTGTTTTCTCCATGAGAACAGAAGCAGCAAGACTGAAAGATCCCTCCTACCATATAAAAATTGCTATATAGAGGTATAGCTGGTCCTGCAATGTGTCCAGTCTTTCTGCTCCCAAACATTCTCCTCATTATGTGCGACATGAGAACACAAAGGGGTTAAACAAATTTTTTCCTCAAGTGTTATGGGATTTGCTGATGCTTTGTTGTTGTAAAAATAAAAGGGCTACAGGGGCTGTTGCTTCCTTGACTCTCTAGGAAAATATGAATCTGTATGTTAAACTACGTGTATTCCCACGCTCTGTCCAGAACAATATCGTGAAAGTAGTTGTTTTTTTAGGCAAGTTGTACCTTGCCTAAATTATCTAAGAGGGAGGGACTTAGAGATGACCACTGGACATTAGTTTACTAATAAGTGACATTAAAACTAGGACACATTCTAGCTTCTAAATTTTTGGCATTTTTTCAATTTTTGTTGACTATTGGATGGTTTACCTCAAATTTTTTCAGTAATGAAATTGAACTCTGTCCAAAAATGTGAAGTCAGCACAAGTTCTGAGAGCATACTGCTTGCTGAGTTCTCACACTTTAAAGCCTTATAGACTCCATATATACTCTCCCCTTAGCACTTTCCCTACTGCTGAGCATGGGATCACCTACCTTCTGCTGCCTGGTTAACTCTGTTGATTTTCCTGACTTTATTTGCCCCTATTTTCCAATTGTCTGGTGTGTTGAGCTCTTCCCAGACTTGCTCATCACTTGTTTACTGTGCTGGAGTTGGAACTCTTGGCCAACTGGCAGCTGAGAAGGGAAGAACCATGTGCTGGCTTTGTTTTCCTTTTCCCTAAGCATGACATGACAAAAAAGCAGGGGCTTCATTGTTGTTTTTTTCTTCTTTACTATTTTGGGATCTAAAAAAAAAAAAAAAAAAGGTTAGCTATGACAAATCTAACCACTTCTCCTGTGAGAGTAACAAACATGCACTTTTGTCATTATTGTAGTGGCACAGTTGTACCAAACCACTGTGCAACCACTAGTAAGGAAGTAACCTTAGAAGTAACTGAGAAGAATGAGTATTTTGGGAGATGTGAAGCAGAACAAATTTGGGACTGATATTCATTGCAACCATTGATCTTCTTCTGGGGGCAAGCAATAGTGACAACAACAATCTGACAAACTGTAAAGCCCTGTCATTAAATGAGTCAACTATGAATTTTTGTCTCTCACCTGCACTCTATTCTCTCTTCTGGTTACCCCTCAGGGGAAGTATTTTTATCACTGAGATAAACTGTAGTTGGATAAAACTTCCATAACATCCAATTCCATCACAGGGAAGACGGAGGAGGCCAGGAGAAGCTTCTTTTAAAGACTGACAAAGGCTAGACTCTTCTATCCCACAATAGTTATGTGTGGGCATAACTGAGGTATCTGTGAGTCTGAAACTGCACTTCTAAGGCAGTATACTTCTGTATCTAGCATATGTACAGATTCAGACTGGGACAGTACAAGTATATACCCATATACGTTACCCCAGAAAATACTAAAATTGTTCTGAGACACTTGAACTAGCATTCATCCTTTTAGGATACAGAATCCTGCATTTTCCTGTACTTACACTATTCACTGGATCTTTCCATATTTTTGCACATTAACCTTATTGTACTTTTATGCAGAATAACCACTGTTGGAATATTATGTTCAAATACATGGGTTCGAACAGGCACAGTGAAGAGAAAGTTGTCTCAGTGAGTATTTGGTTGCACGACCTGCAAGTTATCTATTTCTTCCTCTGGGCAGGTTTTAGAAGAAAGAGTTGATCTTTAACTACCACACTTTAAGCTGTTCAAGTTTGGTAGGTGCACTTTGAAAGCCCAGGGAAGCAATTCAAAGAACTGAAGGAGTGTCTGACTCCTGAATCATGCTTGTTCTTGGACAGGGCCTTTCAGCATGTGAGTGCACGAAAGTTCCAGGGGAACACTTTTAAAAGACCATATGTTGGTGGAATTTAGGTGATTCCAGGTTAGAAAACAGGTGATCAGGATTTTTGCACAGAATATAGTTAACAATTTAGCACCCGAATTTTACATAAGCCCATGTCTGACTTTGCAATGCCTACACATGGAGAAAAATAAAATTAACTGCTGACTTCAGTAGCAGCTGCCATATACTCAATACTTTGATCAGACTACTTTTATTTAGGCTCTTGAACATGGATTTATGAGCCAACCTTTAAAAATCTTGGCTGAAGTTCTTAAGGAATTCATCTCTCTTATAACGCTCATGATGAGGCCTCAAAACTACCAATGGCCAAACTCTTTTAAGAAGAATGAACAGCTGTACCATACTAAGTCATGAGTATTTTAGACTTGGAACCCTCCAATAATGGAAAGTAGTAGATGCTTGGGGTGTAAGAACAGGACAAATACAGAATGTCACTTGTCCAGGATCCTCTCCTGGTAGTTCAGTGATTTCCTGAACCAGAAGTTCTGTATATATATTTAATTGCTATTAGTAGACTTTTTTTTTCTATGAACTTCTCCAAACACTTGAATACATGTAATTTTTTTCCTCCGCCGCAATCTGCAGCAAGGAGTGTCAACCCTTCACTGTGCTCCGTATGAAGCTGATCTTTCTGGGCTTCTTTGAACCTGCTATTTGCAGGGATCTTCACAAAGAAACATTTGTTGGGAATTTTTTATTTGCCCTTTCTTTGCCACTCGGGATTTTAGAGGCCTCTTTGTTATATCTCATCAATATATCACCTAGGCCCAACATGAGCTTCTGCATGGACACATTTTAGCCTAGAATTTGACCACAGACTTGTCTGTGGATTTATAGCCATGTTCTAGAACCTCTTCTGTTTCTATATTAACTCTTCAAAACTAATTGAATCCAGGGTAAACTTACAATGATTCAAGAAAATAATAATTAAAAAAACCAGACTCTATTCATATTGGCAGCAGAGATAGTCTGAGGTTGCTGCAGGAACTGTGAAAAATCCCCTTTAATTACTTTTGCAAGCTGAAAATGCTGCAGTAGAGAATTACATGAGGTTCTTAAGCAGAAGTGCACATGTGTGAATGTGTACGTATGTCCACACAGACACACAAAACTGCCAAGGCCATCTGCACTGGATGAAAGGTGGTAAATTTAGTCTAGGCAACTCTGAGTGAATCTCAGTGCCCTGGCTTAAAGACACTGCTGGCTACCATGGAAACTAATTAGAGCTAATAAGTGAGGGACATGTTAACTGTGGGAACAAACCAGGATTGACTATTTCTCAATATCACAGTTGCCTACAATTAATCTTGTGTATTAGGATTGTGTTCAGTTACTTGCATAAAGCATATTCATTTTGTTACAAGTCTTATCTGAGTGGGGTCAGCCTAACCTTAGCAGGAGTTCATGGATTTGAGAGTCAATTTGAGAACCTGTTTTATGATGCACGTTTTTAACACCAGTTCAGGTACAGCTATTTCAGGGCAGCTTTCATTTCAGCTTCTAAAACGTAAACTCTTTGCAGATGGCCATCTGGATAGAGGAGAAGCAGCAGAAAAATGTGCTATAAACTGTCACAGCAAACTAAATCTGGCTGTAGTTGTGAGAGTAGCTGTTAAATTATCCTGAGACATCAGCAGTAGCTTTTATGTGAAAACATGATCATGCACAATGCTTGATGGCTGTTGTTAACTTTGGTTTTGCAGAGGGAAGTTTGTAGTTCAAGTCACTGAAAAGTGTTTGAAGATAAGCGTATCTCTGTGTACAAAACACATCATTAGGGGTCATTTTAACTTTGTCAATTTTACACTACTGTGACTTGGCAGGTATCAGCAGATGCATCCCTAACTTGTGCAGTTGTAAAGAATAACAGAACTGAGACATCTTATGAATGCTCAGTATCTTTTTTATGTATATTTATACCTGTTTATGTGTACTTATACACAGACATTATACACAACATTGTGTAAGCATACACATAACACAACACAAAATAATTATACTGCATATAACTGTCATTCATGTCGGATAGAAGTACCTAGAGTTCGAAACCTGTTCAGGTTGTGTCTTATTTGACCAACATCAAATAGAATCATAGAACCATACCTTTAAGATCATGGAGTCCAATCATTACCCCAACACTGCCACGTCCACCACTAGAGCGGGCGTGACCTGAGCTGAATTTTAGATGAGTCAGTACACAGGATAATCAGATACAGTTTTGAGGGGCTCTTTCTGAAATTCCACATTACTGATCAAGACACATTTTTTATGGAGTTACTAATACAATATTGGTAAGAAGTACAGCTAAAGAAAGCGCAAACTGGTTTAATATCGTCTCCGGGGCTTTTCAAGTGTGTAAGGTTATTTATCTTGTTCACAGACCACAGACTGCTAGAATAAAACAAAATCAGACCAAGCCTTTGCCCTGAAGACATAATTGGCAATGTTAAGAATCTTACAATACCCCAGGGACAGTAGTTGCATCCCTACATCACTGCATATTATTGTGAAAATATTGTTTAGTTGTTTGTTTTTCTGTAATTAGTAGATTAGGGAGTAGTGTTTTAGTGAATACCCAACATTTGTGAAAGCAGTTTCCATTTAACAGAACGAAACAGACACCGTATCATCACTTCTGCAAAGATTTTAACTTAATGCAATTGTCACCATAGCTGCTTCTTTTTCCTTTCTTCTCCACATCAGCTCTGATAACAGCAAACTGGGCACAAACCACAGCTCTTTAATCTCGTGGTTTAATAAAAATTCACTTTGCCATTAGTGTTTCAGAAATAGCCTACTGTAAGGTATTAAAGAACAAGTAAGCCAAATCAACATTTCAGGACTCTCATGGCTTTCATACAGCTGGGTAGAGTTCGTCTTTTCACAACTGCAAATCTCTCTTCAAGTTGGATGTTAACACTTTCACGTTAACTTTTAATGACAAACGACGTTCCTCCCTTTCAGTTCAAAGAAAACACAACATCTGTCATAATGTGAAACGTAGATATAATGCAAGTGTCAAGTCAGGCACTTGGTAATGAGGAAAAAACCCTTGAGATTTTAAGTCTTCCACCCTATCCTATTACAGGGAGGAGAAAGGAAAGAGCTGTTTCTTAGGCACATCGCGGCTTTTCTATGTCCCTTATCTCTCCTTCCCAGACATCTTCTGCAAATTAGTGTATTTCCACTCTCAGTGTCCCTGCGAGGGAGGAAAGTGTGATAACTCTTGCTTTGTGGCCGAAGGAAACTGAGGTACAGACGAGATACAGACCTGCCGAGGGACTACCCAGAACCACCAGCCCCGGCGGGGACTTGGGGCGGCGGGTTCCGAGGCGAAGGGCAAAGAGCCTGAAACTCTCGGGCTGCGTCCCGCAAGAGAGCCCGCAGGGGAGAGGAAAGGGTCGGCTGCGGCGGAAGCCGAGGGAAGGCGGGAAGCAACAGGCTGGTGGCACCGTTTCGCGGAAGGGGCGTTGCGCGGGGACCTGGGGACGAGCCCGGGACAGCGGGATGGGCCGGGACCGGGGCGAGGGGGTCGGGGCCGGGGCGGGAGGCTGAAACTGGGGCCGGGGCTGGCCCTGTGACAGCAACGCCGCGGGCGCGGAGCGGCAGCTGCGGGGGCGGCGCGGGCGGCGGCGCGGGAAGCCCGAGCGTTTACACCGCGTCCGGGGAAGCGAAGGACTTTTGCAGATACCTGTGAGGGAACAGAAAGATCCCTTGGGATCTGCCCCCTTCTCCCCGCCTCGCCCCCCGGTTTTCTTTCTGACCCTCTCCGCCGTTCCCCCGGGGAAGGCTCGAGGCAGCCGCGTCACGGTAAGGAGCTGGGATTTCGCGATGCGAATGTCACGTTGCAGTGCAAACGACTCCCACATCAGCACTTTATCAGGCTGTCGGAGGAGATCGCCCTCAATGTACAAGTCATCCAAAAAAAACCCCAAAAACACAAGAGAAAAAAAAATAGTGCTGCTCTTCTCTTTCTGTGCATCCCACTGCGAAAGGGTCCCAGCGGTCCCTTGGGAATACAGGGAGCTGTGAGAAGTAACATAACTGGCCACCGGACTAATCCACTCCTTCTACCTTCCCGCTAGTACCTCCCCCTTCTGCTCTTTTTTTCAATAGCAGCCCTTTCTCAAAATCTCAGGTTACTTTGCTAAAGAGTTCCCAGCCCTATAGTTTCTGCCCTTGTCTCTGCCTCCAGCTCCTTAAGAGCCACCCAGCCCCAGCGATTGGATTGGGCAGCCCGTCTTGACACACCACGGTGCTGAGTGCTTGAGGACGTGTTTCAACAGATGGTTGGGGTTAGTGTGTGTCATCACACTCGAGTGGGGATTAGGGGAGAGAGGCAGCGTTGCTGGAGCTGTGTGGTCTTCCCCAAGTGTGAGCTCGCAAGCAAAAGAACTACCTAGCTTTGGGGGAGAAGAGGGAGGAATCGTTTCCAGCAGCTCAGAGGGAAAAAAATAAAACCACACGTTTCGTTCAGGTAAAGTAAAAGGCACCTTAAGCCTATCTTTTTTTTTTTTTTTCTTTTTCCTTCCTTTTCCCTCACGATTTTCGGAGGAATGCTAGCACAGCACACTTGTCAAAGCCAGTTGCTGTTGCCTTATCAATGCTGCTATTGTATGGCTGACATAACAACGAGCAGAGCCTGATGCTTGGCTGTCTTGATAGAGCAAACACTCATAAAGCAGCTCAGGTCCGGCTTCTGAAGGCACAGTCGCGCAGCAGTCCGGCGGAGCGGTGCATCCCGGCGCTGTGGCGCTCTGCTCCCGCTCCCGCACCACACGTGCTGCGCCTGCACCGCAGGCAGCGGTGGCGGTTTTGCGGGATGCTGCCGGGGCTGCCGGGGTGCATCCTCCAGCTTTCGGTAGATCTGTGAAAACTGTGTGAGAAGGAATCGCGGCACGGTATTTCCTAGGTTTGAGGAGGATGCTTGAGCAGCGTGCAGCCTGTCTGGGGCTCAGCTGGGAAGCAAATCGGAGTATTTTTAGAAGTTTCTTTGTGATGTCTGTAAAGTTTGAAAGCTCCTTTGGTGAGACCTGGTTGGGCTTCTGATGATCAGTATCGAGATGGTGGTTTGGCTTACACATGGGCTTAAAGTTAAGAGAAAAGGAGGAAGGTAAGGAAAAGCAGGGTACAATGTAATGCTGCTCTTGCAGCTGCAGGAGAGCAGATGGATGTAATTCATTTGCAGATCTGTTTGTGAAAGTTTTACAAGTCATTGAAAACTAAGTAGCATCACTATAATGGATCATTAAATTCCCGCTGTATTTACAGATTCTAAAATAGTGATCTGAAGCATTAATTAGAAGTAAGCAAAAAATTGTGTTTAGGAAGGAAGAGGGGCAGAAATGTAACTAGAAATTAGTTATGGGAGTCCTCCCCTATAATTTTCATTTAATTCCATTATTAAGTTCATTGATGTCTGCAGCATAGAAGTCCAGTAAATTAGCCAAGAAGACAGAAATGTTAGCACTAATTACAGCATTTTTAGCTTATCAGAGAATTAAGATGTTCTCGTTTTATTCTGAATGATGGAGAAACTAGAGGATTAGTTCTTTGCCTGATTTTTTTAATAAAGTAATTATTGTATGTATGTACCATGTTCTTGTACAGAGTGACAAAATGATTTGTTTCTTTCGCACTATAACAGATCTTCACACTACCTCTCACATACCTGTAGTGCTTATGAATTATTGGCCTCCTACTTGTGAAAGAAATCTAACACTGTCTTCACCATTTACAGGTGAGATATTCCATAAGTAGTACTGTGTATAGTGTGTTCTGAAAAAAGATCTGTTTAGCAGGCTGAGTAAGGGGATTTATAGCTGGTGCTTTGTGATTTTGGCATTCAGCTGTGTAACAATGCTCATAAACCCGTGTTTCAGGTTGCACATACATTTTTGCCTCATACCAACTTCTTCCCCCACCCCAGCTTTGGGCAGGCTATTTGGCCCCTTTGCAAGTTGTGTTCTGCCTGTATTTTCAAACACACTCTTCAGTAAGAATGTGTCCTCAGAGGTGACCCACAGCAATTTGAAACAGAGAATTCACTAAATCCCTAATATGACTGCATGATCAGACCAGGATATATGTGAATAAACTTGACCATGTTATTTTTTCTCTCAGTCCGTTCTTTCTCATTGTAAAAAGTGATGGAAACTTTTATGAGTTTAAAAATGAAAACCAAACCAAAAGAAACCCTCACTATGAGTCTATGTTTAAAGCCTTGTATATTGGATTTCTCCTTGTCACTCTTCCCACTGTGTCCTGTGAGAAGCCCAGCATCGGTGCACACAGGTTTAGTCTTCCAGCACAGCTAAGGTACAGCACTGGGGATTTGCACAGCCTGCTGCTGTCACAGCCTGTCTGAAATGCATCTCTCTCTGTGGGTGTTGGCAAATTGTAGATCAGATGATCTACAAGAAAACAAATTTTTCAAGAAGGTGCATAGCTAACTATGCATGCCCAGCTTGTTATTGTTTTACTAGGAAAAAAAAATACAACCAAACCAAAAACGAGTTTCTCTAGCACTGCCAGAAAATCTTGCTGAGAAACTAGGAACAGCAAATCATGGTTTTCCTTCCTTTATAATGATGGGGCTGTTAAAAAGACAATGCCCACAGGGCAGTCCAGCTTCTTGTCAAAATGTAATCTACTGTTCCAGATGGTAAACATTCAAAGACATATTTATGGTGACTTCTACATACCTTTCTTTGACATTGTTTTTTTTTCCCTGAGAGCACTTGTACTGGGTACACACATGAAGTTCCCATTAGCATCCTAGCAGCTGTAAAAGTGTTCAGAACTCACAAAGATGTTCCTCACAGTGAGATAAAAATAATCTGAGGAAAAGATCTGAAACCAGTACAACCTCAGTAGATCCATGATATGCTCAAGGTAAAAAATTCCAGAGGTACAAAAAGATCCATAAACTGCTGCATGAAAGCTGTAACACATTTTTGTTGTGGCTAATTCATCTTTGCTTGATATGGAATGCTGAACATACCAGGCATGTCTGTACTATCAACTGTGTTTGTGATGTGAGGGAATCTGCACTGCACAAAAGCTGGTGGGTTTCTTTTCTCCCCCAGCTAGGGAACACTAGGTGGGATACTGATTGTCTTCATGGAGCTGTTTTCAAAGTGTCACCTTTTTTTTTTTTTTTCCTTTCTCACTGCTCCAAGCAGTGAAGCAGAGCCCAAGAAAATGTTTTCCAGCCAGAATGTGTTCTGCCCTGAATTGTCTTAATTATGTGTCAGTTTATTGCTTGTCAGGGGCTTCCTTTTCTTAGCATTTTATAATCGAGGTGGGTGAGCTTGTTCCATCATAATATGCAACTTCAATTTTTGCTGCCTGGCATGTCTCCTTGGCCTTTCATTGATTTTAGTCTGCATTTCAGAGAGGAAAAAAATTATGGTTGGTGTAATTTCACATTGAAAAAAAGAGAAACTAACCAAAAAAACCCACCTTGGTGAATTTCCAAATGGCATGTAAATACATCTTCCAAAAGTAGGCCAAATGAGAGGTCATTAGGGAAAAAAATGCATGTAGGAATCCTGCAGAAGTACCCTAGAGATGGCAAGTATCAGTGTGAAACTTATTGTAACAGCTCTTATTCCAGACAGGAACTGATAAAAACAGTTTATTAAAAGTGTTGTGATGCTGGGGACTGTGTTTCCAAATGTGGAAACCATTATAAAACCCACGCTCAGTTGAAGTTAGACAGCTATGGAAAAACATATTTTGAAAGATTTGCAAATTCTGTTCTGACTAGATCGCTTTATTGCAGACTATTTTGACAGTTTGCAGTTTATTATCTAGCTTTGTTTAACTTACATACTGCACTCAATGTTATGTATTTGTTCATGCAGGATCAGGGGGTTGAGCCTTGTGTAGTGGCAGAACTCATTCTTACCCAGGACACTTGTCAAAGATGTCATGGGAGTCGTGGGTTCCATGATTTCCTTGGCTTTAGAAAGGGCTTTGGGGGATTTGTGTTTGAGTGGGAAGGCAGACTGATGTGATAACAATTGAGAAAGCTCCTTTCTGAGTGCCTTGAGAGCGTTCAACAGAGAACGAGGGTCCCGTGACAACTCTGCGGTGACACAGAAAGAATCCAATTAGCGGCCACTCCTGCTGTTGATACTAGATCTCTCCTAAAAATTTTCCACTATAACCACTCTCATTGTAATGCCATCCATGACACTTATAATAGGATCAAGAGTGTCATTTCAGAATGCATGTTTAAATTTTAACTGATGTCTTAGGAGACTTTGAGGTTATTAAATTAGAAGGTACTGAATAGCACTGCTCACAAGAGAGCTACGTGACACACGTGTCACCCAGCAGTTGTCTTTCTCATACTAGATTTTCCTAACACCTCCATCACAGATAGAGCTGCTGTTAGGGGGCTAGAGATAGAATAGGTGGGCTATATGTACATAATGAGTAATCCATTTAGTTGCAGCTCTCCCTGCACTGCAGTTACCTGTAGACCTTGTCCCTACGCAGATACACGTATGGAAAGCAGCAGGAGAAGGGAGTGGGAGGTGATACAGTCCCTTTTGCTCTGCCTCAGTAGCAGCAGCAAGTCAGCCTGCTTCTCCCTTTAAAAAGTCCTCTACCTTCCCAGCTGGATCAGCAACATAATATTCCCCTCCTCCACTCCCCCTTCTTTTTTTTTGTCTTTCACTTTTCTTGCTCCAATGCTAATTCACCATTTCCATATGATCAGAACACAGTAAATGCTGTTGTTCTTACCAAGCAGGGCACATTCAA
This sequence comes from Colius striatus, assembly GCF_028858725.1. Lineage (NCBI taxonomy): Eukaryota > Metazoa > Chordata > Aves > Coliiformes > Coliidae > Colius > Colius striatus. The sequence goes on from NC_084762.1 coordinate 62,591,782, forward strand.
CACTGTTGTGTGCCTGTAGAGGACACTCTAAAGTGCAAAGACTCAAGGCCTTCACCAGTGTTACCTCAGAATGCAACACAGTAATATATGAATTACCAAATCAGACAGCTTTTAGCTGTATTATTTTAGCATATTTCAGTTACGTCAGTAGACTGCCCTTGAGAGCCCCTGCAAGAGCTTTGCTTTAGCATTGCTTGTTAATGCTCCAAATTTATTGTTAACTAGTGAGATTAATTATTTTTTTATTTTTTCTGTATTGAGACTTTTATTTTCTGATAAAAGTAATACTTGTTTCATTTTCTGGTTTATGCATTGCAGACAGCAGATTTGGTATCAGTGATTTCCCAGAACTTTAATGCCCACTTTCAAAATCTGCTTAAAAGGTTTGGTAAGCCTTTGTTACTGCATGTGCTCTATTAATCCTGGAACTCTGAGCCTTTGTAGCTCAAACCATCACTGGTGATTTGGTTACCGTGAAACATTTTTGTAATATTTGACCTTTTTCATCCAAGATTTTATCATTGCTTTCTTAAAATTTTGAGTTATTTTATTGCAAAAATTAACTTACAAGTGCAGTTGACTATAATCCTACCTTGCAATTTTTGTAACTCCCTGCAAAGTTGATAATATTGCTGGAACTCCCAACACAAAATACTTTTTTTTCACCAATTTTACCACAGGCTAGCGTAACAATATCATCATAGTATTCTGGCAGATTTCTAGGTGTGGTACCATTTTATGCAAATACAGACTGTTTTGTAGATCAGTGCTACGTTATCTACAGAATATTTCACAGAGTGTCTAAATGGAAATAAACCCCTGAAAATCAATAATTTTATGTCTAAGAAAAAAAAAATCTCTCTTGATACTGTTTGAGTGCAATTATGGCACTGCACGTTGCCATTTCTCTAAGATACAACTTCAACCCATCTTAGTAAGGAGAATTACTTCTCCACAGCAGCTGTATTTTTGTGGTGCTTCACAGGAGGTGAGCTCTGGAAAGCCCACAGAAAAGATGGGGAAGCTTTTGGCATAGTTCTGGAGAAAAAATGTAACAGGGACCTAAACATAGGGATTGTTTTTCTCAAAAGCATCCATAAAAACAGAGTAGTGGTCTGTTCCAGTATTGTAATTGCAATGTGTCAAGATGTTCATTATTCTAGCATGTGCACTGTTTTGTCTGTTTTCACTTAAACCCGGAAAAATGTGTTACCAAGCCCTCAAATGTCTGCAGAACTGCCAACTCTCCTGAATTTTATCAGTAGTCTCGTGATATTTAGTCTCCTTTGTAAATCTTCAAGTGTTAGAGTCAAGATACAATGTGAGAAGTTCAGATCTCTCCTTTCTGTTTTTTTAAACCTAATCCTCCTAGTTGCTGGGGGAGCTGACTTGCATGCAATTCCAGAAACATGAAGGAAACAAATGGAAATCCCACATCTCACTATGTAAATGCATAGACTTTTTGAATAAGGTGGATTTGCCCATGTCGCATCTGGCAATAAAAAAACCTTAAAAGCCAAAAAAACACAACAAAACAAATACTAACACTTTTTTTGCTGAGGTTTACCATAATCAGCTCCCCTACCTGCCACCCCCGAAATTTCTTATCATTTGTCTGATAACTCCCATTTTGTTAAAGAGGTTTTATTGCAACAGAGGGTGAGGCTCCTTGACTCCCCTCTGCCAGTGGAATAGCTTGCTGCCCTGGAGAATCCCATCCTCGATCATCCCACCCTCTGCCTCCAACAGCATGTTCCCATCTCCTCGCGTGTGCCAGGTTTGGCTCTTGGCTCCCCTCCTGGCATGCTGAACGAGCTCACTGGAGCAGTGGGAAGCTGTGTTGGCTGCCTGCCTAGTGAGTTCGTTCAGCTCAGCAAGTGGACAGAGGGTTCATATGGTGCAAGGGGAGTAGTTAGAGGTGATGGCTTGGGGTGAGGGAGAGAAATGTGGCCACCCCTTTAGGGCAGTGTGAGCTGTAAGATCACTCAGCTACCTGATGACACCTCACCTTGCTCTCCATCTGTTTTTATGGAGAGGCTCACTACACTGTCACTCACAGTATGCAAAGGATCCACTTTCTGACTAGTAAGCTAATAAGAAGTGGTAGAAAGGAGGTGCCTGCTGATCTGTTGCTTTAAAAAGGTGAATGAGATCCTGGGGATGGGATCTGGTATGCATAGCCAAGGCACTTGAAGTGCCTCTGGGTCTTAAAAACTTATCCAGCAGCTACCTAAAGGTATGATCTCTCTCTGATTAATGAAGAGAATCCTTCTGAAGGTCTCCAGGCACTGTGGTTATGCAAGCAGTATTTCCTCTTGCAAACCTTCAAAGGCACCTGCCTCTTTAAGTTGCACATGTAAGGATGGAGCTTACTCACTTGCTTTACAAGGATTGATAAGGAGCTTAAACTGGAGAGAACTGATATCATCTTGAATTTCTTGGTTAGCCCACAGATGAGCAATGCGTGGATAAACACTGTCTGTATTTGAACAGCTGTGATGTAATTCCTACACAGCTCTCTAAGGTGTCTCCTATATTTTCCACAGAAGAAAGCATGAAATAGATCTTTCATTTAACCAGCAGGAGCTGTGATTCACTTGAAGAGACAAGACGTTCTTTTTAGGTTAAACGTAACCATGATACTGATGGTGGACACCTCCAAAGTGGCGTGTATTTCAGTGCTGGGTTATGTCAACAAGAAAAATGTGTAGCCTTTTCTTTGTAAATTTTATAAGTTGCAGAAAAAAAACTGTTTTAAAAGCCACACACTATTGTTACTTGAAGAAATGTCCCAGAGGCTTGTGAAGCAGATAAAAGCTTAGGGTGATCAGAGATGTTGGTGCCTGCAAGCACTAAGGGTGTAGTGAGGAATAATGGATGCTTTTACAGGGATATGGTATTGAACAACTAATAGAAGAAAGACAGAAGTGTAAAACATTCAGTACTTGTGTTTCTGGATTTAGCTATGCTAAATCATTTGAGGATTATCTCCCACTGATTCGGCTGCCTCAGGGCATGCCAGTCACAAATTAGAGAACAGTAGTGCAATAATAAACTGAACATGCTGTAAATAGTCAGCACAAGGTACCTTCTAACTATCACTTTTTCCAAGGACTCAAAAAATGCTAACAATAGTAGATTTATAACAATATTTGGAGGTTTGTAACTTGGTAACGTTAAAGAAGTGTACATTAAGCCAACCTTTGTAGTAATTTTTAGCTAAGTCTCCCATGGTGTCATTCTCCACTATTTTATTCAAGAGATTTGGCTATAATGCCTGAATTCCCAAATATGTCCCTAGTAAAGCAAATGCAAATTTACCTTGTTTTTATTTACTTTACATCTAGAGACAATTTTTGAACTGAGACTGTAAAACTATCTGCTTGGCCACCATTGTGTAAGCTTTAAGGACACCATTACCCTAGTCCAGTAAAAATGTTTCTAAAGTTAACAGAAGTTTATCTGCCAAGCATTCCAGTTGTTTATTTTATCTTTGTATCAGTAGAGGGTTGATACTTCTTATCACATTGTGAACAATGGATAAGAATTGTCACAATGGAACTTCAATCCATTGCTGGTATATAAACTCACAGAGGAAGGTTTCCTGTGCTCTACTGCTCTGCAACTCAACTCCTAAATGCAAATGCTCAGTTAGGGTTTTTTTTTGTTTCTCTCTTCTTGCTATGAGGAATTCCTGTAAAGCATGAAGTGAGGAAATGTAAAATGAAGAGACTTTGGGGTGTGCATAGTCAGGGACCTTCAAGCTCTTCCAAAAAAATGACAAATAGTTCAACACAGGAAGATGTGCAGCCACAAAGAGGTGTTGAGACAAGTTGAAACCCCTTTTTAGGTCTTTTCCATCCATGCAGCTCACATCAAATTTTCTCTTTCATTAAATCACTCTGCAGACTTTTCCTCTCAACAAATATTGTACCTTTTTGCACCTCAGGAACTTATGGAAGATTTGAGATGCAGTATATCACAAGAAATAGATCTGTGTTACAGATACTCATTTTGGTTTGGCTACCATGAATACCTTTAACATTAAAAAAAAAAAAAAGGATATCTCTAAAATCCTGTGAATTCTTTAAAGTAGAGAGTAGTTGACAGCATGATCTGTAAAAGCCAGGTACAAGAAGAGTATGGTTATGTAGAACTTGTCCATGCTGTCTTGGACAAGTGACACTGTGCAACCAAATCTTGGCATTGTTCATTTTGAGGAACTCTGTCTAGCTTGTATGTAAGCCTGGATAATTCACTGTTTTTTCTGGCAGCTGTGCAGTGGAAGTAGTATAAGCATAACATATGTATTTTGTGTATTCCTCTTTTTGTGTGCAATGGAAGAATCCTTGGTTGTTGTCAGAAACCTACGGGGTTATTGAAGAGAATCATGCGCTGAGGAGCTTGAACGTATCCCTGTGCTGAGTGAGTTCTGTGCTCATACGCAGGAGTATACCTACCGCAATGCTGACTTTCCATATATTCTGCCTTTGGGTACTGGTTCAAGGTTGCTTTGAATAAAGCTGTTTTCTCCATATTGTGCATTGTTTACTGAAGTCACTGACATGAGCAACAGCAGCTCCAGTTGGGCTGAGTGATGCCACTGCTGTGACCCGCCTGCCTCACTCTTCTGCTGAAGATTACTAAGAGTGTAATGAGCTCCAGTGGAAAGTCCAGTGCAGAGTAAATTTTAATTTGCCAAAAGAATATTTGCCTTTCAGTGAGAGATAGTCCAGATAACAAGCAACAGTGCTTCAGCCTTTCTACATTTGCCACACTAAACTAATACAGCCCTATTGTGATGGGCTGTATTAGCCCTAACTGTGATACCAACGCTACCATGACAGTGGAAGACACAGACGTGTGGAGCACCAGTATGTTGAATTTGGTAGCTGTTTGAACGATTCCATTTTTTTTTAGTCTCCAACCACTTACAGCTGCCAGATCTGTCACTTTTCCGTGCTGCAGAATGTGCCGGGCTTTTCAGTTTGGAATTGATTTCAGTAATGTATGTATTTATGGGTCTCGTTTTTTTTGAAGTCACACTTTACTGTCAAACAACTTTAGAAAAGCTGTTGCAGTTAGTTTGGATGAGAGCCTAACGCAGAGCAGAGCAGATCTCCAAGAATGCCTCAGCCGTCTCTTCCAGACACCTTACTGAGTCGCATCTGGTATGGAATGAGGAGCCTATGTCTCAGCCCTTATCTTCAAAGCTCTGCATGGGCCACTCTCATTGTTTGAAAAAGCTCTTTGCCCCACTTCATCATGAATCATTGACGTCTACACTTAACAGAAACTGAACAGTGGAGGATGAAAATTCAGGTGGCAAATAAGCTGCCATGCTGACAGTCGATATAGGCATCACAAACAAGTCTGAGTGAATAGGTAACTTCTAAACCAGTCAGAGTAGTAGTCTGAATCATGGCTGATAGATCTCCTGAAGGAATGGATACCAGACTTGGCAGGTAGAGGATGGAAACAAAATACATTTTCTCTTCTCTCTGTAATATTTCACTGTGCTTTTTGCACATATCTGTTGATCCACCCACGTATCAGTCTGCTCAAAGGTCTCTTTCCTTCCAGGAGAAATCCTGAGTATGGTGTTGCAACATCAAACATTGCTAAGGCATTTACTATGCATCACATTCTATTGTCCAATACCTATAGGTGCTGTAATGGACATAAGGAGGTGGTGGTGTCAAAGAGGAGTTAATATGTTTCCTCAACAGTTTGAAAATGGCATATATGGAGACCTTAATGTCTGTCTTACATCTTTGTACTGATGGAAGAAAATTCTTTCTTCCTTAGAAGTCTTATATAAAATAAAAATATTCTACTTTGGTAAAGCTGCATGTACCCTGGGAACTGTTGAGTTTAAAGTACAGATTCATGGAAGTACACAGGATGCAAGATTAGCCTGGGCACCAAGTATTATGTAATTTGCAAAGGCTAAAAGTATTATTTCTCCTTTGCTGTTTCTTATATGTCCTTCATATTTTTTCCCACTTTTTATATAGTACGTGATCTGTTTTCCATTTACATTTTTTCTTTTGATTTTCTTACTTTAAGATCTTGTGTTCGATGCTGTCAGGAAACTCCTTTAATTGAAAGTATGGAGGGATGTGGAATAGTTTTTATGAAACTCAAAAAGATGTGTACTTAATCTTTTTCATAGGAAGTTTTGTTCTTTATTTTGTTTTGTGCCCTGCTTAAACACATTGGCCTTTTTTGACCTTTTTCCTGATGAAGGTTAAGTGAGAAATATCTTGACTGCAGCCTTTCCAGCTTAATCAGAAAGACTTTCCATACCTCATGTTTACTTTCCCTGCTACAGGCATTCATCTTTCCTGAATCAAAATTGTTAAACTGGATTTTCAGAGACAAATCAGTAGCTTGTGGCAATGATGATGAGGTGTCAAGCCTTCCTTTTTCATGTCTTCAGCTCTGTTCAGCTAGTGATGATTTTGCCAGTTTCCTTGCTAGTCATTAACAAATCAGGAACAAATGTCAGTTTGGTTAATAGGTTCCTCCTAAACATCTTCTTTATTGGCATTAAGAACAAATGTAAAGAATTGCTACATTTGCAAATTAATACGAGGTGCATCGCTTCTGCAAAACCCTAGAAGTATTGGTGTTTTCCATCTCTATTTGGGCATCTTTTATGCCTTCTGTATCATCCACAGAGTGAGGCAGAATGCTCTTGGCTAATGAGAGGACTATTCCCGGTCCTTAGTTTTGCTCTCTGCAAGGAGAGTTTCAGAGATCAGGGTCTATGTTCTCAAGACTCTGTTACTTTTAATGGAAAGGGTGTCATGTTCATCAGTCATCACACTCTTGAGAGAAGAGCTAGGTCTGGACTTCTCCCTTGCTCTTGATCCCAGTAGTAACCACTGCAGAATTTTGCAGTTTGAGATGTCTCCATTTGTTATGGTACAACAAATTATGCTCCATGGAGCTTTGTCATGAGAAACATCACAACATACAGAGACAGCGTGAAAACTGACTGTGTAGTGCACAGAAAAAAAATGGCTATTCTTTAAACTCATATCTCATTTTTGTTTAGTTCTAGATTAAATTCAGCCAATTCTTGCCCTCACAAAGCACAATTGTATGGTTAGCACTAGGTGCTAATCTGAATAGGGATGTTCAAGTGAATTCTTTATCCCTCAGCCAAAGTCACCATTTGCCCTGAAGAGATAAGGCTCCTCACAAAAATATTGAAGTTTTCATATACTCACAAAATGATCACTGCAAAATTCAGGTTGCAAAGGACCTCAGGAGGTCTCAGGTCCTGCTCAAACTAGCCTCAGCTATGAGATTAGATCCAGTCCCTCAGGTCTTTAGCCAGCTGGATCTTGAAAACTCCAGAAGATGGAGAGGGCACAATGTCTTGGGCAACTTGTTATGCTACTTGACTTTCTTTCAGGAAAGAATGTTGTTTTTATTTTATATCCATTTTAATTCTTACTTTTTTCAGTTTGTGCCTGTTCTCTCTTGCACTGCTGCCATGCACTGCTGAAAAAGCCCAGCTCTGCCTCCTTTATAACCTCATTACAGGTACTGGACAGCTGCCATGAGATCTCCCCAAAGCCAGTTCATCTCCAGGCAGAGCAGCCACAGGTTCTCACTGCAGAACAAGTGCTCCGTCTTGACTATCTTGATTGGCCTCCACTGAACTTGTTTCAGTTTATCATTGTTGCTCTTTTGGGCCCCCAAATTTTGCACAGTACTCTAGGTGCCATCTAAAGAATCTTGAGCAAAGGCAAATGATCACTTCTCTCAATCTACTTGATATGTGCCTGTTAATATAGCCCAGGGTGCTGTTGGCCTTCTGTGCTCCCTGTGCACACTGCAGGCTCAGGTTCAGCTTGCTGTCTAACACGACCCCAAGTCCTTCCTAACAAAGCTACTCCCCCAGGCAATCCATCCCTGGCCTGTATCATTGCAAGGGAATATTCCTTCCCATATACAAGGCTTAGCATCAGTTCTTGCTGAATTCCATAAGATTTCTGGTGGCAAACTGCTCCAGCCCACCTAGATCCCTCTGAATGACAGCCCTGTCTCAAGAAGATCCACTGCTCCTCTCAATTTGTTGTCATCTTCAAACTTGATGACAGTTGCTTATCTATCATAAAACCTTTGTCCTCAAGTTGTTGTTTTCATTATTTTATTTAAATTAAGATGTATTCTTGACTTTTGTCCTGGGTTTTCAGTGTCTCTGAATAAACTGCATATTTATAAAAAGCAGCACATTAAAGCAATCCTCCATTCCAATTTGAAATTTGTTCTTGATCTATGCAGTTGCTCTTTACTCATCTTTAATATTTCTTCAGTCACAAGGAGCTGCAGGTCAAATATTTCTCAAAAATATGGAGATGGGATTTTTCAAAAGTATGAGATGGTTCTCTTCCTGGTTTTGGCCAGGTCTGTCACAATAGACATTGTTTAAGAAGATTCACTTCAAAGAATCTCTTTTAAATACAATGGGTTTCTGTGAAGCTCAACTAAACAGATATTGAAGACTAACATTTAAAACATAAATGCTAAAATCATGCAAGATTTTTGAGTTTTGACTTTATTTCCAGTTGTGGATTTTTATTGTCTTTTTCAGAAGTTTGAGAGGCTTTTCAGTTCAATTTGCGAGTTGAAATAAATCTGAAATAAATCTGAAATAAATTGAATTCAAATAACTGCAGACCACCATTTGGAGCCCTCAAAATAACCTTTAAAATGTAGTGTCTCTTATCATCAATTATATTGTTTTCTCTGAGTTCCTTACTGTTCTTAAGCAGCACTGGCAGTGCTGCCTTCCCTCATCTTCATGTTGCTTGAAGTTCCTCCCATAGCTTCATTGTCAGTTCTCAGTAGTGGTGGTTCTTATATGTCTCTGTAACTGCTAATTAAAACAATCTAATTTTAGTCCAACATGCATATCTTAATGATGCAGATATTGTCCTTATAAAGTTATTTTAAAATTCTATTTATTACCAGATAAGGAGTTAACCAATAGTGCTGAAATTTATGAGCTTAAAATAGACAAAGTCCAAAGTCACCTTAGTTTAGTGGTTATTGTGGGTAATTTCCCAGTCAGCCTATCTGATTTCTACCTGAATTTGCTCATACCTGCACATACCTGCTATTTGAACTTAAGAACTCTGTGAATAGCACTGAACATTCATTCAATGCTAAGCATTTACTTAGGAACACGTCACTTCTACCAACCTCTGGTGGTATTCTAGGAAAAATAATTTTAATTTCTTCTGTCATAGTTTTGGGGCATTATCTGAATTACTTTTTTAGTGAGAAGGTTGTTTGGCACGTAAGAAAAGAAATCAAATGGTGATTCATATATTACACAAGTGATGTGACCATCTGCACCATTCAGCCAATTCTTGAGTATTTAGAGTGGAATACATGTTTTCTGAAGCTCCATCCTTTTCTGAGCTATCTCTGTCAGAGTTTCACAGTGTGAAGAAATAAAGGAACTTTCATGGAATTTTATAGCATAGTGATAAGAAGAAAAAACATTTGCTTCTTAAAACCTGGTTACTGTCTTGCTATTTTTGATCTTTTCACTGAATTGAGTTGCCAACATGCATGGTCTGATGCAGATTTTGTCCACCCTTCTTAACTCTTCATCATCTTGTAACTTCATATAGGTAACCAACATGTAATAGCAGTCATCATAACAAACCTGTAAATGTCTCTGAAACTAAAGGCCTTTCCACAATGGTATATATTGACATTTTAAATCAGTGCAAAACCTCTTGTATAGATGCATTGAAACTGGTTCAGCATTCCTCAGATACAGGTAACTGGATCCACAGGAGCTTTGCATCTATGTGGTAAAGGTACTCCCATGGAACAAACCTGTGTGACCTCTCTAATTTCTTTGGCAGTGCTCTTTTAGCCACAAGACTTTTGGCCATACAATGGTTGAGCACCACCTAGAATCTCCTCAGAAGAATGAGTTGTCTGTTCCTGTCTCTTCCTTCTTTACTGTGAGGGTGATAGAGCACTGGAATGGGCTGCCCCAGGAGATTGTGGAGTCTCCTTCTCTGGAAGTTTTCAAACCCACCTGGACACTTTCCTGTATGACTTGATTGAGATGAACCTGCTTCAGCAGGTACCCCACCATTCTGTGATTCTATGAGTAGGACAGATGCCCTAGTTCTGAGAGAGCAAGGATTTCCTTCTTGTTAGCTAGTCAGGTCTACTCTTTGCTTAGCAGAGCAATGAGTCTGAAATGCAGTCTTCGATTCCTCACTTATAGCTTGAAGCCTCAACACAGATCTTTATTCTGCACTGATCCATGGTCTCTGATGCTTCAGAGAGATTTCAGAACCACTTCTCTCAGCTATTACTCTGTAATTTCCTGGAGATTAGAAGTCCCATTGCAAATAAAACTGAATGTGCTCCATAACACCTTTTCAGCTACTCTGCCTCTTGGTGTAAATTGACGTAGTCATTTTTAAAAGGTAGTTAATACGCTGGGCTATAAGCAAGAAGCACTGAGCTCTCCCATTGGCACAGACCTCCCATTCTGCTGTCTGTGTTAGAGGTTCAGTTATCTTGTCCAGAGACAGTGGTGCAGAAAATGGAACAGCTAGAAGAGCTAACTTCTTAATTTATAGAGCATGTTTTTCCAAAATCAAACATCAGGGTCTTGATTTTTACTGATATCTTGATATTGTGTTGTCCTGTATAGAGGGATGTTAAGGGAAGACTGCTGATATCAACTTTCCATCTTTTACGCTTCAAGAAAAGTAAATAATATACAGTAAAAAAGATGAATGAAAGAAAGTAGACCCGAGTTTTTAAGATCTAAAATAGCTTTTACAGTTAAGAGCTTTCTCAGTCTTTCATATTGCTGGAGAAACTCAAAACACTTACATTAAAAAAATCTCCATGTAAAATGAGATTTAATGTAACTCAAGCTTGAATCTAATCTAATTTAGGTTTTGTGAGCAAGACATGGAAAAAAAATTTCTTAGGAAAAACTAGTGCCACCATCACGTTTTAATATGGGAGGAGAATGTTTGGCAGTGTTTGTGGGTGCATGCATTGGAGGCACAACAATAGAAGCAAATCTCTGTATCCCTGTATAGAATATTTAACTTACTTTTCACTCTTTTGGACATATTTTACTTCAGGAATTTCCCATTTTTCAGTTCACAATAAAGATATTCATTAGTATAACAAATAACAGAACTATGAGAGAAGTAGTGCAAAGTATAGCTCCCAGCCAATCCACAAGTTCTTTTGCCTCCCCGTTTAATCCAGCTATGCCACTATGGTAATATAAAATTTCCGCAAAGGAGGATTGTTTCCTGAGAAACAAAGTTTACTAGCATTCTGCATTATATAATGTACTGAGGATGTAAAATGTCTCTGGTTAGACTAACAAGTCACCTTTTTGACTGATAAAAATACATTCCAACAGATTACTGAAGCAGCGTTGCTTAAGGATAATGGTGTAATAGATACAAATTTATCCCATAATACCTTTATCCTCAGTAAATATGTTGCAAATGTTTAGTGTCTTTTGTGGTAACATAAAGCAGAAGTCTCAATTATTCTAAACAAAACAAGTATATAGGAGAGTTTTTAAGTGTGTTTCCAATTTCAGAAAAAAATCTCAGAGATTTGCCTTAATTTTTTCTCTTTTTTTCCACATCTTGAATCAGACATGAACAAATGTGTTTATGTGTGTGTGTGTTTTCCTGAAAACACTGAAGAGAATGGCATGGGAGAATTATCTTTTCCTTTCACAGTCATGCTGCTATTTGGTCACATTTCAATCCATTGGAAGAAAAAAAGAAGGTAGGGGGAACTGAAAGCACAACAGAGCTGCTTAAATGAATTCAAACTTCAATGGTGCTGCAGCCCTTAACAGAAGGCAGAGCTCAGTTGTGTCTATGGAACAGTTCCACATTTCTCAAAAAAAACAAAACAAACCCCACAAAACCAAAAAAACCCAATGACACTAAGAAGATAGCACAAAAGATATATTATTTAGAATTATTTTGATAAACTTGTGCTTTCTTAAAATCAGAGAGGTGATGTTTCCAGCAATTACTCTTCCTTGACTCCTGCCTTGCCTTCATATGTTTCACTTTGCTAAATTTGTCTTTATATATTTAAATTAAGGTCATCCTGCTTTTCAATTCATTGGTTGTAGTGACATTGTTCTTTATGTTCAGAAGGCAATAAGGAGTAGTCAGGTTTCAAGTCACAGTGATTTTGATATCTTAAATGATGAAATATAAGAAAAGCCTGCTTTATTAAAGCCTTGAGTTATTTTTCTGAAGCAACCTTGTCTATAGTTTGTGTTTCTTGCTAAACAAAAGGCTGTATTTGGCTGCTGAAAAAACAAATCTGCCAGAACAGTAAGGCAAAGAGAGATGCTGATATTTTATCAACTAAGAAAGCATACACATAACTGGGGGCTTATTAACCCTCATCAAGTCACATCTAAGAAATTTCCTGTTCCACCTACGCCTTCATGTATTTTGAATACTGTTTAACATTTTGAGTCAATTTGAGTCTGTAAGAGTCTCTCAAGTACCTAAACTGAGATAGATATCCTTTTAAATGCAAATTATTTGTTTTCTCCCACAACTGCATAGCAGAAACACAGGAATGTCTTACACCCTGAGGAATATAATAGTTTCTATTAAAAAATGTTTTTGATAAAGAAGTGCCTCTCAGATTCAGTCTATTTCAAGAAGATTCTGCCACATTTTGCTATTTCAAACGTCAATCATATTTGCTTTCACTTTGGCCAGTGATTAATTCCATGGGAATAATAATAATGGGAATATCCCCTAAGTATATACCTCTATTCAGTATTGATATGCTTACCAAATCAAACTTTTGGTTTAAACCAAAGTAGGAAAAATTACAAGTTAAAGGTAATGTGGCTTGTTCTGTCAGAGTTGAATTGATTTTTTTTCTCTTATCTTAGAATGTTGATTATATTTTTATTTCCTACTACTTTGGCTTTACTGTATTTTTACTTCACTTAATGGTCAAATTTTGTGTTTAGCTTTCTACTTGTAATTCAGAAAGCAGAATTTGCCTTTGTTCTTTTGAGATGTAACAGTTGTGTCCAGTTTTGTCACTAGTTATCTAGCTAAGCACTTGGAAAAGCAGACTTGAATCCTATAGCAAGTGCATTTTTGCAATGCAGCAAAATAAATTCATGCATCAGGCTAACACACTTATCCAAACAAGTTTTTAAGGATAAAATACAATAGCAATGTCTTTAGTCATACACACCAAAAATATGATGAAAAATGAAATGTGAAAAGTGTATTGTCTTAGGAAAAACAAAATGTATATAAATTATTTTCATTACACTTAATATTTTTGCTCATGACTGTTAAAAACGGTCTTTCACACCTCAAAATGATGACACCACGAAGTTTTCTTCTGCATTGTTTCCCAAAAAAAAGTGTCAGGGGTCCTTTTATGACTGGTGCTGAATTGCCCCTTGCATGTCCAGGATATTGATGATGGAAATTCTTTTAGCAAGCAAACTTTAGCTGTAAGTGATAGAAACCCTTTAGAAATTAGTCTACTGAGATAATCCCACTGAGTTATTACTACGTAGAAGCATGTGAGATCAGTTTTAACCATCACTGTTTTGCAAATAAAAATGGATGTTGTATTGATCTGTGTAGGCTGATCTATTGTTTTTTAAAACAATAGATGTTTCCATTGTTATGGCAGTACTGCTGAACAAGGAGTGAAGTCAGTAATGTTCTTAAGTTACTGGCATTTGTTGCATTTCTACTACTATGTCTTCTGAATCTATTATGAGCAAGGCTAGAAGGCATAACAGTGCCAGGCAGTGGGAGAGCTCTGTGTATGCTGGAGCTCCCTTATGTGTCAATAATGGAGCTGCAGTTCTGAGAAATATTACTATATAGCCTTATTGAGAAATACTTCCTGGAGTGCCTACTGAAGGCAATGAGAAATACAAACTCGGAGAAGAATTGAACACTTACATAAACTGTTGTTGCACAGACTGCTCTGCGATCATTCCTATAAATGGTCCAGCAAATAATACTCAATAACTGGAAATGGATTCTCTTGCCCATTTACTGGCATTTGTGAAGTCAGCCACCAAAATGTTTTCCAGGTCATGCAGTTTTCAGTGAGTTACAACTGCAGTCACCTTGCACTTGTAACTTCTGTATAGAATATTTAAACCCTGGACTTGCAAAAGCACTTTATACACACAGAAAGCACTGAGTTCTCTGATGGAATACAGTTGCTTCTGGGCGAAATGGGAAGCTGCTGCATAAGGACATTCTTTATACAGTGTTGGTGTGAGGAAGTAATGAACATGTCTTTGGCTGAGTCTGTAGAAAGATGTGGGTCTAGTGTTTTCCTGTTTTTTGAAAGACCTCCCTTCTGGCATGAAACTGAGTATGTAAATTCAGGACTGACTCAGAGATGGAGTGAATCACACGAAACACTCCCTGCAGTCCCCTGGGCCTTCCGTGGAGGCTTTGTGACAGTGCTTCTTTTGTGAGCTTAAATAAGACCATTGCAGCTCCAGGGCATGGTAATAGTCATGTATTACCACTTCTAGAATGATTCAGAAAAAATCTTTATTATGACCATGTCCCAGGTATGGAAAAAGTCCTGCACAAAATAAACCCTTCTATGTTTTATTGGTTATCTGTGTCATACAAGAATGATTTCTCTCATGTTGCATCTGAACTCCTGCTGCACAAAGGCAGAACAGTAAATGCTAGTCTTGCATTACACCATGCTGTAAGCCTATCTCATTGTGAGATTCTGCTATGTCTCTGCATCACAGGTTAGAAATGTGTTGTGGCAAGGTTCTGGACTAAGGCTGTATTTACAGTTTAGGTAGCAAATAGTGCACAGAAGCCTGAAGAAAAAAAAAAAAAGAAAGAACAAAAAAAAATCAAAAAGCTCCTGCAATTTCTTTAAACATGGCAACATTTAAAGAAAATAATGAGTCCTTTTTCCATGGAATAAAATTATGGCATAACATCCTTTCTAATGTAAGTCATAATGAACTTTCCTGTACACCTACGAGAAAGTATTCTATTTTCATATGCTCATGAAGGGTTAAAACAGTGATATGGAAAATTTAGGAATGGTAGCTACTATCTCCCTGTGTCTTCTCTGTAATGCACACTAAAGTAAATGGAAAGATCCCTGTTGATTCCAGTGCTATTGGACTCATTTTCTGTAGATCATCCAATGGCTTATTTCATCATCACTCTGCATCATCATCCAATATTTTTACCCCTTCATATGTGTAGATAAAGAGGTTCCTAAAGAAAATGTTTCACTCCAGTTGGTGCTATTAGGTGACTCTCAATTATCACATGTACTTGAAACTAGCATCTTAAGTGCAGTGGCGAGCAAGAAGGAAAAGGCAAAAAAATCATGGATGCCTTGTAGCAAAAGAAGGAGATATTTTAAATAAGGAACAAAAGAACTTCTGTTGCAGCATGCAGTCAGTGTATTGATTGTGAACAGGGATGATTTGAGGATTGTTTTTTAAGCATCTTCCCTCTGATTTGCTCTTCTAACTATTATTTTCTTCATGAGCTTTTTTCATCTTGATAATTTGTTTTCTTTATTTTCTTTGCTATTACATTCTTGGCCATTAGAAAATACTTTCCTTCCAAAAGTTCTTTACCCAATTTGTTTCCCATAACAACAACAATAATAGGAAAAAAATACTCTTTTTTAATGACAATTTGAGAGCCAAAATGTATCCTTTCATACTTCTGTGTAGTCATCCTCTCAGTGGGATTTGCACTCACATTACTGAGGCTAAAAATCTGGCCTTGTGCATCACAGCCCACCCCTCCATGTAACTACAAGTAACTGTAATAAAATGTAGTAAGACTTCAGTAATGTTTCAAAATTGAGGGAATGTTATGATTAATCATCTGCTAGTATTTGCATACTTATCACTACTTCACAGACTCTCGTAATGTGGCTGATGACTAATCTTTCATTGCATCATGTGCTTTAGACTTAGTCTAGCTAATACAGTCAGTTGTGACTTCTTGGCCTTTCATTACATCACAGATTTTGCTAGGGGAAACATATTGCCATAACTGCACTGTGCATTCAACTAACTCCTGTGGAAATGGGCCCCATGCACTCACCCACCTATAATGCTGGTCTCTTAGGAGTTACTGCACTCAGAATGTCTGCAGGGTATTCCTGGCAGAGGAGGGATTATGTGGCCATTGGGCCAGAGAAGTTGTGTTGCCTTTTTTAATTCCTAGCTTCTCAGCCCAGGCAATTCACATAGCCAAGAATGCTGAGGGTATCCAGATAAAAAGGTAAGTCTTCATTAGTATCCCATAACTTTATGTGACATTAATGGTGAGGAAAAAGGTTCAAGGTAGCTAGTAAGAATGACAAAGAAACCCGTCAGTCTGATTATTCTAGCTATTATGACACTGAAAAAATTGAAAAGCAATCAATAAAAAATGCATTATTAAAAGCTGGACAGACTGATCTGTCAAAGAGAGCTAAAAATACTTATTAGGTAATACAATAATAACATTATTTTTCAGCCTCCAATTATTTCAAACCAATGTGTTTCTGTTGGATATTAAGGGAATTCAATCTAGACTCCAGGCTTAAATTTTCATGGTGAAATCCCAGAAGACCCATTGGTTTTCACAGTCACTACCAACTTGAAAACCTAACAGCACATTGGTTTGGTTTATGATTTATTGAGAAGCAAGCTTAACTGAACTTACTCTCAGGAATCTAAATAAGTCTGGTTGGATTTCTACTTTGTACCTGGAAAAGCACACTTAGCGAGCTACTGCCCTCTGTAGATACTGTACACTATCAGTATAACCTTCTCAAGACAAGGATTAAAGAAGAAAGATAATTTTTTATAAATGAAGAAAATTCAGTAGCAATATACCTTGCTGCTGAAGTTGTAGGCAATAATCCCCGTGAGGCTTTTGGGACAGCTCAAAAGACATTGTTTTATGCAATGTCTGTCTTATTGTGCTGGGATATATTCCTAGAAATAATTTAAAGATAAATAAAAGTGTTTCGTTTTCTTCTCTTTTTTAATTTTCAAATGTTATTCATTTCTTTGCTTTGAAATTGTAATAACTCTCTATTGGTTTCTTTATTACAGAAAAAAAAAAAAGGCTAAACTGAGAAAAAGTGGAAAAATAGTATTTCTTTCTTGCATAAGAAAAAGGTAAGATTTAGAGGACTATAATATTGTAAATATTTATAGCACAATAATAACTATGAGGTAATTAGTTAAGTTCCCAAATACTGGCAACTTTTAATTAAATTTATCCATACCTCCACAGACTTGGACACCTAAAAGCTGTTAATTTAAAATTCACAATCCTTTCTATTAATTGAGGCGATTAGTCCACTGACAAATGCTGTATATGTCACTGTATTGACTTGTTCTTCATTAGAGAGGCAAAGTTTACATTTTGGTTTTTAGCAACCTATTAGGAATGTATGTATTTCAGGTTCCTGGATTTACACATTTACACTGTTTTGGTTTGAGGGTTTGTTGAAGGGAGAGGTTTCTTTCTTTCTTCCTCTCTCTCTCTCACTCCATTCCCTGGAAGCTATAAATGCTCCAGTTTTTCCTGGGATTCCTTTTTTTTTTTTGGTCTCAGGTACCCAGCTGTGCATGAAATAATGCTCCCCATATGTGTTCATTGTTCCTGTTGCTGGTGTCTGTGCAAGTCACCAGAGTTTTCCTAATAAGGTTGGGTTTGACCTTTCTGAAGTTATCAAATGAAGAATCTAGCTGTGTTCATTATCCTCAAAACAGATAGACTTCCTTGCCACTGACCTTATAAAACAGCTGTCAGAAACAGTAAAGCATGCTTGTTGCAAAAGCAAAGTCAAACCTCAGAGCTGTTCAAGAGTGCGTAAGCATTAGACAGTCAGACTTTGGCTGATTCTACCAGAAGGGTGGTGCACCAGATGGAGAATGATCCTGAACAAGGGGAGTAGACTAACCAACAGAAAGAGACTTCACAAGAGAGGAAACTAAAGCCTAGAGAGAGGTCTTCTGGCTGGCTCAGTAGGGAAAACCCAGTCTGATTCGTTTATTGTCTCCATGTCTAAAGGGAGGTTTTCATGATTTGTGTTTTGACTGCTGGGGGGGTGGCCCCCATTTCTGCTCATTTTTTGTAACAGCATTGGCAGCAGTGTGACAACACAGGGAGTCAGATGACAGAGCTGACTCATCTGAAAACTTTTGGCAGGTGTGCTTTTGGCTTGTTCAGATTAGTGTTCAGATTAGTTCCTTCACCTGGTTCCCCTCAACTCCAGGAGCACGCCTGCTGGCGTACACTGGAGAGACACACCGCCAGTACAGGAGGGGAAGGTGATGTCTCTTCTATCTGAACCTTGTGACTAGTTGAGGCTAAGGGAATGGGAAACTACAGCTCATGCCAACAAATATTTCCTGTGTTCACGAAAATAAATGAAACAGCTCTTTTTCTGTCAGTGAAAATTTCTCCTAATTGGAGTTACCTGTGAGAACTTGCATCCTAATAACAGCTCAGTTTAGAAGAGGAGAAAATAGATATGAACCTATTGGTTCTTGTCAAAGGAAGAAGATGAGCAACGAATTTAGGATAATATTGTAGATAGTAGTAGTTACATTTCAGTTGCCCAAAAACAAAGTGAACTCCTTTGTGCAAATTTATACATGATTTTTATATTACTTCATTTTATAAAAGAACAAATGAACGAACAATTATGGAAGCCAAGGCAAGTATCTCTAAAACTAAAAATTCTATTTAAGATGTTACAATTTTTTGACAAGTTACAGAACTTAGTGAAGAACACCTAGCTATTTGAGCTATCCATTACAATCTGAAGCTAGAGATGTAAAAATTTTTTTAGCCAAACAATAGACTATGCTTAACTGGAACATACAGATTTCTACTAAATTTGATAGAGCTTTTCCCACAAGGAATAGGAAAGGAAAGCACTTTTATTTAACTTTTACAACTCAATAAAATATTATTTATATTATGCTAGTAGAATTTTTATTTTCCTTATATAGAAGAACATCTGCCATAAGTTTTCTCAGCTACATGAAGGCACTGAAATGCAGGTACATGTTAAGAGGTACTTTAATAATAAACAAAACACAAGTTTGGATCTTTAAAAATTAATACGTGGTCTCTAATGTTTCAATTTTTTGAACTGTGGCAGCTTGCTGACTTGTAAGCAAGGTGATTAGACATGGACAAACTTGATTCTGCAGAGTAAAGTAAATAGGAATAAGTAAGTTTAGTTTTGCAAACAAATTCTTACTTGAGTATGAACAGAGCTTGTGTTACAACTAAAAATGTGTGATTCTTAACAGCTGTAAGTATTTGTCTGTTTTCCCCTTGCAGGTTTTGCCTATAATAAATTCACTGAGCAAGACATACAGACTTCTATCCAATGCTATGAAAATTAACCAAGGCACATTAACTGCAGGAAATCTTCAAAGGTACAAAAATAAATGCTTATTCAGTAATTAATTAAACCAAACAAGCCATCAGCATGTGTTACATAGCCTAAGTATTACGTCAGGTCAATAATTAAACTGTAGTAAATCTTCTGAAGGTTCTGTCCTGACAGACTTTAAAGGCTCAAGACTAACCCAAGGACCCTTAACATTTTAGTGCGTTAATAAATGATTACACAGTTAGCTTCTCAAACCAAAGTTTGCTACTATTAACTTTCTATTTTTTAAAACATCCAGAAATTGTATGTTTTGTAATTTTTTAATAATATCCTATGAATAAATGTGTGCTTTTCTTGAGCCTATGAAAAAGAATATTTTATAGGCTTGAGCTGTGTCAAGATAGAAGTGCACTTTTCGTCCAGGAAAAGATATACATTAAGCAAAAAGTAATGGTTTGGAATTTTCCCTTGTTTATACGAACATCATGATTATGAAACCTTGAAGCTAATCTCACTATATGCAGCTGGTCATGGTAAAGAAAATCACTATGCAAGCTGTTTTATGTGACTCTGCCAAAACAATTCCAAAAGATCTGCACTAGTTACGTGCTTTCAAGGCCTGGCTGACTTTTAGGTGGAATTAGGAGGTCAGAGCAAGTTGTGTGGTGACCTTGTGATGTGGGAATTATGGCACTGGGCTGAGTATCAAATAATACATCTCAATTTACCAAAAGTATAAAGCCACATGACAGAGCACAGAGCAGGAAGTCTGAAATGTTCTGAGATTAATTTTTTCCCCTCATCTGTATTATTTTCTGTCACTTCATTTACATAAAATATTTCTGGTTAAACAATTTGCAAATGCATGTGATTTAAGAGCAGGTATATGCATGACAGAGGTAAATTTGGATTTAAAACCTAGACATTAGTAACAATGAAAGACAGCTGTTTTACTTTCTTTCACGTGCAAGTCTTTGTGTGGAATTTTGTTTGGAACTAGTTACTATTTGACATGTTAACTCATAGTTTATTTTAATTATAGATTATTTAAATGACCAGATCTTCAGATAACATTTCATAACAATTAGCATATATCAGATTATTCAATCTGTTTTATTTTCCCTTCAGATATGCGGCTGTATATTGGTCCCATACAAAGCACATATTGTTTGCTTGCACAGAGCGTGTATCAGAATATCCAGACTGTCCTGTACCATTGACCCAGTCATTATAGAATCATAGAATCATTTCGTCTGGAAGAGACCTTTAAAATCATCAAGTAGAGCCTTTGTTCCAGCTCTATCAACCACTAGACCATTTTCCTAAGTGCGACATCCAACTGTCTCTTTAACATCTCCAGGGACGGTGACTCCATCACCTCCCTGGGCAGCCCGTTCCAATGTCTGAATTCTTCCTAGTATCCAGCCTGAACCTCCCCAGGCACAACTTAAGGCTATTTCCCTCTGTTCTATTGCTTGTTGCTAGGGGGAGCAGACCAACCCCTGCCTCACTACAACTTATCTTTAGGTAGTTGTAGAAAGCAGTAAGAGCAATTATTTCCATTTCCATCTCAATGTTCTGTCTCAACTTTATCCAGTTTTTTCCTAGGTTTATCTATAGCTTTATCTATATTTTTATCTATATTTTTCCTATGTTGCTTTTAACTAGAGTAACTAGTTAACTACAGTAGGGCTAAGAAAATGTATGCTTTGGATTTTGACAGTAGTGGAAGTTATGAAATTACATGGTTTAGATGAGTGATCTTGCTTTTGTTGAAGACAATGAATTGGATTATTATTTGCTATACCTTCCATTTCCATTCATTGAAATGACAAGTGATCATTTTGGTGATATTCCCAGTCTACCAAAGGCAGGAAGCATAAATAATCTTATTAAGGATTTTATATTGGAAATCTTCCAAGCAATTTTTACAGATACAAATGTTCATACTTTTTTTTTTTAACTGTATATTTATCTAATCTTAGAGATTCACTCTTCATGGACTATATCATCTGGGGTTGTAGAGAGATTTCTCAACGAATCTTTGTAAACATACTTTTTTTCTACAGATTTAGGGTCATAGTATCTCATAAAATGAGACCATAACTATGAAGTATGCATAAATGTAATTCATATTTGTAAGTATTAGGAGTGCATTCAGAAAATTTACTATGAATTAAAGTCACATCACTTGCACTATGGATAAAATAGTTGGAAAGTTGCAAGAAAAATGAAAAGGTGGCTTTTTGACCTGAAGCTTAAAAATCATGTCTCTTATGTATATAATCTATTAAAGACACTCTCAGTGCAAAGACTTTCCTGGCACATTATCTGCTGACATTCCAAAAGCCAACTTCAGTTAATTAAGTTGCATACAACTTAACCCTTGGGGTCAAGTTTTTAAGAAATGTAGTTTCATCACTGCACACACATGTATCTCAGCCTCAGTTCCACACAGGCTGGCTTTTGGATCACAGTTCATTTTGGTAGTGTAGGAGCTTGAAAAATCCTTTTTGCTTCATCTGAAATGAGCATAGTTGTAGTGAGGTGAGTGTTGGTCTCTTCTGCCAAGTAACAAGAGGTAGGATGAGAGGAAATGGCCTTAAATTGCAGCAGAGAGAGTTTAGATTGGAAATTAGGAAAAAATTCTTCACTGAAAAGGTTATCAAGCATTGTCACAGGCTGCCCAATGTTTGAGTCACCATTCCTGCAGGTATTTAAAAGTCATGTAGATGTGCTGCTTAGGGACATGGTTTAGTGCTGGATGTTGCAGTGTTAATGGTTGGACCCAATGATTTTGAAGATCCTTTCCAACATAAACAATTCTATGATTCTGTGACTCTATGATTGAAACAAAAAAACAGAGAAGCTTGCATTATGGAATTTCACTCCAGATTACAGAGTTTAGGAGAGTGATTCTGCATGATCTATAGGTCAAGTATACTGCGCTGACCAATGGTGTCTCCATGCAAGAAACTTGGGTAGATGGTCAGATGGGTCTCACAGAATAACTCATAAAAGTCCCAATGGGTCGTGGATTGCTAGGAGATGCTGGGAAAATGAGGAACAGAGACATACAGCAAGTCCAAGTAACATTTTTTTTACAGTTCATTACATCACCCTTCTTTTCACTCTGAGGGTATAGTCCTTGTTTTATCAGTAAAATGTATTCTTGAGCATACTGCTACAAATCTTTTTGGAGGATTCCTCTTTCTGTGCTGTGGTATTTCATTGTTTGTAGTTGTCTACACAAGATGCAGCTAAATCATTCTGAATCTGTAACCAGGCAGCCTTTCTCTAGACAGGATCTTGTCAAGCATTTTCATATCCTTGTCTAAAAGCTTTTAATTTCTCTCCTGCTAGAAGGTCACAACGAGGTACTACCAAAAATAGGGAAGTCCCATGGGAAAAATTCTCCAACATGAAGGTACATTTTGATGTTGCATACAGACACATGTTCAGACATGCACCTACAAAAACATTATCTGCTAAGAAGCATGTGCTGAACTATTTGCTTCTGCATTGCTCCCAGGTGATCTCTGCCATCAGTGACCTTACTTTTTTTGCCTCATTAGTATATTCCATTTTTGGAAACAAAACTGATTCATTCTCAACTCTTTTTTCCTCTCATGCTGTCAGGTTTCTCAGATTGGAAAAGAGGATTATGTACAAGGGGATTATTAGCTGAAAGATAAGGAGGTTTCACCCTAAATGCATTAGGGTAAATGGCTTTTAACTACAGTAAGTATAACTAATAAAATGAGATATTCCAAGGAGGCACAAGTTTGCCCCTTCACTTCCTCTCTGTTTTGTGACTTGGAGTATTTCCTTTAGAAGCTGTGAAAGTGAAGATTCTGGGATTCACTTTTTGTGTATCCGTAACCTACCACATGTCACTTATACAAAGCAACAGGCACTTGTTTGCCTTTGTGGCTGCTCATCCCTATTAAATTAGTTCACACCAGTAGAGCTTCAAAGAGGAAGTATGAGGTTTTTCTCCTTCATTTCCTCCTGCTACTTAGTGGAAGGGGTTCTCAGATGCTGATTAGGTTGCTTCATTGGTTTTCTTACCAGTGTGTTTCTCTGTACTGTATGCCTTACTGAGGAACAGGCGGTCAGCAGTTTGCTGGGCAATATGCTGGGAGTATGCTTAGGGAAAAAACAGATGGGCAAGAGAAAAATAGATACAAAAACCTTCCCTCCTGGCCTGCACCAAACTGAAGGCAGGAACTTTTATATAAGTGTACTCTTAAGATTTCAAGATCCAGCTTTCAAAATGCCAGTCTTTGAAAATATTTATGAACCTTTCCCCAAATTTGTGTGCATTTCGTTTTCCTGTAAGAGCCAAGTTACATCCTTCCTATCCAATATTAGTCATATCACCATGCCTTAGTGGAGAATTGCTGCTTTGTAAGGGCATCAAAATAAGACATACATAGTCTGATAAAAATACTTCTAATGTTTCATGTAAGGAATGTTTTTAAAGTGGATTTTGTAAAATAATTGTATGTGTCATTATTTCCTCTACTCCTTCCAAATATTTTTATTTGGATGGATGTTTAAGAAGAATGGAGATTTTTTTTTCAGCCGCACACTACTACTGCCAGTAACTTGATCCAGAAATATCTCACTGTTTTTCTTGCAAAAAATGTAAAATCTTTTTATTAG
Source organism: Colius striatus (assembly GCF_028858725.1). Lineage (NCBI taxonomy): Eukaryota > Metazoa > Chordata > Aves > Coliiformes > Coliidae > Colius > Colius striatus. The sequence goes on from NC_084762.1 coordinate 62,615,926, forward strand.
GAAGTAGATCTATAGCATCATTAAGATTGTCAGGGGAAAAAAAAGAAAAAAGAGAGAATACTTTTCTAGCTGTGTTGTATTAAGACCAGAATGACAAAAGAAAACAACCAAAGCAAAACCATACAAACAGATAGACTGTCTAATGTCACATCAGTGGTGGAATACAGTAATACTGAAACTGTAAATGTTTTTTGAGTGAAGTATATGGATGAGATTAACATTTATTCACAGAAGACATTTTTGGTTGTCTAGAAAAAAAAATATGAATCTGCAACTGCTTAAATCTATTTGCAGTGAAAAAAAGCACTTGGACATGTGTTTATATATGTATATGTGCTATTGGCTCAAGGCCAAGAAACACTAATGGGAAAACTTTCCAGCATTTGTTTTTGCCTTGCAGATTTACAGATCTAAGACAACATTTCTTTGCTCAATGTTGCCTCAAGCTGTAATCATTTTCCCTATCAGCTCTTCAGTCTCTTCCCAGAAGGAAGAGGAAAATGGCCTATTATCTGTGTCAACTGAAGGCCTGGTAGATTGTGGTCTTGACAAGCAACCAGATTATGTACTAACGAAGCGTGGACTCTCACATAAAGAAATGTTGAGAGTGAGGACATTACTTCTGGGGATGAATTCAGCCATTTCAAACTTTATTCCTTATGTGGAAGAAAAATGCATGGGATTACAGACAGTTTTGTAGTTCTTAATATATACAAGTGTGTGCAGACAATTGATGAGGCATACATGATAGATTCTCTAAGTCATCATCCTCTTCTCAGCTCATTTGGTACTACTACAGTAAGAAAGCGGGTGCAGTAGTTAGTTGATTAGCCTGGTTTTTAGGGGAATTTAAACTCACCTCCTTGCTGCAGTCAAGACTTTCTGTGTGACAGTGCTACGATCAGTGTCACAAGGAAAATATTGCTTCATCACCTCACAAGAGAGCTGCAGAAACAGATAGATTTAAGATAATGGAATGCTTGGATAGTGCAGTAATGGGGTGCTCATAAATGTCACAGAGAAATCCCAGCTCAGCAGCTGTGTATCACAGAATGGGCATATTTATATCTAGGAACTGATCCTGGAAGCTGCAGGCCATGCCAGTTCCAACTGAAGGAGTTCTCAGAGTCCTTGGTGATCAGGTCCAGAGCTGCTATGGGATTTTGAGGTCCTGTGAGATGTAAATTAAGATGACTAAGGCAATAAAATACAACCACTGCTTAACAAAGCAGGTCTTTATAGCCATTAATTCTATATTTATAAATAGTCAGGGACACGACTGAGTGATGATGTTCAACCATGCAACTAATTGAAAGCAAATAAAGATACGATGACACAGTAATTGAACTGAAATTAAAACATTCTTCACCAGTGGTTTTAGATTCTTATACACACATTAACTTCTTCTTTTAGGTAGGAAGCCTTCCCCACAATGTTTCATCATTTAAATAATACCAAATTAATCCATCATGTGCTCTGTGTGTTCCTGAATATGTAAAGCTAAACATAACTATTGAAATCAACTAGAATACAATCAGACAAAAAAAAAAAAGGAATATGGGTTTTCTGACTTTGAATTTAGGTTGTGATTTAGACACATTTGTAAATATCCTATCTAGTGTCCATGATGCCATAGGAGTGGTGAAGTGCTTGAAGAGCCTTGTGCTTAAATTATACTTAATATTCTATAAGTGTTTTAATAATATTTTGGGATAGTAGTTGTGATTTTTATATTTTTCTCATTATTTCCTTTCTAGTTACTACCACCTTCTGAATGTAGGGTCTGATTCTCAGGTGCACTGAAATTTTCTGCTGGGTTAAGAGACTTTTGGCCCAGTCTGGATAGTGTATCACATACATAGCACAGACTGGGATAAAAAGAAAGACAGATAATACAGAGATGAAGCATGATGCTGAAATACAAAAGATCCAACTATTAAGTCAAAGGATATTAATTGGAGTAAGTGGCAAAGGGACATTTATAGCTGTTTGCTGTGAAAAAAAAAAAAAAGAGATGACAGAGCTGAGTAGATTTGTCTCATTCCAAGAACATTTCAAAGTTAGAGCTGTCCTATTTGGGTTTCAGACTTCTGAAAAATTTGTGGTGATTTTTATTAAAGTGCAGCTCTGTTGCAAGATGGATATTATGCTGTTTCCGTGTCTTCTGTGATTCATGATGGTTACAGTGAATATGCTAAAGGTATGCAGCTCCTGCCGTCTAGCAAGCAATTTTACAAACCTAACTTTTATCTTATAACTCACTAGTTCTAAAAGTATATAGGCTGCATCAAATGTACTCCTTTAGCAAAGATTTGCTGGCTACAAACTTTACATGCTGTATATAGAGTCACTCATTAGATTATCACCATTATAACATCTAAACGTCATTTACCTTTGGAGGACTAGTCATGCTATATCTGACAGGAATGTAATTAAATATTGATTTATGTCACAAGGTGACATAAAAATCTGCAAATCTGCTTCCTTTTTCTAACATTATTGTCCAGAAAGAGACAACAGAGGAAAAAAAAAAAACCTTAACTTTTTTTCCCCTTTTTTTGCTTTGGCATTAATTCTGAAATTTGTAATTCACTAAGAAATATTGATGAATAAAATGATATCAATTTGCAAGCAAATTTTTCAGTACAGCATAACAGTTTCTGTGTATTCTTGATCAGTACACTGAATAGCAACAAAATACTTCCATAGAGCAGAGTTTTAAATTACAAACTTGGAATGTGTGCACCTTCTAAATGAGAATTTAAGATAATTCTGGCGCACATTTCGCTGATTTCTTTTTTTCTTTGCAGAATTACATCTTTTCCATAAATATCAGTAAATAAATACATTTTTAAGTAGCGCTGTTACTTCCCTATATGAAGAAAACAGGAGGGATCATTTCATCCAACAGTGAAATGCAGCAGTGATGTGGAATTTTATTGGTGCTAGCAAACTAAACAAGAGTTTAGTGAGGAGTAGAATGATATGTGCTGTTAAAATTGCAGAAAGAAAGTAAGTAGGATAGAATGCAGCTACTTAATTAAGATATTTCATATATGTCTTAGAGATATTTATTTTAAATAAAGAGTATTTTCTTTAGCTGTGTGAACTCAAATATTGTTTCTATAAAGAGAGATGTTTGACCTGCTTCACACTATAAAAGAAGATTTGTGATTCTCCTAAGTTCATATGCCCTAGATTAATGTTAGTGTCAAAGTCATTCTACGTTAAGCTCATTTAATGTACCTCTGGGCTATAAGATGTTACTTTGCCAGCAGCAAAGGTCACATGTTTTCAGGTATTGACAGTGCAAGTAATGACAAGCTGTTTCTGTGTTTGAGTGGATCAGGGTCTTTTTAGCATTCATGTAATGAATTTGGCAAACTGTAGCATCTGACCAAGAAGACTCCATGCCTTTGAGCATACAGCAGAGGGAATTATTAAACCTCCAGCTCTGAAATCTGTAGCTTCATTTAGTTCAGACTTCCTGAAGGAATTTTTATGCCTTTAGTTAAATAGTAAACAATTTTGAAGCTGGCTTTACCAAGGCAGCACATTTCTTCTGGATCATAAAGCGAAATTGAAAGAGTTATTTATATATTTATTGGGTTTTAAACACATTTTTGTTTAAATGTATTTAGGTACAGTAGGTCAAACTAGCCTTACAATTGCAGTTATAAAAAACTGTGTGAAACTTTGCAAGCATCAGTCCTCAGGAAGGAAATCTGATCAAACTCAGGAGCAGACCTGAAGTGTTGCTTTCCTGGCTCCTTCCTGGGTTGTTGAGTGATGAAGCAAGTTGTGTAACAACACTAGGATTTACACAATGTTGTGAGTCATCTTTAACAGGTAATCAGAAAACACATTAAGCCGCTAAGCCTGACATTTTTCAAACAGCCACAGAATATACATGGTTTCTTCTGTACATTTTAGTGGTGTAGAATGCTTGGAGAAAAGTTTTGTTCCCTAAGGCAAAAGGTATCAAAGAGAGTAAAGGTTATGATGCTCTGGGAATAGAATTTCCTAAATATTATCAGACACATAATGTCTGTATGGAAGATTTTTTTTCCTCCCAGACTAGGATCTGAATGGGAGAAATATGACTGGGAGAAATGGAAATAGAAACAGCTTATAGCGGATGGCAAAGGGCATACCCTAGTTATCTTTCTCTTGCACAAACTTAGTTCAGAGCTACAGTCAGACTTCTCCAGGAAGCAGATACTTGGAGCCTGAAGTTGTGTCCTCGGTCTCAGTGTGGGCTCCTAGACAAACCCCAAAACTATCATTTGATAAAAAGCCCTGACCCTTTGATAAAACATCGCAAGAATGCCAGCACTTTGTCCCTATATCTAGTGATGTAACCTACAGAAACAAACCCCACTTCTTCTCTTCCCCAGCTTATAGGTCTTGGCTGGAACAGCTTTCCCAGGAGAGATAGGCAACCTTTTGTCATTATTGACTAATGACAAAGGAACTCTCCTGGTCCTGAAGCTAGAGCTCTAGACATCATCTTGAGGAGCAGAGCTTGAATTCCAGACTTCCAGTTTTCTGGTGCATCCCCAACATCCCAGGGATTTCCCATGACCAATGTGTGCCTCACGAATTGGGCTCTTTTCGAGACTTATGCCTGTTTTGCATCCCTCAAACAACTCTAGCTGAAAGTCAGGATCTTATGCAATTAGTGCAACAAAGACAGGATGACAACTGAGCAGATCCAGAAGCCTAGCATTAGGTCTCTAAGGAACTTTAGGTATCTTTAGCTGTACAGAATGATAGGTATGGATTATTTTAATTGCTTTTCTGAAGTTAAGCTCTTAAGTTTCTCTGAAAGGGCACTGATGTGATTTGTTGCATGCTTGCTGAAAAACACATTGGTTCATACTATAGTGACTCAAGCACATTTAGAGATTGGTCATTTGTTTGGCTGTTTGTCACAGTTCCCAGAAGTGTCCATGCAGGGGTTTATCTGTACCTGATTAGTTTAATCAGCACAGACATGTGTGGACATGCCTTTCTCACATCTGTGCCATCTGTGCCATTTCCTCTCATCACATTTTTCTTTATCAAAGTTTCCGTAACTTTAAACACTTCTCTGAACCTTTTCCTTTATATTCTCTCGACAGTTGGCTTTTTTATCTTTGTAGAAAGCTGTGGAAGATGTAAAAATGGCAGATGGAAGATGAGACTAAATGTGGTCTGAAAATGCAATATAGTGTGCCCCCAAGCTCTTCACAGCAAAATTTGTGGTCTGGACAGCTTCCTTAGCTTGCTTAGCAGAGCTGAGAAGAGGAAGGGGAACAGGGCACTGTTGAGTACAATGGTATGTTAGGCTTTTTTTTTAGCAAAAAAAGCATTAGAGGGAAAAATTGTGCCAGGCTTTTCCTCATAGTAGCACTGAGTACTGAAGCACAGCTTCCCTAAAGCATAAAGAAAAGGGGTAAGTGAATATTTTTAGTATTGCAAGTGAAGTCTTGTGTTAGTGTCACCCTTCCAAAGGCAACAGAACTATATTGACTTGCATTGTTAAAATTCAGGATTACAATTCATGCTTCTGAGCACAAGTCTATGCTTTTCCTCCCACCTGCAAATTATAGGATGCTAACATGCTTCCTCTACCTTTATGAGGAAATAAGTGTACTGAGTTTCATGTATAAGAAAGGAAAATGATGCATATATATCTGTGTGTGTGCTTATAGGTAGATATAGATAAAGAGATAAATATGATCTGTAGCCTTGTTTTGTTGTTATTGTTGACTCCTTAGACAAAAGCTGGGAAAGCATGAAAACTTAATAAACCTTCTGCAGTGTAACACTGTCATCCTCTCCCCCTCTACCTTTTATAGTTGTACAATAGTTGTACATGTAGGTACAACTCAAAGGAGCATCTCCAGGGAGATTCTAGACCATGTATGCACAGTAAGTTAATTATATCCTAAAACTCTTTCAAATATTTGCTCTTCAATATATTTTCAGTAAAAGGGGCTAGGCAATAACTCAGAAATTACACCAATTACCTCATCTGCTGGGTGAGATTCAGAGACCTAGACGCAGGAGTTACTGTGTGAATATCTGGTCTCCCAATATAAGCAAAATCATTTGACTCAATACAGCCAGTGAGGCTTGGAGACCTACACCTGGACAGCCAAGTAGTTTTGAAGTTCCACTAACCGTACAAACTAGATATCCCTCTGACTGTCATGGGAGCTTAGACATCTACCTCATGTAGTGACACCAACATTTTGAGAATTAAATCTAGGTGTCTACACTGTGGAGGTGAATCCTACCCAGTATAATTATTTAAGTAGATGCAGATTTTTGTGTGAACACAATAACTGTATTGAAACTAAAGTGATTTTAACAGGAATAAATTCCAGCCTATTCTGTTACGTGGCCCCATGGGTAATTAAAACCCAGTGTGTATCTTATTTTTGTATGCATTTATCTATCACAAGAGGGATACATAAATGCCTGTGTTCACAAGGCAAGTAACTTTAGAGTATCATTCTCATAATTGAGATATTCAGGGTGCTCAATAAGCATTTAGTAATGCTAATTCCCGTTAAGATTTACATAATTCCACTACACTTATACATTTCCAGTGAAAATATTAAAACCAGAAGTTAGAGAGCTAGTCCTGTAAAGCATGAACAATTTCAAATAAAGATTAGTACCATAAAGTAAGAGCATTCGTCACCTTCAGAAGTTGTTTAGCACTAAGCAGGGTGGAGTCCTCAGAAGCATGTTCATACTTTGAGAGAGGCTCAGCCTAAGACCTAAGTAGCACTGACAAGTCACCAAATACTGACCTGAAGTGATTCACAGATTTCTGTGCTTGATCCTGTTGCATGAAGGTGAATCTGACTCTAAACAATAAGATTCAATCTTGTTTCTCTTTACAAAACAAGTTGCTGACAGCCTAGAAATAAAGAAGGGCTTGAATTTCTTTTAGGCTGAGAGCTTTTAAATTCTTCTCGGCCTGGATATGTTGGTTGTGCACCCATTCAGAAGCAGGATACAGTCAGCACTTGATAACCATATTTTGCAAATTATTCATGCCACAGATATTAGCTGAAGCTCAGAGCTGCATGAATGTGGCTACGTTGCTTCCAGGAGCATCTCAACTGCATAATCAATACAGCTGCTTTTGCATTACACAGAGCTGTAGTTAATAAGACCATATGAATCTTATCTGGCTCCACCATAAGCTGGTTCCCTGGGAAACACAGAGGCTCTTGATGGTGTCAGCCTGTATCCAGCTGGGCTTTATTAATTTGGGCTCAATGCTGCTCTGCCAAGCCCATAGTGGAGCTGGTATTGGTGGCAACTCTCAGGCTGGCAGGTGACAAAGGGTGAGGGGCGGTGAAGCAGCTGCTTCTGCACCATAGTCTGTTTTTCTAGAAAAAGAGTTTGTGGTTTATTAGTGGAGGCACAGTGCCACAAGATTTTAGACAGGTCCATTTTTTTTTTAACTACCATGTCTTTCTGAAGTCCCAGGAGGATTTGCATGGACTTGTGTTCAGTCAGAGCGGTCCCTGTGTTCTAAACCCCACTCTGGATATCTACAGATTGAGGAGGTTTTAGTGATTACTTAGGCTTAGTACGATAGATGCTTTTAAGTTGTCAATAAGAGATTGATTTTAAGGATATGTATTCATCTCTAAACTGTACTTCGCATCAGAACACTAATACGTCAGCCCTAGACTGACACTGGCACTGTGTTCTGGGCCACTCTTGTAAGCCTGTGGTGTAAAACAGCACTCCAGGACTGATCCTTTCATATTCATACACATGTACTTTCTTCATATGACAGTGAGTCATGTGTGTTCTACAGTAGTCTCGAAAGCCTAGCCTCAGGTTTATTAAAATCATGGTGGTTTACAATGGCTGTGAAAATTGCTTAAGTTGTAGCATGGTGTTCCCATATGACGGAGGTACTTTCAAATGAAGTTTTTCTTAGCTGCCTTTGATTTTGCCTTGCTAAAAGCAGAAAATTCTGGACAATAAACTTTTGGGATATTCCCTCATCTTCTTTATGACTATATATTAATTTATTTTCTTTTCAAAAGTCATATTTCAAGTAGTGGAACTTCAGAAACTGTAATGTTAGTTTGTGTATAAATGAAATCCAGAAACCTCAAACATGCTGTTAGACAATGGAAAATTAAGATCCATAGATAAAACCGAAACATAATTAGAGAAAATATAACAAGAAAAACATCTTCATTGTCCTGAATATGAATATGGGCTGCAAATATTTTCCATTTCTATAGCAACTTATCATCAAAACTTTTCTAACAAATATTAAGCCTCACAATTTGAAAGAGTTATATTAGGATGGTCCTGTTTATCATTAGAATACAGTCTGATCCATTTGTGATTGATGTTTGACAGCATATACCCTGTTGATCCAGATGGTAAAAATCACATACAGCAAATATTTCTAGATTGTAACTGTAGACAAGATTCTGATCAAAACTTCCTAGACATTTAACTTAAATAGTGGCAAAAATAAGAAACTACCTAAGCTGAGAAAGATACTTATGTCTGTTAAATGCATTGAGAACTCCCATAAATACAGGTAATTCCAACCATGTCTTGGTATTTGCCTGAGCAAGTCACTTAATCTTTTCTTATCAAAACAAAGACCAAAGTTATACCATGTGGAACAGATTCTGAAAGCTCTATGGAGCCAAAAAAAATCTGTTGCCTGTGACCACAGAGAAAACTTCATTAAGGACACTTACTAAGACTTCAGTGTGCTTGTGTTTATTTCTTTGAGCCTTTCTGCTAGAAGTGTTGGATTATTTGAATTATGTCAATAATGCCCATATTTGTCTACATGAGTTAAGTAATTTTAAAAATTACTTATCAAAGTTGTGAATTTTATGAAACTGTAAGTTAAGCTAATTAATCATCAGTTAGTCAGAGCCTTGTATTTAGATAAGCAGCAGTCTTGCAATATGCTGTGCTTCGGGGCAGTAGTTAAGAGTATTGTATTTCACATGAAGCTTTGGGGGCACTTTATCTTACTGTGATTGTGCTAGCCTATAGACATACTATAAATCCATTAAAATGCAAAATCTGATGTATTTTGTACAAACTCTGCCCTTCTCATGGTGTAATCCAGATACTGTATTCTTCAACTGAATTTCTTCAGCCTGCTGGAAAAAAGACAGCCCAGACTGCAGAAGTCTCTGTGCCCCAAGCACACTATTTTTTGTTTCATAAACTTTCATCTTTCCCTAAAGCTTCAGAAACTTGAAGTGTATCCATCAGATAAACTAATCTGTCTTCAAGGTGTCCCCATTGCAGAACTGTAATTCAGGAAAAGGGGAGATCTGGTGTGTACAATACTCAGAACCATTTCTTTGTAGATGAAAATCAGTGCTTATCACACAGCCCAGAAACAGCTAACCAGAGCAGCTTTTGTTAGTGCATAATTTCTCTCCTGTAACTCTCCTAGAGTTGAAAGTTCTGTAGGAGCTTGACAACCTTAGTGTGTTTCTTACAGTTCCTAGCCACCCATGCTATTGTATTGTAGCTGAGCGTTGATGGGACAAAGATTTTGATATCATAGTGGGGTTTTATCCCAGAGGAATGACATCCCTGTTTTTATAACAGAAAGCTTTAAAAAATGTGTTTGTGATCTCTGCTGCTATTTTTACCTAGGATCTAATTTAAAGGCAATGCAGTCTATTGGCTTCACGTGGTAGACCTGCGATACATCCTTTGCTACCAACAATTGCCTAGTCAGGGAGCTCAAATCACAAAATCACAATGGTTGGAAAATATCTTTTAAGATCGAGTCCAACCGCTACCCTCAAACTGCCAGGCTCATCACTAAACTAAACCATGTACCTCAGCAGCATATCTGTGCATCTTTTGAATACCTCCAGGATGGTGGTTCCACCACCTCCCTGGACAGCCTGTTCCAATACTTAACCACTCTCTCAATGAAAAAGTTCTTCCTAATGTCCCATCTAAACCTCCCCCAGTGCTGCTTGAGCTCATTTCCTCTTGTCCTGTCATTTATTACTACAGAGATCGACTCCCACCTCACTACAACTGCCCTTTCAGAGGCTTGTAGAGAGTAATCATATCTCCTCTCAGCCTCCTCTAGGCTAAACATCCCCAGCCTCCTCAGCTGCTCCTCATAAGACTTGTTCTCTCGACCCTTCACCAGTTCTGTTGCCTATCTCTGAACATGCTTCAACACCTCATCTTTCAGCTCACCTGAGTGGACTTTGAGAGCACCTGCATGAAACTATTTCAGCTGCTTCTATGGCTGCTTTCTGCTGTGCATGTGAAATCTAATTGAATTGTAACAAAATAACAAGGCTGAAAACAGAGCAGTAACTAGGAATGAAGGAGCTAATAATATCAATGTGGCCAAATGTACTAATCCTAACAAAATAGTAAAATTTCAGTGCTCAGATGGCATCTTGCTTGCTATACTATACCATTTCCTCTATTTAACATGCTCAGTTGAAAAGCAAAGAAACATCTCTTTTTCAGGAGGTGATTCAGTTAATTCATACCACATTCATAGGCGAAATTCCTCAGCACACTGTATTTTGCTGTGAGAATTTTCATGTTCTGAAGTCCAGCTCAAATGTTAAGTCACTGTAGCTATTTGAACAAGCCAATTGTTTAACAGTTCAAGTCTCTTTTTAACAAAGTCTGTTCCTATACAAAAATGCTCCTAGTTGATTCTTCAGTTTACTTTGCTAGGCCAAACACCCTGAACTCTTGAACACTCAAGGAGTAGGTGCAGTAATATGAAAGCCCAGTAAAAATGCATTACTCTATGTGCCTTAAGCAAATCAACTGTACAAGAAGCCCTGCATTAGCAGTGTTTCTAAGAAAATTAAGGATAAAGAAAAACATGATAAAGAGCTGTAGCAATGACAAGTTCCCAACCTTGCCAGCACACAGTAAGACAATAGCAAGCCTTCCTCTTGTCTGGGAGAAGAAACAACTCTTCTGCCCATCTTCCTTTTTTCCCCTTCTGCCCAATCAAAGTGAGTGTAAGAACAGAATCCTCACCAAAATGTTTACAAGATACAGTGCATGGTGAGGACTCCTGTGCAGTAGGGACACACCAGCTTGTCTCTTGGTAAGGAGAACTGCAGGGAAGGTCTGAAATTTGATCTTCATATGGTTCTGCAGCTTCTTAGATGAGTCTCCACCCTTACAGATGTGAGCTTAATTTATTGTAAAGATAAGAAACAGAGAATTCCAAGTTTGTAATTTTATCAGAAAGAAAACCATACTTCAGAAACAGAGAAATGTCTTGGCTCAGTACATAGGATTGTTCCTTCATACTTTTTATCTTTGAAGGAGGCACTGGGAAGCATGGATTGATTTATTAAATCAAATCTATTAACTAATTACATTAAAGCAGTAAATTGGATAAAATTATGTGGGTTTGCTTTACAATATTGTGAAGGCAAATCCCTTGCACAGCTTCACATGTAAAGTATGAAAGACTTTTATTTAATGGGACTTGGCCATACGAATTGTGCAAAGGATCAGAGCCAGAAATAGCAGTCAGAAAGAAATGATACTTCAGACGAAGTGTGAGCAGCATTCCCTGACAGTTCTGCCAAATTTATTGATTTTAATGATTTTTTTTTTAAGGACTGAATGATACTTTGTTTTAGTGGAGGTAGCCTGCCAGTTTAGGCAGGTTACATGACACTTAAGTCATGTTTTGATCAGCATCAAGATTCTTAATATGCCTAAATCAATCCATTGTGCAAAGATACAAAAACCAAAAAAAAAAATACTCAGAATTAATAATGCTTGGTCATCCATTCTCCAGTGAGGCTGGAAACACAGATGACTGTGGTGCACTTCCCATTGCATGTCAACAGAATTCTGTCTTCTTCAACCTTTAAGAAAACATTTGCTTAGTATTGCCAACTCTTACTGCTTTATCGGACATCTCGTTTTTGGCATCATAAGAGTCTAGGAAAATTTGTCTCTCGTTTAGATGAAAAAAAAAAATATTCTTTAGGACTTAAGATCGCCAAAAAAACTTTCAAACTGTACAACCATACAGGCTAAGAAGCCAAAAGATAAGCCACGTGAACACAGCATTTTTTTTTTTATTCTTTTAATTTTTTTTTAAATTTTGAAAACAGTTTCTTGATTAATCTTGGAGGCTCAAGTCATACCTTTTTTATTCAATGCTTGCCGTTGGCAGCAGTAGAGCCTCTTCATTTTTCAAATGACTCGCTCTTTGGTAACTTGAACATCTCTGTCATTTTCATCTGTGCAGACTACCTTCTTTCCGTAAAGCTACTGATACTGTTGAACTAAGTGAGAGTGCTGCCAATAACTTCAGAATGGAGCTCAACAAAAAGATCTTTTGGGAAATTTAAGCAGACTTCAGACTATTTCAGACTGGACCTATTGTGCAGCATGGCTAAATAATTGTTATTCTTTTGTTCCCTCTGTATAAATACAACAGCAGTATAAAAATCTTTTTGATGCCTAGGATAGTGTATGGCATTGCAGGAAAACTAAGGTCTTGTAAACTGATTAAATCAAACTAAAAAGAGTCACCGGAGATAAGAGAGGAGGTAAAACGCTTGCCTGATCTGAGTTGTTTGCAAAAGCTGCAGCAATTCTCCACCAGTTAAGGATTGAAGTTTCCCTTGGTGGACTGATGACCCTTAATGTGATAATTGCTGGTTATCCTGGAACTCCAAAAGAGAGCATATATAGTAGGGTTAGGAGAAAAAGGGATAAATATTAATGAAGCTTCGGATTTTCATTCAAAACCAGCAGGAGCCAAGCAGTTGAACATTCCTTTTCATCCTGTGAAGCAGGATAGAAAGCAAGATCCCTATAATATTTGTCACATAACTTACACATCTTAATCTCTGAGCAGTTTTATAGTGTCGTGTATCTCCATGGGCAAGACCTTATCCTATTGTTGAAAAGAATAGTCATTCTGTTAGGTTTCCCATCTTTTACAGTTGTCATATAAAATGTTATTTTAAATGTTTTTTTAAATACTAAGATTTACTTCCAGTATTAACAAGTACATATATGTACGAGTATTAATTTTCCATGATTGTGGCCTTATAAGTTAACATCTTCAGGTCAGGATGGGTGAGGTGTCACAGGACAGGAGAAAAGTGAAAGCATTATCTTTCTTTTGTTGTAAGCCACATGAAAATTTTTACTCTCTACCTAAATCCAGGTGTATCCTAAGTTACTACTTCTCAGCATCCTCTTGCATTCAGTTCACCACCATCTGCTTGATCATAAAAAAATAACAGGTAAAAGTGCTACAGTTAGCATGCAATTCACTTGCTCTCTCAGAAGCAAAGACTTTTTCCTTTGTTTTGCAGTAGACACACAAGTGCTTTATTTATCTGGTTAAGTTACTTTCTTCTGGAGTTAGCTGTTACTTTAGTTACCAGGTGAAAAGACAGAGTTTACCAAAAGGCTTATCATCTCCAGTCACTTGTTAATTTGCATGTCTATCATGGTTTGGAAAAGATTTAAGTATTAGCCTTTCTTCCAGCATGTCAGCTGTATTGTGCTTGAAATATTTTAAAGCCAAATAAAATTGAGATTTTCAGACTGATTAGCTAGTGTGACTGCAAAGGCATTTTTGTATTCAAGAAATGTCTCTGTTATAGCAGCCATCATATCTGACCTGCTCCCTAGGTCAATAAAGGTTCAGGGCTCTTGGTCTGTTGCAGAAGAAACTCGTTGTGGCCCACAACTGGGCTTGCTTTCGTATGCATACACTTACTGCCAACCTAGCCACATACATGTTCTCTTCAAATGATTAATATAGCATCAAATGAAACATACTGTTTCTTTAGAAAACATCCTTGTAAAACTGGCTGAAGTAGGAGGTTAAATATCAAAGAACTAATACAAAGAAAGGGAACGATCAAACAACTAGACTCTTTTGTGATTTACATGGGTTATTTTACTGATGATTAAGTAAAGAAAAACCTGCTGAGAAAGGGAGTAAGCAATTAGACATTGAGGAAACTCTGATACTTAGTAGTAGTAGTCATAGACTGAGAGACCCTCCACAGGGTGATCACTTGCTAATTCCTTATAGCCAACAGCTTTGATGTGCTTACATTATTATGTGATTTTCTTGAAGGGAAAGGAAGAAGCAAGAAATATCTACTGAATGCGTAACCACAGAGCATCAGAGAAATACTACAGAATTCAGGAAACATTTCCAAATAAAGAAGATTGAATGCTTATTAACAGCTGTATTCTATTCTCAACTGTCAATGTCCTTTCCTAGAGGATGGCTAATAACAGTAATATGTTAAGAAGAACAGTTAATAAGAATAATATGTCGATCGTAACCACTGGTTATTGCAGGAAACAGAATAATTCCCAGAAGTAAGACTGAGATACTTCATTGTCAGTACAATTAACAACAGCAGTAATAGTTGGGTGGGGAGGTAGAGAAAACTTTGATTAGTAGACTATAAAGATTCCCTTTTATTGAAATTTCAGTATGTGACATGTATAGAAAGGACCTGGAAAAATACACTTACCAAACATTTTCACCAGAATAGCAGTTTCTGGTTCCTTCCATCTGCCATAAGTCTTCCTTTCCAGCAAGGACTTTTGCTTCTATGCTGACAGTCATTTTAAGCTCCTTTCCTGCTGCAAGGATAGGGGAAAGGTGTGTGAGCAAAAATTAGATACAGGTGTCAGTTGATAGTGTTAGATTGATTCAAAAACAATTCTAGCTATGGTAGATAGAGGACAACATCTTACCTTTGTCTGTGCTAGTAATGAACCAAAACATCAACAGATGGTGACTACTGTTCAAATGCCAGCAAATGCTGTTTCTTGAGGCACAAGCATGCTGTGAGGACTTTTCTTTCTCTGAGAGTACATTGTCTAGGAACCTGTGAACAAAGCATCAGGATCATAACAATAGCCTGACCATGGGATGAACAAGTTTATCTACTGACACAACTGTGCTAACTTACAATTGTTCAAGATTTGCTGTGCTTGCTGCAGTGATTGGCATGCCCAGTTAACAGATGATGTATCTGCTGTGGTAGTCCACAACAGAGCAGCAAGTAACATGACATATTTTAGTCCTCACTGGTATTGTCATTACTGAAGTCCAAATGCCCTGCATATGATGCATTTAGATACCCTCTGTCTTCAAAGATAGAAAGGGTATGATGTTGTGGAGCATTTAAATGTAGAATGTCTGACAGTTGCCTATTTATATATGTCAGAGAATGTAAAACAGACAAGGACTGTAACATGAACCCATCTGAAAATTTTGCATTAGTAAATAAGTAAATATCTGTAAATCTCTTCCAGTTCCTTTACTTAGCTCCTAAGGTAATACACACCATACATTACTGAAGGAATATGGTCTGACTTTTATTCCTGAGGTATAGAGCAGTAAATGAAACCATGGTTTTACTTTGAACATTGGCCTAAATATGGCTTATCATTTCTCTTAATAATTTCTGAAAGATCAATCTAAAAGTAAAGAGATTAATTAAGTGTAAAGGAGTCTTAACTGAAATGCAAGACTGATGAATGGAAACAAGTCAGACATACATCACCAAAGAGGCTTACCTGGATGATCATTAAGAATCCAAGTTCATGGTCCAGTCTAGCTTGACATGTCATCATCCATAAGGAATTACAAAATGATGTTAGCTTTGGAAAGTTCTTCTGGCAAACATCCTCAGTAGTAACATTATCAGATTCTAAGGGAAGCCTTGTACTTAAAAATATTGTCATTTAATATCACAGAGATGTATGATCTGTACTGTGTCTTTCATTAAAGATAAAGCTGGACAGAGAGTGACAGTTTAGCTTTCAAGGAATCAGATTTTTGCATTTCACACTGCAATGAAAACAACAGCATTACAGTGTTTGTTTTTTCTTTCTATAACATGAACTTGTATTGAAATTTCTTTTTTAATTGAAAAGTTAAGGTTTTTCATCTGACTATCAAGTCTAGGACTTAATCTGGACTGAGCAGTAGGATCCTTTGATCTGTTTTAGTTTCAATGCTATTTCATTGATACCAGTGATAATCAATTAGCTAATTCTTTACACAGTGAATCAAGGAACTTATATGAAAGGCATTATGTAAGAAAACGTGAAAAAATACCAAAAATATTATATCCAACATATAGAATCATAGAATCATGGAAAAAACCTTTCAGGTCATAAAGTCGAACCATTGAACTAGCACTGCCAAATCCACTGCTAAACCATATCCCTAAACACATCACTTGCAAACAGAGCATGACACACTAAAAATTTGTCCAAATTCCCTATTCAAGAGGATATTTAAATAACATATGGCATAAGGAGTACTTTTTCAGCCATAAGCTTTAGGCAGGTATTGGATGATAATTGGTTACATTCATAGCACTGTCTAGTATGTCTACAGCATTGTGATTCACACTAGTCAATCAGCTGCCTTGGTTTTAAGCAATTTCATGCTAAAAGAGAAAATGTATTAGGAAAAGCTCTTTGCTACTTGGTTATGGTTATTGAATTCCTAAAATTGCCTTCTCACCATGTCCTCACCTGTAAGCTAAAACGTGTATCGTGTGGTTGTTAACAGCTGATACATAATTTGTATAGACTGCTGAACTGAATGTTAAACCATAGAAGAAAGGATAATTTATAATACACGGACCCCTTTTTATCATACTTATAAAGGTGATGATTTGTGACGTGCCCAATTCTACCTTACAATTCACAATTCACGTTCACAATTTTTGTTTGCTTGTTGTTGTTTACACTCTTTCCCACAGAATAGCCAATTCTATGGGACAATCCGTGGCAATTTCCTGGTGAAATGTACTTATCCATTGCAACTTTTTTGGGCAGCTATTCTGCAGTTATACATAATGGGGTTTGATTCTCATTCAGCTGGACAGATACTTTTTCAGTCATTTAAAGCTGATGCTGTTGCTGCCCATATATATTATGGCCATGAAGCACTGCTGGCCCTGCCTGCCCGTTCCCACCCCCTGAGCCCTTCAATTCTTTGCCCACAGCCCAGGACCCCATTCCAATCTCTCGGGACTTTCTCCCACATGCTTACACCACATCCCCCTGGGCTACACTGGTGGCTGCCAGGCCATGGGCCCATGGGCCAGCCCAGCCTGAGCTTGTCACCATCCTCACAGATGTACTCAACGCCTGGGGCTGGTGCTCCCTGCCACAAGCCCCTTCCCACTGCCCCGCGAGCCTGCTACTACCTGGGGGGTGGGACAGGACAGGCTGCCAGACTCTGCCCAGCCATTCCTGGCCATGTCCCACAGGGCCCGCACCATGTCTTGAAAATGTGGTTCTAGGTGTTACTTGACCCAGGAGGATTCCATTTGCAGTTACATAAAAATTACATTAGCAAACGTAGGAAACACATGTCTGCGCTCAGACATTTCACTATATCTTTTTCCCAGCACCGTTCTGTGAAAAAAACAAATATGTAATTCAATATTATAATGAAGGCATAGTTTTGAGAGAGAAAATCATGCAAAGAAGTGTATAAGAGTTTTACAAATAGTTGCAATGTTAGGATAAATGCCTCTGACCAGGGATCAACAGAGCTTTAAACGTAGGAGATAATGGAAACATAATCCGGTGTCATACAATACTTTAGCATAATGCATTTTTCATTTCAGATCCTTTCACTTTCTTTATATCCTGAAATGTTTGGTATATTTTTGTCCAGATTTTAATGTGTCTATAATATAAAGATACTTTGCCAGCTAGGAAAGAGGTAATTTTCTAGGAGTTTCCAGTAAAATGGAAAAGCAACAAGCTGGGGTAAGCTGAGCAGACAACTGAGAAGCACATTATGCTATTTGCTGTCTGGATGCTGTGATCCCTGTCCTGCAGGTCTGGGGAGGGGATTTAGGGTTGATCTTTTTCTTGAAATCACTCTGCTTTTAAAGATGCTAAGAATAGTTAGGAATTTTATAAAGGCCCATTATAAAAGTGAATAGGAAAATGTTGTATTTTCAGAGTATCCTCCTTTCTGTAGCTTGGAAGTCTTTTGCATTGCCTCTCCCTTTAACACCACGACCACAGTTAAGTGATTTTTTCAATGTTCATGGGAGGTTTTTGTAATATACAGTTACGGTCTCCAGATATGCATCAGGACATTACACACAAATAACAGAGCATCTTCAGTCTGGAAGTTTTTCTTTTAATGTTCAGTCTTGAGTTCATCTGCCATAAAGTAAATTGTTTGGGCAGACAACAGGAGGAGGATATACCATGAACATCCTTGTGGATTTTTTCAATCTTCTCTCCAAGATGTATTTGCTTACCACTGTAAGGCACAAAAAGTACCTCTCATTTTGAAGGGAAGTTATCTAGAGTCTGTATTGGTGTAAAAAACCTGTGACCCTCAGTATCAATGAGTATCAATGATCTATTACTAAGATCTTATGATCAGAGCTGCCTACATGAGTAATGGGAAAGATTCTGTGGGAATAAATGCAAGTTAATAACTTCACTCCTAGTATAGAAAATCTCTGGGAAATACATTAATCATTGTGATGTTAGTAGATCATAGTGGTATCTTCAAGAATAATTTTGTTTTTTACAGATTTTAAGGTATTAATACATATTATTCAGAACATACAGGCCTGGTTATTATTAGCCTTTTTTCCAGGAGACTTTTTCTATAAAAATGCTTTTTTGTGGTCATAAACCTTCTGTCAAAATTCTTAAATCTAGAAATAAACACATTTTACAAATGCAATGCCATTGTAAATAGAGGCTTTGGAAAATTATTATTATTCACTGTCTGCAGCCCTGTATTTAGAGTTTTGCATTCTTCTAAAAAACTAATAAGCAATCTCAATATTTTCAGGAACAATTGGAACTTGTTGACAGTACTAAAAATTTCAAATTCCATATTTTAAACCAATAACTGTTTCACATAGCGAGACAGAGGATGTAACATTTAAACTGCCTGCATTTGGACTTTAAAATCTGCCATATGGGATAGAAGAGGTCCCTCTGGAAAAATATTCGTTTAACTCTTGATAAATTACTCTTTTTTGCTTGTTTATTTTATACGACAAGGTACACAGAGATGTATTCATGGTGGATGAATTAGCTCCTATATTATGTGTGTGCAATGTGGTTAGTGTGAAACATTTACACCACCCAGCTCATCAGAAACCAGTCAAATCATTTGTTTCATTCCAGATGTGCTCTTTACATTTACATGGGACCTGGGACAGAGATGATTTCAAATCTCTCTTTTCTTGTATATAAAGTTGCACTTATTTTCTAAATCCTGATTGCTTTAATCACTCCAGTTTATTAACAAAAAAAACACCAAATGATGTCCAAATTAATTTTCATTAGTGCTGAAGCAATAACTATTGAAATAATTGTCAAACCTCTCAATTCAAAAGACGATTTTAATTCTTTACTGATTCATTTCCTTCACAAGTGAAACGGCACAAGTTTTATTTCACTTAGTTCAGTGCACTTGCCCCTTAAACAACAGCAATACCTCTTTAAACAAATATTAAAATGTATTTTACTCAGTACAGGTTAGCACCTAACAGTTCTGGGTCCTGAATATGAGCAAGATATCTGTAAACTGAGCTGAATTCAGCAGATGGCCATCAAGATAGTTAGCAACTGGAACCCTTTTGCTGCTCGAAGAGGCTGTAGGAACTGAGGTGTCCAGCATGGAACAGAGACAGCCTCAACCTAACCACAGCCCCCAGTGCTTACAGGGTGGTTACTGAAAAGACAGAGCCCCGTTATTGACAGTCATGCATGACAGGAGGACAAGACGGAATGGACCTAAATTGAAACAAAAAAGGTTCATACTGGATATAAGGCAAAACAAATTTCATCCTCAGGACCATCAAGCAGTGAAACAGCGCCCTAGAGCATTTGGGCAGTGTCCGTCTTTGGGAGTTTTCAAGGCTTGACTTGGTAAAGCCTGGAGCATCCTGGTCTGACCTCACAGCTAAGGCTGCAAAGGACAAAGAAGTGGATTCTCTATATGTTGGTCTACACGATCCTCAATTGGGTCATTGACACAGTTCATGAAACACCTTTCATATAAGAACATCTCACCTACAGTTGGGAAAAAGAAACATCCAGTAAAGCAAGCATTGATACTTTCCCCACAATAATCACTGTAAACAAGGTTGCCTTTCCGATTCCTTCCTATATGAAAAGCACTACAGTCCTCTCCTTTGCCTTTCTATCTCTTCTTCATTATCTGGAAGTGATTTCCAATGCACCCTGGACTTTCCATTCTTGATCCATTCTGCATTATTCAGAAGCTTCTACCTAATGATTACCAAATTTAATTCCTGCCTTCCCTCTCTGTGCATAATGCACAGTCGTATGCTGGTGCATAAGGTGGACTGCCTTCTCCATCGCTGCTAAAGAAGATAATTCAGTATGTGCTGTATGGGGTCATGAGTAGGCTTATAATTAACCGTCTATTAAGACAGATCATTTATAAAGATCATATAAAATAATCCTTATTGATAAATAGGAGCTTTGCTTAATAATAAGTCCATTGGAAATAAAAATATGTGTGCTTGAATGTATTCAGCTTCATTTTCCATACCTTAAAGCTGTTCTGTCATCTACAGAAGCCAGGACTGTGAAATTGAAAGTAGCTGCATATGCACTTGAAAGAGAAAGTTTCTCTGCAGACATTTTCACTTGAAAAATTAAGGTGCATTTATATGTTACCTTTTCAAAATGTTTTCTGAGATAAAGTTATTCACAGAATAATTTCAATAAATCATTCTTGAGTCTCTTAGATCTCAGACTAAAGATTATTTTCAAATAGCTCCTTGAGAACAGATTTCCAGAATTTAGATTGAGAGAATTGATATTCCTTAGACAGATATGCAGCATATGGTATATTCTGTCCTTGAACAGGCAATGTGACTCTAATTTGGGGGATTTTTTGATAGGAGTACTGATTCTCAGATGAAATTTAGTATCCAGATTCTTTGTGCATTTTGATCTTTCCTCATGTGCCACTGATGGTTAGCTTTTTTTAAAAAATATTCAGCAAAGATCTTAAAGCATCCTTGCACCAGGGATTTATTGAAGAGCTAACAGAGGTTGTTTCAAGGAGATAAGCAGTCTCATTGAATCCAGCAGACATATTTATTTTGCACAGCAGAACACACGTATCAGGGTCTAAGTGAGGACTTTGACACTTGAATTAGCACTAAAATCTATCAGTCATATTCCTTACTCATATTTGCTGCCATTCCCATGCAAAACTTTTTCCGCCTGGTAGGACATGACCATGAAGAGGTGACTTTCTGAGTTTCCCCATGGTGAGTCAGCTGCAAGTCACAGAGGGAATCTCCCCCACATAAGTGTGTGCTTGAGTGGGGAATGTGGGGTAGTAAGGTGACAGGAGGCAAGGGGACTGGAAGGATTATTGTGGTAGCAGAAACATGATCTCTATATTCCTGGGCTGGGACTATACCTTGTGCCTCCCAGGTAACATAGCTTGGGGAACAACAGAGGCCTCCTGATTGCAAAGGTGATTAAAATAACTTAGATAGGAAGGGTGACGTGCTTCTCAGCAGTGCCTGGTCAGTGCAATTTCCTCACTGACTAGTCTTTATAGAAAAGAATATGAAGCATCTGGTCTTTTTAACAGATTATTTTGTTTCATCTGACTCTCTGTTTACTATTATTAGTAAGCTGGTTTCTCTATAGTACAGATTTTTCAGGGAGGAGCTTATTTAAAACCACATTTCTTGGTCTATCAAGGAGCTTTTACTTACATATCAATGAAGGTAAAATTGGTACTGTGCCAGGACTGGAAAAGCTGCTTGACAAAGAGAAGCAACCTAGTAAGGAAGGTCTTAAAAGTCATTTTAATATTAAGGGAATACTAAAAGGGGCGGGGGGGGGGAAAGTAGTTGGGGGAGAATTTATTAGGCTTAATCTTCAGAGCTGGTAGTGAAAGTCAACAGATATCATACACAATCTGTAGTGGATCTACATGCATATAAGATATAAGCACAATCCCCATACATATAAGCACATAAAGTACTGATGCCAGGAGTAAGTTCACTTTCTGCACTGTAGCATAATAAAGTTTTTCAAAAGCACTTGCAGCAAGTGCCTGACTCTCCTGGCTAGCCAGACGATGGCACCTATGTAAATTCCTGTGGTGTTTGTGAGCCATGTTATAGCTACAAGTACATCTGAGATCCGCTTCTAGGAATATAAGTGCTCTATCCATTAACATACATATGCTTATATAGGTTCATACTGCCAATTCCTCACACTTCAGTCCATATGTAGACTTCTGTGGTCCCCCTGAGCTCTGGCTGCTTCCCCTGCACAGACAGCAAGGAAAGTGACCAGAGCAGCTTTGTATTAGGCTCAGCTTGTGACCAAGACCACCCACCTACATGATGGCACAACCTACCTTAACCTCTCCTTGTGATGATGGAAGTGTGTATGTTACCATGAGGAAATGAGCCTGTTCTCTTTCTTCTCCTATACATGTAGTTCTATGGATATTCTGTGCTAAAGATGCTGTATTCATATTCAAGTTATTTGTGTCTGTTTATTTAGGAAAACAAATTGTTTATCAAATAAAAAAATCTCCCTTTCAAAGGAAGTTGCAAATCTTAAACGGAAATTAAATATATCTAGGAGAGAAGCTCTTTAACTTGAAAGAGCTCTCTATCTAAAGGAGATGTCAAAAGCTATGATCTTGCACAGATTCTAAGCTGGTGGGTGCAAACAGGAACTTAAACATGCAAACTGTGTCATTGTTGTTCACCTCTGTGTTGTGATCTCTCAACTTGAGACTACTTGCAGGATCACTGAATCATCAGTATGTTATTGTACAGTATATTTTCATACTGCCCCACACTGCTGAAGTGAGCAGGGATATAACAAAGATATGTGGGTTTAAAATCGAATTTTAAAATTTCCTGAAATTCCTTCATACATAGAGTTTAACCTTTATATTTGAAAAATACTTGGAGTCTTTTAGCAATTATATTACCTGTTAGCTGGAAATCCACTTTCTTTAAAGACAAAAAAAAACTGGTATCAGAAGCCTGTTTGGAGCTTAGTGCACATCTAATTATCTTTCTCAGTCTTAATTATTTAGCAAGTGCTAATAAACTGCACGTATCATGACACTCATGTTTAATAAGCATATAAATTTAATTGATTTTTTTCCCCTTCTCTTTGAAGACTAACAGACATGAAATTCAATCACAAGGCGATGGCATTATAACTTCCAATATAACATCAGGTTTTAATAAGCCTCCTGTTTGCTGCACACATGTGCTTAAGACTGCCTGGAAACCAAATCAGTAGAGAAAAGGGATTACTTTAGATTACTTTGAAATGTGCATTGTTTGAAATGGCCTCTGGTGACCAGCTTTCATGAATGGCTGATTTTACTTGTGGGGCACGTCATCTGGCTCAATTATACCAGGCTCTTTTGTATGACAAGTGCACTTCTTGGCTGTGTTGAAATATGAATTTCTAAAACAAAGTAAATCAGATGGTGAGAAATAAATTTAAGTAACTGTATATTATTAGATGTTTGTAACTTAGCAGTAGGCACTCTTCGTACTAAAAAAGATGAGAGAATTTTCTTACAAAACTTTAGTAGATGTTAAGGTAATACAAAAATATCATTTTTCATTTTCTTTAATGTTTTGTTCACCTATATTAACAACATTAAAATTTCCTTTTCTCAAAGACAGATCATTTCTTCTACAGTTACATATTTTTTAAAAGTTATTGGAGTTTGTTGTTTTACTCTGACAAATGAAGTGTTGGAAACTTTTACCTACTAAGAATATTCCTTAATCTGTACAAAGTTATAAAAGTGGATTAGAAAGTGTGCGTTATACTTTCAAGTCAGTGCAGGCTTTTTCCTTTCCTGTCTGTAACTGTTTGAAAATTACAATGTAAAACCATAATATAAGGTTATGATTCTCTCTGCCTGCAATTACTTTAAATTATAGTTACTTTAAATTAATCTAGCCTGAGGCAGTGATGATACATCACTGTGATACACAGATTACATTTGGAAGGTGAGCAGATAACCGATTGATTAGTAAAGTGTGTTGGAAATCCAATAGGTAATGATTAGATTAGACCCAGATAGGAGCTACATTCTTTGTGTTCACTGTAAATCCTATACTTTACAACTAAGATTAGGGGATTAACCTTTAAGAAGAGATGGTAGCTCTTGCTTTTTTCCTGACTTCTGCTGTACTGCAAATGTGTTTCCCATGGCTGCAGGCTTGATATTCCCACAGGAAACTGACCCGCAGATTTACGCGGTCGTGCCTGCTAGTCCAAGATTACAGTCTTTGCCTTTTAAATACAAAACATAAGTGTGAGAAGAGCATTAACTACACTTAAAACAGTCATCTGCCAATTGCTTTTTCCACTTAAGTGCTTCACTGTATTAGTGAAATTGAGAGTTGTTATTGTTGTTGTAGGGTGTTACAACCGTCTAGTCATCAAGACAACATGATTTAAGGAGATATTCAAGACATCTGAACCACAAGGCTGCTTTGGTGCAGATGAACATCTTGCCTTCCTGACATTTTATTATGTAATTTCAATCTGTCTGCACCGTCTTCATGAAATTACTAATCTCATGAAATTACTAGTTTTGTTGCACCTCCAATTCTGCACTTGTTATGATTCATTGCATAGAATATGTGAGACTTCAAGAGGTCTATCTTCTACATAAGCATCAAAAATTCATAGAAACTGTGCATGTTTTGCCGAGAAAACCTCTGTCTTTCACCTTGGAGTTTCCAGTGCAATGAAAAATCAAATTTTGCAATGCAAAATGTTCTTGAGTCCAATCGCTAAGTGGACATATTCTACTTTAAGCACAGAACATAAAATGGTAGAGGTAAATTACTGAATCTGAGCTATGCAGAGTGAAGCTGCCTCCAGTTAACATGATGCCAATGACAGCATTTTCTGGCACTACCAGCAGTCTGGCGAGTTTTGGAAATGCCACTGACCATATACCCAACCAATGTGACCAACCTGCAAGGTCACACTGGAAGTTACAAAATGTTGTCAAAAGCAGAATCTTTACTCTGGTTTTTTTATGAATTATGAGAATTCTTCTTCTTGTCCTTTGCCTTTCTATTTTTCTTATGGAGAGTCTGATTTTAAGGAAATAAAAAACACTGGGGTTGTATTCCTATCAAAAAAAAAAAGTTCATCAAAGCTAAAACTGTCAAGTTATCAGGTCATGGATAAAATACATAGGAAGATAATACTCTTCTGCTTGGGATGAGGAAGGAAAGGTCATTTTCTTGTGGTGATTGATATCTGAGGTTTTGTTTGCTTGAAAGGTTTTCTCCATTTATTTATCATAGAAAACTGTAAGAAGAAATTATTCGAGATAGTCTTTTACATAAAGGAAATGAGGCAACTTATCACTTGCAATGACAAGACCTTCTGCTTCTATTCCATGGTTTTGATATATTTTTGTGCAAGTTCCTAGCACTTGTCAGCAAATCTCAAAAATGTCCTAAGTAGCAAAACATTTATTTGTGGGTTACAGATTAATTATATACAGCTATGTCAATTTGAAGGGACAGAGAAATCTAAGTGCAGAGAAATACTCAATAGGATGCTGGATACTACTGACCACAAAAATGCTACTGCATTAGGAATTTCTTGATTTAGGATCCCTGTAGCACCTTACATTCTTAATTCACTGGGCATATTTGATAATATCAGGGGAACAGAAACAAGAATTCTAGTTCTCAAGTTCCAAAATCACAGTGCAGATTACTGTTAGTATTATCATTACCACTGCTCTTTCCTTTATTGGCCAGAGTTGATCCATTTTTGCTTCTAAGGAAAAGCTGCTAGAACAGCAGGCCTTAACCTATGGCATTGAATAGCTTGCTGTCCTCACTGGTCATGCTCAAAAGAAAACACCGACACCATTTGATGTAGAGAAGACAAAGTTGTCTTCCCTTTGTTACCACTTGGTCACGAATTACTGATGTGAGGCAATGCATAGCCCATGGTACTGGGGAGCAGACATATGTCCAGTATCCTTATTCATTATCCCCACATTTGATTTCATATTTACAAATGAGGAAAAAATCTGTTCGTGTAAGTCAGATTCCCTATGCAAGCAGATGTGGAAGCCACACTTGTAGAATATTAAATATGAATAAGTCAAATGAAGAAATTATAATAGAGTGTACTTGTGTATAGTTAGTACCCTGT
This sequence comes from Colius striatus, assembly GCF_028858725.1. Lineage (NCBI taxonomy): Eukaryota > Metazoa > Chordata > Aves > Coliiformes > Coliidae > Colius > Colius striatus. Next base: position 62,642,203 of record NC_084762.1, read on the forward strand.
TTCATAAACAAAGTGTATGATTCTGGGCTGATTTTTACAAGCCAAAACCAGAATAACTTTAAGTGAACACAAAAAATGAGTGAGTTTCACAAAGTGAGAGTGAGAACACAAAGTGAGAACACAAAGTGAGTTTTCAAGGGAAAAATGTTCTCTTTCAAAAATTGTCTGTCTTTTGTTGTGTTTCAAATTATGCTCTTTCAGCCATTGCACTGAAAAATCTTAAACACTACTTTACCAAAATGAATATAAAATCTCTGAATAGTTTAAAAAGTTACTATTCTACTGCTTGTTTTTCTTCCTAGTTGCTGAAAGATATTCTCTTAAGACAATTAGAAATAAAGTCCTCCTAGTTTTTATGCCACATTACATGAAGTGGCACTGTAGCTCTTCTTTGTAGTGCCCTGCCAATGTAATTCAAGTTTCACGGCTAATTAATTCTCCATGCCAACGAGTCCTTGAAACTATTATAATACTAGCAGCACAGAACCAACTAAAGATAGAAGTTTTCAGATTTTGTCACAGGGAAGGTGAGTACAAACTATGAATTTGTGCTGCTGTGAAAACAAAACAAAACAAACAAAAAAAAAAGGGACTGATAGAAAAATTACATCCATATGATAGTTTCTTTGGATTTCTCTGTTTTCATTTATTTACTATGTTTCAATTGTCATAGGTATGTTCTATAGCCAAAAATATCCTTTCAGTTTTCCAAAGAGCATATATAGAATTTATGATCAGCCCTTGTTTACTTGGCTAGAGAAAAGCATTTTACATTACCATCTTGAAACGGGCCGTAAAAGGACAAGTTGTCAAAGATCACATTTAATAAAAATGTTTCATATGCAAAACTGAGACAGTTAGGAGCAACAAAAGGTGGCATTATTGTGCTCTTGTGCAGGAACTATTCAATGAAACTTGGATAATTAATTTTATATCTGTAGATTAGTCCTGATATTTTCCTTTATCCATCAAGAGGAAAAACTTAAAGAGTTGGAAAAGAGATCCTTAGTGCTTTTTTTCCTAGAATTGACTTGCTTAAGGTGACCCTAATTTGCTAAAGCAAAAGGGATTTTTTAAATACAGCCCAAAGAGAGTGAAGTGTACTTGTTAATGTTCATTTGGATTAGTGTAAATTTTATTAGCACTGAGGTGTAATTGTCAGGAACTTGCAGTTTCGGACTGTGGGGGATTATTCAAACACATTGATGCCAATGTTTGCTCAGGGTCAAACATTGTCTGGGTCAACATTGTCTGAAAAAGTTTGCTGTACGGTACAACTGAGGTACGAAACTAAACACTGAATCTCACTTTGCGTAGCCTTTCATGCTTTGTGAGGTGAGTCAACGTTTTGCTATTTAAAGATCAGACATTTTAGAAATTGTATTTCTGCTTTTGCACCAAGAGCCTGTGGTGTCTGGTGTCTGTCAGAAGGAGACTGACTTCTCCGGTAACCCTGGTCTTTGAGGCTTTTGTTGGCTTTTGTGTGACTTAGAACAAATAGATGGAAATGGAACTATTTTTAAAAGTCAATCCAGACTAATTACAGACTTCCAGTCTACCTATCTGAATGTTGTGTAATCACTGGAATGGTGTTTAACATTAAATACCGATCACCTGTATTGGCTTTGCCATGCTCTAATGTTAGTCAGAGCCTGGACTGTTTGTTGGTGCAGAGACAATGAAAAACAGAATTTCTCTGCAACAGACACTTGGATTTTCCTTTTAAAGACGTTCACACTCTTCTGGTGTAATTACAGCCTGACAGAATGAAGAACATGAAACTGTTTAGCTTGTGAAGCTTAAAATAAAAGGTGTATGTGAAAACAAGAACACAATCTTTTTTCTAGCAGTCCAGAACCAAGTCCCATCCCCTTCTCCTCCTATGGCTTCTTCCCTTGAAATTTAGAGCACCTTCTTATTAAAGCATTGTTAGGTAAGTGATGGGTCCATTTTTGTCTTCTGTGTTGCTCTCATTGTTTCTGCTTATTAACGGGTTTGTAGTCAATGTTGCATGTCTGAATTTGAAGTCTCAGGTGTGGGTGCACAGATCGCTTTGTGAATTATGCTCCAGTCTAATTATACCATGTGCACCCCAGTTCCTGTGCAGGCTTCCCCTTGGGCAGACTTCTTCAATGTTTTTGTGCTTGAGTGGTTTGGGGGTTGGAGTGGGGGCCAGAGGTGGAGGTTATTGGCCAGTGTCACCGTTCTTTATCCATAGTCCTAAAATAAAAATGGAAGCAATGTGTGTGGAGGGTCAATACCCTGGAGGGAGCACACGACTCCACGGTTTCTTTCCCACCTCCTTCCTTTTTGCCCTCATATAGTCCCTGCCTTTCCTTGTGTAATAGGACAGTTCTGCAGAGCTTCAACTGTCAGTGACAAAATGTTAAGTGTAAGTAGCTACCCATTCCTCCCAGACCAATCAGTCATTTTCAGTTATAGGTTTAAATCTGCTGCAGCAAAGCCAAGCCTCCGTGCTTGCATCAGGTCTTACAAAAGCAAGCCTGTTTGACTGACAGACACAGAGAGGGAGTTCTGATAACGTATTGAGACGAGTCTGGAAGCAGAGTATCAAGGACGAGGCTGTGCCAGAGGTACTGTGCATTATGGATGAGACACTCAGGTCCGTTGTTGATTGATTGAGGGACAGTTACGCTCTTTCACAATGCTGGGTAAGATCATCTGGACTGTCACTTAATATGAGCTTTCTTGTCAGTGGGAAGATGACTTTTCACATAGTGATCCAATCCAGATTGCAAATATCAGCCATGCTCTCTGCTCTGCTTTATAAGGGTTTAGTCGCTCACACAGGTGAGTTATCCTAAAATAGCTTTATCGCTTGCCAGGTGCCATACACTGGAATTAACTCTTACCTCGGAATCTCAGGCTGACTGTAAATGTTGGAAAAGCACTTGTGTTTAATGTCATGAGAGATATGTCTTTTATCTACAGCAGCCAAGGTGCCATCTAACTTCTGCTTCGGTGTGGTATTAAATTAAGTAGGGGAGTTGGAGGGAGTGCAATTTTTTTTTATTCTTTTCTTTCAGGACAGAGAAAGAAGCTGTAACAAACAGTTCTGGAGACTTTGAAGCACAGCCACAGAACTGAGGTCTTTGAATGACAAGGCTTCTGCTTTCTCCTTCTTACAGGGCTCCTCCTACAGATGTTCTGAACACGTCTGCATCCTGGCAATTTTTTACTGCACTCAGGTACTGAATGTAAGGAACGAGCTGCATAAAAAGAAGCGTGGGGTGTAGGAGAAAGAGCACTGTAAAGAGTATACTAGAAGTCATGCCTATACAAAATGCAGGCAGTAGCATGACTTCAAGCAGAAATTATTTCAGAAAGCTTAGTTGCAGAATGTCTGAGTTTATTCTTAGAAAGTGACAGAATAAAACTCTTACTCAATGATAGGGCTTATAATCATGTTAAATAGTATGTTTCAGACTGGACTTCCTTAAGTATCATCCTTTCACTCTGTGACTGGAAGTTTATTTATTGCTTGAAAAAAAATTCTTTTCCTCCATACAGATCTTGAAAACTAGAGCTCAGGAACTTCTGGATCAATCTTTTCCTTGAAATACTGGAACTACTATGAAGTCTTCTTGGTTTGCACTCATCTTGGTGGTGCTCTGTGCCAAACTGCTAACAAGTCACTGTTCCACCATCAAGTCCCCAAGGTTCAGAGGACGTGTGCAGCAGGAGCGAAAAAATATCAGACCGAATATCATCCTTGTTCTCACAGATGATCAAGATGTGGAGCTAGGTGAGAAATTATCATTATTTGCTACTTCATTTCATCACATGTCTTTCAGCAATTTGTACCAAGCAGAAAGTACTTTAAATTCAGAGAAGGTACTAGTCCTGGAGCAATATCAGAATGTGGGACAAGTTTGGAAAATGAGTAACAAATAATATTTAGTAGCATTCATCAGATTTAATTACAGACTTTGCAAAATATATGCTTATCAAAATCTGCCATGAAAGACTTTAATCACCACCATAAATATGTGGAAGGACATAGAGGTAAAAAAACTTGCATCAAAAGCCCTTTTTCCCTTTGTGACTTGCTGTAGCATTTAAAAATTTGAGCCTCATGAGGTTAACCTTCCCCTTAGTGCTGTATAGATGAATAGCTATATTCTCCACATATTTTTCACATCCATGTATGTCATCTGACACGTTTATGCACACAGAGAAACTAGTCTAGTTTCAGGACATAAATTTAATATTTCTACGAATTATTAAAATGTTTTATATCTACCTGCTTTAAAACTATGCTACACGGTCAAAAATAGGATAGTTTGCTTTCACAAGTATACTAAATATCTAAGCACTACCCAGACAGTGATTTTTACATATTTTTCTTAGGGTGGAAAAAGTTAAAACACTTGGACAATGTTCCAGGAGGCCTTTGAATGTTTTCCATTATGCAAGTTAGAAAGATATTAATGGTAGTTATGCATATGACTGATTTTTTGGTTCACAGCCCAAAGTGAAAAATCAAGGAGAGAAAGAGGATCATTTTGGGTTACCCCCAAGCAAATATTTTAGTTTTGGAGGTGGGAGATAAGATCAAAAAGGTGAAAAATTGGCAAATCAATTTGAAATGAAATCTTGCATTCTTAGTGTTCTTTAATGAAAGACATGTTTTTAGTAAAGGCATACTACATTTCTAAACAAAATGCCATATGATATTGAAAAATCAAAATGCTTCATTTCAGAAAACTTATAACAAAGCAGTTAATTTATTCTAAAGTCACATACTTTCAGCCAGAAATGTATAAACAAAAAATGATCTAGATCTAAAAGCAATCTTTAAGTGCTAGCGTTTTTGTATGTGTCATGATGATATACTAATTTACACAGTCCTTCAGGGTTGGAAGGACATAATTAATAAACTATATTTCATTACTGATAGTTAGGCAGCAGAGCTCCAAGACTAGGACTTTATATCTGATCACACCTTATCTTTTTTTTCTCACTCTCACATATCTGCTCTGTTTAGCCATGCTGTGTAATGAATGGCCATTCTTGGCTCTATTTTTGGCCTGAAACAGAGCTATCGCAATAGGAATGCATTTTATTCTTAATAGAATAATTCTGAAAATTTCATTGAAAGGGTCAAGTCATGTCTTCCTATTTGTGGTCTGAAAGAGCCCACTTTCTTCAGGGCATGGGAGAAGGTAGGTCAGCAAGCACATGTCTCTGCATAATGTTACTGACTTGCTGTCTCCAGTTGTCTCCAGTCCTGTGAGAGGGTTTACAAACAGTGAAAGAGGAGGAAGGATGTGGCAAGACACTGTTTGTTTTGTGGATCTCCTCTCTTTGTAAGCTCCTGTGGTTGTTCACAGGGCACTATGGCTCCTATTAACTGGCAGCTGAGCAATAGCAATGTGTATGCATTCCCATTGCACTGAATGAAGACACAGGTTTCCCCTTTTCATAGATCATTTCACAGGAAACAGGATTCAGCCCCAAGACCAATTGTACTGCATTATTTACACTTCTGCTAATAAATCATTTTACTTATTTGAAAAGTAGAGCTATACTGTTTTCCATGTGTGAATGATTCCTTTGCCCTTCAGTGATTCCTGAAAAAAATCTTAACTTTCCCAAAGGTGAAGGGGAAGTAACACTTTCTGCCACCAACAGAATAAAGCTTAAGCATTGGTATCCAAAAATCACAAGACTGAAAGCCTTTCAATATAGATTTTTTGCTATTGTATTCCCAGCACGAACATTTCTAAAAGCTGTTCTTAAATGAATGCTTTAACATAAAAGCATATAAGGTATGTTATAGACTTCAATCAGGAAGAATTTTTCTCCAGAGCATGTAGAAGCATTGAACCAAAATACTCAGCTGCCTGGGCACAAATGATACACAGGGGAATTATTCAAAATAAAATTTGCAAGAGGCAGGGAGCTTGCATTTAGTGCTGAAAGAATAGCAATATACACTTCTTCCTATCGATCTGCGCTGTCCCCATGAGTTTTGCATTCTGAATGCAAAGAAGTTTGGTAGAGCTGCTGTCTCATGCAACTTATCAGATAAACCCACAAATTGCTCTACAACTCCAGTCAGTTTCTATGTACACTGAGATGAATGTGTCACAGAGGACTAGTGAATGGCAGATAACTGGTGGTGTGAGGAAGCCTGGCCGACAGCTCTTGAAGAAACTCAGCAAATACGTAGTCCCAGAAGCTGGGAAATGACTGGTTAAATTGTACCTCTGTGTGCTTTCTTTCCCCTTACCAAGATCCTGAAGCTATAAAAATAACTGTCCAACACTGCACCAAATGGGCATCATTTGATCTCAGAACCCAGAACTGCCCAGAACTACTGCCTGCCTGGAGACAATCTACTGCTGCCCCAGCTCCCACTGGGGTCAGGTCTGTACTCTGGTCAGGCATCAGTACAGATATTTCCAACTTTTTACTCACACTTTAGTCTTTTTCTCTGTCCTTCAGGTTCTCTCTGACTTGCACACATCAGTACCTCAAACCATGACCCTCTCCTCCAATCACTCTTAAAATCCTCACTGTAAATAATATATTGTATAGTGTTGGAAAGGAGTCAAAATTAATGAATATGTTGGTAGTTCTGGTGTTTTTAGCCCAGAGGCCTTGGAGATGTCAGAGAAGTGAGAAAAGGTTGAAAATAAAAAGAGAAAAATCCATTTGAGAAGATTACTTTTTTTCTGTACCCTTGTTTACAGCCTAATGCACTGCCCGGCGAAATCCATATAAACCATCCACTGAATACAGCTCTGGGTGAAGAGATCACAGCATTGTCTGGATACATCATATCAGGCACAATTTGCCTGGTTTGCTTTCCATTTTCACTAGAACTAAAACATTAAAAACATAAGCTCAAAAAAGGAGACATGTGCTCATGTTTGAGAAAGCCCATCATCACCTTCCTGAGGCCTTGCATGCAATACGTATAAAGACAAGGTGGCTCTATCTCTCTGTTCATAGAGATACCCACCTGTAATACACCTGGATTGCAACTCTAAGTCTTGTTATGAAAACCTGGTTACCAAACATATTTCATGATATATGAGAATAGACTGAGAAGTGATACTGAGTTTCTTGTCCTGACAAAACTTGCTAACTTCTGTGTGCAAATTGGCCATTCTTAGTTACCTGGTTCCCCTCAGGTACTCCCCAGTCGGTCTAGGACAGAGTGAGTGTCCTACTGTCAGATAGCACTTGAGTACCTGTGCCCTGAAGACTGTGGGCCAGATGGTAAAGTGCACAAGCTGTGAGGAGAGCTACAGACAGCAAAGGATTATAACTTAAATCAGCAAGTTTCATCTCTTGCTTATGTCTCGTTTTCCAAATGAGGAAGTATCACCTGCTTTGAAGTGCCTATCCAGAATTTCCAGAGGGGCTAAATCTATTATCAGTGTCAGTAAGTACATACCCGGAGGAAAAACTTACTCAGAAACAGCAGGTTTGTAAGAGCAGAGGGCTGACCAAGCAGAGGAATGAGGAAGTGCTCTAACAGTTACTCATTTATAATGCATAGAGGCGTGAAAGTGCACATCATCTCTGCTGCTGTTGCTGTGTGTTAGTGTACCTGAACACAGCACTTTCCATCTGAGCACCTACAAGCACTTTCCAGCAGAGCTCTCAGTAATAGACTGTGACATTTCCAAAAATGGGAGAACTATGGCAAAAATAAAACCAAACAAAACACAAAGTAAAAAGAAAAATCCAGCCTAGCTTTTCAGATAAAGACATGTAGAGTGGGGATGATCTGTCATTTGACTTTTACTCAGCAACTCAGCAAAATGCTCCTACTCATACAAATGGAGACTTTTTGTGTTCAGTGACCTCTCAGGTACTCTCCCACTTCTCTATATCTCTAAACACGTGGAGTTCAGGAAAGCACAAATGCAGATGCTCTGCATTTAGAAAAGGACTGTGAAAGTAGAAGAGTCAAAAATGATAGTGACTTATATGCAGGGTATTAAATGTATCCATAAAGACACGGACACTTGGTGCTGTGCCAGGAAATGCTGAAGTCTCTTCAGCAGTACTGTGGTTTTATAGATATGTATTTCATTCTAAAAAAGATATTTTTTAAAATTTGGTTTTCAAGTGACCCAAACAAAAGCACTGTGAAAAACTTGTATTTTAAACAATTATTTTAAACTTCAGCCCACTGCTGTCAACTGTGCAAAATTGTAAAAACAAAGGAAGTAAAGAAAGTGGAATTCCAGAAACCTGTTTTTACCATCAAAATTGTGTATTATGATTCACAAACTTGTTTCCTGGGCACATGCTGCCATATCCACAGTTGACCCTCACACTTCAATCTCTGCTCTGTTGGATAACAGAAAGAGCAAAGTTTGACAGCTGACTGCAAATACTGACAGATCCTATCAGGAGCTGCTCAGTTTTTCTGCAGTCTGAAATCTACAGGCCTTGCCTATCTCACTTTGTTGTCCATGAAGATGTTTTAAAGGATGCTAAAAAAAGAATTTGTTCTTTAAACTGGAACAATACAATTTTTTTATAAAGGTGATGACTTTTGCTAATGTTTTTTGTACACAGATTCATCCTCAAGAGCTGATTCTGAGCAAAGTGATCTTATGTCCAGAGAAACTGTCCTCTAGAAAAATTGATACTGAATTGTTTCTCTCTTCTCTCCTGTCTCTCCCTCCCTCCACTTGTCCTCTCCCTCATCCTCTCTCTCCAATTATCTGATAAAACTGAAAGAATTGTAAGAGATGATTGATAATCTCAGAATTTCACATATTTTACTCACACATAGAGTAGCAATGTAATCTGTGTAACATACTGTTTTCCTACAACAGTGTTTGAAGTACTATTGATCTATAAATCTGATACAGCTCTAACGTTGTATTTCTATATGAGCTTGTATTTTAATTTTGTTTTGAAGCCTGAGAGAAATGTATTTCTGGTATCCTGAAACATATTTTTGGTGATATAACAGAAATCTTATCTTTTCTCCTAAACTAACTGTAAAGATACAGAGTAGTACAAAACTAATCACTGATACTTTACTTTCAATAGCATAGGAGTAGCCAATATATTCTAAGTTTTTCTCAGCACAGTGATGATCAGTACCTCTTATTTGCAGGGTCCTTACAAGTGATGAATAAAACCAGAAGGATTATGGAGAATGGAGGGGCTTCTTTTATCAATGCATTTGTAACCACCCCGATGTGCTGCCCATCGCGTTCCTCCATGCTGACTGGGAAGTACGTGCACAACCACAACATATACACCAACAACGAAAACTGCTCTTCTCCCTCATGGCAGGCCACTCACGAGCCACGCACCTTCGCCGTGTATCTCAATAACACTGGGTATAGAACAGGTAAGAGACAAATCGACAGTAGTTCTTTGTTTAACGTTAAGATGACAGATATTCAGCAATGGGTCTTGAAACACTGCCTCAAATGACACGACTATTGTCCCAAACTGGGTTTACAGAGCAGAGGTCTAGTGATGGAGAAGGAGAGTGATATTGACTGTTGGTCCAGATCTGCAGCTAATGGTGATGTAAAGAAACTGGCTTGTAATGGAGCAGCATATTTTCACATTTGGATGTCCCAGGTGGGAAATAAGCTGTTGGGCAGTTACACTTTGTACAAAAGAGGTACATTTTAGTGGCATTGTGGGTCTGAACTGGCAATTCCAGCCATGATTATGGTCAGTATTATGGCCTGCTTGTGGACAGCTGCTAACAGTTATGGAAGAAGATGTCAAGGCCAGGCTGGGGACTGGTGCCAAAGACCTCACAGGAGCAAAGTGCCTGTCATGGGAGTGAAACAAGGTGAATGGTATAATTTAAATTTTGCCACGGGGCAATATTTCATTTGCATTTTCTGAAAAGGACTAGAAACATGCCTTTAAGAAGGATTGTTCTTCTGTGCACCAATAAGATTTGGTAGTTTTCTTGTAAATTCCTGGTGGTTTTCCGTAGTCAGGAGATCCCTTTCCTGTCTACAAAGAACTCTTCTTATTCCTTTCGTCTGCGCTTCAGCTTGATGTAAAACCTGATTCATTTCTGCATCACTTATCCCCTAAGATTCAATCTTTAGACACATTAGGCTCCAGCCTGACTTCCCCTTCACAAGGTACAGGAGTTGTGCGAGGTCATCAGGGTGTAATTTGTCCAGAAATGTCATTCACCTACAAAGACTCCCCTTTACAGGACCAAGGAGGCACAGATCACGGTGCCAGCTCTGTTCCTTACAATATAATTGGCAGCAAAGAAATTTGTTTCTATCAGCAGCTCAGGCACAAGAACAGATCACTTTCAAAACATGCAGCCAGCAAATGTTTCCATGTTGTCTGCTTTTCCTAATTCTCTTAATGCTGCTATATTGAATGCGTTAAATGTATCTGTCTGTTTGCTTTCTTCTCTTCACCACACAGACAGTTCGCTTCTCTTTCTTCTCTCTTCTGTATGTGTAGTTCTGGAGACTTTCTGCATCTTGCTTAAAAAGCAAAAACAGACAAACATTTTGCTTCTTTGGACCCAGTATTGTCTCTGGCACATGCGCTGAATAGTACTTCAGTCTCCATTAAGCTGGCTTCAGTGAAATTGCCACCTGAGTACAGCACTGTTAAAGCTGAGTAAGAGTCAGCATTGAGGCTTTAGAGGAGAAAAAGGAGAGAGAGAATTGACAATCACTGCTGGAAAAAGTGCTGAATTTGCCCTTAAATATAAGCTTTGTCTAATGGCTTATATCTCAGAAATCCTTTCCTCTTGATCTATGGCTGCTTCATGTAGGACCCGGCTTTCCTTTCTTTAAAAAGTTAGTGTCTTGTTGATTTGTAATTTAATACTTGCATAACTAAATGCCTCATCTGTAAATTGTATAGCTCTGCCACTAACCCTCTCTGCCCTTCTAGGGGTAAATAATCTGATTTGGGTATACTTTTTGCATTACCTTGCATTATGGAGGCCTGTGGATAAGTCTACTAAATGCAGAATTAGCTCTATTAAGTCGAAAAGAAAAAAGGGTCAAAAGAAAAGGAAGAGGAAAGAAATCCCTTTCCAAAGGCAGCCAGAGAAGACATCAGTCCTAAAACTGTCAGGGTAGGTGAGTTTTAACAAGGGGCAGGAAGGAAAAATGGAAATGGAAACAGATGAAAATACTTGTATGAAACTCTGATTCTGATCAAGGTACGTTGTTTGACCCTATAATAATATGATCCTAAAAAATTTGTCCATTTAGTCCTTGTAAGATGAGCCTACCTTCTAATTACCCTACAATCATTTTTTTAAGTGGCTGCTTAATTAACAGCAGATCCTATGATGCATTTTTCAAGGACAGTGTTGCCTCATTAAAAAGTCATCAAAAGTCAACTTACCAACTAATAATCTACACTTCAGAGCTAGAAAGTTTAGTAAAATTGTAATGACTCGAGAATACCTGGGAGTCAAGAATAATTGGGATTGAAGAGAGGGGGGAGAGAGTGACTATATGCCTCATAGACTAGTTGTGATTCTATACATGACTGTGCAAATGCTGTGGGTATTTGCTCTGTGCATTTTTATGTGCTTTGAGAGGAAATTGGTATTCTCCTCAATGGGAAACTGAGGCAGAGAAAGAGAAGTGAGTGACCTAAGACCACTCACAGTTTGGTGACAGTCCTAATAAGGCACTGGTCCAGAGAGCTCCAGTCCAGACCAGACAATATGTAATACCTCCAACCTGTCTCTCTGTTTGAAATGATGAGGATTTAGCTCTCACTTTTCACATGAGATCAAATTATTATAAAAGTCAGTGGAAAGAAAGTGAGGGAGTGTTTATATAAAGTCATTCCTTCTCTTCACTCTGAGCGTTTTCAAACATCTATAAAGCATCCACTGTCTAAACCTGCCAGATCCTTAACTATACCATCTATACTACAACTGATCACATGTGGGCAGACTGCTTATGAGGGGAGTCCTGCAGAAGCCACAATGACTCCACAGCAGGCTGTTTAAAGAGAGATCCCAAATATGCACTAATAAACTGCAGTCATATTTAGAGCCTACTGGGAAAACTTGGCAAAGAGCAGAATGGACTTTTTCTTTCCTTCTTCTGTTTTACTCTTTTCTTCTACTCTTATGTGACCTAATGGTGATGTTGCATTTGATGGGGAAACCCCTTTTTGAGGGATGCATCAATGTAAATCACAGGCAGGAATTGTGCTGGGTGCTAGGAGGGCAGACAATATTCAGGAAAAACATTGCCAAACCAAAATCACTTTTGCTTCTAATTATCACTTTTAAAAATCCTGAAAAATTAAGGATGTTTTAATGTTTATGATTTTCTTTACTCACAAGCTGTAAGCTAATATAGCAATGAGTCAACTGCACAGCTTCCTGATACAGAAGAGTCTACCAAATGGGTAATTTTAAATTAGAGCTTGTAGGAAATAGCAGGGAAGACAGGGTAAATAGATAGAATGAGAAAACAAAGCAACTCTGGAGAGCTTCAGAGAGATGAGACATTTGTTTTCATTACATAGGCTCCAGCTGCTCATACTGGCAAGAAGAAAGGGTCACTCTGTAATCATTTTCAGATTTCATGGAAATTGTAAGAAAAGCTTGCAAAGTTTTCTTTCATCTTGTAGTTTTTCATGTCAGTAGACATCCCTTCAGCTATTTAGATTCAGATATGTTGTCTGTAAGATTGTTAGACTCAGGAGTTAGAGATTTTGCTTCACACATTCCGAATCGTTGGCTGGTTATTTACTGTTCTTTCTGTCCTCCCTGTGATAATGTTGAAGTGTCATACTTTCCTTAACCTTCTGCTGTTCTGTCCCAGCTCTGAAGCACACAGCCTTCCCTCTCAAATGTGTACTTTGGTATTGTCAGTTCAAACTGTCAAACACAAAGGACAAAAGGAAAACTCCAGGAGTTTTTCTACCTTAACCTTGGCTTTCTCTAGTAGGAAAAGAGGCTTGTACTATACCATGGCAACCAAGCAATAGTCAAGCATTATCTTAATATTTTAGAAGACAGAGCCTTGACAGCAGTACAGCCAATATCCAAGATGCATCAATATAATAATCATTTTGTTGTTAAATAGCGTGTCACACCAGATACTGCAGGATTTTACATTTTTACTGGCTGAAATTTCATCCCCTTACAAATATGAAAATAAATTTAAAATTCTCGCCCTGTCTTAACATGTATTCGTTCAGAGCCCTATCTGTTTAGTGTTACTTTGCAGAATTACTACCTTATAATCCTCTCTTCTCTTAGTCCTTCACAGGCGGCATAAGCATGCAGGAGAGAACAGGAGTCTGCCCTGGCTCAGCAGCTGCTGACAGCCTCACAGCAACACACCTAAGTCAGGACTAGGCTCTCCTCTTATGGTATCCCACCTGAAAGAAGAGAGATCACCAAATTGGGCAACTATTTGTGTACATTTTTTTAGAATTGCCTTTGGGAAGATGTAGCTCCCAATTTTTATTTCTTGCTCATAGGTATCAACCAATGAGAATGACATTCAGGATTCATACATGCAAGCATCTTAAATCAACCAATGAGAATGACATTCAGGATTCATACATGCAAACATCTTAAGTCAACCAATGAGAATGACATTCAGGATTCATACATGCAAGCATCTTAAATCAACCAATGAGAATGACATTCAGGACTCATACATGCAAGCATCTTAATGGTATTCTCAGCCTTTTGTAGGACAAAAATGGTAACATAGCAAAGTAGACAACTTGAACATAAATTTCTAAATGCTTGCACTTGTAAAACTCACAATGTGACTGGACATCAAAGATGTCACTATCTGACATGTTTTGCATTAGTCACAGACTTCCGTGTAGTGATGAACATAAATTGTTGCTTGGCTGACATCTTGGTAATATGTTCAAGAGTACACATCAGCTTCTGATGAATGTCAGCTGACATCTGTCACTTATAAGTACATTTCTTAGTGTAGTGACCAAGAAACTAATAAAATGGTGAGATGACAAGAGACTGAAAGCTAAGGAGTATTCAAACTGCACTATTCCCTTCTGACACACAGGAACAATTTGATCTTACATGAAGGGGGCAAAAGCTATGCCTTCTGACATTGTGGGCAGACAATACCTTTCCTCTGGAGGCAAAGCCAGTGTGTTTCCTGTTCACAACCTTAAAGTACAATTCACTGCCAGCACATGCTATTTTTAATCTGCATCGTTTCAGTGACCTAATTTGTATCCTGCCTCATGCACTCTTCCAAAACAGAGAAGATGACAAGGTATGATACAGGAGTGGGCATGAGCGAGCAGCAAATGAGTCTTGGTTTTCAGAATATTTTTGAAGTGAAAATGAAAGAGAGAGAGAGAGAGAGAACCTCAAGCATTCAAGCTCTTTCTTAATTGGTATAAAAGAGGCAGGACAGCATGAAATATAATTTAAATTGTAAATATTTAAAATAATTAAAAATACGCCTCACTTTTCAGAATAAAGCTGCACTTTCAATCAAACTAAGAAATGTATAAATAAAAATAAAATATGCTGAAAATATTCAAATAGATAAGAAGGCAAAAGATAAATGTAGAGGAGGGAAAAAGCTGAAAAAAGATGACATGCAGGATTTTCTAGTCTGTGGTATCATGTGAAGTTAAATTTTTTTTGGTTTCTGTCCAGGACCTCATCAAAAACCAGAGCATGTTTGCCTACTTATGCTCAAAACAGAATCTGTGCTATCAAATATTGCACAGAGAACCGCACACTAGAAGATTTTTTAACAAGTTTACACATTCAAGTGCTTAATTAGGAAAAATCTGAGTAGAATATCGCCTGTGCTTTTGTTCATGTGACCAAAAAATAGTCCCTAACTGTATAATAACATATCGCGTTTTGGAGGGTGAAATTTTCTCAGTTTAAAAAGAAAAACCAGTTCTATCAAGTGGCATGATGCCAACAGCTGCATCAGCAAAGACGGTGGTCTCAGACCCACTCTGCAAAACTCTGCTGCTTTCTTACTTAAGCAGAGTGGGTTTCTGTTACATATATGGAGTCTAGGGCTGGCAGCTATAAGCTTTCAGATATTTGCTCAAAGGAAGATACCAGTGAAGCTCAGGAGCCCTTTCAGGCGCTGATGTGTCCTCCCACTGCCTAAAAGCACTTCTGGTTCCCTTCATCCTACCCCGTTAGGCAGAGCAGTCTTTGTTCCTCGGTTTTCTCATGCCAGTTTTCTGGCCCTGAGAGACCTCATCTTAGCCTCAGCTGAGCTTTGTACCCCTGCTCACTAACAATCTCTTTACCCAACCCGATTGGAAAATCTGCTTCTCCCAACCCCCTTGCCTTGTCAGTCAACTTCTTTCTTCTTTCTGCACTCACTGTCCAGTTCCTTGGTTTATATTGCCAGTCCTGGGCCCCAAAGCTCCCACTGCTTTCTCCCTTTCTCAGCACGTTTGCTGATTCTCCTGCCATTCTTCAAACTGCTTGTCCCTATCAGATCACCTCCTGCTCTTATATTTTAATCAGCTTTCTCCTAACTACTGACACCACTCACAGGTGGACAGGGAATAAAGTCCCAAGGTGCCCAGATCTCTGACACACACAAACTGCAGGTTTTTATTCAAAACGGCAAACTTTGGACAGATTTTCATCAGGATAAAAGATGTCTCCATGACAGAGAGCCCATCATGTCTTTGCCAGAGTTCATGCTCTCAGTGTGGAGCATGGAAATGCTATCAAATGAAAGTTTGCATAATTTTTTTCAGATGTTAAACACAATTCCTTTTCCATTACTGCGGTTCACAAAGATGGCTACTGTTTGGGCTAAGAAGTTTCAAAAAATTCAGCCTCAGGCAGACATCCAGTGTGGAAAATTTCAGTCCAAGTATGAGAAAGTTATAAGCAACTGAAAACAGGGTCTTATAATGAGAAGTGTCAGGCAACATCAATACTGGAAAGTGCTACCAGCTTGGCCTATAATACAGGCTTTGTTAAAGACATCACCCAGGGTAACGATTGCTGTATCAAGTTATAGTCTAATGCCTTTTGCAACTGCTGAGTTATAAAATCTTTAATGCTCTTTTTGGTTACAATGGTAAACCTGGCAGCGACTGGGAAAGATCCACAAAGCTGGAGAAAAAGGAGAAAACCTAAGGTTTTCTACTACGGTTAAGTTACAAGACTGGGAACTGCGAAACCTGAATAATATTCTTGGCACTGCCGCAGGCTTCCTGCGTAACTTAGGTCTAGCTGAAGGTTATCCTCTTTGTGCCTCAGTTTCCTCACCACATTTTTGTGCTTATTCCATTTCCTAGGCAGTGCTGGCATACAGAATTGGCTTTCTGCACTTTAATGACGTGACGCACTAACCCGCTGTAAATTTTCAACAGAAGGGAAAAATCAGACTTCTCGGGTTTGAATCTGTTGCTTGCATAATGTGAAGAACGCAAGAAGGAATTTACTGGAATAATCCGGAAGCTGCAGTTTTGCTGGGCTCTGTCCCCAGAAGCAGAGAGTGGCTGTGTGTCAGCCCTGAAATGTCATATAAACAGTGCTTTGCAACTCCTGTAAATGTTTTCCTGACTTTGTTAAAGGAAGTGGGCTGTCTACTTAAAGCTCTTGTCTGGGTCACAGTGACTAAACCTTGCTGCAGCATGCCTTTATAAAGGTTTGGGTTTGTTTTAAATCGGAAACATTCCCATAATCCTCTACAAATATTAAGGGCGTGGAACACAATATACATCCTTTGATCCGTGGAAGCGCAGAGATGTCTCGCCAGATGTAGCCCAGTTCACCTGCACACTAATCCACTAATGCTGACAGGAGTTAGGGAACTGGTTCTATGGTGTAATACTACAAACATTAGTCCTAAGTGCTTGTAGAAAATACTGGGGAAAAAAAGTACTGGGAATTATGAGAATTTGAATCACATTCATTTCTAAATATCCTGTCTTAAAACTCCAGTCATCCCCTGGTTCAAATTATCTTTGTCATGCACCTATTGTAACTCCCCAGATCTCTCAGTCCAGTTCAAGAATTATTAGCTAATTGCTAAAGGGAAAACCAAAACCTGTATTAACACATCTATTCATGTTAGATACCAAGCATATATATTCTGCAGCTACTCCTGAGACACAAGGAGTGTCTGTATAACTGTTCCCCATGCCACGTGGTATTGTTTGCATAAACTTAATTGAACATACTCATACAGAATACAATTATTCTGTTATACCAAGCTACTCTACATGTGATTAAAAGATAACAATGTGCCCTGGGAACAGTTAGCTAAACTATCAGAATGCAGATAAAAACTGTCCTATTAAAATGCAAAAGTCGGCATTTGTCTTTCCTATTATCCCTGTGGGGGCCATTACTTGCAATAATGAAAAGATGTCCCTTGAAATGGTACTACTTTTTAACGAGGCTTTTACCCATTGAGTCATAATCTCTGTTTTATTAATTACAAGCAGAAATAGCTTTGTAAACCCTGAGTAACTGCTGAGTAAAAGTGGCTTCTGAAGCTGAGCATTCCCAGTCGGTACTCAGACTCAGGCAATTCTGCAAGTGTTAGGCTACAGCCAAGTTAAGGACATGGAAGCATGTGAAAATCCAGCAAGGACATTTGCACATCATGGTGTCAGCTCCTGGGTAATCCCGTGACATGTCCATAGTGCTTTAATTATTTACAATCCTCTGGTTACCAAAAAGCAGCTAGGCCACCCGTTGTGATTACTTGCTGATTATTATTTGGCCCCATGGAAAATACTGTGCTTTCCTTTTACTCTGACACTTGTCTTCATTTAGAGCATGAAGAGTCAGATACTACTGCTGGTGCTGGGCTCCAACTCTGACTCACTTGCTCTGCCCAAAATATCCCATGGTGAAGAAACAACTCTTGTGTTTTTGTAAAAGCCTTCCTTTTCCCTTCATCTATCTAATTACTCATATCCTCCTGAGCTTTTGACCAACAAACCACTCTTGGTTAAAGCAATTTGGCAAATGTGATCCGTTATCATTGCTACCACTGCTTCTACTAGTATTCAGGGCTTTGCTGTACATTTGACATGGGAACTGCAGGGGGAAACATCTATTTCTGCAAACTGTCACTCAAGGAACTGCTTAAAACTTGACAGCTCGGAGATTATTTTTATGATAAAATACTAAATCATTGCCAACACAAAGGTGAATGGTTCAGGCTGTCAATCCAGAGTCTCATAACATGCACCAAAATAGGGGGTTCAGGGGGTCAAAGGGGAGATAACAAAACATCATGAAAGTTGGAAAATTAAGTAATCTAAAGTAAGGAAATTCCAAGACGAATTGGCCCCCACCATCTCCAAGCCTCCCTTTCCTTTTTAAATTCAGTTTATCTTTTCTTGTCCTTGTGCCTCAGGTCATTTAATCTCTGTATTTTATGCTAGTGGCTTTCTCTCAGGTAATGTCTGAATATCAAAAGAGAGAAGACAGGAGAGAAAGAAGCTGACTGTTTAGTGCCAAAAGTGAAACTGTGGGGACTTTCTCAGATCCCCACACTCTAAGGTGACATTAAATTGAGAAACTGTAGTAACCCTTTCCTGATTGTTTGTGTGTTACGGTTTTTCAGAGACTAGCCATTTTAAGACAGATTTTTTACAGCCACCTCTGTTACGTGAAGGCAATAAATCAAAACCAGGAGACACTAGATCTTTTTAGAGAAACAACCCTTAAGATTCCGTGACTCTGTGAAAAGTTGGCCAATGATTTTTAAATGGTCAAGCTCAATTATTTTTTCCTAGCCTTTTTCTTGGAAATTGCTAAACTGTTTGGCTAAAATGTTCCATGGAGCAAAATCCAGCCTGAGTCAGATAGCATGGAAACTATCATCAGTAATGATTGAAATTTGGCAAGACTATAAATAGCAGAGTTCAAGTCTCAAGTATTAGTCAATCTTAATTATAGGTGGGGCTATCAAATCATCCTACATGATAAATTACCATAACTTCCATTTCACAGCTTGAAAGCCTCTGATCTTTGTTGGAGGCGGGCTGACAGTAGAGTCCTTTACAGATGAGCACAGCACACAGACATTTCCCATGTAGTAGCTGCTGGTGGATCTGGGATGACATTCAGGAGGGCTGACCTCAAATCTCTCCTGTAATCACAGTCTGGCCTTGAATTTGCTTGGCTTCGTATTGCTTCCCCTCTCTCAGTCACATCACTCTCCCATACTCTTCTTCACTATTGTCTATCTCTGAATTCTCTTCCCTTTCTTCTCTTTCCTTGGCTTTTCTTCCCATAGTATTTCAGCCTTTACCTTTACATTTTCCCTAGACGTCTGACTCCCTGACAGTTTAACCCAGTTCAGCTGCGTTAGAGGAAAGGTATGGTTTCCATTCCAGGAGGCAATAGGGCTGGGCAGAGCATTCTCTCTCCACAGTCACCCTCTTTACCTCAAGCTTCTTGCGTTCTGGTTGGCCTCAGCAGAAAAAAAGAGAGAGACTGTGTGGCTTTCTTTAGTGGCTGTGGAGGAAGAGCTGGAAGCCTGGTCTAGTGTCTGTAGAACTTGTTTCTATGTCACATTCCACATGGTATAGGAAAGTAACACTATATATATGCCTGTGACCTCTGGTTAGTGACATTTGGCAGTTGTATTATTCGATTGCACCATATTTATGTTGCCTCAGGCAAGTATTAATTATGAACATTTTGATTTCTCCACCAGTTTTCCCAGAAAGTTCACTATGCCCACATCATTCTAATCTGCATTATTCAAGCCCTTCCACAAATGTGCTTTTTTGCTTAGATTGAATATGTCTCAGTTGAATGTGAGGTTTTCCAAAGTGACTTCATCTCCTAGTAGAAAATAAGTATGGGAGTTTGATATGTGTCCCAAAGCCCAGCCAAGGACAGGAGCTCTCTGCAGGCAGTCTTGGCTGGCCAAGCTGAGCAGCGGCTTGTGTAATATGAAGAGTGAAGTGGGGTGGGTGCCTATCACCCAGAGGAGCTCTGACTCTGGAAAGGGAGAGGTGTCTGTCATTCCTTCCTCTTCAGGCGTGTCTCATTTTGTAAGCACCAGTGGTACCTTTGTGCTGACTGCTGGGGACACGGATGGCAGAACTGCTGGCACTGGTGACCCTTCAGGGTCTTATAAACTTCAAGAAAATTAAATGCAAGCAGTGAAGTTACTCAGACACCTTAGTAACTTGTTGGACTGAGCTAGAGCTAATAAATCTCTAAAAACCCGAGCTGCAGGGGCTTTTTTTGACAGAACCTGGTCAGATGTTCTGTCCGTGTGCTTCCCAGACAGTGGAAAAGGAGGGCAGAGCGATCCAAATTGACTTTTTTATCCAGGCCAAAGACCATATCTAAGCAGCTAAAGAGCTTTCATACCCATCTGTCCGTAGAAGCAACACGGCTGCATTTGCCAGGGTGCCATGCCAGCGTTAATCCTGCCTTCCAAAGAAAGTTGGCCAGCTCGTGGTGTCTGTGTATTCACAGCTCCCAGATAGCTGGGAGCTCACTGCATTGTGAGATTGTTTTTCTTTTTACTTCTTTCCAGAAGAATAGGCAGGAACACCTGCAAACTCTCCTGGGCCCGACGGCAAAGGCTGAAAGGTTCAGTCTGAGTGGGTTCTGACTTGTCACCTGGAGCTGATGGGAAAATACGCTTAGTTTGGCAGGCCAGGTAGAAGTGCTTGACCTCCAAATCTTTCTCTCTTTGTTAGTTTGACCTTAGAGAAGCTGTGGCAGCAAAGCAGGGTGGGAATTCCCTCTTGCCCTATCCAAATGTGGCCCAGTGAGATGGAGATCTGAACTTTTCAGACTTTTTATCAAACCAGCAAACGTAACCAGATTGCCAAGCTCAAACTTTCAAATGCCAGAAGCCAAGCTCCAAAACATCACAGGACTTGCTTAAAACCACAAGGTGTTTCTCAGATTTTTCCTCTGGGCACTGAGTTTTTATTCTGTTTTGAAGTGGAAACCAAGGGAAACATACTCATTGTAAAAAAGGAAAGTGAGAAACCAAAAATATTTCACGTGAGCACTATATTCCAAAAGATTAAGAAGAAAACCTAAAGTCACAAAGGCTTTCAACTCTCATAAAAACTCAGTAAATTATTTATTTTAATCTCCAAAACCTCCAAAGTATCAAAGAAACATTTTTGATAAAGCAACTCTGATCCATTCTAACACATTTTACCTTCATTCATGCATGCTATTGACTCAGACTGAAAGAGTTGGATTGCAAAGCCTCATGCGTGTGTGTGTTCTTTTTTTTTTTTTTCTCTTCTGTTGTTTTTTTACCTTTGCAGCTTTTTTTGGGAAATACCTCAATGAATACAATGGCAGCTACATCCCTCCTGGGTGGAGAGAGTGGGTTGGATTAGTGAAGAACTCTCGCTTCTATAATTACACCATTTCTCGCAATGGTAACAAAGAGAAGCATGGATTTGATTATGCAAAGGTATTTTCCAGATACGTAAATGCCGCATTATTAATCCATATAAAAATAACCTTCAGATAATTAATTAACCAGATCATTCATTAATTAACCAACTACAACCAAGAAATTGAGATGTCATTTTCTCTCCAGGGCACTGCAGATCAATTTCCACATGAGAATGTTAATTGTGCAACGAAAGAAAGTTTCCAAGGGCTCTTCAGTAGAGCCTAGCAGTTCCTCCCTCCCTTCCTCCCTCTCTCTCTCTTCTAGTAAATGATGGTTCAGTGGCAGAAGCAAATAGTAAATACAGGCCTTTCCCCCAAACTATTGTGCTACTGAACTTTAAAGTTAGCTGAATGTCATCAGTTACTTACCCACGTAAGAAACCTTAGTTAATGTTGTTTTCTGTTATACAGTGCACACCAAAAAAAGGCTGTGTGCCTGTGGTGTCAGACTCCAGATATGAGTGTGAGAATAGATAAATGCAAGAACATGGCCATTGGAAAACTTTAGAGCTTGCTTGTGCTCTTGACAAAGTTTGGAAAGCGTGCCAAGGTGACCTGCCCACTGCCATGAAGTTTCTCAGAAAGGCTTAGGAGCACAGATCGCAGACTTTCCAGCCTGCAATCTGGAATTTCCTCAGACTGTGGCTCATGGAAGATGATACAGATGTTGCAGCTGTGGTTTTTGACCCATGTAATAAGATTTTATTGGAAGCTCGTGATGCCTGTTTCTGATTTCCCCACTCGTAGAAATTACATGATGCTGATTATATATTTGTACAGAGTAAAAAAAAGAAAATAAACAATATTGCTTAGTTATACACTCCTTGCACACCGTGCGTATGTAGCTAGAATAAATAAGAGGGGAGTGGATGCTTTGGGAGAGCAGTCATGCAGGCATTTCGCTTAAAACAAGCCACAAACCCCGAAATTATCAGAATCCTGGTGCCTCACAATCATTACTGATTTTGCAAACCAAGAGGTCACTCACTGTCCCTTCTATATCTTTGCAGGGATTGTGTCGGCCAGAGCTACCATGTGTGCTCTGAGTGTGCAACAGGAGAGGAGAAGGGGCAGGGGGAACAGGGAGTGGGCGAGTGAGGAGGTCACAGCTGGTTGACTTGTCCTAACACCGGCATGCGACACAGACCTTGTCCCTCAGGCTCTGCTTTTGCAGCTGTTCAGTGCCTCAAATCCACAACATATGATTAGTCATGCCTGGAAGTGCTTGAAATTACAAACATTGTCTCAGCACTTTCTCAATGAAGCTCACACTAGACCTCCAGGCCAACAGTGAATGCTTCAAGGTGGCAGGTGGTTTAATTTAAGTTTTTATCTTTTTTTTTTCTTAGTTCCATTTCCTCCCCTCCCCTTGTAGGCTTCCATTTGCCACCTTGGCTGTAGGTTAAGCCAGTTTATTAGTGAGTCACAACCTTAAGCTCAGCAGCTGCACTGCTTAAAGTTGCACAATTAAATGAACAGAGCCTACAGGAATCCAACTGCTCCCTGCATTCACGTTTGCAGTTTCTTTGGTAAAGATTTTTGTAGTCTATTGCCTGTTGTGGCTTTCTTCCACTTTGTACATATGCAAAAGTATACCCTGAACAAAGACCACACGAGAAATATTTATGTAAACAGAAAACCAACAACAGTCAATGTTTCCTTGCAGTTCGAAGCCACTACCTTATGAAAGTGTTTTATCAGTGAAATGCAAGAAACAGATCTTTGCCAGTATAGTCTGTCATTTAAACATTACTTCTCATTATATTACAAAATCTGCTAATTATGTTTACTTAGTGCCTTCTGTTGTACCTGGTTTGCAAAATACTGTCTCATTTTATGTGGCATCGCCTGCTTAAGAAAGTAATTACCGCTGTCTCCCCTATGCTCCCTCCAATCTTACATCTCTTTGATGGCATGTTTTTACTTCCTGATCTGAGCTTTAAGGAGGACTTGAAAATAACATAATAACATGATAGTATGTGATCTAATTAATCATGCACTTTGTAACTTTTACTTTGTGTTAATCGTATGTTTCAGGACTACTTCACAGACCTAATCACTAATGAGAGCATTAATTACTTCAGAATATCTAAGAGGATATATCCCCATAGGCCCATAATGATGGTCATCAGCCATGCTGCACCTCATGGCCCTGAGGATTCCGCACCGCAGTTCTCAGAGCTCTACCCCAATGCTTCACAGCATATGTAAGTCAAAATCACATGCTGCTAGACCCACTCCTTCTGTCTGTTTCTTGTGAGGTATTTGTTTATGGAGACTTTGGAGGAACAGAGAATTCCAACATAGTAAGCAGGGAATGTTTGCTTGCTTCTTTTGCCCTGCTTCCTCCTTTAAGGGAGGAGAGTGACAGCTCTGACCGTTATTAAAGCAGAAAGAAGCTCTTTTCCCCCTGGGAAGTTGTGGGAGATTAAAAGGTCAGTATTTGGCTTTGTAAGGGCAGCTTCTTACAATACCCTGAAAATATGTAGACACAGGTCAGGATCTGTTGGAAAGATATTACTTCCTTCATCTTCCTCTAAGTTATGTGCTTTCTGGGCTCTAACTAACTGAATGTGTGGAGAGTAAAAGTACTCTTTTGTAGCTTTTGAGTGCAACGGATTTGTTTATAGACTAGGTACTGGCAGATTCCCAAAATAAACTATTAGTCTGCATTTCTAAATAACATACTTAATCTTTTCTGGTGATCATACTATAATTTAAAAAAAAAAAAAAAAAAAAGAAAAGAAAAACCTCTTCATTTCGTTCCTAGAACTGAAACCAGCTCCAGGTAAAAATCTGAGGATAGTCCTGATTCCATATCTTGTTTTATACCTTGAATATTCTGGGTCCTTTTCCTCATATTGCAATGTTATGGAAGCTTTTCATTGCCCATCTCTCTACCAGGGATGTATAGACCACTCTTTCCATTTGTACTCAAACAATGTCTTTATACCTCTTTCCACACAGAAAAATAAAAACTTTATAACATATTTCAGCTTGATTGTACATTGATTTGACCTCTGAAAATGAGGAGGGATCACACTGTGGAAAAGGTCCTTGATCTACAAATTGCATTTTGGACACTCCACAGTTACTCACACACAGGAATGTTTTTTGTAGTTACATTAACTACTTTAAAATTGCAAGGAGTAACAGTTACTGCATAAACTGTATACCTAAACTGATCACAAGTTGGAGCCAGAAAGACATTTGCTGTTCACTGCACATGGTTAAATATTTGTTAGTTTGTATTTTTTTATCATCTCATTGGCTGCTATTTTCTAGATATGCCACTTTCCCTGACCTTACCTTCTTAGCTATGTTTTTCTTTTCCTATATTCTCAACAGTCCCACATTCCTTAGACTAGACCTTGTAAGTAATGCAAACCAGTCATCAGTGTTTCATACTTATTTAGATACTCAGGTTAATTTCCACCTGTATACAAAAGCAATGAGACTGAAATTTTAGTTTGTAAAAATTCACATGATATTTCTCCTCAAGTAATCATCCTGAAAAATCATTATCACCTTTTTATGTCTCAGAGGTAAAATAAGATGAACATGAATGCATTAAACCTGTCTTATGGGGTTATGTGAAAGAACTTTCCAGCTCAGTGTCCTGACTTATGTCCTCCAGCAGAAAGTAGCAAGGAATGCTTAGGGAGAAAAAAAAAAACAAAACACACAGTGAAATGACTAGTTTAGGTGAAGCATCCAAGCCACTGTGCCTCATTCTCTTTACATCTCTCTGATGTCTTTTTGAACTGTGGTGGCAGACCCACTAGCTTGTGGCAACAAGTTCCACAGTGTCACCCCATGCATTGGAGACAAAGGATTGCCTTTTCTTTCTTTCTAAACCTGGGGCTTGCTCATGGCACCGGTGTCCTCTGCTTCCCATCCTGTGAGGAATAATGGATAGTTATTACATCAATTTTAATGGACCTCTCCCATGTCTTCTTTCAATCACTCCTTTTCATAGCAAGAGAGCTATATCTATTTGTTCTTGTTCTGTTCAATAGATTGCTTCCCATTTAGTGGCACAGATTGCCTGGCCTCAGGCAAGACATCCTGTCTGCTAGGGGATTATCCATCATACAGGAGGGTAGGACTCAAACTGTTTCCGCTTAGCTGTGGGGACCGTATCTGGAAGAAAAGCACTGAATCGTTGTACCTCACCCTACCTCTCCCCAGGTCAAAGCAACTAATTTTAGGCTCCATGCTCACCGTCTTCTGACAAAAAGAGTGCTTGTAGGAACTTGCATTGGTTTATTACATTCCTGACACTTTCTACTGCTTGGTGTTTTCATCCTATGTGTTTTCTAGCTTATGCTGCTAGAGCCAATGTGTTTAGTTAGTTTTAATCACCTCTCCACCTTATGCAAGTTGCATGTCACCTCTAAAGATCAAGCAAAGATCCTACTTACTTTTTTGCAGGCTCAGCTTCATTTAAGTACTTGTGTAAATTAATTTTCCTTTCTGTGGTCTCCTGGGGTCTAAATGCCTTGCTCTACGAGGATGCTTGTGAGATAGCCCAGAATATAAGCCTCAGCTGTACTTCTTCTTGTCTTCTGATGTTGATTTCTTGGCAACCTTCTCGTAAAGTGTTTTTTCCTCTGGTGACCTCAAGAGATCCTTGCTGGGTTGTTATATGTTTCTTATTGCACTGACTGACTGTATGTGTTAGAGTTCAGTCCATGGACCAAGAAATGAGACAAACTGAAGATAAACTGCCAATCTGGGTGGCTGAAGCCTCTAGACAACTGATTTCTCTACCAAAAAATATCAGCAACAGGCTCTAAGAGATATAAAAAGTTTTGTTCTCACAGATATATTTGGTGCTCCCTGTGCAAAGAGAGCAAGAACAATAAAATTCTCCTGCCAAGGTTTGTGTAATTTGAACGTTTAACCCTTAGATTTTCTTCCTTGGTGGTCAAGCACCATTTAAATCTCTTTCTTTCTGACCTTGGGAGACAGCCATCTGACCTTGGATTTTGTTTTTAAAAATGTAGTTGCTATATCATGTTACTGTAACACCTACCTCCAACAAAGAAGGGAAATCAGGTCAAAAGCTGCTTGCTGGCTTTACAAACTGAGATGGAAGGTTATACCTACAAACCAAGGATTACGATAGCCTGTCAACCACATGTGGGGGAAGTTTGGCTGAAAAAGACAGCAGCTGAAGCAGACCTTTAAATTATGTGACTTTTTTTTTTTTAGTGGTAAGGTGCCTGTCATATGATTGAAATACTGCTTTTATAAATTTAAAAAAAAAAAAAAACCAAACCAAACAACCCCACCACAAACCAAAAGATTGTTTAGAAGGTTTTCCACATGTATATATGAAGAAGAGAGCAGCTACAGCAGGAAATTACTCCATTCAGTGAAAACTGTGCCCTCAAATGTGGGCATCTGTTGATCTCATTTCTCAATAATATGGAAAGAAGAAAATCAAATGAACACAGCAGTAAAAATGTGCAAATCGAAAAAGAGGATAAAGAATTATATACCATAGTTACCTTACAGTCCTTTCCTCAGCACAAACAGCCTGCTGCAGTGGCATAAAAATTCTTACAAGGATGAGAAAGGTAGTGATGCGAACACTGTTTAATTATCAATTTTAAGTCATTGCTACTAGTTCTCATTAGCTCTAGCTTAATGTGAAACACAGACTGTACCATAGTGGAAACAGCAGACACTGTCATTTTTAAGCATTCTCCCTCCCACTCTCCCACCTCTCCTTTCCTTAAAATATGTCCTATTTCTGCCATATAAAAATATTTCTGTAAGTTTATCCTGGCTGCTATCACCATAATGAGTGATATGTTTTCTGAAAATAAATCATATTAATGCATGCCCAGAAGTTATTTCTGTGGAGGAAAATGGGGCTGGTGAAGATGTACTAGATGAAAGCAATATATAGATTTGTGCTTTGGTAATGAACATCATCTACTGGAGAGCGGGGTTGCTAGATATTTGGAAATATTGCTGTTAAATATAAAGTTATGACATAAGACACAGTTTTCTAGGTGTCCCTGGCAGCCATTACAGGGGAATCTTGTTCCATCAGACAGCTGAGCAGGAAAGCTCTGACTCAAAGGATGCTCTAATGAAAACCTGAATTCTCTCTTATGCTCAGGGCCTCTGGCACTTTAACTTCCCTTTACCTTCCAGTGTGAACCATTCTTAGGGGAACCGTGAATCTGACCTAAGCTGTTTATAAGCTGTGAAGTAAACAAACATTAGAAGCAAAAAATCTGCTGGAGGCAGGTTTACTGAAGAATGTAAAAAATGGAAATCTGAAACACTGCTGGCTGTGCTGAGTTAAAGATCCTTGGGCTGGCAGAAGGACTGACAGGCAGATTTTATTGCTACCTGGAAACAATCCTATTACAAGAATAAAGATCTGGGGAGCAACTAGAAATTATATCTGCAGAGAGATCAGAGTGCTTCCCAAGCTAATGTGAGAAAAGGTAGATGATATGAAGGGCAGTGCTTTGTATTTTCATTTAAAGACAGTATTAAATGTGCTCATAGACCAGGTCTGGCAGTAGCAGTGTGTTTGCAGTAGTGGGTCATGAAGAGAAGGGCTGTTGCAGCTTCTGATCTCTAGAGCAGTCTTAAGTGTGGATTTGGAGTGTGACATGGCTGCATTAAGGGTGCCTTCTGGTCACCAAACATCTGACAGTTACAACAGTATTTCTTGCAATGCAGACACTGCCCATCAGAGTAGGCTCATACATTTGCATCCGTAATAAATCTTGTTATGTCACTGCTGGCCTGAAGTCTGTTTAGACTCCTGACTTAAAGATAAATGATAAAAATCATCACACACATCATTGTGGCTGTGACGTTAAACAAGAATAGAAGTAGTGTGATATAGAAATGCAGTACAATTCTAGTTATCCAATTAATTTCTCCAGCAGCAAGAAATATTTTTTTCCTAAAATAGAAAGGTGTTATATTTAATGGGTAACAACTTTTTTTAATTCTTTATTCTGAAATACAGCAGTTGTGTTATACTTCAGGAGTGAAAATTTCATACCTTACAATCCCAGATATATAAATATGCCTGGATTTAAATTATTCCCCTTTTAAAAGGCAGCAAAAGTTGACTCAGACTTCACATTAATAGGGACCATGGCACTGGTCATAGCTTTTTTAATTTTAATTTTGCCCAGAACCTAAGCTTCCTGCTTTCTAAGAACAGTGTTTAAACGTGGAAGTCTACTTTCCCTGGTAACAAGGGATTTACTTCCTTTGTTTATTTACTCTTTTTCTGAAGAAACATGACCACTTCTGCAATGTTGGCTAATCATATTTCAAAGAATAATATAGGTGTTAATGTTGTACAGAAACTATTCCTGAGGCATATAAATATTGTATTAGTTTTACTAACTGGAGGACTCCCAACCTAAATAGAACATTAGCCAAACACTTTAAGATAAAATAAAATAAAAAAAAAAAAAAACTAAACCCTAAACCCCTCTGTGGAATTATTCACAATCAATATTTTTACCTAGTATTTCTGTGAATATAATTTTCTTTTGCTGGATAAAATCAAAGGCGAATTAGGAGGTTGTACATAGAGGAAGATACAGATTTTTAGTATGAGCAAGTGAACAAACATTTGCAAACATCCATGTTTCTCTCCATGTTATCCCACCTGAATCAGAAATGTATACATTCAGATCAAACTTCTAGAAAACAAATGTTAATTTAAAGTTGCACTGAATACTGGGAGCTCTTAAAACATGTTATACTTTTGATTCATTTTGTTTACACACAGATGCTGCAACTGTGTAAACAGTATTAGCCAAGCTGAATCTCCCATTCTTTTCCTAACCTGTAAAGTATGTCTTTTTTTGTAATAATGATTGGCAAAAGAGCTGCTTTTCCATTTGTTTCTTTGAATATAATACAAAAAGCAGCTCGGTTACTAGCAGAAGGTAGTGTAATTAATTTCTGAATGATTTGCTATTTGAGGACCCCATTTCAATAAATTCTCAAGTACAAGCATCTATCATTTGAGGTTGATGAGGTAGTTTTATTTCTTATCTAACTTTAAAGTTATTGTGGTACCATAGAAGACAAATAAGACACATTCTCTATTTGAAACTCCAAAGTTTAATATACAAATATAGTAAATATGTTGTCAGGAAGAGTAATTAAAATGTGCAGTGAAATGCTGATTGTTCATTTAACTAGAGGTCATTGAGGCCTTTCGGATTCAGGACATAAAGCTGAATGCTAATGTAATTCCTTTCCTCATAACTTTAAGAATCTATTTGAATCAATGCTTATCATTGTTTTCATGACACATCTTTCTTTAAAAAGAAAAATGCAATAGTGTTTCCAGATACTTACTCTTTCTATAACCCATAGAACACTTTATCACCACCAAAGTGGGCTTTCCTGCTGCAGTTTTACAGGTGGTAAATAGACAGTGAAAGCAATTTCCGTG
Organism: Colius striatus; assembly: GCF_028858725.1. Taxonomy (NCBI): domain Eukaryota; kingdom Metazoa; phylum Chordata; class Aves; order Coliiformes; family Coliidae; genus Colius; species Colius striatus. The sequence continues at coordinate 62,672,049 of NC_084762.1, forward strand.
AGGTAGCGTAAACAAAACAACACATTGATGCAGAGACATGCTAACAGAACTCAAATCACACAAGTCATTCTGAGGAGGCTGGAATCTTTTTGCAAACGTACACATGAAGTGAGGTGATTTCTCTGTAAATTTCTTCAGATAGGTGAATTATTGCAAAATCTCAGGGTGAATTGTTTTTCTCATTCTGAGAATGTGTTTACAGAAAATGTCTGACTGGGTTCAGCCTTTGTTGAGTATTTGGGATTTTTTTTTTGTTGTTAGTTAAACTGGAGTATTGGTTTGGAGTTTTATGAACCTGATATCTTCCAGCAACCTACCTAGTCCCTGAACAGACTTGTCACAGAGTGCCAAGTCTTTATGTAGTAAGTTCTGCATAGTAAATGTTGGACAAATGTAAATGAGCAACTGAATAATCTAGATTTTCCCAAGCCAGTACAACCTACAAGAATGAGAAATACTATGCCTTTTTAGTAAGAATTTGCTCTCTCAATCTTTACTTTCTCTACAGATTTAATATTTGTAGTATGTTGCTGATCATTTTTGATCTGACCTGCACGAAGCAGAGCACTTTTTTGTGTTATCTATTTTTTTAAGACGTAAAATGAACTCTCAGCCTCTGGGCACACATGCAGAAATTTAAGTGCTTTGCTGTTTGCTCATCAACTAGTAAGAAGGACCTTGAAGTCAGAAACTGCTCCTTACTACACTCTGGGACAGCATCTGAGCTATTCAAAGGCAGCACAGCAAAGACCCATAGGCAGATGAGCAGATTTAGAGGTCATGCACAATCTGAAAATAAAGAGGTATCTGACACTGTCTGCTGATCATGGATCAACAAATGTGCTCAAGACAAGATAGCCTCCATGACGGAGGCAATTGAAGACACAGTACACTTCTGCAGTCTTATATTCCCAATGCTAAGAAGAATCGAGGAAATGTAGATGCTGCTGTTACTTTACAGAAGTACTTGTCAGTACAGTGCAAAGTTGTTCCCAAAAATGGAAGAACAGAAACGGTGACAGATTGTGCCATCATGTCTTTTGGGAGCTTATAACAGCTGAAAATTTAGTTTATATCTACTACTGCTGGAAGAAAGAAATGTGATAAACAGTTATCACTGACAGGCACAAGGTCTGTCCAGTTGTAAACATATTCAGAAATCAACATTATTCTCCCCAGAATTTACTTCTGTTGCATTTGGTTTGGGATTTTTTTATCCCCCTAAAAAAACTTAGACAGATCTGAGGGCAATGTCAAGTCTCGTGCCTGGCAAGCAGTGCTCTTCTGGTGAATTTCTGCAAGGCACAACAGAGAGGTATGCAGAGAACAGAGGCAGATTGTGAGGATTTTGTTTCCTTTCTGTCTCTTCCCTAGTGCTCTTTCCCTTCACTTTGAACCACTGTTTCACATTACTTCGTCAGCCACTGGCATTGGATATTTCACAGAAGGTCCTGTTCCTTGACTTTTCTGGGAGGAAAATTCTGCCCACTCTCTGCCTACTGCGTTTCTCACCCAGAATATAATGCATTTGGGAAGTGTCTGTGAAAGGTTTAACCACCCCACTAACCCTTGAGTGCTGCCTTTAGAGACTATCCATTATGTGGAGGAGGCTTCTGACAATGGCATGGGAACATGAGACCTGAGTCTGCTTCAGCAGCTGGCTCTCCTTCCTGGCACAGTGGCAGGCTGTCACTGTGCTGTCGGCTGAGTGCTGCTCACAGCCACCTCATCCCTCCATGGGGGGGGGCACTTGGGAGCCTGCTGAAAAAAAGCAGGGTTTTGCTGGGAAGTACTGATTAATCACAACCAAGCTCTTTCATGGGAAAACAGCTCGTTTGACAAACTTCCAAAGCAACAGAGGAAAGTTTGCACTGGAAGGATCCTTCTTTTCTGTCAACGTGCCTAATACCTGATAGGCGACCAAAACTAAAACTTGCATTTTCAAGGTCTAGGGCTCCATTTGCCCATCTGCTAGGAATACTGGCCAGTCAACAACCTAGAGGGCTGTGCTCCTGAGCTCCATTTTATTCATTTTGAGGTAGTATAAACATTCCTTTTAAAAATCAGATTTCAACCACAGGAAATGTCAAAATGTTGACTTTTCAACCCAAAATAAAACAATTTCCAGCAGAAAAGGAGTTCTAGTTTGTGTTTGCATTTGCCTAGTAGGGAACTAACCTTTCCATAGCTCTTAATCTCAATCAAAGGTCCACAAATCTTTCCCTTGAGGCTAACGGTTAAGTAATGGTTAGTCAAAACTAGCTGCATGTAGTAGAGACATACCTTCCTCTTGAATTCTACCTGAATTCTCAAAAATGGTCTCCAGTTAAAATGTGGACTCCATTCATTTATTGCATGTGGCTGTCAGCCTAATGCGTTGTCCATTCAGTTGTTTTTTATCCACTGAATATATAGCTATAGGTTATACGTACTATACCTGATACGTTAAAATCAACTGCTTCAGTAAAACCAACTGTTTCCACTAATCTCTTATCACATATAACTATATCAAGAAAAAAGAAAGCTAAATGAAGGACTGGTCAAAGGTGTGACTTGGAAGTTACCAGTATAAAATGTTCTGATAATTTTCATTGTTACCTCTTGCAAAAGGACAACTACACAGAAAGTTTTCTATGGGGAAAATGCAGCTTTGAGCAATGCACATATTGAAATAATAAATTCTAAACAGTAAATTAACAGTCAATTCCATTTTTGTAATAAACTGAAAAAAGAGCTGTAGGAAGCAAATCAATCCAATTACACAACACCACTTTTTCATTTTCTATTTACATTTACTTTTGAGATGTGTCAATACATGTGTCATGTACTGCAGTGTGATAGAAACAGGTAAAACATAAAAACCAAAGAGCTTCATCAAATCTCCAGGTTCTGCAAGTGTTAGAGAAGGAAACTGCTCATATGTAGGTGAAACTTTCATGGGATATGCATTTTGTTTGCTTTTTCTTTACCTTTAAGCTGTTGTGTATGGTAAGTATAAAAACAGGATTGATGGAGAGCTTTGTACCTTTCATGTCTGTACAGCAAATTTACTAGGTGTATCTTTTTGCAGTACCTTTTCTTCAGGGGTGATATATCTGCGAATGTGTTCTTCTATCTTATGTGATAGCCATCAAAAATTCACTGGCTGTGGATATAACATCTCTCAAACTTTTCCTTTGATGTTTGTGGGAGCTCGTGAAGCATCATTCCTTGCTTCCTACTGAAGGAAGCTTCCTGCTTCCTGTGACTCTATGCCATACTTCCATTTAATTCTAGTATCAATAGCAGTATTAGTTCAATGTTGTCATCACAGCTCATGTTATGCTGGTAATGCACTGTGCTCTGTATTCACATTTTTAAAATAACATTTCGATAGGATTTAGTGTATAAATAAATCTTACTTTGGAATAAGCAGAATTTACACATCTACCACATCACCAGGCATCACTGGGATGTAGCTCAGGTGAGGGCCAAGGACAAGTGATGGAGACTGAATGTGGGTCTGAAGTCAAAGGTGCTGGCTGCAGCACTTTCTCAGCTTACCCACTGGAGGCCACAGAATGGCTTTGTATCAGAGCTGACCCTGTGCCCAGGTAGCCAGCCCCAGTGGGATTGCACTCAGGGCCCTGACAAAGTCTGCATTCTTCTTTGGTGGTGGGAAGGAGAAAAAAGTCATCCCTTTCACTCTGCAGCATCTTAAAAGCTGGTAACACTAGTTACAGTTCTTGTCTTAGTACTGACTACTAAATTTCCTTATCCCACAGGAGAGTATCTTTCTTGTGAGTCTCATTTAACTTATGTTGGACTGGACAATCTTTTGAGGTCCCTTCCAACCCTTAAGATTCTGTGATTCCCCTCTGGGAGCATGAGGGCAATTTACATTAACACTAAAGGGAAGTACTCATCTTTGATCTCTGATTTTCTTAATTTTTCTACTTGTCTTTATGAGATGCATCATTCAGATTAACATTTTTAAGGATTAAATTCTTTTGAGAAATACATTTTGTCACATCTCTAATATTAACATGGATCTGGTAGTGGTCTTTAAGTCTGAAAGAAAGCTCAGAAGGCAAGTGGTTAAAAAAATGCAGAAGTGATATATGAACCAATGAAGCTTGGAAGCCACTGATGTGATATTTGTTGATATTTGGCATTAAAAATATCAGCTACTACATGAAATATGTGATTTAACTGTTCATTGGCTTTTTCTGTGTTAGAGAGTTTCCACCTTCCTCCAGTGTCTGTGATGCTGCACAAGTTTTCAGATTCTTTCTTTTCCTCCCAGCACTCCCAGCTATAACTATGCACCAAACATGGATAAGCACTGGATCATGCAGTACACAGGACCCATGCTGCCTATCCACATGGAGTTTACAAATGTCTTGCAGCGCAAAAGACTTCAGACCCTGATGTCAGTTGACGACTCGATGGAGAGAGTGAGTTAGAGAAACTACTTTGAATACAATCTTATTAGTTGTTAAAAAAGCTAAATTCATTCATTTCTTGTCTCCACCTACCACAGCCTGGAGAAAGCCTTTGGGCTACAAAGAACTACTCCACTTATCGCCAGTAGAAATTAAATCTTGTTCTCTGCAACATAGTACCAAGCTCTTCTCTTGATTCTTTTAATTGGTGCTTGAGTAAACTGGTGGTAATTTTTTTTTTTAAAGGAAAAATCTCTGGGTCTAATATAAAATCTGATATTAATAGAAGGTACATCATCTGCATGTACACATGGACAGACACAGGTGCACACATGACAACTTCTATTAATTTCACACACTCCTTTCACAGTTCATCCTTCAGCTGAAATCTGGGAACTGGCAAATCACAGCAACTCAGGTGTCAGTCTGCTAGTGTTTGCAGAAGTTAGGCAATGCAGTGTGCGGCTAATTATGGGTAACGTGATACATGAACTATTAGGTGTACTTTGCATGACTTTTTGTTCAAAAATCAAGCACCATGACCAAAGATTTTCCCCCAGAGAGATTTCTTTAAACTTTAATAAAAATTTACAGCCTTTTCCCAAGCCCACAACTGTAAGAAATGAGAAAGTTGTAGACTAACACAGTAAATCAAGGCTGAGTACCACTTGCCATAAAGCTGTAGCAGGCTTTCTTCCCAAGCTATGTTTAAGTACACAGTGACTTTTTGACATACTAATGCAACTAACTGATATTTTATTTTCTGGACCTGTTTAATTTTCCTCTCTGCAAAATGTTAAATTTAACTTGAAAGTTGAGTTGTTTAGCAGAACAGAAAAGACAATATGTAAAAATGTCCATCCCCAGAATGTCTGTTTCAACAACCTCATCAAAGTCATGTTTGGTTCTGTGAATTTAAGATGGTGGTCGTATGTGATTATGCACATGTTTTGCTACATTTAATTCAGTTTTTCCTATGCTGTGTTGCAGTTATACCAAATGCTTGCAGAGATGGGAGAACTGGACAATACCTACATTATTTACACTGCTGACCATGGTTACCATATCGGGCAGTTTGGACTGGTCAAGGGGAAGTCAATGCCATATGACTTTGATATTCGAGTTCCTTTCTTTATTCGTGGTCCAAGTGTAGAGCCGGGATCAGTGTACGTTCTCTTATGTCTCTAGCACAGCTGTTGAACCTCATGTAAAATGTTTCTTAGCACATGAAATTATCACTCTGTCTAGTTTCTTTTCATAAAGGATGTCCATAAAGCAATAAGTCTTATAAAGAGGCACACCTTCCATATTTTGTATTATTAATAAGTTACAATGCAAATGAGAAAACTGTATAAGGCACAGTCATGAGTTAGGCTTTGGATTTTGCTCTTAGAAAGCAGATGCTCATCTTTACGGCTTATCTTCTGGTTTAGCAGAATAGGTGGTGTCATGCCCTCATTGTCCATGAGTTAAGAGTAGTCTGGCTACTGCACCTCCTTGTTTTACTGTGCTGAGCTTTTTCTTTGTGATGACAGCCTGCAGTACTGGCCTGTCATTCTGAGTTGTAGACTTCAAAGGAGATTTTCTAAACTTAGCACTTCTGTAGAGCTTTACATCTTCAAAGCCCCGATAAACATTCATTACTGTTCTGTTTCCAAGAGAATGTGAAGACTTACATATCTAACATATGAGAACTATGACCTTTTCTGTTGATTTGCAGGGTGCCCCAGATAGTTCTGAATATTGATCTCGCTCCAACAATTCTGGATATAGCAGGACTTGACACACCTCCAGATATGGATGGCAAATCTGTCCTAAAGCTCTTGGACTTGGAAAGACCAGGAAACAGGTGCGTCCCAGCATTTTTTTTTTTTGCCTGTTCAGAAACAAATACTAAGTAAATCATCAACTGAGTGGAAAAAGAGATTCTGTGGAAATGAGCTGTGTCATGCCAGCAACCACAGGCTTCACATTTGAAGAGTCTCTTAAGTAGTACATCTATAAAATTGCAGGTATATACAAGTGGAGAGGTGTTCTTTCAAAAATAAATTGTTAACACTAGCGGTGTTATATATAGGTGCCAACAGTAAATATTATTATTTTTCTCTCAGGTTTCGAACAAACAAGAAGATCAAAATTTGGCGTGACACATTTCTGGTGGAAAGAGGGTAACTATTTGAGAGTTTTGGGACAGCCTGCCTGCTAGGAACACTCTCTTGTACATGCTTTCCTTTCTGTTCCTTCTTCATTCCTTTAATGGTCAGCAAATTGGTAAATTCTGAAAGCAGACTTACAGGCCCGACTCGTTTCCTGGTTTCCCACCACTGACTTTGAAAGCTGTGGTGCTCCCTAATCCCTACCTCTGAAGAAATTTAAAAGCATGTTTTTTTCTGATGACTCTCCTAGCCTGTAGTTCTTCTTTCTGTAACATTTTACATGTGCCCATATATGTCATCATCTGACTCATTTTCTTACCAAATCTGTGTCAAATCCAGCTGTGCAGAATCCTCTTATCAACTGATTTTGTATTTTCCATTCCATATAGAAAGCACTCATCATTTTTGTTCTAGTTAAGAAAAGACATGTGTAAATTAGACTTATGACTATAACTGTTCCTCTTTTCACTGATGCCTCTTACACCCTATCATGTTGCCAATTACCACTGTGAAAATTTTCCCTGGGTAAAAATTTTACAGCAATTTTCTCATGCCTCTTTACAGCTTTACAGATTATACAAACCTTGATATGATGTAGTACAATGCATTTGAGACTCAATGTAATATATAAGATTTATAAGATGCAGCCAAGATAGTGCTGAATGGGCATGGAAACCCCATAGTGTCTTTTCAGCCAGCAGAGTACTGCTTGAGTGTGTTTTGTTTTCTGAGAGAACATACATTTATGTATGAATGGTGCTGAACTGTACCTGTTAGGCATATTTCAGCAACCCTTATTCCTCTTTGGGTGATTTCCAGTAAGTCATCTGAGCCTATTTTTTCACTACATGACCTACATTGAATGTCAATAATAGAAATGTGAGATTTTTCTTTTCCCCAAGAAGACATTAAATCTTCAAGTAGCTTTGCTTTTCTAGTTGAATTCATCATCTCGAGTTTTTAAAAGAATGTATCTAAAATATTCAATTTTATTTTTTTAAAGCAAATTTCTACGCAAGAAGGAGGAACCCAACAAAAACACTCAACAGTCTAATCAATTACCAAAATATGAAAGAGTAAAAGAGCTATGCCAACAAGCAAGATACCAAACAGCTTGTGAACAACCAGGACAAGTAAGCCACAAAAACCTGCTGTCTTGTGTGTGCTACTGGGAAATGGTTATTTTTCACTACAGGCCAAGAGAATTTTGAATAATATGGCATTGGGAATAGATCATTTTTCTGAATATCTCCAGAGCAAAGAAAACCAGCCGCAAATTGCTCTAAGCAATTTGTGTTGGAGTGTTGTAGGACTGGTTCTTAGTTTACTGTCTCAGTACAGGGCTCATGATAAAACTCCCCTGCTTACATGTACCATTTAAATGACCATGTTTTCTTGAATTCAGTATATTGCTAAATACGTGAGATAATTCAGTGATAATTATGAGTGAGGGAGACATCTTTCTGAACAGTGAAAGCTTGCACTTGCTGGACTAATTCAGAATTACTGAAGCAAATTGAATAGTCCTATGGTTATGCATGATTTCATCTGTTGGGATGAACAACTGGACAACACACTTGGTAATCATCATGCTTTACTATTTATTGAAACGTCTTTAATGGAAGGGTCCTCTTACTCAGAAATACTTTCTGTTTAAGGTCACTGGAAGGATTCAGACAGCAATACACATACCCAAGTGTTACTTTTTCATCTCGTAACCTTAATGATTCCAGCGTAATGCCTGGCTCTGATGCAAATGTATAATTGCCTGCTCATAAAACCAGAAGTTACTGCAACTCTGACTATTATGCTTACACCTGCAGCTCTATAGTTTGTGTACAGAGAGAGAGCTAAATTAAGAAAAAGTGAGTCTAACTCCAAATTCTCCTCAGTCCATTCTGACTTAGTGTTAAACCTTTGGTAACATATGAATTTACAGAAGACGTGTCAGGGAGCTGTACACCTTCCCACCGACACCAGCTCCAACCAAGCACAAGCACAAGGCCTCAGGCCACAGCTCGTGCCTGCCCTGCCATCCTCCCCCTCCATCCTCATTCCCACACACCTCCCCACAGAAGTGTGAGGTGATTTCTGCCTGGCAGACTCTTATACCTTTCCCTCAGATGTTTGCTCAGCCCACCGCAGCCCGCTGTAGGCCTGGAACTGAAATATCGGTGGGCTGTTTTGAATGGGGGCATAAAGCCCTCACTGTACTCTGTTTCTATCTGCAGCCACCCATGGTGCTTCGCCCAGGGCAGGTACTGCTCTGTGCAGCAAGGGGTGCTGTGGAGAGCTTGCTCACTTAGAGAAATGCTCCATCCCTACCTCTCCTTTTCTTCTTCATGAGAGCATAGTGTTACAGTAAATCCTGGTTAATCCTGGATTGGACTGGAATATGTTTTGGCTGGCACATCCTCGGTCAAGTCCTCTGCCACAGCTCTCACCTCACACGTGCTCCTCAAACGAGGCCACTTTGAAGGAATATACACAATATCGCAGTCTCACCCAAGGGCAAAGTTTTCAGGAGTTCAAACACTGCCATTGTAAACACAGATTAAATTTGAAAAACTGAGCATTTTTATAAAAACCAAGGAGATCAATGGAGTCATTTAGACTGTTAGACGCTAAAATGCTTAGTTTTAAAACACCGAAATGTTTTCTTTGCAATTATTTCCTACTTTTCTTGCCTCTTATGCCAAAATCCAGGTTTGGAATAACTTTGCTTTTCCACATGTGAATAGAAAAGGTTAAGTGTCCCAATCAGATATCATACCTGAAGCAGCAGGAAACTTCCCACAGCTCTGTTCCCAGTCCACTGCAGTAAACTTGTCTTTCCATCCTACATCATTCAGCCCATGGTGTATGGATGCACTTCTCCCACCCCATTTATTTCCACGTCAGCCCTGAGATGCAAGGGCAGTTTCTCTCTCAGAGGGGGACTACATGCAGTGCTCACAGGGAAGTCAATGTAGAATAGGAAGAGTGAATGTAGAGCATGACACTGGAATAACATGAACTTCAGTGAGGCATTGCAGAGTGAAGTAAGTGTCCATGAGATTTTTTTCCATGTAGAAAAGTTTTTGAAGAAAATTGAAAGTTAATAGGCAAAAAAAATTTACCTCAGCCCAGATGATTTCCAGTGTGCAGTATGAGGCATCATAGTTTAATATGAGGTTCCTCCAGCAGATTTCCCCTAATCATTTTGCACCTCTTGGAAAAGAGAAAGAGGAAACATTACATGTGTCTTAACTTGGCTTTATCTTCTGAGATTAGTATATTTAATTTCAATTACATTGATCCATATATAGAAAATCAGCTTTATTTTAATTATGATAGTTTATAATACTTCCTACAGTTACTCTAATCAGTTACAGTTAACATCACTTAAATTCACTTCACCTTCACAGAATGATTGATTGCTGACAGATTTTTAAATAATTAAATTACTGATCTCTGGGACATTGCTGTTGATTGTGTGGGACTAAGAATAAGCGTTTGGGGAATTAATACACAACACTTAGTACACTTAAAGCTTGTCCTTCCTTTTAATTTATTTTAGTCAATGTCTAGAAATTGAGAATGCAATTGAAAGTTGAAAAAGAAGAAAATTTACTTTTCCTGTATTAAAATGAGGTGTGATTCTGAGACCTGCTAATTTTGAAATCTCTAAGGACATGGCACTCAGGAAAATAATTGCTTGTTAAATAGAAAATTAGCTGCCAATCAGTAAGGCTTGGGCTTACCAAATGTTTTATTTCATGAAGAAAAATAGTATATTAAGTATACATGCAAAATTGCATTAAACTACTTCCAGTATGATTTCTTTAACTTACATTCTTTGCATTTTTTACTTTCATTGAAGAGTACCTTCCTCTTGCTATTTTTTCATAATATGCTTTCTGTGAGATCAATTTGCAAAAGTTCACCCACCTCCTTGAGAATATATCAGAAATGAGGTGTGCACAACTGTGGGGATGTGCTCACTTTTGAGTTATGTTCAGGCATCAGCAGTGAGCCCTTGCAGAGGAGAGGACCATGCCTGTTGAGCCGCACTAGCAAGAGCACAGCTAACAGGTTATGGAAAGTGTGTACTCACCTCTCCTTGGATTTTGTGGGCTGCAGCTGGAGTGAGAACTCCATTAACAAAGGGACTTTGGTAAACTGGAGAAAGTCCAGTGGAGAACTCCAGAGATCATAGAATCATAGAATGGTAGGGGTTGGAAGGGACCTTTAGAGACCATCTAGTCCAACCCCCCTGCAGAAGCAGGTTCATCTAGATCAGGTTGCATAGGAACATGTCCAGGTAGGTCTTGAAGACCTCCAAGGAAGGAGACTCCACAACCCCTCTGGGCAGCCTGTGCCAGGGCTCCATCACTCTCACAGTGAAATAGTTTTTTTCTTATATTTAAGTGGAACTTTTTGTGTTCCAGCTTCATCCCATTCCCCCTTGTCTGGTTGCTAGCTACAATAGAAAAAAGGGATGTCCCAACCTCCTGACACCCATCATTTAGATATTTTTAAATGTTAATAGCATCTCCCCTCAGTCTCCTCTTCTCCAGACTAAACAGACCCAGTTCCTGCAGCCTTTCCTCATATGAGAGATGGTGATGAATTACTGAGTAGGGGCAGAGATTTGTTCAGCTGGGAGAAGAGAAGGCAAAGGGGGAATCAATTAGATTCCTTCGAGTAAGTAACAGCTAGTTAGAGAGAAGACAGACCCAAACACTTCTTGGAAGCACACAGCAAAACAGCTATCAGCAACAGACAAGTCGCAGCAAGGGAAAGCCTGACTAGGTGTGTGGAAGAAATGTTACCGTAAGAGTGATTAAGCACTGGAGCCCAAAGAGGCTGTGGAAAGTCTGTCCAGGGATACTTTCAAAACCAAATAATGTTGTTCTTACTTTGAAGAGGAGATTAGACTAAATGACCTCCAAATGTTCCATCCAGCCATTACACGTACTCTTATTTTTTTTTGCTTGCTTAATACCTGGACTTGAGGGTTTCATGTTTTACTCCTCCTCCTCAGCTTCATAATTTGGGAAGTGTTGTTAGTTTGGTCTTTCTTATAAGCGAGTTATGAGTCACCTGCCCATATTGTATTTGGATACAGACTAGACTTTGGCTCCTGCCCTGACACAGCTGGTGACCTGCACTTACCCTCAGCACAGTCAGCCCCATCACACCTAGGCCAGGTTCACTCCCCCTGCAAAGAGAACAGCAGTGGGGCAGGGTCTCTGCTCAGCCTTGGTTCTTAGGACCTTTTTGCTTAGTTTCCTTTTTGGTCCCTCCTTCACATCGCAGAGAGCACTCAAGAAGTCGTGATGCAACAGGAGGTATCCTTCATAGTTTGCATGCCAAAATTGTCAACAGTTTATGTGGTATAACTTACCGAGTTCACCTGATTGAGCCTATTTGGTTTAGTAGTCATTATTGATGGGTTTTAGCACTTAGTTTGCAGTTTGTTGGGGTTTTTTTATTTATTTCAATGATATTTCGTAGCTTTACTGTAAAAAGGTGCATAGTATAGTGATACTGATTCATCTGCAACATTGCCAACCCTGCTGTCATTTTAAAATGGGAAGCAATTGATGCAAACTTTTAACTAAAACTTCATTAATTTTCCAATAGAGGAGAAAGAAGAGCATTTGAAGAAATATTTCTCTGAGTTAATATAGCCTATCGTGACACAAATCTCCTCTCAGATTTCCACTGAAATAACCTGAGATGAGAATATGTGTTAGTTCAGGAGGTTTAGAAGCAAGCTGCTCTTAAATCCACTGACAGGTTATTTTTGTTGAACTCACTCCATCTTCTCACTCATGAAATTTTTCTGGATACTTAAGAAAAATCAAATAAAAGCATGTTAACTGTGTTTACATTTATACTTTTTCTTTCTCTCTTCCCTTACCTAAATGAGTAATTAAGGAACCAACTTAATTCACAAGTATTTATTCTTTTTTTTCTCTCCACTAGTCTGGGTCATATGAGTTTTCCTGAGGCGTAAGTTTGAGTTCTGGGACTTAGCACTGTTTCCCAGAGAGAAGTTACCTTTCAGGGTCTTGTGACTGACATGTAGGTTTTCTCCAGTGCACTGTTCAATCCATTATTTATAGTCAGTATCAAATCCATAGCCAAACATGCATTTTTATCCTCTGACAAAAATTACACAAACCACAACCTAATTTTAAAATTTTTCCAACAGGGGACAAAAAGTTTATTTTATGGGCATACATCTCCTACCCTCTGCTCGGCACTACCTGCTGGTTTGTGCACAGCAAAGGTCTGAAACTTGTAAAGATCTGTGGTCTGCTGCCAGATCCAATGAGCACTGGCAGTGGCAGAATGGAAGAAAGTTTCCTGCTGCCCATGTTCGTATGACATGCATGCACATGAACTCAAACCAAACGGGACAAGTATAATGCTGTAGCCACTAACCTTCCTGGTGCTGTTTTTTCATGCACTCCAGTTTTAGCAATGCAGAATACTGTGTTTCTTCCCAAGGAACTGTTTCTTCCCAAGAAACCGAAAGAAGTAATGTTCTGTTTGCTGAATGCGCCTGTACAGTGAGATTTTAGTTAGATTTGATCTCAATGTATCTTACAGTGATGTAAGGCTTTACAGGTTGTCACTGGAGACATGTTGCTATATCCAAGCATCAGCTCTGCGGTAAATGTGCAAGATTCTCTGGCCCTGATCCAAAGAGCATGTTACGTAATCTGTAAAGGCCTCTTATTTCTCCCATATCCTTTGCCATCTAAAGATATAGTATAAGAATTTAATTTTATTGTTCATAGTCACATTTATCACGTTATCATATCAGCAATCACTTGAAAGCGTGTCTATTTGTAATGCAAAAAGACTACTTGCCATAAATCAGCTTAAAGATAATATTGTAAAGGAAATTAGAATTGGGCTTATTAGATGTAGTCTGGTTTGGCTCAAGTATCTGTGTTCTCATAAAATAAATATCACAGACCATACACTTATAAAGGTCAGCTTTATGACCAGCTGCAGATTATGAATGAAAACATATAAGCTGGTACGAGCTGGCCAGAAGTGTCAGATGGCTGGCCAGCTACTGACAGATAGATCCTGAGCACCCACTGAAACCCAACTAAAACTATCATATGACATATACACATCACATGTGGATCCTCACAGTTTCAGAACAATCTCCTAATGTTTGCAAGAGTCAAAAGATATTGGTGATATTGGTTCAAAGCTGGCTCTTCTTTCATGCCACCTTTTCTTAGTCATAATTCACTAGAGCATCTATACAGAGGCTTAACTGGAAGCACACGTTATTGGAGCCAGTCAAGTGCTTCAAACTATGTACATACTTTTGCGAATAGCTCTTGCAGCTATTGTTCACTTTAGACCCTGCAGAGTCATCCCTCACAGTTGACAGAAGTGTGCCTGCAACTTTGTTGCTCAAGAATTCCTAGAAATTGCCAGAAATTATGATATCCCTTGTTACAATACCACTCTAGTTTTGAGTTAAAACCACACATGAAGATAAGTTCCTTTATCTCTAAAAATAATCATTCAAAGCATGGTATTTCACATTTCAGCCTAAATATTTCACATTTCAAACTAAATATTTAGGTTTCCTATTAAACAGAGGGCACCTGTTTCAAGATTTGAGAATTCTTCAGATTTAAGCAATTCTTAATCTGATATACCCACTCTATTCTGGATAAAATCCAGAAGTATTCCAGTCTGGGAAGGTCACTGGTTTCACTGATTGCATCTGTTTCAGTGCACGACTATATACAGCATTTTTGCCACCATCTTATACGTGTTCTCTAACAGAAAAACTTTTTGGTAAAATGTCAGCTTAAAAAGCAATTTTATGTATCTAACATGTTTTGACATAAAATATAGATTATGCAAGAATATTTTTTTTAGCCCTTTCTGTTGTACTCCTCTGAGATTTTCTTTTTGTAGAGTTTCCATTTTGAAGTATCCAGTGAAATATAGTATAACCTAAGTCCTCTTCAAATTTAATGTGTAGGACCCACATTAATGGATGATTATCAGTGCTGCTATTTATAACTGAAAGACTAAATTTATCCTTTTCATTGGCTCCTGTTTCTTTACACCTGAGAGTGGACATTTATTGGATAATAACAGAAATGTGTCGAAGTTGAGTTGTACCTGCAGACAAGCAAATAGATTTGGTAGAGAACACTATAGACATGAAACACTTGATGTCTTGACCTAAGTGCCTACACTACTAGAGCTCACAATGCAGTCTATGCGTTTTTTGTAAGCTAAAGAACTGCTATGACTGTGAAACGTGAAATCAATCATGCCTGTACGTCAAGAATGTGAAATTGTGCAGTGTGTAAACTTCCTAGGCTATTTTCCATTTTCTTCCATTTCTTAAACACTGTGAAACGTTTCAAAATTGACTATTTTAAAATATTTTTTTCTGTTATACAGTGATTAATTTCTTCATCTTTTTCTTCTGTCCATGTGTATCCAACTGAATGTACTTCTAAAGTCTGTCATACATTTTCCACTATATTACATCACTTCTTAAGGGACAAATTGTTTTCCTATCTATTGAACCACTGACCACTGCACTTTTCAGGAACAGTCTCTCAGGGGATAAGGCTGTATATAAATAACCATCTTTGAATATATTCATGTTGTTAGACTCTGGAGCTGTGTATGACTCAACAGAGAGTGGTCCAGTTATGAGGGAGTGGTGCAAAAATCGGGATCTGCCCTTATAAGCATCATCAACTCAGTTCTAAAATGAAGGAGTTTTTGTTCCACAAAAATGCAGCAATTGCAAATTCCCTGAGAAAACCTGGCACACTATCTCTGCTAAACAGCTGCACTTGTGTGCAATGCTCAAATACTGCTGAAAGGTAACAACACAGATTGATATCTGCAGGAGCATTTATGAGCCTCATTCAGGACCAGAGTTCATGACTGCTCTGCAGGAATGCATAGAGAACATGGCCTTAACCCGTAAACATTTCTCGGTATTCAGGTCCAGTTCAGCAGAAATAAACTGCTGCTGCTCTGCACTGTTTACAATAGGCAGCTAATTACAGGGCACTTCTCAATGTGCTGTGTGACATGGCCTCTTTGAATGGCACAGAGAAAGCAAGAACAGGACTCAGTTCTTGATGCGGTGGCACAGCCCTCAACCAGACTCCCTTATCAGTGTTATCACATCAAGTCCCCAGACGCTCACTCAGATCTGGTCACTGCTAATAGAAGAAAATGCTACACATATACACAGCCTTCAGCTAAACTGTTTTCCAATTTAGATCATACCTTTCAAAACAGGGGGAAAAAAAGGGCATGTTGAGGACATGTTTAAATAAATTTATGAAGTCTTCCTTAAGGCTTGAAGTCTTCATGCCTTATCTTAACATTCTCTAGGTTGAGCAATAATCCTCATACATTACCAAAATGAAAAAGCACCTGTAAAAATATTGTCACTGTGTTATATTTCCGGTTGGATGTTTTTCAGGGTTTCATAGCTTTGTGGTAAAATCTGACAAGGTAGTTAACACTGAAGTGTCTGCTACAAATACTGAATAATTACATTTCATAGAAACGCTTAGCTTGCCTACTGTTAAGACATCTTTCATGAATTGTCTAATTAGTTTCTCCTCTTTAAAAGGGGGCGGCAACTCTCTCAAAGCTGTCACAGTCTATTTACTAAACGAAGCTGATTTGAAATCCTGCTTAAGTAGATATTTGCAGTGCAGCACATCACAATGATTCACACTGAATGTATATTTTTATGTCTTAATTATATTCGATGGTGAAGTAGACTTAATTTTAAGGTTGTGGTATAAATTGATCAATATCAGGAAATTCAGACTCAAGGTAGTTATGAAGTCATTTACTATTGTCTTGCTTATGTAGCTCTAAGTCTCAGCAACTGTCACTGTGCCAGTGGTAATGCAAAGCAAAGCCACCAAGTACAAACAATACTCTTAACCAGCCCATTTACTCCCCTTTGCCTTTGAAAGGACTTATAAGGGCAAACTTCTATCCCAGAAGAGAATGTATCATGCCAATGACATCATCCAAGGAAAAGCTCCTCCTGCTGCAATCCAGTGCTTGCATCTCCACTGAGGTGCACGTAAATATACTTATGGATTTGTACTTTAGGTTTGACAGAGATTAAAGCAGCTCAAGCTCCTGAATGATAAAGCAGGATAGATATAATAGGAAGAATGGGATAGGATAGGCTAGGCTAGGCTAGGCTAGGCTAGGCTAGGCTAGGATAGGCTAGGATAGGATAGAAATAGGAATAGTTCAATTGGAAGGGACATACAACAATCATCTAGTCCAACTGCCTGATCACTTCACAGCTGACCAAAAGTTAAAAAGGCATTGTCCAAATGCCTTTTAAACACTGAGAGGCTTAGGGCATCAATCACCTCTCTAGGAAGCCTGTTCCACTGTTTGACCAATGTCTTGGTAAATAAGAGCTTCCTAATCTCAGATCTGAACCTCTCCTGGTGCAGCTTTGAAACATTCCTACACATACTATCATTGGATACCAGAGAGAAAGGCCTCTCTCTCCACTTCCCATCCTTAGAAAGCAGAAGAGAGCAATGGTGTCACCTCTCAGCCTCCTTTTCTCAAACTAGACAAACCAAAGCTCTTAGCCACTCCTCGTAGGATGCTCAGTCTTTTTGCACCTTTACATCTCCTAAGCTGCTGATGCAATTTGCTACCAGGGCGGCGAGGGCTCTGAGCAGAGCTGACAGCTAGCACACACATAGCCAGCCAGGGCCCAAGAGCAAGTGCAGAACAGATCCTGCTTGTTTCGGGGTGGCTGTAAACCAGCAAAGCCCCTCACAGTGGGATAGTCCCACCAGCTTTCGGGTGGAGGAGTTTCGGGACTTTGTTGATGGGGGGATATTAAGGATCCTGTCCCACATTTGCTTCCTCTCTGAAGTTAGATTCAGGCAGAAGGAAAACTGTAGGCGGGGAGTCAAGGCAAAAAGGAAATAATTGCTAAAGGGTAGGTGATTAAATGAGATCAAAGAAGGAAAAGATGAGTCATTGACAGGGAAAAAGGCTGACATAGGTTACGTTTCACAACATGACTGAAACAATATAACGGCTTGTTGCAGCCAAATGGCAGGGTCTTGCGCTTTCTCCACTGTTAGTTTGGGGGTTTTAGTTCTGAGTTAGTCCTCTTTGCTCTACTGAGAGAATAAATTAGTGCAGAGTAAGTCAGCATGTAGACAAAGGACTACCCTGTATTCCTATGGCAACAGTGAATTGTTAAATGGCCTTAGATGTCTTGCGAAGCATCATCACAAGAAGGAAGATAAACATGGGGAAAATAAGAATATGTCCACTAATTAAAATTTCATGAAGATATATTTAGTTTGTGTATGTGTCAATGTTGGGTTTTTTTAATTGATGGAAAAAAGGGGACCCGAAAACCAAAGCTAATAGTCCTGAACTTCAAAGAATAGTTTGGTATTCATAGCAGGAAGGAAAGTAGAAAACAGGAGAGGAGAAGGGCCATTGCATCAGTCATAATCTTCTTGTATGTGCATTAATGCATTTTATAGATCTAAAGATGAGCAGAAGGACCATTATGACTTGCTACATAATGCACACTCAGTACCTGATTACACTGGCATGGGCAAAGATTCAAGAAAGTTAGTATAAAAATTCCATCTAAGAACTCTGAGGCATCTTTATAATGACACTTTTAAAAATAAAATTAAAAAAAAATTTGAAAATGAACTGAATCATATTTAATCCTTGTTTAAAATAGAGAATTATTATTGGCTTGTACTAGACACAGAGAGTCTTGTTTTAATGTTAGTCATAATACTGTTAAAAATCATCTAAATGACTATTGAATCCACTCCTGGAACCTCTTGCTATAATTAATGCTAGACAAAGAGAATACTTCTTTTACCTTAAAATGGTGCTTTTGAGACTCATTAAAAAACTAGTGCCATATGTTTATAAATGTTATGTGTACCCAATAAACACAGGAAATAACAGTGGTGCAGTCAGTTCTTATCCTGTAACAATCTTCTCTTGCTGCAGTAGGAAGAGTGCACACACTATTGCAGAAAGAAATCCTGCACAGCGTTACAGCTCTCAGACACCTTTACTTCTAGAAGGTTACCTTGTCACTTGTAGGTGTCTGTTTATACTGAAAGTCTGGGCATGAGTATAACATTTCTAGGGAGCCATCAGATTTGTGCGAGTCTGTGGCCTTCTACATGTAGTTTACTGTTTTGGGATATAGGAGACCTGCTAATGCACAGGTAAGGTCTCTGAGTGTGGAATACACTTTTTAGCTCAGCCCATGTGTTAGGCCAGAGAGCGCTCTCACAGTGCTGAGGTTCAGAGCCGCATCAGCTCACTCCTCGGGTTATCAGGTCAGCAGATTTACCTGTGGCTTAGTTTTCTTTCTCCATTCTTCAGTCAGCTTGACAACACCCCCAAAACAGACCAGAGCATCCATTATTTAAGGGAAGAGACTTACCAAAATGTGCGTGCTCTGATAGTACTGTCCATTTCAAAAATTAAATTGCAGACTCCATTAGGACCAGTATCCAGCTCTCTTGCTATTATTAATGAGACAAGAGAAAGCTATGCTATTCAGTCACGGGAGCCAGAAAAGGACACACTATACGGGAGTTTAGCTGAAACTGCAACCAAAAGATTCCACTTATCAATAGTATTATTGAATTTTGTTCTCTGCAGTATCCAGCCAAACTTAATTGCTTTGTATGCAAGCTCTGATCATTGTGGCTTAAGATGTACAAGTGAATTTAACACTGGGTAATAGTCACTTATAGTTGTATCAAAACTATAAATAAACATAGCTATTTCTAGTTATTCAGACTGCAACTGACTTAAAATCTCCACAGGCTTCATAGTTTGTGTAGGGTGTTAGGAGTGCCATAAATGGCAAGCTTTGGCCATGGGTGAAGGAGCTCTGATCTGTCAGCACCTACTGTCTCCTAAAGACAGTTTGGTGTGAAAAGGAAATTAAACTCCCAGTTGCTTTTTAATTTCAAATGTAAAGACAGTGGGTTCCAGTGGAAAAAAACACCTGGAATCTTCCATCTGGTCCAGTGATGTTGATAATCAAGTCACATAGATATTGTACAGACAAGCTGAAAAGAACTCTGTTTCCTCTCATTCTCCTGCACTTGCCCTATTCAGCATACATGCATATAATGCCTTTTACTCCTTCCAGACTGCACCTTTTTCTCCCAAGTTTCATACAAATCTCCAGATTGGTATCCAAAGACATTTATCAACCTAATTCATTTTTTTTACTGTCCCTAAGGTTCTTCTCCTCACTTGCACTTGCAGGGAGACTGGCTGGGAGTATTGTGCTTTTAGGCTTCTCACTTCTTACATGAAATGTAAAGAGCCAGCAATGTTTGCAAGTCTTAGTGGCATGGTATGCAGGGACATATCTTAGGATGCAGGTCCTAACTCTGGCCACCAGTAAGGAAATAAATTACATGTTGGTAGTGGCATATGTATTTTTATGGATCACATCCGTGGTTTGTCCTTCTCTTTCCTACGACCCTACAACTGAAGTAGTTCTCCGCCTGTGGGGATTTTTTATTTTCCCCTGATTCATGTCAAAAATTCCAAGCCATAGAACAAAGGAAAAAGGTTGTTTTTTTCAGAGAAAAAAATAAATGGTGAAAACAGCCCTGACAACTATACTCTGTAGCTCAGTACATTAAAACTTTTTACTTGCTCCTTTCAGGGATCTGTTTAGTCTAGATACTCATGATTTATATATCTTTTTTGGCTGGGTTCTGGGTCTTTTTATGCAGATTTGCAGTGATTTCATTCAAGCTTATGTTTGTCTAGCATGAGAGAGACATTGATAAGAATGTGAGTTAATTTAGTCCCTAAAACGTTTCCCTTCTCAGTTTGTTACTTAAGGGACTGCTTATTTGTTTAAAATAAATCTGACTGTCTTGTTTTACAATCCATCTGAAAGCAGCGGGGGTTTGGAAGGCTCCTGGGAATCATCTTTATTTTTCTCTTTCTCACAGAAGTGGCAGTGTACAGAGGATGCTTCGGGCAAACTTCGAATTCACAAGTGTAAGGTACCTAGCGACTTACTTGCCATCAGAAAAAGGACCCGCAGCATACACTCCCGGGGATACAGCGGTAAGGACAAAGAGTGCAACTGTGAAGACACTGATTACCGAAACAGCAGGACCCAAAGGAAAAATCAAAGACAGTTCTTGAGAAACCCTAATGCGCAAAGTAAGTGTTATCTGATCTCTTGGGCTCTGAGGCAAATGCAGGGATGGAAGGGGATGGCTGGCAGAGTGTTGGTTTGCCAGTAGTCTCTCGCTTTTACGTCCCTGTCTGATGAATACAGCCGTAATTGGTAGTCAGGTCCGGCATAATTACCTCCGTAACGGCAATAATAATAGCGATAGCGTTTCTCCTCTGGGTGATCGTGCGGAGCGGGCTGCGGGCCGGTGGCGGTGGCCGTGATGCTCTGGTGCCACCTGCCGCACTGCTCGGACATGACAACCCGCGAGCATCGGGGGGTCAGGCGGGGTCCTTCTTCGCTAAAGTGGCCAGGGCAAGAGTTTTCTTGCATCATTAACACTGAATTGACGTGCTGATTGGTGATCTCCCAAAGCCGTCGCTGGCACGAGGCAGCGCGGTGCTGCGGGGCTGGACACCCAGCTGGTGCTGCCCCGCCGGGACACCCGCGGGATCGCAGTGGCCTCTAGTGGAGCGGGGCCTCAAAGGAGCCTGCGAAAGAGTTTTAGGACAGCAGTACTTAGGTTTTCCACTAGTGATTTCTAAAAATGTAACCAGTGTAAAGAAGCCATTATTTTAAATGGAAGACTTTTTTTCTCTGTCTGCCCAGAGGCAAAAGTGAAGTTATGTGGCTGTAGCAATAACAGCAGACTCAGGTTTCAGATATTGTTCAGGAGTAGGCTGTGTACTCCTGCCCTCCATATTAGACTGGGGAATAAAATAAAGATAGGTCTTTAAAAAAAGAAGACAGCAAAGTTGTACGAGAAACACAAAAGTTAGAAGACTCTGCACAGATGTCTATGGGGCATTCCTTTTTCTATTGTATCTAACAACAGGACATGGGGTAACGGGATAAAACTGGAATGCAAAAAGTTCCATGTAAATATAAGAAAAAACTGTGAGGGTGACAGAGCCCTGGCACAGGCTGTCCAGGGAGGATGTGGAGTCTCCTTCCTTGGAGGTCTTCAAGATCCACCTGGATGCGTTCCTGTGTGACCTGATCTAGGTGAACCTGCTTCTGCAGAGGGGTTGGACTAGATGATCTCTAAAAGTCCCTTCCAATCCCTACCATTCTATGATTCTCTGAAATACGAAAGTAATGTCAGTATAAGTCAAAATATTTCCTGATTTAAAGCCTCCCCCACTCTGAATGTGAAGAATGGCTGGTATTCTTTGTACATTCAGCACATTGTTTATCTTGAGATGTCTCATTCTTTAGACTTAATGCTACCTTAATGTAATTTGTTCCATTTGTTTTGTATGATTTAAGGAACTTTGACAGTGTGTACAGGTGGACCTCTGATGAAACGTCTACATGTCTGTAGGCACAGATGTAGCTTGGACCAGCCAGCTTGAATAAAGATGGGAGGCATAAGTTAATGCAGCTGGCATGCTACTTCAGAAACAGGTGCTGCAAGTTAATCAATTGGGCCCTGGGTGATCTCATGGGCAGAAGCAGCATATAAGGAGGTAGCTAGCAAAGGAAGGATGGCTTTGAGTCAACTCTGGTGGTTGTACTACATTGCCTGTGTATGTCTCTGCATGTGCATTACTTTGACCCTCTATGTCTTTGAGTGAATATTGCCTGCACTACTGCAACACATGTCATAGACTGCCAGAGGGATTCTGAAACTGGGGAATGTTCCCCCAAGTGCTATTTTCAAGGGGAGATACCTGCCATGTACCTTGGAAAGAGAAGGTGTTGCCAGGGCACCAGTAAAGGCTGAATGGATATTGTAACGGGGGTAACTGACTTGGGGAGAGAAACCGGAGAAAGAAGGATAACATCTGAAGGAGGCATCAGAAAAAGTCTATTTGCCATGTTTTTCTCCTTTTCGACTTTTTTTAAACCTCTCTCTTCCTCCTCCTCCTTGAAATGCACCTTAGCACTCCACTGAGTAGCACAGGCAAGGACTCATGATGATGAAATGTTTTTAAGGGAATGACTAGTTTAGACCTCAGTTACTAGATGATACTTGGATAACATATATTTTGATCACTTGATTAATAAATAGCATCAACAGGGGCTGTTAAAATGCCAGAAATTGTCCCATTTGACCCTATGAATCTTTCTGCATTATTTTATTGAAGAGTATTGTGGTTATAAATTAGAAAGACACATTGAAACTAGGGCTTTACTCTTCAGGATGATTAATATCTTTATTGACTTGACTGCGAAGCTTTTTTTCACCTGACAGCAGGCAACTGCTGGAACAGACTGGAACAAAGCGGTTTAAATGAAGAGCTGAATGAGACTCACTTTCTGCACTTCTAAAGGATTCTTGCAGGAAAGGTTCAAAGACACTAACATAAAATCTGTAGTAGAGCTGATACTATCTGTCAAAGCCAGTACATTCTTACAGCTCCCATTTTGTTCTGCATGAATTGTTATTAACTGTTAGATGATGAAGGTCTGTTTAGCATAGATATACCAAAATGCCCTACAAATGATTTTTCAAGACAAATTAGGTATTTCTAAGGCTTGGGATGTGTGTTTTTCCTACACAGAATGTGCTTTGGTGGGGTATTGACTGAGTTTTATCAGCTTGATCATGTTCCTATGTGACCTGATCCAGGTGGACCTGATTCTGCAGGGGGGTTGGACTAGATGATCTCTAAAGTTCCCTTCCAACCCCTACCATTCTATGATTCTATGATTCTATGCCAAGTGCAAAACAAGCAAAAAGTTTAAGATCTTCCTGGCTGAGCCCAAACACAGATATTCTTGTACATAACATGAAAAAAAACCTTCCAAGAGTTAATTGTCTTCATTAATCTGGCTCATATATGCCGTAACTAGAAGAGATGTAACTCTGTTAAGCTCAGAGCTTTCAATGGGTAAAAGTGTCATAATAAATCTCCCTATCTCTCTGCAGTGCAGCAAATTTTTGGTGGTCTATGACTTGCACATATAAATACAGATTATGTATATGTGTTAAAGTATATATACAGATAGATACATATGGACTGCTATATGATGGATTCTTACCCTTTTAATGGTTAACTTTAAAGAGGAGCTGGTGTTATCCTTTTAAAAAGCCATTTTTATTATAAAGCATAAGTTAAACATATCACATGCCAATTTACAGCTGGCAACCTTATTTCTCAGTACTGAATGGTTTAATTTTCTAAAGTGTTTTCTAATTCTGTGGTCTCCGACTTTTTTAGTAACTTTTTCTAATTATCTGATTTTTGACGTATTGATATTATGTGGTGATACAGATGCTAGTAGTGGCATCAGGTCAGACTAGCATGAAATACAAATCTTGAAGCAGTCAAAATTTCATGCTACTCATGAAAGTGTGGGCCCTGACATATCAAAAAATCGTTTCTGTAAAGCCGCAGAGAAAAAATAAGCTGCTTTTACTAAGCAGCACTCTTGCTTTTTGGAATAAGTTTTGTGCCCATGGGTCTTGTAGATATGTATATGCAACTGGAAATGTTTCTTTCTTCTGCTTCAGAATACAAACCCCGATTTGTTCATACTCGCCAAACCCGATCATTGTCTGTGGAATTTGAAGGTGAAATATATGACATAAATCTGGAAGAGGAAGAACTGCAGGTGTTAAGGACCAAAAGTATCACCAAGCGTCACAATGCCAAAAATGGGGGAGAAGCAGAAGAAACCAATGGTGCTCCTGGTGACACAATGATCGCTGACGGCACTGATGCTATGGATCAACCCAGCTCTGTCAGAGTGACACACAAGTACAATTGCTTTTTGTTTGTTTTGGGTTTTTTTTCTTAAAACAAAATCTTCCCCTTCTAATTGTATTCTGTTTCTATTTTTATGATTTTAAGGTTGCAATATATAAGAATTCAAAACTATTGTTATAGATTTTAGATAAACCTGATTAGTATTTGTTAGTAGGAGGAATCACTTAACTTTACTACGTGTATTTTAAAAGGAGGCATCTAGTTTAGTTTCTAGTTCTGAGGAGAAGTAGGCATCTCCAGAGGGAGATCAAAAAACGCATCATGATGGATTAATAATCCAATGAAGCTGACACTACTGTTGATTTTTATAAACTCTACACTACCATCTTAGCATAGAGGCCAAATTTTGAGATTACTGAAATCCTACTCTAAATGAAGACATATTATCTCAATGTTGTTTGCAGGCCCCAACATTAACTAAGGTATATTAGATCCATTTATCCCTGAAGACACCTGCAGTCATTCTTCTAGATTTCAGTTACAGCAGAGCCTTATGATAAATCTGAATAAAAAGACAAAAAAAAAAAAAAATTTTTTTTACTTTAAAAAATCTCTTGTGATTGGTTTGAAAAGCCAGGCAGAAGTAGGCAATGAAAATCTTATATTTTGTCCTTTTTATTGTGTTTGAAACATAAATAGTATTTCTTTTATTTTCTTCTTAAAAAGACCCAAATCAAATCAATCCAAAAAACAAAAAATCAAGGAAAACATAAAAGCTCATTTTGAAAGAGTAAAACTTATCCCTTTTTTGCATCGATAATTTCCAACCATGGCATTAATAAAGACTCAAATAGCTTTCTAGAATAGCTATTATTTCTCCATAATGTGTTTGGGCTTTTAATGAATGCAGTATTGCTTTTGGAATTATCTGAGTGAAGAAAAACATAATGGGATAGCATAGGAAGAGGTAAGCATCTAAATCTTCCTCTCTGCTATTCTTCTCAAAAATTGAAGGAATGACTCCAATGAAACGAGACCCAAGAAAAGTTGTGTCTATATAATTGCAGTATATTCAAAATTAAGGAATTTCTCTTTGTCAGCATAGAGATTTTGAAAGTCCAGCCTGTTGTCTGCTGAATTTTCTATCTCAGCCCACGTCCTTGGCCTTCCAAATGCTTTGGGTTATTTTTCTCTTGGTGGAGCATTTTTTTTCAAACACTACTATGAATGCTTTTGTCATTGTACCACTTTATAACTTGAGTGTTTTGTTAGCTTTTTATTAACCACTTATTTGAACTCTTTGTTCAAACTTTGATTCTTATTGATCTTTATTGATCTTCAGTCCATTAACCGTACATTGTGTTCTTGACTGTTTTGCACACTTGGAAAATGAATCACATTCATGTAGCAAGAGGAATATATTTCTCAGCAGCTGGCAGTTAAATAAGAAATGTCACATTTGGTTAACAAGAAGCTTTAAATTCTGAACATGTTTTTATTTCAGTTTCAATTTCATTTCTGATTAGATTAAGAGTCTCCAAGATGGCATTGACATTGCATTTTTCATTATCAGGCCTAGAGCATCTGTCATGGATGGGGAATTATTTTTTACTTTTTTTTGCAGAGAAAACAGATTGAAACAATTGTTAGTTTTATTAAGTTTACATGAGAAGACCTTCTAGAGGTTATTTATTTTTAATAGTGTGTAACAAATAATTGATTGGGAATGTTAGAAGAAAGCAAATAAATGGGTAGGCAATTAGGGAACCACTGACCTTCATTTTCCTATTTGTTAAATTTGTGTCTACAGGTGTTTTATTCTTCCAAATGATACTATTCACTGTGAGAGGGAGCTGTACCAATCTGCCAGAGCCTGGAAGGACCACAAAGCTTACATTGATAAGGAGGTAAGAGGTATTTTAAATTCTGCCTCAAGTCTTTGCACTGCTACCTTTTCAAAGAGTAATTCCAACTCAGAAATATTCTCTGCAGATCGAAGCTCTCCAAGACAAAATTAAGAATTTGAGGGAAGTTAGAGGACACCTAAAAAGAAGAAAGCCAGATGAATGCGACTGTAGTAAACAGAGGTAAGAGAGATGATGTTCAACACTGAAAGCGACACCAGTTGCTAAAACTTACATATTTTCCAAGCTTTTTGAGATGGAAAAGAAAGAACATAAGCTTTATTGATATTTATAACCACTATACATACTCATTTTAGTTAGTTCCTTTTTAAGAGTAAAAGCTAATTTTAATCAAAAGAAGATAAATGTTAAAATTTAAAGGTAAAATATGTTTGTATTCTATTCACATATTTGAATCCAGCTGTAGTTTTGCTAGAATCACTCACGGAGATATAACTTCTTTAAATGAAATGAAAATCGTAAGTCATTCTGTGCAGTCCCTTAAGAAAATGTCAAAGATTGTACGCTTCTGGCTTGGTTTTGTGTTGAAAATGGTTTCATGACTTCATAATTGCTAATAATTTTCCCTGTAGCTATTACAACAAAGAAAAAGGAGTAAAGGCCCAAGAGAAGCTCAAGAGCCATCTTCATCCCTTCAAGTAAGATTGTTATTACCCTTTCACTCTCTCATCTGGCTTTTTGATAACTGGAGAAATACAATATGAGGGGTTTGGTGGTTGGGTTTTTTTGTGGAGAGGGGAAATGAAGAGATGAGTGAAAGAAAAGTTCACATAGAGCAAGCACTCACAAGAAACATCACTAGTTTTGGACAGACTTGTGAAAGCTTGTGGATAATACTTTTGAAACCTATTGGTAGACAATGGATTAAACAAATCATTTTTTAACCTGATTGGCCTCAAGATTGCTAAAAAGATCCAGTTAAACACAAATGCTGCAGTGCATCATTTCTCACACTTACTGAAGAGAATGCCTTGTCATAACAGCTGAGGTGGAAGCTGAGCTAGATGAAGGACATATTCTCATCTTTTAAAAAGCCAGAAAGATGTAAAGCTGTTAACGCTCTTGTTAACCAACCAGAGACTATTCTCTGTCAGCTATGCCCAACTTTCTCTCTGAACAGAGAAGCAGCACAGGAAGTAGATGGGAAACTGCAGCTGTTCAAAGAGAACCGAAGACGGAAGAAAGAAAGGAAGGGTAAAAAGCGCCAGAAGAAAGGAGATGAGTGTAGCCTTCCTGGTCTGACATGTTTTACCCATGACAACAACCACTGGCAAACAGCACCATTCTGGAACTGTAAGTCGTATGTCCATATGCAGATGTGATCTAGGTTATTCTGCAGTGCTACAAAGTTTCCATTTCATGCAATCAGAGCACTATTTTGAAGAACTTGCACTTAGTCCGCTGCTGTTGCCATTGTTCTGAAGCATGATGAAAGAATATCACTAGAGTATGCTTGTAATTGTTGCCTTACTTATTTACAATAAACTACGACAAGAAGCTCAAAGCTAAATACCACAGAAACAAAGAGAAGAACTGGCCTCTAAACCACAGACTTTTGTAACCAGCCATTGAGATTTGTTTCATGTCTTGGAGATCAAAATGACCAAATATTTCATAGAAATGTTAATTAGGTTTCCGGATATTAATGATAACCATATTCTTCCAATTGTCACAAATCCTTCTGGGGACTTGCTTAATGTCATGAACTTCAGCACATAAAAGGTTTACTTTAGTTTTATCATTTCATTTTCAAAGTGTATCATAAACAACTTAATGGTGAAGAAAATACAGATACTCCCTATGAATTCTTCCCATTATTCCTATTTCTTTATATTCTAAAACCAAATTAAAATCACAGCTGAGGAACAAAACACTTGGCATAAGAGAACAAAATATTTTAGCTCAGAAATATTTTAAGTTCCTTTAAACTTCAGGTAATATAGATAACCATCCTACTGAGACATGCTTCAACATTTCTTGGTATTCAGCATTAACAAAACACCACCTTTCTCGTCTTTGCTGGCAAAGGCAGAAAGGTGACTGAAAACTTTATTTCCAATAACTTCAAGATCAAATGATGATCAAGTTACAACATATTTGACTCCAAGCAGAAAATTTTCTAAGAAAAATTTTTCATTTGGAGAAAGATGTTGTCTCCTAGTGATAATCTGCTCTGATTGCACTAGGACTTTTGCTAATACACTTTTTACATTTTAAGATGTTCCTAAGGCAGTCATATGCATAATTTTCATTTTAGAGACAATAATTAAATTGGCGTATTACTTTTTAACTGTGGAGTAACAGTTATGAAAAATATTCTCACATTCTGTCAGCAACATTCATGGGGTGAAAAACAAGTCCTGCTGATGCAGTCCATAACTTAAAGAAGAGTGACTGTATCGATTGACATCACACAGATAAAAAGGTCCAATACCACTGCCATTTTTATGAAGCTTGTTCACAACATTGATACTGTTACTGTACTAATAACAAATCTAAACAAATCTAAACTCAAATCTATGACAATATTCATATTTTATTATTAGAATTAAAGGGACATTCTTCCACAGCAAAATTTTATTAGCAGTTTGTTTGAAAATTAAGATATCTTTCTTACAGCCTTCTCTACTGGCAGAGTAAAATTATAGATTATATATAGATCTCCTCTTTGGCTGCTCCCGTCACTGTAACATCTGGTTCCAAGTATCTTCAGTCTGCAAAGGAAGCCTGCTCTAGATTTCCCCACGCTGAAAAGTGAAAACAAATTGCAACCAAGATTGTCCTACAAAGGCCTGACCAAACAATTCTGTTTCCCTTATTTGTGTATCAAAAAAAAAGGGAAATGAGAGATTGCAGTTCAAAGTAATAGTTTTTCCTGTAGGGAAAATCAGGCCGGTAAGAAAGGGCTGCTTATAACGAGGAATAGGATTACCCTTTGATCTTCCTTCTCATCTTGTTTCTTCCATTTTTCCTGCATTCAAGGTGTCAGGCAAGCTCCCTGCCTCCAAACCCATTTCTTCAATGCCTAATCTCTCCTACTGGCCTCATCTCCAGACACTGTCTTACACTTCCTTGACTGCTATGTGATCTCCATCTCTCTTAGGATATCAGCTAGCAATTTAACCTTTTTCTGTAATGTTTACACTCCTGTAATTTTCTCTTTTACTGGTATCTCAGAGAATTTAATGTCACTTACTGGGGGAAATAGTACACATATATAGTAAGCAATTTTAATGAATCTTGATGTATACAAATCTGAAGGATCGAGATTTGTGCTGTTGTTTTGTAAAGTCTGAATTCTGCTCAATCCCAATAAACCACAAGTAACTCAGAGCAAAATATGCCTCATTAACTATAGGATTCACTATCTTCTGCTTTCATTAACTGTATGTAACACGTTAGAAACATTTATTTTGTATATAGATAAGCATGTAACTTTAATAGGGGTTTTTTAATTAAACTAGACTTTAAGTACATGAATATTTTCAGAAGTTTCACTAGTAGAAGAAATAAACAGATTATTTTCCCCTGAAAACTAATAATTTGTTTATTTAATTACAGTGGGCTCTTTCTGTGCTTGTACAAGCTCAAATAACAACACTTACTGGTGTTTGCGAACAGTTAATGACACCCACAATTTCCTCTTTTGTGAGTTTGCGACTGGGTTCTTGGAGTATTTTGATATGAACACTGATCCCTATCAGGTAAATGTTTTCCCTGTTACAAAATGTTGTTCACCAAACTCCTCAAAAGTTTTTTTTATTTTTGGTAACAAGTATTTTTTCCCTCCATTCCTCTTTTTCTAAGCTGACAAATACAGTACACACTGTGGAAAGAGGGATTTTGAATCAGTTACACATACAGCTAATGGAACTGCGAAGTTGTCAAGGTTATAAGCAGTGCAATCCGAGGCCGAAGGGACTTGAAACAGGTACAAGAAAAATAGAAGTATTTCCCTTTATTTGTTTGGGTTTTGTAATAACATATATTCATGAAGTGCCAACCTCCAAAGTCTTGCTCTGAATAATTTGGAATGATCCACAAACACCAAACCTGCAAAGAAGCTTCCTGGTCGTGCAGGTATACAACTTTGCACAGGTGATTCTAGGCAGATATTGGTGGCAAGCAACAACATTTGATGAAATTCTGCAGAAAGGTTATCATGTTATTTGTACTAAGCAATAACAAGCATGTGTAAAGCTTTCATATTCATAACTCTTGTCTCTGTTGCAGGGTTTGTTTGGTCAGTTTTTCCTTCCCAGTAACAAGTGAAATATTAAATCTTGTGTTTATTCCAGTTGCTGTCTGTCTATATGAACACCCTCAGGCTCTACAGCACAGCTGAGGCTTAACATTGCAAACTTCCAATCAGCAGTAGTCCCCTCCATTTTTGAGGAAAGCAGTAATTACAACAGCCTCCAAGTAGAGAAATAGCTGCTGTTTGTAGCTCTGGAATACATTGCACTTAAATTTCGTTGATTGACTATCATGATTATTAATTTTTTTTACAGGAATATTCTCTTCTACATTATTTGAGGTGTTGCATCTTTGTTTCTCTTTCTTCAGCTACAGATGTTTCTCTTTTTTTTGCTACCTGATTGTTTGGGGGGTTTATTATTTTTTTTTAAACTGTGTTTTTTCAGTTCTTTTATATAAAACTTCCAGGAAATCTTTGTCAGACTGCAGCTCTGTCTTTATTTAACAAAGTACATTTCTCTTTAGGAATTAGATGCTGTGCATGGAAAGCTACATTGTGAATGTTTTTTACAAGTTCTAAACACTAACAAAAGTTACTCTTGTATTTTCCTATATCAGGAAATAAAGATGGAGGAAGCTATGATCCACACAGGTATCCACACTTTTTTATTCTCCTCAGCAGCTTCTTTCCAAATAATTGCATGACTCCAGTCCATTTCAACTAATGTCAGTATCCTGCCATATTGCACACAGCATAGCTTTTGATGCATGAGTCTTCTAACTACCCTCCACTGAACTTGGCCATTGTTTTTTAGACCTACCATTCTGCATTTAACCTAGCTCATGGTCATAGCAAGGCTTCATACAGCTCGTATTCCATGTCTGTATTTCTTAGATGTTTACTACATGGAAAATGACACAAAAA
This sequence comes from Colius striatus, assembly GCF_028858725.1. Lineage (NCBI taxonomy): Eukaryota > Metazoa > Chordata > Aves > Coliiformes > Coliidae > Colius > Colius striatus. The sequence continues at coordinate 62,703,607 of NC_084762.1, forward strand.
GAATCATTTCTTTTGGTTGTTTTCCTATTGGTGGACTGATTTTGAGGGGGTTGTGGGTTTTCTCTGGTTTTATTTAGGAAATCTGTACAGCTGCTTTTTAAATGTAAGCCAAATATGCTTCGAAAGCTTTCTGGAGTATATGTATCCAAAGAGCCTAACCGAGCCTATGGAAGTAAAGTAAAATCTTCTCACTGGCTTTAGGAAATGTTGGCAGAGGCTGCTTTAAGCTAAAGCAGTGCTCAGTGTGAGCAGAATGTGCTCAGATATCAGCAGGTGACAAGTTGATATAAGTATGGTATAAAGATGAGGCTTCTTTGGGTAGGTGGGCCCATGCTTTCAGACCAGATCACACATGCACGAATGACATTTCTTCCAAAGACTGTAATATCTGAACAGAAGAAGGGCACCAGGTGAAGTTTTCTATACCTAGTGCCTGAATCTGAGTAATACTTGAAAGACTGATGTTTGCAAGTGTATTTATCTGTTTGCAAGTATACTTATTGTGGCTACATGTTTACCCTGCAGACCCCAGTTCCTCCCAGTGGAAGAACCAGTCAAACAAAAAGCAAAAGCCTGAAGAGACTGAAAAAACCTCGTGTCTTAACAGTACTGCACTTGCTCTTCATTGAGCAATAGTTACACTCAGGGTAAAAAACAGATAAAAGTTTAACAAGTTATATTTATACTGAGTCATATTCAGTCATACTTAGACTGAATATCCTCTCCTGTTATATCACTTGTATACATTTAGTTCTCCATACGCTTTGGCATACTAGTTCCTGATAGACGTTGTTTACCCAAGATGTAAACTGGGTCCAAGGAGTATACAAATCTACTTAAAACTTTTTTGCACAAAGTCTTCTGGAAAGAACCTTGTCATTAGCTCCCAGCAGCCAGGGAACAATTAAGACAATGTATTTCCATGCTTAATAGATCTCCAGTTTAAGCAGCTAATTTTTCCTTGCATCCAAGTCTGTATTTTCTCAATTGAGTAGTTTGGGGATGTAGAAAAACTGGAAGCTTTCATTTGGTTATATTCCAGTTGTTCACATTGCTCATTACAGTCTAGTGGGAACTGGTTACTACAATGATAGAAGGTAATCCTTATAATTACATTTTTAAGTCTTTCATTAGAATAGGTCCTTATAAGCATTCCTCTTTTTAAATATAGAGCCGACAGAAATGGCATTTTTTAATTGTAAGATTGCATGAAGTAGTATAGCACACAGGATTAATCTTTAAATTATATCTCGCTACACTGTTAAGTAAGGAAAACATTTAAACTTCTGATATCAAGTCAATAAACAGCACACTACTGGGATAAATAGTATAGTATAACAGAAATGATACTACTCTGCCATTACATTCCAGACACCCAGTTTCTCAATGTATACAGATACCTGGGTTCAACATTTTCATTCAAGCTCCATCTTGGTTAAAATTCTTTTCTAAAACAAAACAAAAAAAAAATAAATGGACAAATTCCATTTTTCACAAATTATTTAAATGATCTTGTAGAGGATCTTTGATACCTGCAGATAAACCAACAGAATAAGAAAGAGAAAATCCTATGCTGCTAAGTCATCTGAACTACCCCTTAGGCTTCCTTCAGATTGTGTAGTTCATCTACCTATTTCAAGTTCAAAATATCCAGAGTTAGTACAGCATTACGAGTTTTACAAGTATAATATTGAGAGAACAGGCTTGTATGGAAACAGATAGTATAGTGCTATTTGTTTAATACACAGGCAGAGAGCTTCAGTGGAGAAGAACTCTTGTCATCTGGGTCCTTTGATAGGCAGAACAACTCTGTAGATATGGCTGATAAGAGGATGTGGGAATTGCAAACTCTCCTCTTCTGCTTGTCTGAGGTTTTTCAAAGACACTAAGGAGATAATTGTACCTCCTTGCCTTTAGTCTCAGTGGAGATATGTCCCGATCCCTTACTAGTTTTGAGACAATGTAGCCATAGATGGCAACATAGGACTCCAGAGTGTGATAACTGGAGAGTGAAGCTTGGCTAATGGTTGATTTTTTAAAAATTGGAAGACATTTTACTGTGAATAACTAGCAACAATTATTCTCTTTTTTGGATTTATGACTTAGCTGAAAGATTCCCAAATATTGATCGAAGATATCACTGCTTATGCGGTTACTCCAATGCGACTCATCTGCACTTTCCCATTTCACGCCTTTTTGTAATGAGATTTCTTACAGGAGAAAATCTTTTCTTTCCCCTTTCCTTCCTGCTGTATGCTTTGATTTCAGTGGGAAACTTCTTATGCTTACTGCTAAGTTGTGGAACTAAGTTGTGAGGTGACTCACAGTCAAACAACATACAGTCTGCTGTAGGACTTTTTAAGATTTTGGTTTCCTATTTGTTTAACATGTATGAATACAAGTTACCTCTGTCTTGTGTGTTTAAACAAGTCATTCTTTTCTGCTTAACATGAAGAACATCGTACAACTCTCAGGGCCTCCCCAGAGCTGTGAAACTCCTCTGAGACTCCAGAAAGAGTGCCACATTTAGAGAGAAAAAAATAAATCCAGCATGATGGAACATGTAGCTCTGAATCAGACTTTGAGATCTTTTGCAGGAATACAGCAAATTCCATACTGATCTTATTTCTGTGCAGCACAGCCTCATGGCTTCACTGTTGAGGCTGGTGGGAAACTCTGCTCCTCTTCACTGGTCCCAGGCCTCCCTGCTGCCCACCCTGACACTCAGGCTTGTCCAGCTCAACCTCCTGTCTCACGGTCTGTGATTAAGTAGCAGAGGTTTCTCTGGGCCCAAAGGCACCTTTCTGGCCTCTGCTTTGCCTCTGGTGCCCTGGTCCACCCCTAGACCTATCAAAATTAAATACTACCTTCAGCTACCTTCATTTATTAAATTAAATGTGGCTGATTGATTTGTAGACTGTATGTCTCAAGATACCCAGATACCAAGCTCCTGTGAGCATTGTTGAAGTTCAGGTCACTGATGTCTCATCTTTTATAATAGACCATGATAAGGAAAAGCAAATGGATTATTCATATATTGAAGCACCTTTCCTGCCTTGAAATATCAGAGGAAAGATTTCTCTCTATCATCACAATGCCCCATTAGACCAGATTTTGTTCTTTTTCACTCAGATCAAAGGTATAGCAGAAGACAGGCAGTTTCTTACTCTGTGTTCAGCAGGAGTTGCGAAAACACCTGAGACAGAATCATTAATATGACAGAAGATGTGAAGCATCTTACATTTTCAGCTACACATGTTATGGATAGTGGTGCTTTCAAGCAAATTGGAGTAGAAGAAACACATGTGAAAGCTTTGCTTGCACTTTTAAGTTGGTGTTCACCATTAGGCTTTGTTCTTTCTTTCAACAGAGGACAGTTATGGGATGGATGGGAAGGTTAACCTGCCCAGTTTCACTGGTGACATCAACTGGCAAGGACTGGAAGACTTGTACAGTGTGAATGAAAGTGTATATGGATACAGATACAACTATAGACTTAGTCTGGCTGACTGGACTAATTACTTGAAGGATGTAGATAGGATGTTTGCACTGTTGAACAGTTACTACCAGCAAAATAAAACAGACAAGGCTAACACTGCTCGAAGCAACAGGGACGGAGATGAATCATCCACACCGTTTACCCTGGTGGAAATGGCTTCTGCCGAAGAATCGAGTGGCCTACCTGCGGAAGAGTTGCAGCTTATTGTGCCAACGGACATTGCAGCCCTTGCTTTGAGCACGGTGAATTTAAGTCTGGAGAGGAAACTTGAATTAAACAATGATATTCCTGAGAAAAGTAGTTTGAACGACGCACACTGGAGAAATAATCATCAAGCTGAAAAATGGATGGAGGATAAAGAATCAGACCGTTTTGATATGGATTTCAGTGGAAACGGTTTGATAGAGTTGGAGTCCCGGCATAGTTTCATGCTACAGCCCATCAGTATTCCTCAAAAAGACACTCATCAGGACAGTGACACTGTGGAAGATATATTTGAAGATCAAATATATCTTCCCGTGATTTCTGATGACCCTCTCGTTCATCAGGCTGTAAATTTATCCATTAGGGATTCATCTATCGGTACCCAGACAACAGGAACTTTCTTGAAAGAAATGGAACAGAGTCTTGCAGGGGAAACTTCGCAAGTCATTGAAGGCAGTGCCTCTGCTCCACTATCCTTGGATTAGGTCAAACTGAAATCCATTAAAGAAGTTCTCCATTTTCTTATTAGCAAACTAGTAAAGGTAATAATGACAACTGACATTCCACATTTATTGTAGATATGTTTTGCAGTTAAATTGAGCCCAGATCAGTATTTGCCTGTGTGCATTTTTTTTTATTCACATGCACATATTTTCACAGTAATTCTTCCCACTGGGAAGCAAGATTATCAGTTTCTGATGGAAAAAAAAAAAAACAAAACAGTGTTAACTTTCAAATGCAGTAGCACATTCTCTGAGAGTTAAAATGTATTTATTTGAAGAGGATGTTCAAGTTACTTTCTCTATTTCCAAATTATCCCAGCATGAATGAATGTTTCAGTCCACCCAATCTGCATAATGTCTTTTTCGTAAATTATTTTAACCACTGGAAATTCCTAACATCATGCTTTTGAGTAAAATGCACTTTTAAAATCTGTATGCCATACCATTTATGAATCTAATACCTTCCATGTTCTTAGTTAGCTCGTTGTCTCATGTAATTGTGAAATCAATAAATAGATTGATGGGAAGGAGGTAATCAGCATGGATTGTGGAAACAGACTCTTTGAATATTATTTTAGCAAACATATTGCATGTTTTTCTTACTTTAATTAAATTTACTTTCAGAAAGATATGGCTAATGATGGTTAACTGTAGGAGGATCTGTTTAAATTGGATTGTTCCCCTATATGTTGGTATTGTCAGTATTAAAAATCTATGAGGGTTTTTTTGACCTTTTTTTTAATTACTGGTACTGATAGAAAAGTTTACATCAATACAGATATGCTTTTCTCAGCACATTTGATTTTCATTATCCTGAACAATATCTTGAAAGCATTATTATGATTTTGAGACTTCTTGTTTTGAACAGGCATTAAAGGGAATGATAAAATCATGTTATATTTACATTATTTTAGGTACAAAAGGCACATGAGGTAAAACATAGTACTTTAGTTGATTTTTGTTGTTGTATTCTAATTTTTTTCTTGAACTCTACCAAACATTAAATTTTATAAAGAATAATATGAAAATTACTTTGAAAATCTGCATTACTCAAAACTTCATCCCTTCCCTTGCTTTTTTATAAATTTCTAAGGAATTAGCACAACAATAACAAAAGAGAATTACCTCAAACAGATGTAGTTCTACAGTGTCCAATTCACGGGTGTATTTCCTATCTGCTACGTGTTATTTAGTGTAGTGAGTATTTTTTGGCTATTGCAAGCACTGCAGGTTAAACTTACATTCATTGCATTGTACTTTAAGTTGAAAGTTTTTTAAAAGGAGATTCTTCTAGCAGGATTTTAATAATTTTCAGAAGCATTCTTTTTGATGGACTCTGTAAATATGTTAAAATAACTAGCTTTTATCTGATGTATGTGTCGTGGGCTGACTGATAGAGAAACGTATTTATGGTGATGAATGATGCTATTTGTACATAGGTTTTAAGTTACTAGGATAAAGACTGTGTTTTTAAATCTTGTATAATATTTCTGTGACACTTTTATAGTACAATTCTGGCTTCAGGAAAGTCTAGAAGCAATATTTCTTGAAATAAAAAGTGTTTTACTTTACCTGCTTCAGAGAAGTCCAGATGATCTAGTTTTTCTCCTAATTTACTTTAAAAATATCTTAACGGTTTTAAGAATCCATCTACATTTAAGGCAATGGGTAACAAAAGAACACACTACATTTTGTTAGTTATAAATTATTCCTGGAGATGTGAATATTTTTTTTTTTTTGTTTGAGTCATGCTGTGATTTTTTTTTATTCCCAATTCATCCGATCCTTTCTTCCTTGGGGTCAATGCACTGAGCTGCATAACCAGCAGTTCCCAGAAGCAAATCAGTGTGACACGATGCCATCACCTGCTTTGCCACTTTCACTTCTCCCCACAGAGCTATCCCTATGACAGCAGAAGGGAATTTAGCTTTCAAGGTAAACTCTCCTACTTGCACTCTTGTTTCTTTAGTGCCCTGTGAATAAGATTAACTTAATAAGCAAAATCTGAAGCGATCCTTCTTGAGCAATTCTTTCTCCTACACAGAACTTCAACACTGGTGCTCCTGCAGACACGAAGTTACAGGTGATGTTTATAGGAATTAGGAAAGGGGTTACCCTAAGTTAACCTAAAACCAGTCAGTGCAATGACAGATAGACCCCTGAGAGACCCCTGGAAAGCACACTGGCAAACATGGGATGTATTTCAAAACAGGGTGCCGAGCAGGCTGAGCCAGCAAGTTTGGGAGAACTTTAAGGACAAAGGCAAGTTGAAACACAGTCCCACACAACTAACTCTCATATCTTTGTGCAGGGAATTTCCAGCACCAATGGTGTGCTCTCCATTGTTTGAAAGTTCATTTCTTTGAAAGAAAAAAAAAGATGCTTTTTTGTCTCTCACATGAGTAGAGAGAGAAGGGAATGGTGCAATAGTGTGGTATACCCAGTCACTCCACTTGCCCTTCCTTGTTACGTGACAACTCTGGAAATGAAAAGAGATCACATCTTCCTCAGCTTGAAAGTGGTCAGCTTTCCTTCTTCCAGGACACTGTCCTGTCTTCTAAACTATCAGAAACTTAGACAGTGTCTATCTTCTAAAGTCAGTGTGAGTCTTCTTAATTAGCTCACTTATAGGAGTATGGAGGAATAAAAAGAGACTCTTTCTGCAGCTAAGAGGTACAGGGAACAGTTAACCTCTGATCCTTGCTCTCTGGAAACATACATCAAATATAAAATCAGACCAAAAGAAAGAGGCCAAAAGCTGTCATATCTCTAAACAGGTATCCTAATCAGTGTGTTGTTCTTACAATACATTTTACTTTTTTTTTCTGTACAGTACTTCTTGTCTTGTAGCTGAGGTGGTTGACGCCACAAGCAGTGCATGGTGGTACTGTCAGGAAGCTCCTACAGGCATCAGGCCCAGGAGGAAAGCAAACACCTAAATCTGACTTTATGGCCATGTGTTTCTCACAGCAGGCAAAGGAAAGGCTAAGAGGAGGACCTTCTTGGCTTTTTCTGATTTAGAAAATAGTGGCAGGCATGTCTTTTTTGAAAGGCAGTAGATAATTATCTCCTTTTGAAGAGGGTCTGGAGCTGGACAGGAATATCTTTAAGGCTTACACATCTTTAGGGAGTGTCAATATTACTTCAATTGCTTCCTGTGGGATTTCAAAGGAGGCAGTCAGTACTGTCCTCACACCCTTGGACTGTGTGAGAACTTTCTGAGACCTCTTACCAAATTAAAGCCCTCAAGAAAATCAGACAGTTAATGTTTCCAGAACATCAGACGTGAGTTACTTGCTGTTACCAGCAGGTAAATTCTCTTAGTCAGGAAGTGTTAATGGACACAAACAGCTTAAAAAAACCATATTGAGGCTCTTGAGTAACATTTGGATCATAGAATCATTCTGGAGTTCAGGTTTATGTGAAGGCTGAGTGAATGGTTTCTCAGATTGCATGTCTGGACATAGACAACCCCCCTCTCTCCCCACCAAAATCCCTTTCGATGCCTGCAGTTGTCTACACTGGCAGTCACTGAAGCACAGTGGAAAAGGATACATGTGATGGAACAGCTGGGGCCACGAAGAAAGAGCTGCAGCGGTCCTGTTCAGGGAGGATTCTCTCAGGACTGGTCTGGAGACCTAAGCACTGGTGGGCAGTTGGTGTGATGCTGTAACAAAACTTCCTTCCTTAATTTCAGCAAAAAGTAACCCAGTTTATGTGCTCTGACATCATTTCTCAGTGAGAAGAAAAGTAAATGTACTTAAGAATGCTTCCCAGAGAAGCATTTCAAAAACATATGTCACACCTGAAAGGATGCAACAACAGCCAAGCTGCCAGGGGTGACTTCACTCATGCTCCGCAGCAGATGCCAGGGCAGACCTATACAACAGCACCTCTCCTTGGCCTCTGCACCTGTCCCTCCCCTTCCAGCCCTTGCCAAGGTACCTCATTTATTCAATTTTTACCTAGCAACATTATCCTTGATGTGCTAGAAATCTACTGATGATAATTACACCCATGGTACATTCCTTGGTTCAACAGTTCTAGTATTGGATACTGGTGACATTCAGGGGGATCTGCAGGATGCTTTTCTTTGTGGTTATATGTATTGGAAATTAAAATGGGTAAGTCTTACTTGGAAGTCAAGAGAGGATCTGGATCCCATACACGTCTCTGCCATTCATGAAACAGCAGCTCTTCCCTGGTCGTGCACATTGTCTGCAGCTGTGCTCATGGCTGAGGACTGGAATCTGGCAGGTGCTGTGCACATCACTCCAGTTTCTGACCATGCTCTGAAACCAAATGCACTTGAATACCTCAGAAAGACAAGTCACATCCTCAATCAATGCAAATCCATCTGTCATGTGGCAGCAAAATTTTGTTTGGCCACTGCTGGTCTGTGGGGCCTCATAGTGCACACCAAGCAGCGAGGAAGAATCACAGAAACAAGCCACAGTTCATTCAGTCATAAATCTGGCACTACATGTGAAAACACTGAGTATAGAGGCTCGATAATGAAACATGCCTAGAAAAAGTTCTTCAACTTGCTGTTCTTTTGATCTTGAATGATGAGTCTGCCTTGGAACAGAATTTCCATACATAGATACATGTATATGTTTAAATTAAAGTGAGTCAGTCCAGAGAGCAGAAAACCGAGCTCCAAAATGACATTATATGAACAAGGTCACATCCATGCTGTTAGACCAGGCTGACCTCATCCACATTGTGTAGCACTTGGCCCTGGGTCTCCCCTTGGCTCTGTGCTGACAATGTTCCTGTGGACCCAAAATATAACTTCCATTTGTCTGCATTTTTAAATGTCTGTGGTAACACAAGGCCTGTGTTGCAACCACTAGAGCTCTTACAGCTGTGGTACTGCAGCGTGTGCTGCATCCCCTGTGCTGTTGTGTGATGACTTGGGGGTCTCTGATGCCCACAGCCTGTGGTTTTGGGTAGCTACAGGAAGGGGTGAAACCAAACCTGTCTCAGCCACTTTTGACATGTCTCTGTGGCATTAGCCCTTCCCCATGCACCACACGGAGGTAGTTTGTTGGCATGGTCCAAATCAGAGCCACGGAGGGAACAAAGTATTGAGCAGTGATGACCTCACCAGTTCAGTCCTCATGTTCATGCCCTCGCCCTCTTTGATCGAGCAGCGCAGATGCACGTAGACTTGGACCCTAAGTATTTTTTCCAACTGCCAATATCTATTTGGAACAAATTTTTATTTCTTAGCATATAACTAATATCTATCAAATGTCATGCTAGAGAAAACTGTGGAATTTTACAGTTTATTTCTGCACGATCAATACTTAGTTGTGGTCACTGAATTCAGCGGAAAGATTTGATTTTGTCTGACTCCACACTAAAAGAACCAAATACTTCATCACCTGATCCAGAATGATTATACAGCTACCCACGTACCTTTTTGCCACTTTCTTTTTTTTCTTTGTCACAAGTAAAACACACATGATATGCTACTTTTTATTTCCAAATATCAAGTATTCGAGAGTTTGTTTTGTAAACACATGTTTACAACAGATGTTGACAATAAATTTCATTAAATGATGTGTTACACAGCTTTAAAATTATTCTAAGCTCCCCTGATAAATAAATATCAATTTAAAAAACCCATATGGGAGCCTAAAGTATGCAAAACAAACCGCATAAACCAATTAGTCTCTTTTTACCACAGCACAGCACCCACACACTCATACAGTCAGACATACTCTACAGATTTCCTTAATACTCTACACATTGGCTTAATAACGAGTGTTTTTTAAAAACTAAACAGTTACAGGCAGTGTGCCCACTTCATGCTCATAACATACTACCCGGAGTGTTGCTGTTCTGCTTACATCATTTGGTAGAGGTATGCACTGCAACCAAGGGCAAAGCTCTCATTGCTCAAACAGGGAAAAGAGCAGGTCTTCATTGAGGAAATCCCTTGCTCAGCCACAGCTCTCACTGACTCCAAATTCCTTATTTTCCTTTTTTTTTTCTTTACAGAAACTTGCTTCAGGATGATTTAGTACTTTTGGTTTGTTTTGAAATTTCCCTCTATGTTTTTAAATATGTAATTTGTTAAAGAGGTATAATTCCCGACCTATCAGTTGGAGGTGTACCTTTTGGTGCTATTTAGGATACAGATGCCTCTTCTACATGAGTAGTCCAGGCATGACACCACAAAATAATTACCTTTCAGAACAAAAAAGGCAAGGAGAAAAAATTGTCTTTCAGATTTTAAAACCAAAGTCCACTGTTTTAAATTACAGCTCACTTTTAAATTAAACAGATGTGGCCTTTTTTCACTGCTAGATGTAGAATTTGCTCTTATTCTATCCCTCCCTTTCTAGTATTCCACGGAAGAACATTAATATTTCAGATGTGAATCCTCAACTTAATTCAAACACTTACTAACACTGCTTAATTACAAGGTCCCAGAATTTAGACCAGCTTTTCTTCTCATTACTATAGAATTTCTTTTTTGTCTCTACTTTAAGAAAAGACACTAAATAAAATAACATGCTACAGCAGGATGAATACATCCTACATGAGATTTCTGTGGTCTGTATAGTTTTTACTTTAGATATTAATGCTGGGCCAAATCCTATACTGCCTCTTGAAATCACTTTCCCACAGAAGAGCTAGGTAGGAACTGGCCCAGCAGGAATTATAAACACTGTCTTTGCTGGAGGAGTCCAGACTTTAAGAACAAAAACACATGCAGCTGCATCACTGACATGCCTTGAATACGTCATTTAAGTCATAGTGAATACATCATAAAATACTTCAGTACCTATTAGCACCATGGTATTGTTTAGCCATATGTCCAAAGATTATCAAGCTGTCTCACCTTTTCCATGAGGTGAACAATGTTTTGGATGCTTTTTGTAGCCCTTCATGAATTCCACAGCTTTTCACTTATTCTATGTCATGAACAAAACGTTATTACAAGGTAACATTGTGACAACTGGTTTGAGATAGAAAAATATAAGAAAATGCAGTACATGTAACAGATAATATAAAGATTAGAAGAATAGAATGGAACCTGAAGACTATCTCATAACACTCAAAACCAAGAAAAGTTTGGAGCTACTTTGAACTTGCACAGTTATGTCTTGTGTTTAAAAGGCTGTACTGTGTCAAAAGAAAACACATTCTCTGAAGGACTGGAGAAGGGGTTGCTAAAAACTATGGTTGTTAACTGTAGTTAATGTAATGGATGTGCCTACAGGATATGGATATTGTTAGCTGTTCTCCTCAATTTATGTAACATATTCTGGGGGAAGGATAAGGAAGGATTTCCTTCCTGAGGCTAAGGTAGGCTTTCAAACCTTTGGCCACATAATGACACGTATTAATGGTATTCAGTGTAAAGAAGAAGAATCATGTCAATCCTGGCCATACTTAGTCCCCACACTGAAGGCTCCACATCTCTACTCTGTGACATGTACATGTAACCGTTTGAAGTGTTATTTGTAAAACAAGTTAAGAGAACAGAAAGCCCTAATTCTATACCAAAGAATGAACAGATCACCACTATGTCAGCTGTCTTAACTTCTAAGCACTCCAAAGGATAAAAATGTTTGTAAAATCATGTCTAATACATGAAGATGCTGAAATGTGCTGACACAGTTTTAATCTTCAAGGGGCAAACACTCTGTCAAAAGCAATGCCAATTCAGATTGCAGTCCAGGTTATCTGTTACCAGGTGTTTTAAGCCCCTGGAAAGCAACCACAGCTAGATGGCTTCAGGTGGGAGAACCCACGCAACTGCAGCATGCAGCATAGTATCTCCTATGCCATTATAAAAGACACATTATTGAGAAAACAGAAGACAAACTTGTTCAGGAAATATTTTGTCTTTGATCTCTGAAAACAGTAGTAGTAGCCAGTCAATAGAGTATAAAACCTAAACAAGTACTTTGATATCATTTAGTTCACACACACTCGTGAAGGCGCCAGTTTGTTAACAACCAACCCAAGGTTCTGGCCCAGTCCTTCAGCCTCATCATCAGATCGATGAGCCTGATAATCTGGCTCCAAAATAGCAGTAAAACACTTTGGACCTATTCATCGTCAATTTTATGTCAATATAACACTGAGCTATGGCATTACCCACACAGAAACAGTAGTAAGGCAGCAATAATTGAGGCATTTGTGGAGAAAACCCACAAGAACAGCACAGAAGGTGCTGAGCCCTCTCCTAACCATGCTCCTTGGAGTTCCACAGAGCAGGCACTGCTTTGCTCTGCTCTGCTCTGCTCTGCTCTGCTCTGCTTGTGTGGGACACTGAAAATTTGTCATCTGACCCTCTAGGTCCAAATTCTGTGAAAGGGCACAACCCAAACCTACTGCATCACTTCAGCCATTTCATTGGCTTTAAGATCAGAAAGATGCCTCAATTTAATCTAATTTTCAGCCAGAAACTGACAAAATAAGTGAATGGAAGTGATAGCTAGAATGTATCTTTAAGAATGTCCACAAAATACTTTTCATTTTAATTCTATTTGAAAATGAAAGCTTTCCTCCTTTGCCAGATATATACTGACATGTCAATGTCACATGGGAGTACTCAAGTGCTACTTTGTGCTCTCCTGGTTACAATGATCACTGAATCTATGGGGGGAAAAAAACCTCAGCATAAAAATTACTCTCTGGGCAAAGGAACTTCTTTTTGAATGCAGATGGGATTCAGTCTAATACATACTTACATGCATTATTTTTAAGTGCATTACTTAAGGATATAAACTTAAACACACATTTAAGTGTTCTGTTGAACCAGTGCCATAATAAATTAATAGTTAACACTATGAAAGAACAAGCTATATTGTAAAGGCCCATATTTTTGGAAACATTACACTCAAGTGTTTATAACGAATTTAGGGACTTTGAAACATAAATTTCTTATATGTAGGAGGACATTTTTGTCCTTACTTCACTTACAGAACAGCAAGTTCTGAGGAACCGCATGTTACTATGTACACTTTTAAAGGTACACTGGCTGGCCAAAGAACTTGAAAGTTTCCAACTAAATATAAATTGCACCATAATATTCAATGTGCTTCTGGCAGCTGCCTACAGTGTACTGAAAGGGTTTAAAATGCCATCAGTTTCAAATTATACCATATCTATATCATATCCAGTATGCTCATGGGAAAAAAGAGAGGATCAAATCTATAGGGCTTTTGCCTGGAATTAGAAACACAGAGAGTCCCACTGTCCAGATACAGCAGCCAGGACAACAGCCCCCAAAAGCTCTACAAACCATCTGCTGAGAGGGCTACACTCATAACCACCATGGCTATACCCTTTCTGAAGTCTTCCCCTTTTTGAGGAAACAAGAATGAATGGAAGGCTAAGCAGGGATGACTCCCTCTTCAGTCGAGTCCATGTATAATGGCTGCTTTACCTCTCATGTTCCTCACTCTAAAACGGGAATAAGTGGTGGAATAAGAGGAAATTAGTGTGTCCTTATGATGGTATAATGGCACTTTGTGGACTTGCAGTTAATTGCAGGGTGTCACTGCTCTGAGTTATCTTTGGCTGGTCAGCTGCAGGTAGACAACTCGGGTTTGCTACTGACAGTAGCCTCTGTCCTGCTTTACTCCTGCTTTACCTTTTCTTGTGCTCACTGATAACCAAACTTCAGTGTTTGCAGGTAGGGAGGAAAAGTGGCAGAAATTACAAAGTAATGTAATTTGACATTCTATCATCAGAAGATTTCACAGCAGGAAGACAGCATGGCCATCTTCACCTGGTGATAGATAAAGCTCCTTTTCCTTCTTGTGAGTTGGTTTGGCACCATACTTCGATCATGATCACTGCTAGGGATGTGCACAGTTCCTCTGGTGATTGTACTTCCTTCAGCAATGACCACCCCAGCAAACAGTGTTTGTTCAGCAGGTCTCAGTCCATACTTCAAACAGTGTTAATTATGTTGGAATTGACTTCCCTAGGAAGTTAACGTGTTTCCCCTGCATGCCGTTATTGGCTTAGTTTAGACTGTTATAGCTTTCTCACAATAAAACTTCCTACAGGAATCAATCAGAAACTGGCCAGAGTTTGAGGTTTCTTTCTTTCAGAGGATGCTCACTTAATTAAGTGATTTTGTAGAAATATATTCACATTGACAAAATTATCTATATCAGAAAATACTAACCACTTTTTTTTTAATGTTTTGTATATAATTTTGAAAGGAAAAGTTTTGAAAGTATGTTATCAAGGCTTTTTCAGTGCTTCCAAAGTGAGCACCATTCCCTCTACAATCCAGTTTCTCAAATATTTCACAAAATCAATGTTTTTAGAAGAGTGTCAGGATTTCCTAAAAAGCAAGTGGCCTCCATTACAACAAGCTCTGAATTCCCTTGAAATTGGCTCATGAGTAGCAGCAGTTGCAGACGTGTCACTTCTTTCACTCTCATTCTCTGCCATCAGTGTCAGCTCCTGACAATCCTACAAGTCTAATCTGCTCTCCCTTGTTATTCACGTGGAATAGAAGCACACATGAGGCATGAAACAGAATAGATTGGGATAGATGATTCATTCCAACCTTTTTGCAGTTTCCTAAATGCTCTGTTTCTGAGGTATTTTAAAAGATTGTCACTCTTCACCTTAGCCTGTGCTGATTAAAATGAGTGATTTAAATGGATGGATGATGGGTTGCAATTACACTTTGTCCTACTATTTTGCTTCAATTTTTGCCATGGTAGGAATTTCTTGGTAAAAGAAGCATTTGACATTGGAGGAAAAAAAGATATTTTTGTCATCTATTCTGATGTCCTATGGCAAAAAAAACGCATACCAAATACTTTTGAGCCAAGGAAATTTATTCCTTGGGATGAGAAGTGTAGAAGCCAACATCTCAGATAGCACATGCCAACTGAGGATGTAGTATTGTACCTGGTGGCTACACAAGGGAAAAATAGTTCTCAGGCTTGGACTCAAAAAGATATTAATACGTACAAAATAACAGTAGGTGATTAAAACAATATTCCTTCATGATGTAGCTTGGGGTAGAAGCATCCAGGGAGTCGGAATTATTATAGGTCACATAAATGGACTGAGACATTTTGAAATAAGCAACCACCATTTCAAGCAGGTGAACCAGCCCTGTGTCAGTCTAGAAGGACAGGGAAATGAGGAAAGGCAGCCAGCAAAGGAAGAGAGGGCAATCTACTCTTACCAGAAAAACTAAATGGATGCCAAGGAGTGTACTGCCTTTGATTTCAAGGACTTGGTTCCATGCAATGTTTGATTAACTCATATATCATAAATTAAAATTTAAACCAGAAATAAATCTGTTCATAAATAAGGAGAAGTTCTGTTCTTTCCTATTTATTTTAGCGCAAGCTCTCTGCATGGCAAAATCCAAAACTGACTATCACTGAGTCCTCCCAAAAGAGTGCTTTTAATTTCCTAAACTTCCAAGAGTTTCCCTGAAGGACAAAATACAGCTTTGACTTCCTAGTGTCCACCTGAAATCATTCTCTGCCCTTTGAGACATCATTAGTACATCGTAAGCATGGCACTACATGAGCCTTCAGAGCAAGAAATGAAATGCCAAGTACATTTGATTAGAAAGTCTCAGCATCTCCTGGGGAGAAAACACACTACAGTAATTTGGAATAAGCAAAGGCCACATCTGTGTGTACTGTGGGTCCAAGCTTGCAGACAATGTCTAGTCTTAGCTGTTCCTCTGGAAAAGCAGAGGAGAGATGACTGGCCTTTTGCCTTAACAGCAGCTTTCAATGAAGATGAGAAAAGGAAAGGTGTCCACATGTGGGCCAAACCATACAATCAGGATCGCCACACCTATCTCTCCAGCCTGTCCAGCACTGGGCAGCGGGAAAGGCAGAAAGGAGAGCAACCTGGGGTCCAAGTTTGAAATCTGCTGGGGACTACCTCGGTGGCTGGGGGCACAGCAGCCCAGTGGTGCCAGGAGTGGAGGGGAAAGCCTCATACTAGGCACGGCAGTGGGTAGGCTGTTGGTAGCACACTTGAAGGGTCCCTCTGCTCATTCCTGTAGGGGGCAGCGAGTGGTACCAGCCCCAACCCCAGGCTATTGCTGGCTGCGACGGGCCCATCAGGTCCCAGATGGCCACTCAGATGTGAAAGGCAGCCACTAGCTCCCCCTTGAGATTTCCTTCACAGAATCTCAACTAGACTGGCACACGTTTCTGAAGGACAGCCAAGCTGCTCCTTTCAAACTATAAACGGTTATTCTCTTCTTCAGGAAAAGTATGGATTTGGCTGCCCATAACACTGTAGAAATACACACATAACTGCTACTCTGGAATGTTTGTATGATTCCTGTATCTTAATGTTGGTATAAATTAATACTAAAGTTTTTTACTCCAAGGATTACACTTTCCTAGCCTGTGTACTTTGTGAAGAATGAGAGTCCATCCCATCAAATGAAAATTAATGCACATTTTGTCGGGATAAAGATACTATGACTCCACATTTGAAAACGTTACCTGATGCATAACTTTTGTATGGCTTAACTTGTTACTAACAGTACTTCAAACCTTATGTTCTTTTTAATTTAATGCTTATGTCTGAAAATAGCCCCTTTCAAATTCAGTTGCAGTAATGTCTTTAAAAGCAAACTTTAAACTTAATTTGCTGCATGTACAATTATCCAAATAAGTTGCATAGTTTAAACAAGTTCAGTTGTGCTTTGTAGCAGAACTCACAGTAATTACTCATCTCTTAAAAATACAATTTGCAGATATGAAGTTGATGATACATTTAAGCATTTTTGTGACATCTAGACATCAACAATACGAGTTTTTGTCACTCCTCCACTGAACTCTGCTGTTGTAATACCTCACCCTTACACTGATTTTAGATCAGAGCATGGACATTTAATGGACACATCTGAAATAATTACAAACATAATTTTTAAAACTCCTTTGTTGGGAGGGGAGAAATAAGAACTTGGGTGATTCGAGGTATCCAGCCCTCAGGAACATACTATGGTTGTTTGCATTAAGCTTTGTTGGTTTTATCATGTGTTACATTTAGATTAAAAATAGAAGGCACAGGTGTTTTACAAGGCGCCATAATTAAGTCAACCAACAAAACTAAATATTACATTACCAAGCCAAGGGTCTATATCTCAGCAGTGACTTCTTCCAATGCATTTTCATTTGCAGAATTTATTGCTTCTGAAAAAGGGCCAGGGTATGTCTGTGCTGCTATGCAGTTCATTCCTCGTGCCACGCTGATGTCTCCTCGGGAACTGAAGGTAGGGCAGGATCTAGTCCGTGCATAGTTTTGTTGGGGTCCAGCTTGGCCAACCATCTCGCTCACAGTGTTTAACGGCGAAGCTCTCCATCTTCGCCTCTGCAGTTGCTCTTCTTTACACTTAATGGAATACCAGGCCAGGAAAATAAAAAAAAATCCCACGAACTTGAGAGCAGCTGCCAACCCAAAGTAGACAAAGCGAAACGAGGTGACATCGTATTCCCAGCAAGATCCTTGTACGCCACAGTCTTGTTGCCAAAGCATGCATGTGGTGTCAATAACAGCCCCAAAATAAATGGGAGTGGGAATGTAAGCTGAAATAGAAACAGCAACAGAAATAATATGTGTTAGCATATAGTGGAAAACTTCTAAGGAAACCATATGCCTTGGCCAAATAGCATGGCTCGAAATTTTTTGAGATTTCTACACTGATGTTCTGACATTAACTGTAAAACCTGCAAAACTGGCCATCCTATCTTCATATCAACACTATTTATCCCCCACATGAATTGTACTACAAATGGGAAAGAATTCAAGCAAAGATGTCAATGCAGCAGCACCTTACAATAGGTACAATCTGCCATCCCCAGACAGTTCTTCTTGAACTACACATTCCTCAAAAGAAAACCCAATGTTGCTCTCAGAAAATAAAATAAGGGAGGGGCATAAAACACAATGTTATTTCCAGAGTATTACTTATTGAACATCCATGGCCTATAAACTGGGGAAGGGTGGGGGCTGTTGCTTTAGATTAAGGACAAAAAGCCATGAAGTCAACAAAATATTTCTCTTACTAATGTGATGAAAGCTGTGAACTAAATTTTCTTCTGAACAGATTTTCCTCAGAAACAGACTTTAACTTCTAAACCTATTTGAATGTTCCTGCTTTGTCCCAAAATGCAATACCTTTAAGACAAGTCAGAAACATCCTTCCTCAAAGCAAACTTCCAGGTGCAGCTATATGGGCTTCTCTTGTTCTCTTAAAGTACTCCTTGCTTGCTCTAGTCATATGTTTCATAATAGCTGAACATCCAGAGTGTTCTTTATAAGCAGGATTTTAGAAGTTCAAGAGCTTGAAAGAAACTACTTTGGGGAGTAGAGTTTAACATAGAATCATAGAACGGTAGGGGTTGGAAGGGACCTTTAGAGACCATGCACCTTTTTTGCTTTGAAACATCTAAAATTTGACATTAAGTAACAATTTCTTCCTATTTTTAAAATACAAAAAGCTAGTATTATTAATGTTGAGAACAGAAATTTGTTTCTACATAAAGAAAAAATCTTATGAAATAATATTTCGTAACTAAATTTTTAAATAAAATTTGAAACTGTAAAAATATCTCTGTGGGAGAAAAAGTGTTCTAGAAGTCAGTTACAAAAAATATATACAAAATCAAATACATTCTCAGCTACAGTGTTCTCAGAAGCTATTGATTTCATATTGTTAATACAATTAACCAGGCAATTAGTTGCACGTTTTTGTACTTTTAGTACTTTTGTGGTATATTTAAGCTGAACACAGCAAGAAATTCCCATAAAGAAATGCTGAGTAAATGTAAGACTTACCAAGAGTCCGTAATAGAACAAACTGCATTCCTAGTGCAAAGGGCCGCTCCCCATCTTCCACAGACCTAGCAGGCCAAAAGAAAACTCTTCTGAACAAACAGGCGTAACAGATAATCATTGTGGTATGTTCTGGGTCTATCTCCTGGATTTTTTCTGAGCTATAAGAAATCTTTGTCTAAACTTCTTCCATTTAGCTTCTAATATCGCTGTCTTATTGCTATGAAAAAATAAAGCCAGCCTTTCCTGTCTCCGTTTGATCAAAAATCTCAATCACACCTTTTAACCTTTCTTTACCTGTGTTGAAGAATTTGATCCAAATCCATTAAGGAAATGTAGATAATTCATCAGAAATGTTTATAGCTTCTTGTGCTAGTTTCATATAATTTCTTGCTTTATTTTCTTAATCTTTTTCAGATAAATTAGAATTAATGGAAAAGAAAGTTACTAAAAGCTAGACTCAGCTTCTGAATTTAATAGATCTCTGTAGCAAAAAAACCTTTGGAGCTACTTTAGGAAAAATATCATAGAAACATAGTTGCTTTAAACACTTTAACTCTCCTCTCCCTTCCCTTCTCTACTCTGTTCTACTAAATTCTACTCCAATTTTTCTATCTTCCAGCTCATCTGCACCTGAAAGGAATTTAACTCTTGAACACTTCAGCTCTTCAGCTTCAGATTCCAAACATCTTTAAAGCATTCTCTTTGTCTTTCTGTTACCAGTAGGACTAATAACTATGGGTATGCTTTGTAAATCTTAGTAAATAATTATATCACCTTCCTCTAATTCTTCCTCTTCCCTTTTAACTGCAGTATATGTCATACAAATACACATTTATTTTAGCAGTAGACCACATTTGAGTTTTTTAAGTTCACTTTTAAAAATCAGACTCAAGTTGTATTTTAAATGGACAAAGATATTACCGGAAGTGATAATGTTTATCAAATTGGATGTCAGAGATACAAAAAGCCAATAAATAAATGACACTACCTTTTCCTACAAAGACTGTGTAGTTCTCTATTCTTAAACGACCACAGTGACAACACTACTACTACAATTCAAGTTCAAAATTCTTGAGAAAAGAAAAAGGGAAGATTACAAAAAAAGGCATGTGTCAGGAATAACCAATTTTAAGGAAGAGAAAAAGATAATTTTAAATACTAACTTTTTTTCATTTCCATTTGAAAATAAAAATTATTGCTCTAAGAAGGCTGAAAACTTCTTCAGCAGTAATCATTTTCTTACATTATGCTTTTACTTGTTCTCTCCTTACAGTGCCTAGAATTTGCTAGGCACTTCATGTTTCCTAAAGTGGATTATCATGTTACATGTTCCATTCACTTTTTAAGGATACATAAGCTTGCAAAAGTTTGGTTGCATTGCCCCAGCCTCTTTTGACACAGGCAGCGGTGATTGAAGCCACCGCAAAAATACTTAAAATACCACAAATGGGCTCTCACCTGAGTGTCACTATGATTGCTGACGGCTGGGCACATGCTGTTATCAGAGTAACAATGAAGAGAAATATCAGGAAGGGAATAAGTGTGTTGCAGGTTCGATCACATTTCCCAGAAACAGCGTAGCCGTTCTCATTCAGGTAGGTTTTGACAATCACTAGTCGGAGCTGACTGCGTTGGCCCACTGTTGGTGGAGTGATCACCTGGCGACTCTGGACACACGCACATTCTGTGTAATTTCTGACCTGTGGAGAGCAAAAAAGAACATTACTCCATGAAAAAAACAAGTAATAAAGACATTGCACAGAGATGTGGTCCAGCAGTTCCAAGGTACTTCTCAATCAGGAATCTTCTGCCTCCAGCATCATTACTCCAAGTACAACAATGTTACCACTGCAAATGTTGTTAAAACTGGACAAGGCTCTCCATGATGAGATGGCCTTTCCTTGCTTTATTTGACTGAGTTAAAAAAAAATTAATTTGGAATATTTTTTTTAAATTCTGCTAAAACAAATCAATCACTCGTGACATGAAGGCAGGAGAAAAATTTTGTTTCTAGTGTATTACAAAAACTATGAGTAAACACTCTATAAGCATTTTCTGGAATTTGGCAGGCTGTTGACTTTTGCATTCAGGAGGTGTCTTCTGCCCTCTCAATGGAAGTCTACCCAGACTTGACTCTTTAAAGCAATAAAGTGCACTTGGAGGCCAGGACCTTCCAGTTGGATGTTGGTGTCGATGTGGATGTGGAAAGGAGCAAAACAAAAGAACTAGGGGAAAGCAGAGACTTAAACAGTGAGATTGGAGGACATGAGGGATTCCTGAATGGACAAAGAGGCTGAAATTAGTATGAAGAGACTGAACAAGGTGGCATTTCATAGGCAAAGAGTACCATAATTTGAGCAAAGGCAGTAGGAGGTAGATCAGAAATAGCCTCCTGTCACATTTATTCTCCTACTGTTTTCAACTAATTTAATGGTGAATTTAGTGCAGCAGGTCAGAATCCTCCAGCATTTGAGAAGAAAGAGGTCACGACCTATGTGATGTTACAGGAAGGAGGTTTTGGTTTCAATGTTTGCATTCATAAAACCTAGTATCATACCTGCACAGATGTTACATTACAAGACCACCTTAAGGTTGCAAATTTATGCACTTGGTCATCAGGAAATATCCAAATTATGGCTGCTTGTCAACTTTAATGTATGACCTTTTATATGTTCATGCTATGAGGGAGCCTTACATTTTTTCCCATGGTATTGAGCAGAATATCTTTGCAATGTAAGAATCTACTCAGTATTTTACATCCCATTTTGAAAATGTGGCTCCAGGTATTTTTTTCTTTACACTAAATATATTCCACTACAAAGACAGAATGACTCATATTTCACATGGATTTTTCTATCACACTCACTATTACAGCTTAACTCTTTCAAAAAGAAGTAATTTATCTTAAAAACGGTTACGAGATGAAGCACTGATGTTATCTCTGTTTTGTAGCTAAGTAACTGAAATAAATCAGAAGTTTCATAAATGTGGTGAATAATTTGAGACAAGTGGGACTGTTTTTTAAAGAACACCTTCCACTTTATACAACTTAATATATTCTAAATGTAACTTTTCATGCCTGTGAATAGAGATTTAGGCACTCAATGCTTCTAAAAATGGCACTTCTGGTTATTGCTCATGTCCATCATCCAGAATATGAAGAATACAAGATTAATGACCAACTGGGAGAAGTTTTTTTTAAGTCGTTGAGGAATGAATGCAATTACAGAATCCAGTTTCCCAAGGCAGTACTCCACTCTCTAATATCACATGAATATTTGCTTTCTTCCCACAGTGCCTCACCTTCATCTCCTTATTCCTTCTAAATGCAAACACCAAATAGGTAGTCTACAGAAAATAATCTTCTTTACTACAAAATCTTTGTTCATCACCAAAGAAACCAAGTCTGTGCACTGAGACAGACATGACACAACAGAAATGCTACAGTATAGAAATTTGTCTATAACACAGGTATGAACTATACTCTGGTATCCTTTTATCCTACTTCAAAATTTTTAATGGTTATTTCTGAAAATACTGTATGTTATCAACTTAAATTTAAATGTTATAGGTGAGCAACATTTTGCATGTTATACGGTGGCACAAGTTTATATTTGTTTTTAAAAGTACCTGACATAAAGTATTGTTTAATGAAGAAATGTGTTTTCCTACCAAAGTTAGCCCTGTTCTATTCACCACTAGCTACTGAGTTAAAACTTCCAGCCATGAAGGATCTTTTTTTAAGTTGTAAGAACAGACATTATGTTTCAAAACCTGTAGTGAAGAGCACATATTCCCAAAGTACCTTCCTACTAAATAAATTGTGTTAGTTTGATATCAGGTGAATTGTAGCAAATTTCAAACCTGTATGTCAACTCAGAAAGGCACAAATAAGACTTACATAGACACTGAATGTTAACCACAGGCTCACACCAGAGACTTTTCCATGTAGGCCAATCTTCTACTAAAAAACAGTAAGACTGAAAAAAAAAATCCTATAAAGGAAACTAATCTGTTCTCTGTGCCTTCTATGTATCAGAGTGCATTTTAGATCATTGACCAGCTGACCTGAGAAAGCAAAGAGCTGAATCTAACTTCTTCCAGCTTCACAGGCTGGTTCAGGATTGCTAATCAGAAGAGTCATACATTATAAATAAGCTTTCTAGAAAGCACAATCAAGTCCTGGGAAAATCAATGTATACATTACTTCCTGTCTTTATTAATTACCCTTTTTTAAACAATGTTTCTGTAATAGAAGAATTTAAGAGTTCATTTTTTGCACAAAAGAAGTATGACCATAATGCTTTGTTGATATTTAGGTGAGATTCCACTTTTCAACTATTTTCCTGTACCTAATCCCAGAAGCTGCCAAATTACCATGGTGTGATTTTGCCAGCAGGATGTCTTTCCCAAGTCCAGCATTAACTGAGAGACTGGGCTGTAACGGAAAATGTATTTCCAAGAAAGAAAGTGGATTAATTACACTCTTTAAGTTCTCATTACTTGAGTTCAATGACAATAGCTCCGTTTAGGCTGGAAGAGGTTTAGATAAAGGGCAGAATGTCAAATTTATTTTACAAGAGTGGAATACAGGTAGTCTTTTACCTATCCACACAAACAGAAGGCCTATCAATATATTGGTACAGGTGGAACAGCTACTTACACAAAATTATGAGGCTGACAAACTAATTACTTTAAACAGGCCACAGCTAAATTTAAACAGGGGTTTAAAACACTTTTAACTATCTGAAGAGTTGTTCTTACTTTCATTCAGAGATGGAGACAAAAGACCCACAGAACTGTTCTTAATAGTAACACTGATGAGCTTGTGGCAAGACTGTGTGAGCTTGTGCCTCAAACCTATACATCACTGAAAGAAAGGGAGGTGGGACCATGCAATAGTGGCATTTTCAACCTTTCAAAACACAGACAGACTTACACGAGTCAGCTGCAGAGCAACTTCTCTGAAGATTGCCGGGGGGCATACTCCCACTAGAACAGAGCAGTCTTTGGTTTATATCAGTCCCAAGGACCTACTCATATGTTGGCTGCATGAAGTACTTACCCCTGTGCTGTGGTTTCCACCATTGACGCAGCCAGCCAGGCAAGGATTAAAGTATGTTATTCCATCTGATCCACAGACAGGCTCATACTCGTGAATCTTACATCCGCAGTTAACATTACAGCTCCCAGTCAGATTCCTGTGGGCCATGGCAAGAGTGGGACTGAAGAAAGGAAAAAGAACATGGTAGTAGAGCAAGCACAAATATCCAGGTGTTCAGGGGGAAAAAACATCCTACTCATTAACTCTAGAACTGAAAACCGATTATCAGAGAAAGATGGCATTAACACAAGGTTATGTTTATTATTTAAACAGTATAGAAGAACACTTAAGGCATTCTTGCCGTCAACTAAAATCATAACACAAAACTAATACCAAAGTTTAAAACTTGCATCTTATTTGCCTAGGTAACAGTTGTATTTTTCCCTGTTTTTTTTTCTCCTTAAGAGTTAAGATACAACTATTTTACATCTCTCCTAAGCTGTGAGAATTCATTGTTGATTACTAGTGAAGGGCACTAGTGATGAGATGTAAGCATTATGTGAACACATCAACACACAACAATTGTTCAGAAAACATAATACTTGTATTATTTACAAGTATATGTGAAATCTACAGGAAGCTCTTTAGATCTAGAAGAGTGCTATGCTTTTACTAAATGTCTGTAAAACAACCACTACTCCACTTTTCTGGACCATTCCCCAAAATTTTGCCAAATCCCAGCTTTCTAGGTCCTCCCAAGAAGGGTTTGGTGGTAGAAATTTCAAAGCTGAAGGACATACACACACTCCAAAAAGCAGGCTCTGCACTATCTTTCACTGCTGCTCCAAACAGGTGGTTGAACCGATCTCAACTGTTACATCAGGGAACCACATCAGCTCTTCACTGGCAATTGTCATGCTAGCCTGGGCACCTCCTCACTGCAAGAGCACTGTGCAAAGGGAACCCAAGCAAGCCAGCAGCTCATGACAGTCATCTGAGCTCAGTGGCTCATGTAACAAGGACCAAATGAAGCACTGCACTGAGACAGCTACAGGTCTCTCCCAATGCATGCTGTATTCCAGTTAACACCTTCTGCATGGCACATCTGGGCCTTGTCTGAAGGAAGATGGTCATTCAGAAGCAACTTTGATCCCCTCAAATGACACTGCCCTGGGCACTAGGAGTCCCAGAGCAAGCCAAATATCTAAAGCAGAAAAAATATCCTGATACCCTGAGCTACCAAAGGGCAGCCAGTACTAACCACTGAGTGCCAGTGTGCAACTCATGGCTAGAAGCAAGATTTTCTAAACATATAATCCCACCGCAGCTCTACTGTACTGTATCGGTTGTACCACTGCAGCTCAATCCAGAACTGACAAAGGCCTTAGTAACAGCAATGGTCATATCCATAAGACTACAGACTTAAGATCAGAAGATGATAGGGGAAAAAAAACCCAACTGATCAAATGGTGCTTTTTGCTATCAGTAGAAAGAAATCAGCTCCGGATACAACTGGATACAAAGGAGGAAAAGCATTACCAGGCACAAATGCAACTTCATTGAAAGAAAATAATAATAAAACAACTCCTATGTATCTGTAGACACAAATTCTGATTATAGAGGAACAGAGTTAAAAGGAAAGAGTTTGAGAAAAGAGAAAATGGATACTAGTTTTTTTTGTTCACAAATTAAAAACAGACTAGCATAACTGGACCCAGTGTATATAGAGCTAATATCCGAGGATGTAAGGTGTCCATCTCTACTCTCTAGAAACGTCTCATTTATAATAAAAGTAGATGATGACCATTCTGTACTTTTCTGACAAATAAGTAGTCTGAAAATCCATTTGCTTTTAATGGGCAGTTCTTCTTGAAAACCTCAGACTAGTTTCTTAAAAGAGCTACTATACTACCTTTGGCCCTTTCAGTTACTGGGATTGCCAAGATGAGTTCTGCAGCATTGCTTTTTTTTCTTTTGCTGGTTAAAGACTACAAATAACAATGAAATAACTCACATCTAATATTAACTGATCTAATCAAATCTAATCACATTTAGTATTATCTGAAGGCACTATGCCAGAAGGTACTTGAAGGTCTAGGCATAAAGTATTACCTTTTATCCATGCTATTACTGAATGTGGAGCTCAGGTACGAAAGAGGTTCTGCTTAGATATATATGCAGACACACCTTGAAATGTAAGTTATTTTCTGCTGTCATTATTCAGCCAAATTATAACAAATGTGACTTTTTAAATGGACCGTGGTTTATTTATACCTATTTTTACTGCACTTGCCACGCTCTCTGTCTTGTTTCAGGTTGCTAAATTAATCTAATAAGTGGAAAAGCAAGAGTCTGCAGTGTGGTTTATTGCTGGATCAATTTTCTGCACCTCATTTAGAATTTCATCTGGGCTTAAACTACTGCCAGCAGCATGAATGCATTAAGGCAATTGAAAAGTTACCTGAATGACCTTATTCAAACCAATCTATTTCCAAGGGATAGTGCTGGCTGAGGCTAGTGACTCTAGCTCTTGTTTCCTAAATACTTTTCTTTCTAAAGAAATCATTATTTCTGGATTCTGCACCTGTGCTTCCACTTCACTGCATAAAGAGATTCCAAGTCACTGAAAACAGAAAAGCAGCTGATATCCATGTTTTCACCTGAAGCTTCTCCTGTTACTAAGGAAAATACTCATAATTTTATGTTACTTTCTGTCCTAGCTGCACTCTAGAGCTATTTTGTATCTCAAAGTAACCAAATGTTAGGATACACAAGTATTTTGGAAGACAGACAGTTTCAAGCCACTTCCTTTATAGGCCATAATGTGCCATACCTAAACTTGAAAGTTTTTTGTCCTACCAGGTGCCAAAGTCAGAAAGGCAGGTCTGAAAAGAACCAAGATAGCTGGCACTTTTGAAACTCTCCAAAAAATTAAGTAATGAAAGTGCGGACCTCATAACTCCAATGACTCTCTGATGGGCACTCTGGCCAGGGAAGGTGAGATGAGAGCCAAGAGTGATGGCAAGATCAGATCAGAATTGGTTCCAGAGACAGCAATCACAACCAGACTCAGACCAATGATAGTGCACCAAGATGAAAAGAAAGCAGGGGCAGGCCCTCACCTCTAGCTTTCTTCACAACAGCACTTAGCAGTGACAGAGCTGAGCTGGGACTCGCCAGCTGAACTCCTTAACTTAGTAATTAAGGTCTTAGAAGTGAGGAGCATGCAATCTGCACCCTGACACAACACAAACACTGGTGCTTGCTACAGACAGCTCAGTGAGTTCCTACGTATGGAGCAAAAAGCTACCTCTTCTTGCTGACAGCCTTCTCCAGACACACCATGGATTTGGAATAGATCTCTTCTGAAGCGGAGGAGGAAGCTTCCTCTTCTTCACTGACTCTGCAGTTGCCTAAGGTGGGAACCAGGTCCTTCTCAACCTAAAGGAGCTCAAATCTACATCTTCTCATCAGCAAGATGCAGAATGGTGTCTCTTTGCATCTTCCCTGATTAATCTGAATGTGATCTCAATCCTGTCCATATTTCCTTTGGTGTGTCATTAGCTTAGTTTGGAAGATTACTTTGAATACTCCATGTGCCACCTTTCCCCAGTGTTTCACAGACTGCAAGACATTGTGGCTTATGGTTGCCCAGGGAAATGGCTGAGTCGTCATCCCTGGAGGCATTTAAAAGATGTGCAGATATGCTGCTTAGGGACTTGGTTTAGTGGTGGATGTGATAGTGCTGGATTAATGGTTATACTCGATGATCTTAAAGGTCTTTTCTAACCTAAATGGTTCTATGATTCTATGACTCCAGCTATAGTCACTTTGGCCTCAATCCACACAGTGGCACGGCTTCTTGATCTTCTCCCAAGAGGCTGTCTCTGCCTAATTCTGTGACACATGGCTGTCTCTTCCACTTCCTGCCTGATACTTTTAAACTAGCTGACAGTTTTTTCACAAATGGAAGTGAAAAAGTGTCCTTCATTGCATCATTTATCCAGTAATCCACTGATTAGGTATGAAAATCCAGTTCCAAAGAATATTGAAGCAATCTAAGCAATGTTGAATGTGACAGAGGAGAGGTTGCAAGAGTGAAATTTAAAGGCCTTTTCCAGATACTAGAATATACAAATGAAAATCCCCAACTCCAGGAGAAGACTCTGCCCTTTGCCTTCTCACACCTGAGTGATATATAGAGCTGCAGGCACTGTTCTATTTCTGCCTATGGTCTCTGTGCAGTCCTATCCAGAAGACTTGAATTTCTGAGAACAAATGCCAGTATGACCCCTGCAGAGTCTGCAAACCCACACAGAGCTAAATACTGAGCTTTACTGTGGCAAGACTATTTGCACATGCGCTGTAAGAAAAAAATCTTGCCTTGGAAATTACGTTGGTATGCAAAACCTCTCCACACCAGGCTCCACAGTGCAATACTGAACTATCTATGCTACCTTGTTTGCCCTGTACTCAGTACTGCTCAACAGTCACTGCTGTTTAAAATTACCTCAAGTATCTCTGCTCCAAGCAGATCAGTAGATACTCAGGGAATTCTAGCACCTCCTCAGCCAGACAGGAGCTGAACAGTAATCTGGACTGCGTCTGTGGCTGCATCCTTGAGATCCCATACACACACATGCTCACAGACTGTCATGGCTACAAAGCCCCTCAAGGTCTGCTCTTTGCTTGTCTTCACATCTATAACATACGGACAGGTCCGCAGTACATAGTCAGCATCAGACTCACTGCACGCCAGCTACTCCATGGACCACAAGAGATGTTGTTCTGCTCCTACCTTCCACACCCAGTTAGATCAGAAACTCAGCTCAGGATCCACTATACACACAGCGACTGTCACCCATGCCATCTGTCACCTCACCTCCTGTCACCAGTGACACTAAGCAGTATGACTGCTCAGTGGCTTCCACTTGACCAATTTTTAATTTATTTATACACCACCATTTGCTGTTGCTGAATACAGGTGTTTTTGCAGCTGGGCACTTTTGCAGCCCATCAAATGTTACTAAGTAGCTCTTAAATATTTATTGACTGTCTACTGATCACACAAATCAAGTTCACAAATTTAGCTCTTGGAGCTACTTTACACTTTGTGGTCTAGTTGGATGTTAACCAAATCCTTTCTGAGTGTTTTCTTTCTTGTACCATAAACAACCAAGGCACAGGTTTAGAAACAAGTTGCAGCTTGAGCAGGAAATTAAATCTCTAGGACTGATATTGATTCTGTCGCCTTCTCAGCTATCCACAGAAACTTGTCTTACTGTATAACACTGGATTGCAGAATGCAATATGTAGCAACATGTCATATTGCAACCAGCAGACTTTTCCAGTAATCTCTCAACAGATTATTTTTTCAGATGGAAAATATGAAATCATCAAAACATTCCTTGGGAACATACTGATTTCAGCAGCATAGGGACTGAAGTTTTTCACACCAACAGAACAGGCAGCATTTTTGGAGTTTCTCAAGCTCTTCATCAGCCTGCTGAGCTGGATGTCCCAGATGCCTGAACAGTTGGGGTAAACAGGAACTGCTGAGCCTGCCTGGGAGATCCTTGTGCCCAGGTCCCAGCTGCCAGCAGGGCTATGCCACTGTGCACATGGACAGGTCCAGCAATAGCCCATACTGTTGGGAAAGACACGAGCTCAGGTTTCCCTCTCCAATCTCTCCCACCCTGTGAAATACATTCTTCTGACTTCTTATCCTCCATCACCTAAAATCCTTCTCAGCAGCAGATGGGTCTTGTTCCATAGGCAGGAGAGCCCAGTCCTGGCTTGCTCCACTTACGTAGCTAACTTACTTCAGCTGCACTGCTGAACATTACAACGGCAGAGGTTAGGAAATCAGCTTAAAAATAGAGGTGAAGGAACTCAGGCATGTAAGAAATGAGAAACGTGAAATTGGAAATTGAACTGAGGCCACTATGACAACTTAATCTCAGAGGCATTTTTTTGTTTGCCCCGGAAGAAGCCTGAAGTTTACAGATACACAAAGCAAATATGCTCAGATTAATAACAAGCTACTGAAAGCTGCGTCTCTCCAGCTTTCATATCCTTTTGTACCTCAGCAAATCCCTGTCAGGTTTCTGTGGGGGATTTTTTGTGTCGTTTACAGCAAATGCCTTGCATGCAAAGAGATTGTTTCTTCATTCTTTCAAGAATATGTGATACAGAAAATGATCTATTAACTCTGTTTCCAAAAGCTCTTTATCAGACAATTGCAAGGAGTTCATAGAATCATGGAATGGTAGGGGTTGGAAGGGACCTTTAGAGATCATCTAGTCCAACCCCCCTGCAGAAGCAGGTCCATCTAATCGCATAGGAACACGTCCAGGCAGCTCTTGAAGACCTCCAAAGAAGGAGACTCCACAACCTCCATTGGCAGCCAATATCAGGGCTCTGTCACCCTCACGGTTAAATAGCTTTCTCTTAAGTTTAAATGGAACATTCTGTGTTCCAACTTCAACTCATTACCCCTTGTCCTGTTGCTAGATAACATAGGAAAAAAGGATGCCCCAACCTCCTGACATCCACCATTTAGGCATTTGTAAAATTAATGAGATTCCCCCCTCAGTCTCCTCTTCTCCAGACTAAACAGCCCCAGTTCCTTCAGCCTTTTCTCATACAGAAGATGCTCCAGTGCCCTGATCATCTTGGTGGCCCTGCGCTGGACTCTCTCCAGAAGTTCTCTGTCCCTCTTGAGCTGGGGAGCCCAGAACTGGACACAGGAGTCCAGATGAGGCCTCACCAGAGCAGAGAGGGAGCAGAACCTCACTCAACCTGCTGGTTACATTCTTCTTGATGCATCCCAGAATGCCATTGACCTTCTTGGCCATGAGGGCACATTTCTGGCTCATGGTTAGATTGTTATCAATAAGGACTCCCAGGTCTCTCTCTGCAGAGCTGCTTTCCAGCAGGTCAGTCCCCAGCCTGTACTGGTGCATCCTCCCAAGATGCAGGACTCTGCACTTGTCCTTGTTGAACCTCATGAGGTTCCTCTCACCTTCATTACTTTCACTGTTTGCTTTTTGTTCTCTTTCAGTGATGGGAAACTAATGAAAGATGAAGGAATTGAGATGCTGGGGATGTGAGATCTCTACTGACATTTCTACGTAATCCCATTTTCATCTCGTGATCTACCATATAGCACAGCTGATTTCTAGGGACACTTCCAATAGGAAGGTATCATTTTTTTCTTGAAGGTATGCATTTTTCCAGCAGCAAGGTGAACCAAAGTACTTACTAATCCTGTCTTCTGACACTGAGGCTGCCTATTCTCCACAAAGGAAAACAGAGCATTGATTCCTGAATTACTGCACAGCACACTGAAGATTTACCTGAATGGGTCAGAAAGAACAGGCTCTTATGGAAATTGCAGCAAAGCTAGTGAGCTGGCCTGCAGGACAAGTAGCCTAGTTTCAATGCCCCCACTGCTGTAGACACATGGGATGTCTGACAAAAAGCCCTGCTTGTTCCGGTGAGTGCAGATGCTGTCAGCTCACAGTGCTGCTGTACCTGAGTTGCCAAGGACACTGGTCATGCAGGTGCACACTAACAGAAACCAGCCCCAAACAACAGCCTTTCCTGAACTACTCTTTCAATTCCAAACAATAATGTTGCTCCTTTCATTAATAAGGTTCAATTACAAGTTTGGTGAACGTGTGTGCTTGGACAAAACCCAGAATGCCATCTGACAAACTGCATTTGTTCACTTCTTGGGGACACTGTTCTGTGTCTCCACAATACTGGTAAAGTTAATAAAGAGGAGATGTTATCAAAAGGGACTCTAGTTCCTACTTTTTTTCCCCCAAATCCTGTTCTCATCTCTAACTATTACTCTGTGGAAGACTTGTGGTATGGGAGTAAAGTAAGAAAAGGGAAAGTATAAGGTGAGATTTAATGTCTGGAGCTTTCAGAGCAGTGACCTGTTATTTCAGATAATCAGGCTTGGACTGAAATCTCATTGTGTTGGTAGTCAAAACATACATTAGGGAAAAAAAGGTGGACCCTCTGCCCATGAATCTACATTCTAAATGAAATGCAGCTTTGGTTTTTTTTTAAATACCTGACTATATTTTGGTAACATCTAAACAAATAATTGGTTTGCACATGGTTTTATTTATACTTATTTAGATCGCTAAAGTAACTTAGAAGATCAAGGAAATACATGGGAAATGAGATAACCCTCACCACATAATGTCTACAATCTTCACTTTGGGCTATATGATAAAAAGGATTATCTTAATTTGATAGCAATATTTATGGTTTGGCATTGAAGTACATTCTGGATGGTAGAGAACTGCAGTCTCCTTGTTGGTGAGCAGCTGGAATTGCAGCAATGATGCAATTTTTGTGTAGCTGTCAAACAAGGGACCCTCTCACTGTGTTAGCTGGATTCCTTCTTTGTTGTTATTGTTCTGATCCAATTAGTCACTGCTTTCAAGTTAAGGTATCCAACTGGCTGACTGGACTGAAAGAGATACAAAAACAAAAGAAATCCAAAGTGGTGGTACAAGAGGACGAATAGAATTATTTTTTTTTTCTGTGAAGTGCCTCAGTAAGTCAATTGCACGCTTTAATTAAACCTTAATTCCATCAAAACAGAAAGCAATCAAAAAGGGTCTGTTTTGATTCATTACATACCAGAAATGTGAGAGATGGAACTGAACTAATCCAAGAATCTGTCACTATGAGTAAGCTCCTCACAGAGCCTGGTTTAATTGCTTTGTACCACAAAACATGGAAGAGACATCTAAAAACAATCAAGGCATCTGACTTCTAGTATTTCCCTTTTATTCTGCAATGGTGAGACCACATCTACAGTGCTGGGTCCAGTTCTGAGCTCCCCAGTAAAAGAGAAACATGAACATACTGGAGAGAATCCAGTGAAGGGCCACTAAGGTACAAAAAGACTGGAGCTTTTCCCCTCTGAGGAAAGCCACTGAGAGAGCTGGGATTGTTCCATCTGGGAAAAGGTTCAGGTAGATCGCATCAATGTATTTAAATACCTGAAGGTAGGGTGTAATGAGAACAGAGATAGGCTCTTCCCAGTGGTGCCCAGTGACAGGGCTAGAGACAATGGGAACAAATTGAAAGACGGAAGGTTCCCTCTGAACACCAGGAAACACTTTTTCATTGTGAGGGTGACCAAGTACTGGCACAGGTTGCCTGGAGAGTCTGTGGAGATACTCAAAAGCTGACTGGACAAAGAGACAATTCTCTGAATTAGGACTTCCCATTCAAATGCTGGTTATAGTGCAAGAAAAGAGATGTTGTATTATGGTTTGACAAAAAGCTCCTTACTCTGTGTTCAAATATCAAATGTGCCTTCGGAGACAAAGCTAGGGCATGGAACAACATGTTCTAAAATGATGAGATATATAATACAGAGGTGCCCTTGACCTTCCTGATAACAGAACTGCTGATGACACACCAATAACAATAAAAATGCTTGTACCCAACATAAAAGCAAAAAATCCTTGCAAATGTATTCCAATCTGTGCATGCCTCCGGGTCCCAACCAATTCCCCACAGCTGGTATCGTCAGAAAAATACTAAGTTATAAAACACACTGAATTATAAAATACCATTTATGAGTACTGGCATGCACATATTT
Source organism: Colius striatus (assembly GCF_028858725.1). Classification (NCBI taxonomy): domain Eukaryota; kingdom Metazoa; phylum Chordata; class Aves; order Coliiformes; family Coliidae; genus Colius; species Colius striatus. The sequence continues at coordinate 62,737,314 of NC_084762.1, forward strand.
CTGTATTAACTAAAACACAGCTTATCCTTCTCCTCTGTACTTGTTTATATCTCCATTCATCAAAGCTAAAAGAACAGTAGAATTCTGAGCATGTTTGTCCAGAAGAGATTCTCCTGCAGGGTATAACTACATTGCCTAGTACAGATGAGATCTCTGGGCTGTTGTGAGTGCAGGGAGCTCAGACCTGGCACAACCATGTTTATGCAGACTGCCATGCAAGACACTCACTCTGAACCAAGTAGCTATACTGCATCTCCTATCCCATCTAGCCTGTTGAGCTGGCTTTGATGTCCACACATGGCCCTGCATTGCAACTAGACAGTAAAGTATGTGCTTATTAAACCTCAGAATGAAAGCATGGCTTTTTCTTTACATGAACAATAACATTCTTTGATGTCTGAGTTAAAGAGTTGCCTATCAAGTAAATGATTTCAAGTTATGAAATGATTGATGATGATGATTAAGAGAACGTTTATCATGTCAGATATTTGAGATGAATTTATGTGTAGTGCTGCTTTCTTATTATCATTTTGGTAATAAATTTGGATTTGATCTCTGCATTCAAAAGAAATCATATAGGGCTGGGGATGCAAACTCCTCAACCATGCTTTATAACATGCTGGTAATGCTCAACATCTGACGACATTACAGTCCAAGCATACAGATTTTTATACTGATTTCAAAGAGATGATATACCTCAACACTTTTGAGAATTTTATCACTACTATCTTTCACTTCTTTTCTCAACAATTTGATGAAGCTGGTAAAGAATTAATGCTACTGCAGACTTTCAGAGGGTTGTGAATAAGACGCCTATTTCAATTCATGATATGTATTTACTGCAAATGTTATTACTTACTGCAAAAAAAAATTGAAACTCTCCAAATTCCAGCATGAAGGGTATGTGTTATCTAGCAATATGCCTTCAATTTAGATATAGATTTCAATTAAATAGCACTTTTTTCACAAACAGAAAAGTAAAGCTTTCTCATTAGCCAAACAGGGACACTGACTTGTCACACAGTTCAATTAATTGCTATCAGAAATTTATTTATGTTTTAATTCCTAATAATTTTCATGCCTTTATCTACACCCATTTGCTGTCACAAACATCAATAGAAACTGGACAATCAAAGCATTCCACTCCCTTCCCATCCTCATTTTCTCGTTCTTCAGCCCACTATGCTTATATGAGGATATATCAGCATGCTACTCCCCTCTACAGTCTGCCTCTCAGCACCAAGCTTTAAGTTCAGGTATTGAGAATAAAAAGCAATAAACTAGCTTTCCATCAGCTCATGACTTTCAGTTGCTGGTTTCCTTGCTCTAGGATTAGGGTTTGACAGCAATACAGTAACATCCAGCAACACACAATAAAAAACATTCCATGTGTAAACAGTGTCTATTTTCTTTCTTCCTTGCTTCACATTTCTCCTCTGTTTCTTCACTTGGCTTGCTCACTACCCCATTGTAGGGATTTTTCTTTCCCAATCTTATAATCTCCTTTCCTGCTCCACACTTCTTCTGCACTCTCATCCAAACTTCAATATGTCCAGAGTTGAGCCTTAAAAATGAGACATTCAAATGGATCTGATACCCAGCAGCTGGCCATAAATAAAAGACAGATGTTGCCTCAGATGTAAAAGCAAGGGGAAAAACATTGCTCTTAGAATGCTTACTCTGTTCTAGTGCTTAACTACATGAAGAAGGCAATTTTGGGGTAAAGCTAATATACAAAACAAGAAAACAAAAGCTCATAATCGGGCTTCACTTTCCAGTGAAACACCTTCTCATAACTTTAATCACATTGCCTTCCTTCCAAATATTCCCCCTTTTTTTTTTTTAAACGATTTTCCACACTTTTCTTAATGCCACAGCCTAAATCCCTCACAATACCTTCCTACGTCCGCACCTTCTTTTTCATGACAGTTTACTTCATTCTCAATATATTTTTAAGGGCTATGATGTAGTCATTGTCTTGATGATGATTCAGCAAGTGCCGCAGGGCATTCATACAACTAGTAAGGGGTTCAGAAGCAGCACATGCCAATAATGTTGACAGCACGTATCCAAGTGAGTGCTCTCAAATAGGGACTGTAGATCTAAGACACTATTGTCATGATAATAAACAAATCTGTTCAGAAATAATCTTTACAGTCTCATTAGTATGTTCACATTTTCCATGAACAGAAAACAAAACATTTTGAAATTCCCACTAAACTCCGAGCAATCTACAGAGGATACTATTCTTATTTGCCTGCAAAAATCACTGAAGTCCATTCTAACAAGCTTTCCCGTCCTCCAAAAAGAGGAGTTATTATGTAAACTTCATTACAAACTAAATGTTAAACCAAGGGGCCACATAGTAACAGCATGAGTTTACATCACAATACTCACCAAATTTTCATTTGAACATCTTGCTTCTTCAGTATGTCTGCCATCGACATTTTTTACCTTTCTTTATCAAGCTTACTGCAAAGAGCTGGTTTTGTCACAGATGCTTCCACGATACTTACCCAGTCGTGTAAGGTATATTTATTCCCCCTAGATTAATGCTTTCACATCCAACAATGAAAAGAGTGGAAAAGCACAGCAGAGATACACCACTGCAGATCATAGCCAACTTTGCAGACTCTCTTGCACCAAGTTTCAGTTTTTTTATAATGTAGCCGCCTAGGACAATACCCACACCAGCACTTGGGACAATGATCACACCTGCCAGGAAGAAATTTGAGCAACATTAAAACAAGACCTATGGAAATGGTATAAAACATAAATATTGGTTTTATCCCCTAGTTAGACGACTGCAAATGCTGCACTAAGATCTCCATTGTCTGATTCTCTGCTAGCAAACTGAGTCAGGCTTTTCAAATCTCTGGAGTGTTGTCAAAGAATTAATAAAAGCCTCCTTATGATATTACCAGCAGCCAAAGCACCATGAGAGAACTATTGTACTTACAAGCAGAAACATTGCTTTGTATTTATTTTAGAATGGGAAGAAGGGTTATATATTGCTCCTGTTTAACTACTGAAAATTTGAAGAAGCCCAGGTTTGGATGGGAATCTTCCTCTACCTATTGTCATGATTAATTCTGCTGAAGTACAAGCGCTAACCACAGGCAGGACCCCAGAAGCCTGCCCACCTGCAACTGCATGCGTGAACCTGGCCACAAATTCTGCCTTCTGGATATTTTATTCAAGCTGAATAACACTTTCCTATATCAGCACCCCAATTCATCTCAGCATAGCCACATGGGGTTGACCATGTTGAAAGAAATTAAGATATTAGAATATAGTATTAGGGTAAGTTTAAGACATAGAAGATGTGCTTATGAAATTTCTGTCATGCTGCTTCTGCAGTTATAAAGTGGCAGTTCAGCAACACATCACCAGGCTGTCCTCACTCGTTGGGGCCTGAGGTGGTGTTAAATCAGTGAATGTCTTGCACTTCTCCACTTCCCTTGGCTTTTGCTTCTCACTGACATGTGAGACAGTCTTTAAATTAGCTCTTTACTAATAAAGATCCATTCCACATAAATATGGAATTTAAACAACTTTTGGTAGATACATGTCCAAAGAAGGAGCTAACCTTTATAATTCAAATTCTTAAAGGATGTTGGTCTTCTTTTTAAGGAAGCCACTAAGACTATCAGTTGCAAATATCTTCAACACTATTTCAAAGGATTCTCAATCTCTGTTAATTTGTCAAAAGGTGAAGAGGACATCATATTTATCAAAGTGTTGAGAACATAAAAGTCAAACTAAGAGGAAAAAAATAGTTGCTGCCTTAATTATACTGCCATCACCAACAGCATTATAAAGTAAAATGTCATTTCATGTGGAAGACTCTTAATAATAACCTTTCAAAGAACAAAAACCAGGCTTTCTCATAAGAGCAGAAATGTATAAGTCCCGGGAGAATTAAACAATTTTCACAAAGTTCAAAGCTGTTATCTCTCTTGAGCTGTTACAGCTCTCACCTTCAATGACTGAATATGAATGAGGGAAAGAAATAATGCAAATCCTTTCACTTGCACTGCAAATGTTCTCTCTGGGTAAAAGTGGTAGCTCAGCCATCTGAGCTTACCAGGCATGACCTGCTCTGTGAAGCCCACACCCATGCCGAAGGCAGATTGGCATGATTTGCAATGCCTCCTAAAACACCCCTGTCAGGTGAACCAAATTCCACAGACCAAATCCATAGATACATCAGTTTATGTGAACTAAGGATCTAACCCACAGTAAGGGCTTACTGACAATAAACTAAGCTCAGTATTTTATTCTTGTTTCTTCCACCTATTAGCTTAAACTCTTTTTGAAATGAATTGATCTTTTCTTTCTTATGCTCTTGAGGGCACAGATATTAGAAAAGGCTTTCACTAGAACTGAGACGCTGTGTGTCTATGTCTAGTACCTTGTCAAAACTGAGCACATACAACATTTTGTGAGGCATTAGGTTAGTGGTTCTTCCATTAATGAGTTATGGTCCCCTGCTGTTTTCATCCATCCTCTGCCACACACGAAGATCAGAACATGAAAAATGAGAACATGAACAAATTGCCTGCCAAGGCTCATTCTCATTCATGAAGATGAAGTGGTAAAGGAAAACCTACATAGAAGAAACAAAAAGACCAATTTCTCCATGCAAAATGGAGCTGGGAATGGAAAAATTCTCTTGCTAGGAGAATTTGGATGAGCAGGCACATATTTCACTGTTTGTGGTGAAGGCACAGAAGGAAGTACTCATACCCTCCCCTATGTGTTAGGAAGTGTGACAGGTTCTCTTGCCCCAAGTACAAACTCTTCATCCTTATGTCCCTGGTTTTCTGCAGGGGATGCGAATCAGAAGTGATGTACTGTCACAGAAAAGCAACTACTACAGTACACTTCCAGACGAGCTTCCAGGGCAAAGCAAAGCCTGTACATTTAATTAGGACAGGCATTCTTCTTTTTCAAAGGCGTTTAAAGGAATAAAGCTTAAGAACTGATACTAAGCTGTTGTACTACACCCTCCTTCATTTTATAATGACAGTTTGGCTTACAGAAACTGTGCATGTGCTAAATACACTCCTGGATACAGTGCTCTGAGGCAATATCAGCTTTCAGTCAGCAATTTTCAAGCTTTGTCCTTTTTGCTGTTGTCAGGATGTTGCAGCACTCAAGGCTTTCCACAGTGGCAAAAGATGATCTTAACAACTACTAATAGTCAGAACAGAGAACTGCAATGTCTTCTAATCAGGATATCATTCCAAAGGGAATACTGTGGGGATTTTCAAACCAATTCAGTCTGATATACATATTACACCTTTTCTAAAATTAAAGGTAAACATTTGTAAACATTTCAGCAGAAGTTGCCAGAACGGTGGCTTACAATATCTATTATGCAGTTCTTCCAATTACAAATTATTTGAATTGTAACTCTCTTCTGCAAATAAATCTGCCACCAAAGCACCTGAAATTTTAACCTGGAATTGCCTAAGATCTACCTGTAATCTAAAGTCAGAGTTCTGGCTTTTCTTTTGTTTTGTTTTTTTTTAATTAAGAAAGCCTGGAGGTTAAACATCACCTGTCCTACACACAGAAAAGAAAACTCCAAGCAAGTCTAGGCTGCAGCACAAGCTGCACAAGTTCAAGGTATGAAGTTTGGCACATGGCATTTTTGCTGATGATTAATGCAAAGTTTGTTTAAATACAGAAAGAAATTGAGACTTAGTTAAAGAACTACTGCATATGAAGTGAGACATAAAAATGACCAATATAGATTTTACATCAGTCACATTAAGAGATTCAGCAAGCGCATGTACTCAGCTGGCAATGTACATATGAAGTACAGATGTAGTAACAGAAAAAAACATGTATGGCCTTCTTTTTCTAACCAGATGTCTGGAAATTTGACATGTCATTTACTAGATAAGCCACTAGCAATCTAATATAGAACTTCCAAGTTTCCTTTTCCCACGTTTTCTACAAAAATAATTTAGAAGAATGAACAACTGCTGAATTTAATGCTAAGTTTAGGAGCTGAGGTTGTGGAAGCAGTGCTCACTTTTCCATGTTACAGATATAGCCTGAACTATTTCATCTACTGCTTCAATATAATAGTCTTTTATCAAGTAATTTGTAACAACAAAAACAACACTTGTTAACAGCTTCACACTCTGGACAGGGTCACATCACTTTTTCCTCCTTTAATGTACCGGCTGTTGAATATTTTGTCTGGCAAGAATGTTTCTGCTTCATTCTGAGAACGAACCAAGTTACAGAGTAGCCATCCCATCAAGACTCATTACAGTAAAACTCCTATGCGTCTGTAGCTACTCTAAGCTTCAGATAGAATCACAGTCGCATCAATCAATGTTTCCTCCTTATATACAGAAAACAAGGACTTCATGCCCTGAAGAAAATCTCATCCCAGGAAGCTCTCAAATAGAAGTCACCACATGGCACTTCTCTGACATTTCCCCTCTGCACTCTAGAAAGACTCCTCACATTTCTTCCAGCCACTGCAGGTGACAAATGATTCCTGCATGAAGTCTCTGTGTCTTTCTTTCTTCTGCTACTTTTTATCTTTTCCTTCACCGATGACCTTGGGCAACCTCACCCCATATTTCACCCTCATTCCCACAACTCAGTCTCCACTCCGTCATTCCTTCTCAGACATAATATCTGGAAGCACAGGAATGCAAAGAAGTAATTTGCCTAGCAATTAATGTCTCTTCTACATGGGAAGCATTATGAAGAAGTCAAAAAGATGTTTATAAAGACAAGTTGTCTTTGATGCAGGTAGAAGAGACACATGTGGGTCCCCAATTCTGCACAACATTTCTGCCCCTTCCCAAGGGAGGTTCCCCTTTCTCCTCCCAGCACAGCAGTACAAAGCTTAAAATTTTGTGGTTTGCAGCTCTGTTAGAAGCTGGACTGGTTGTACATTGCTGCAGCATCAGGGGCAGTGTCACTCATTGAAAGAGGGGTCTCAGATCTGAAACAAGTGGGAGAGGATTTGGGGAGCTCTCCTGACTAGACTAGGTCATTGTGCACTCAGTTTTAGTACATAAATAAGAAGAAAACCACCAGCTTGGAGGACAGGGACAACTGAAGGACGGGAAAGACAAATAACCCATCATTGGGGAAAATAGAAAGATTAGGATATTTTAAAGATCAAAAATGAAGTAAAATTCACAGAAAATAAGAACAGCTTTGAAAGATCTTTTAAGGCACACAAATTGCAGCAATGTTAATGGGTTTTCTAGCCTGGTTTTGTTGCTATTCTTCCCCCTTGAAGACCATCAGCATATTAGAAAATGTCTGTCCAGGCTCATATAGAAAACCTTAGCCTTTTAACAACACAAATGTGTTCACATTTTACTAAAGACATACAGCAAACATCAATAAACAACCTGAATGTCTAATCAAATGCACAAAGCTGGACTCAATCACCTAACAATCACGGTTTTGGTTCATTCCTACATTGACTAATTTAATTAGTCAAAGAACACCAACCCTTGCAAAGTTACACTACATGGCAATGCCTTACCAGTGTAGATGCTGGCATTAGAAGCTGGGATGCCAAACTGTGATTCGATGAACTTGGGAATGAAGGTAATAAAAGCTGTGACAATGGCACTCTCAGCTGTGTATGACAAACTCACAAAAAGGAATGTCATGTTGCTTAAGATCCTGACAGCTGCTCTTGGAAGCTCTATAAAATGACAAAAATTACAAACAAATGTTACAAATGAGCAAGAAACAAAAGCAAACTGAAACAAAACAAACTGATTTTCTTTGAGATGGACTGGCAATAATGGCTTGCTAGCATCTGGCTACATTTGCCAAGTGGAAGGGAGTGTGCATATTTGGGATTTCTGTCTTCACTGTCTGCTCTTACCCTATCTCACTGCAATTGCCTCAGGGTTGCAGTCCCACTTTTCACAAACACAACTGAGGTCTTTTTTAACAAATAATTTGAAGAAACAGGGTCTACGTAGCAACATTATAAAGGAAAAATGAACATCAACAAAATGTAGCAATTTTGGAATTATTCTGATGTATTATTTTGAAGTTTTCTATGATACAACACACATCACACTGTCGAATCAATAGTATTGAGTTTTGCACTCCATAGGAGGAAAACACATCACATACTTCCCTTGCAATTCTCTGTTTCAAGGACCATGCTTGGAAAGATGGGATAATAATATAATGTTTTAAGAGAACCAAAAGATTTTTAATTAAACATTTTTGTACATGATTTTAAAGTATTTACAATAGATGCAGACAAAACATACCAAAAAAATGTGGACAATATCAATGAATCTCAACGTACCTTACATACATCTCAATATTCTCAGAAGGGATAAAATAATCAATTACAAATGAGAGCCCAGCATTAACTTAAATTGCAAAATTATTCACAGATGTTGCAATTATCCTCCAAACAAATATCAAAACCCCACAAAATTCAGCACTGTAGTTAAAAGAATCACTTAAATACTTTTAGTTCAGTTCTGCAGTAATGTCAAATCATCATCACAAGATGATGACAACTCCATGCAAGACTTAATTTTTTTTTTCAGATTAGATGGTGTGATTTTAAACTTTTTTTTGGTGGGGGGGCTTCTACGAAGATCATATTTTTAGTTCAAGTATTATATCAAACCTCCTAAGGTTTTTTTTCATTTGTTTTTCACTTTCTACAGAAATTGAATGCTGCTGGAATCAAAGCCCATTAAATCAGATGACAAGAGAGTCCAAAAGAAGTAACATGTTGAGTAAGAACTTGAATGAGAATTTTATTGATGTTAAAAGTTGTCAAGTCAAAAATCTGTCTCACTTTCTGCACTGACTCCAGTAGGTTATCTGTATAAAAGCAAACAGAATTTAGACTCTTGTCATGTCAAAACTTGTCAGGTTGCAAATTAGCACCTAAGTTGTCTGACTGCATCCAATCTTAGCTTATGCCAGTCATCAAAATGTGCACTGAATTCATTATGAGTACAAGGTTTATTGTTTTAATGTAGTCAAATGCTCTCTTGATGCCTCTACAAAGAAATATATTAAATGTTAAATACAAAATTTTGTAGAATTAAGTAATGAATAAATCATATTAAGAAGCACTCACATATTTGAATCTTACTGAGTTTTACCACCTACAGTTTTGGGTTTTTTTAAATGTTTGGCACTTTTTGCAACAGAGCAGATAGAAACAAGATGACAGGGGTGTGAGACAGTATCAACACGAATATATGGAAATCGTAATGCAACTTACTACATTACAGTAGCAAGTACAATGATAAAATAGAATCAGTATTATTGGCAAACATGCTGCATGTTTAAAATACAGCTGACCAAATTTATTATTTGTTAAAAAGGAAATGAGAGAGAGAAAACAATGAAATATCTGTAATACTATCAGATGACAGCCCTCATCAGCTTTGGCTTTGTGTCTATTTTTGGGTTGGGTTGGATTGGGTTAGTTTATGGTGGCTTAGATGCAAAAAGAAACCAAAGGGCAAGAGCCAAGATGCTCTAACCCAATTTTCACAAAGCTTCTGAGGTAGCTGGATGATGCAGTTTAAGGAAACGTCTGCCATAGGGCAGGTGTAATAGGATTTCCCCGGGGACAAGGTGCAGGACTGAGTGCTGCAATGGTTATGACCATGCTGCTGCCACTGCTGTGCCAAAGAGGGAGTGCCAGGATCACTCCTGCTGGAAACTGAGCTATTTGGTGACAGCTGCTCACATATGCTGACAACATGAGGAAGAAAATAAGATGGAGACTTTCAGAAGATTGGACATCACAGAGAGAAATACCATTTTATTAGTATGATGAATTAAATGTTCTCTGTAGAAATGAACTGGAAGTCCTTGGCCAAGATCTTTGCTAAATGCATTATTTTAAAGGGCCTGGTCCAAATATCATAATATCCAGTTCAACTTTTCCTGGTAAAACAGAGCTCCGGGAAAATGTCTGGTTTAGAATTTTCAGTCTAAAGATACTGAAGAACTAATTAGGTAAAGAACTGCAGAGCTAATGAACATTTTGCTCTGATGTTTGGTTGTAGAGTTGTACTTGCTGTTGCTTCCTACTTCCATCTCATCTGAGCACTCAGTCTAAAGGTCATTATTAATTTCAAAACTCATTAGTATTTTTAAATTAGATTTCTACTGATAAATACATAAACTTCAATGTCTTGAAATAAGCACAAGTTCTCTTACACCCATTTGAAAGATTCTTCAGGGAACAGCTCTGCTGATTACTGTAATTTTTGGCAGGAAATAAAACAGTGATTATTCCTGCAGGCTGCACTAATACAGACCACCTGCAGCAGTTGAGGGTTGAAGCTCCTTGTGATTTATAAAGAGAAACTTCCTAGCATAAAAGTTACTACATAGTGAAGAACGTGCAAATAAAAATATATATTCAGAATAGGTTTTCCCTGATTTTCTCCCATGATTATAGTCAAATCCTGTGTGATAGAACCTATACTACACTTCTGAATTTTAAAACATAATAAAAAGGCACTGTAAGCTTCTCTTATCTTTCAACCACAATAACTCTAGTAAAAAGCAAAAATGCTAAGAATTTTAAGGATCCTTTGTACTACACAATCAATCATGCATTTAAAACATTTCGATGTCATACTATTTTTTCGTGACTAGCCATAGGCCTAGGCTTTGATTTCAAGGCCATTTCTAAACCTGTCAGGATCTGATTATTAGAAGGTCTTCAAAAAACACCTCTTGTTTTTGCAAGTGTGCATCTGAAACAAACCTGTGAGAACTTGCAGTATCCCTCATTCTGTCATTTAACAAATAAATCTTTATTATTGTTTATTATTGTATCTCTTTGTTATTGTTTATTATCTTTATCAATTACATTCCTAAAACTGGAATGATCTTTTGTATATTTGCAAACATCTTTACACTTCTGTGCAGTAATTTAAATCTTAAAACATACATCCTTCCTTTCTCTCTTTTTCTTTCTATTTCTCTATTTCTTTTTTTTTTTCTCTCTTTCTCTTTCTCAAACTAATATGTAATCAAGAGGAAACTGGAACCTGCCTTGCTGGACTGGTTGGCTTGTCTACTGGCTATTTTCTTCCTTTTATGGTCTTTGACAATATTTTTTTCTCTACTTAGTATTCATTTTCACTCACTGGATCACTGCTTAAATCATGGTAAGAGGAAAAGCATAAGAAAAATCTGCAAACAATTGAAATGTTTGTTAATATACTCCTCTAAGCAAAAGTCTTAAAGCACTGTAAACAGAACTTCAATTAAAAACTCAAATAATTCTGTCTTCACTTCCTTTTTACATCACTGCATGTATTTTCTTTTATTCCTGTTTCACGCTTCTAGCTCAAGCTGATGCAATGAGTACAACCAAGGGAATAAACCATATCAGTCTAGAGCACTGTCCTGTTTTAGTCCATCAGTGAAGAACTTTGTAAGGGTGACACAGATATTAACTGCAGGACCTCCCTTTTGCAGGGTCCAAGACTGCACAGCACTATAAAAGTTTGTAGGAGGCCACCTCCACACTGAGGTTTCAGGGGTAGCTTCTGCTCTGGCACAGTACAAAGCAGACTGAAAATTTGAGACAGAACTTCTGATTCATTTATCAGAACGGAAATGAACATTTTCAGTCACAGACAACTACTTCAAATATATTCTGCATGGAGCTAATCACTACACTTCAGAATAATATTTTGCCATGTATTTCATTCCTTTATCTGCTCACATACCACTTAAACAACCTCATTCAACTTGATTCCTAAAGCACTCTGAGGACATGCCTTAAGTACCTGGGTGGTACCTGGATCATTGAAGAGCCCCTAATATCCCATCAAGTGTAGTTAAGTTCAGAGCCAGCTTGATCTGATTATTGCTTTTGTTAAGTTGATTTAGAATATCTCCTCCAGGCTCCAGCTAACACTGCACAAGGACCTGCCAACCTTTTCTATTTTGAGCTCTTCAAGATGGCCTAAGAAGAGGCAGAATACCCAGCCCATGGTCTCTGAACTCTGACATTTACGGTGATCAGCAAGCACCCCCCCCCCCCCCCCCCCCCCCCCTTCCGTCCCTGTCCCCCAACTGCCTCTTCCTCCTCCTCTGAACCCTGCCAACTAACCCCTCAGGTACTGTGGAAACTCCAATCCCGATCCCTGGGGAAGCACTGCAGTGATCTAACCCTACAGCTACAAGCCCCTTAGGACTTTCTTTTACCTTTGCTGATGTCCTGACAAGTTTTATTATCATGTCTCTGTCACTGGCAGAGACTGACTAGGGAGAGCATTGGACAGATGGTAGACATGAAAATACAGACAGAAATATTCCACATTTAAGAAAGGGCTGTACATAGGGACAAAACTCAAAACATTAAAAGAAACCCACAAAGATTGCAAAATATGTGTAACTAATTAACACTCTTCAGATTAAGTCAGTACATTTTAGGTAATATATACATTTGCTTTATTTAGACTGCTCCTTTATTCGATTGCACAGTAAGTTTCATTATAATAGTAAGTAAAAAGGACTGCAGATAGAATTTCCATGGTACAAACCCCTAAGGGTATCCATGTAATAAATGAAAACAGTGGTTTTGTCTGCTCAGGTTCATGATTTATCTGCATTTATGGGACAGAACCATGGCTTCTTCATTAAAAATCTCCTCTAGCTCGTGTTATCTATACTACCTCTATTCCTCTCAATAAACTACATCCAACTTTTTTCCTCCTCTGACCTATTTAATGTTTTATTTAACAATTTTTATATCTGTCTCAGATGCATTCTCCCTCACGTTTTTTTACTTGTAACATAAATAAGAAAAGACCGAATTCCAAGCCCTTGCATCTCAAAACATGAGAAAAGCAAAGACATATCTGTATTTTTATTTAATCTCAGATCTGTTGTGTGCCAAAATAAAGCTTGGGTCACTGAAGTTGGAGACTGCTTGCAGATGGAGATAGTTTCTTCAGCCTATATTGGCAACTACTGCAGGAAAAAAAGGATCTTGGTCCTCTCCCATCACGCCTTTTTAATTGCTTTTCACCAGTCTAGAGAACTAACTTATGGGAAAAGAGCACATAAGCAAGAGAAGAATCATTTTGTTCAGCTTCCTGGGTAAGACAATATCATATCAGCAGATAAAAACGAATTCTTTTCCCTGATACTCTTCTCACTAAAGCTGAACAGATTTTACAGATTTAATGGCACTGACCCCTGTCATGGCAGACTACGACATCAGTGATATTTATTAGCGCAGGACAGAAGACATGACCTACTAAATCATCTGTCTCCCAGCTAATGCTTAAGTGGAGTTTCTGCCCATCGTGCTATAAAGAGATGAAGCCCTGAAATTCAATGGAAAGCATAAAATGTACATGGCATCTCAGAAGAAGCAATGCTAAAGGACTTAGACACATGCAATCCTTTTTTCCTTCCCATTATAAATGAAATTACCTCAACTGAGAAGCCCGAGGCATGATCACATTCCATAAAGCCCACTTAAACTTGAAAAATAATTAAATGATAGTGCATTCCTGCTGCAGGCCCTCTTTGCTAGGGTAAATGACACCTAATGGGAAAGCTATTATTATCTTATAGCAAAATACTTTTCTCTGTGTTATCTCGACGTGTTTGGTCTCCTTCTGACATGTGGAATACAGTGCTGCTTTTCACTGTTGTACTGATGAAGTTTCTCCTCTAGAAAAAATGAAAAGCTTTGTATATGAAAAGCTCTAATTTGGTAGTTCTGTTAAGATATTAATACATGATTTTGTAGAGCTTATGGTACACAATTAGGCAAACACAAATCAAAGAAATACATGCTAAAATGAGATATACAGAAGTTTTCATTTCTGTGAAAAAAACTATTAGGAACATTTTCCTAAAAGAATACTTGTTTTCTGTGTATCTGTTGTGCTTGTAGTGACATCATGAGTAGCTCTGAACTACTTTTGCTAATCTGAGACCAGTGGGCTTGAAGGCTAAAAAATCCCCACAATTAGCTTTATGTATTAGGGCGAAAACATTATGTATAAGGACTTATAAATAAGGGAAATAGAGTTTTCAAAGAAGGCAGCAAACAATGCACTTTTCTCGCTTTTCCACAACTTATTTTATAGCTAGTTTGCAAACAAAAGGAGAACATAGTTCTGAAAGATCTGATATTGCTGGTTTACCTTGCTTGCCCTATGCCTTAAGATGCTGGTTTATAAAGTAATAAAATCACCACAAGCAAATTCTGGTCTCCTATTTTTACCTTACTTCCACAGAAATTAACAGCAACTTTAGGTATCCTGAGAGTACAGATGTAATGTGGAGTAAAATCAATATACATATGGGCAAAAATTACTTAGACTTAGACCGGATTTAATCTAAAACCAGCACACTGGTTTTGCTGGGCATTATCTACTCAATACAAAGAGTGATCATAAATGTCTCTTCTAAAAAAAACAAAACAAACAAAAAACCAAACAAAACCCTATCTGTTATTATATCCTTGACTGAAACCCAATGAAAAAGTAACATTAAATGTTCATGTCAACAAATAAATGCTTGAGGTTTTGAGTTCAAATTACATCTAATGGTACAAATGACATTTCATAGTTTCTCCTAGTCCCATTGCATTCATCAGGCTACCACAAAACAGCACAACCAGTATTCCTGTCATGGAATCTGAGGACACAACAGCATTCAGGTACATTCATTCCTATTCAATATCATGACACTGTTAAGCCTATATTGTCCACTCCATAAGTACATGCTTCATACTAATTAATTTTTAACAACACTGTCCCTCCTCCCACAGCATTTTACCAATGATTATTACTTACTTTTGGATTTCACATTAACAGTTTACTTTTTGAATAAAATAAAAACGTCCGCTACTTGTCAATCTTTTGATTTCTTCTTGCTTCAAAATTAGCACAGGTTTCATTTGTCCTAGCTTTCAGCATATGAACAGCTCACAAACAGCTCGCATACACCTTACCACAGTAAAGGTATATGAAACATTAATCTTTCTCCATTAACTCATCCAAATGCATGAGTGTAATTGAAACCACATACCAGAATTCTTTCCACTCATTTCACTTATATTTTACAAGAGCACTTTATTCTATGAAGGACAGCCTAATGGAAGCATGATTGTTATAAACTATAGGGCACACAAATATGTCGGGCAATAGAGGTCCAATAACTACAGGAAATAAGCTACCTGCTTGTTACGGGTGCACATGAAACACTTCAGTAATTTAAGTAACTGGATGTCTTACACTGATCACTACATTTTCTAATTTTAGACGATGATTATCTATTAACATCCCAATAACAAAACACAGTATTAAATACAGTATGCCAAAACTGCCTCCAGTTACAGCCATACAATCCCAGATAATACTGTATACAAAATTTAAAACATTTAAAAATGAAAAACAAACTTCACCTTTAACATTCTTTCCAAATCCCATAGAAGCAGGAACTGCAGTGTCTGTTTGTATTTTGCAATTTGTTTTCTCTTTCATCACTTCATCATCACTTGAAACATCATCAGAGTTCATCTTCTTTTTCTTTCTCTTTTTTTTATGTCGAGGAGGGAGCTTTTTTGGAAAAGTAAACATGGGAAATATCACAAGGAGCATTGCAATGGCACAAAGGAGAAATCCACTCCACCTAATAACAGAAGACAGGAATAGAAATGAAAACCAATACATTATATGACATTTAAAAAAAACAAAAATCCCAAAGTGATTAATACAGGCTATACTGGCTGGAAAGTCATATTTGCAAAATATGGAATATTGACACTGAGA
The DNA here is from genome assembly GCF_028858725.1 of Colius striatus. Classification (NCBI taxonomy): domain Eukaryota; kingdom Metazoa; phylum Chordata; class Aves; order Coliiformes; family Coliidae; genus Colius; species Colius striatus. Next base: position 62,753,129 of record NC_084762.1, read on the forward strand.
TTAAGGGCTTGGAGTGGGGGAAAATCTTCAGTGAACTAAAATCCTTAATTAGAATATGTTTCTGTTGGCTTGTCTGCTGAAAGATGTATTTATTTAGAACCCACCAAATATTAATATGAAATAGTGTCAGCTTTGAGTTCCTGTATATTTTCACTTTTGCTAATTATTCAGTACCAAGTGCCTGACAAGTAGACATTTACTTTTACATTGTCTTCCTTTGATAATTCCTAGTAAAGTAATAGAGTATTCCTCTGGGAACACGGGAAAAGTTATCCATGGTATGCAAAGATAAAATGTCCAGATGGATACATCAGGGTTAAACCTGTTCTGCTCTTCAGTGCCTATCTCTCACTGCCCTGTCCAGTTCTCTCCATTCCCAGTGAAGAACTCTCAAAGCCTGATTGTAAACAACTGATAGGTTGGAGTTCACACCAGGGTTTATGCCTAATACTTTGCAGTTTCCTTCTATGACCACAACCTGAAATATCACTTCACAAAGAATTCCTTCTTCTCACCCTTTCTTTTAAGAACAGGATATAAGCAACCCTGCAATGATCCCTTGGCTCACACCGAATGACTTCAGACATATCCACAGAAGGGGCAATGTATGGGATGCCAGAAAAGTGTCCTTCAGACTCCAAGCATACAGTTATCCTCCCTGAGGCCAAGAAGCTTAATGAACTTTTACCACAGCAACACAGGCAAAAGAGCCTTACTAGAAAAGAATTAACCTTCTACAGTCAGAAGGCTCCCAGCAGAGTATCAGATAGCACAATTTCTCCTCTTAAGTTCACCTTGCAATGAAAGATTACAGGGAAATGTGGATGCTTCCACAAAGAAGGATAACCTCAGAATTCATCTAAAGACTTCTTCCCAGGTACCGAAAGTGCATTGGCACTATAATGTAATTGTACTAGGTTTATGGGCTGCAGGGGTGCTTCTGTGAGATGACCCCATGAGCTGCCCTCATGTCAGACAGAGCCAGCTCCAAAACAGATTCACCATTGGCCAAAGCTGAGCCCATTAGTGATGCTGGTGGTACCTCTGTAGTAACTTATTTAAGAAAGGGTAAAAAATACTGCACAGTATCTGTGTGAGGTGAGTGACAGGATGTGAGCAAAACGGCCCAGGGTAGGAAGTACTCCAGGTGCTCGAGCTAAAGCCCTCCATAGACCCAATATAAGACCAGTTTCTGCGGCAGCCTGTGGAGATCCTGTGCTGGAGCAGGCTTCTGGCAGCAACTACAGCCTGTGGAGAGAAGTCAAGGCTGGACTGGAGCAGGTTTGTTGTCGTGATCTGTGACCCTGTGGGGTACTCATGCTGGAGCAGCTCATTCCTGAAAGACTGCACCTCATGGAAGGGACTCACACTGGAGCAGTTAATAAAAGACCATCTCCCATGGCAGGGACTCCCCTTTAAGCAGGGGAAGGGTGTAAGGAGACAGAAGCAGCAGAGGCAAAGTGTTCTGAACTGACTGCAATCCCTATTCCCCTGTACCACTTGAAGTGGAGGAAGTAGAACAGTCGGGAGTGAAGTTGAGCTTTGAAAGAAGAGAAGGGTAGGTGGAAAGTGTTTGTAGTTCTGTTTTTAATTCTTACTATCCTACTCTGTTATTAACTGACAATAAATTAAATTAATTCCCCTAAGGCAAATGTGTTTCATCCATGATGGTAACTGCTGAGTGTTCCGTCTTTATCTTTTCATCATGTTTTCTCCCCTAGCCCTATTGAGGAGGAGGAGTGAGAGAGTAGGTGGGTGGACACCTGTCAGCCAGACAAGGTCAATCCACTACAGTGTTTGGAAGTTTCAGTGAAGTCAATCACATTAGTGCAATATCAAACCATGACAATGAAAGACAGAAGCTCTTTGCTTTCAAATCACAGTCTACAAAACAATTTTTACGTTTTTCGTACATTCGGTACATCTTTAAACAAGGAAGATACAGCATGAAGCAACCTATTATATATTTGTTCAAACTTTAAACATTTAAAAGTACTGAGTTGACAGGATTACTTGCACAAGAAACAAAAACATTTGGCCTCATATTTGTAATGCAATTGCACTTTTATGCACTGTAATGGTTTCTGTGATAAAAGGATATTCAAAGGCAAACACCAAATAAACAGACATGTGTAACACCATTTTTGTTAGAAAGATTGTCAGGGAAGCTTTTGTGAGGTAAAGCTAAGTGACTGAAAGTTTTGATTAATTTTAATATTATACAAACAGAAAATCCTCCATTCATTCATTTTAGCTGATAACATAATGGATTAGAAACCAGACTTTTAGGAGGATTAGTCATCGCTATCAGAATAAATTGTTAGACTATATAAAAATGTAGTAACATCCCCTTCAGGATCTCAAAGGCATAAGCTGCAAAGGCATTGATCAAAGAAACAATCTGTGGCAATAATATGCAGAAATCTGAAACCGCCCACTCGGTATGAAACAGCAAAGGAAACAGGGCCTGTGATGTAGCTCCAGATGAAATTCAAATCCAAAGGGACCATTACGGAAGCATACTGAGTGCTGGAGATGTCAAAAATGCAGTACTGGATGCAATTATCTGTACCATCTACACTTCACATCTTCCTGGAAACATATCAAATAATTGAAAAACACACAAAAGACACTATCAAAAATAATGACACCCACAATGGGAAATGAGAGGTCAGAACATGACCTGAATTAATTAAAAACCTTTTGACTTTCTGTCTTCTAAAAGTCAATGAAAATATGCAGGAGAATACCTCAAAGACACTTGCACAAGCACTAGGACCTCAAATAAAAACACTTAAAGCTAAGGAAGGACCAGATAGTGCTGGAGGAATTTCTTTAAACTTCTTGTGTGGAATGTCAATTAAAGACTCTATGGGAAGATCCAAGTATAAGATTCAGAACAAGGCAAACACTCAGAAAAGTGTCAGCAAAAGAAATTTTGATTCAAATCCTGTGACAGACTACCAAGGGCTACTCCACAACTAATGAGATCTCTATATAGCTCATTAATAATTCTCAAAGACAATAACACGAGCAATGATATCCCTACAGTTACCACATTTGAATAAAAAGCATTTTTAAGTATTTGAATAAAAAGTAGTTTTAAATGTGTGATGGGCTGGTTTAGACAGTTGGCCTGTAATTTAGCCCAGAGCACCTACAAAAAGCCCAGACATGCCAAAACCAATAGCGCAAACTCAAGATCTGTGAAGCTCAAGGAAGAATCAGATCAGAGATAACCTTGAGAAACAGCCTCTTACTTTTTATGAGGTTTCAGAAGAGATAAACCAAGTTACCTGTCCTGCACATATCCAATACACCCCTTAGAAAGAAACAGTGTAAGTAAAAAGTAGACTTTACTGCAATTTCTGTTGTCATGTATCATAGCTGATGTACTCACTATTTTGTATGTAACCATTACTTCCTTTAATAATGGATTTTTTTTGCAGGGTCTCTGCAATAAGCTAAGTTAAAAACTTTACAGGAAATAATACAGGAAAGTGGGGAATCAAAGGCATCAATTCACTTTAAAGGAGACAAAGCTAAGAAATCTCAAATACAACTGCCCATTAACTTATCTCAGCTACGCTCTACTTTTAAAAAGCATGTCAGCTGAAGTAAGTTCTATTCTTCTATTTCAAATTGTTAGATTACATAAATAAAAATTAACTTGGCTACGTGGCACTTCTCTGCAAGGGGAAAATGTCACCGTCCCAGAAAATACATTTCACTGGAATGAAAGTATACACTTCCAGAGCTCTTTGCAACCGAGCAGTCAGTGAGTGGCAAAGGACAAGGGACCAGTCCTCACATCGTGAGAGTCTTCATTTTAATGTGTACATAAAGCCTCTGAAAGATAAAAGAGAATGAGGTGCAGATGCTATTGAACACCACCAAACTTTTATGAGGCCACCATAGTCTGAAACAAATTATCAGACATTTGATAGAAATGATACTTTTTAGAAATTTAGAAGAGAGAAATTTGAGATAGACAAAAAATGAAAGAGTAATACAAGGACCCAGATCACCCTTCAGGGAAAGCCAGACTCTACAAATTTAACCAACATGACAGAAAATGGAAACTTAGAATGACTTTTACTTCTCTGTGTTGGCTAGAATACGACTCGCCTGCTGAGATCCAGTGACAACTGATTTCCTGCCCTTGCTTGAATGATATTTGCATCACCACCCCTGTGCAAAACTGAAATTGCCGAAGTACTCATCCAGGTGACATAAAACCTTAGATATATCCATTCTATGATATACATAAAATCTATTAAGCAATTTGATATACAAACTTCTGAATGCCCAAACTAGGTGTTTTTCCTTATTTTACTTGTAAGGTCTGATATAGTAGAAGTTCTCAAAACCTGCCCACATGTCATGGTTTAGCAAGGAGCAGCTTTTGCTTGATAACACGGGGAGTGAGTTGCAGTGAAGACCTGGTAAAGAGTTCTCAGACTCTCCCCCGGCTCTTGAGTTCAGACCCACCTCTGGCCCAGCTCTGTCATCACTATTTAAGGATGGGAATTTGAAGTGCTTGGAAGGAGGTGTAAGAGTGATACAAGATGGAGGTGACCATGCAGATCCCACAGTCAAAGAAGGAGGAAGGAAGGAAGAGCACCAGACTGGAGACCCCTTTGCGACCCTTGGCGAGAATGCAGGCTGTACCCCTGCAAACCATTGGAGGGCAATGGCAGGACTGAGTGCCCCCAGCAGGTCCGGGTGAGTGCGCCCAGACGGGAGAGAGACTGTGTGAGGAGGCGGCCATGGCGCAGGCCGTGCTGGAGAGCCTGAGCGCCACAGAGCAGCCCCACACGAGAGGCAGAGAGGAGCTGCAGCCTTTGGGATGAACGCACATCGGAGCAGCCCATGCAAGGCTGCTGGGTGTGTGAGGAACCCTGTGGAGGTGCAGGAAGGACTGGTGCAGAGCCCGCCTGCCCTGAGGAGAGACAAAGGGCAGAAGCTATGAGGAATAGACTGACTGAAATCCCTACTCCCTGCCCCCATGAGCCATTCAAAGGGGGAGGAGATAAAGACACCAGGATCAGGGCTCTGAGTCTGGGAAGAGGGGAGGGATGGGCAGAAGGTGGTCTTAAAGGGCTGGTTGTGCTCTTCATCATTGTGCTGTTCTGTGTTGTTTTGTGTTGGTTATGTTTTGGGGTTTTGTGGTTATGCTTTAGTTGGTGTTGGATTAAATTATTTTCTGTTTTCTTCCCCACGCCGAGTAGCCTGGTCTGTTTAGTCCGGGACTATAAAGCAGCAATTAAACTCTCCCTGCCCTTTGGCAATCCTCAGGTCTTTGGTACTTGAGGCTAATCGTGGTCTTTTGTTCCCTGATGGGCATAAACCATGACACCACAGAAATTGTTGTAATAGGTGACTTCTCACAACTTTTGCCATGGAGCTTGGTGGTTACAGCATTCCCATAGGATGCCAGGGACCCATCCTGGCACTGGACATCTATCCCTGCCGCTCCTTCTTCTGAGGAAAAGCAGAATCATAGAATCACAAAATGGTAGGGGTCAGAAGGGAACTTTAGAGATCATGTAGTCCAACCTCCCTGCTAAAGCAGGACCACCTAGAATCATAGAATCATTATGGATGGAAAAGATCTTTAACATTGAGTCCAATCACTGACCTAACACTGCCAAGCCCAACATTAAACTAAACCATACCCCTCAACACCTCATCTATGCATCTTTTGATTTATTTCTAGTCATGGTGACTCTACCACCTCTCTGGGCAGCCCATTCCAATGCCTAACAAATTTCTCAGTGAAAAAGTTCTTCCTAATGTTAATCTAAACCTTCCCTGGTGCAACTTGAACCCATTTCATTTTGTCCTGTCATCCATTACTGGAGTGAATAGATCAACCTTCACCTCACTATTGCTCCCTTTCAGGCAGTTGTACAGAGTGATCATATGTCTTCTCAGCCTCTACCTCTCTAGGCTAAACATCCCTGGCTCCCTCAGCTGCTCCTCATGAGAGTTGTTCTCTAGACCCTTTGCCACCTTTGTTGCTGGTCTCTGGATACGCTCCAGCACCTCCATGTCCCTCTTGTAGTGAGGGGCCCAGAACTGAACACAGTATTTAAGGTGTGACCTCACCAGTGCCGAGTACAAGGGCACAATCATTTCCATGGTCCTGCTGGCCACACTGTTTCTGATACAAGCCAGGAGGCCATTTTCCCTCTTAGCCACCTGAGCACAGTGCTGGCTCATGTTCAGCTGGCTGTCAACTAACACCCCCAGGTCTTTTTCTGACGGACAGCTTTCCAGCCACTCTGCACCAAGCCTGTAGCATTGCATGGGGTTGTTGTGGCCGAAGTGCAGGATCCAGCACTTGGCCTTGTTGAATCTCATTCAATAGGTTTCAGCCAATTGCTCCAGCCTGTCCAGGTCCCTCTGAAGAGCCTTCCTGTCCTCAAGCAGATCTGTGCACCCACCCAGCTGGGTGTCACTTGCAAACTTACTGAGCGTGCATTCAATCCTCTCCGTCAGATCATTGATAAAGATGTTAAAACAGGCCACAACAGTGAGCCCTGTGGAACGCCACTGGTGATCAGCCACCAACTGGATTTAACTCCATTTCCCACCACTCTCTGGTCCCTGCCGTCCAGCCAGGTTTCCACTCACCTCAGAGTAGGTCCATCCAAGCCACGGGCAGTCAGTTTCTATAAAAGGATGCTGTGGGAGACTGTGTCAAAGGCCTTACTAAATTCCAGGAAGACTAAATCCACAGTCTTTCCCTCATCCACTAAGTGGGTCATCTTGTCATACAAGGAGATCAGACTGGTCAAACAGCACCTGCCCTTCGTAAAGCCACATTGGCTGGGCCCGAACCCTTGGTTATCCTGTATGTGCCTCCTTTGTGTGATCTAAATCAAATCACACAGGAAGGCGCCCAGGCAGGTTTTGAAAGCCTCCAGAGGAGTAGACACCAAAATCTCTCTGGGCAGCCTGTTCCAGTGTTCTGTCACCCTCAGAGTAAAAATGTTTTTCCTTATGTTTAAGTGGAACTTTTTGTGTTCCAGCTTATGCCCATTATCCCTTGTCCAAAAAAAAGTGCCACCCCATCCTCTCAACATGCACCTTTTAAATACTTCTGTTAATGTGATGCCCCCTTAGTCTTCTTTTCTCTGGGCTGAAAAAGCCTTTCCTCACAGGAGAGATGTTCTAGTGCCCTGATCATCTTGGTGGCACTCCACTCTTACATATTTGGCTATGACATCAATTCATGTACATGTAAGCTAGTTTTAAATGTTCACAATTTTCAGTTGGTCAGATGCTGATTACCAGTTCTGACATGTCCTTAAAAACACATGGAATGTAAGAGTTATGCAAAGAATATCTAATACTTTGCTTTGAATGAAAATTTTTAATCAATAATAGTCAAAGCACATTTTTGACACTGCAGTACATTCATAGGACGGGTTTTTTTTCTGTAAAATAAGTCAGTATAAACATGAGAGTTCTGAGTCATTAGTCATAGACTAACTGAGCACTCAAGTTTGCCTTTCTCTTGTTGAAAATTCAGCAATATGGTCCTCTGCAGAAATGCTCTTGGACTAAGTAAGACAATTAAAGCAAACTAAGTCTTCAAAGGTTTAAGGACTCTCCAAAGAGATAACTTTTCAGATCAAACTGTCATAGGATAAACAGAAATGGATACAGTCTGACTGCGACGACACAGTTTAAACACTAACCCAGTGCATGAGAACTGACATTGCACCCTATACCTACAAAGCAAAGGTCCTCTTCTGGGATAATGAACTTTTCTGAACTTGCACAAAAACTTCAAGGCAAATTTATGAATTATCCAAGAAAAGATAGTTAAAACCTCCTCAAGACTTCCTTCCTCAGAGAGACGTTTCAAAGGAGGCTGCCTGAAGACATGAGCTAACAATTATGGCTGTTACATCTCAGCACTGCTGGAAGTCTACTATTTAGTAGAGAATAATGTAACAGTTTACACTGTCTGATGCCTAAACACACGTCATCACCCTAAGAAACAAGACTGGAGAGGCCGTGTTCTGACTCCATCCTACCTTTGCTCCTGCAAATTGATACACTGTCCTGCCATCCGTTTTCTGAGTGCTGTCACTCAGTACCCACAGCAGTTACAAACAGTCCTGGCGCAGCCAAAAGTAGGAGGTTTTCCATTCAATGTGCCCATGAGCTTCTGTGGCAAACACTTCCTTTCTGTTGGAGTCTAGCATGCAGCAGTAGATAGAAACCTCCTCTTCCTCGAACTCGTTCTAGAAACTTAAATAATCCCTCAAGGGCCTCCCAACCTGTTTCAATTCCCTATCAGAAACTTAGGGAGTAGTTTTGAAAAAACCTTGATCCTTACCAGTTTCCAATGAATCGAGGATCACTCTGGTCAATATAAACAGTTGTCCTAGGATCCACATAGAAACCAATAAGAAGTCCTCCTAGCAAGTATCCAGCTGCAGGACCAAGTGCTCCCATTACATACATGATGGCTGAGGAAATAAAAGGTCAGAGTCGTATATCAATAAAAAAAATGTTTCATTACTAATTTACACATAAAATCTGAAAGTAAAACACACTTATTAAACTAGAGGTCTTCAGGCCTCTTTTTTGCAACTTTCAAAGGCAGCAACTTCTCCAACATAAGAGAATTACTGCTTTATGTACATTTGCAGGCAAATCATGGACAGAAGTATATACTACTCTAGTATTCTGGATGGAAATCATACTTGACTTTGACAATATTTTTCATATTTGGTAACATATTTCATTTAAAATAAAATTTAATACATAATAAAAAATAACACTACGGTAAGCAATCAGAAAAGCAATGGGTGAAAATTATGTAAGACAGCAAATAACAAAGTGCAACATACCAGCTCAGTTACTATCAGACTAACACAGGATTTAAAATAATCACTAAAGTTAAGAAATCAAATATTCCTATTCTAGAGATCAACAGAAGTATATTTTTTATATGTGTAGATGTAGACTTGCCCCTGTTTTACACACTGATTCAGCAGACCACATCTAATGTATTTCCTGAGAGACTCCTGTCTTGTTCAGAATATTTGATCTTTTAAATTTAAAATGTTATTTTGAAAGAAATTTCCTAATTTAAGAAGTTATTAAAATGAAGCTGCCCAGAGGGGTTGTGGAGTCTCCTTCCTTGGAAGTCTTCAAGACCCGCCTGTACCTATGTGACCTGATCTAGGTGACCCTGCTTCTGCAGGGGGGTTGGACTAGATGATCTCTAAAGGTCCCTTCCAACCCTGCCATTCTATGACTCTATATAGAAACGCATTTTACATCATTACTGTCTCAACACTGGACGACAGCAAAACTCTGATCACTTGAGATAATAGAGTAGGAAATACCAATGGAAGGCTCTTATCTGCTATGTCTTCTACAATACACCCTTCAGACTACAGTCTCCAGTTCTGGTCCTTCAGTCATCCATACCACGACATATGTAAAAGAACATGGCAGCTCCCCTTTGGCTTGTGTGGCAGTGCTGTCAAGAGCAAAGGGGAGACAGATGCAAGGAAAAGATACTGGATCTGGGATCCAGGAAACTTTTTTGCATCTCTCAGCAGAGGTATAGTTGTGACACACCAGCACAAGCAGACAAAAACATCTGGTCTATATGCTGACTATATGGTTTTGAAAGGTGGATAATTTAAAGGCTGTCATTTGTCTTGCTCTTAAATATTGCCCATTCCAGTCCTTTCCTATTCTACTTCTGCAAAGTCCAAATCAATTTTTGAACTAAGTCGAAGTCAGTTATAATAACCTTAAATTCAGACAACTTTTATAAGATCTATACAATCCCGACTCCATCTTATTCGTTCCTTAATGCATCCTGCAGTACTCATCCCTTCTAAGATGCTTCTGCCCTGCTTCCCATACTGTCTGGTTGCAAGCATGAAAGGCAAGGAGAGTGGTAAGGGATGGTCTCGGCTATTCACTCACATGTCTGGTACCACCAAAAATCAAGCTCCAGCAGCATACCACCACCTGCTCAGCTGCTGCAGACCCAAAAGCACGTGTGGCACATAAAAAAAACCTGATTATCTAATTCTCAGAAAACACCATCTTTGCCACAAAATTTCTATCTCCACACGGTTTCTGTGGACCAGTCTCTCTCCATGGTAGTATGTAGACTTCATTCTTTCATCCCACACTCAATCAGACATGTTGCATCCTATACTGCAGCAACAGAGGAATGATTGAGTGGTTAGAGCTTGGGTTTCTGTGTTACTAGTTATAGTAGATTATATCTCATAGACAAAACAAACAAAAAGAAATCACTAAATCTGCCTGATCAAAGCAAAATAACTTGTACATTTTCATTTTATGTTTTGAAATAAGAAGAAAAATAACATTCTCCTGAATGAGGGGGCTGCTGAGAGCTATCTTGCAGGGGAAAAAAAAAAAAATCACAGAAGCTCCCACAAAAGGTACACTGTCTTTAGCAAAAAAAAATGCTTCCAGACTACAAATTGATTGAACCCATTTATCACTTTTAAGTTACCTTTTCTTAAACACATTTTCAGTTTTTCTGAAACTGGAATTCCAAATAATTAGATTTTCCTGAAGTCTTTTTTGAATAACAGTTTCCAGAACCATATTCACTATTTAAATTTATTCCAATCATGTTCCCTCATGGATTGATTGCTAACAATTCTCTGTATGCCTAAAATGCTCCATTAGGCATTGTAACATTGCTGCTTAGCAGTAAGTGGTTAGAGAAACCTCACAGTAACTGTTATTTGCAAAATCCAAATCATGAGAATGGGGGAGAAAAAAAACAACCTTCATCCACTATAACTTTTTTTTTTTCTATAAATGTTTGCTTGGAAAGTTAATTCAAACAACTACAGCAAACTCAGGTCTCTGAGAAGTTTACAGTGGATACACAAAAGGAGTAAAAGAGTGACCTAATCCATTCATTTCAGTATTCGGAAAAAAATTCTTATGCTGCATGTATTCAGCTTCAGTCCCACCCCTGAAACAGGCAAAATGAAGCAACTGCTTCGACTTAGAAGCACTACTCTAGACAGTGTATTTTATACACCTGGTAACTTCGAAAGGTTTTCTTTGTAAGCAGAAATACTGTACAGAAAAGACAAAAACAACAGTGTGCACTGTGCTCCATTAAAGGAGGGCATGCTGTCAATACTTTCAAAAGTATTTTAAAATGACTGTATACTGTTCAGGCTCCAAACTTTTTTTTTTTTTTTTTTAATATAACAGAGAGCGTGTCACAGCATGTTTCAGAAAACGGAGAGCTTCCATGTGCCTCATCCAGGGCAGGAGGAAACCTGTAAGCAGATCAGTTCCATTTTAAGACACTTTGCAGCACTTTCCTCAGCACCTAGTAATTGCCACTATTGGAAACCAGACAGTAAATACAAAAAATTGATTTGAACTTCTAGGACTAAAGATAGAGCATGGTAGGTAAAATATTTTAGTATTTCAAAATTAAGTACTTGAAAATATCTGCCCCAGACCTCCAAACCTTGCTATGGCAGTGAAGGGTGAGCCATCTCCAAGAATCACCCTAGCAGGCTCCTCCAGGGCTCTGGACCCTTGAAATTCTGGTCTCAGCCCTCACAGCTATGCCCACAAATAAAGAGGTTCCTGATTGCCTAACAGGCCACCAAGATTACTGGCTGATGTGGAAAGGAAACTAAACTGGAAATAGATTCAATAACAGCATCATCGAAACTAAACTGGAAATAGATTCACTAACAGCATCATCAAAACTAAATCTGCTTCACAAATTAAAAAGTCTATGGACAACTGTTTCCACTCAAGTCACTAGAAGATTTCCAGCTCTGCATGAAAAATGTCCTGAAATATGTAGATGATGTAGGAGCACTTTCCTTTCAGTCCCTTGCCTGGCACTTCTGCTGGCTCTTTCAGGTCCTCCCTCTTTGGGCCATGATCTGGGATTTTGGTCTAGGCAGTTGCACTAGTTTCAACAAGAGAGATAACAAACACTTTTATCAGGAGACATGATGAAGTACTGCAATGTAGAGGCAGGACATATGCTATCCAGATGAATTTTCAAATTGCACTTAAGGAAATCCCATATTTGTCTTTTAGCCTCACAGCCATAACTTTGACTAATGCTTAGATTTGCAAGTTGTCTCCACATTTCTTAAGTCATAAAAACCTATAGTATAAAATCTCCAATGATAAAATACAGATGATGTACCTTCTACAAGTTGAAACGTGAGTCCCTCTAGAAAAAAGGGTCTGCAGGTCACCCACTCCCAGCAGAATTAGAGCCATCTGAGAACTACTGAAGACATTCAACACAACTAGATCAGACTGAATCTTGCAGAAAGCTTTTCCCCAGGAGCCTGTCATAGCTTGCTGCTGCTCTGATGTAGGATCTTACATCTTCAAACCAAAGCACGGGTTAGCCTACTAAAATTACATAGTATTTAAACAAGACAATTTCAAAGACCTTGCAGACTCTTCAAAGTTTCCCTTTTCTCTACAGAACTCAGTGTTGTGGTGAGGAGTTTGCACTAGCAAACACATCTTTTCATGTGCACCTTCCCTTCCATGACGAGGGATAGACTGACCCAGTCCTGCCAAACTTGGTCTTTCAGATCATAGCTCTACCTCTGACATAGATTGTGGATAAGTAAAAATATCCTAGTTCAGACACAGTTAGTTAAGCTCCCATTTGCCCCCACGATATCCAGCAACGGATATTTTAACTCCTTTGAAGTTTTGCATCTGAGGAGCTGCCCCACTGGCTACGCCCTCAGCACAGCATATTATCTCAGGCACAAAACCTTACTAAGCAAGGCTGTCTGGCTTCAAAACTGCAGCTGGCTATGACTATTGAGGTTTTGCTGCAAATGTCCATGAAAGCAACAGTAACTGAATTACAGACACAATCTACCTACCAAAGCAAAACAAGATTAAGCAAAGTCATTCTTCTCCACTGAAAAGTTTATCCTGGGACACATTGCAATGAATGCTGCCATTGTTACAACATTTGACAAAATGATAATATTGTCTACTGCTTTTATTCCTAGGAGATTCTTCTTCAATAGAAGAAAGCTTCACATACAGCCTATAGCAGTAAAGTCTCTGACTACAAAAGATAGACCGAATCCTTTACAGGTCTGAAAATCCCTGTGTTTACATCACATGTGTGAAATAACTTTGTTGCCAAAGATTTATTTTTTTAATCTACGCACACTGAGCCACAGACCATAGAATACTAATCACATCAAATGACAATTTCAATATGTTTTGCATATGGGAATACATAACATACATCCCTATGGCATCCTCAAATGCATACAATGTTAGTCTTCCTGTTACATGCCTGTTTATACTAGTAATGCCAGTACGAATTAAAGTCACAAGCATCACATTGTGCCTAGATGAAGAGGAGGTACACAACATTAGCAGGCTACAACAGGCTGTCTGGCTTCTGTATTCTAAAAAATCCACTTTAGTTTAAAAAGACATATTTTGCTCAGTCCCTCTCATCTCCTCTGTGTGCACACACATGTCACCACACAGAGTTTATCACCAGATGAGGAGAAACATTTCTGAAAGATCCCATTGTTCAAACCTTGGCAGCATGTCACCATAGTACAACTGTTCATTTCATACATGTGTAAGGCAACCAGAATTTGACCTTTATTCTATTTTCAATGAAATTTTAGAATTTGCAAAATCCTGCAGAAGCTACAGTGTGCATTCTGGAGGTTTTATATATATATATGTGTGTGTGTGTGTGTATGTATGCATGTTCTTTCCTGTCAGAATAGCATAGTAATTTTAATAGATTTTGCAAAACACTTTTACTGACATAGAAGTATAACCCTTTTGTATCTGTAGATTTCAGATTTTTACTCTAGAAACTTAACTGCCATTAGCACGATGGTATGGAACGAGAAACAGAGATATAAAAGATAAAATTAATTTCCCATAGTTACGGAGTAGACTGGGAAGTCCAAGAGTATAACTTACTTCAGCAAAGCATTAACACAGTACCCTACCTGCTGAATAATGCTAATCCTGAAAAAACAGCCCAAAGGAGAAGAGAACAAAAAAAGTAAAAATAAAAAGTCATGTGAATTTGCAAAAAAAAGCCTCATGTTTATAGGCTACTCATCTACAACTTGAGGAGTGAGCTTTAACAGAAAAGGCAAGATGAAGTTTCTATAATTCTGATGGTGTCTCAGTGTGTCAGGAAATTTAGGGGACTACAGACAAAAAAAAAAAAAAAAAAAAAAAGAAGAAAAATAAGAAGACAATCATGGAACTACAATCTGGAATTTTACAAGAGAAAGAAATATTACCATGCTATGGTACCATAGTATCCTCTCTAGTCCTACTGGCAAAACATTTCCTTGGAAGCTGAGCTATCCCATCACTGGAGAATAAGCAGTGGGATATTCCTCTAGAGTACAGAGCAGGTTTTAATTTCTACACAAAACAAAGCTGACAGGTAGAGGTTTCAATGGGGAATGTGTCTCATCTCTCCTCTGTTTCTCTCACGTTCCAGTACTGTGGTGGAGTAGCAAGCATAAAGCAGCTTCCAAAGAAACACTGCTCCCAGTCATAAAGGTGTATTTACCTTGCTTTGTCTAAACTGACCCACACAGAAGTCACTCAAAAACCATGAGATTTAGCCAGTCTTTTAAGCCTGAGGACACAAAATTGAGAGGAGCTGTGAGCAGAAGCCAAACAAACTTCTCAAAAGCTTTTAAGTCAGGAAATAGTTCACTTCCTTCTTTTCTTCATGAACACACAATCAAGCCTATCTATACATGTTTAGGATTTTTTCTTTAATGTGGTTATTTGCTCAGGAAAAAAACATGCTTTGAGCATTATTGCAGTTCAGATAACAATGTACAGATCAAATCTTTAAATCATTTCCTTTCAGAATGTATTAGCGTTACCATGAGTTCAAAAGCCTCTCAGATTCAGTGCTGCACTCAAAACAATAAATAGAGCAAAAAAGCTACTCCAGTAGCCTCCCTTGATCTTTGCACACTATATATTTGTCAATGTTTTCACAGGCAGATTCTACAGATCCAGGAGACAAATTTATGGAGGAGCATAATTTCACATGCCTACCATGAAAACTAAAATGAATGGTCCAGCTTACCATTCCACTAAAAAATAGCTGAAAGTTAAATACAAATATGTCCAGTGACTTGCCAATGCCAGATGAAAAGCATTACATTTTTACTTTCATCTTACACATCTATTACTCAGAGATCATTTGTATCAAAATAGGTATCATTCCCTGGCTTAAACAGCTAAGCTGCTTTATACTTTGTATTCTCCATTTGTGGTCATAATCTAAAACATTACAATCAATTCCACAGGATCCAATCCTAACATCACAAAAAAAAAACCTGGAAAATAAGCCCAAACAAAGCAAGATAAAATATGCTCCCTATCCCAAAGTGTACCTCTCATATACACTTGTACTGCAATGCTACTCCAAGTCATTTGCTATGCTGTGGAGAGACAGTGCCTACAAAGCACTTTAAGCCAAAATTTCAAAACATCTTAAATAAAAATTTCATAGACTCAGTACTTGTCTTTAGGTTACACTATTAACAGATGTGTGTACCTAATATAAAATCTGAAACGCTGACAGTACCAAAGACAAAAGGTCTGCACTTATCCCATGTTACTTAAGAGATACTTGGCTTAAGAAAAAATGGACACAAGAAAACTACTCCAGTGCTTAAAATGGAGTCTTTATTTCTTCACTCCTAAAACCTGAGAGATGTGGAAGTAGAAACCCAAGGGGCAATTGAGGACTGTTCTATTATAGCTGTTTTGTTTGGAAACACAAACATTATTTGAGTTTTTTCCTCAAAATCTGTCTTTTCTCTCTTTATACTCATCTATAAATAAACATTTGCTAACAGTATTAACAAATATGACTTGTGGTGGAAAAGATTTATCTGCTGTACAAGTTTGTGAAAACAGCTACAATTTCCAAGTGCAGTTTCTGTATCAGTGTAGTTAACTGAATTCAGATACCATGCATGAGGAAATTCATAAATCAAAAAATTAAGCAAATCAGGCTTTATCAGTTTTATCAGCTTTAAATCAATTCTAAGGCAAGAACCTTCTGGTAATGGTATTCCTAAAGCAACCACAGCTATCTCCAACTTTAAGCACATGGGAAGTCCCCACAGATGGGAATGGTTCATGTAACAAAAGATAAGCTTGTCTGCGCTTGCATGACCAGAATCTAAACTGAAAACAAAGGTGTCCTAACATACTTTCTACAGACTAAGAGGCATTGGTTCCCTAAAGAGACGTTTTCTTAAAAACAGAAGTGTCAAGAACTGAATAGGAATATATGAATATATGAATAGGAAAGCAATCAAAACCATCTTCCTTAAATCTCTGAGATGTTTTTTCCACACAAATGGAATTTCCACAAAATGGGAATTTTGTTTTAGAAAATGTGCTGTTATTGCAGTTTAGCTCTCACCTTGATACACACACTACTTGTGCTCAACGCAGTGAAAGTGTCAAAAGACACACTAAAAGGCAATAGCCAATAGCAAAGTTTTTTTTTCTGAAAATCAGTTCTCAAAAAAGCTCTGTTAGTATGTTTCATTATATACATAAGATAACATATCCCAAGGTCACTAGCTATGAGTTCCTAAACCCTTCATTATCAAAAGAGCATGTTTCTTAAAGATGTTTTGTTTTGTGAATACCTTTAACTAAAGGAATTTCCCATTCATTCAAACACTGAATGCTCAATCCACAGTAGTGATTGTATCATTCACATTAACCGGATCCCTTAAGTTAAAGGGGCTACTCTCACAAGACAGGTATTTCCCACTTCTGTCCCATTACTCAGTGATGTTCTTAATAAGAGGACATTGAAGCTGCTGCCTGCCTTTCAGAGATGCTGAAGCAACCTCCTGAGTCATAGTCATCCCTTCCGTTAAGTGGTGCCAAGTGATAAATATTTAATCTCTGCCTTTTTATTGCTTGGCTTTGTTTTTTTTTAATGGTTTGGCAGTTGAGAATACACTTACACATTTGATGTTGACTAGGGACTATCCCCCAGGCACTTGCTTATAGTCTCTGTTGATCTTTAGTATTACTTCTAACTAAACTAGAGTGAGGCTGGGTTGTTCATTTGCATCTCATTCCCCTTTCTTTAGGTTATCATAACTGAAAAATATCTAGCCATGAAAGCGTTAACTTGGCCTGCAAGCAGACCTCAACAGATGGTTCACAAATAAGTAAATTAAAGAGACTATTTTTAAATCCTGTGATTTAAAATTGCAATGAGAAAGCCCAGATCAATAGCTACAAGACCAGCAAATTTAGACCAGAAGAGTATCTCAGAATATTTTTATCTGTCCTAGCTTTATATCATGTTCATACAGTCTAACATCCTAAGCAGACAGGAATGTATTGTTCGGGTCCTTTAATTTCCTTGAGCTAGGAGAATGCACCCACTCTTGGAGGAAAATCACAGAAGAGTTTGGTGAGATACACCAGGTACAGGACCAGAAGTTAGAATATGCCATCACATACCATGGGAAGAAGTAAGGAGTAATGACCTATGTCTAAACAAAATCTATACATCAAATACCCAATATCTATGGATCTGGGCTTCACTGGTTATTGTGCACAAACCACAAGTGGGACAAGGAACTTCCAAAGAGAGTCCAGTGCAGGGCTGCCAAGATCATCAGGGGACTGGAGCATCTTCCTTATGAGGAAAGGCTGTGGGATCTGGGACTGTTCAGCTTGGAGGAGACTGGGGGCAGATCATAGAATCATAGAATGGTAGGGTTGGAAGGGACCTTTAGAGATCATCTAGTCCAACCCCCCTGCAGAAGCAGGTTCACCTAGATCAGGTCGCATAGGAACATGTCCAGGTGGGTCTTGAAGACCTCCAAGGAAGGAGAATCCACAACCCCTCTGGGCAGCCTGTGCCACTGCTCCCTCACCCTCACAGTGAAATAGTTTTTTTCTTATATTTAAATTGAACTTTTTGTGTTCCAGCTTCATCCTATTACCCCTTGTCCTGTTGCTAGCTACAATAGAAAAAAGGGATGCCTCAACCTCCTGACACCCATAATTTTGATATTTGTCAATATTAATAAGAACCCCCCTCAGTCTTCTCTATTCTAGACTAAACAGTCCCAGTTCCTGCAGCCTTTCCTCATATGAAAATGTTCGATTAACATAAGTATATGAAAGGTGCATGTCAAGAGGATGGGGCAACACTTTTTTTCTGTAATGTCCAGTGACAGGAGAAGGGCTGGTGGACAAAAGTTGTAATACAAAAAGTTCCACTTAAACGTAAAGAAAAACTACTGTAAGGGTGAGGGAGCCCTGGCACAAGCTGCCCAGAAAGGTTGTGGAGTCACCTTCTCTGGACATTTTCAAAACCCACTTGGACCTGATGTATGACCTGATGTAGGTAGACCTGCTGTAGCAGGGGGGTTAGACTAGATGATCTTTAGAAGTCCCTTCGAGCCCCTACCATTCTGTGATTCTGTGAAATCAGGTAATGGCACACATAAATACCTGATTTTCAGAGGCAGGTTTGACACTCACTTTGCGTACTTCATCATTATCAAAAAACAGACCCTTTGTGCCTAGGAAAGAAATCATGAGGAAGAAAAAGAGATACATCAAATATCTACTAAAAGGGATGGTTTGGTATTGATAGTCAAAGAATTTCTATACATACTCAATTTTCATTTGCCCTACCAGCAAGACAACAGAGCAAAGAACTAAAGGGGGTAATTATTTCAATCGTGTTCTCTCAGAATTAATTTCCTTTCAAAATTTGGTTTCTGCCTAGGAGGCACAGATTAATTATAGAAAATGCTGGTGATTGCTTTTCCCTTGACTACCTCTCACTCATAGATTGCAAAGAAGGGAAAGCCAAATAGCATTTTTTCTTGTTTTCTTTGTAAATTGTGCTTACATTTTCATCTTTCAACCAAAACAACAGGAATTACAGTTCATTACTCATATCTGACTGAAAATTTGCCTGTAAGCAAAAGCACATTATTCCAGTAATTTGAAGATGACCCTATTACTTTTATTAACATTTATTGCATTGCTAAAGGAATTTTTCTACTTTCAAAAAGCTGAAAGCTGCAATAGCCGCAATAAAAAAATAAAATAAAATAAACGACAATTGGTAAAGTGAAATGTGGAGTCAAACTGCCATATTTGAAACCGTATTGAAAATATTATTACAGGCCAAAACATTTCCATCCATGTGTAACAGTTATAAATAGCAGAGGCTATTTATTTTGGCTACAAGGCAACATCACTCTTTTATTAAAACTTTAAAAGTTGAAAATTTTCCTCTTTATTCTTATAGGAACAAACATTGTTTAGGCAGTTTCACAAAACTAGAATCACGCTGAAGTGTTTATTTCTGGAAAAAAACTTGAGCTTTGGGTTCCAGGTACAGATCTCTCTTCTGTGTCTCCATAGAAGGATCATAGGATAAATGTAAGAGTTCATTCAACATGTTCTGCTTGGAGATCACAGAGGTTTTTTGCTGCAGCACCAAAATGAATTTCTTTACCACTGAAGCACAGTCTTCATATCAGCAACAGATGTATAATGAAAACAACAGACTTACCCTGTCTTCTCCACCGCTGCCCATAACAAAAAAAGTTTTTGGTTTTGATGCAACAGCAAAACATTTTTAATGGCTCTAAAATTCTAGCAGAGTTAGAGCAAAAGAAGTAAAACCACCTAGAAAGAAATGGTCCTTATCCAGATCTTCAACAGTCCAGTATCAGATCTTAGACTGATATTATCTAAACAACAGTCTTGCAGGGAACCCAGGCCATGATAAGCCCGTCCATAGACAACATGGTCTTAGTATCAGGCAGAGCAGAAAAAACTTCTGTGTTATCCCTGTGGCAACACCAAATACCAGGACCACTGTGAGCTTCTGGGCCTTCACTTGGATCCACTGAACTCAAAGACTCCTGGGATTTAATACCTCGAATTAAAAGAAGGAATGACCCCGAGTTAGAGAAAGAATTATCTTCACCCTTGTATAGACATCCCAGCCTATAGAGAAATGCCAGCAAGACATGCCCCAACTACCTCCTTCCTTCCTCATAGTTGGGGACATAATGGGTGCCTCATGGAGAAACAAATTGTTCCCATGAGGTCCTGACACTCGACACAGTCCACTGAAATAGGACAGAGAAGCACACAACTGCTGCTGTTGATCCCTCGATCCCTGAAAAGGCCCTGCTAAATCAGATAGATCAAGGGATGTGAATTGCCAGAGAAATAAAAGAAGTTTAGAGAAAAAGAAATTGAGATCTCAGAGAGTCATGGAGAAAAGAGGGGAATACAGTTTAGGAAGAATCCAGAAGGCCCTGTCTTTGCTTTGGATAGAAAATCACCACAAAGATCACTTGCTAGTTACAAACCGATTCTATAAATACACATGATTGCTTAGACAGTTTTAGTTAGGGTCCCAACAGAAACGACTGTATGACTGACAAGGAAAAGTAGATATTCACAAGCAAAATCAATAATCAAATAAAAATTATGAAAATATTTTGGTTTGACATCATTAAGTACTGTGTTTTACACGGGTTTGGTTGGTTTAGTCTATGTGTTGAGTAAAAATAATGTGATTGTTTTTAATGCTAACTTTTATTCCTACCGAGAGATTAAAACAATGCAATATAAGTTAAATATTTCAACCTCATAAAAATAAATAATTTCTTCTACGTGAAAAAACATTAAATCAATACATCACAAAAACCAAGATTTAATGGAATCGTAATTTGCCAGAGCAAAACCATATGAACATCTCTATTGGTGCTAGTTAATGGCATAGTTTAAATGACAAGTATAGCATTGAAAAAGTAATTACTCTCACAAAAGGTTCTCCTTAATGGTAATATTATGATTACATTTGTCTTCCTTTTTAAGATGGAAATTGTCAGGGATCCATTTACAGCTCATTCCTCATCCCAGTAAGATATGTTAATACATTAATAAAATATAGAAAGAAGTATTACTAAATTGTAGTATTAACATTTCCAAAACAAAATTACTTCTATCATGGAGGTCTGCCCAAGATATTTCAAAACATCATGTTACAAAAACTGGAAAACTTTAAATAAGCTATAGTAACTTTCCTAAATAGGTAATTTAATTACTCAGCTGACATATTTAGGGAAAAATTGGCCAATATACTTTTATTTTGACTACACTTTCTTTAAATAGACTGTTCATTCTGTTTCTTTCTCCTGTGAGTACAATTAGACATGACAGTTTTGTTTCTCAACTACTTAGATTGGCAGATTATTAAGCATATTGTTAATCTCCAATAGTGAAAGATGTTTTCAGATTTAGCAGACATATTAAAAATGCGGTGGCTAGAGGCCACATATAAATGACTTTCAGCCAACTTCAAGCACACTTTCATAGCAGTGACTTTTCTAACAGGATAATTAACTTTATTATATTCCTATGGATGTGGTAGACTCTCTATAACTGTGTGTCACTTTAACCTAAATGTTTTTATATAAATAGAGCTTTATATAGGGATAATGCTATAATAAAATATGATTCAACACAGATGTCAGAGTGAATGAACGTTAACAGTCCTTTCTGGACCAATAAAGCATGAAACTATCCCACAAATTCTCATCTTTAACGCAGCAGACCTTGCAGACACGGTCATTGTCCTTTGCACAGAAGGATGGCAAGACACAAGGAACCTCATCACCTTTCCTTCCTGGACATGCTGCCCACAGACATCTCCAAAGTCCATATCCAGGTAAGGGAAGGACCAGAGCTGGCCCTGTGCCCTTTACCTATTTCACCGGTTTATCAGTTGAGGATTTAGCAGAGGTAGCCCCAGAAGGGGTGACAACAGTACTTGCTGCAGCAAGCAAGGGAACCTCGAGGCTGTCCTGAGCCACCAAGGAGCATCCCTCTCTCCCAGGTTGACTCTGAGAGCAAGAACATCCCAGAAAAACAGGAACTGATACTGATACCTGAAGACATAGAAACTACTCAGATAGGTTGAGGAAATAAGGTATTAAGTACTAAGGAAAATAAAATGTATTTCATTACTCTGATTTCACGTACTCAAGCAATTCAGTGACCTTTTTATGCTAGAATCTTTGTCCCTTTTCATCCCTTCTCATAGGGAATATGGTTTGAGTTATTTATGTTAGGAAGATACAACTCGAAGATTACTTATGTACACAATCTGTAAACTATCATAACTTTCAATCAGTTTACCACAAGCAAGCTTTTTGTTGATACTTTAGGCTTATGTTTGCAAAGTTAAATTTCAGCACTAAATCCCATTGAAAGTCAGATCCTTTTGACTCTCTTAAGCTCCTTGGAGAATCTTAACCTCAGTTATTAAATTACTCAGAGAGAGAGAGATTGACAGGGAGGTTCACGAAGAATGATACTGGAGTTGCTTGGAATAACTATGATTGCAAGTGTTACCAGTGGTCTCTGCTGCTGTCAAAGCTTTTCCAAGTCTAATGAAAATTGATCTGGCATCCTTTCACCCTATGGGAGTTTTTTTATACCATGTGACAGAAAAGAGATGCCTTCACATACTGGTGGACCCTTAACTACATTTTTAGATTCATACTGATACATTTGCCTACAAAAAAGTGGAAGCATGCAGCTCATAGGCAGAGAAAAAAAAATGTGAACATCTAGTACTCCTTCAAAGAGCAAATATAAAGCATGCAATACATTTCTATATTGCATGTTATACTAACTACAATTGCAATCCATTCCACTAGTAATTTTAACAAACTATACTATCATGAGATGAATTTATGACAGTATAGATTGAGTTTCAATACAGTACTCACAAATATTTATTAAAAAATACATATATTTGAAGATCCAATGTAAGCCCTAGCCTTGTCCCCTGTGAAACAACTAAGGGTATAATGTGAAACCTAAAATAATGAAATCTAAGAACATTAGCAATAGAACTCTCTTAAATTTTCAATCAATGCTTAAATCACACTTATTTCCAATAAACTCCACAAATAAAATAATTAACAATGACATATTTGCCTTAATAACAAAAATAAATCTGAGTATCAAATTCCCTTGAACTTGAAATATTGTGTATATTTATGAGTCAACATTACATGCTTAGATGCATACTTTTATACCATTACACATAATTATATTTGACATATGCCTCAGTCTAATCTACATTGTATGTCCATAATAAATTTTTTAAAACATCCAAAATTTACAAGTGTACTTCTGCCATTAATGCTCACAGTATACTCAGAGAACATAAGCGGCTCAGACAAAACAGAACAAGTTAAAAAAGGGTCCTTGCTGAACTTCTGAGAAATGCAGAACTTCATGCACTGTAACCTCTTATACAGATAAAGTTCTGCAGCTATTACATCAAATATTTCATGGTAACACACATAGAGTACAGGAATCAACCATCACACAGTAAATTCAACTTTGAGGCATCTCTTTCTGTAATTTCCTCCCCTCCTCAACCAATCAGCTCACCCACTGCATCCCTTAGGGTTGCACTGGAGTGACACAGCCCTGTCTAGAGGCTGATTCTAACCCCCAAAACTCTGTAAAGCCTTGTCAAAGGTGACATAGCTGCTCCACTTGTGCTCTCAGCATAGCTATTACCACTTTGCTCACCATTTTGTGAGTGCTTTGCAGAGATTTTCTGAGCTAGAGACATACTTAGAGAACCAAGACTCTTGCTGGATCAAGCACAGTTAAATCACCATCTGCTAACTCATATAATACACCACTCAGGCAAATGTTTCTTTCAAAACAGACAAATGATAGTAACACAGCATTATGCTTTTCAAACACTGAAAACTGTTGGGAAAAACTTAGCAACCAAAAGATCAAAACACTGCAGTGAAATACTAACAGATATGACAGCAGAATCAGACATTTGTTCTTAGCAAAAATAGCTGAATAACCTTACTAAAATGTTACTTGCAAGTTTCACACATGTGAAAATGTGTAGAAAACTCTAACAGCTGGTATCTTCTTTCCCAGAGAAGAAACAACTCACAAGGTAACACCCCAGGCTCTTACCTTCCAGAGATTTGGCATCTGGCTAATGACACTTTTTTTTGGGGTAACTCTATCCCTTCATTTCAGCTGTATCTTTTTAAGTGTACAGAAAGGCATTTTTTGTTTAACAGTTTTTTTATTTTTAGATTTTAGTTTCCATATTCTCACAGAAAATATGCAATGTTTCAATCAGAGAAGAACTGGCTCAGAAGATGAACTAAAAAAGTAAACTGTATGCATAGCCCTAAAAAGAAAACAATACATAAAAAGCTTAGGTCACATTATGTTTTCCTTTACATCAATATGATACATTAAAAAAAAAAAAATCCACAGAAGTCAATGAAGAGTCTTCAGACTGTGATGGGAAGAAACAAAATTTACAAATCACTTTCCTTCTTGCCCTGTTTCAGAAATATCCTGAAGACTCCCACGTGGAAAAGAGAAGTGTTGACTTGGGGAACAACTATTTACCACCTAGTTATTCAGTAAGCCCATCTGATTCATACATTTTATATACCATCTTTTGCCATTGATAATTCATTCCACTCAAAAGAAAAATAGAGGGCTTTCATTTCTGTAGATTTTTTTTTCTAGTAAAAGGCATTTGTATCAATTTTAAAATGTTATAGTTACTACTACAGACTGGTCTGTTTCATTTCCTCTCCAAAGTCTTCCACTAGTATGGAGTCACAGCACAGCCTTCCCAGAAGTCCTCCTGCCAGTTACCCACACAACCCTTCTCTCATGCCTCAGGCTGTGGATATTTGTATGTAATAAATATAACTTCAGACATCTGTGGTTCAGAAAGGTGTAAAAGAAGATCAAACAATCATGTTTTAATCTTAAAAGAATGGAAGCTATTCCTCCTCCTGCATTTTTTTAAAGGTCAAAACAAACAAATTTAAAAAAAGAAAACAAAAACAACATACATATGTGTTCACAGCTAGCCCTGTGACACTGGAAATATTAATTGCTGCAGGGAAATGCATCAACTTTGTTGATGAGTAGAATGAGAAAAGCCAGGCTGGAAAAAAGCCTCTCCCCATTGCCATTTCTTAAAAATATAATATGTTACTGCATTTTCTCTATCTTCCCATTTTATTAATTTTTAAATTAAAGTCCTTAGACCTTCTATTATAAGGGTAATATAATTGGAAACAAAAGAAATACCTTATTACATTGTAACATCCACCTCCCTATGTGGTACTCAGTGAAAGGATAGCACTTAATCTCAAAGGTTATCCTACACTGTTCTTTTTATTTATTTATTTTAAATCAGATTCATCATTGCAGTATCCAAAAGCAGATTACAGTACTGACACTTTACCACGAATTTGATTTCTCCTGGTTCTCAGAAACAAAAATTAAATGTAAAGCAGAACATGGTGAGTTTAGCAGTCCTAGAGAAAGACTGGCTTCTCTGTGCAAGATGCTGAGAACATGACTTTTTAGTAAGGCCTGTTGTGATAGGGCAAGGGGCAATGGTTACAAACTAAAAGGGGGTAGATTTAGACTAGCTATAAGGAATTTTTATTTTATTATGAGGGTGGTGAAACACTGCAACAGTTTGCCCAGAGAGGTGATAGATATCCCCATTCAAGGTCAGGTTGGATGGGGCTCTGAGCACCCCTATCTAGTTGAAGATTTCCCTGCTCACTGTGCAGGAGGGTTGGACTTTTAAAGGTCCTTTCCAACTGAAACTATTCTATAAGAAAAAACTCTACTGCCTAGGAAAGAAAGGGAACATGCCTATTATGGGGGGTGATCAATTCTGTATAATTTTTTTTTCATTTATCATTTCTTTTCAATATTCAATACCACATAAAACCAAACAGGTTTTATATTTTGCTGCTACCCTATACAAGCATTTACATTAACAAATATCGTATTACCTGTTAATTACAATATTATCTTGCAAATTTGTATTTGCAAATATGTAAGAACCTACAGCATGGGAGCTTCAAACATTCACAATAACAGAAGGAAAATATGCACGGAAAATATTCCACTGAAAGATGTGCAATGAGGATTCCAAATATGATATTAAAGAAAAAATTCTCTGTTCCAAAATACTTTTTAGTATTCATCTAAACATCCCTCAGTTCAAGCAAATCTATGACCAAAGGAGTAAAAATTTCACATAGTTGTTAAAAATTCATATGTTTGTTGCAGTTACCAGAGAAATGACCCCAGGAAGCATGTGGTTCAGCCACCTCATGTGACTTTGTCCAGCAGGCTGCTGGCCTAGGTGCTCCTGAGAGCACACGGCTCCTCGGGAGCCTCGGCTGTTCCCCTCCTCCCACTAGGGCAGGCAGTCACAAACAAGCTGCGAGGAGCTGAAGCGGGACGAACCTGGACCTGCCAGTGGTGGTGAGGGAGTTTTCTTACAGAGCAGCCATGTCAAACCCACACTGTAGTCACAAAACCCTTGAGTCCAACACCAGGGAAGTGGCAACTGCCCATGTTGACAGCGGAGCAAAAGGAGCGGCAGCACACCATGCTGACATGAAAACACATCCCCTGGCTGACAAAAACTAAGAGACAACCATCACGGAATAGTCTCCAGCTCCAATTCAAGTTAACACTAACCCTTTTCTTTGCATTATATTAACAGTACGCTGATGCTATTAAGGGTATAATTAAGGCTGTAATTCAGAACTGAACTCCTTACGTTCATTTACCAGACCTGTAAGCTATTACCATGGTACTAACAATATTCAGCTGGGGAGTTCCACATGACTAAAGAAAAAAAGTGCTATACACTTTAAAAATCCATCAAAAAAGGGAAATAAAAATGTTTCTGTTCAGCTTTTTTTCTTGTGACATAAATAACCATTACATATCGTGACTCTAATACAATACTTTTCATTTGTTCCTCGGAGAAAGTACAGCCTAATTACCATGACATGTAACTTTACGACCACAGAGTAATGTGCAATAAGAATATTTTAATAACACGACACCCGCAAAATCTGAATATATGTAGTAACAGGCAGTCAGTGCAATACAGCAATATATTAAATGCAATGTGATATGGAAGCTTGCTCCCAAAATGGGACAATAAAGCTGTTTGTATAGATAACCATAAGTACAAGAGATGAAACAGGACTACTTTAACACAGGCGATCTCTAAACAAAACTAAAAAGTCTGTGGATGGCCCCTTACAGTTACTCAAATTGTCTGTGATTACAAGTATTCCTCAAACTGGATTGTATTAGTGCTCCTGCACAAAGAGTATATCATCACAAGACCATCCTTTCAGTAATGCACACTGTTGAGCCTCATCAGGGAAACATTTATAAAATGTCAAAACAGGTAAGCCTAAAGCCACAGAACTGCTATTCTCAGTGGAAGCAAATGGAAAAATTCCTACTCTTCAGACTCCTGGAGTCTAAACATACCTTAACAGTGAAAACAGGAGCAAGAGGAGTTACACAGAAAGTGGTCTCCAAACCAAATGGGACATTACTTGTATTTTCCACCCAAGAATAAATAGAAGTTGAAGTGAATAATAAGAATTGAGAATTAAAGAGCAAAAAAGCATCTCAAAATGTCAAGCTATGGAAATAAGTATAAACTCATGGCTAAACATTTTTCCATCAAAAGTACTTTTGCCATTAAACTCAGATTAATAAAAATTGCATCTGTTCCCAAACTGGTTTCACAATGGAAAAGAAATCATGTTTTATTTTTCCCTAATTGGTTTAGTGACTTGATAGATGTTTAATAAATTATATGCATTTTCATTATTTCAGATTACTTGAATAAATTTGGTGCAGAAATCCCAAGAGGACTTGTTAGCTGTTTAAAAAAAAGCTTTACGGATCTCATCCCACTCCTACTCAATATCAGGTGTACCTCCTTATCTTGAAGGGGAATATGAATGTGCCACAGTTAGTTGCGATTTATTAACTTTTTGGGAAAGCTTATCTGAATTTAATGTTCATTAGATGCCAGACTCGAGAACCACAAGATCGTAGCAGCAGTAGCCCATCATGACTCTGGCCTCCATAAGCACAAAAGCATTAGTACTAATTAAACGCCTCCAGACCTTCCTTTCTGCTCTGGCTGCGCTTGCTATAGACCTAATTGCTTCCCTCCTCCAGCACACGCTTATCGTGCCTGTCCTGCTGCATAGCAGCCAACTTCATGTTTTCTAAATGGGATGAACAGCCTGCAGACAGTAACTCTGATTGCTTCAGATCTTTTCAGGGTGCCTCATAAGACAGATGAAACATTTTATGCAGACTAAGTGATCTTACAGTTTCTCTTAATCTGAATTTTTCATAACAGGGAATGAGCTGAATCATAAAATCTCTGTGGCCTTCTTAAAGCAAGTGCATCAATTAGAAAGATGAATAAAAAGGTCTTGATTGCAGTTGACATTACCACTGTGAAACGTTAACATTTGCAGCTGGAGAGAAGGACTTAGTCAATATAAAGTATTAAAGAATCTAGGAAATACAAATGACAGATATGTTTATCAAAAAAACAGCTCTGAACTGATGACACTGACTTGTGCTCTATTATTACTTGCTTCACAATCCCAAGTAAGAGGATTACTGTCTATTTTGGCACTATGTATAACAGCAGTATACAGCACATCACCAAGGGGTTATACAAAGAGGCCGCCTCGTATCATCACACCCACACGTATATTCTTCAAGTCAAATCTCCTACATCAGAAAACCACCAGCTGTCAGCTCCCTGAGCTCCACATCATTTTGTTACTGAAGAAAATGAAGGGAAAAAGTGAAAAAGTCAAGAAGTCTATTGTTTTCAATTTAACAGAAGCACCATATAGATGAAATTAAAGGCAGAACTGTTGCATTACTTTTTTTGTATGTCCTCAGGACACAAAAATAACCACATTTCTCCTCACACTCTGTATCCCGATTCAGTAGAAAAGCAGCAGATAGCAGTCCTAAGAGCATCCAGGGACATTCTGACAGTCAGAAGGGTTATGCTACCGTCCCTCCTAATGCTGTGCTACTAATTCTTGGGATTAATCCAGCACTAGAGACTTGCTTAGCCCAGGAGTTGTACTTTGGAGAAATTCTAATGCTTAGACCACAGAATAACTGATTTGAGAATCTTATAAAACCAGACAAGAGGAATTCACTACATTCCTATCACGCTACATTTTTTCTTGTCAGGCATAATTAAAACAAAAAAGCAGTTGGCTCCAACTGTAGGATGCCTATCTGCTACAATAAACCTTACAGCTATCAAACTCTTACACCACAATCATTCAGCAGTGCACTCTCACTCTCTGGACCTGTTACATCTTCTTGTCCTACAGAAAAGTGGCCAACGTCAGCCCAGCAGTTAGTAAAAGATTTCAGATCGCCAACTTGGGCAAACAATGAGAAAAATCGTTTCTCACATATCCTGAAACTGCCACATATGACAGATTCCTACTTCAGTCTTTTAATACTCAAGATAGGTATAAATACACAGCACAACTCTGAGAAGCTAAACGGGATTTTCTTGAAATTTTTGCCTGCATCAGACCCACAGTAAGCTCTTATTTTTGTAGGATTTAAATTTGGAGTGTGGGGATGCAGGGTAGGATGAATAAGGGAATAAGGACGATACCAAGTTAATTATAGATCTACCTCATCATAAACAGCTCACTTTCACCTTATCCAAACACTTAAAATATTACTGCTTACCCAAAGGAGTAATAGCTGCTCTAACGACACCAGTGTAAGAACTCTTAAAATTATATTAGTTCATATATTCCTCTATTTTTCTCTGGTAGATTGAATGTATCATTGTAGACCAAGAAGGCAGAAATGTATCGGTTTGAAAGCTTTTTTCAACTTGTTTCCCATCAGCTGGCCTTTCCCACTAGTCAATCAATTTCCCTCATTTCTCATAGAAGGCAGATGTTATTTTAATTATCAAATGTATGGCAGCAGCAGCCTTACCCATTCTTTTTATTTTGTCTTTCAGAGAAAAAATGCCTCCCTACTTGCTGTCTGTGTCTACTTACCTCTGAGTGTCCAAAGCTAGTGCAATTACTCATAACTCAATAAGCACAATAAAAGTCTACACCGAAGTAAAAATCAATTGCTAACAAATATCAAGTAAGGCAAAGAGCAAAAGCTAGTGAGGAAAGGTATTTTATTATACTGCTGCATAATTCTAAATGCAGAGGGCACTCTTAAAATTGCTCATCTTCCTTCTCCCACAGCTTCTGGGGAAGCCATGAGAGTAAATATATGAATGCTATTGCTTACTTTGCTTCTGCAATCAAATGAATTCCCACCAGCCAGCTATATCTTCTATATGCCATTATAATTACTGTCCTATTAAAATATTCAGTCACTTAAGTCAATAATTATATAGAGCTTCCACAGATTAAGAATGCAATTGTTACTTAGGAACTATAATACGGAGTACAG
The DNA here is from genome assembly GCF_028858725.1 of Colius striatus. Taxonomy (NCBI): domain Eukaryota; kingdom Metazoa; phylum Chordata; class Aves; order Coliiformes; family Coliidae; genus Colius; species Colius striatus. The sequence goes on from NC_084762.1 coordinate 62,783,639, forward strand.
CTCATCCTTCAAGCATCATTTCAGTCCTCACCTTTGCGTTAGAATAATTATTTACAGTATGGCATTATGTTACACAGATACAGTGTTGAGTTCAGAGCCTTTTCACTCTCTTTGTGTAAGAGGACTAATATTCCTCCAATAACACAATGCAGGTGAGGTAACAAAGTAACGTACTTGTTTCAGACAACCCCAAAATCCACTTCCTCCTTTCAATCATGTTATTAGTAGAAAAAACACAGTTTTCTGAAATTCCTATTTTAGGCCAATTATATAACTTAGCAGATATATGTCTGAATTTGTGTGGATCAGCATTACTCTACCGCAAACTCAAAAGCTCATGTGTTATCTATATTTCTTCATGACTATAAAATTTCCCTAGGGGATACCCTCACTATTTCTGGCACTAGACAGCTATATTAAATCAAGTTGATATAAATTGCCCATCATGTTTACAGAAATTACAGATTCTAAGATTATGTGGCGGTCTTCTGTGCATTTTCTACTTTTTGAAATGGGGAGGTTATTACTGAGGCTATTTGCACTCCAGAACATTACACTCTCTATTGAATCTATTTTTCACTCACTGTAACAAACAGAAATGTAAACTCAAATTAAAACTCACAAAACAGCAAACTATTTTGTTAGTTTTTAAACTCCAGCTACCGAAATGGCAAGGATCAATGAACAGCATGGACAGACACATTGGGCAAAAGTAGGAAATGCTGGGCTAGGGGGAAGAAAAGCATGGGCAAAAGCAAAGCTCCTCTGTTCTCTCCATCTCCAAAATTCCCTGGCCCTGCCAGGGACTTTCCTAGACTCTACGGCCACTTAGGGCATCTTCAGCCCTTCCCATGGACTCCACCTGGAACCCAGAGCCCCTTATGGCTCTGCCCTCACCACTGCCTCAGATGGCACCAAAGAAGCACTCCCCCACTCCTTCACCTTTCCTGGTTTTTCTTCAGCTGAACATTTCCACCTAACTAGCATCCTCAGGGTATTCTGATCATGAATTTCATGTGGTTTCAATCTCTGAGCCTATGAGCTGATTCCTTTGAGACGTTTGATGGAACTGGTAGCGTTTTCAGTTGTTCAACACACAGCAAAATCTACTAGGTCAACAGCTCAGCTGAATACATCAATTTCTCTTTAAGAAAAGAGAAAAAGTTTAACACAGCAACAACAGATAATATCTTACAGACTATTTCCTTCAGATATTTTTAAATGTCAATGAGGCTTGCTTGACACACTCTGTTTAAGTAATTACAGGTTAGCAGCCACCACAGCATGCTCATAACTATTTCCCTATCTACTTTGATTTAGCTACAAAAAGATATTACTTAAAACTACTTTTGGGAAGGCTGGGTATTTAGTTTTTAATCTAACCAGGGACTGAAAAAAAGAAGTAGGAACCAAGGTGGGAGTGAGAGCCTACATGACACCTGAAGTCAATCGCTGTGAACAAAACTGTGACAAACTGAGGTAAACTACAACTTGAGTATAAAATAGCAAATCAGAATATATCAGAAGTTATACTCTGCTAATATATGGATTATCTGAAATATTCTAACTCTAGAAAATAGCTTCATTAATGCAGAAACAAAATGATATAGACAAAGGAGAATCCATGCAGGATCTACATTTTCTCACTTAGAAGAAGCTGACTGAAAACTGACGGATAAATAGTTGACAAAAACTTACTAAATTCAAACAACCGAAGAGCTGGTAGTTGGTTTCAAAGCAGCATTGGATTTTAAGAAAATCAATGCTGAGACACTCTTTGAGGCTTTCATTCTAATCTTGTAAGCACCAAAGATAAAAGGTACAAAGAATAACAGTCAGATTGAGGTCTACCATTAGGAATAAACATTGCTGCTTTGCAAATACTTCATGTGATATAGTTCATGCTGTGGGGATTTTTTAAATAATTTTCATTATCAGTTTGTTAAAATTACAAGTACATACCTTTCTTCTGACTGCATGTCCTCCACACTCACCATAAAATGTAATTCATACTACAGTATGACGTTTTCACTTGTGTAATTTATCTTTGCTTTACCTAGATCAGAATTAGTGCTTTCAGATTAGACTAACAGCAGCATAAAAAAACACTTGAGTTTCTGTGTTCACACTTCCCTATCTCTCGGATAAGAACAAATTCCCTGTAGTAGAAGAAAAAAGGGAAGAAGAAAGACCTGGGTTCATTGGCTCTCCCAATAACGTCATGCAGTGTGTCTGAATTTCTGGCCTTTTGACAGCACAACAGATGCCCAAACTCCCAACTGTTCAGTGACAAAGCAGGACACAACCCATACTTCTCCATGCTGCCAGATGCTGACATATTCTTTCCCATCACAGGAAATGTCCTGGTTTTTTTCTAGGCACTTGGAAGGAGTTGGGGTACGGATCTGGCTGACCAAGTGGAATTAGCTGGCATGCACACTGTAGAGTTGTCTGCTGTCCTAACTTTGCTAGCTCCAGTTCATGTGCCCAGATAGTGCAACTGAGCCACAGTAAAAATACCACGGTGCTTGAATAAAAGCATGGACACCAGGACTCAGAAGGCCAACAGCCTTGTTTGCTCCTTGTGCAGAGCCCTTACTTCTAGAGGATCCCCAGGGAAAACATTCTCCTCTTCTGATTGTGACACTTTGGTGCCTTCAGGTTACAGCCCTAATGACTCCCAGCATCACCAGTAGCTACTATGAGGAATTGCAGAGGCACTTTTGCACCTGCAAGTTGAAATTTTGATGGATGTGGTGGAGACTCACAGGAAGGCAGGCGATCAGCTTTCCCTACCCTCAGAGTCCATGTGGCACCATTCCATCCATCAACAGTGCCAAGACAGAGCTAACACTTATTTTGATCACTATGGTCAACAGAAGCAGCAACTGCTAGAGGGAACCAGTGAAGTATGTGCCATTTTTGCATGGTAACTTCTCATCTGTTTAAAATGAAATTAAAAAGGCATGTAAAAACAACATAAAATGAGTTCATTCTTCCCAAGTAATATGGATTTTAAAAGTGCTAACAGAGTAAAAGAGACTTAGAATAGAATTAAAAAGAGCACATGAGACTATAGACTTTAATATGGTTGAGTTACTTTTTTGCTCTTTTAAAATCCATGGATTAAATCTATTCATCTGTTTTAAAAATCAGAATTTTTAGACACAGACCTTCAGGATGAAACAGCCAGTCGAGTCTCATTTATGTAATTGCCTGAACACTCTGCCTAGTCAAGACAGAAACCTATGTGTCTTTGATGACAGAGAGAGATCCAGTCTCTTTTGACAGTATAAGCACTTTCACAGCAATTAAGTCCTCCCAGATAAGACAGCCACTGAATGAAAGTTAAGGGAAAACACAAAGCACCTCTAATCCGCTTGCAACAGCAGTAGCTATAGTGATCTTTCACAAAATAGTCAAGAGTATCCAAGAGACAGCTAAAGTTTCCAGCCCCAGGGTAATCAGACACTAGATCCCAAGCTTTCAGTTCCTGGGAGAAGGTACAAACAAGCTGTTACTTAAAGGCTACTTTCACATCTAAGTTTCCAAGCTTCTCAGGGAGCGATAGCAACTTCAGACACCTGCCCAAACCAGCCCTGCAGCAGAGCTCACCCGAAGAGAACACAGATGCTCTCCAATAATACATCATCTCAAGTTCAAGAAGGTGAAAAGGGCACCAATGGCCTCAGAAACAAAACTCTAAGCATTTTCACAAATTCTAAACAAGGAAATCAACTAGGCCTGGGACTTAAGGGAGTTTCAGACCCCTGGATCAAACCTAGATTTTCTCCTCTAATATAAAAGAGACTATCAAGTAAGTATATGCATAAGTCTCCTCCTTCTCCTAAAAAGGGTGAAGCACATTTTGCCAGTCACTCCAAGCGATGCTTTGTCAATACAGCCGCTTGTGAACGACATAGCTCATGGCAAGGACACAATAGAGATGCAGAAACCAATCCTATGGGACAAGACACTGGCAAGGCAAGTGAAGGTATATCACTCATGACATTAAATCCCCCAGGCAGAAACCCCTTCTTTAAATGACTAAGACAACAGTATCAGGATTATACTACAAAAAGAAAAAAAAAGCATCAGTCTACCTGTGGAGCAGGAGACTAAAGCAGAGAAGAAAAGTAAAATTTATCGTTCTGTTTCCTCAGCTATAGCAAAGGTAAATGAAACTGCCTAGTGCTACTTTCAATAATTATTAGGAAACATGCCTGCTGCTTCATCAGTGTTTTAACAAAAAAGATGTTACACAAATGCCAGAGAAGCGCAATATTGAACCCTTTGAGAGTTAAATCATCTGTGTGGGAAAACAGTGTAATCCATAAGCATAAACAGATCTGCAGTCACTCCACCTGCAACCCAAAGTGCTCTCAACACCCAGCTGAGAGCACAGTGTGCTCAGCCAGCAGTCAGCTCTGCCCAACAAAGTACGTGTTTTCTACAAAAGACTGCTGATGGGCCAAGTCTTAGCATTAGCCTATAGATAAACCAAGATGTAGCTTTCACTCAGATAAACTAAAATCGTGTATTTGAGGAATAAGCTCAATAACGATATTTTACAAAGGAAATATAGCAAGCAATAAAAAATGTTGTTTCATATTTTTGCCAATTTCAGCTTCAATGCCCTTTTGCTTCAATTTTTGATTCATAAAATTCTGTCTCCTCACAGGCATGCTGTAAAAATAAATGTACTATGTCTGTAGGATTTACCAACTGTAGGGATCAACGCAGAGAAAACTCTGTAGGAAACTAGCGTTTTCAGATATCAAGTAGCAGGAAACATGTTCAATGTAAACCACAAGTGGTTATAGGCTGAAAAACAATAGAACGAAATGCTGGTCAGTCGTTTCACTGCTTCAAGACAGTCCCTCCTACTCAGCTAGAAAGCTGATCCTGTCTTGGAACATCTTGGTTATCTTGCAACATCCATAGAGGACCTAATGCCCTTGACAGACACCAACTGCTGACCTCCAGTGGCATCCGTAAACACAGAAGCGGACAGACCAAAACAAATCAATCAAAGCAGCACAAAAATGCAGCACTTCCAGTGCAACATCCATGCAATGGCATGTTACGGAGGCCAAGCTTGTTCAGCAGCTGGACCCAGTGGACGGAGGTGGTAGGTTTACATGAGGCTACATGATGGGAGTACATGAGGCTTCTCATTCCAGGTGACACATAGATATAGGGCTAGATTCAACTAGAAATAAAATAAACACAATCGATGTATATACAGACTCTGGGGAAGTCTGTAGAAGACTTGAGGGCTACACAGAGCATCCAGCTGTAAAGGCTGGTAAGAAGGTGATGGACAAGCAGAATATAGTCACAGTGAAATGGTTTACCTAATGCTAGAAACAGCAATCCACAAATGATCCTCATGAAAATAGAGTCCAAAATATTTTCGAAGCTAGTCTAAATATTTATTCTTTTTCCAGGTTAGGAAAGGATTTCACTTCCTGGGTTCTCAAGCCATTATCTGTACCAAACCCATTTACACAGGTTTATCCAATTTTTCACCTCTTATCACTATAAAAGCTTTATCTTTGCATTCTGCAATTACTGTTTGTTCCCAAAACTACAGAGTCTGCATTAAATTAAACAGACTTATGACTCTTTTCTTGTATCATATCCTAACCAGCCTACAGCATTCTGGAAATGGAAATAAAACAACCTTAGCACCATCACTATTTAATATATTAGTCATTTTGGGGATTATTGCTAAAAGTAATTCCTGAATGCTAAAATATTTTTGTTAATGCAATATTTCTGTACAATCTAATATTGCCCTTCTTAGTGTGAATTTTCAAAGTAAATTCCTTTTTTATTACAATACACACTTGCAACAGAAGCAAAATATTTAAAAATTATTCAGGCACTGTAACGACACTAATAAAACTTCCCTTCCCACAGTTAATTTTAAGGAATTGCTTTTAAAATTCATACTCACAAGGCAAATTCATCATCATAAGGCAAACTTAGGTACAAGACAAACTATTGGATCCCTACAAAAACATCCAGAGTGTTGAGAAAAAAACACAGTTTTTAAGTGCTAGAAGTTGACAAGTAGCAGAAACATCATCAAGAGTACAAAACAAGACTCATGAGGTACAATTTGGCTCCAAAATAATTTGCAATTAATTTAATTAATTAGTTAAAATGAGAGCTTGCATACATCAGGCAGCTGCCAACAGACACGCTATTGTACAGCTGAGCACAGAAGAGAGAGACTTTAGGAGAGGACAAAGGCAAGTTAGTGACTGACCAGTTTTTAGTGCATAACTTCCATTTTGGATTATCTGTGATTAAGGGAGCTGGTTCTTATATTTCCTAGGCACCTGTCATAATCACAACTTGTTTCTAAGCCTGATGTCATAGATTTTCTCAATGTTAGCATCAGGGCATCAAAGCACCTCTGGGTTTAAGGGCCTGGAGGGCCCAAAGATTGCACTACCTTCACAAGGAAGAAACATCCCACCAGAGAGTGAGCTCACACATTGCTATGTAGGCATCCCAAAAAACACATCCTTGCTTGGCACCTTTGTCCTACTAAAAATGACATACCACCTTGTAAACTGGCACCATGCCACCCTAACAGATGGACTTATGTGTAGGCAGTCAAGAGACTATGTAAAAGCATCAAATATGTTTTTTGAGAGCAGGACTTCCAGCCAGGAATGTTAAAACAGCTGTCCACATTAAGCTTGCATGCCTACACTTAAGAGGATATGCTATTGTCACTCCAGCCCTGAGCTGGATTAACTTGGAAAATAAATAAAATAGCTTCCACAGCCACATAAGGTGAGTTTTTGCAGAATCAGGATTAGTGATACTCAAGGGGGACTTTAGAGACTTCCTATTAGTGGGTATACCTGCAGGGCTGAGGGCTCTTCAGTTCTGCATCTCACTGGAACTTTATCATGTGCATGCCTATAAACAAATGTTTCTCATCTGGACACAGCTTTATATATCTTACCTTTCCTTTGAAAAAGAAACATAGAATGGAACGCCAGCACAACTACAAGCAAACACATTAGTGACCTTCCACTTTGCGTTTAATGATACCTTTTTTAATTAACTGTCCTCACTCAGACACACCTATCTCTGTAACAAGGATCTGTTTCACTGAGCTTTCTCCTCTGTTTAAAACTTCAGCTCCCATGGCTCACTCCATAACTTTTTGATAGGTTATACCTACATACATACATACATTTTACATTTGGACATCACTTGCCCCAGTAATAAAATCATACTGCTTTGAGAAAGAGGCATTGCCTAATGCAAGATGTGCAGTGGCTGCCTGGCAGAGCCATGCCCTAGCCACCTCTATCCCATCCCTACACCTGGCTGGGCTGCCCACCACCCACAAATTCCCCTCCTCGAGAACATGAAACATTCTAAGCCACTGAGAAGCTCCAAAAAAAACCCCACATTTGCTCACATCAACATGCCAAAAAACACTCTTCATCTTTTTTCCACGGAACTCAGATTTTACTCGTCTATCAAAAAATCATCACTCAGTCTAAAGTGTGGTAAATATTCAAAGATAGACAGGTTAATAGCTTCCTCAAAATTTCACACTATTTAAAAAGATAATTCCAAGATTTCCAATAGCAAGCAATTTTGCTTCCAGCCCTGAGTAGCTAAAAGACTGAAAGGAGGTGACGGTATATTTACTTGATGTTTAAACATGCTTTGTGTTCATTTTCGTTCTTCTCCCCATGGACACAATCAGATCATGGGCAAAAATCTTTCATGCACACTGTAGCTGCATACCTCATCTTTACTCCTCTGAATGACTACATGTGAACTTTAACTCTACCAGGGTACTCCCAGTATAGATCAAAGCCGCCTTCAGTGCCTGGCACATACAGGGTCACACATAGTCTTCGAACAGCTGCTGGTGTCTCTTACCTTTGTTAATTTGAAGGCTGATCTTTGTCGCAATTAAAAGTTACTTGAGTCACTTCCTTATAATTTCCTGTGCCTGAAGTGCTTCGGCAGCAGGCACTGTTTTCCTGCACAGTGAGGATTTCCAGCCACTGACTTTGCTTCCCACTTTGCTGAAGACTTCTCCTCTCACATGGCTCATCTCTTTTACCCCTCGTTCCTCACCTATGGTCTTTCTGTTTCCTTTTCTTTCCATGTTTTTGAGGACTGCATGAAATTACCTGTTTGCAAAAGTTTCAGCCCCCTCTCTCCTGCTCCAAACTACAGTTACTAACCTCAGCAACAAGATGCTTTGCTTTTTCATACTGCCAATAAAGTTGATTCTAGGTTAATCTAGATTTCCATACCTTTCTCAGAGAGAAGGAAGGCAGGGAAAACACTTTGTCAAATGTTTCATTAGTCAAATTAGCAAGGCTGTGAAAACAAGAGAAAAAACACAGATAATACCTCTCTCTCCTTCTGAAAATCAATAGTGCCTCTGGCTTTCTAAAGACAGAGCGCACAGATTGTGTGTGGCTTTAAACGTTTCAGGGAATAGTCAAATTGCTGGTAGAACAGGTCAAAAGGAATAAAAATACTGACTCAGATCACACCTTTTGTTTAATAAAGTAATTATATGCAACCCCTGAGTGTATTTGTCTCATGCATGTCTGTTTTACATGGAATTATTACCTCCGTGGTTATCATAAAGCCCAAGTAAATTGAACTGCAAACGTTAATGCTGAGCATCCAAAACCCCTTGGCAGCTCTCTCAGCCCCATTAAGTGCCTCTCCTTATTTGAAAGGAATTTGAAGGAGTATGTGAGGCTCATTCTGACAGAATCACGTCAGATACCGATGCAATGTCTGAGAACAGTCAATCTTATACATTACACAAACTGTCAAAGATGTATGGTGTTTGTGATCATGTTCAAACTCCCCAGAAGTTTAGCACCTAGTTTTCTGAGAAACTCCTTTCTCCCATCATAAGAACAACTATCAGAAGACCCTAGTGAAGGCCAGATGCCAGACCAGACTCTCATTTTGTTGTGTCCCCTGAGACTCAAGGTTTTGCCAGTTTATCATGGCTGTTTTAACTCTGAGTTGCCAGATGATATATCAATGCCAAACAAAATTAATTGCTAGTGAAAGATAAATGCTGGAAATGTAAAACAAAACACGCAAAAAAATCTCTCAAAGTGCTTATAAAACATCAACATTATAGAGACTCCAGGCTAAAGGCAAGCTGATTAAAATTCAGAAATGTGAAGCTTCTGTATTCGCAAGAAAAAAAAAAACCAAAAACATTTGAAGGGATGCAGCAAACTTTAACATTGCCTTCTGCAAAAGCCACAGGCTAATGCCAGGTGTTGGAAAGCATTAGAAAAGCCAATCTTCTCTGGTGTCCTGCTCCCCGTGCAGGAGACTGTGAATACAGCTACTTACACACGCTACCTTAGCTTCACTCATTACCGCTGTTCACCACTCCACAAAACGTTTTAAAATAGTAAAGCACGGCAATTTCACTTCAAGAGTTCACTTCAGAATGAAAGCTTAGCATAGATGCTGTTCAGAAGCAAGAGGGCAGAAGTACCTGAAACTGGTCCCTCAGAAAGATCTGGGGTTCAGCCTTCAAAGCACACTGGTACTTAGATGTCTTACCTAGGTAAAGCGAGGCGTTTTCTTTCTTGACGTTGTCATCCAGGTAGGTTGGTCCCAAAGTATAGATGGGTGTTGAGCCCATGCCAATAAGGATTTGGGCACAAATGAATAAAGCTACATAGAGAGAGTGGTCGTTCCCACCAGAGTCCTTGACACAGGCTGGAGAGTCCCACTGCTCTTTGGCAGTGCCATTGCCAGTCACACATAAGCCCTCATTACTGACGGAGGAGTTCAGTTCCTGGATCTGATACGGCGGAGAGATGAAATGAGGTAAGGAGAAGAGTGCAGCCCCCAAGGCGATGAAAAACCCCCCTACTGCCAGCCACAGGGGCCTCCGTCCACGCCCCCCGAAGTAGCTGATGAAAACCACCACCACCAGGCTCCCAATGTCGAAGCAGCTGACGAGCAGCCCCGACTCCGAGCTCTTGAGGCTATATCTCCGTTCGATGGTGGTGATGACGCTGCTCAGGTATCCGGAGACCATGAGAGACTGGATGAAGGTCAGGAAGCACATGCACACCAAGAAGAAGCGTGAGTCCGCCAGCACGGCCCGCAGGCAGGCTCTGCCCGGCGGGCCGGCCAGCAGCAGGGGTGGCGGCGGGAGCGGGGGACCCGGGGACGCCCCTCGGCCGGGCGCCGCCGTCTGGCCGCGCTCCGCCCGTCGGGGGAAGTTCCCGCTGCCGGCGGCGAGGGACCGGGCGGCCCCGGCGGCGCCCCCGCCCCGCTCGTCCCCGGGAGCCGGTCCCTTGGCGAGGACCAGGTGGCCGCCGCCGCCCCCGGCCGCCAGGGGGGAGCCGAGCGCGGACAGGCTGCGGCCCCGCGGCGCCTCCGCCCTGCCCCCCGCCGCCGCCGGCCGCTCCGCCGCGGAACTCCCCGCTGAGGCCATTCTGGGTCCGGCCGCGGCTTCAGAGCAGCCCGACCCGCTCCATCGCCGCCGTGCGTCGAGCGCGCTGAGGGGCCCGGCAAGAGCACAGCATAGCGGGGAGGGGAGGAGGGAGGGGAGAGGGGTGGCCCTAGCCGCGGCCGCCGGCCGCCCCGCCGCACGTGTCAGCCAAAGTCCTTTGTGGCTCCATCCTCTCTCAGTCTCGCTGAAGGGGACGCCCGCCCGCCGAGGCGTCCCCGCTGCCGGTGGCTGCCGCTCCCCGCCGCCGCATGCCCGCCGCGCCGCGCTCAGCAGCCTCCCGCCGGGGCCCCGCGGCCAGCCCCGCCGCCGAGGAGCACCGCCCGCCGCCGCCGCTGCTCCGGCGCCCGCATCCTCCTCTCTCCGCGTCGCCGGTGACAGAGCTCCAGTGCCGCCGATCTGCGGGGCGGAGAGCAAGTACAAGAGGTCAGGGGCGCTGGCCCCTGCGCGCCCTTCCCGGCCGCCCGAGCCTCTGCCCGCCCGACCCCTGGGTCCGCCTTCAAGCTGCGGGGAGAGCCCGCGGCCCCAAAGCGGGGGGAGGGCCGCAGAAGAGCCCCGGGCACCGCGTCCTTGGGGACAGCACACGAATTTACATAAGAGCAGGGGCGGACGTACTCGTCCGCGGGCCTCGGACGGAGCGCGACCCTTTTATTTGGCGCCGAATGCGACAGCCAAAGGTCGCCGTGCCAAGCCTTTTATTTTTCAGCCTAAAAATAAACACGCTGAAATAAATACTCCACTATAACTCGGCGGCCCGGGGAGCGGCATCGGGAGGAGAGAGGTGAACAAAGCCAGTGCCGGGGCAGTGGCGGCGAACTCCGGGAGCCGCTACCCCGGGGCCGATCCGCCGCCCAAGCTCGCCCGAGTGCCCCCCGTGCCCGCGGACTTGCGGGACCGCCAAGCGATGAATGATGCCCAGCCCTGCCTACCCCAGCAGCGAAACACGCGTTTTGCCTCCTTTGTCCGCTTTGTCTCCTCGCCGCCGCCTGCGCGGAGCGGAGGGGCGGGGGGGGGGAGGTAGCGGCAACTCGGGCAACCGCCCTCTAGCCCCAGGAGTGGCCAGCGGGGAGGGCGGAGGAGACGGCGCCAAGCTCCCGGCCGCCGCGAGGAAGAAAGAGGGGGCTACTCACCGTGCTTGCGGCGCGGCGAGGCTGCTGAGCCGGTCAGCCAGCCGGGCCCTGCGCCCCCGCCCCGCCTGTCACCCAACGCCAGGTCCCCCTTGGCCGCCTCCCCGGGCGGAGCGCAGGCGCGTCTTGCCGCTGGCGCCGGGCCGGGCGATGCCGCCGGGCAGTCGCGTCCCCCCGCAACCTCCCCTCGCCGCCTGGCCGGGAGCGGCTTTCGTGGCCTCCGCCACCTGCACCGACAAGAGCAGAAAACGGCAGCCCGCGGCCGGCCAAGTTCGGTCCCCTCGCAAGAGCTTGCGGAGCCCCCGCGAGAGAGCGAGCCCGGCGGCGGAGCAAGCTCTGCTAGGGGTCGGCCAGTGCCTCAGCGGTCCGCTGGAGCTGCCGAGGCTTCGCCGCCGTTGTCGAGAGAGTTATCGGAGCGCCCCTAGAAGTGTGGGCTGGGTTGTCAGCCGCGGCAGCATCTAGGGTGCTCCGTGGTGCTGCATCGCGGTGTGTAAAAGACAGTGAAATATTCCGGAGACGAGACCTCAGTTACATCGTCTGCTTTTTGAAAAGTGAGAAGGAAAAAACAAAGGGATTTTTTTTTTTTTTTAGGAAAACAGCCAGGCCACCTGATGATCCATCTTGTCCATCACCTTGTCTCCAATGTAAATCATCTCCAGAAGCGAGAAACATGCACAAAAGCTGGGAAAAGTAGTCTGGAGTTTACTCCTCACAGTTTCCTCCTAATGCCCTTCTCTCAATCTGTGTAGTGTCCTGAATCACGCTGGTTTGTTTTCATCTCAAGCCTCTTTTTTTAAAGCTTTAGTACAAAGATAACTCTACATAGTCCTGCAAATTATTACGTTTGTTATGTTTTGATAGTGTATTAATGAGGTATTACTCTTTTTGCCCTAAGTTTTTCCACAAAAGAATGCCAAAGAACACACCAAAGAAGTACAACAACCTGCAGATTTCTGAATAGCTAGTGCTTCTCTGGCAGGATAGAGAATTTACCTTTGATTTGTCTTCCCTCCTTTAAAAGATAAGTATTTAACACTGACTTATCACATTTGTTTTACTAAATTTTTATCAAGCCTGTGTTTGATATCTCTTTTTGCTTCCTTTGCACTCAAGCAGCTCCACTCAACACAGACAAAACAATACCTTTTTTTTTTGTCCTAGTTTTTCACTATATTTCTCCTGTTGACAACACATCCCAAGTTCAATGGTTATCTAGGCCTGTAGTTTTAGTACTGTCTTCAATTTAGACAGGTTTTCAAGTATCCTTGAAAAACTCATCTCAATGACTCTCCATCTCTATGATCCTTTCTACATAAGGTCCCTAACATGGTTTCTTCCACATCTTACTCCCACACCTTGCTTTTCTTCTCTTCTTTTTGTTCCATTTTGTTCTTTGCAGTTCTTCTCTTCTTTTTGTTCCATTGTCAGCCCCTAACGGCCACAGCTTCCTTCATGCCAGCTTTGGTGCTCAGCTCAACCCTTTGTAAGGCTCACTGAGGCATCAAGAAACCATTCCAAGGGAAAGAAATGGGGTTTTGCTGGTTTTATAAGCTGAATCACTTCACAGAGAAAAAAAAAGAAGAGGGCAGGTCCACAGGGAGAGAGGAAGAGAGGATAGCCCGTTTCAACAAGGATGAGCTCTCACTTCAACTCCGTCATCCCATGAGCCACCTCTGAGAACGTATGTGTAATGCAGCTGGTAGGCAGTAAACCATAAAACTTCAACTGCATTGCACTTGAGCTAGTATATGAACAAATAACTGGAGTTTGTAAGCTTTCTGGATCAGCACATATTACAAAAGCATTCTCCAATCCCATAGGAAAACACAAGGGTGTAGCACTTAGAGCTTTCACAGCAGTTAAAAACAGTATGGTGTGCATACAGGTACAATTTCAATTCTTTCTGCTGTGACAAACTGATCGAGAGATAAAATTGTCCTTAGAACTAGGTGAAAGTGTTTGTTTTAGGAAGTTACTCCAGCTGACTACAGCTGCCAAAATGCCCGACTTCCCTGTTTACTTTTGGCTCTGAATACTTAAATCAGGTTACCTGCACAAAGAGAATATTTGTAGTCTGCCGTGGGTACGAGCATTCAGTGCCAAGTGATGAATGAGAAATCAGTATTACCTTCTTCACTAGACAGGTTGATTACAGAAGCTGCGATGATGGTAGCAAAGTTCACAAGAAAATACAAATGTATAAGGCTTATTATGCAAATGTTCTGCTTTTAAAGTTTCACTGTAGTGAATTTAAAATACAACGTATCCTTCAAGCACAAAGTAATCAACTGGTGTTGCAGAACGATCTGGTGATGGCTACAGCTGCTAAAGAACATAGTTCCTAGGTTGCTAGATTAAGGATATGGGCTGACATCCTGCTTCTGATATATCTGTGTTAGTGAAAGACATTAAGTCAGGACTAGTGGGAGACAGGCCCTTAACAGCATCTACCTAAGTTCCCAGATGATCACCTCCTTACCGCACAAGCTGCCTCTGCCGTGGTGGTTCTTTGAGGTACGTGACCTGTTGGCAGTGAGGTGGCAACCACCACTAGAAGAAGAGAGCTATACCATTATCTCAGACTGATTTAGTCTCATGAGCTGTATCAGTTTCTGAGGAGAAGGTATCAGAACTACAAAAGCACCATCTTTTTAAGGTCACATTTTCATTGTGATGGATGTACATGTACTTGGTAATTCAGAGAGCTGCTGATGCTCAACAAGGTGCCTCAGCCTGGTCTATTCCAGGCCACGAAGAGGGGAAGAATTCAGCTGAAAGGTGGTGTGAGTTGATGGCTCTGATTTTCCTTCAGTATTTCACATTTCCAGCCAGGTTTTCCACTCAACACTATGCCACAAATGCAATAAATCAACACACTTGTCTTCCTTCACTTACTCCCTAACACTGCTGCTATTTTTGGTCAGCATCTGCTTTTCATTCCCAGCCCAATATTAATAAAGTAATAAGCAAAACAGGATGTGCATTAGGAGGTTAATGGGCTTTAGGGCCTCCTGGAGTGCAAGCATTGGGAAGCACAAAGCAAAAGGACAAGTAACTTCATTCCTTAGGGACCCTCACCAAACTAGTGTCTAATGAACTCCCAAAGGCAGCTTACTGCTGGGAGACAGTGGCTCATTATTTTTATTTGCAATGTCAGAGAGAGCACTTCTAGTAGCAGATCCTAAACTAAAGAGCTCATTTAGTACAAGAAATGAGCTTAACCACACTCAGATCCTGTTCAGATATTACCTTAATATTTGTCAGTCTCAAGAGAAAAGCTAGCTAGGGTTTCATGAATGAAATCAAGAGACCATGAATGCAAAGGAGGTGCAAATCACTAGGAAAATAGAAGAAAAGAGAAAAATAGTCTCAGCAATAAGGTTAAGCTTAGGGGTGACAGCTATCAGCATTAAAACTGAACATAACAGAGAAGAGAGGGCTACCTTTTCTCAAGGCCCCGTGCCATGCCATCCCATCCAGGGAGCAGCCCCATGATTCACAGGGTGGCTAGGAGGTTGGGAGCAATGGGTCCAATCAGCCGTGCGGTGACTGCCAGGCACAGAGAGGTGATTCGGGTTCCCATCAGTGCAGGGGTCCCAACCAGGAGCAGCAGTAGATAAGGCTCCCTGCAAAGTGTAGTGCAGGCAAGGCTCTGACATGCCTTGTCCATCACAGTGCTGAATCTGGCACCATGCCTGTAAATGTGGGCTTCCCTTTGAGTGCCTAGCCACAGGATAAAGCCCATGCCACCTATATTAGCCATAGTGGTGGTTCTGTAGGGCTTACTGTTTACTTTAGAAGATGTGAAGTCTGAGGAGGTAAGTTATAGTGAATCTACTTGAGATTATTTTAACAGTTATGTTCAAAATTAGAATTGCCTTCTCAAGCAGAAGTCCAATGTTTAAGTGTATTTGTCTGAAAAAGCTTGTTGAGCATTTTATAAGTGGGATGGACTCTCAATTATTTAAATCTGTCTCCTATGGGAATGCACACAAGGAATATAATTTTGGGGTTTTTTTATCTAGAAGAGAAAGTGTAGAATAAACCAGGAGACACTAATGCAAGTCTTCTTTTTCTACATACCATTAACCTCTGGAGATCATATTGATAAATGCTGAGTGGCAAACTAGAAGGCAATCCTGCAACATGTCAGACTGTTCTAGGAGTTTGTCTAGTGAGGCAAATGGAAACACAGGAAGCTTTCAGAGACAGCACAGTAAGTCTATATGGGCAGTCTCTCGGGTCTGAGGAGAGCCATGAGGGCATCCTCCATCCCTGTGCTAAGAAGAGGAGCAGGGCCTTTCCTCCACTCTGGAAAAAGGCTGGAGCCCTTCGCTCGAGCACCACAGGGGTCCAAGACTGTGGGTAGCTTTGAGCTCCAGCTCATCTTTCAGCCCAGGAAGTACTACACTCTAGCCCCAAGCAAGGACTATCTAAAGGCAGATAATCCACCAGCTAATCATCAAAGAGGTCTTTATTCCAAGTTATTTACAAATAAATAAACTAGATTATTAACCACTGGGATACTTTGTTAGGAATGTATATAGGGCTGTGGTAGCCTAGCAGCAATAAGATATGGCATATGCCTTGAATGTAAAGGCACATTTAGTGCCAATAATTGTTTCCTATGATCTATACCTCTGCCTCTAAGGCTTGGGTTTTTTTTCCCTACTGCCACAGTAGTATTAGACATTAAGGAGACATGAGATACTGACAATGTCTACATGGGAGAGGAGCGGAGTTGTACTATACCTTTCTATACCTTTTCGTTATGTTCGCATTTTTCCCCTGAAAGGCCTAGTTCCTCTGCTATATCCCTCTTTTAAAATAATATAAGCATCCATTTGAAACTGTGGAAGCATCACTTGAACCCAGGATTGAAGCCATGAACAAAGACTAACCAGATTTCCCTCTTGTTCACAGAGATCTTGCTTCTCTGTGTCTGCAGTTATATATTTCAGTGTCACCTTTCAGCAGCCTTTTGGCAAGAATCCTGTATTCCTCTGTAAGCTAATGCATTTATATTTGGTTAATATATGCATTATGACCTTAGCCATCCTTAAACATTATTCAATTCTCTGTACTTATGTGCCTTGAAGTATACTAGTTTTAAATGTTAAATGACAGTCAAAATACTTTCAAACAACAGTTTGAATTCTTTGCTCACATACAAATTCAAAACTCAGCATTAAAACAGAACTCATTGCTCATTGTATTCCCCCTATCTGATCATTTAGTTTCTCTCAGGGAAAACACACTGGCAAGGTCATAAAATATCAATACCACAATGAAAAAAACATGGAAGAGTGCCACTAAGTAAAAATGTCAGCTTTGAAAGTCAGTATGTAGGAACACAAAAAATGTCTGGGAATTCCTGTGTCATCATCTCCCCAGTCCCAGTTACCATTACATGATAGGCTTCTAGTGTACTGTGGCCCACAGTGTGGCCTGGCCACAAACATCACTAACCACAAAATGTAGGGGTTTTATTAAAAACCCTGAAAACCCCACAAAATCTATAATGCACCATTAAACAGAAGGCAAGACAAAAATCAATTTCCTCAGTAGCTTCTAAGTAAATCTACTGTGTGTCTAGAGGCAGACACATCAAATACACCCTCCTGGATTGTGACAATGTTTGAATTGATGCTCTGAGATGTTACTGCAACCAGTCACCTTGGACAGGAGTCATCCATGTGCCACTTGGAATCAGCACTTGTGCTTTCACACAAGGGAAAGAGTATTTGTCCAGGGAAAGTCCATGTCATTCAGAACAAAAATTTTGAATAAAATCATAAGCAAATTTAATTAGTGAGAGGCAATAAAGTAATTGAACATTGATTAATATAGAGGAAGGCAGCACAAAATAACACAAGAAGTGATGAGTAGGCTCTCCTGAAGCACATTACCATCTAAAATGTGATTTATTATAATCAATTCAGGCAATCTGAGAGTATTAAAAACACTCTTTAATTGCCAGTGCAGAAGTCAGCTTCCTCCTATTTCAGTAGACCTGAAAAGGGAGAGAACTGCTGAAATTAGTGGAATTATACTCTGAGACAAGTCCTCTGGAGTGGTAAAGTCATTTCTGACCCCTGGGGCCACTGTACGTCTCCGGCACTTAAAGCAAATTCTCTGCATAGAACACAAAAACTGGAAAGGAGTGCAGTGATCTATTACAATTATCTGGTCTGAAGCAATGCAGTGTGAAAAACAGAGATACAAAAAGTATTTAGAAAAGCAGCTGGTAAATATGCACCAATGTTCACAATGGATTTAGGCCAGATATGAGAGCAGGGCTTTGTTGTTTTTTGGAAAGAATATTTTGCCCAGCAAGGCATATTTTACAGCCTTAGGGTCCCTATACAAATAAAACTCATAGATTTCTTAGAGGAATGCACACAAAATTATCTTGAAGTTATTCATTATTATAAGGCTGAAAAAAGAACCAAGGGAAATGCTCTGAGAGGAATCATATGCCGAAACATCATTCATCTTTTATTCCTGAAAATGTGGTTTTTAATATGGGCACTCAAAAGGCTTATTTCAGCAAGCAGTAGCCTCTGTGGCTGCTGGCCTAAGAAAGCTTTCAGGCGTAGCGGTCATGGAGGCTTATATATAAAGTCTAATAGTAAATTTGAACTATTGCAGCCTCTTATTCCGTGTTAAAGACTACCCTACTACTGCCCTAAGCTCTAACCTCTGTGGCCCAAATTCTCATCTGAGTTATAGGACAAAGTAATTCCCCTGGATTCAGGAAAATGCCATTGGGTTTGTTCTACCCGTAAGATCAGCCATCCAGCTGCCACTGAGGATGAACACTGACTTTAGTCCAGAATTCATTGGTTAGGCAGGGAATCTTGCTGCACTGTCACTGAAGTGAGAGGCAGCAGAGCAGAAATGCAGTAACCATTAACCTGATGGATCTTGCACCCAGTGGGGCTAGTGTTTTTAGTGTTTCCTGGGTGTCATCAGAGATGGATGGAGATATGTTAGGCTGAGAGGACACCTTCTCAAAGAGGGAAAAGCGAGCCAACCCCTTTTATTCTCCAGTGAATTTCCTGCCTTTGACCTCTTACTGTGGACTGTGCTGCAGCCTCCAGATCCAGGTGCCTCACTGCTGCCAAGAAGAAGAAGATAACTACTGCAGTGCTTCTTGAAATGATAATATTCTGTATCAGCTAAGTCATCGATCTGTGAAGCTCTTCAGCTTAGGGTCACAGATCCTTGTAAGATACTGTCATGACATTTTGGAGAAGGCTTAATCTTGTTTCAACTTTAGTTAGCAAGCTAAATCATAGCAGGAAGGTAGGAGATTGCCAGTAGGAACACTGGGTAGAATAGGGGGAGAGAGAGATTGCCAGAATTGGAATTGCAATAGAGGGTGAGGGACTGCAGTTCCCTTTTCTGCAAATGCAGATTCTACTGCACTGTGGAAGGAGGAGTCTCTGTCTGCTGCCTTAATCCACTTACCCCAGCTGGCAGCATGATCCTGGCCTAAATACTAAGTAAATGTTGTTTTGTCTGTTATACCAGTGACTAATAATACAATTTGCAAAAAAGTTAGGGACCAAGCAGTGTGTGAAGGCAGTTGACTCAAGTGGCGCCACAGAACACAAGTGTCCTCAGCCAAAGCTATGCACTATAGCCCTCCTTTCACCCAAATGGTAATCTTTTATGTTCTTATTTTTAAAAGATGCTTTCTATTAATTGTTAAGGTATTGTTAGATGTCTGTAGGGACTTAATAGACCTGGGTGTTGTGCAGTGCTCAAGGACACACTGCAGAGTGTGACCTCAAGATTCTTATGGTAGGCTTGTCATATAGGACGTTGCTAGGACTGCTTCCTTCATTGTCAGCAGAAGCAAATTTTGAGTTTCTTATTGCCTTTGCTAGTCCTCAGAAACCCTTCTGGTCCACGGGGATAGAGTTTGTGTTTATACAATAAATGCCAAAGTGCATTAACTTTCTATATGCAATATTACCTGTGATGAATAAAATTAATGGCTACGTAAAATTAATCCTGAAGAGTTTTAAAAGGAAATCCTGCCTAGAACTATGTTCACAAAGCATATTTTCACTCAGATGGTTTTAGCCTGTCATTGCTGTCCCTGCAGCTATTATTTTGCTTTTCATGCCGTAACATTGCTGGATCTGAAATGTCAGAAAATGGTCTTCGTATCTATCACCTAAAGGAAGAGTTGATCCCAGCATAAGGACAAGATAAGTAAGTAAAGGTTTCAAGATCGGTGTTAGCAGGCTTATTAAAGTATTAAAAATCTTATTTAAAAGTAAAAATACTACTCAACAAAGAGAAGATCAGTAAAAACTATTGCTTATGTGCACACATAGACTACACTCACACTAGTAATAAATAAAGGGAAGAAGTTGAACTGAAGACTGAAAGAAAGGGTGTGAATTCAATGGAGCTATATAAAACCACTGGCGAAGGCAATCCAAGATGCAGCAGATGTTTCAACTCTCTCCTTATATGGTGTTCAATGCTAGCTCTTTTGCTGCTCATCTCATAAACAGAAATTCCCGCTGACAGGTTGGGTTGTGTTCTGTGAATTGGTAGATGGGGCAGTGGTGAATTCAGCAAGGGGTTTTTTTTTAAGTGTTAACTACTACCACAAGATGAAATGCCATCCAAAGTCAAAGAGTAAAATCATGTCCCTATAAAAATAAAATTTCCATTACCATGTACTTACTCTCCAGGTTATTGTCACCTTCAACCCACTTATTTTCTTCTAAGCATCAAAGAATCTATATGCATGTGAAACCTCTTTAAGAGTGTCTTTGACTCTATATCTGTGGAATCCTGAATACCTGGGTAAAAAACATATGGTCCAGTCTTCTGAAAGGAGAAGAGTCTGGAGAACTGGGAGCTCCGGTCTTGTCCTCCCAAACATGACCTCCAGTTAGTAACTCTGAAAAAGTTAATGACAATAAAGAGCTTAACCCAACAGTCTCGAACCATCAACCCATTGCTTCATCAACACAACGTTGCTTCACTTCCCTGCTGGCAACGGCCAGGGCACTGAGTACCAATGCCAGAACATATGTGCTAAGCAGTACTTGAGGTGCCTGTCCCTGGCAGAAGGTTCTACAAGAGGGACAAGTAGTGGTGGACAGTCCCTCTTGGAAGATATGTTTTCCAGTAGGACCCTATTAAGAGGGGTCCTATCCTGAGAAGTTTAACACTCCCACTCCCCTGCCAGCCTTGGGCCAACAATTACATTTCAACAACAAGCATAGCATTCAAACAAGAGAAATAGGACTCTCAGAAGGATGGCTTAACAGCAAAAAGCTAAAATAGCTTTGCAATTTTCACTGTTTAAAAATGGTAGAAGTTAGGTTTTTATACAAGGGTTGTAGACTAAGAAATCACATTGTCCATCAATCTCTGAAAAGATTAAATCTTTAAATTCGGCAATATTTTGAAATGTTTAGTATTGTTCAGATATGTAAGGTAGAAACATTCTCTCTGCATGTAGACAGCAAAAAGCCATTCACATTTAGCTACCCAAGGGGAGAAGTTTTGCACATTGGATCTTCATTCAGACAGACTTCAAACCACAGTCTTCGGGTGCAATGAATTCCTTGAATGCCACTCTTTCAATCCCCACTGCCATCATTTGCAATTTGTCATGTCTTCCTGCACATTTTCTACTTTCCTACCTTGCACCAATAAAAAGGTGGATGGAAGAAGTCCCCAGCTTTCAAATACTTTTTCTTGGAAGGCTAAGAACAATTTTGGAACAGAGGACATGATAATATGCGCATCATTCACAATCTAAATGGCAATGTGCAGCATCAGCTTTTAAATGTCAAGGTCATTTGTGAAATTTCTATTTTGAGTAAAATGGCTCCTCCTGTTTCCATGGTTTCACCTGCAATATGTAGTAAACCTCATTGTTAAGAACCTTGAAACCCAACCATTCTAATAAAAAAGTACACATCCTCTTCCATGGGTAGTTGATTTGAATTAAAATACAAAGCAGTCTGCATTTACTCTGGATGGGTTTATGGATCTCTACATTACATTTGTGAACAAAATCAGATGTTTGGATTATCCAGTTTTCCCTTCTTTTTGTCATATTGCACAACTATAGCTTTAATTGTTTCTACAGCATAGATTGTTCCTGCAGTAGAAAGATCATTTACTACACAAAAGGAAGTATCAACATTATTAAAATATTTAGAAAACATAGTAGCTCACAGTTATAATGAAAATGTAAAAGAAACAAAATATTCTTTAGAGAGATATTGTAAAAGATCAGTGTTGCTTCAGATTGTAATCTGTATGTTCACATTCAACTGTGGAAATACTAACAGTTATTAGAACTGCTAAATTTTCCAGGACAAAATAGTAATTTTCCCATGATTGCTCTTGCTACTTGATAACTATTAATTAGAAACAGAATACTGGAAGAAGATTGAAGAATGACTCAGATGAATAGGGCGAGCAATACTTTAATGAATTTTAAAACCTCAAAATGCAAAAATAAAACTGGATACTGAAATACAGATTTCCATATTAAGGCCTTCAGCACTGTTCGTGTTGAGTTGCCAATTTGTATACTCATCTTTGCAATATTACTGGCATAAACACTGTGTTTTGTCACCAAAATGAGGTTACAAAGATGTAAGTCCACTGATTCAGGCAAGATTGGAGCAGATATTTGTTTGCAAGGAAGTTTCTTGTCTCATTAAAGGGATACAAATTTACAGCCCAATTTTAAGCAAATTTGTTCAAGCAAATTTAAAGCCCAATTTGTTCCACCCTGCCCCCCGCCCATGCATTCTTTATCTGCAAAAAGTTCCTTCAGCTCTTTATTAAAGCTCAGGATATGCATAGCACATCAGTTTTAAAACCTCATATATTTTGCTAGCTTTGCAAAGACCATACATTGAGCTCTTTTGGTTAGAATTACTGGCCCTGGGAGAAAGAGATTTTCTACAGTTACTTATGCTATCTTACCTGCAAAATAAAATCCATACCGCCAAGAGTTTATAGGGAGAGATTCAAAGTTCTGTAGACAGAGGAGAATTTCAGATACTTTTTCACCATATAGAGCCCTTACTCTTCCCTAAAAGAAGACTATATAGTTGGTGCTCTGCTGTCAATTTAGTGAGTGGTAAGGAAGTGGATTTTTATTCAGTTGTGTTAGAAGTCAGACAAGACTCTGCTGTTGCTTTGAGCATTAAAAATTATAAATAAGTTGGAATAGATTTTGTATAGATAGCATGAAAATACTTCAAAAAGATGTTACTACTTTCCATCCTATAAGGCATTTTCGGGTCTAAATGTAGGTGTCTGCATATAATCTAAGCATAAAAGTTCCTGCTTCAGTCACTGAAGATAAAATACTTGATAAAATACTTGACTCGCTTGCCAAGTATAGGTGTTAAGTGCCATCAGACGCCGCACAGGACACCTGGGAGCACTGCACAAAGGTGGCAGTTGTGGCCCGTGTTACAGAGGAGACCCATGCGTTTCTAACTTTCACCAGAAGATTATGCAGGACACTCAAAAGGCACTCTCTATTAGGAAAAGAGAGTTTGAAGCTCCTCCTGTAGGCTGCTGTTTAGGGTGACCTGAAGAGATCACAGCAATGAGCAGCCTCTCAGCTGCATCAGTTAGGTTTTGACTGTGTATAACAAAGTTTAGACATCTAGTTCCCATGCCATTACTTACATCTTGGTACCTAAATTTAAGTGCCTGTGATCTGGTGCTGGATCTCACCACAGGTGTGCAGATCAGAACATAAAGTTATTGAGAATTGCAGAGAGAGAAGTAAGATATGTTGTGCAGCAGATAACACTGATGTTCAGGAAACAGCAATTTCCAGAATTAGGCATCGACTGGAACAGGTTAATGGGTAATGTCTCACTCCAGCAAAGTGTTTACCATTAAGCTGGAACCACTGAAATCATTGCCCCACCAGCAACAGTCACAACTCAAAAGCACAGCTCTGGCCTTGCAGCAGCAGAGCAGTCCCCTGGTTTCTCCCCAGTGATTTTATACCCATTTGGTACAGGGCCAGAGCCTGAGGCAGGCAAGACCCAGGCATTTGTTTGCATTCTGGATGCCAACCTGAAATCTGCTGCTAAATAACAAGAATGGATTCTTTAAATGCTTTCTCATCATGCAAACTTCCTTCACAGGAGTATCCTGATTGTCTGGATTGTGGGGTTTTATTTCCCATTAAGAAATAATTTCTTTAATTTACCTGTTTCAGGGAAGCATCAGGTTGTTTCTTAGATTTTGTAACAACCCAAAGCCAGGAATTCTGTAAGCATGAGAAAAACCATCAATAAAATTTTGCAATAAAAGTTTTGCTATGTTAAATCGGTAAAACACTGTTAATAAATCCCAGAAGTACATTATCAAATCAAGTACAAAAGTACCTGGTGAAAAGGGGAACTAGCAGGAGTTACGTTGGTAGTATTCAGTAAGGTTCAAATACCTAGTGGGAGTTTGTTAGTTTTGCTATGCTGCCTACTGTATTTGGTTAAATTCTGGTCTCGTAGCTGTGTATTTTCAAGCCAAATTCTCCACCAATGTTACAAAATTTGGGCTTCCTATGTGAACTGGCTAATCCAAACTATTCCTACAAAAACATTAGCAAAAAAAAGCAGGAGACATTGTTACTATTAGTAGTTGATCTGCTTGAGGAAGGATGGACCAAGTATGATGAAGAGGTTAAAAATAAGTTCAAAGATTTGTGCACTCGGCCACTCTGCTTTCTGTCCCTATTATCTAACATGCTTAACACAGAAGAAACCTTTGATTTAATTACAAGTACCAAACTGGGATTCGTGCACTTACATAACAAAGAACCTTGGGAAAGAATCGCAAAAAGACCTTTTTACCAAGAGTACTCTCCCTAAATATTGATTATTCATGTTTGTAATAATTACAGCATGGAACTACACAGCTTGCCAAAGTATAGTTTTGCATATGCTGAATTACATTTGGTTTAGACAATTAAGGCCAGAACCTGTGTATGATGCTGATCATACTGCAGAAATGTTATAGGTTTCCTCTAGCTTTCACTCTTCACTGCTATAATGAAACTTTTTATATTTTCTAAAATATATTCTGGCCATATGTTCTTTTTATTATTTTTCACAGCCAGATGATCTGCCATCTAGACAGAAAGTTGAAACTATTTTGGCTTCTATTTTTAAATCTCTGCGTTTGGATGAAATTTGGGGCTTTTTTTTTTTTTTAAGCTCACATCTGCCACTTAAAAGGTAAAGGCCATGGTTCATTTCAGTGGATTTTTCTTAAATCCTGGCAGGTTGGCTTGACATGTTTTTCCAGAGCACATAGGACATTTGGGATTAAAGTTACTCCTTGTAACCATGTCATTAGCATCATGGCAGTGTGCAGGCACTGATTATGTTCTCTCTGCCTTGCTCTCACACACCTAATCTCAGAGCTGACCTGATTTATATCACTAACTTTACACGGTCCTGTGATATTGAAAACCAGGAGAAGGGAAAGGACTGAGATTCTCTGAAAATAAACTCAGCTGACAAAGAGATAAACCTGTTTATAAATGCATTTTTGACTGTCACTGAGTGTGCAGAGTTTCATCCATTTAAGGAACATAAGTCTAAATCCAAACACTGACATTGCTTAGGAAGGAAGAAGAAAGAAGCAGATGAAGTAGTAGTCCAAATGGATCTGTCACTAGCACAGGAATTTAAATGATTTGGGGGTCTTCAGGAAGGAGGGAAAAGAGTGAATTAGGAGGTATCATCTCAGAGCAACCATTTGCAGTAGTTGATATAAGAAAATAATCTTTTCCTTTCCAAGTATCACTCATTATAAGCAACTTTGGAAAATCCGATGTACTCTTAAAAGCATTCCCAAAGTATGTGCAATCACTCATCAGTGGCAGAAGTTTATGTAATCTCCCATTTACAACTAGGAAAACAATTTATGGAGGAGCATAAACATGAGACACAATTGTCCTCAGGCCTTTGTCAAAAGATTCCCAGTGAACAACTCAGCTGACAGTTTAACCACTTTATAAGTGTACTCGCACCTTGTGAGCGTGAAGAGTTTTTGATGATCCCATGTCTAAATGCAGATTCTTCTAAACTGGAAAATACAGAACACCATTTATTCCCATCGAGATCATTTTTTGCACTTCAAGAGAAGGTTTCTGCGGAAGCATCAAACACACAGGAGTAGGTCAAAAAGTGTTTTATGAATTACAGTCATATGTAATACTGGAAACAGCAAAATCTGTGTAGGGTATTCCCTGGGCTGCATATGCCAGACCTGGGTAGATCAGATGTGCAGATGCCAGAGATGTGGATGAAACCTCCGCATGTGGAGAAAGTCAGTGGGAATCACAGCCAAGCAGGCAGAACATCCATGGAGCTCAGCTGGGCTGCTGGGGGACTCAGCTCACTCCTACATCCGGTTCTGCTTCCCTCCTCTGAATGAAGGTAAGTCCAGAACACTTATAGCTCTAAAGTATGTTTTAGAAAATGTGATGTCAGTCCTAGGAGCACACCTGGCTGTAGACCTTGAAAGCTCTACTTGGTCAGCCAAAGTGCGTCTTCCAGGCTTGTGGAGAGAGAAGGGAAATAGACTTTCCTGAGGCCTCAGGAGTTAGGCAGCATCTGTGCCTGGAGCAAACACCTCAATAACAGTACAGTACACATCACACACCAAAAATATTGGGTTTATTCTTATTCTTTTACTTTTAAATATCTAGCAGAAAAATCTTATTAAATTCCTGACAGTTCAAAGCAGCAGAACAACTTCTCCAAATGATGACTCAGACCCCTAACATAGGTACTTAGAATCATTTCCAGCATCCCTAAGTCAGATTAAAAACATAATAAATTGAATATTGGGTTACAAACAATTATGCATGATCACAACTCTTATCAAAATCAAGTAAATGATCCAGGCTGAGACTGTGAGAGGAATCATCCTACCCTTCATAGAATCACAGAATAGTAGGTGTTGAAAGTGACCCTAGGAAAAACATGATGATCGTATTGCTATCAAACCTTTGTGATCTTTGTACCTGTTACTATTGCGTGTCTAGTGTGCCATATTAAATTTCTGCAAAATTCCTTGTTAAGAGAAACTTCAATTAAAAAAAAGAAGGAAAAAGCAAGATGAGTTTAGAAGTGATATAACAAGCAAAAAGAAAAACCAGATGAGACAGCGTAACAATCCCATTTGGATACTTTGTCACCTGTCCATAGCCAAGGGTTTTTTCAGACATTTCTTTCATATATAAATGCAAATATACAAATATTATATAGCCTCTCAAGGTTAACAGTAGAGACACACAAGACAATATAATGATCACTTCAGAAATCTATTCTACATTTAAGTGGATTTAAGGTTGAAAGCACTTGTCAATAATTCAAGAGTAGAATACATTAATGGACTACTGTAATTATCCAAAGCTCAGCCAATATAACTGGGAAACTGACAATCAAGGAGCTGATATAAAAAATCCAGCCATACCATCATCAGGATTTTGTTGTTACTGAGTTGCAGAGTTAAGGTTAGTGGATTGTTTCTGTTGTGTCTGCTTTGTCTACCTGTATGTTGTACGTACATGTACATGTATGTTTAAATGTAAAATAACTATATATTTAAATGTACTTATTTGCTAACCCTGGTGCCTGTTTACTAAGAGGCAATCAGCCCCTCCAGAAAAGCAACACAGTGACTCTCAAAACACAAATAAGGTTATTTCCCCATCCATGCAAACATAAACAACATACTTCAGTGAATTAGAGCAAGAAAGATTTAATTAAAAGACAACTCCTGGCCACTGACAGCTGTGTCTCCCTTCTTGCTCACAGCCCCGAACAGGACACGTTGTGCACTTGAAAATAGCCTGGCAGAAACTAATCTGTGTGTAAAATCATGGAAAACAGGCTGAGAGGGATCTCAGGAATACTGTCTAGCATATTGCTACACCGTAAGTCTATGTAATGACTTTTTAGTATATTGGTATCAAAAAGAGCAGTAAAAGGGATTCAATATTTAATGGAAATTACTGTCTGTTTGCCCTTATTGTTAATGCTTTGCCTTCTTAGCCGTGACTAGGCCCGTGGAGTAACAACTGTTCATTTAGGCAAAAATACTCTTATACAAAAAAGGAAGTGAAGAAGCCCTCTAAGGAAAGTGATGAAACTACAGATGCAAATCAAACAAAATAAATAAAACCTGTGCTATGGGCATTAGTCACCAATTCTGCATGTGCCCAGGCTGTTCAAAATGACACAAGATGCCTCCGGCAAACTTTAGCATTAGAAAATAATTGTGATTCTACTTTTGACTTGTTTTCTTAGTAGTGCTGTTGATGGTGAGAGTGAGTCAGATGGTCTCCATACCCTCAAACAAATCTGAACAGATTTTAAAAGAAAAGGAAGAAATAATAGACAGCTTTTTGCTATGTTCACCACCACCAGCACTCACCGTGCATCCCAAATTAAGGTTAATTCTTACAATACATGATTTTTCTTCCTAGAGAATGTACTGCCAGGCCAGATGAAAACAAAGAAACAAAAAGCCTCCACCTGAAATGCAAACTCATTCAACCAACACTGACAAAGACTGCCCCTGTAAAATACCACGGCAGCAGTGTGCCTCTTGTAGAGCATACAGCTGATGGCAAAGCAGAATCACAAGGGACAAAAATTGAAAACCATCCACTCTGTTTAGTTTGTGGCTGTATGGTTATCAGCATTAAAAATCATATTATGGACGCTTCCCTCCCTGCTATCTTCAACCAGGACCTTTTAATGATTGCTTTGAAGCAAGTTGTCACAATAATGGATGCTTTCAGCATTATCTGCCTTCCTGCTGCCTGCTGCTCACTGAAGAGCATCAACGCCTGATGCCTGCCAAGGAAAGCAGGTACTCTGACCTCACCCATTCCCAAGTCACCCTAGCAACCTGACAAAGTGCATTTTCACTGTCACTCTCACTACCTCAGGTATGATGGTAGGAAGTTTAGGATAGGCCAGCTTGCCTCTTGCTTTGCTGCTCCTATCCATGTTTGTTACATAACTTTAAGAACATCTTTATTGCTAGATGTTCTGCTAGGAACAAACTAAATCAAACTTATTCTACTAAAGAAACGGGCTAAGGATTTGGCTTCAAAACTGAATGTTAAGTTAAAAAGAAGTATACAAATGGATTATGAATTTCAAGCTAATATATTGGCTTAATTTCTAGTCCTTGTCAAGGTAGTGCAAAGATCATGGTAGGTCAGCAAGTTCCTTGATATTAATCATTTATTTTGTATTCCTCTTGACTTAGGAACACAATGAGTACAAAAAATAAAAGAAAGCATGAAAATACGTCTCACAATCCTCCTGGTCTTTTGGCAATAGGTCTGCAGTCTAGCTGCATGTACAAGCTCTTACAAAATTACATAATCTATAAACATACCTGTATGGGATTTTACATTTCATTGAGATGTATGAATTTATAAAAAGTCAGTGTCATTAGCAATAAAACATCCCGAAGCAGGAAGTTGTTTAAATAGCAACTGAGAGTACAGATCTAAGACTAGATGTAAGTTAATTAATTTGGATGATTGGCTTGAAAGATTGGTTTATTTGACAAAAAGAATGCTGTTGCTGCTTTGGAAAATATCCAGCAAAATGTGCTACCAATTTAACCACCCAAAGGAGAGAGCTCAATTAACATTATGGGCAGGAATTCAAGAGAACGCAGTCAGGCTTTGCTCCTGAGCACCTATTACAGCTACAGTCACAGTTCAGGGTAGCCTGAGGCTGCTCTTCTGGGCAGGAGTAGCAGAAATGTGGCTGATGCTGACTGTGCTGCCCCTTGGGTACCCATGCCCAGGGTGGAGGCACCAGGGAGGACAAAGATGATTGAGAAATACAGCAGAATTTACTCTGTGCTCACAGCTTTGATGATGCCTCCATTAAGGCTGGTGATTGAATATAGCATTTGTGTTGATTGCAGGTAATGACCAAAATTACACTTCAAAAATATTCCTTAGCATTTTGACTGTCAGGTGATACAAACTTGGCTGAGTTTATAGGAACTATGTCAATAAGTTAAGCTACAAATCTTTCTGTTCAGCTATCTGTAGCCAAAGCCAAAATATTGAGAAAACACAGGAACTGTATTATGACACAGTGATAACATTCAGAAATGCAGAGAAGGGCCTGGATGAGTCCACCTGCAGCCAGTTTTCTCCTCTCTGTAACCTCTCTAACTTGATTTGCTTTGCAGTCCTGTCACACAACATTTTGAAAGTTAACTCCATGCCCTTGACTCTTGCTGTATGTTTAATCCCACAGCTTCACCTCCAAGAATAGAGGGAAAATAGGTAAAAAAAGATCCCCCTGCCAATATAGCCTTTAAGGGTATTAGTCATACATTGTTTAATGGACAGTGCATTTTGCTGGTGCTACAGAGATGCTTCTAGAAAAGCAACAGAGCTGATACTATAAGCCGCTCTCATTTCCAAGAACAGCATCTGAGATAAGCTGTTCCTTCAGTGGCCAGAAAATGCTTAGTATATGTGAATCCTCTTTGTGCTTGGCTGTAGGTACATTACAAGAGCTCACAAGACTGAGTCAATGGGTGGTATCCTCAGAGATGATACCTTCCAGAAGGCATTCACTCCAGTTGTTGTAATAAAGGACACAAATAAGACAGTGACTATGTTACCCTCAATCTGCTTGAACGACACAGAGCAACCAAGTATAAAAGAATTCACAGCTGAAAATAACACAAACAGATACAATTGGCAAATTTCAGATTGGAAATTTTCTGTAGATGTCATGCTGATAGTAGAGCCGAAGTCCATGGGCCAGAAGTTACACATGTAGAGTAGGACCATATGGAATTGAGCCAGGTTTGCCTGATCAGTTTGGATTAATTAAATGTATCCTCTTTTCTGTGTGTAACTATACTCTAAGAAATGGGATTTACGTGTTGTGGTCATGAGACCTCATGCCCTGGAAGGTCTGTACCTGTCTTTCTTGCTTACTCTTTCCCATCCCTGCTCTGAAAGTTGCTCGCTTAGCTTTTCCCATGTAGCCTCCAGTTTCACACCTGCAGACACTCAGCCAGAGTGCCCGTCTCTAACAAACTCTGGGCCCAGGGGCTAACAGATGAATTTGTGGGAGACATGGGAATGTTTTCTACAATTTGCCCAACTTCATCTCCTATTTCTCTGTGGTCAGAAAACACATGCCTCTGCTATGAGAAAGAAACTACTCTGCATTTTTAACTTATTGTTAACAAAGCAATCTACTACTTTTATACCAGTGAAAGTTGTTTCTCAGAACTCTGAATAAAGTTAGTCCTAATATTTATTCCTAGTTGTGTGGCAGCTCTTTGTCATGGTTCATCAACCACATAAACATGGGATTGTATAATTGTAAATGGATGAAGCAGGCTTAACTATGGCATATTAATAGATGTGCTGCAACCTCAGAATTCACAGGTTAGCCCTGCGTGAGGCAATGCTGCCTAGGGATGCTCAAATCATATCTGGTTTAAAATGTCATCTAGATTCATAGTAGGGCTTTCTACCCTAATACTCAGAGAAAAAACAACACACAAAATCCCTCTCAAGTAATATGAGAGGAGGAAAGAGATTCAGGAGGTATTTGTTCAGGTTTGGGGAGGCCAACATGTTACAGCAGTAAACAATTGATCTCCTAGCACAGACTCCTTAAGGATCACCTGGGGGAACAAGATGATGAAGGATTTGAGACTTTGGGCCAGATCTAGCATCACCAGTGCCAAGAGAAAGCTTCTGCTTACCTCATTGGACTCTAAATTAAGTCCTCAGACCCTGAGAGTCAACTGCTCAGAGAATTCTGCTAGGTCATGGCTAGAGACCAGGCACTGCAGTCCACAGGGATTACTGAATATTTTATGATTCAGTTATTAAAAAACATGTGTATCAGACATCTATCGGTTTGAGTATCCATAAATCCTGGCTGCTTTTGTGAAATTGAATGAGGATATTAGCAAAAGAGATATTTCAGGACTGCGGGAGCCTGCCTGCTATTAGCCAATGTTTCAGTGCAGTGAGGGACTTTGCTGGATACTGTAGTTGCTTCCTGTTAGGTATGAGTGTGCCTCACGCTTTGCTGCAGTAAATAGCCATAACAGATTATTCAGAGATGAGCTGCCCTGTGGAAGTCCCCAGCCTCCTGGGGACACATCAAGACGGGGCCAGGGCAGACACCTGAGAACAACTTCCCAGGCTTGTTTGTACACAGGGTTGGGGACTTCTGAATGTGAAGCACAGGAAAATGCATCTGAAAAGAGGCTGGCTGCAGAGTGAGGCAAGTGAGGCTGGGCACAGTGAGGGCAGGTACAGCTTGGGGTACAGCTGTGATTTCAACAGTCAGTTCATTCAAACTGAATCAAGCTGTTCCCAACACAACCTTGGAAGTATTGCCACTAAAGAGCAGCTGTAAATCAATCTACTTTAAAATTAGCATCAACAATAGCACAGTTTCATAGCATTTTTTCAAAACAATAGGCAAACAAGCCAAATCACTGTTAATTATGTTTTAATGACTGTTAGAGTCTGCTATGATATGAGGTACCAATCAGTTCATTTTTTTCTCAGACTCTTGACAAGAATAGCAATGCCTAATTCTAGTTCTAGCCTAACTGATCTAAGATGAACAGGAAAGAAGATGTGGAAACTGAAGTCTGTATTTATTAAAAAAAAAAAAAAAAAGTTTTACAACCTTTAATTACAACAACTGGTGAATTTTTACTGTTTTAGTCTTTCTACCTCTTCTATCAACATTCTGTAAGACAATGAAGATTTCATGTGTAGATGGATGTAGTTAAAGTCATTATCTATGCAACTGGTGAAAGTACACAAAAGCAGTAGAGAGCCTCTTGCTTCCTTTTTTGGCTCACCCAAAATATAAACTTTTGTGCTAAATATCACAAAAACAACTATGATCTCCACTTTGACATGGTCTGTAGGAAAACTCCTTGCTCCAGAAAAAGGTAGTTTAGAGTATATACAACTGTCTGAAATGTCCACTCAACCAAAAGGGACAGTGATAGTGTTAAAAAGCCTTTTACTATCTGGCAACCTTGATCTGTCCTCTGATTTCCACTTCTGCTCTGGGGCAGTTACAGCAAGCACTGATGCTTTGAAAATTATGGCTAAGAGTGAATCAGACTGAGGAACACCATACCAATAGAAGTAGACATCATTTTCTTCAAGCGATGCTACAAAAGAAAGGAATCTGACACAATATCTTTACCACAAATCAAATAGTAGTAACGCTGTGTACTCTGAATCAAATGTATCACCACAGTACTGCAGTCATAATAGCATTATACTATCTGTCTGAAAGGAAAAAGGAAAAAAAAAAAAAGCAGACAAGAGTTGAATTCTCCTCCTAATTGCTCTACTTCTGAACCAATTTTAGTTCATTACAGCTATTGAACTCTGCTCCTGTAAGGACTGAATGCTTTTAACTACAAAATAGTGTTCAGACAAGCCATGTGGTGTCATTGTAGCTGATGATCCTGTCCATTCACCTCCCATGCCACAAGGCAAAATAATCTGAACAGAAACGACAGCAGTCTTAGTTCTCTCTGTACACTGGTGCACAGGTGAAAGGGAAAATGAAACTTGCTTCCATTGCACATATGGAATACGCCAGTCTCACACTGCCACCAGACTCCGTGCTGCCTTCAGATGAAGGGCACCTCTGCACATAGTGCTCAGCATGGTTAGGGGCCACCCAGGACAGGCTGCTGGCCTTCGTCTACCACCACAGCACAGAGGGAACCAAAAGTCTCTCTCACCATCCAACATGTGGGAAAAGGACCTGTCCCACGTCAGCAAGGGCAGGTGAATTTAAGCCAAGATCCTGTTAGCTCCAGATATGGGAGTGCTGGGGTGGCCTATGGACTGCTATCATACCCACCATCCCAGAGTGAGAAGTAGTAGTGATGTGTGGTGTTATGTCTCAGTAACTAAACCTGTGGATAAAAATATTTCATGTCCATCTTGATTAAACCGTATTTTAAAGCTCACGTACTACAGTTCCCATGTGAAAGACTGGGATATCAAAGCTCATCCTCTAGAAAGCAATCCCTTAATAGCCTTCCTCAGTACCAGTTACTACCCTCACACAGGTTCCCCAGCCATTCTGGCAGGCTGAGATGAGGCAGATAGTTCATCCATCTGCATGCCATCTGCCTCACAGGAGTACTGAATCATGCTAATGAGGGTTGAAGAGACCCTGTACAAGCTGTGATGTGAAGAACCCACAGAGACAAAGAAAATCCCTCTGTAATCCCTGCAAGGACACCACAGACCTTGTCCTAAATCTCTACTGAAACTGGTGGAGTTACACTGACTCATGGCACCTGCTCTGTGTTTGCACTAAAAGGAACTCCGTATTTTTTCTGTGGTTCAACATGTGCATCTCTGCTGGATGGCAGGCTGGTCACTTTTAAGCAGGACCTGGTGTGCCTCACAGCTGGCAGGCAGAAAGGAGATTTGTTCATTTATCAGATGGAAAAAGCAACAGTGAGTCTCTAAGGAGGTCTCTAGGGAGGTAGTGTGTGCTCTTAATTATAGCCTTCAGACTGGATCATTATCTGGAAAGCACAGAGCACAAGCATATGTGTATATATATACCTGTAAGCCACTTGTAGTGATTCTATGTGGGCTAATAAACTAATATGGGAATGCTGTATATTTTACTCACCATAGTCTGCATTCATTGTGCATCAGATGTGCAAGAGCTGTGTGAAAAGGGTTCAGCAAAACACCTCTGTCTCACAACTGGCAGGTGACATCTCATGGCTGTGATGGCTCTCGCCATGTCATGCAGGGCAAAGACAGCCCTGGCCACCCTAAGCAGCAAATACTAGCCTAAAGTCTCAACCTGACTCAGAAAAGGAAGGAGAGGGAAATCAGAAACAAACACGTTTGGAGAGTCTGGGTATTTTCAGATGACTGCATTAAGGAAAATGAACTGTTCTCAAAGGGTATTTTTAAAGATTGTTTTCATTAAAAATAAAACCCTGTGTGGTCTTTTAAAGGGCAGTGGTAGTGTGGCAGACATAACTGGTCAATAATGGGAATGATAAAACACTCTATCTAAAGGTTATGAATCATTGAAATCAAGGTAAAAGAATAGCATTATAGCAACACTTCCTACTTCTGGAAATATTAAGGAAGGAACTTAAAATGCAGTTAACTGTCTGTTGGATTGTTATCAGGGACCTGGTTCTCCTGCCATAGGAACTGATCAAACTTTTGCCAGTACTTTCTGCAGGCTTTGTAATTCCTGCAAAAAGGATCTGCATACCCTGGCCTTGTTGTACAACCTGGAGAAGACCCAAGTCACTTAATTCAATTCATCTATAACTTGGAGCTGCAGCCTGAGCTTTTTTTATGAACTCTTCTTGTCAGTCAGTGAAAAGAAGTAGGCACTTGAGGAAGGCAGTTCAGTTTGCTTTAGGTATTCAGTTTAAGATAGGATGACATATCATTTGGAGACGGTTTCCTGCTTCTGACTGTAAAATCTAGTTGCTTCACCTAACTTTTAAGGGGACAGATGAATCAGGTGAGAAAAAACCCTTCCCTTCATTACCTTGCAAAGTGAAGGGAATCACAGCTACAAAAGGACAGCGACAGTGCCCAACTAGGCAAGTTGTACTTCAGCACCTTCCATCTTACTCTGGTTGCTCGTCAGCCCTGGGGTAAGCCCAAAAACTGAGCCAACACCACTATTATTCCATGATGCCTGTGGAGCTTACTCTTCTGTGACTTCTGTCTTCTTGGCTGGCCTCTGACCTTTTTATCAAGGCAATTGTTCTGCAAGACTCTGAGTCAAATACAGAACTTTGAAGAGGAGAACTAAGCAGCTAGCTTATTTACTGGTTCCCTTGTCTTAGCTAAAATCTAAGGAGTTGTTTCCATGTTAAAAAGTATCAGTATCTTTTTCTTAACAAACTGATTTCCTTTGAATTTGGACCTTACATGTGAATAACTTCAATGTAAAAAATGTTAGAGCTGACTGAAACTTCCTCTCACCTTTGGCCACATAGAAGTTCTTTCCATTTACATATTCCCTGTGCGAATACACAGTGTAGCTTTCTCATGTTCTGGCTTCCAAGGCAACACCTGTCTTCTTTACCTCTCAGATCATTACCTGGCTGCTAAAGCTGGCCAAAATCAGGATAGAATTCAAACCTGCTAGAGAAAATATGAAGGAAAACATGTATACACACCTATAGATATATATAGATCATTGTTTAAGCCTTTACTGATTTATTGTAGAACAAAGTAGAAGTTAACTTCAGGAAGTGTAGATGAAATTCTGTCTCAATAGAAAAAAAAACTGAAATGCTGCTCTGTAAACATGCACATTTTAAAAATCATTGATTTTTTTTTTTAATGCACAACGGTCTCCAAAATGGAAATAATCTGACAGGATTTAATTCGTTCAAATATGCGTTTTCCAGGAGGAAATAAAAGGGTAACACCTGAAAATTATTTTTCAGTTTCTATCCTATTCTTTTCCCTGAATTTCTTTTTCAGATTGAATTCTTGAATTCTGCACAAGCCACCCAACCCATTCCAAGCAAAAAAGGTCACATCTCACAGAAGCTTCTCTATGGTTATTCTACAACTGGTCTCAGTCAAACGGCCAACATGGCACAGAAGGGACACAGAAATGTGTGCACCAGGACTTGATGTTTACATTTACAGCAGAGCAGACTTATACTCATGAGCAAAAACATCAAGAAAAAAGATCCTGAACATGCTCCAAGGAGTCATGTCTCTTTACGGTATATTGGCTGAGCATATACTCTATTTGATCTCAAAACTAAATATATATCTGCCTCACAATTGTAATCCTCTACCTGCTCATATGTATATCCAGAGTCCATCTCTTTTTTTTTTTATTATTATTTTTCATACATTACATAAGAATGGGGAAATTGTTCCATTTATAACTAAAGTTTATAGCAACATTTTAAAAATGTGTTTTCCTTATAAAATATTCCCTTTCCTGTGTTTAGACTGTGGATGATATCCATTATTCTGATCTATAAACAAACCTTAATTATTTCAACAGAGCTATCCTATCAACATATTACATCATTGTGCTATTGTTTCATTTGCTCTAAATCTATACCTCACTAAGTTCCAAAAACATGAGCATTTCTGCATGTTTGAGTGTGCACTGTGGAGTGGGTCAGGATGGAAGGAAAAGAACAACCTCAATTTTCTGCTCTATTTCAGGAGGTGCTGGTGTCCTTTCATTCCCTCTTCCTGATGACTGATAAGAAACAATGATAACCCTTTTTAGATTTGAAAGTTGGTTGCACTAGATTAAATATACCCTTCCTACCCCAGCTGCAGTTGTACCTGCAGCTAAATACTTGAACCATCTGGCCTACATTGGCTAAGAAAATGAAGACATGAAAAGACACGCTGACAAAATCAACAGCTGCTCTCAGTGGGGCCATTTGTTTGCAATCATTGTCTGTTCTTGAAAGACGTTAAAATTCTGGCACTTTTACCAGCACAAATACTATTCTGTAACATGTACCAGACACATTCTTAGCTATTATTATATTTTGCCATTTATCACATCTACAGCTTTCGGTATCTGGTCCAGAAGTCTGGTCTCAGAAGTCTGAAATATATGAGTGAGGGCTGCTAAATGTCATCTTCACAGCCTGTGATATAGTGGTAACAGTGCTCACTGCAAACCATTTGGAGAGCAGATTGCCACTCTGGTACCTGGAACAGATCTATTTGTTATGTACAACTCACCTGCAAGTGATTGCAGGGAGGATATCATAAGTAATAGCAAATAGAAACAATTACTGGATAAATTTCTTCCAAGATGTTATTTCTTACTTTAAAAAACCCCAAAAAACCTGTTTAGGAGACACTGGAAATATTTCATCAAGGGAGACTTTGGAGTAACAACTCAAAATCATAATGGCTACATGTTATTCTGCTCTTTGAAGAACACAGATATTTTTCTGTAGATCTGCTCTCTTACCTAGGTCTGCTATCCATACCAGTGAGTCAATCCAAATTTCTGTTGAAGTCATGCACCAAAGTTGTCCTTGAGGCAACACCACACTGGTCATCTGGAGTGAAAAAAATCTTCAACTGGTTCTGGGAAGAGAGGGGATTAGATTCCTAATCTTCACCAAAAAAAAAAAAAAAAATGAGAGATGTGCAGTGACCCTATTTCACCTGCATAGAGAGACCATCTGTGATTAATGAATGTTGCATTCAGCAATAGTTACTTTGAAACTCTCAATTTTTGAGACTTTAGTGAACCAGATACTGCAAATAAAACATTTCACATTATACCAAACAAGATAGCTAAGACTGAATTATTTTTTTAAAGACAGTGCAAGAATGTCATATGTCAAGTGCCTGCCTTAGAGACCATAGACCTTTAACAAATTCTCACATAACCTGTTCAAACAGAGCTGCCAGGTTCACAGCCATCTTCAAAACAGTGTGGCTACTACAAAGTGGGTCACAGTTTGAGGATAAACTGAAGCTTCTAAAGAATCAGGGTATTAAACATCCTCAGCCTTGTGAGTCTGATCAGAGAAAGTTCACAGAATCACAGAGTGGCTGAGATGGGAAGAGATCATCCAGGGAAGGGATCATCTTGATGGGAAGATCATCTAGCCCAACCGTTCTGCTCGAGCATGGCTACCTAGAACTGGTTGCCCAGGACCATGTATCCAGACACTTTAGGCACCATTTCCTGCTTATTCAGTGCACTGAGAACCGCACGTCATTTGTTGAACATATTTTTGTCTAGTTGATTAAAAACAAACAAACAAAAAGGACAGCTTTACTCCTCAAGAGCTAAAACCTGGATGAACAATGCAAGAAAGCCTCTCTGAAACCAGAGGCAGAGGAGCCCTGGTAGCTAGGAGATTTGTAACAGCCGAAAGCTTTGAGGTCTTGTGGTAAATATATTAATGTGAATTTAATATTAATATGAAATTATCTCCCTTCTAGAGGTCACTCATCTGGTGTTTCTTATTAACTGAGTGGGTACTATTGCACCATGATCACTTAGGAAATGCAAAAGACTGAATTTAAACCATATGGGATTTTAGCTGCAGCTCTGTGGAAGTCACTATTCATGCAAGACCTGCAGTCCACCTCAGGTAGGTGGTAGAAGCCTTGAACACTCCATTCCCCCAGTGAAGGAGCTCATGAAAGGCCTTAGTCCCAGTGGGACACTAGTCCTCTGTGAGAAACAGGAGCCTCAAAGTCTCCTGGCAGCATCTTGATGGCACCGGCTGTCCAACTGTAACAAAGGAAGAACAGTAGGTTTGGGTCCTTGCTGGGAGAAGACTTCCTTCTTCAGCTGCTTGCAGCACGGATATGAGCTATGATGGGGTCTGCTGCACTTTGGGAATAGCCTCTGTAGGGGCTGCATATGTTAAATGCAATTGTAGTCTCGAAAAAGGAGAGTACATTTTGCATTCTACAGTCCAGTGCTAGAGGACAGACAAGGAAATGACCAGACACACACTAATCTCAAGTGTAAATTAATAGCTTTGGGGTGTTTTAGTAATGTAAATGATGTTGTCAATTTTACCAATTTTAATGCAAGTCTCAAGGTCTGACTTTATTCATAAAACGCCATCTATTGAAAATAAACAAACATGTAACATTCTGACCTTTTCTTATTTTGATGGAAGTACAAGAT
This sequence comes from Colius striatus, assembly GCF_028858725.1. Classification (NCBI taxonomy): domain Eukaryota; kingdom Metazoa; phylum Chordata; class Aves; order Coliiformes; family Coliidae; genus Colius; species Colius striatus. The sequence goes on from NC_084762.1 coordinate 62,823,034, forward strand.
CCTCTTCCATGAAAGGTTTAGGGAGATTTTGTTAATAGAGATTTTGTTAATAGAAAAATTCCAGAGAAATCTTTATTAAAAACCAGAAGGTATGGAAGAAGAAAAAAAGCCCCACAGTTTATAACCGTCACTCCTGATTTGTGGACCTTAAATTAGACTTTCCAGGTCTAGCAACTTTAACTTATAGTTATTTGCAACATGTGCTTGCATTTATGTATAGGAAAATCATTGTGCAGTCCATTCTTAGTCCTGAATTTGTGTGGTCAAAGAAAATCAGTGCCTGGGTTGCAGAGGCATCGGTTTTCTTGATACTTCCAGCCACAGGGAGATGTGGTGACCCACACTAGTACATCCACATAGCCCTGCAGCAGAGCTGCGGTTACTGCTTTGTGCACTCTGCCGTTATCACAGAGGAGCCTTAAGCCTAACTTAACATGACTCGTGTTTTGTAGTTGCTGTCAGACAAGGCATCCCTTTTTCTCGAGGGAGTAAGACTTGACTGTACTCGTTAACCTCAACCAATAAATACAGTTCCATCCTTGGCCAGAAGAGGGAAATATCACGACACCTAAAACACTCAAAGGTCGTGCGAACTCTTCACGGGCCAGAAATCCGTGCTGCGAAACGAAGGTGGGAGGTGATAACGTTTTATACCAGTATAACATGGCATTTCTATTTTCTTTTATAACGATATTGTATTTCGCTGCTTCCTGTAGCTTAGGAAAGTGTCTTGTTAGAGTCCTGCTCACCAGAAGGCCACTCACCCTCCCAACTGTGAGTCTGCTGAAGCTTCCACCTGAAGATCTGAAGTGACTTACCCTCAGAGAGCAGGGGTTAATTTAAAGCACGTGTGGCAATATACTTGAAGAAGACCAGAAGCAAAGAAACAAATTTATTTTATGTTTTTGAAAGTTCAGAGGAGAGAAAAGAGCTGCATAGAGGAGTTCAGCTCTCGCATTGCTGCACTGGCACTGCAGACCTGTGCGTGTGTGAGAGGTGGCGGCCATGTGCATGCAGCCAACAAAGCATCCTTTCTATCCTCTTCACCTCTGCTTTCTGTCTCTTCCTCTTTCTGCCCTCCATTTCCAACCAGTGTGTCCTGACACAGACTGGCCTTTTTATGATGACATGATTGGCTGGGTAATTGAGGGGAGAGCAGCAGATGTCATCTACCTTGACTTCAGGAAGGCATTTGACACTATTCCCCATAACATCCTCATAGGAAAACTCTGAGTGGTACCAATGCACCATTTTATGAGAACTTTTGGCAACTCAGAAATCATCTCTGCTCACAGAAATAGGAAGGTGAGTAATTTCTGTTCTCGTTTTCAGTGTTTTCCCTATGCAACGAAGGCCATAGAGAGGTAGGTACCCATGGTGGAACTAGGGGTCAGGAAAGCAATCAAATGGCAGACAAGCACAGATGCCCTGCACTCAAGTGTTTCTTTGGAAGCACCTCAGATTCAGAGAACTTTTGCCAAATTTGGGGCAAGGTTGCTGGCAGACTGTGTCAGGGTTTCAGTCTACAATGCAGAGAGACGGCATCCGCTAAACAAACGTTACTGATTTCAGTCTTTTTTTTTTTCAAATAAAAAAATTAAGTCTTGCACAGTTCAACAGTCCCTACAGAAATATTTTTTTCTGGCTAACTATAAACAAAATACCATGGCTAGATTCTTCTAAAACAATGTTTCATATGACCTTTAGTTGTCCTGAATAGTGAGAGACCAAGGAGCCTCCTCCTTCAGAAACACTGTACACAGTAACAGCCATGGCTTGAGTAATTAGCAGCTTGTGTGCTTCAAAGAGATTAAAGGAGTTTTAGAAACACTGAATCATGAAGCACATGGGCTCTACTAGCTAATATAGCCAAGGAAAAGCAAGACTCAGCTGACACACCCCAGAAACCCACTCCTGGAGAGCACAACAACTGAACATTGTTCAAGACAAAGGGACAAAAATACTATCATTCCTTAATATATGAGGTACTTTGACCTAGATGCTCCTGTGAATAACTCTTTGGTTTTTTCACTACTTACTCACTTGCACCCCATCAGACTGACCAAAAGAGTCATTGTGGGATTTATATGGAGGGGAGCTTCCTATTGTGTCACCAACTGCCACAGCATCTCAGCAAACATACAAGGGACCTGCTCTGCCAACTCATGAGTTCTCACAAGATTACAGCACAGGCTATAAGTCTGCTTCCCAGAACTTGTGAAAGCAGTATCAGCCAACATTTCCTTGAACATTTATTTGTCATGGAATAATGCTAAAAAATTTAAACCATCAGTGAAGGTTGGTCACACCATTATCAGATGTCCCATTGTCCCTTTTACACTTACAGGAATGCCTTCACAGGTAACAATGATATTGCTGTACTTAGGCATTTCCACCTCTGTAAAAAAGGACCCAGGCAGTGTGGACTAATTATAAACCACATTAATAGAAAACATGGCATATCCCTGGCAATATTTGCATTACCAAAAAACTCAATCTTGACAAAGCCTAATATTATCACCCACCTGTAAGGTGGGTATGAAAGCTCTCAAGAGGAACTTGACAGCATCCTCATGACAACACATGTGGAGTAGACAGATCAAGAGGAGAGCTCTACTGAAAATGTTGCTGCCAGCAGCAGCACAGCAATGTAAAGTGCTGGTCATAGTTATTGAAGAGTGAACAATCTGATGGTCATTCTGGTAGACAAGCCAACACAACTCACACAACCTTCATCATTTCCCTGTACCAAGATACAGTTTCCTGAGATCGTGCTGTTTGTTATTACTCAGACACAAAAACATTCAGTCTGTTAATGAGAAGAAAACGTGATCATGAGGCAGTTGTACTTTTTGCCCTTGATCAATAACAATTTCTTAGTTTCTATCAGTTTCTTACATTTTTCTTTCTTTATCCTGAACTCCAGCATCTGAAACCTGCTTTACTGGATTTTATCTCCCAGCCCAATAAACCTCCACTAAATTTACTGCAATCATGAAAGTTAAGTTTACCTAAAATATTGCATCTCCATCTTTTTTACTATTTTGAAGCTGGTTTGTGCCTTTATGTGAGATGCCCTTACATTAGATATTTGTGCCTTTATATTAGATGAGGTGCTGAGGGACATAGTTTAATGATGGGCTTGACAGTGTTACATTAGTGGTTGGACTTGATCTTAAAGGTCTTTTCCAACCAAAATTATCCTATGATTCTGTGACAGGTATAATGAGCTAGTCAGCCAAATTAGCACAGCCATGTGTGACTCAGTGATACACTGAGTATTTTCAAGACTTTGGAAGACAAATACAATGTTTTGTATACTGTGCAAATGACTCTTGGTAAAGAGTTAATTGCTGTTCTTCCCTTTGGAGATGCCTACATTTTCCCATCTATACATTTAGATCTGGAAAACTGTTAGTTTTACTCAAGTGGTTCAGTGATTTCGAGTCAATCAAAGCAAACATCATAAAGATCCAGTATGCTGAGAACAGCTCACAGGCTGCATGAGGCCTTGGCTGTAGATTATTGCTATGAAACATGTGGCAATAAAGAACTCCTGTGAGTCCCTCTTCTGATCATTATGATTGCTTCTTAAAAGTGTGCGGTGTCCACTTGAGAGACCTGCCAAAGATTGAAAGAGAAGCAATTTGAACCTGAGAGAGGGGAGCTATGGTCAGAATCTCCATACAGGGGGTAGCTAAAAGAAAATTGGTTAACTGATAATGGACTACTATACTATAAAACATTCAGGACAAAAGAAAACATAGGCAAGAAAAAAAAATCATTAAAACTCAAGTAGCTTTCTGCAAAGCTGAGATAATATTGCAACTTTAGCAGTTATAGGGTGAAGTTGTCAAAGCAAAATGGCCAAAATCAATAAAAGATATATATCAATACAGATGTAAAATTGCTGGTTTATCTTGGCATAATAGCTATGATAGCTAATAAATTACTTCACAGACTGAAAAATAATATATTTATGAGAAGTCCTTGTGTTGTGGTTTGTGGGAGTCAGAAAGGTGCTCATTCCAATCACACAGAGCCATTGACCAATGTGTGCAGTCAAAGCACTTGACCTTCTTGTTCTTCAGTCATCCTAGCTGGAAAGTGTGTTAAATGTATCGGCCCTGGAAAATGACAGTGCATGCTTGTGCATTAATGTGTGTTCTACTGCATATAGGATACTGTACTTCTCTGCCTTCACTCTGGTAGTTTCTGGTTTCCTAAAGTGTTACACGGAATCCTGTGCAAGTGCTGTTTTCAATTTCCTAAACCTTTTATTTCCTCGGAGTTTGAGAAATTAGATGGTATTAGCTTTCCTCTCTTGGATTTCTAAAGCCATTTTAGGCTTGTCTTTTATCTAAATCATTTTATGGCCCATTAATTGAATAGATAGTGTTTCTCTGCAAAGTCTGAAGGGTCATTTAGCATTTTCAGTATGACTACAACATGAACACAGTGTACTTTTAGACAGAAGTTTGAAATATTTTTTTACAGTTTTAACAACCAACAAGTGAGACAGCCTTTGATATCCACTGCTACCTGATAAATGTAAATCCTTCCACTGATATTTAAGCAGAAGAAATAAGTTTTTGGTTAAAATGGCATGGCCTCTAATACCATGGTTGAAAGTTCTTAAAGGGCAAGGGAGGCATGAATTACTAATTTTAGTAAGACAGAATAAAATCCTCCAAAGGCTTAGCCACAAGCTTGCACGATATTCAGAGAACATTTTCACATATGCTAAGTAATGAAATATGTGTCTATAAAGAAAAATATAATTATTATATACAATTCAACTCAAAATCAGTTTTGTAAGCCAGTTAGTTAGCCATTTGGTTGGAAGTGCTACTCAAGGAATCACTGCCATGAGTGGCCTGGTGACACAAGCAGCCTTAGTGCTCTGTGTTACGCAAGGTCACAGCAAGTCAAACAGATAAGTCAAACTTCTTATAATTGTTGATAATATTCTAACTGTTGGACAGCATTTTAACTAGTCAGCATAAGCTACATTTAGCTTAATGGGACATCATGTTGCACCACACAGCAAGGAAAAGGGAATAAGCACCCACCTTGGGATTGTTCTGCCATTGCAAACTGGGACTCAGTCATGTAAGGTCTTGGAAATGTGTTGAGCCACATGCACTCCTTCCAGACAGACATGGACAGGAATATCAAATCGTCTTGATTGACTGGGTGGATGTTTGTGTTTGGAGTCTGTAAGATTTCTTGGCTTTGGGGAAATAGAAGGAAAACTAGGTTTATCAGCTCAGTAATGTCTGCAGGTCTAGCATTAGACCTTTGGCTAATAATCAGCCTTTCCAAAGTTAATAAGACTATTCACATGCTATGGTACTGCTTCTGTGGGCAATCTTTGCCCCTAGTTGGTGTAATTTGCAATGGGTCTTTAAGTTATTAATTTGTTTTGTAGCTACTACTTGTGTGAAGAATAGTTTTTAATGAGGTTCCTGGAAAGGATGAAAGACAAACAGTGTGTCATTCTTATATAAATATCTGTAACTAATAATTAACAAGTACTTCAAAACTTCAGTGGCCACATGCAACAACTACAGTGTAAGAGTATGGCAGATTACAGTCCATTTGAAAGACTGTACGCTATCTTTGTGAAGAGCAAGAAACTATACTTGTAGAGTTAGTCCCTCTTGCTGCAAATCAAGTAGAGGAGATGACAATTGTGTACTCATGTTACTTCTTAGGGTACAGTTGCTCCAGTGACTAATTCTGAATTCACACTGTTTATTAAACAGATCACTTGAAGAGTGCAATTTCCATTTCAGTTTCTGCCTTATCAAAAAGAAACCACGGGGTAAAACAGGGAAGAAGTATCATAACATATGTAACATTATTTTATCATTCATCACCTGCAGGTACTACTGCAGGTTTTAGATTTTCTGTGAAATGAGAACAATAAGCTGGCAAGTTTTGCCAAGGAATGTCTGAACTGCCAAAAGAAAATTCCATAGACTTATCATCTTGTAGAGAGAATGAGGGAGCTCAAAAGAACTAATCAGCTCTTAAAGTCATCTCTGATCACTCAAGCTACCATAGAACCAGAAAGGAATTTTAAAAGCCTTTATTCTGTGCTTTTTTTTTTTTTTGAGTGGCACCACCACGAAAGGAGCATTTGCCCCACAGTTGGAAATCTGTAGTACAGTACAAAGGCTATTGATACAATAGTATTTTGGTACAAAATAGCCAGAAAAATACACATGAATTAGGGCTTTATGTAGTGCTTTCTACTCTGAAAATATTATTTACCTCCCAAGGGACAGGAAGGTCTCATATTTTTGAAATATTCTTTGCAATACTATGTACTCAAATTGGAAACTGTATGGTCCACGCTTAAACTATAAGCCCACCAAAAGCACTGTCTTCCCCCCAACTCTCACTCCAGTTATAACAGACTTGATGTTACAAGTTACAGAAGGGCAATTCAGGTCATTGTAGACAACAACTGTCTGAACATGACATGGGATAGATTCTTTATGAATGAATGCTCAGTAACTACCTTATGTCACCTAGGATTTGGAGCCCAGGTGATGGGGGAATTCATCATCCAACACAAGGTAAGTTAGTGCCTATGATAGTCCTTTTAGAAATGCATTTTCAACAATGTAATCATTGAGAGAACTGAAGGACTGAGTATATCTTAGCTTTGTAAAACTATCAAATGATGCAATTATCTTTCCAAGAATACTCTGGGCATCTAATCAACCACTGGGCAATAAATAACGAAGACCATGTATAATACAATAATATAATAGAAGAAGTAGCGACAAGGGTATCACAGAGACTACAAAAGGTACTGGTTGTATGAGAAGGCATGGCTTTCTGAACACAAGCCATGACCAAATGCCCAGCAGATAGATACTTCCCAGAGGGAAAGTCTGTTACAGTGAGAGAGTGAAACAGGAGAATTCACAGACTCCTACACCCTCCTACTGTGCACATTCTACAAGCAGTAGAAAATGTGATGCATCTTCTATTAATTACAGTGCTTTAGATTTAGGGTAAAAATAAGATTCAGGAAGTAGAAGGAATCACAAAGTAGACAAGGCAGGAGACTGAATGTCCACAGATATTTTTAGAGATATATGTGTATTTTCACCTCTTTCTGCTCATTGGCTGAGTATTCTAATCCTCTTTCTTTCACTCCTGATTTCCTTTCCCTCTGCTTTCCTCTCCCCAAGCCACTGTAACCAACAGTGTTGGCTGGGATCCTGCAGCACTCTGCTGTGCTGTCTCGTGATTCACTTTTCCTCCTTGTACACTTATCTCATTCATTTGCATTGAAAGGCCTCTGGGACAAGGAACACTCAGTTATTGTGTTTTCCCAGCACCTTTAGGCCAGCTCTAGTTCCTGAAGTGATTTTTAAGGTCCTAATCTACTCACGGTAAGAAGCCACAGAGTATCTTAACTGATAACACTTTTAAAAATAGATTATAGCCAGTCACTGTTGAATTTCAAACCAAAATAACACATCTTCTTCTTCTGACATTTATGAAAGTACTTGCAATGTAAAGGCTCTTTCTCATAGAGTCTTATGTGCATATCTCAATGGATCCTTTTTTTTTTTTTTTTTGCAATAAACATAGAGGGCTAAAGTCCTTTCAGGGAAATATTATTTCTGTTGTGAATTGAAACTCCTCTTTGTTTTTCATCATGCCAATTAGTAATGTTTTCATTACTAGCTTCATTACTTTCTCAAAAATTAAATAGACAGCAAGATGCTTTTTTGGTAGTGGGGTAAAGCTTACAACTGAACATCAAAGGTTTTGGTGGGAGAAAAGCTATGAGATAAGTCAGAATCAACCTACTGAGAACCTGGAGGGAGCTTGTGACCTCCTGGTGAACACCCAGTAAGTTCCTGGTCTTGGTGGAAGCCAGAAGATCCTGCTGTAGAATTAAATTAGAGATTAACATCAGGCAAAAAAGATAAGAAACACATAATCTGAGATAAATGACTAAAGAAGGAAGCCCATCTCATAAAGAAAGTGAAATAAAAAAAATATGGTCTCAAATACACGTTCCTTTCTATGCTTCAATCAGAATTGTGGCTGCAGCATGCATGGCTTTAAATCAGCCAGTGCAGATGTTGATATCCATGGAGTCCAGCAGGAGCCACCAAATACCCAGGGCAACACCGGGTTCTCCATTCATTCATTACACCAGTTGTCTAAGCTAACACAGTTATCACACAGTTATCTATAGCTAAGAGATTTGATAAACTGCGGTGATATACTAGACACTCTTCAGGTTCTTCCATACTGGAACTTCTGCCCACGATGGCACCATTTATATGAAACCGTGAATGCTGTTATGCTGCAATTTCCTTGGCCAGAAAAAAAAGGTCTTGAGAAGTCCCTGGTTCTCATTTTTTCTCCCCTTCACAGTTTTCTACTCATACTGCAGGTTAGAGCTACCTATGTTCTGTTCATGCAAATCTCTGGGGCAATATTGCAAACAAAATCAACATGAGGAGGAATTCCAAAATCGCACAAGGAGAGAACTTCCCAAACTGGCTTTGCCAGCAAAGAAAGCAGAGTGCTTAATCTGTATGTCTAACTCCTCTCACCAGAAGGGTTGCACTCATATGAGTGTGACTTCAAAAAGACTAGCTTTACTGTTACCGTGGGAGCCAGGGTAGGAAATCTTCATGCCCAAATCAGATCACTGCTGAAGATGAACTTAGCTGCTGTTGTCTCAGTTGTGCTTTTCTTAACCAAGCTAGTAGGCTTGTCTGTCTTACTTTCCCCAATCTATGAATGGTAACACAAAATTTACCAGAGAACAGTGTTATTAGGAGAACTCAATGAAGACCTTATGCTGTATATGAGTATGGATATAAAATTCTATACCAGGATTTTGCATCTTTTGGATCATCGGGAGAATGTTAAATAAACAAGATCTCTGTGTACACTCACCTCCCTTAAAATTTAAAATACATTCTTGTTATTAACAGTTGTATTTCTGTATTATTGATAGACTGTATCTCTTAACTCCTAGAAGGAAGACTTGCATAAGCTTATGTGGCCAAAATTTGTCTCACTGGTGTTTACATAGCTTTGGTAACAAATAATAATTTTTTTAAGGCGTGTCACTTCGTATGTTGTGTAAACCTGGACCATACACAAGCTCTATGATGAAATCATTTCTGTTGTGTCCTTGTATGAATTTCCATATTTACTTAACAAAAGGTTTCACTGAGGCTTTTCAGTCCATATTTACATAGATCCAACAAAAATGGCATAGTTAGACAGCAGGATGTAGTTGAAAGTAGACAATAGCACAGCAGGTTAAGGTATTGGGCTGCAACTAAAGTTTTTTGTTAGGAAGATCTGATAAGTGCTTAGACTTTTTGCTAAAATAAAGACCCTAACAAAAGTGGGAATTCAACAGGGTAATCACACTTAATGCAGACTGTTTAGAGCAATTAGGGGTGATTGGCAGTGTCTTAACACCCGTAAAGAGAAACAACATATAAAAAGAACTGACCTCGATTGAATTTCACCTCCATTATCAGTTTCAGTCTAACGCACTACATCAACTGGTTTAATGCACATAAGAGTATTTTTTTTATTGGTCATGTGGCTGTAATGTATTGTTACTGAGTCACAGAAATGTTACAATACTTCATGTGACATGCAGCCCTATCAGTAGATGGTATAAACAAAGAGTTTGTACTTGCCAAGGGATAAATCTCCCTTCCCTGATGTGCACAAGATATTCGTCAATGAATGGAACAGGAACGCCTCAGGGAATGCAGGGAGGCAGTGGTAGGTGATCCAATAGCAGAATGGCCTGCAGAGTGTGTTTCTGATGCAAACCCCGAGTTTGTGAAGCTCGTTTTCAAACAACTGGATTTGTGCCTATAAATAACACACAGAGTGATACTCAGACTACAACGGATGCAATATTCTGATGTAAATCTATGCAGAGCTAGTGAAGTCACTGAAATAAGACTGACTTTTCGTTTCCCAAAAATTTAGCTCCCAGCTCTAAGTGGAAGTAGCTAATGTAATGAATCACCCTGGCAGTTACACATCTTAGGAGACTTGGCAGCATATATTTCTGTCTTTGAGCCCAAATTTGCTAGGTTATGGTACCTACTGAAATTACCAAATGTTGAGAAGTAGTCTGTCCTGGGTAGAAGAGCTATGCTTATTCAGATAGAGACAGGATAAGGCCAGACACACAAATCATCTACCTGGAACGGTTTAAATTATGTCAGTCCAGGACAAAATTGTCATACTCTCAGCTAAAATGTAGAGCTAGAGTAGTTGTGAGCTCCTAAATTGTTGCAGTGCAGAACTTGGGTGGTTTAAAAGGTAAAACCTTCAGTTAGGGGACAATAACTTATTAAACAATGCTTTCCTGGTCAATTTTGAATCTCTAATGCTACCTAAATTTTGTACATATTTTGTATATTTATATTATTTATAGTTACACAACATTTTTGTGTTGCTATAAAGATGTCTTGTGTTAATCTGTTCTCAGAAGATCTGTATTAGTACATTACTGTCATTGTAGCAATCTTTCTGTAACTATGGGTCTTGGAATGGTTGTGAAAAGATATAAGGAGGGAAGAACCAATCTGCCATGACAATCACCTCAGCCAGTGATTTCTGAGCTGTAGGGGAAGCAGACAATGCTGAATCCACAGCTTTATCCACAGCTTTCACAGCAGAATACATGCAATATGATGCATGCATTTCAACAAGTTCAAGATAATGACTAAGGGAATAATAAACCTCTGCCTATCTGAATACACAGTGGGGTAGGTATACAACAGGAGTCTTCCTTTGGATAAAATCTACATAAAACAAAGCTTTGCCCACAGACTTTGCATTACGATAGACAGTATAGCAAGCTGCTAGTTTAGTTTTCTTAACCAGAGCCCTAGGTTTTATCAGTAGTCATAATAATCCCATCTACACAAGGGTGAGAATTGCCTCACTTACACCACCCAATAGACAAATTTCCAGTCTGACCCACTTACCTGGACCTTCTTCTCTGCCAGTGGGGACAGAATAGGCACCTCCAGAGACACATTTCTCCCACTCCAAATAGGTGTGTAAAGCAGGAAGAAAAAGAGGATGCCTACAGTGACTATCTAAGAGAAGGATATACAGGATTAACTCATCCCAGGCACTTAGCTTTCAGTGATTAAGTTTAGATGAATGTTTACAGAAGGTGTCTAGCACAGTCCAAAGGTCAGTGGAATTGTACCTGTCTTGAGTGAAAGGATCTGACGTTTAGGGCTAGGGAACCAGGCAGATCCCTTGTCCTTCCACTTCAGCTACAGATACTGAAGAGCCTTTCCTCTGCTTTCAGATCTAGTAGGGCCAGGGCTTTCTTTTGCAACTATACACAAACCTTCCTGCACATAATCGGAAAGTCCTGAGTTATTTGCCTGCTTCACTTTGCTTCTTACTGGTCATAAGCCAAATGTGTCAAATCTCCACTTAAGCATATATTTAACCAATAACACAACAGATAAATGTCATTTTGTATGGTTTCTGTTAGGATAAATAACATTCTTTTACTATATAAGATACTAGAAAAAAAAGTTGAATTAAAGAAATCTCCCAAAGGCAAGCTCTCAGGAATTAAGAAACATAATCATTTTGGTTGCTTAGCTAGTAGCATAATTTTGAGGCTTTTTGCTACACAAGTTGATTCACTTCTTCTCATTTTATACATATTAGCTGGAGGCAGAGGCTTATGGCTACTTAGAAAGTTAGTTAATTAAAAAAAAAAAAAGTTAAATTAACATCCTTTCCCTTGCCATGGGGAGCAAACAGCCAGAGGATAATGAGTTTTATAAACTCTCAGAATGTCAGTGTTGATTGCATCCAAATATTGGATCCATTATTTGTCAGTCCCCAAAGAGCCACCTAGAGAAGCAAACAGCTCAAGGATTAATTGATCCATGCAAGGTTCTCTCCTTTCAGTCACACAGTTTTGCTACTGTGCCATTTATATGTGGAGGATAGGAGACTGAAGGTGTTTTGAGACCAGGTTATTTTTGCACAGTACCTGCCAATGCACCAGCCTCCTTTTGCCTGACTTCTCCAGTTGCTACTAAATCAATGACATTACTGCAGCCTTTCAGCAGCTGCCAAGTACTGTTACAAAAAGCACTGGTCTCAAGTGGAAACTACTAGGAATTTTCTAACAAAAGTTTAGTATTTTTCTCTGTGTTTTGTTTTTTAAATCTCATGCTAATTTGTGGAGATTGAGACATTACCTGAGAATGTACCCCCCTCCAGGAAATTCTCACCAGGAATAGACTCTCCAGCACAGGAATTTCAAAACACATCCCCACCTCAGACTAAGGAATAGGTCAGTGATTAGGACACTTGGCTGGAACGGTGAAGACCTATTCTTCCTCTGCCTCAGCTTTGCACTAGCCTTGGGCTACTTCAGGAGGAAGAGATCTTTCTTCAGTCTCCTCCAAGGGCCTTCTACTTTGAATAAATAAACCATTGCTTGATCCATGACAAAAAAACCCTTTGTTATTTTGTAACACAGATAAATTTATAAAACCTATAGTTGCTCTTCTTATAACTCCTAGACAGACTTCTCTACAAATTCCCTCTTGCCTGCACCATCAGTGACATTTGTCTGGTTCCATGTTCATGGATGAAAGAGGTAGAATATTAAGTCTACACAAAAGTTGGAAAAAACAATTACGCTCCCTAAATTGCCTCTTGTGGTGGATCCAAGAAGTATTGGTAGCAGCATAGAGGAAGATGAGCACAATCAAGAATGAAGGAACAAAAGTACTGTTTAGTAGCATGTAGCCATTAGTTCATGTACATCAAGTGATCTCATTGCACTTTCACATCTTCCCCACTTGTTTGCCTCTTTTTTGAGGGGAAAGGAATTGGATTATGCTTTCTTTTATTCTTATAAAAATACTTGGCTGTACCACCGAAGAAAATAAGAGTATGAAGAACCTCTGCTTAGCACTTTTGAGGTATTTTTTCCAGCTTTTATTACAGACAGCCTTGAGCTGGAAAGCAAAGTGAAAAATTCCTGTGAAGATCCCATTGGATCGGTGCCAGAGTTATTTTCTAACCTGTAAAGAGCAGGTAACCCTGCAAAGTCTAAATATACCACAAGTGTAGAGGAAGCAAGCAAAGCAATTTCGCCCATTGTACATTTCTGTCAGAGGAGGGTGAATTTTCAGGAATTTGCCACCACCTCTGTTGTTTACATGATGGCTCTCTACTCTGTGGTAAGCCAGACAGGTCTGCAGACAGGTCATAGAGATTCAAGAGGAGTCTGTCTCACCTTTCTGAAACTAAACAGAAATGCAATATTTCCTACCCCTTAAACAGTCCATAATATGAATTTTGTTTATATTTTAGCTCAGGTTCAAAGGATGTTTGAGAAACAGAACTGGTTGAAGGGATAAAAAAATTAGATGTTCAGATGTTGCAAACAAACAAGAAGTTTGATTACATTCTCACTTATCAGTCAGCACTACCTAGCTCTTTAACAGAACCCTGGTAAATATTACATTGAAGATCAACACTTTAGATATGAAGAACTGAAATATTCAGCTTCAAAATATACCATGATACTAAAAATAAGCAGTGAAATGTAAAAAAATACATTTCAAGGAATTATGCACAAAATGCTTCAGAACAAGTTAATTCAAGAAGCACTGGAAGTGACACCACTTTGCTCTGTGTTCCAACAAAATTAAAGCCTCAGCTCCTGCAAAACTCTGGCAATAGAGATGAACGCAGATCTTCAACAAATATGTCTGTTGTTCGTACATCTTCCCATACTACTAAGAACTGAACAAAGTAATTACAAAGTTCCTAAAGTATCTTAAATGTAAACCTTTTAGGAGTTCATTTCTAAGTGTCATTTTGCCATTTCCTCAAAACAGCTGTAATTTAACATTGCCAATGTGAATGGAACATACACTGTCAGTTTTGAAATCCAGCTTACTGGATTCATACATCTGGTAAAGTAAATCCCCAATAGCAATGGTAAATTGTGACCTGCTGGTATTCATGGCTCCATGTTAGAAAGACAGGTGATGTGCCAGTATAAGATATTCACCTCTTCTCTGTTGATTCAAATTCCTACGGAGTGCTGTGCTGCTCCCTTAGCTGATCTAATGCAGCTGCTCATGGACACATCCTTCCTCCATGGCCTGAAAAATTGACCTGATTTTTAAATTAAACTAATGAGAAAATGCTGTAAAAAGTAATCAAAAACCACCTGTAAAACAGCACTATGGCTTAAATCATCAACAGAAAGTCTGTAGAAGGCAAGACAAAGGGGCTTAATGCAGTCTATGTAACAAACTTTGTGCTTGCTTATTCTCAAGAGGGCTCAGCAAAGCTTCCATTTAATATAGCAAGACAACATCTCCTTAAAATAGGTGGTGTTGCTGGATATTAACACTCAAAGCCACCTGGAACTTGAAAAACTGCATGTATTTTAGATCGGGCATATTCTCCAGGGTGGCCTTGTTTTGTTAAAATGGATAGAGAAGTAGGTTAAAGGGTCTGAAGATAAATAATAAATGAGTGACAGATCAAGACCACAATTAGGTCAACATTAATAAACACCCATTCCAAAGGATAAGGGAATTCTCTTTAGAAGCAACCACCACATAATAAATGTCCTACTACAGGTTAACGGATAGACTCAGTGTAATAGTTGATAACAAAACAGGAAAAAGATTATACATAGGAAAAGTGCAAGTAAAAGTCAGAAGACTAACTTAAACTTTCACAAAGTCAGGTGGCAGGGTTTTTTTGCCCTCTTTGCTGTGTGCTTTTCCAATAGACCCAGAGAATGCTGCAAGCAATTACAAGATAAATCTGCAAACATTTTTCTTCCTTGTTTTTTCCTTTGCACTGTCTCAGCAACAGCCTTACAATCATACTCACAGTTCAGAGCATTTGTCTGCCCTCCTGTCACACAATCCTAATCCTACAGAAGGGATCTTCCAGGCATAACTAGTTTTGTGTTGTCTACTACTGACACCCCATTCTCAATCCATAGGGGAACCTCTTTCTATAGCAGTTTGCTAACTAATAAGAACAATACTAAATTCTGATCCAACTAGGCTAACAGGTCTTCCCAAAGTATCTGAAGCAACCTGTGAAAAACAACATTTTCAAAACAAAAATGGTGAGTGAAATTAAATCTTGTTTGTTTGTTTCACTTCCTCTCTATTCCTACTGTTTATTTGATCAAACTGTACTGAATGGCAAAACATCCCTCTGATAAGTCTGGCTCCTGCTGAGCATATTAGCTTATCTGTCTCTTAATCCCATCTTTACAAAATTGAATGCTGTGACAAAGCATTTCATACTGTTTTAAATTCCTCAGCTCTAAAGTACTTACTGTTATTTTACCTTTGTTAAAGGGCACAAGTCTTAGAGATGAGATAATGACAATGTTCCAATTTATTATATGAGATCAACATATGAGATTAACATATGAGTGATAAGAAACAGATCTTTAATACATCATTATCAGACAATGTCAGGAGAGACTTTCAGAAATGAAAATGTAAATCACATAGTCAGGACTGATTTTATACCTTGTTGAGTCTGCAGTGGTGGAAGTCTAACTTATTTCTAATGCTTTAGAGTAATCATTCAGCCAAGTACAGGTTTGCATTATATTTACTCAAAAAAAGAAAATTACATGTCTGTGGCATGAAACCACTACAACCCTCGTGTACCATGAGTCAACAGAGTTGTCTTCTAAACCCATACTCTGCATGTAGCGCATTATCAAGCCATTTTTTTCACATGATGCATTTGAGTTGGGAAGAATGGCCGATTAGGTACATTATAGAATCGTTTACTTGGGAATTTAGAAGCACAAGTATCTTCTTCTACTAATTAAAAATAGCACTGCTTAAGTAACATAGATGTTCTTCTACCTATCAGCCAGGAAGAGAGTCAGTCTCCAGCCAGGAAGGTATCTCTGCCTAAAACATTTAGAATAAAGAGAATAAATAAGTGACAGTGTCATTGTTCTGTTAAGGAAAAGTTTCACTTGGCCTAGGGAGAAAACAGTCTTCTCAAGGACCTGGCACAAGGCTGTTATGCTACTGGCACCTCCAGAGAAATGCCAGGTGGTACCAGCTCAGGCAACCAACACATCTCAGCTGAGTGATTAAATGGATTATGACCTTATTTCACAAACAGGAGGGACATTTACCCAATACTCAGTGACTGAAAGATTTAAATTTCCACTCTTCTAGAAGCCTGGTGATTCTAAAATACTAATTAATACTAGGAATAAAATACTTATTACATACTTAAATGTATAAATCATTCCAAAGCAATCAATAATTTCAGCATTTTCAACTACTTTATTAAAATTGAATGATATTTCACATATTATTTAAATGATAACTCTGTGCATAAAACTGGAAGAAGCAGCATCCATCACTAAACTAGACATGAATAGACAAAAAACCCCACACACATTAATAACATGCTATGAGCGCTGGATATTTCCAAAGCAACAGAGATGGTAGTAACTGGATATCATTTTGAAAGATTAGCTATCAAACTACTTTGACAGTGAATGATTGACATGATCTATTAAAAGCCTGCTTGATGTCAGACAGCTCTACATCTACATCTCGCTGATGTTCCAAGTTTTACATTTTCATAGCTCATATAATTGTGCCCTGCCTGCCTGAGACAGAAGACTGCAGTAATTATTGGTGATAAGGTTAACATTCATGATGTACTATGGTTTCAGTGCTTATGTTCATGCACCTATAGACACTACACACTTACAGTAGTGATTATGTTCATGATTGATACATTTGCTTTGTATCCTTTTAGATCAATTCAAAAGGCAAATACCTATTGGCCATATTTATTATCATAAGCCTGTCTAATTAAAATCTTCCTAGTGTACTCAAAACTTAATATTTCCTCATGCTGTTCTCATTTTCTCCAGATCTTTGAGCAATGGTTTTGCATTAGACTATATATCCTACATACCAGGAAGAATGAACATATGGGCATTACTGCCTCTACATGTTAGCAGCAGGCTGAAATTCAAAACACCCTTCACCCAGTCTCCATTCAGTTCTTATAGTACTGAAACTCTCACTTGGAGTTTTACCTCAATGATACCATAAGAGCCCACTCAAACATAATTTGGCCCCACTTGAGAGGTCATTAGAGTAACTCACCAAAGAATGAAATAAGTGGGTATTTCAAGGACTGCTAATATTTTGTTAAGGTTTTTAGTTCTGGATTACTGCTATCTAGAATATGACTCATAGTGGCACCAGGTGGCATCTGTTCAGTGACCCATAAAAAATGAGTTGGTAGTAGATGTCAAGTCCTTAGGGACCACATATCCAAGAGGGAATAGTGATGATAGTAAACCCATCAGAGTCCTGTTGAGCGAACTCTGAGCATGAAGTCACTGGCTCACTGCAAAGGGATTGCCCTACTTGCAGTTTCAACTTTTTTTTTTCAGTGCTAGTGAAAACCTGTGCTGTTAATTAACCTCTCATTTATAGCTGTTGAAACTGCTCCTTTGTTGTTGTGAGGACTTAGGCATGGGCACACTCTGTCCCTTCCTGATGCGAAACCTGGTGAAGTACAACCAGACACATAAATCTTGGGATTACTTCCCTGTAATGTATATGACCTGAAATAGATTCTTCTGTTTCTTTCAAAATGAAATTGTTAGGGAGTAGATTTTAAAAGCAGTTAAAAAACCCTTCCCCTCAGGGTACAACTACACTTATTGTCATGGGGTTTTTTAGGGAGACAACAGTAAAAATTGCTCCAAAATCAACTTGATAAATTCACAGTAAAAATGTTCCTCCAAGGACTGTTTCAGCAAAAGGAGACGAATACAAACGCAGCTCATGAAATCCCTAAAATGCAGGTAGCAGAAAACTTGAAAAGCATATCAGGAACAGTTTCTATACTTCTTATTTTCACTAAACATGGAGAAATGACTGCTTAGATATAATTTCTTTAACCTTAGATCTAAATGGGTACTTACATTCTTGTATTACCTCCTCTGAAAGATAAAAATAGCCTTATGTCCTCTTTCTTTTTATATGTAAAGAAGACCTAAATTATTTCTGGACATTGCATTTTTTGAGCTTTTAGATCTTATAAAAACAGATGGTTTTCTTTCTTTATTGTTTCTCCTACCTTTGGAGGGCATTAAGGATGTTTCATGAAACATGTAACATTTCACACGAAAGAGATACTGATTTATTTCCTGTATTTCCTCCTAAACATTAGCCAGTAGTCTTGATGTATGTATTCTCGACCTTTTCCCAAGTATTGACCAGCAGAGCTAATGTATTTTCTACAGACTGACTCCAAAGCACTATCCAGCAAACTGGAGCAAAATTATGTAGGAGTTAGCACCCATAAGGAAATGTATGTAAAGCTATCTTCATTTTTAGTCTTATTTTTCATTATCTAGCTCTTTAAAGCCACTGTTACTCTTTGGTTCATATTGTGTCTTTCCTAGGCAAATAGGATTTGAATGTATATGAGTGTACATGTGTAGGACAGAAAGGGGGCCTTTAAAGGCAGTATCTTCTTTACAGACAGACAGACAGTAAAGATCATTGAATTTCCTTTTTTAAATTTCAGTAACATTTTATTCTTAATTTCAATGATTGTGCATTAACAGGCTCATTTTCATCTTGCAATAGCAAGGCATGTTTCAATATCATCCTGATAAAGAGACTCCAAAGAAACCCCATTTAGTCTAGGTTACAAGTTCAGATGTGAAATAGTGTGCACTGTTAGCCAGGAATTTTGCTGGTATATTTAAGTCATTGTTCATCTGTTTTGGCACGAGCAGAGTGCTTGTTTCTTTTTAATAAACAAGCCTGTGCTTATGACTGTCAACTGCTCATCAAAACACAGAAATTAAATGCAAAACTTGATACATGGACCACATCTCTAGCATCTTCCCTTTCAATTCCATCTCTAGCATCTTCCCTTTCAATTCCAACACAAAGGCAAGATTACTTAAACTCTTTTTCTTAATACACAGAATGCTCACTGCAGGTTAAATGTATTAATCTGTACCATTCAAATATAAGGATTTCACCCCTTACTATAGATCTAGGTACTGTTTTTGCTTCTCTCCAAAGTTGGAAAAAAAAAGACAAAAAAAATAAGACCTGAATTACATTAGGCCCTAAGTATAGTTATAATTTTAATGTATATATATATATACATAAAACATAATGTGATTTGTCTAACTGTACTACAAATTTAGAGAATATTATCTCATTATTGAAGCATATAATCTGTATTTATTTTCTAGCTAATGAACTCTGCTTATTTCTCTTTACAATGAATATTTTACAACCCTGTTTGGGTTTTTGTTTTGCTAGGCACTTGCAAAATCAAAATCCCCGCGGGTAAAGACATTGTAGGATGAGAATGTCAGCTAATGAAAATCCAAAAGCTTCACCTACTCCTTTACTACACTGATTTCTTCAGTGCCAGTTTCTTTAAATACTTCTCTGAATTTTCCTCCAAAAGTTTTTCTTTCTTTTTATAATATAAAGATTCAAATATGTGCACAACAGAATGAAATTAAGCAGAAATTACTTAAAAAAAATTGTGAAATATCCAACAAAATAACACATTGATAATGGATGTTAGTAAGCTGCTACTTCAGCTGGCTATGGGTAGTTGGCATAAAAAATTAGATCCATCAGTGACTATATATGTGGAAGATACATAGTAAATGCCATTTTTAGGCCATTAGTGGTTATTTCATGTATGCCTTTGCCAAAAAAAAAAAAAGAAAAAAAGCCTGCATTATTGTTATCTGACAGCAATGAGCTGCAAAATACAGTCAGAACAGCTATAAACCAGTGCTTTCTTAATGAAACCTCTAAGGGTTTTTTGTAGTATTTGGATTATTTTCAGCAGAGCAATTGAGGAAAGAAAGTTTGAGATTCAGCCTTCTCTAGTAGCCACTCAATTGGCCACAAAATAATGCTTTCACAGGAATAAATTTTGCTTTGGCAATCATGAGGTTTTCTTAAAATTAGATTTGTAACACATATTGCTCCATTCCATATCTAGCAACCTTGGCATAAGAGTCCAGGTAGTAAGAGATTGGTCTGGAGGCCTTGATATTGCAAAAAAAACCCCAAAAAACAGCCTCTATGAGCAAACATAGATATCTTGGCAATTAGACTAGCTGGACTAAATTTCCCTCTGACATGATTTATAAATTCATCCAACTTAATTTGCTGATAGGAAGCTGAGCACTGTACCTAGGCCATTTGGTCTGATTTATACCAGAAGATGTAGAAAAGAAAATGAAGCTTCTCTATCTTGTTATTGTCTTCTAGATTCCTGTTACTATATAACAGGCAACCTTTTCCTTTAATTACCTTCTTCACGGTTTGAGAGCTTTGATGACTTGATTAAGCCTTGCAGTGCAGTTCCACTCCCTACCCATCTGATTAATTAGCCCAAACCTTATTAACTTCCTAATTCCAATCAATAATGCACCGATGCTGAACTGTGCAAGGGCAAACTAAGGATAGCAATTTTATCTGAAGACAGAGCCACGTATGGTTTGTTCCTTTACCTATACTTCATACCTGCAAAATTAAAACTACCCATCAAGAGGATAATTATACAGGAATGTATTTTGTCACCACTTGTTGCAAAAAAAGTTACAGTGACAGAGGAATTTTTCTATGAATAATTAGCTCCTGGTGGTGGAGAACTGTTCCCAGCATGTAGGGATTGTAGTCTCCTTCACAAAATGCTAAGGGCACAGAGAAACCCTGTCCTGTCTTGCAAACTCTCCCTCAGTCTGTCTAGAGGCAGGGAGTGCCAGCTGGTGTGTTTTATTTTAGCTATGCCAGTGGAGATATTTCAATGCTGAAGTGTTATTTCAGCAACTGCCATCACAGCCAAACCAGCATCCAGCTAAGTCAATGAAAGTTTGACTGCAGGTGGCTAAAAGAGATCTGGGAGCTGGTGGCACTTCTCCCATGGCCCTCAGCTCTTCTGCCCCTAAATCTGTCACTGCTGAAAGCATAAATGCTAACCAAGTCTTGGCAAAAGGAAATCAGTTGGGTTTGGTTTTGGTTTTTTTTTTGATTCCCTGGCATCATCTGAATGTGCTAGCAGAGAATTCAGCATGGCCAAAGCAGCTGGGAAATGTGTCCAGCAACTCTGTTTCTCAGGCTGCCACTGTCCCACTCAGTGATTGACCACTGCTACCATTTCACATCACCACTGTATGTTAGACCTAGCTTTCACAGTCAGTAGTTGGTTGGTTTGTTTGTTTGTTTTCATGTTGACAGTAAAAATAGCATTCAAAGGGCTCCAAAAGTCTGATTCAGCAGACATTGTACAGTAAAATAGCCCTACCTATTGTTAGGAAAAGCGTTGCTTTTGTTTCTGTTCAGTTCATTTGAGTTGGTCCAGGTTTCTTCACTACTAAAAGGATAAAAGGAGACCTTTACCATTCTTCCACTTGTACTAGATAGTCCAGGCAATAGCAAAAATAGTGAAAGGTACAGCTTACAGTGTGCTTCTCAGCAATACAAACTACTTCTGGTTTGCGTTGTTGGAATTTAGGCTAAGAGTCGGTGCCTAAGATTGATGCTTGTGCCTAACTATCCATTTCTTCTCCAATAAAAACACACAACATCCAGGGCAAAAGCATCTGAATAACAGACCTTAAAAACACTGTATTGTACTAAGAACAAATAGGGAGCAGCTCAGGTAGGATAGACAGTCAGAGTACACAGGGCTTCTGATTAAATGACATTGTTATTCTTATTTTCACTGTGTTTTCATTTCTGATCATGAGCAGCTTTTTCCTTCTCATTAATGTTTGCCTTTCTAAACAATCTATAGTGCCAAGTTCCTCCCTTATGCTTTCAGTAGGCCACAACAAACCACAATTCTCTGTACAATACTTTGTCTAGGAGGTAGTGGGTATCAAGAACTCTTAACAGTGTTGTGGCAAGGATCAATTGGTCAGCTCTATAGTATCTCATGAGACTTTCAGTGCCTGCTTTGCCTGCTTTTGTGTACAGTATCACTGATGGGGAGTGATATTTCTTTCTTAGGGAGCCTTCCATTAGAGAAGCTGCTTCCAGGCAAATTGGGTGGTAGCATGTTTGGAAAACAAAACATGGGCCAAGTGGGCTTTTGTCACATTTGGTCATGAGGTTGATAACGAATTCCCCACTTTTCCTGATACTCAATAGAAAACTACAAAAGCATATTTATTCCTGAAGTAGTTTTATTTCTGTGAAGTTTTAAATATAAAGACTTGGCATTTCACTAGGAAAATAATTTTCCTTTAAGAAAAATTTTATGGAAAATTACAAAAATTCCATATCTCTGCTTTTGCTAGGTTTACATTAGCAACTAGTATTTGGGTATCAATGGCTTCAAGCTACCTCCTACAATTTCCTAAAGGTATGAAATCATGGTTTTCATGTGTCTGTGCTGAGATGCCAGGGAAGTAATAATTGTATAAGGATTACCTTGAAACAAAGCTGTAGATTAGGTTCCAACCTCATGAAAGGTATATCTATGCTGTAAGCAGATCTGGTTTTGAACAACTCCTCCTATCATACCTATGTAAAATCCTTCTCTGTGTGTGCTTGTGAGTTTTAAGTCCAACATCATGCTTGAGGTGTGAAATAGATCATGAAGATTTCATCTTTACTGGTGATGGTCTTCACTGAAGAAGCAGAATGTGGTTTTTTTCTTGCACTAACACAGTCCTCCAAAACCATTCCACAAATCTTTGGTCCCTAGCTTCTCTTAGGATATTAAGAGAAATCAGTCTGTAGCTGGGGACAGTGATAGATATGTGAGATACAGGACTGCTCACTTATTTGCACTTTGAGTCACATTGCCCTGAAGGGAACTTATGAGGAGCTTAACATCAGTCTTGGTGGCTAAACACTATGAGTTAGGAGGAAGCATCCGCATGAGAAGCTATACAGCCTCACTGTGCCTCAGCTTCCCATGTGTCACCTGGAAAGGGGCATGGTGCTGATAAACTCTAGCAGAGAGCTATGAACTCAAACCCTCATAGAGGGCTATGAACTTCAAGAAGGAGATGAGCAACATAGTCTGGCTTCACCGGTAAGCACTTACAGATAGACAGAGAAGTTGTGGAAATTCTATTGTGCAGAGCAAAAGTGCAGGTAGAATGTCATATTAGCCCAGATTGTGAACAGTTTTTCTGTTCTGCTAAGGTTCATGAACACATGGCCCCATGCAGGAAGATTTTAAGCCAATGTTGCTACTAACACACTGAGTTCATAGGGTAGCCTCATCCCCCGTCACTGCCAGCACAGGGCAGAGGAGGACCTGCTTCATTGCTTGAGAGAAGTGTTTAAGCAGCTTGCAATAATCCTTTCATTCATCAAATCACACTATAAGCAGATTCGTATGGTCTTCAAAATGAAGTTAAACATGAGGACAGAGCCTGATTGCACAAAGGTAGTACGAGCCCTTGGCTTACCTGTGCACCAAGGGCCGCCTGCCCTGGACTACGCATGGAGGTGGGCAGCTGGCTGCAGCAGCCAGTGTGTTCATGCTTGGATTGGTCACCCTAGCTTAGTGAACACCATTTCTCCCCAGTGATCAAAGGGTGTTGAGAAGCAGTGTGACAGGAGTCACAGCTCTTACAGCTTATAGAGAAGTGCACAGCCTTCCAGGCATTTTTTGGCTTGCTGTGTTTCAACCATGCTCAGAGTCAGTCAAGAACTTCAGACAGCCAAGGTCAACACCTACCAAGTTTTCAACTCACTTCACCCAATTATTCCCTTCTGTTTTCTGAAACATCTCTTCCCTCCTCTTCCTCTCCTCCTCATAGTCTTCTATTTCCTTCTCATCCTCTATTTCTCCCTTGACCTTTACCTTGCTCTGATAAGATACCTAAAAACCCCCAGTCTCGTTTTTCACAGATATTCAGATAGTAACTGATACCTTCTACCTGTCCCTTTTTTCATTACCTGTTCTCCCTTTACCATTACCCCTCACCCCATTCAGAAACATGCAAGCCAGATAACCATCACAGAACACAGACAGCAATCCTGATGGCAGATAACACTGAAAGAGCAATTAGCTCCTGCTGCCAAACCCTTACATACACCACAAAGTCCTGAGGAGCTGAGCACAACTATCTACAATGAGAGAACAAACTTGGCTTTGGCCAGACATCCGGAGACTGCCATTCTTTTCAAGAGTCACTCAGTGAAAGGCTGTTTCATCATCTCCTTCCCTTCTGTGCAACCACCAATTCGCCTGGATGCTCTCTTTGTTCCAATACTGCTGTGAGCACAGTGACTACCACTTATGACATTGGGCCATATTGCTCCTTACAGGAGCCATGCCCTCAAGGACTACATCCATTCCTAGTCACTGGGCATATGCTCCTAACCCCATGAATGACATTATCTGACCTAGTAAGCATTTCCTTGCAATGCAGCCAGACCTGACAGCATCAAATGATCATAGAAAGGTTGTGATGATAGGTCATGCAGAAGATTTCTATCTAGTGTAGTAGGAGAAGCAAGAGCCCAGTAGAAGACTTCAAGGATAGTCCATTGTTCCTCAGGCCAGAGGAGTCAGGATGGCAGGAACAACAACATGGGGCTGACTCTGCCATCCCAGACCTTCCTCTAGACACCTCTGGACTGCACAACAATCTAAGTAATTACCAGTAGTAATGACTTAGTAGTTACTCAGTAAAATGTAATATTGCTATATTACATTTATTTTCTCAATACTCTTATCACAAACTATATATCCCATTGTAATCCATGTCATCCTGTTTAAAGAGTAGATGCTGAAATGATCAACTCATGTTCCTTGGGACTGCAACAAGAAGTAGTTACAACCTGTCTGGACCTCTAATACTAAAGCTCCTCCTCAGATTATACATTATCATTTAAGGCAGTTAGTTACCTGCCAAAGCATTCATAGCTTAAACAGGGTGAACCTGCTTATCAAGTATGGTAGCTCCACCATGCCTTAAAATCTTTTTCATTTTTCAGGTGTGCCTAGAGAAGAAAAAAACCCAACACAACAAAATAGAGGAAAGCAGGAAAATAGCTGGTTATATTAAAAATAAAGGAGGAAGAAAAGTCTTTTATTTATTTTCCCTATGTTTTTTCCTTCGGGTATGTGGAAATGTCACTAAAAACTGCAACAAGAAAGGAAGATCTGGTGAGCAAGGGATCACTCTAAAAAATAACTATTTCTAGTTAGGATCCATCTCACTCAGCACATATTTTAACAAATGGATTACAGTGTATAGAGGATGGTGAAATTCCCCCCCGCCCCGTTCCCAGGTCCCAGAGGCCCAAGCTATAGCTTTCATTCCAGGACATTAATGGAAGATTCCTAACCAGATTGAGTTTACTAAAACAAAAACAACTCAAGGTCACACTTAGGATGAGATAGGTTCAATAGAATCACTGAAAAGGACACATATGTTCCATGCAGATGTACTTACAGATGTCAATCGTGTGTTCTTACTTTTTGAAACCTGAAGTGTAATGGGGGTATATTTACGTTAAAAGGCATTTTAAAAAAAATCAAGAAATCAATTTCCAGTAAGAAGTCTTCATATGAGGAAGAGCAGATGTTCTTTCCAGCTCTTTGGGTCTCCCTTTTTTTTTTTTTTTTTTTTTGGCCCACAGACATTAAGGTAAAGTACAGCAGGGGCTTTGTAACAGTTTATCAATGAGGAGTAGCCAAGGACATCTGTGGTCTCAAAATCTACTACCAAGGAAAAAAAAACCATAAAAGCAACCTCAAAACCATGAAGTGAATTTTTAAAAGCTCCAATTCACTCCTCTTCGGGTCTCCCTTGGGAAATCTTTGAAAAGGTGGTTTGTTTTTTATTTTTTCTGTTGGGATTTCCTGTATCAGTAAGAAAACAGATGATCCTCTTGAGCTCAAAAGAATTCAACCTGTTCTTTAGGTAAAACGTGCCATGACCAGATGGAGTAAAAAAAGCTCAAGTGGAACATGGAACACTAAAATTTTTCATAAGAAGAGTAAAACTTTTCAGATACGGAGATGCTGGTCTCTCAGTTCTGTGCTCATCCATGAAACTCTCCAGGCAAACTCCACAGACATTGGCAACTCCAGTTATGGGTTACGGAGGACCAGTTCTATGGTTTACTACTCCTCCTCAAAGTTGTGTTTTTTGTCCAAAAGAAACCTGCACAAGAGACAACTCTTCTTGACCCACTGATTAAAAAAAGATAAAAATAAAAAAATGAATTGATCAGTTAAAATAATGAAGATTAACAAAGGTCAGAATGGCAGACTTACCTCTGGTAAAAACATAAGAGACTTTGATCTCCAATACTGGCAAAACAAATGGTGATGTAAAAAAAAAAAAGAAATTGTGTGTGTACACACACATAAAACATCCTTCCCTCCAGTTTGTAGCTGCAGATTCATTATAATGGTGTCACAACAGCTTAAAAATGCACTGGTATGACAGACTTTCTTAATTTTCAGCTTCATTAGAAATATAAAATTGTTGAAAATTAATGTGTTGACATTAACTTCATTATTATGAATTCACATATATCAAAATACTTATTAAAAGCCATCAGTGTACCTATTTAATGAAGTAAATCCTCTATACCTCTAAATATGAAGTGTAATGTTCATTTCACTTCAGATTTGACTTCAAACTTCAGACGGGATTTGTTATTTTGTTATTGCAAGTTGAAGTGTTTAAATTAGGTAACATAAAATGCTATGTATTGTGCAGCTCTGGTGATCTGAATACTTGGAGATATATATATATATATATATATATATATATATATATATATATAAATATGCACTTATTGCAGCTTACACATTTTTACTGTCCTTACCTCAACATGACTTTCTAAATTCACACGCATTTATTTACATACAACAAAATTAAGAATCAAAATGGTCAGAAATAAAGCAGTAAATAGTTATTTGAGAGCTTAGGTTCTGGCATGATGAGTATTTAATACAGAAATAAAGCAATGAGTAATGAAGCTTTCCTCTTTTAAAGAATGCTATCTGTATACCTTACACCGATGTTTTCAGATGGGAGAGCAGCACTGCCAAGGTTGTTGCTTCCCATTGCCTCATCCCTAGTTTTCACTTTAACTTAGTCTCATACATAAATCAATGCTAAAATTTTGACAATTTATTGGAAAGAGAATTATTTAATTCTTCTGTTTAACCTACTTGGATTCTTACAGTATATTTGCTGTCACACAATCCACTGTCACACAACTGGAGTATCCTCTACTACAATTTTTTTCTCCTATAGGAACCCCCCCACACAGAAAGTATTCATCAAGTGCATGTGTTCAGCAGTAAATACTGTAGTGAGAAGGTTGAACACCAGGCCAAATATTAACTGGAATACTTTTTTTTATCTTTGCTTTCCAGGCCTGTGTTGAATTCATCCAAAGGCCCTACCCTATCTCAAATGACTCACATTCCCCGTGTCATTTTTTTTTAAATTTGAAATATATAAAGTAATATTTATATAAGTAAAGCTTTTTCTGCATGCTGAAGTCAAATACTATAATGTTAGCACTCAGAGAAGAGTCTGAGCCTGCTGCCGCAGACTATTCTCTTTTGAGTGCCTAGGGCACAGAAAACACCTGTAGTTCAAGTACAATTTTTCAATGGATGTTGTTCACCTATCTGCCTTTCCATCAGGCCCTTGAGTGTGAGTGGCACATGAAGTGAGTAACTACTGTTCCTGAGGAAATAAAATGTGTAACAAACCATATGTATTTCAGCATAAATATTAGGTTAGGTTTGGGATTTTTTTATGTTTAAGAACTGGCTAATAAAGGAGTAAATTCCAAGCAATATGTTTGATGCAGCAGACATTAAGGTTTTAATCAAGCACTTCAGACATCTGTCCTTCCTCTAAATACTATGTCTGTCTTAGGTCTTTTCCCATATATGTGCTAATGATAATCTTGAAAGTTTGAGTAGGTACGAAGTTGTGTCAATTTGTTCACTATTTAAAATAACAAAAGAGCTTCATCCCCAAGAAGAAAGTGTGCACAAAAGGAAAATCAGCAGAAGGAAATTCCAAATATACCTAAAATTCTATAACAAATAACTTCATTAAAGAGGGGGAGAAATGTAACTGAAAGAAAACTGCCTGAGATACTCCGAACAGCTACTAGAGCCCCAGTTGCAATGGGGATAGATGCCCTCCACTGAACAATTTCAATGGAGGGTAAGTTATTAGCCTAGCAGACTATTAGATGTGTTGCCGAGGATGGTTACAGAGACACACAGACAATAATCCAGGACAGAGCATCATCAGGCATATAAATACAAGCTCTGCCCTTGGAAAGCCAAAAGGAACTGAGAAAATGGAATTAGGAAGACATAAGCAGCAGGACAATGACAAGGACCTGTCAGGGACTAGCACACCAAAATCTTCAAGAGGGAAACTGCTTGCTTTAGACTGAACCAGTGAAGAAATTAGTAAACGGTGGTTACAAATATGTTACAACATATTTGCTGCTGCTTACAACACTGAGATTTAGAATAGCTGGCTTGCACCAGCTATGGTCCTTTATTGCTCTTTTTTTTCTCCCCATACATTGAGAGAAGCAAGATGTTTTAGACTACTTAAAGCAAAGGCTGGTCCCAAGCAGCTCGTGGAGTTGATATGTGTGCACTTCCCTACCAGGCTCCTTCCCCTACAGGATATACCATAATAACAGAAGGAGGCGAAGCTACCTGTGGCAAATACTTGTTTGTGTCTGTACGTGACTTCTCTATAGCAATTTTTTCTGAGGTCCATAAACACAGATTTGGGCTCTACTTTTGATATCAGTCTCGGTAGGGCAAGGAAGATAATTTAGTTGATTTGTGGCTCTTTTTTTTCTATTTGGAAAAATAAGAATTGCTATGTCATCTGTCTTTACAAAAGCCTCTGAAGATTTAAGGACAAAATGTGTGACCAGATATCACATTGGGACATTAAAATATACTTGTTCTAGTTCTGCCAAGTTTTTGACAGTGTTCATCAAGCCTGCTTTCCCTTTTAGTGCCTTGAGAATCACAGAATGATAGGGGTTGGAAGGGACCTTTAGAGATCCAACTCCCCTGCAGAAGCAGGTCAACCTAGACCAGGTCACACAGGAACGTGTCCACATGGGTTTTGAAAACCTCCAGAGAAGACCCTCTTACAGTGGAGAAATCTCTGAATAACAGAAGGATACCAAAATAGCTCCACCACCTCCCTCTGTTGCAGGCTTCCACCTTGTCTCAGCTGTTATAACAGGGCCTTGGAGAATGTGGCAGTCAAGAATCAGAAAGAGAGTTGGAAGAGACCAACCTACATGGGGCCTACTCTTACACAGCTGGAGCCAGAGGTGCTGCCAGACCAGCCCAACCTGTCCAGAAACTCCAGGACTGGAGTCATTGTGCTGCAAAGGAGCCATTGTGGTGAAATCAATAGGGACGATTTAAAATACCTTTCCATGTCAATTCTAGTGTCAGAACAGAGCAGGTCAAAGAGGGCTGACCCTCAAAACAGGTTAAACTCCTGAGGGTGGAGATAATCTCCCAGCAGGAAGGGAGGAAAGTGCTGTGCTCCCCTGTGCCAAGATGCTTACACACTCCCCATGGCCAGCTTTAGGCTACAGAGCTGGCCATTATCAGAATCATTGTCATTACTATCTTTAAATCTGCTGCTTTACATTCAGGCACCTATCAGGAAAAGACCCAAGGCCCTATTAGTGCAGGCAATAAGCCCCCAGAAGGAGGGGAGGAAACTCGTTCATAGATGAATTAACATTCCTGCTGCCTACATTCCCATCATCTTTGTTAATTCTGAAGAGACATTTATTGGTAAATCACCCATCAATCAGCTGGGCAAGTCTCCTAACAGGTTTTTTTTAATTGCCACACACAATAATTTGCCAGGCAAAAACATCTGCCGGCCATGGGGAAGATGTGAATCAACCCTCTGTTCTGTATGAAAACCGTGCACCCAAAAGGGCACCACTGCCAACGTGTCCTGGCTCCTTCTGCAAAATCTGCCTTCTTGCTCTCCCACTGCAGTTCAGGAAGCCAGCATTTTCCTATTAGACATCCTAGCCATTTGTGAAAGAAGATCATTCCCTCCCCAGAAGACACAGTCAAAGAACAAGATGCCTAAATAATAATTTTAAAAACCCCAAAGCAACAAACCTTGACCTGCAGTAGAAGTTTCCACTGCAAATGCACACTAGAGATTTGAAAACGGTGGTCAGAAAATGCTGTGCATTTTACATAAAAATTGTGCTAGGGAAGCCTTGAGTGTTCATCCATCCCCTCAGCAAGTCAAGTGTCACCAAGAATTGAATTCCTCAAACTAATTCAGAAATGTTTTGCACTGGATGGCCAGTCACAAAAGACAGGTTCTTATTTGCAATTTTAAGTTAACTGATTATTTTAACAGCAACTGTATAAAATACAAAAAGAAGTAATAGATCAACATTTCTGCCTCGAAGCTATTCTTTTGTGAAAAGGAAATATTTGACGGTGATATAATCTTTAAAGATGTGGGTATAAAAAACAAGTAACTGGAAAAGGGTGGAAGTTTGCAATAGTCCCACAGCTGTTCAGAAAAAAACCCACAAACAAACAAACAAAAATCACCCAAAAACCCTCTCTAAATTAGATGCAGGCTTAAGTAAAACAATCCAAACTCACGAAATTCAGTGTGAACAGCATGGTCTTTAAGGTGATGAATAGTACTAAAAGACCTCTTTGTCTCTCTGAAGGCACTTAACTGGGCTGACTGCCTCAAGCTTTAACACCTTTAAATGTCGTGTTTAGCAAGGGAAAGATAGGCTGAATTTGTAAAATCTTTGCACTTTTCCTCCAGCCATACATTAATCCACTAAACCTTGTCATTATTTCATTTTCTTTTATTCCATATCCTGCAAATGACCACAGGAGGAGAGCGGTGAAGGGCTTGACTTGAAGTAAATGAAGTTTAGTTCTGTCCTCTGGCAAGTTTGGAAAGTGAGCAGAGGGCTCCTGGGTGGCAGCCTCCCATCAGAATAGTTACAGTAGTTGGTTAAAAGCTCACTCTTAGAGCCTGTTGGGGGCTGGGGACTGGTATGTCTACGGCAACACCCAAAGTTCCGGATTCCCACAGAAGCGCTGGCTGAGGAAGGGACTTGCTTGTAAGCAAGGAGAGGTGGACAACTGCATCTTCTTGGATGATGTAGACATTTCTGCACATCTCGTACGTGCAGAAAGGATGAAGAGAGGCAGAGCTGTTGCCCTGGTCTAGTCAATAGCCATGCTGACCTGATCACAGTGCCAGAGTGTCTCCTGATCTCACACACCACGTAGGACTCCACCACGGTGCAGCAAAGGCACTTCAGATAAATTTAGGCAGGATAAACTTCTGATCAGTTTCTAATGATTGTAAAAACTCCCCTTTGGCCTTGGGTGTTAAAACTATTTATAAGGTTGACCTTTAATTACTCTCTCATATAGAAATCTTTGATAATATGTCATTGAAAGCTTGACAATAAAGACCTACACAGCACAGATCAATACCAATACAGTAACACTACAAAGTAGAGCAGCTTCCACAAAAGCAGATGCTAAAATGTATTACTAGCAAAGCTGCTTCAAAGGATTTACTCCTTCAGGTGGGCACTGTCAGCTCCTTCATATTACAGAGGGTCTAGAGAATGTAAAATAAATAAATAAATAAACACAAGAGATACCAAATATCAACATGACTTAAAGACTGGTAGGTGTATGAACCACTATCCCGCTTGGGCCCAAGGGAACCACTAATGTCATCATCAGTAGGACAAGAAGAGTGGCTGCCATCTGCCATTGCTATAAACTCTTCTGCTCATCCTCCATTCAGTTGGGGGGAAATAAAGTGATGGCATTGAGCAGCTAGTTTGAAAGTCATGGCTTTTCTTGAAAAGAAGCTCTGGCAAATTTGTCATCTTTTGCAACACGA
Organism: Colius striatus; assembly: GCF_028858725.1. Classification (NCBI taxonomy): domain Eukaryota; kingdom Metazoa; phylum Chordata; class Aves; order Coliiformes; family Coliidae; genus Colius; species Colius striatus. The sequence goes on from NC_084762.1 coordinate 62,855,093, forward strand.
ATGCCATCCAAAGGAGTAAGGAAACTGAGAGTGAATAGATATTGGTTCTATATTCATTTTTCTAGAACATTCGGTATTGCTTGATTTTTCAAAAGAACATTTTTGATAAACATTCTACTATGCATGGGCACACAAGTTATGCATATACATATACACAAATACAAAACAAAGTATGAGTTATATTCTCTTAAGAATGGTGAATATGCTTATAAAATCCCTACACAGTGTAGAGGAGGGGGTTATCAGTACAATCACGCAGTTATGTAAAGCAGAGGCAAACAGGAATCTCACAATCCAGAATACTTCCTTTTGATCTTAACCCAGCTCACATAGCTCTATAATTATGAAACAAGTTTAATACCTGTGTCATAAGTATTGTGGAAGGAAGTGGGGTTTTTTTCCTATGACAATGATTAAAATCACAAACCTGTATAAAGACAACATGCACCCTCTTTGGCCATCACTATCTACACATTATACAAAGCTGCCATTTGTTCCTCCTGATACAGAGAGGACAAATCCCAAAGACATAGAATGAAAAAAAAGTGAAAATAAAATGTAAGAGATTAAAATAATTTTGATTTCCTCTTGCTAGAAAAAAAAGAAGTGACCCATCTATCAAACAGATATAAAGAAAAGTATGATGGACCAACAAGTTTTTTAAATAAACATTTTAAATGGTACCAGTCACTTAGTTTTCTTTCTCATCTGAATTTTCATCCCTCAAAAATATTTTCTCATATTCAGAAGAACAACAACTGTTCTCCCTTATCACTCCCGTAGAACCTTTTTGTCATAACAACATGCTGGTTAAAACAGCTCCCATGAGACAAAATCAATCGAAGCCATAAAAGAGGAATGCTTTTGTCATGCCAGACCTTACACTGCGCTTGTGTCTGACAGTTACAAAAGCAACAGCAACTAAACTGGGTTTAACAGACCATTTGAATAGATCTGCTCAGTTGCTCTAACCAAAACTGACATAACTTTAAATGTGACTGTTTTACATTTTTAAAAACTGATGTATAGAAACGAGCTATGTTAACACAGTGATAACAACATCATAACAGGGTAGAAACACAAATGGAGCTTAGAAGCCCCAAATCAACGTGTGTTCTCCACACAGAGTTAAGTTCAGTCTGGTTTTCTCTGAGACTGCCTTCCTTCCTGCTTGCAGATCTGGTCTCAAAACTCAAAAAAATAAAATGCCTGAGAGGTTCCCTCCCCATCCTTCTTCTTGCAAACCTCCAAAATGTTAGACTGAGTGCACCCTCGGGAAGGGGTCTGGGGTTACAGGTAAAGAACACAAATCCTTGGACAAACAACCAAATGTCTCTTTTCCCAGGAATTTTCCCTTTGGCTGACATGTTTTTTCATGCTGAATTTTTGTTTGTGTACACTAGAGTAACTGTGTATGGGAACCCTCTAGTTCTGAAACCAAGGGCAGAAGGCCTGAGGAGAAGAGGCATCAGTTAAACAGGAGCCTACTTTGATGTGTCAGTGATAAATACAGTAATACCCATTCCAGATTTTATACCACCATTGGCCATCAAAATCCAGAAAAAAGCTTATTTTGACTAGCAAAGGTCTGCACTGGCTTTGTTACACTGTGTGGAGCACAGACACTTATCAGAGGCCTATCTCAGCACGCTTCAGAGCCATGGTGTGAGGCCTCCTTTTACTGGTAGCATGGGGAAGGAAGCCTTAGAGAAGGCAGCTCTAGACACACCTGGAAAGAAAGCTCCAAGCATTGCTGTCCTGCAGCAAGAGCGGGGTGCTGCCAGCCTGCATTCCCACTTGCTGATGGGTATGTCAGTGGGACACAGTCACACATCAGGCTGTGGAGGGAGGTTGGGAAATTTGAACAGATTCTCCTTCAGTGTTTTCCTTGGGGCTTTCACTCCCTGAAAAAAAAAAAAAAGAAGAAGAAAATTGGGAAAAAAAATCCACTTTTCATTAAAAGAGTCGTTTGAGTCTGTTGGTGAAACTGATACTGCAGAAATATATGTTTCTGTGTGCTGCCTTCCTGCTCTGTAATGGCTCTTGCATTAGGGACTGAGGGGGGAAGCTGCCACTGTCCATTTACTTTAGTAAAGATTGCTATTGAATGAAACCTTTAATGCAGCGTTCATGCTCCCACTCAGCTAAGAGCTCCCAGCTTGTGGCAGAGTAGTCTTTCCCTCCACCTTGACAGCTATTAGAGAATCAATACAGGTAATCCTTCAGATGGCTGTCTGGGCCAGTGTCCTCCAAACTACGGGGAGCTCTAGAGGGGACACCACCAACTGTGCTCTGATTAAACCAAAGGATGGACTTGACCCTTTCTCCTTAGGCAGGAGGACCTTCACAGTTTGATCACTTCAGGGTTTATCTGTGAATTGCATTTTTTGTCCATTATAACCCAAGAAATCATCCTTGTCCTTGACAGAGAGAGGAAGTTTTGTCTGGTACTGCATTTCTGTTAAGCACCAAAGTGTCTCCTACTGGCTCTGCTCGAGTCCCTGCAGTCGCATTTTCTCACTGCTGCTTTGCAGACTGATATTACTATAGTTTGCAGGATTGTGTGGCATTCTCACATTAAGGGGTGCAACGGTGCTCTCTACACTACTAAACTGCTGGGCTAGCCGGAGGTAAATCCTATGAATTAAAACCTGCTTTGCCACTACTGTAATGCAGCTAAGCTGGACTTTCTAGGGCAGTAGTAGACTGCTGTTGTGACTGGCTGGGGACAGAGATGCAGTACAGTCACTCAGGTCCTGCTGTAGGGAAGGCAGAGGTGCTGTGATGCTTCTCCTCCAGTGTTCCAACATACTCTCAGTTGTCAGCACCCAACCCCAAACACCTTCAAGGAAGGGACTCACTTTTCTGAAAATGCATTTGTGTCAGTGGAGACAAAGCTTTTGTAAAGCTTGAGACAAGCATCCTAAAAATAAAATTGAGAAAATCTGGGCATAAGTGTTTTACATGGAATTGTGAAAGAAGGAATGTCAAAGGCAGAGCACAACACTCCTTGTGTGCTCGAGGCCCTACACTCTGTGCATTAAGGAGAGATAGAAGGGAGGATGTGTGGAGAGAAAGGGAAATGAAAGCGATGGTGTCTGTGTCTGTATTGGTGAAACAAACCCCGGCGGCGCTTGCTGCAAAGGAGACTGGATCCCAAGAAACAGAAGGAGGGGAGTCAGTCAAGATCTCACTTGTTTAATGGATAGTTTGATACTAATTAATATTTGTTTGTGGTATTACCTTCAATTCACTAAGCTCCTTGCTGCTTTTGCCTTCCCTGTGTGGTTAACCACTTCCCTCTCCATGAGTCCCCTGGGGCTGGGAGGAGGCATTTGAAGAGCTGGGAGATGCAGGAAGATGCTGGAGGCAGCAGATGTTGGTGGCTGGGCCTTTTGTTCCCTGGCACTAGCCAGCCTGAGCTCTGGGACCACCTTTTTCTTTTTGTCTCGCCATTGTCATTCGCTTCAGAGGGACTTTTCAGGAGTTAGCCTCACATACAGCCCATCTCTCTCTGAAAACAGTCAGAGATTGTCCTCATCCTCTGGGTTTCGATTTAGATCACTTTCCATTTAACATTTAAAACCCTCTGACACAATTAATGCAAACCACTTAAAATTAGCTTAGTGTCTTGCAGAGTTCGTTCATAGAAAAGAGTTGACTTGCAGCTCCCTCCCCTAGCAGGACCATTTAAAATCCTAATTAGGAGAAAGAAGAGCTGGAGCACACAGAGTCAGGTACAGCTTCTGTGATCCTTTACTTTGGGGAATGCAGTGAGAATGAGCCCCTTGCCAGGGCAGCCAGGCCAACCCGACTGAGAAACACAGGTACCTGTTGCACAATGTACATCATTAGTTATTGTCATAGAAAATATTGCTTCTGTCCCTTATTCGATGATGCCAAGAAATGGGAGACAGATTGAGTACAGCATGCAAAGCCACAGCCTGGTCCCCCTAAGAGCTGTGAGGATATCCTGCTTTCTGCAGCCTCAGCTCAGAAATGACCAGCAGGAACATCAAGTACTGTGGAGTCTGGTCAGGACGGACTTGGTAGTTGGGACTTTGCAGTAAAAGGACTGAGCCTTTACAGTTGTCTTGGGCCACAAATAGTCTCCCTTCAATTGAACTTGCAGCACAGCCCCCTTCATGCACTTCTGTGGCCTTCTGGGCTGTGTGGTCATCCCAGGAACCTGCCAGATACAACAGCGCAGTATGCACACACGCCCTTTCACTGTCCCCACTTCTGGTCCTCGTAAGTAAATACTGAAACCCTGCTCCCAGGTGAGCTGGTGGGAGCTGCTCCTTCATCTGGCTGTGTAGCCACAGAAAGTGCAAGTAAATGTAAAACCCCCAGGGAGGAAAACCTCAGCTCACTGGATGCACACAGGGCACACGCAGGCTATGGGGGCATTCCTTAATCTAAATCTAATCTGTCCTAAACCTTGTCAAACAAGGACAGCAATCGTTTGCACTGACAGTCACTACATTTTCCTTACAAGAGACCAAAATCTGTTGCTGACTGGTAGGGCAGCTCAGCCTGCCCTCCTTCCTTATCCCCACTGCTGCTTTTTTTCTCCTCTCCCTGCTGTGAAGTGTGCTGCTGGCCAAGTGCCACCCCCACTGCCTCCCAGACCCAGCACAGTTGGGACCTGCTATTCAGAGAGGATGATGCTGTAGGGTAGTTAAATGCCTTTTTTAGTGCTCAATCCGAATCCATCATCTTGCTTGCAAGTGGGAGTGGACTCAATCCAGAACTGAATGGCCTCTGCTGCCATGAGCTATTGGGACACTTAAGGCCCAATCCATCAAGACACTGGGTGCCTTCGACTTGTAATACAGTCAGCTGCTATCCGTCAGGACAAGGACCATAATTTCCAATAAGACAGTTCGACTTTGTAATGACCTATAAATGACACAAAGAACATCCTGCATCCATTTGCTAGTATCTCAAATATGTAACTCCTATGTATCTGGCAGAAAACAAACTCTAGCCCATCAGTGTACACTGCAGCCTCCAATAATTTATTGTCAACCTCTCTATGAATCTCATTGCAATAATCTTAATAATTACCATCAAAATTTATATACATAGGTTTAATGTGCAAGACAACTGGTACCTTCAATCACAAGTGAAATCCTTCACATACTTTTGTTAGAGACAACTCATCACACAATACTGTAGAAGAGCACTAATATTTTAACACAAGATATTTGGGGGGTTCTTCAAGCAGAATGCACACAGCTCAAAGCATGACAGAAGATACACCACCTAAATAACCCTTATTCACAAGAGACAAGGAGATGACCTGCGTGGGAAGCTAATCATGCATTTCATAGCGCTTCTAAGCCATTCCTAGTCATAACATTTATTTCACTAGTAAGCAGATGATGATTTTACCAAATCCTGAGTTATTTACAGGACTAAACCAGCAAAGCCTTCACACACAGAATTCACACCTCTGTTGGCCAGGGTTCTGTATGCTTGGGTCAAACACCTCCATAAGGTCAGGCAGCTGTACTTCAGCATAGTTTGTAGATGTAAATATCATGATAATTTTCTGCTTGTGAGTTAATTCTAACTTATTTAGATCTCATCAGTTTAGCTCTGTACAAAATCCAACCTGTTATATTACAGAAAGCTTTGATATTAAAATAAGCAAAAAAGTTCTGAACAAAATGTGATCTTTATTTTACTATAAAACCTGCATGTATGTAACAGTACCAATGAGCTGGGTTATTTCAGATGCTACCTAGTGCTGGGCCTCAATATTTTACTTACAAGTCACTGGGGTTCTATAAATATTTTTCTGGATATATTTACTATGAAAACAAGGAAGATGGAGCAACTTTAGGTACAACAAACCATATAAAATTAGTGCAAATCAATATATTTTTATAGATACAATCTATGCATGTTACAATTAAATGTGCAGGTAACTAATTCTGCACTGCATTTAAAAGAGGTTGTTAAGATTGACACAAACCAACTTTATTTCTGATACTTATGGGCAAAGTCCTCGTTAGGATTATCCTATCTGATCTAGGATATTCTAGGATATTCACAGAACCTCATCATCCCAGTAACATCAGATCTTCTGCGTTTATCATCCAGCTTATCTGTGTCAATCAACCAGCTCCAGCAAGGGCTTCCACTATCCCCCCTGGATGCAACACAGTCCCACCAACACAGGAAGCCCCACTCAAATGCAAAGCCTACTGCCCATTGCACTGACTACTCAGCAATAAGAGGTTTCTGCATCAGTTACAGCTCTCACTTCACTCTGTGCTCTTTCCACACAGGCTTTTTTTGCTAAGCCTCCATTGAGCTGAGATTTCACATTGCCAGGGAATGTTGTTCATTAAGACTTTAATTTTTTTAAAATACTTGGCAAAAAACAGTCTAATCATCTACAATTTTACACTGAAATTCCTCTATCTGTTGTAACATGTGCTTGATGCAGTTTTAATCTGGGACAAAGTTTGTTGCTATGAAAAGATCGGGTGTCTGAGGTGTTACTGACCTTCCTCAACTCAGGGAGCAAAAGAAACAAAAGCAGAGCCATCACAAAAAGAATTCCAGAGTATATCTTCTCATCCATACCTAAGTGAGAAGCTCTTTCTATAGGGAAAAGAAAATAGCATTTTTATGAGTAAATACTTTCTTTTTGCCAACATGAAAACAGCAGAAAACCTGCACAAATTGCTCCAAATTTGCGTGTAGGGTCATTGAGAAATGGAAGGTTGAAACCCATGGAGGTGAAGGCATTTCTGCAGACTGGGGAGGGAATTTCATGTGCAGAGTTTTAGGGGCTGAAAAGTCCTGGCATCATCTATTCTACAGTTTAAATCATTAAAGTTGGGATAGAGTGAAGGAGTGACGCTACAGTAGTCACGCTATGTAGAGCAAATGAAGGGGTACACCCTTCATGTCAGGACTTGATGTGAAGGCCCATCTGGCCAGGATGAGAGACAGATCAGGGAAACTGAGACAGAAGAGCCCAGTGGTGGGATCATGCCTGCTCCTGGCCTGTGCAGAGCCCACAGTGCAACACCTCCACAAGGCCACTTGACTGTTCGTCACCTACCAGAGCACTCACTAGTGCATGGGTATATCTTCACCTTTGGTCTTCTAAACTGAGAAGGTAGAGCCAATCTCCACTGCCTCTCCCAGCTGGCAGCTATTCTTCTACACCCTGCTGCTCTCCCCGTGGGCTCATCAGGCTTCATTATCCTCTGGAAGAGTGATCCTCACTGCCCTAGAGCTCTCAATGTGCCAGTACCTGAGTAAGGGATTTAAATACCCCTATGATGGTCTACCAGTCAGTGGAGAGTCATTAAAAGACTTGCAGGTTAAGTGAAAGTAGACACTAAACAAAACAAACAGGTTAAATGGGCTCTGGGAAACACACTGGATAAAAACATCTTTCACAGAAGCTTTGTTTAAGGACCATAACAGGCAGTCCTTAGACATGGTGCATCACAGGCACAGAAACACTCTTCAAGGCAGTATTTGTGCATAAAAGGCTCGCAGGAGGTGAAACAACCTTCTGTGGGAATTAAGAAGTACAGGAGGAGGAAGGGAAAGGTGAGGTAGTGCACGTTGAACTTCACCCCAGTGTGGCATCTCAGGCTGCCTGGGTGAGATAAACTTCTGTCCCTTGCATTCAGAAATATGCCCAGCATCCACAGACTGGACATACGCCACAAAGCTGCCGCAAGGCTAAATTTCACCTTTTGAGGAGTGCAAAACAATGACATAAACAAAATGCACGTAGATTAATACACACATGGGCCAGTCCAGGACACATCCACAGGCCTTTTGCCTAATGAGCAGTGTGAGTCTTCATATGGAAGCGGTAATCATCCTTCCCAGGGAAGTGCTGGCCACAGAGGGAGCAGGTGCAGCCCTTCTCCTTGGCATGCGTGCGGCGCACATGGCTGTTGTGGGCGGCGTGTGAGGCGAAGGCTTTGCCGCAGTGCTTGCACTTGAAGGGCTTCTCCCCTGAGTGCTGCCGGATGTGAGTGCGCAGGATGCTGGATGCAGTGAATGCCTGAAAGGGCACGGATCCGAAACAATCAGTTTGAAAGTAACATCCTTCCATAGATAGATAGAATCTCCCAATTCATCTAACCCAGGCCCCATCAGAAACACCGTACCCTGAAAATAAGTCCCCAAACAGCTTGCATCCTCAGATAATCAGAGAAAAAAAACCCCGCCGCAACAGGGAATGAAAAACCAACAGCTATTGCTATTCAGATGTGGCTTAGTCCATGAAGACAGATGAAGCTCAGAGAAAAGATTACTGACCAGAAACACCACTAAATATCTTCTACATGTCAAAGGACAAGAAGTCAATGCTGTTTTAATTAGCTTTGCAGTTCCTTTATGTTTGGGAAACATGGAGGTTTTCCTTTCAGTTTTCATTTTGAAAGTTAAACCCTTTCAGATGCACATACAATGGCTTAAGATCCATCTGCCAGAATTCATCTATGCAGTCCAGCATCCACTTTTTGATATTATTTCCCCTGCACCATCATACTCTGCTCTCCTTGCAGTCAAATCTTTGAGCCTCTTTCCCCATTGCCCCACACTCGAGTAGAAAAGTGTGCACAATCATACTGTCGCCCTAGTAAAGACTTTTTCATTTGAGGAGAAAATCCTCTCACTAAGACTTGAGCAGGACTGATAAAAAGTTGCCTGTGCTTTCCCCATCTTTCAATTTCCCAAGAGACACTTTCACTTCACTATTTGCAGACCACATGAAACAAATCCTCTTTAGTACCATTATGTTGCTGAACCATCACAAGTCAAGTTTTCACAGCAAAGAGCGATACATCTTAGATACCTTTTCACAAGGAAACTTGGAGCATAAACAGACCCGAGATTCCTACAAACAAGTCCTGAGGTGTGTAGCAAGAAGGCCAAGTTTCTTTGAGGACCAGAATGGTGATCTTGGCCCAACACTTTTTCTTTAATACCTCATGACATCACTTAAGACAGTGAGCAAAGGGGCAAGGCAAGGAAAGCAAAGCTGCCCTGGAGCACAGCCACCATCAGAGGTAGAAAAGACAAAGAGGAATCATGACCGTGTAGAAAGAGCAGGTGAGGACAGTTTAAAAATAGCCACTGGTTTCCCAGCTGCAGAAATGAATTCCCAGGACAGCTATGTTCTGCAGTCAGAGGGCTAACGGTTTCTTCTGATTCAACCTGCAACAGTTCTATCAGAATGGCTTAGGACTGGTCAAAGATCACACGTATCCTAGAGATCACAGAGTACCCTGGTAAAGCTCTACCATATCTTCCTGAATTGGAAGACTAAAAGATGACATTTCTTCCTAAGCTCTGCCTACAAGGGTTTAGGTTGTCTGAGAGAGGAAAAAAAAATATAACAGCCAAAAGGAGCTTCTTCTAACGTTCAGGACACTTCATCTCTCTGCTAGTCTAGCCAGTCATAAAGTAAACTTCCCTTGCTCCAAAAGCAGGAGCATCTTATTGTGTGGCAACGGTGTTTTTGTATTGCATAGACATTCCAAAGCACCTGGAACCTTACAGATATTCACTCAGCAGAAGCCCGTACATCCACCCTCTGTCTGCTGGAAGAGCTATCACTGCTCTCACAGGGAGAGCTGATCTGAATCAGCTCAGCTGTGAAGGGCAGTTAACTGCTGAGCACATTTTTGATCAATTCTCTATGGCTTTATTCCTGTTCTTTTTGAAATTATACCTGCTTGCCCAGCTGCACATCGACTGCCTAGTTTGTTCAAGGTAAACATACACAAAGTCACATCATGCAGGTTTGGCTTAAGGGCCAAATCTGTTCACCTCACTCCAGAAGCAGGGAAGACCAAAATCTATCTATCTGAAGAAAAAGGGGAATATTGCATCTATCTGAGTGGCTTAGATAGTATTTAAAATTCTCTCAAGCTTTCTTAGACTTTATCCTCTCTCTGAGCTCTCCCTGTTGGATGAAACACCAATTTCACATCAGATGGAGGCCAGACCCCGTTTCTTCAGTCTCAGTCAGTCTTGTCACTTCAACTCATAACTGTGCCCTGAATACATACTCACTCATCTGGTTATCAACTTACATAGAAGGTATTATCTTGAAAGAAAACAGACAAGAAATAGAAGTGGAGGGATTTGGAGGGTGGGGGGGTGTTTGCTTTACCTTGTTGCAGTAGACACATTTGTAAGGGCGCTCCCCGGAGTGAACCCTCATGTGTTTGTTCAGGCTGGAGGACTGAGAAAAGCTCTTCCCACACACTGAGCACTGAAAAACAAAAAAAAGAAAGGAATAAAATTAAAAGGAAGCACAAAACAATATAGATCAAAAGGAAAATTAGATGTGTGGATGACCTGTGCATACATTTTTTTTTACATACATTTGTGTATGTATTTATGTATGTACACATCTGTCATGTATATACAAACACAGCAATTCAAGTGATAACAATTTGAAATAGTCAGAATTGTATCTGTTTATAAGAACACTTTTTTATTATTTAGAGAGGGAAAATCATGCAAAATTTCAAAGCTTTTTTGTGTGTGGTTATAATTGTTTCATTAAAAATCGTCCCACTTCTTCCAAACATGAACACACAATAGTGACTTATGGTAATCAAAATATGAGAACTTGTGTAAAATTGCAGCTTCTCTTCAAAATGTAAAACAAGCTCCAGCTGCCATTTTTCATTTTTTGCTCAAGAAGTAAACTCCTCTAAAAATAACCCGACCAACGAACCCAAATTTAAAGACAGGGTTAAAATAATAACTGTTTTTCAGCACTTAACCTACAGTTTAATCTGTCGGAGCTGCCTCTCCCCTTAGGAGCAGAACAAGCAGCACATCACCCTCCCAGCCAAGGAGCTGTCAGTGACAGAACAAAACCTAATTTAGTTGAAGTTGAAGTTACTTGACTTGCATTGAGATTGACTGCAATTTGTATGAGCCCCTGAACAATTTTCCCTTCACAATAATTTAAAAGGAATTATCTTTCGTAAATGAAAAATAAACTAAGCCAAGATTGATCATGAAAGAAGGTGATTTTTTACTGAATTATTTTCGATCTTTGCTTTTTGGGTTATTCTGTTCCTATATAAATGCAATATATTCTGAACAAGTTTGTATTCCTGCTTGTTCTGAAGTATTTCCTTCATATACATTCCAAAATAAGTGCTCTAGGAAAGGGAACAAAGGAAAGGAAAAGGAGAATTACATGGTATTTAACACTTCATATTTAACAGAATAGTATTTTTAATGTGTTACTAAATCAATGCAGTGCTCTGATATGGTAATATTTTTGACTTATCTAAAGTTGTTTCCTGACAAAATTCACATTATTGCAGGATTTTAGAGGTATTTGGAGTATTTTCAGGACTGTTTTAACTGTGCCATTTCAAGCACTGGAACTTGCCCTTTTCAAGTCTTAAAGAAAAAAGTCTTGATTTTCCACTCCCCGTGGTTCCTAGAGAAAACAGGTGCTACAGAGAGGCTTTTGGTGGCTATGAGAAAAGTATATCAGCGAAGATTTGTTTCCATCAATTGAAAACCTGCTGTTTATGTTGAATAGAAAACTTTTAGCTCCCGTTTTGTCCAACAGAACTAAAGTCAGGGGCGTGAGGGACATCGTCTCTCCTGACTTTGGACAAGTGGAATGCCTTCAAATATGATTTAGCCTCACTCTGTATTAGAAAAGTGGCAAAACCCACATGTAAATATGAAAAAAAGTCCAGGAGAAATATAATTTGCTTTCAAACTCCCACTGAGACTGTGGGGATTATTTTCCCAATATAAAGCCATTAAATTTCTCCATCTGGACTCTGCTGCACAAGACAAACTCTTCCTGCACAGGCAGAGTGGTCCAGACAGCAAACTGCCAGGGACCTAGGGGAGGGGGAACGGTATCAGCACCTTATATAGATCAAAAAATAAAAGACTTTTTAAGTCAGTCCCCCACCCCTCAAAGAGCCAGTAACTGCAGAGAAACCCAGGAGCAGGCTCACCTTGTGAGGTCTGTGCTTTTCGTGAACGTGGAGAACATGGATCCTCAGCCTGTCTCTTTTTTCAAAAGATCGGTTACAAAGGTGACAAGGAAATTTGCGGTCCCCCTGATCCACACAGCGGGTGTACTTGAGGTGCTTGTCCCGGTAGTACTTGTAGGCAAAAACCTTGCCGCAGCGCTCGCACTTAAAGCTCTCCCCGGCTTCTGTACAGCAGAAGAGAAAGTGCCACCTCCCTGTGTTACACCACAGCAACAGGGGCTCGTTTAAAACCTGCTGCCTCGTCAGAGCTAGTATCCAGCTGGGATTGTAACATCTCCAGGAGGGTAATAACGGCAAAGGGATTCTGGTGATATAACTAATAAAACACACCTCGGGTTTCTTAAGCTCTTGCCCGGCTCCGCTCGGCTTTCTATTGCCTTCCTAAAGGAGGACAAACTAGAGACCATAGCCTGATAAAATTACTGGTTTTAGTTACTGACTTCACCAAAGACAGGATTTCATTCTTTTATCTCCATAAACATTGAGAGAGTATGCGAGAAAACAACACTGAGTGCCAGATAAAAGCAGTTCCCCACAAAGAAAGATCACCAGGTGTTTCTTATCAATACGGTCTGCAAATTTTACCTCCGAATTCTCCCTAAAAATAAAACCAATTGGCACGTCTTCTCTATTGTTTTCAAAAATACTAACGAATGAAATCACGTTTATTTGGTTTTCTTTCGTTTTCTAAAGTGTTCTTAACTGCTGAATTTAGGAAGACAATGGAAATGTTTTAAAGGTTTACACATCCTTTAATAAAAGTAACTTCGGCTTAAGCCTTCAAAAGAAATGAACAATTTACCGGCTGTCCTGAACCAAACATCTCAAGCCAACAGCTACAATAATTTCCATGCCCATTTGCTTCTCCCCATTTAGTGCTGCACCCAGCTGGCCCAGCCCTCACCCGTTCAAGCTTTCCCGGCTCCGGCACAAATCTGTTTTCCTCGGACACAAGTTTTGCTCATAAGAACGTCGCACTTTCCACATGTTATAAGCAGAACTTCTCCCGGAGCAAATGCATTTCTTTTGCAAGCCATATCAGCATTATCATATAGGAAGAACTTCAGCCTGCCTTATTTACCAAGTGTTAATCGTACGAAAAATATTACAGTCAAGAGTGTGCAATCGTAGGATAAAACGAGACCAAAACACGAATGCCCCCCGAAAGCTTCTCTCCTGCCACAATGAGACATCCCCCGCACCGAACAACGGCGCTGCAGAGCTGGGACAAACTCAACCCAGCACCACCAGATGTTTTACAATCGCCACATGAACAATTTAACTCCCTGGGGTAAACGTGACCCATGAGCAATCTGCGGGACAGAACGGGGTGCCTCTTCTTCCAAGCGGGCAGCTGCCCTCGGTGCAAATCCCGGGTGCCCCGGTGCCCAGGGGAGCCTGCTGCTTTGAGGTGCTGGAGGCTGCAAGAGATGGGGAGGGCGAGTGCTCGCTCCCCGGGACTGGGGGGCCACCGCCACTCTAGGGCATTCCCGCGGCCAGGCCGGGTCGGCCACCCCCACAGAGACTGGGAAGCGTTCCACAGAAAACACAGACAGAAAAAAAAAAAGTCCTGCCCTATCTTCATTACCTCCCTTCATCCGGTTTTAACCCCGTCCAGACACAGGTCCGTGGGAATAAGGGGCAGCGTGCCCCCGGAAAGTGGCTGTCAGGCTCACCTTCGGGGTCCTGCGGGGGTCTCTTCCCCTCCGGCACGCCCTTTAGGCTGATGGGGATGCCCAGGAACTGCACGTAGCAATCGCCGTACCACACCAACAGCTCCTGCTTCGGCAAGATTTCCTTGCAGGTCTCATAGAAGATTTGCCCCTGGCACTGAATAGCCGTCAAATTCTGTTCTTCGGGAAACCTGGCACAGTTCACCAGGGACATCCAGTTGCCAGAGGCCCCTTTCCCATCTATGAAGTGGCTCAGGCGTCCGAATTCAAATATCTGGAGGGGAGAGGGAATCGCATTAAGTTTGCTCGACCCTTCCCGTACACGTCCCGTCCCCCTCGAGCCGTTCCCACCACTCACACTAGCCCGAGCCTCTCTTGTAGGCTACGGAAGATGGGCGTCCGAAGCCCTCGCCCCGGCCCCGTTTAGGGGGTGCAGGGAGAGCCCGGCGGCTCCTCTGTTACCTCCCACATCAGCGAGTTGTCGTCGTAAGTCTTGATCTCGCTGGTGTTGACCACTTTGCCTTGGAAAGGGCCGAAGCGGACTCCTTTGGGGATGGGGTCCGTGCAGAAGACTCCGAGCTGAGACACGTCCCCGTACGCCACCTGCATCACCGAGAGCCCTGCGGGGGACAGGGCGGGCTGAGGGAGGCTCGGCCGCGGCGGGACGCGGCGGGAGGCGCGGGCAGCGCCGGGCCCCTACCTTCGGGCAGCTGCAGCGCGTCCTGGTCGGGCAGCGGAGCGGAGGAGGAGTCCGCAACACCTGCAGAGGAGGGGACCTCTTCTTCAGCCCGTATGCGGAAGTACAGGTGCAAGCAGGGCTAGACGGAGCATGTCCTGCAGCCCCCCCGACATCGGTCGCAACCTGACCCGTCCCCCGGTATTTCCCCGTTCGCAGCGCGAGAAAAGTGCAGGGAAGGCACCCCCGACGTGTCTCCGGTGCCGCCTCGTCAGCCCGGCCGCTGCGGGACCGCCGGCACCCCTTTAGGGACCATCCCCAAACCCCTCTGTACACCCACCCGCAAGGCGCGACCCGGAGCCCCCTGCGGAGACGCCGGAGCCCCCCTTACCCGGGCTGGCGGAGGGCACTCGCAGCCCCGACATGGCGTGGAGGTTCCCGGCCGGCTGGTTGCTCCGGAGCGCCCCGTACAGCACCGCGTTCAGCTCCTCCTCGGTGAAGTGGTACCTGTAGCTCTGCTCCGCCGGCCCGCCGGGACCCGGGCTGCGGCCAGCCCTGCGCGGGGAGCTCGGGCAGGGCTGCGGGAGTGAACCCAGGGCTCCCCTCCCGCGGGGCGAGCCCGAGCGCTCACGGGGCGGACAGGGAGTCGGCGGCTTGCTGTAGAGGGGCAGCGGGAGGATGGGGAAGTGCTCGGCGGGCAGCGAGGGCGACTGGCTGAAGAAAGCGGGGACGCTGCTGAAGCTGAAGGGGGGCAGAGGCGGGGAGGCGGGAACCAGTCCGCCCAAGGGCTTCAGGGACTGGAAGAAGTCGGGCGCCGTCTCGAAGTACTGGGTGGGAGGGAGGAAAGGCTGGTAGTAGGCAGTGAAGTTGGCGGGGCTCATCCCGATCGCATCTCTGCCGTCTCCAGGGACCAACTCGCCGGTGAGGGCCAGAGCCATGTCGTCGGGCCGGACCGGGCCAAGGAAGGGGGGAGGCAGAGGGGCAGACGCCAGTGCTCCCGAAGCGTGGTCCAACCGCAGAGGGGGCGGGATGGAGACGCGGGAGCCGCCACTCGCTGCTCTTCACCGCCCGGCGCCGTCGGGGCGGCCACTGCCGGCCCCCCGCGGCTATATGCGCCCGGGGAGGGGGGAAGGGGGGGCGGGGGCAGCCTACCCGGGGGTCGCGCAGCCTCGGAGGCGGGCGGGGGAACCGTCCCGACCTGCGCCCCTATCCTGGGGCGGAGCCGCAGCGGCTCCCGCAGTGGCCGGGCAGCCCCTCTCCACCCTGAGGCTGGCGATGTCGGAGGGAACGGTACGGTGAAGGTTGCCCTCATGGACCCACGTTCCCCACCGACAGCTCTGCCTACCGCCTCTCCGAATCTCGATTCGGGCACAGTCTGGGTCGAGTCTGCCTCTCCCCAGAGCAGGAGGTGAGGGGCGCGGGCAGATGTTCCCCACGGAGAGCCCTACCTGCAGGAGGGACCCACGGACCCCACACAGTGTCTCGAGGGTTGTGGGTGTTGCGTTTGGATACTAAAAGTTAAAAAATGCCTCTCAGATCCTGAGGTCACACACAGCAGCACTCTCCCAGCCACTGCAGGTTTCCTAGGCATTGCTGAGGTGATTTCATTTGAGCTTAGGGCTGCCCGTTGAGTGCCTGGCAGGGCACTGGACTCCTGCTGGGATTTCCTGGGCTCCGTGACCAGCACTTGCCCAGAATGGGACGGGGGAAAGACTTCTGGCCCTTGCCCCTTGCAGAGGTGCTGGGTGATTCTCTCTGCAGTTTCATCCTCTTGTTTTGTTTCTCTTTTTTTGGGTTTTTTTTTTTTTTGGATAGGGTTTCCCCTTCTAACCTCCCTTTCCTCCTAAGTGGCTACTTGCTGCAATTGCTGTAAAAAGAGATCTGGAAGAGGTTGCAGGATCCCAGAGGCCCAGGTGTGACCCCTGGCATTGCAGTATGTCATCCCTGCTGGTGCAGTGAGACAGAGAAATCTTTAGTCCAGGGCAAAATCTCATGCAGGATGGGTTACTGCTGAATGCCCTACCTTGAGTAGCTTATTCTCTGCCAGTGTGCAGCCTGAGTGACCCTGTACTTGCAGTCATGGAGGGAAGGGATGGGAGGGTGTGGGCTGTACTGCACTGCAGAGAGCTCAGGTACTAGCACCCTCTGATCCCTCTCAGAGCAAGGCAGCATAGGACTTCCTTGATCACAGCACACCAAGAACAAAACTGCCCTCAGACACAGCTGGAATGGGCAGCAAACACAGCAGGCTTAACTCCCAGACGTTTAGAAGCCATTTGAGTGGTTATGGTGTGCCATAAAAATTAAATTCACATAGCTCCATGTGATCCCCTGCAAAATACTGCCTTCATCCCAAAGAAGGGGGATATATCGGCAATCACTCAAAGCAGCTTCAGAGAGAGAGAGACCTTGTCTCCAGACACAGTCGTTGACTGCACTTGACCTGAGGTGAAGCCATCTTTCCAGTCCTTGTTTCTTATCTGGCCTGAGTCAAGTGCTCTGAAACAGTTTGAGAAAGAATCACTGGCAGCCCTGGGGGGATGTAGGTGTTGAGCAGAGGACCCAAGGTGCTGTAATTCCTCCTTACCCAAAAGCTTAGATTTGGAATTTCTCTTTATTTGTTTCACTCCGTACATAATAAGACAGCAAACACAAGCATGTGCGCACACACACACAGAGGGTACTGAGGGAGACCCAAAACTGATCCAGGCTCTACCAGTTCCCAAGAGCCCTTCCATGAACAGTGACATACTATACATCAAATGTATTTGGTTAATTCTTCTACCTACAACCTCTTTCTCCATCCTAACTGCTTTTTTGCAAGACAAAAATACTGAATAGGAGAGGGACACCCAATATGCACACAAGGCTTAGGGAGAAGGTAGGAATGCAGCCTTCTGAAACTTCTTTGAGATGGTCAGCTTAAGCAGCTTGATTTTTTTTAACTTTCTCTGTATTGTTCCAAACCTCTGTTATTTGTAGGACAGAATTGATGCCGTATTGCTTTAGGAAACGATTTCACCTGCTTTACTGATGCAGCATCATGCAGCATAACAGTTAAGCAGATTTTCAGGAATAAACCTCCGAGATCTGATTACACAGAAAAGTTTGAGTTTCCCTTACAAATTGTTGTCAGATAACGTGGAATCCTTTGGCTACTCCCTGTCTAGGTATCATTAGCACAGGAAAAGGGAAAGGCACTTGTGGAGGAGAGGTGCTTGCACCAGAGATTTTGGAGAGAGACAAACAAATAAACAATGAGATTTTAAAGTTGCAATCGTTAGTTAAATTGTAGACATGCTGAGAAAGAAAAATATTCCTTTTTTTTCTAGAAGCCTGATGACACAGAGCCCAGGAGAAGCAAAGGGCTTGAGGCACTGTTGTCACTATATTGCTGATAAGCTTTAGAGGCTTTCATCCCTGAAGACGGTAGAAGCATTTATTGCATTAAAAAGGCCCTGACCTCGGGGAAATATGTTGAGGGAAGAAGAAGTGCAGACGTGCAGAGCCACCTCCAGCAGTTAGGCCAGCCCTGTCACAGCTGCCCCAACTCCCTGGGAGCTGCTGGGCAGGAGGGCAGTCAGGGATGCTCTGGCCATGTCTTGGGAACGACTGAGAATTTGGGCAGCAGAAGATGATCCGGGGTTGGTTTTGCTCACCATGGAACCCCGGGGAGCAGCTCTGTAAACTCAGTTTTGAGGTGCTAGTGCCTGACATACATTTTCAGCCTGGCCAGGGAAACAGCTCCCCTCTTCTGCCTGTGAAAGGGAAGGGCAAATAGAAATGCCCATTCACTTAGAGGGCAAACCTCCAGCTCACACACTCTTGGTTCAGCCAGATGCCCCTCTGCTGCCGGTGGGGGCGGGGAGTGGTGGTGGTGGTGGGGGAGCATCACTTAAGGGCAGATTCATTCTGAAATTATGGCTACAAGAAGAAAAGCCTTAAAATGAGCACTGGAGACTCCTTCCCTGTCTGCAGCTCCCAGCTGCCACACCAGAAGTGGCTCTCAGAGCTGCTGGTATTTAGCACCTCCCTTAGTGGCACCTTACAGATGTCTCCCCAGCCAGAGCCACCCACCCAGCACACAAGCTTCTCACAGCCTCTGTCCTTTACCCCCCTATCAGTGCAGGGAGCTGTGACCAGTAATGTACCTGTGCCTGCAGCAGTTGGCTTTTTGGCTACTCAAGTGACGTTCAGGTTTCTCTATGTCACTTTGTTATGACTTTATGGCTTCTTACATGCGCCCAAATTGTTGTTCTTAAAGTCAGAACCTTTTCATGATCCTCAGAAGGGCTTCAGATGCTCAGGAGATGAAAAAGTAAAAAAACCAAACCAAAACAAAAAACCACATATTCCATTGGAGAAGGAAGTTATCTGGGCACCCTTGGACACATGAACTTCTTGTGCCACTGAGAATTATAGTGACTGACCCCAAGTTGTGCTGTTCAGTCACTCTTTGTGTATAAGCAGGATGGCATGCACTTGTTTAATGGCAGGAGCCACGGGAGAATCACATGTCCACTGGGTACATTACTTTTGCAGAGTTAGGTGGTGTTTCTTCCTCCATAATTCACTGTTTTCCTCTGTACTACTCAGTTCCACTGCTCAGTGTTAAAAGGTTTAAATCTCTGTAATCTCCTTTAAAATTGCCTTTCCCTTTCTACTCAATCCTTCACAACTTTGAAAGTTCAAATTTCATTGTAGAGAACTCAGCCTTTACCCCAACCCTCTTAGTTTTCTTCCTGCTTTATAGCTAACACTGTTGTTCAACCATTTCAGAGTTGGAAGTGATTCGTTACTTAGAAGAGGTCATGTACATAATCTGGTAAACCTCCCTCTTTATCCCCCAAACCACACATTCCAGGGCTTCAGCTTCAGCCATTTACACCTCCTATTGCTCTTCTAATGTTCTGCTAACATTTTTTTCCATCCCTCAATCTATTTTTTCCAATTAACATGAGGATTTATTAGCACAGGTCTCCTTTGGAAGCCTTCACAAGGCTCCATGGGTCTTAACATCTGTGACCTGCTGGCTGAGAACCTGTTAAGGGATGTTAGGAGCAGCCACCTCCTCCAACAGCCCCCGCCCAAGACCCTCCTGCTCAGTTGCTGGAGCCCAGACCAGCCCAGAACCCGGGTACCTGTGGGACCCTTCTCAGGTTGGGCTATGTGGCTGCCACTTCCCTGTTTGCAGGATCACCTAGTAGCCAAGCAGAGCACAAATCCCAGAGACACACAGCCACAGGACACATATACAGAGGACACTATCAGGGCCAAGCTTTTAGAGGACAATGTGTGCACACAATGAGTTGGAGCTGCCTTTGGGGGAAGTAGAACTTCCTCCAATTATCTGGGTCCCATTTTCACCCTTTTAGGGGAAACAAAGTCAAGTCAGAGGGAACCTGTGAGGGATCCTCAGCCAGGGAGTATGAAGCTGAGACTTATCCATGGCAAAGGGATAGAAGAGGTTTGGGCATCCCTGAGAAGATTTAATCCACTCAAACCAATCAACTGTGTGTTTTTCACCCCTAAGGCAACTATCCAGAACCAGAGACTGAAAGAGACAAGACACACAAGGGGTCTGCCCTGGTCACAATGTCATGCTAGTCAAGGTTGGGGTCATTAGCAGTGGTACCAGAGGAGGAACATACTGGAGCCAGAGACGGGGAACAGTTAAAAATGCAGGTAGTGTGACCAACTGCATTAACTGCTGGGGTGATTTTTTTTCTGCAGCTGAGAGATGTCCCAATAGTCTGCTCCCAAGCAGCACAGAACTCACCTCAAGACCCAGCTCTCAAGCACCGCTGCTCATACAGGCTCATTCACACCACAATTCCAGCCTGGATATTTCCCACCCTACCTCTCCTAAGGACTTTACACCAATTTGTGATTGTTCTTCCCTCTTTTTAACTGACTAAAGAATAGAAATTCTTCAGGGACTCTGGAATGAGCAGCATGAAAGGCTGGGATTCAGCAGCCCCTCCAGGTGCTTACTGATGACCCTCAGCTGAAGCCCCAGCAAGGACCTCAAAAGGTAAGTCGTATATACCCATCCCATGCATAAGGCTACAGAACTGCTCGAGGCTGCTCTGGGTCTGCTCGCTTCCGTGTAGGAAGTAATTTGTCATAAAGGTTTCACCGTGATTACTGTTTCAAAGAGAAATGATGCAAGTTTGGTCAAGAGGCCCACTCATTCAGGCTGTATTTAGCATCCTTACTTCCACATTTTATAGCCCAAGAGTGAAGGCAGAGGTTAGACACCCCTGTCTATTTTCTTTCTATGCAAAGGCACAGTGTGAGACTCAGCTCTCCTCCCACACTGGGTGCAACGTATGTGGAACCAGGAAAAATGGTGAGCATCAAGCTGGGAAATAATTCAAAGCCTCTGGGCATCCCTGTTCCATCCCAATGAGAAGTCTGGCCTGTAAGGCTCAATGTACAGTTGACCATGAGAAGGACCTTGATCATGGCAGCATCACTTTGTGTCTCTTTTGTCACGATATCAGATTAGAAGAACTTGTCTGCCACATACATCAGTCTCCATCAAGTAAAAGGCAGCACTTCTCTTTCATCAAGTCAATTACATCAGAGGCCATCATTAGCTTGTCATAGTCAGACTGATGCCAGTCTAAATACTAAATAAAGTAATACTAAATAAATACAAATAATACTACTAGATACAGTAAAAAAGTCATTTAGACTGTTGCCATTGTATTTAGAATGATTCAGCTAAAACTACTGTTAAGAATTTAATTACTTTTCAATAAATGGTGAGGGGAGATAATCATACCTAAAGGTGTAGTTCTGCTAGGAAACATTTATACTTTTACCAAACACATGTTTTCCTTACTTGCTTCTGTCTTCTTATTGAGAAGAAACATCCTCTCTCCTTGCTTTCCTTAATGTAGCAGTATTTTCCTCACCATCATTTTGCTGAATCCAGAGAAATGCAGGATAAGCCATTGGTAGGAATGATGAAAAGTTAACAGTATCTGGAGGCCTCTAAAATAACTTCAGCTTCTGTTTAATATAAATAGCCTTTCTTCCTCATAATTTCCCAGATAGTGCAACAGATCATTCTGATAAAGAATCATTCATGTAGCTGCCTTTTTAAATTAAAAAAATACTAAAAAATTGACCAACCAAACTTTTCCAACTGTCTTAAATGAACTGTTTGGCACAGAAAGGAGAACAAGCCCTTAACACTACTCAGTCCCACCTCACGTCGTCCCTGCTGAAATCATCATGAAAAATGTCCTCTTTGTCCTGACTGTAACAGAAAAAAGTACTCATAGCAAACTGTTTTCACATTAAGCTGTTACAAACATTTTTAATTATTATAGCACTATAAAGATAAAAGGATGAGAGTAACAACTAGTTGGAATGTATAAAAGCCTTAAGCAACACAGGAAGCCTGCTGTCTTTATAAAACTTACCAATCCATCTATGAATAAATTAAGACACAACAGAAACACGTTGAAATCTCTAAAGCCATGTAAAACCCGAAGGCATTAAAATTTATTAAATGATGCAATAACAACAGAATTCTTTATTTACAATAGCATTATTTAACATCAAATAAGCAAATAGCATCAGCAAAGCAATATTAAGTTGCATAAATGTATTTAAAATTTCTCTGAATATATCTACCTTTGCATAAACTGCTCACACTAGAAATACAAACATCAATGCAGATGAACAAAGTGATGTTCAGAGTCAACTCTGTTTTGAAAATAAATCACAACCTGAAACACTGTAAGCTTTCTCCTGAAGAACCATAGTTTATATATTGCTTAATTTTACCCTTGTATAATCTTTTCATATACACACACGTCTCAGATGCAACTTCATGATGACCTGTACAAATAAAACCCACAAATGACAAAAAGGGAAAAAATTAAATGACAGTAAATGTTTGAAGAAATGTGTCCATCATCTCTATTGAACAACCTAAAGATTAAGTGACGATGCACTTATTCCAAAATTGTACACAATTCACTATACAAATATAATACATCAGACAGCTATGTAGGAATATACAAGACTTAAAAACAGATCTAAGGCATTATGCTAGATTTTAGCATTTTGAGGTTCTTGCACATAGCTTTTACCTGTAGTAAGAAACTTAAAAGATTTCATTTTAGTCTACAAAGAAACACCAGGGAGAAAATTCTAATTAAAATCAAAGCCACTACAGTAAATTTTCTTTTGTGCAGAGAATGCTTTTGCTCTTAGGCAGCATACTACCATACAAATACTAGAAAATTTTTTAAATTCACACCAACAATTAATGGCTTAAGTTGCATTTCAAAACTGATTGTGTATCTTTGGGTTCTGCAAGTGGAGCTGTGCCACCCATTTCATCTGTTAAGCCCATATGAATTCCGCTTTTAAACAAAGATTAAAAAACGTATTGTATAAACTGCAAAAACATTGCTTTTAATTAATACAGGCCCAAAGGGATACTGGTGTGGGACAATATTTGAAAGATCGAGTACAAATTAATTAATTGTAGCAAAACAGCTCACTTCACTTTTTAAACTTACCACATTACATGAACACTTAAACAGGTCGTATGACCATGTATATATGCTTATTTTTCACATTATGCGCCTTTCACATTTAGTAATGTAAGTAGAACACTGATTAATCGTTCCATTAAACAAAATCCAAGTACTTTCTCCGACAAATTTACTGTATACAGGATGAAAAATACTGATAATGAAGGGAATTGATTTGGCTTTTTTGTTTCTATAGTGATCAATATGATCAGAAGATTCCTTCACTCACTTTTCTCTTTCGTTAGTTAGAAGACGACTAAAGTCACGATGAACCCAAACGGAGCCAAAATGATAGGTACAATCTCCTTTCTTTCAAAATGGCAATGCATGGAGAAGTATCATAATCACTACAGATGACAAGGGTTTGCAGGTCTGTCGTGAAACGGGACAAATCCAAAGTATTTTGTCCACTGTGACAAAAGAATAATCTATCTGCAGAGGTCACGGTTAAGAAGCAAAAAAGAATGGGACAGGAACAAAATTATTTAAAAAGTCATTTACACATTGTGGTGCATGAAGTTAATTCCTTCAAATGTATACATTTCTTGTAGAAATACTATTTTGTCAGACACGTATTGCAACGCACAAGAGGCATTGTAGTAACAAGGCTGTGGAGCTCGGGGCTGGCAGCTATTTTGGTTTCCCATCAGCAGGTAAGAGGATGGCTCAGCTGACTGAAAATTCTGTTTGAGTTTCGTAACAGAACGGTGACAGCTGAAAAATGCTTCTCCGGAATGGTGGCACTGCCCTCCTTAGGGACAATGGTCCCCAAGCCCATTTCCTGGGCTTTCATCAGAAGCCTTCTACAGAAACAGCCTATTTTGAACCACCTTTATAATATTTTCCTCAACTTTAATATAGAATAGCTGCTACTTGATTTGAACTCCCACCTCTAAACTGAAACAAATGGCAGCGCAACAAACCTGCCGCTCCCAAAAGGCATGGTTGATGAGATATTACAAAATGCATTGCATTTTACACGACAGTAAAACATTTGCATTCAGGTTAGAAAGTCTGTGGATTAGAGGGTCTGCGGAAAGAAAACAGAAGTCAAAACCATCAATTTCTTAATGTTTCAAGTCCTCAGAAACTGATGTCAGTTCAGTAAAAGATTATTCCAATCACAGTGGGCAAGAAAAAAAACACCCCGCCCCCTAACAGTGGCCTGCTTAATAACAGTTTTTCTAAGATTTGTTACGAAAGGATATAAACATACAAAAATCAAGAATTGGTTCCTACAGTGGCTGCATATAATATAGGTTAGTTGAATGACATTATGAGCAGAATCACAAAGTTTAGAAAAATGAGAAGTTTCAAGCCTACAAATTAGGTCTAATCAAGGCATTGTGATCCTTTACAAAACACTTTTCCAGGAGACACACACGGCTAAGAAGATATCTAATTTAATACTGAAGTACCTCATTTGGAATCAACTTCACAACATGTATATCTCACAAAAATTATACAAGTAAAACACTTAAGTTTTCAACTTAAATTATTGCTTGTTTACATATAAACTGGATTTTATGTACCTTACAAAATGTCCTTGTAGTCCACACTGCTTTAAAATAATCAGAAACACGTGATAGTGGTGAAGTCTGTAGTGATATCTGCTATAGGTATTACAAGAATTGTTATTTTCCCAGTTAAGGGATGGGAACCAGAAATTATCATGCTTTAAAGCAGGTATCTTGAGCTCTTTGATATTATGCACCAATTCTGCCACTACCATAATCAATCAGTACATGCATTACCATGGAACTTTGCTGTTCAGCATCCAGTAACTGGCTGTCCAGTTTGCTGGAAACACACCTAGAGAAATAAAGGGGTAACCTGTTTGGGTTTTTGGGTTTTTTTGAATTCTAATAGAAACAAGAGGAAGATGACAAAGGTCAGGAAAGCCAGGTAAAAAATAAAAATAATCAGGATTTGCTGACTGTTAGACATTTAATTAAATAAAAATGCGACCAACTTGTATTTTTGGATTATAAACGTTACCACAAAACCCAACCAAAATGCCCCTTACAAACAGCCCTCTCACAGGGTGATTTTCATCTGCTTTAGAACTTTACCCCCATTCAGAATTGGTCTGTATAGTTTTCTGCATCGGTTCATCTTCTCCGACTCGTCGCCAGTGGAACGCACTCGTTGGAGGTCTCTTTGTGTACCAGACGTTGCTTCTACACCCTCCTCCATGCCTCCTCTCCGCCCCAAAATGCAGGCCTTAGTCTAAAACACCAGTTTTTCAGATGGAACTGAATCCTTTGCACCAGACTGAGTAAGCCAGGGAAAACAAAGCAAAAAAACCCAAGGTCTAGAACTAAACAGAAACAGAACAAGAGCATGGTTGTTTATCCTTAAATACATACATTTAAATACATTCAATCTGACATGGTTTATGAAAACTGCCTGTCAAACATTTACTTCGCAGGAGAGATCTAAGTTGCACTAAGGTGAATGCAGTGAACAGACTGAGCAACTGTCTGTACGCTAGCTTCAGACTGTCAAAGAAGAGGCTGCTCCTTGGCAACGCCGGCCCGGCTCCCCACAGCAAGGAAGGGCTGAGTCCCGGCAGCAGCAGGCGGCTGTGCCGGCCGGTGCTGGCAGCTCGGCTCGGGCACCACGCTCAGGTACAGCTCTTCAAACCGGTAAGGATTCGGGGCTGTAAGCCCAGTCAGCTGAAAAAAGGAGCAACTGAACCACCCTCAGGGTCAGCAGTATTTCTGAAAGGAAGGAAAAAGAAAAAAAAGTTGAGAAAAACAAACGAATTCTTTCTCTTGCAGAAGTGAAGTCAGCTGGGTGAATGCAGCTGGATGCTGGACCGTAGCACTCACCATCGATCGTACGCTGGTGTATGCATTTCAAACCTGAAAATTAATTTGAAATTATAAAGCTGGGCTTCTCTTTGTGTACACTGATACAGCTAACCTGCGATTTAATTCCCGTCACATCAGTGGGGATTTAATTTCACTGCATTCTTAAGTCCTTAATTAATTCCAATTATCATGGACATTGTAACAACTTGATATCATCTGCCTCCCACATATTCCAGCTAAAGGCACAGCAATACGGTTTCAGAGAAATCTCACACTTGAAGTATATGCAAAATCTCCCCATGTTACTGCTGTATCACTCTCAAAGGAAACAAGTGCCTTGGTTCACTTTCCCCTCCAAGAATCATAATAAAAAAAATGGAATAAACAAGTAAAAATAGCTTCAGCTACTGATTCATAGAGTTCTTCTTTACATCATACTTAATACCTTTGCAGCGTCTTTACACAAATAGAATACAAACTGGTTTCCGCTGCGTTGATTGTCTTCTATTTTCTGATTTTAAAAAACCCTCAGGATGTGGTTTTCACAGTTGTTTTATGACCATCCCTTCCACTGACTGCAATCTGTGCCCTTTTGCCTGCCTTCCCTTGCAAACTGCTGCTCCCATGGGGTGCTGTGGTCAGTCAGGTCAGAGAGCCAATCCAGTCCAAACCCATTTTTCTCCTCCCCTGGGGTGCTTGTATCCTGTGCAGCTCTTTGCTTGAAGTCTCCTGTCATGTGCAAGGAAGGCTCTGTTTGCTCAGGGACAGTGCTAGCAGTAGGCAGCTTTCTGGCTCTGTTTGCTGAGGGACGTTGCTGGCAGTAAGCAGCTTTCTCGCCAGTCCATGTGCACCCTGCTAGATGGCTTTCTGGAAGCTGTCTACACCATGCTTTGGACTTCACTACGCTTTCCTCTGCAATCACATGAGGTCTACAAATGTATCTTCACTGACAAAGTCAGTGCCAGGAATGAAAGTCAGTGATTCAGGAGAGCAAGCTCCGGCAGGTGCAGCTGGAGCTCTCTCAAGCCAACTAGAGGCCTACACAGTGAGTCCTGCTCCTCCTCGCTTCATCACAGCACAGAGACACCACACTCACATCCCTCATGCCCTGACTAAGAGACACAAGCTAAACTTTGTCTCCTCTTTCTAAAATGTTGAGAGGCAGCTTGGGAAACCTGCTAGTGCTTTTTGATTATTCAGAGTGGACATTTAGCAAACAGTGTCTCTACAATTTTACAAAGATTTGAGTCACAGGGTGATAAAATACACGAGGGAGGGAATAAGACAAAGAAGGCATAAGTGTACCTCTAGAAAAAAATCCATTCCCTTAATCTTTTTTATTTAGATATAACCAAAGCAAGCAGGACTTCAAAGCAGTATGTCAAATTATCATTTCCAGGTTGACAGTAAATATGGGAAAAATTGCTCAGAATAACTTCCACGGCTGATGTATGCAACTTCAGGCAGAGAAGTAATCTGAAAACCCCGAAGATCATTGACTGCAAGATTCCTGCTATACTGTATTAAGTTAAACTGGTAAACCCTGTCAAAAACCTCAGCTATAAACAGTATTCTTCAGATATTTACTTTTCAATAGGAGTAAGTTCAAAATTTTCTTTTACTGTGTGAAAATAGTTAATGCAAATTTGTTACAACAATAGCAAAATAATATATTAAACTGTTCCAGTTGCAGCTATTTTCAGCTCTACAAATTAAGGGTATTTTGTGCCTTGAAAGAGACGGAAAATTCTCTGTCCAGTACTGTAGTGGTTTTACCTGGGCCAGGTTTTTTGGTAGCAGAGGGAGCTACAGGGGTGGATTCTTTAAATAAAGATCTACCAGAAACTTCCCCTGTAACTGACAGGGCTAATGCCAGTCAATTCTAAGATGGACCCCTCAGCTAACCCAGGCCTGGACAATTAGTGATGGAGGTAACGCCTTTGTGAATAACGTATTGGAGAAGGGGAAGAAGTTGCTGTGCAGTTGCTAAACTGCGGTAGCAACAAGGAATGAGAATGTGAAAATATCTCCACAGACACCAAGGTCAGTGGAGAAGAAGAGGGAGGAGGTGCTTAGGCCTTGGAAGAAAGACTACCCTATGACCTGTGGTGAGGACCATGGTGAGGCAGCTGTGCCCCTGCAGTCCATGGAGGCCACTGGGGAGCAGAGACCCACTCACAGCCCCTGGAGGACCCCACGCCGGGGCGGGTGGATGCCTGAAGGAGGCTGTGACTCCGTGGGAAGCCCACGTTGGAGCAAGTTCCCAGCAGGGCCTGGGAGCCTGTGGGGAGAGAGGAGCCCATGCCAGAGCAGGCTTGCTGTCAGGACTTGTGATACTGTGAGGGACTCAGGCTGGATGGAGCAGTCTGTCCCTGAAGGACTGTTCTCCCGGTGGATGACCCACGTTGGGATAGGGTGTGAGGAGCTGCCCCCGTGGGAGGCCACATGTCAGAGCAGTTCATGAGGAACCGTAGCCCATGGGAAGGACCCATGTTGAAGAAGCTCATGAGGGCTATCTCCTATGGGAGGGACTCCACACTGTAGCAGTGGGAAATGTGAGGAGGTCTCCCCCTGAGAAGTAGCAGCGGCAAAGTCCATCTGTAATGAACTGACCACATGCCCTGTGCCACTGTGGGGGAAGGAAGGAGAGTCCTGGGAAGAGAGAGGGGTGGGGGAGGTGTTTTAAGATTCAGTTTTATTTCTCATCTCACTGATCTTATTGTTCCTTTAATAAATCAAACCTTTTTCTTCTCAAGTTGAGTCTGCTTTGCTCGTGATGCTAATTACTGAGCAATCTTTCCGTCCTTAGTCCTTAACTCACAAACCACTCATTATGCTTCTCTCTCATGATATTATGACTTGGTTATTATGACTGGCTAAACCATCACAAGTAGTAATTTTAAAACCAGCTTCTCTGCTAAACATTAGTATCATCCTTGCAAGTCTTAAACTGTAAATGTTTTATCCTTAGCATGTTATAACAAAGTGAAATTGTACTAAGCAAACAAATTAAAGCAGTAAATGCGGAGATCTGACATCCACAGCTGTACAGGTTTCAGAAGCAGCACATTATTTCTTGGTTACCAATCCCTTTAAATGATGCAATTGTTGAGATCAGTGTTATGAAACACTGGAAAAAGCCCTCAAATCTGTCAGATGAGTTTCTCATTTGTCTGAAGAATTTATCATCATTTGTCTGAAGAATTTATCATCTTTCATATGTTAAAGCCATGACTGCCAAGGTATGAAGCACATTAATCCTCTCCTCAGCCTTCTCATTACACAACCTACGCTTTAAAAAAGTTACACAGGAGTAGTTTATAGTGCAGAGGCATGAAAATAGTAGCTACTTAACCTCTATTACAGTTCAAAGATCAGTAAAATGTATTTATAGTGCATATAAACTACCTACATTTTCCCTTGACAAAGCTATATTCATAGTATAAAAGTAAAATCAGAGTGCAGTCCAATGTACCCTTAACAAAGCAATCCAAGAGGGTTAAGAAGTTGCTTTTCTGGTTGTGAGCCAAAACTGCTTGCCGTGCATAGCTACTGTCCATCTCATTGTCATGGTATTGACCCCATTATTTTAATGCCCTCAGATGTCCTGTCCAAATACCTGACACTTGTTTCCTTCCACCTGCACTCTCTTCCCTGACTTCTCTTCACTCTCATAGTCTCCAAGTCTTTTCTGTCATATCCACTCTCTCTTCCTTCTCAAGTGGAACATATTGCATCTTTTTATTAATGATCAAAGTGACCATGACACAGCTGCATAAAAGCCTCTCTCTGTGCATGGACCCTCCACCCTAGGAGACAGGCATTTGTCTTTTCATGTGAACCATGAAGCTGCGAAAAGAATTGTTCTCCAGGAAGATTTAAAGATATGCACACAAAATAACAAAAGACAACAACAACAACAACAACAAAAAAGAGACAGTAAAATGCATGTATGGTTAGAATCACAGAGTCACAGAATGGTAGGGGTTGGAAAGGACCTCTAGAGATCATCTAGTCCAACCTCCTACTACAGCACATACCAGGTGTGTTTTGAAGACCTCCAGAGAAGGAGACTCCACACCTTTCCTGGGCAGCGTGTGCCAGAGCCCCCTTATCCTCACAGGAAAGAAGTTTTTCTTTGTGTTGAAGTAGAGCTTTTTGTGTTCCAGCTTGTGCCCATTACCCCTAGTCCTGTCTCTAGACACTACACAAAATATGTCAGCTCATCATCTTGATATCTATTCTTTAGGTACTTTTAAGTGTTAATGAACATCCCCCCACAGTCTCCTCTTTTCTAGGCTTAATAGCTCTAGGTCTCACAGCCTTTCCTCGTATGAAAGATGTGCCAGTTTCCTCATCATCTTGGTGGCCCTGCACTGGACTCTCTCCAGAAGTTCCCTGTCTCTCTCTAGCTGGGGAGCCCAGAACTGGACACAGGACTCCAGATGAGGCCTCACCAGGGCAGAGTAGAGGGGGAGCAGAACCTCCCTCGACTTGCTGGCCACACTCTTCTTGATTCATCCCAGGATGCCATTGGCCTTCTCGGCCACGAGGGCACATTGCTGGCTCATGTTCAGTTTATTATCAGTCAGGATTCCCAAGTCTGTCTCTGCAGAGCTGCTCTCCAGCAGGTCAATCCCCAGCCTGTACTGGTGCTTGGGGTTGTTCCTCTCCAGAGTCCCCCAGGACTCTGCACTTGTCTTTGTTGAACCTCATGAGGTTCCTCTCTGCCCAACTTTCAAGCCAGTGTAGATCTCACTGAATGGCAGCACACCCTCTTGGCGAGCTAGCTACTTCTTCCTCAATTTTTATTCCCTTGGATACATTCCCTTGGATACAGTCGAATTAAAAAAAAAATAAAAATACCCCAACATTCAAATTTATTTTCTTCAAAATTCTCCTGTTTGTGATTGCAAAGCCGAGGCACAGGCGGGGCCAGGCGGTGGGCGGGCGGCATCCCGGCCGCGGCCCCTCCACCGCCCACAGCCCGGCCCCTCTGGGCTGGACCGCCGCCGGCCGCTGGGTGGCGCCGCCCCGCCGGCGCGCGCAGGGAACCGTCTCTCTGCTGCCGAGCTCGCGCTAACGGAAGGTTACCACCGTAAAACCCCCTTCCACTGAGGAGGAGGGGGCACGTAAAAATCTCCCCTACCTCGTTTACTTGGCCACACGCCAGACCTCCACAGTGTCTTGCCTTTGGTACCGTTACGGACTGGAGCAGAAATCGAGTTTGACCACAGTAAATGCTAATTACCCTGTCAGCTGGAAACGTGTGTGTAAAAAACAGTTTGGTGCTACTGGTCTTCTCAGGTGAGGCACTGTGTAGAATGTAGTACACTAATTAATTTACGAGACTTGTGTCCCAAGTATAATGCAATGAGAAGTGGAAAAATACTTAAGGCAGGATGAAACATGAAATGGGTTATGCATGCAGCAACGCAAATATAAAGCAACAGCAAGTCTTGCCCATCGTCAGCAAATAGTCATGTAATTGCTCTGTAAAAAGCAAATGCAACTACACGTAAGTCCATACACATAAGTACAACTGTAAGTCCATTAAATGTGACTCATTGTTAATTCAATAATGTAACGTATTCCCTTAACGTAAAAGTATTCTGTATTACGTCATTGAGGCTAGCGGGATCTAGACAGGGAACTCAATACCACCAAAAGCAGAATTAAAAACAATTAATTGCAAAAGCCTTAATTACTATTACTCTGGGTATTTTTAACTTTGAAAGCAAAAAGATAGTGGATCCATTCTAGACCACTCCATAGTTCAATCACTTCTGTACGCGTAGGGATGCTATTTCTTACCCGTGTTGCATCTCCGTCCTGCTTTATCATATCCATTCCAGGCAGCTGGTTTGGAAAAAGATTGCCTCCCCTCATAGCAGGATCATTAACCTATTGGTGACAAGATGTTAAGAAGAATGAATTAGAACCTAAATTGGGAAGAGGGCTGGGAGTTAAAAAAAAAGCATTATAAATCACTATGCTACTTGCATAGACTGATAACCACTTTTGAGATAATGTTGGAACCAGGGAAGTGACTATATAGCTGAGCACACTTCTTCCACAACATACATTTGACTCATATTATTCTGCTTCATAGTCAACAACAAAGATTTAATTCCTGATACTATGACCCTTGTGCACCTTTTACAAAGCAGGCTTCATAAATTAGGTCAGCATTATTTGAAGAGGCCTGCCTGCTATGAAAGTCCTGAGAGCAGAAATGTGAAACTACTTTCCTAACCTCAATAACACATTGCTCTTCTACTTGCAAACCACCACAGTTTTTTCAAACCCTGATGATATAACATGTAGGCTGAATTGTACTACTGACTTCATTTTAATAACACCAATTTTTCTGCTCGTAAGCAATGGGAGAAAGATAGGACTGAACAGGAAAACGTGCAGCAGCATGCTTTCCTAAAGGGATGGTCTCAACAACTTCTGAACATAGCCATAGGAAAGTATTGAAGCTGTGTATTTCTAACACAACTAAAGGGTCTTTCATGCTTAGTTATGTGGAAAGAGTGGCTTGCCAAATTTACAGCAGTGCTTTCTTAATCCAGGGATTAATCTCACCATGTAAGAACTGGTATAAAATACTAAACACAGCCCTTCAGCAAGGTTCTGAAATATTAGAAAATCCATCTTTTCTCAAAGCTTTATGGGGAAAGAAACCTCTTCCTAGTGAGTCTTTGTTGACTCAGTTTTCTCTATTACCTCCCTCAGAGTAGATGTATGTGGTAATAGTGCAGATATGCCCCTCCAGATTTTGCTGGAAGGAAAAAGATGTTTTCTATGTCATCTGCTCTTTAGGAGACTCGTGTTGCCAAGGAGAGGAGATTCTTCTGCTGCGCTACCTCACTTCAGCTACAGTAAACTGCTGCTGTCTTGAATTTACCACACCAATGTCTGTCTTCCCATTTCAGGTCCCCTGACTGATTTCTGTCACTATTCACTGACTTTGCAAAACATTGCTAAGCTAAATGCAATCACATGCAACCACCTAAAGAGGTGGTTTCAAATGCTGCCAGAGACAAGACTGCAGTTCAATAGGAAAGGTTAAAACCTTAAAATATTTTTGCCATAGAAATTTAAACTCTGAAGAAACTGATTAAGTGCTGCAAGTCTCCTAGTAATTAATGCTTTCTGCACCTTAATACAAATAGGCAGATTTAAAAACCTGAATGTGAACATTTAAATCAGAAGGGAACAGAAACACACTATTTTGTTTGGAAAGAAAGAGATTAGACAGCTTTGCAGCTTTATCTATATACATTTGACTAAACTACAAAATCCACGTTTGAAATGTGTTTTCTGCTATTGATTAACATTCATCAGAACGTGAAGGCACAAATGCCCTTTCTTTATGTCCAGCAGACAAAGGAAAAAACAAAAAGCAGAAAAAAATCCCAAAACTGTATACTGAATCAACAACAGTTTCTGAACAAAGATGACTGCATAATTTGCATCATGGCAGTTAGAATAGGTATGGAAAAGGAACATATCTGCAGATTGAACAGCACAAAAGCAGTAAAGACATCAGCAAAGTTCCTAAAGAATCCCTTTGCAGGGATGATGCAGGAATCTTGACTGGCATGGTATCAGATGAATAAAAAACATCTCTGTCTACCATTTTGTTACATGAGTATGTTCATTTCAGAAGTCCTCAAAATAAAACACTCCCTCATTCACTTGTTAATTTTTCTAACTGCAATAACCATTCCATCAGAGAAGCTCAGAGAAGGACAAAGAAATTGAAGGGTTTTTATAATTTTCTGAAGACAAGTCTAGTGGTGTTATCAGATATGAAATCTGACTTAAATAAGTCAGATGTTTTACAATTACTTTGCAATTAAGGACACTAATACAGCCTCCTGTTAATAAAGCAGAGTTATATACAAGATGTCTACTAAGAAAGATTTTCTACCAGTCCAGAGCTCTTTTCATCCAGCATGTTGAATAATATAAAAATACTATTTCAAGATAACCCTTGGTAGCTGCCATGATAATTTTGGCCTGGGGAGTACTGCCCTGTGCAGATTAATAAACATCTACTCTGAGGGGATAACATGGATCCACGATGCAAAGTAACAGGTGAAAACATGACATTAGCCCACTATGCAATCAAGAACATGATGACAAAGACACAGTAAGTTGTGTGCATAGTGCAACACTGGGAAAGTTTAGACTTTCTTGATGCCTGGGGAAACTGTTCTTACCAAAGGAACCTGTAGACCTGGCAGCTAGCATTTCAGCATTCCTGGTAGCAGCTTCCTAAAAGACACACTAGGAATAGCAGCCTGAAGAGCTTTATGTCATTTAACGTAATTATAAGGAAGAAGAAGATAATGAGACAAGGTCTGATCCCTCAAGTAAACAAAAGAGTCTCTCCTCAAGTAAATAAGAGCCTCTAAGTATCATAAACAGCAACTCCACTTTGGATATAATCTTCACTTTTCACTTGGTGATGCTGAGACCCTAGGTAATAAACAAAAGAATTTGGAGATACAACAGTACGAGCAGATAAATCACCAAGCTTAGCATTTCTGAGCTCTGGATATGTCTGTAAGATACAGTATAATGCCACAAAGAGGCAGCAGACAGAGCCAAACAAAATTGTTTGGTATCAAATGTAATGTACTTGGCTTCTCACCAGGTAAGTAAGCCCAGGCACAGCTTTTTGCTGACATATTCCAAAACCATCCAATACATGAGAAGTATTAAGTTTTTATTCAAAAGCTGGATCACATTTGTAGCGTAACCCCTGTTATTTACTGTGGTGAGATAAGCATGTGAAGGTAAAATATATGTCATGGAAAAAAAATGGCACTGATGAAGTAAGTAAAAATGTAGGTGACTAAGAAAAAACAGAGGTGAGGTGGCAACAGTCAGCAGAATTAAAGAAAATGTAGTAATTTTGAAAGCCAGCAGTTCTAAGAAAAGGTTCAGCACTGCCTAGGCCCATTGCTAAATACACAGATGTCAAGTTGTAAA
This sequence comes from Colius striatus, assembly GCF_028858725.1. NCBI lineage: Eukaryota > Metazoa > Chordata > Aves > Coliiformes > Coliidae > Colius > Colius striatus. The sequence goes on from NC_084762.1 coordinate 62,889,869, forward strand.
CCACTATGCCCTGCAAACTGGAAAAAAAGAGAAATCTGTATCGAAATATACATTTTTACTTAGTCGTGTCTCTCAGAAAAGAAAATATGAAGCAATACAGCAAACATTCCTGAGGACTAAAAATTACTGTCTTGTGGCTCAGAAATGGCCCCTCAGCTGTCAGCTGGTCACTTCTGACCTAGATGAAACATAAAACCTGTGCTTGCAGACTCTGCAGATGACATAGTGCTGGGGTGGTAAACCAGGAGTAAACCAGGTTACTGTTACAGAATGAGCCACAGCACTTTGGTTAAACGGATTCAAGCTAAGAAATGTAATTTGATATAGACAAAAGGAAGGCAATGCATCTGTGAACAAACAATGCAAGTTTTGCAGCTATGTAGAACGTGCTGAGGCGGATTTGGGGATCATCATAAGGGTTTCAGAAAGTGTTCTCCAGTGCAACATTGTCTCCAACAGAGCCAAGGCAACCCACGCATTGAACTTGACTCTATACAGTCACCTTGGTGCAGTCACTGTTTAATCAGCATCTCTAGTTCCTCTATTCATACTTCTAGAAGAAGGTTACAACAATGGAGATTAAAGCAGATCCACAAAAGGGACTAATGGGCTGAAAAACAAATGTTGAGATGGATGAAGAACCTCAGTCTATTCAACTTACTGAAAGTTAGATAAATGCTACCTTGAAATAAGATCTTGTAGTCCAACAGGAAGGAAAAGCAATGAGACAACTGTGCCAGTGGAAACAGTAGTCTGCACGGAAATCTTTGAAATAAAACCAGCTCTGTTTCTACAATGCACGATTCTCAATTCAGGTTCCTGGAGTGAGCTGTCATTGAGAAATTCCCACTCTTTTTTTTTTTTTTTTGTTTTATGATTGTTTAACTACATCAAATGTGTGCAACAGTATGCACTTAGGAACTAATACCAATAAAAAAGTCTGCTATAATTGAGCTTAGCAGCTGGGAATATCAGAGAAGGTAACAGATTTGGGAGTATCAAAATTACTTCAGATCACCAGTACATGGCAGCTGTGGAAGACAAATGGGATTTGGAGCTATATCTGTCAGAGTATTCCAAAAGAAATAAGGAAGAACTAGTGTTACGCACGTGGTTGTGGTGCTTAGGAAATACTGATTCAAATTGGAACAGGTGCAGAAAAGTGAAGGGAATTAAAAGTTTACAAGAAGAGACTGTGGCTTGCTAACTTACAGGGAAAAACAAGAAATCCAAACAAAAAAAATCCTACAATCTCAAAATATATAAAAAAACCATAATGTTGACAGACTACTCAAACTACTAAATTCTAAAATACAAGAAATACAGGCTATTTAGGCTAAAGGGCAATGTTGGAAAAGCAAATACTTCATTATCAAATTTAGACTGGAAAAAGGACATACGTTAACAGGCTAATAATATATCCAGCTTTAAACTGCAACACCATGGTCTCAGAAAAAGTTTATGATATCGTCCACCATAGCAGGAGCCACAGCCTGAAGACACAAGAGATACTTTCCTGCTAATATTTCTAAGAAAAGTCTATAATTTCAAGCATGTGTTTTGAACAAACGTAAGTTCAACTCTGAAACAAACATATGACCCTGTTAATTAAGAGGACTTGTTTGTCAAATACTTATTAATGTATTGCAAGAATTTAATTGCAGGTGAACAGACCTTATTTCAGATACTCTAAGTAGCAGTCTCAAATATAACTTGAGCATGTAAACCCTGTCTTGGCAGAAAAGAACAGCTTACTTACCTATGGATTTAGCAACTTATTTTATACATACCACATTACAGGAAGAGTAGGTTTTGTGATTGTGACGTGCCAGCTTGATAGCTCCTGTAGTTGACTGCTAATTTTCTAGTATTACAAACACTGGCAGTAGAAACATCTTCCACACACTGCCCACACCAGCACCTTTCACTCTTATCTCTAGGAAACAGCTGCCTGCCGTTCAGTCCTAGCCTAGCTGAGAAAATTAGCAGGGGCACGGGTGACGTTCAACTGTGCTACAGAAACTTACCTACTGAGAACAGGAGTGAGATCAGCACGTGCTTTCCATGGAAATCCAGGACCAACTACACATGCTAGATACACTGGTGTGAGGTCAAAATGGGAAATTTAGATGAAAAAATTGCTCTCTACCTCATCTGTCACCTTCTTTATCTGAGTGCAGAGCTAAAAACAAAGCTTTTTCCAACATCACCATTTCCCAAGACAACCAGTAAAAGAAACGTAACGGCTTACAGCAGTTACAGCCCAATGCAGGGGACCTGCAGAAAAAACTACTGAAAGCCCAAGCAAATCCTCTGGCTGTCATCTCACATCCTTAAATTCTCACCTGCTCAGGACCCATGGAGGACAACCCTGATGTAGGCACAGAGGTCGCTGAGGTCATGCTGATCTGCCCTGTCATCTGGTTCATGTTGTTCATGCCACTTGTGTTGGTTGCCATGGATACACTGATGTTCATGTTATTATTGTACATGCTGGTGCTTGCTTGCTGCCCAAAATGTGGTGGGGACTGTTGTGAAAACATGCTACAGCAAGGAATGGAAAAAGCAATGTGTCAGACTTAGAATGCTGAAGCCACTAAGAAACTATTATCTTTCTAATGTTCTTAAGCCAGAATCTGTATCTACTGTAATTTATTCCAACTTCAAAGGAAAAGGCTAGTTTTCAGCTGCATTAATGTTTAAGGAATACAGTTTCAAAATGTAAGATTCTGTGTCTGTGCACAAAAATGCATGCCTTTGTGTGTGCAACTATGGCAGAGTACAAATCTGTTATGAGTGTGCCATAACAGCTGATGAGCTGTCTAAATGAGCCTTGTATGCATTTTAAATATGTCTGGGAAACTAACTTTTGGAGGGAAGGGAAAACACCATTTTCTTCTGCCTGTGTTAGCACAGCACAGGACCGTTGAGCTGAAATTGGATCTCTTCTAGTAAGTTTTCTTTTTGCAAAAGAGGCTATTTGCACATATGAATACCAGATTTGTACATGGCAAGTGGGCTCACAGATATAGGCATGCAATTGTGTTGAAATTTATATACTAAATCTTTGCATCAGATTTTGAAAATACGGCACTGTAAGAAAAAACGTGAAGTCCAAGACAATCACCCTCGATGTTCCTCTGAGGCCATTTCAGAACAATACAAAGAAGAGTAACTGCCTCAGGTTTTATTCAAAGTGCTTTCTGGATAGCATCTTCCCCTTACATCAGAAGTCATATGAGAGACTTTTTTACATGTCCTAAACTGCACATCACTGTTTACATTACCAGCCTTTACTACTCCTTTTACTGTTTAAAGGTTCTGTGTTACACGGAGATACTGTGGAAGAGTTGCTGTGTGTCAGATGGCAAGCAGTAACTGCCTCTGTACCAATGGCTGACATGTACTTCCCAGTGTGGAGCACTGCTCCGACAGCTGAGGAAATGTTTCAGGGTTAACACCTTGCCCTTGGGTACTGTTAGGCTATTGCTGTGCACTGTGAGACGTGGTGGAGTGCAACAGCATTCTGGGCACAGCACCAAATGCAGAAAATCCCACCATTCTCTTCGTTCATGTTCCAATTTCATGTCTTTTCAGGGCACCTAACCCCATTCTTAAGCTGTTATCTGGGTGGCTGAAACAGTACACTACAGATTATTGTGAATACTCAGTGGCTTGTGTAAGTGCCATTGATGTATCTCCACTGCAGAGCTGCAGCATGGCAAGCCAACCGTTAGTCTTATCGAGCTGCCCCTGCTGCTGTTTCAGCAGAAGCCATGACAGTGGTAACTATGCCTCCTGCAGATGCTTCAGGAAGACACTGAGGAAGAGGTGTGGACAAAGATGGGGATAAAAGTCTAGTGTTTTAAGGGGAACTTAACTTAGGTCAGCCTCATCACTGACACAGTCGTGGTTTAGGTTTATTAAATCTTTGTCAACCACTGGGAAGAAGATTTGTCACTGCACTGGGATAGTAACATTGGCCTGAGAACTTCAGGATGACAAATGCACTGTGCTAGCAACTGTGTGCAATCACTATCAAGCAACAGAGTCTATACACCAACCTGATAGCTCCTCCCATCTTCCATTGAAAAGCACAGATCATTGCCATCTGGAAGCTCATGGCTGCCTCCTGATAGAATGTTCAACATCAAATCATTCATCGAGGACAGACTGATCATTAGAGCTACACCGGCTGGGGCATGGGCCTCAACTGAAAAGGTGACTGCGTGCATGAGGCATGCTACAAAGCTCTTGGAGAATGGCAGTTATATGCTGACTCTCAGTATGTGCAAGCACTAATGGACTCAACCTGGTTGCACTCCAGTGTTTAGAGTGGGAAGTGATACCCAGTCACCAAGCTCCAGAGCAGTGGGGAATGTGGAGGCTCCAGCTCAGCTGATCAGCCATGTGGAAAGAAGCGTGGGAGCACAACAGGAAAACTGTATGCAGAAGAAATGCATCCACACAAACATTAGGGGCTGGAGATCACTGTGCAGCACAGGTGCTTCTTAAGGACACAGAGTGGTTTATCAGTTACTGCAGATAATGCAATGCATTGTGTGGATACAGGTCTTTTAGCTATGCACTCACTTTGCCTTGTATGAAGACAGAATTTAAACCAACTTGTCAAGCCAAATTGAAAAGAAATCTCTTTTCAGACAGATAGTTGACAACAAACAGACAAGCAAACAATTACATATAAACAACCCCATAAATAAGTATAGATCATAAATGACACCATTACTCTGCATATTTATTTTGGCTTTGTTCTAGATTTACCTGTTTCCACCCATATTCCCTTGTGCCCACCCATTCATCTCCGTAGAGGACTGATAGGCAGGATTAGCCTGAGACTGCTGAATCATGGGGCTTTGAGTATGAGCCAGTCTTGGGGACATCAGTGGACTCTGAGGAGTGGTGGCCCCTGTAAAGCCTGGATCGGGCTGCTGACTAATACCTGAAGAAAAAGAAAAAGAGAAATTTAGCCACTGTTGAGACAGGAGCTCATACTTGTAGGCATTTCTTTACACAGTCCTATTTATGTCACTGTCCTGGTTTAGCAAAGATCAGCTTTTGCTTGGTAACGGGGAGCAGGTTGCAGTGAAGACCCAGTAAAGAGTTTGTGAACTCTCCCTGGCTCCTGGGTTCAGACCCACCTCTGGCCTGGCTGGGCCAAACTGGCGCCTCTGATCACTATTTAGGGGACGGGAATTTGAAGTGCTGGCAGGAGGTGTAAGAGTGATACAAGGTGGAGGCGACCACGCGGACCCTACAGCCAGAGAAGGAAGAAGGAAGGAGAAGCAATAGACCACAGACTCCTCTACCCCCTAAAAACATCCTATTTTGAAAAAGTATGTTAGCTACCTGTGTGTCCTAACCACACAAGTGGTCTCTCCCCTCTACAGATCAAAAGAAAAACATTGATGACTTTCTTTTTTCTTCCTTCCCAGAGACTGAATTAAAAATGACAAATAAAGCATATTGCTTCTGTCTGTAATTTCATTCTTTTTCTAAGGTTCTTAGAACTTTAGGATCTCTACTTCAGTGTCCCTGAAAAAACAGGTAATGCCATTTTGTGGAAGTATTTGATAACTTTTATAAAGTCATGCAAGGAAAACGTAATTTAAGCTGAAAAATGCCAGTCACATACTCAAGTTACTCTTAATGCCAGGATAAGAATTGGTGATATGAAATCTATTCTTATATTCATTGTCTCTGTGACTTAACTTTTCTGTATCTTTGTGTCATAAAACAGGAATAGTACAATGTCTCTTCTTTTTCATAAAGCAATTGCAAATACATGGAGGGAAAGCACTATTATTATTTAGAAACTAGTGTAAAAAGTAATAGACCAGTAAGAGTAGAGAGCGATTTTAGAATTGGATGGACATAATTTGTTGTATCTGCAGAACTTGCACATAACATATTATTTAATACAATTGAAATATGACTTATGTAATACTTATGTAATAAAGAAGCTGTATAACAATAACTAGGTAGAGGTAACTGCCGAGAACAAAGTGGCACGCAGCTTTGTAAAATACAAACAAAATGGTATTTATTATTGTATTCAACACAGGTTTAAGGATGGGGAAGTGAATGCCTTATCTGAAGTTAATTTATATTACTTAAATCCAATAGTTAGTTGTTTGTTTTACATTGCAACGTACAGATGAATTAGCTTTGTTTGGGAAGAATCTGTCTGGTATTTAAGCAATATATCATTATCAAAATTAGGAAAAAAAATACGTACAGCTCTGCTTCTGGTTACTTTCTGCTGTTTGCCAGCATCAATTCACAAGTTTTCCTCATCTGCACTTTTAATATGCATATTGGTTTGTTTAGTTCACTTGAAATTCTGAGTCTATCGAGCAATTATGTACACATATCTGTGTTTGTGTATGCCAACACACTTCTGTCTGCATGTATCTACACCTATAAGCAACCACACACATCTCACTTCCACTACTGTTGAAAACCAAGATCAATGCTTGAAGAACATGTGGTGCTAGAGCCAGAAGGGCAGATGGTACTATGTTGCATTTTAGGACTCCAAAGAGGCCCAAAGCTCCACATTTCCCATAATTCCTAGGGAACCAGGCAAGAGGCTGTGGGAGGGTGCTTGGACTCAGCTTTTGTGAGGGGAAAACAGGAGAGTTGGGACTGCTGAGATGCATCACAGGGGTGGAAACAGTACCGTAGTTTGGAGGAAATGGGAACTGCTGTGCATTCGGCTGTGGGATGCGTGGGTTGCTCATGGTGGCAGGTATGCCGCCGGCAGCCACCATGCTGGGCGTCATGCTCAGGCCCTGCCCTCGCATCATCAGTGTCCGCTGCTGCTGTTGCACCTGCTGCTGCTGCTGCATCTGCCGCTGCCGCAGGTGCTGGCTCAGGATCTCCCGCTGCCTCTGCGCCAGCATCTGTGCGTTGATGGGGCCCTGCAGGGACAACACCGTCACCCGTCAACAACTCCTCTGGAGGCAGCCTGACCAGGGGAAGCATCCCCACTAGAGCAATCTGGAAGACTGCCAGATCTGATTCAACCCCACCACACAACTAACAACAATATTAAATGGGAGAAAATAATCCTGTTAATACTTCTGCTGGGAAAGACTTCCAACAGTGCAAGAGTCACTAACTGAAATAATAGCAGTGTTTAATGTTGCATCAATTTGTAATTGCAAATAGAGTGGCTCATTTACAAAAGGGGGAAAAAAAAAAATCATCTCTGGGAAATGAGAAGCTTGGTTAAAAATACAGTTATGTTCTATCTCTAGTAAACAACCATCCACCCAGTGTAAATATGGGGAATGTTCTCAGAAATAAAACAGTCCAACACTTCTTATTATATGGACTGCATTATTTGTATTTGAGCTTTAGAATTTATTGTATGCATTTACCACATAGCATTGCTACTAAATTACTTGGGGAGACAAAGAAGAAAACAAAGTGTTTGGTTTTGTTGTTTGTTTTTTTTTTTTTTTTAAATTAAAAGTACTGTCTTTCTCACCTGTGTTGGCACTCCAGGTCTCAAAGACAGATTCATGTTGGAGACACTGCTGATCTGATTTATCAGTGGCTGCCGATTCTACAGAAAAAGAAATCAACCAAATAACAAAATCCACTAAACCCTGAAAGTTTTCAAAAGGAAAACAAGAAAAGGGAAATTTCATATAGAGAAGTATTTACATCTATTTCCCAATCAGCTGGTTTGAGGATTTAGTTTTACATATTCAAGCAGGGACTAGTTTTCTTGCTTAAGTCCTATTCTTATTCACAAATTCCAGTTTCTTAAGGAGATAATACATCATAAAAATAACAGAGGCACTAAGCTGTTTTCCAAACAGGTCTTTACAGTTTCTACCCTTTTTGAGTTTAGGACTAGATTGTTGAGGTTTACTCTGAATTAGTCCTTATCCTGATGTTTGAAGGCAGAAATGATCCTCCCTCCTCCACTAGAATAGCATTAACATCTTATTTACAGTGCTACAAACATATATAAAGATGAAACAAGTAACAACAACTTATAATGATCCTCAAAAGCTGACCAAGGCTAAAGTAAAAAAAAAAAAGGATGCAGGTCCTTAGATTGATGGAAGAATCAAGAGATAATAAACAGAAAAAAACTTGCATAACAAAAAGCACCACTGTAGCCTTGCCTAAAAAACTAGTGAGACTTAGGTTTAAATACTAGGCACATTCGTGCACAGCTATTACAGAAAGAAAGATGAAAAAAAAAAGACCAAAAAAGAGAAGGTGCAAGGTATTGTCTTGGCAAAAAATTGTTATGGCTAGTGGTTTTAGTTGGAAAGTGGAATTAGGCTACCATAAAACAGAGTACATGCTTAAGACCTGGTCTGTTTGGAACAAGATGGGGTGTTGACCTGCTGGAAATTAGCTCTTCAGAGAGGGTCCTAGGAGTCCTGGTAGACAGCAAACTAACCATGAGCCAGCAATATGCCTTTGTGGCCAAGAAGGCCAATGGTATTCTGGGCTGTATTAAGAAAAGTACAGCCAGCAGGTCAAGGGAGGTTCTCCTCTCCCTCTCTACTCTGCCCTGGTGAGGGCTCATCTGGAGTACTCTGTTCAGTTCTGGGCTCCCCAGCTAGAGAGAGACAGGGAACTTCTGGAGAGAGCCCATCAGAGAGCCACCAAGATGATCAGAGGTCTGGAACATCTTTCTTACAAGGAAAGGCTGCAGCATCTGGGGCTGTTTAGCCTAGAAAAGAGGAGACTGTGGGGGGATCTCGATAATATTTATATGCATCTGGAGAGTGTATGTCAGGAGGATGGGGCAACACTTTTTTTCTGTAGTGTCCAGTGACAGGACAAGGGGTAATGGACAAAAGCTGAAGCACAAGAAGCTCCACTTAAATGCAAGGGAAAACTTTCCTGGGAGGGTGAGTGAGCCCTAGCAGTCTCCTTCTCTGGAGGTTTTCAAACTTGCCTGGACATGTTCCTGTGTGACCTGATCTAGGTGGTCCTGCTTTAGCAGGGGAGTTGGACTAGATGATCTCTAGAGGTCTCTTTCAATCCCTACCATTCTGTGACTCTATGATTCTAAGGCTGAGCATCATGTAAGGGGCAGGGAAGAGGGTGTACCTGCTGTGCCTGGAGCCTGTGCTGCAGCTGCAGGCGCAGCTGGTTGGGCTGGCTCTGCACGATGGCGGCGGGCCGGAGGCCAGGCCGGGGCTGCATGCGCAGGGCTGCATATCCTGGGCGCTGTCCCATGGGGTGGAAGCTGGGATCCTGCATGGGCGCGTAGCTACCCTGCGCCATCTGAGCCTGTGCCGTGTACTGCGGGGGGAACACTGGTGTCTTCTGCTCCATCAGGATGCCCGACTCCTGGCTGGGGAAGGTGTCCGGGTCCACAGCTTGGCTCTGTGGAAATCGGTGAACAATAGGAACGGTTGGCAGGGCGTGGCTTTGCACGAGATTATACGAGACTAGTACAGGCACCCTGCAAAACCAGCCTTCTTGCATGTGAATGTTGTTAAACAGAAAACTACAGACATTTTCTTTACTTAAATATAAAACTTAAAATTGAAAGACTGTATTTTTGAGTGTCTAAGCACATTCATGTCTAGCTCCTCCTCTTTTCTTTTTCTAAACAAAGACCCACAGTCATTGTCATGTTATTAATGCAGCCATTGTACCACTTCACTAATGAATAAAAGCTTGAAATGAAAAATGCTGTAGAAAAAATTGTGAATTAAATGATGCCAGTATATTTTTGCCATTGAATCTGAGATAAATTCAACAATGTTACAAATGAATAAATATGAGAAAGTACATTTTTACCACTATCTTAAAATTAATTATTTCAAATAAAGATATCTGAAACTAATACTAATGTGAACAATTTGTGTCCAAATTCTTTCAGGACACTTTTGCACAAACTGATTATCTATCAGCATATTTCTACTTTAATAGCAAACTTTTTTTTGGTAGTACTCTAAAAGCTATGTCACATTGCATGGAAGTTTCACACTGCAAAACTGAAGTTCACCAATAAATTATATCTCCAACTTCACACCTCATCAAGTTCTGTGTTGTACCAAATAAGCTTGAAAATAGTCTTCTCATATCCAAAACAAGGTTTCATTGGTCCTATTTTATATGTAAAATGCAGAGTTAATTCAGAACTTATGCTCAGGATGTTGATGAGTGCTGTGAAATCAAACAGGTATTATAGACTTCTCTGAGAATATTAAATCATTATAGAGACACCTACAGTCGTTTTTGGTAATTGTGGTGTCAGAAACATAAAGTGCTAATTTCCCTCCCCCCCTACCATTTTTTAGTTTTTATTTTACCACATTTCTTGCATCATATAAGACTGAAATGGACAAGAAAAAAACTGAAAGCCACTAGAAATTAACTGCAGAGAAAAAAAAAAAGATGAAAAAGGATAGAATGAATTCATGCTGCAAAATTTAGGAAGCATGTTCACAATTAAAAAAATACAGTTTTAAGTGCTTGGAATCAAATCAGCTGCGTCAGGTGAAAATTTTCCCGTAACACATTAATCAATTAAGGGAAAAGCTATGAGTGAAATCACATGTTACAGGTCTGCTCATGCAAAAGCTTGTTGCTTCCATCATATAAAGATCTTGCCCTTGCTCCTCTGCTCCCAGGTCTTCATATTCTTTTTCTTCTTTCCTATACCTTGTTGCTGGCTGTGACCTTACCTGTCTTCCACAGTTGTTCCTCTGACCACCAGATAAACAACAGTTTGTTATTTTTTTTTACTTTGGTTAGGTTTGTTACATAAAGTGAAGTAGCTCAGCACAGGTCAGAAGCAGAAGAGCTAGACAAGCATGGCAGAGGAGAGGAAGGAAGATTAAATCTGGGGCTCAGGTGACCAAAATCTCCAGCCTAGCTTGCAAGAAGTGTTTTATAATCCTTTTTTCTAATACACATTTTACTTCTACCTTGACAACATATCTTTTCAATACAATGCACAATATATGCAATGCCCAATATACCTGGCTAACTAGTTCCGGTATTCCCAGAGCCCTGTCGATTTCTTCTAAACCATCAAAATTCCTTAATGCCATGTAAAGCTGATCCAGGAGAGCACCCTCATCACTTGGTGACTCTGATGAAGGATGATTACACAAGAGATCATCTGGTGAGCTGCCAAATGGTTGCCTGTCAAAACATGAACACATTGTTGGAAAACAGCTGCTGAAAAACAAGAAATAATGTCAGAAGATTAGGACTCAAATTGAACTAACAAGTGGAGACAGAAATTATTTAATCACTGCCAATTTTGTTTAGAAAACTGTTCTGGGTGAAAGTTATGTTACACAAAGAAATAACTAAATAGCATGATTAATGCCTGTCAAGGCCCCATGAGCATTGTGTAACCAACAAGTAAGCAAGCACACCAAAGGTACTCCCAAGTGCTGATTTCATGTTATAAGGTCGACAGAGGAGCATAGAACACAGTCACTGAACACGTATGTTTAAAAAAAATTAATTGTGACTTTGAATTTTAGATGTTAGATTAAGTATACAATCAGAAGCAGAAAAAGAACGGATTTCCACAGACAATCTTCTTAATTGGTTATCTGTCAGACTAAGCAAGCTGAAGAGGTCACAGAGGGGTCTGAGAACTGTCTGAGCTCGCACAAACCAAACATCTGGAAAAGCTGGCCAGAAGCATGGGGGAGCAGGGAGAAAATGACATTCCCCTTTTTGTTTGCAGCAAAACACTGCATCAGCTCAACCCATCTTATGGAATTGCACACTTGGGTACCAGTTCATGCACTTGGTTATGTGCCTCAGAAGGGTGTCAGCAAGAATTTGGACACTGTCAGATAGTGTGCTGGCTCTATAAATCCTGTTTACCTTACCCCTGAATTTATATGCAAAGCACACTCACAGTTACAAAGGCAGAATAAAGGTTTACTCCAAACTCAAAGGATAAAATTTACCAAGAAACAAACTAAATCTGAAATAACTCCTTATCTGTAGCCAAATAACATATTTTTGTTTTGAAGTTCACACACGAGCTCTACTTCATGTACAATACTACCCAGACTACAATAGAAAATATATAAAGCAAAGCATTCTGCAAGCAAAGGCAGCTACTACATGCACATCATGGCAGAATCTCATCCCAGATAATTACTCAGTGACAACAAAAGCTGTCACACGTGGAGAAAGGAAACAGCACGATATGTGAACCCTTTTTACATGTCTGTTTGGAAAAACAAAGAAACATGTTTGTGTATTTAGTTTCCATAATGAGATATATGGTTGCCATGGAAGTCTAATCTCTATGTCAAAGCTAAGCAGAAGGAAAGAGCTGCATCGTCAGGCTTATACACTCAAAAAAAAAAAAAAAAACAAAGGATGGCAGCAGGCAAACCAACAAAATCATATTCCTTTTAATTAGATCCTGGAATGTAAAAAATAAAAGATATTTATGATGCATCTTTAAAACATCATAAAGTGTTAATCAGTCTCAGATTAATGGAGAACTTTCTATAAGTCTCACAGATGGAATTATCAATCAGTAAACAGGAATAGCAGAAAAAAAAAAAAAGAGATCCTTTGAATCAAATTGCTTGCAAACTCTGAAGATGACCTCTAAGAAGGGATCTATGATCTGGAAAAATAATCGATGAGGCTATCTGAAAACACCTCCCTCAAATTGTCAGTGAGTATGAACACATATGAAAAGAAAAAGTTTAAACATTTCTAAAATTCTTTATATTAAGGAACTACCAATTACTTTGGGATTTTTTTCTCCCGTTTCTTTTATAAGACACAATGATAACATTATTTTTTTCTGTAAAATAATTCTTTTTACTAACAGTTTAACTTTTATCAAATTTAATACTTATGATGATACCAAGATTATAAACATATAAATCTCAGGGATTAATAAAATAAGAAATGGCAATTCATCATCTCTGGGTGTAAATGATCAGAGTATGGTTACTTGCAGATGCAACGCAAAGGGAATTTTTTCCACCATCTTCAGCTACAAGGAAATTATGACAGATGCAACAATAACAAAATGGAAGAATTATCTGCCTGGCTTGCTGACCAAATATGGCTCTATATTTTATTTTATGGTGTCATTTTTTAAGTGAATTGTTTAGTTTTGCAAACAGTGTTTTTGACATACGACACCCTAACTGAGGGAGAGTTAGCACTAGGACACATCTCAAAAAGCATAAAAAGTAACAGAGACAATCCTATACTTAAATTTACACATAGTATTTTCAGACATCTTTGCATAATGAAGATTAAGAGAATGTAGCCAGATTATTAGCCTTTTGCAAACATGCTTTTTTCCCAATTGCTTCCTCTTAATTTTCTTTTCAGCATTCTCCTTATTTACTCCTGAAAAATACCCCAATTTACACAATTCAAAATATTTCAACATTTTTCACTTGTCTATTTTGTATCACTTATACAGTCCATATGTATACATACACACACACACAATTTCTCTAATGTAAGTTTCCAACTTTTTGGCAAAGACACGTCATTTTATTAAAAAGTGCAAACTGGTTTTCATTGTTTTAGTACTCTTTAGAAGTTTTAATAATGAACAAAGTTAATACATTACATATGAGTTAATGAGTTGTGATCAAACTTCTAGTTACCTGAGAAGCAGCTAACTTAAGGGAAGAGGCAGCTTCCCCTTCACTTCATCTTTCCTTCCTTGTCTTTCATAGAATTTAGGTCAATTAAACAACAAAACAGAAATGAACCATGTCCTTCATTATTTAAAATGCCATCTCACTGCAGAAAAAGACAGTTGTATTCTAACTACAAAGGCTCTGGCATTTTTCCACATTTCACAGAATCATTTAGTTTTAAGTATAATTGTTAACAACAAAACCAGCAAAATCAGAGAAGATCATGCCCACAGTAATGCTCAGAGGTGAAAATGGTGTAACTACCCAAAGCATTGGCAGCATTCACTGTGATACAGAACTTACAGCAAAGAGAACATTTATGAGTATTACTGGAACATGTATACATTTAATGAGTAGAAATTTTGGTGAATTGTTTATATAGAATTTAGTTTCCATGTGGTGTATAAAGTACAGACCTGTAAAATTTCTCCATGGTTTGATGTGACATTAAGACTCACCTGCTCTGATTACCAAAAGTTGCCTGATCTATAGGTAAGATGCTGTCTGGCCATGGTGCAGTCTGATTTGGAGGAGCCTGTTGCTGGCTATACTGAGGTCCTCCTATGTTCATCTCCAATTCGGATGGCCCTAATAAAGGAAAATCAACCACATAACTTTTTTGAAAAGAATCTACTTGCATGTGAATTCTTTCCATTGAATTGTCTGTTACAGCAGAAGCAAACAAAACCCATTAAAACTTCAATAATGTTACGCTTAGAAGCACCATGATTTTTTTGTTAAAATTGTTTTAAAATTTAGGAAAAGAACATGAGAACTCTGAAAGTGATTCAAAACTTTAAAATAGTGGATATGACATCATAGATGCAAAAATTACTAAGATAAGCATAAAAAAAGACAGTATATAGAGTCAGTATCACAATGTACTTTCTTTAAAATGGATCAAGAACAATTATTATGTTCACAGCATTCCTCTTAAAACACGCCATAGTCTTCAATAAACAAGGGCAATCTCATATTCTGTTTCTTCGGTCACATCACTGTGGAGCTAAAGAGTAACAGGAATTGTTCATTATCAATACATGCATTAAAAGTTCAGTGTTTTACACATCTTCCTTACCACTTCCACAGGAAACTTTCACCATGGCGTACGCTTCTCATCACTTCAACAATTGTAAAATCTTTTTTTTTGTTTTCTTCTGCTTCATCTTTTGACAATCCAGCATGTATCAAAAAGAACAAGTACACATGTGCCTATGACTTACCCATATTCATGACCTGAGATGGAAGCATCTGCCTTGGGCCAGGCTGGTTGCTGGGTCTCAAGGGGATGCTGGCTGTGGGGTTGCGGATCATGCCTGCTTGCACGGGTCTGTTCATGGCACTAGCTGTGGGTGCACAGGTCACTCTCACAGCAGAAGCTTGGCTTCCCCAATCTCCAGATGTCATGGTAGGCCGAGGGGCATTGCCACCCATCATTCCTGCACAAAAGCCAAACAGACTTTGGTGCCGGCACATGATTCAGAACAGCTTTAACATTAGCACTGTCTGATGAGCTGCATTTTTTGAGACGAAAGCGCAGTAGTTTCACTCAAAGCACACTGTACCACAACTGCCCATCCAGATGTGCAAAGCTGCAGAATGATACCTTATGCTGCTTAGTCAAGAGACTGGAGTTTATTATACATTTTACAAGAGGAAGATTCTTTTATCATTTCCGAAACGCTGTTCAGAGTAAGTGTTCCCATATGTAGTCTGCAACAGGTGCTGAGGGTGTGTGGATAGCCCTAACTTCCTTCCTCAGGAAATGAATCACGTTTGCTGATGTGTGTGTCAGTGCTTTACTTTCCAAGTGCTAAGTGAGAATGAAGACTCGAGTAACAATATACTGTCACTACACACACTTACAAATTAGAATGACTGAATTTAAATTTACATTCTGCAAACATCTTCTGGCGAGTCCTTTCATTCAGAACCTAGAGCCTTCTCAGCTTCAAGGCTCACCCTGACAATCTCAAATCAATGTATGGAAATTACTCACAGGAACTTTCCGATAGATGCTGAAGTTCATTACCGTTATTTTAGGGGAAGTCCTCCTACACCTACTGTAAACAACTGATACAATTTATTTACACTTGGAATATACAGATTACTACACTCTCTGACAGTAGAAAAAAAATACAGCCAAACCCCAACATAAAAATCCCCGAAATCCAAAGACGTGCATTCACAGTATTCATACATTTCAATTTTATGCAGTAAAGAAAGCAGATAAAACAGTGATTTCAGATTGGACAGTTGTTTTCTCCAGTTGCATTTTGCAACATACTTAAATGAATACTAAAAGCCACAGAAATAATTATTGCTACTCATCAGTTGAACTGTTTGATGATATATAACCAAGGAGAAAAACTCTCTGAAGAGGGTCATTGTTTCTGCTGCTGTACAAAGTTTGCTGCAGTGTTACAACCTCACGTTTGTTCTATTTGTGTACATACTCTGTCAGCTGAAATATGTGGTGTGCTAGAGCAAATGGCAGGAACACAGATAATACTCTCTAACTTGTATACATAAGATGAATAGCATTCTTTAATATGTATACAGAACATCAAAGTATTAGGACACTTGAAAGACTACAAGTTGATCTCTAAACTACTTCAATAGGATATTTCAGTGTCCAGCAGCATGTCTTTTTTTAATACTGATGAAAACTATATATAAAGTTTTTACTATGAATAGCAAGATGAACGACCTTAAAATATCCATTTATTTACTCACTTAAGAGTTCTTAACAATTATTGCACACTTGGACACTCTCAGACTATGCACTAGTTGAAATAAGTCCATCATCCAGACTTTTCGTGTGAAACTTTCTATGGTTGTCTTTGTACAATATTAGGGCAACATGAAGAAATTAATGCACCACAGATTAGGCATAATCTGTGACAAGAGGTAATATCATCGCAGCGCCTGATGATTCCCAAAAACTTCACATGTATGAAAATAATTAGCAACAGGACAAGGGGTAATGGGATGAAGCTGGAACACAAAAAGTTCCACTTAAATATAAGAAAAAACTATTTTATTGTGAGGGTGACAGAGCCCTGGCACAGGCTGCCCAGAGGGCTCGTGGAGTGTCCTTCCTTGGAGGTCTTCAAGATCCGCCTGGACGTGTTCCTATGTGACCTGATCTAGGTGAACCTGCAGGGGGTTTGGACTAGATGATCTCTGGAAGTCACTTCCAAGCCCTACCATTCTATGGTTGTATGATTAGCATTTCTTAAATTTTAAATTGAGAACTAAGGCTAAAAAGCAAAAGACAACTGAGGGGAAAACCAAAGTCTGTAGAGATACACATCATAATGACAACAGCATATCCACAGTTTGGTTTTGAAAGAACAACTTCTACTTACCGAGAAATGGTTTACTTATTTGCTTTTTCCAAGGCATTAATATTGGCCTTTTATGTATTTAAGCCTCAGTGGATTCTGGAATATTAACGTGAAGAGATTCTAATTGCCAACACACTATGTTCATCAAGAAGTTTTGAAGTAGGTGAAAAGCAGTGTATAAATAGCAAAAGTAAACATATGCAGAAACAGAAGTTCAAAACAAATGTCACTACATAACATCTCATGAAACAGGATTTTTTTTCAGACTTTTTGGAAAGTACTGATAATAACTCCAATAGTGTTACACATCCTATAGTCTGTTCCTCAAATATGCTTTTAAAAAATGGAAATTCATCTTACCTGTGCTACTGTTGCCTAAAGTTCCTTGACTTCCTATCATCCCTTCATTCCTGCCCATCAGTCCCGGCTGAGGTATCACTGAATAGGGGCTACTTGTCCTTATGGGTGGGAAAGTTCCTGCACCTGTTGCATTTTGCAGTGTGATGTCAAGTGGTAAATTCTGGTTTGGCAATAACCTGCCCAGTTGCCCTGCTCGTGGGTTATTAAAAGCTAAACAGAAGGAGAGAAAAAAAAAAAAAAGTTACAAGAATGGAAACTTTACTTGTTAAACAGGAAAAAAAAAAAAAGAATAATCCAAACATACTTTATGCTGTTGGGCTGAGCTATTTAATGCTGTATCATTTAGCTACTCCATATCTGTCCGAGAAATATCCCTTCTTGACATTTTAATCTAAATTTCAGAATGGAACATTCTGACACTAAAACAGATATGACATATATTTTTAAAACTTTAAATGATGCAATTTAACTGACAGAAGAGCCACTACAGCAAAATATACCACGATGTGATATGCATATTGCTGCCAATTCACCTTCTAGCTAGTAGCACTGTAATTGCATGCAGATGTCATCCTAAGGCAGGTTGTTAGATTTCTATCCATTTTGAAAGTTTTCCAGCATAAGCCATGGTCCTGAAGAAGTTACCAAAATTAAGGACAGACTGAGTATATATTGGATCTTGTAGCCTCATTTCTACATCTCCCTCTTATTTTTTTTTTTTTTTAACATATTTTGTCATGATTAAATACTTCCATGATTCAGCAACAACAAATAAGAGGTCCAGAATCACAGCTGTGCCACCATAACATTCTGGTAAACAGAACCATGCTTGATGGTTACTGTCACCTTTATATAACTATTTTCTTCTGTTAAAGTCTTTTTTGCTCTTAAAATCAGCTTCTGCAGAGAAAACTCTTCAGTGTCTCAGAAAGGTGAGCTTCATATCATGACTGGTAAGCACCTAGATCAACTTTGAGGTCTTTGGGCAAGGTTCCAATGCATGAGAGCATCTGCTTGTGCCTATGATTCTATTTCCACTCATACTTACAAAATACATATGAATAAATTATCCACTTTTGGTGCAATTACTATTTGCAATAATTCCTGATAGTTGCCCCTAGAAACATCTGTGATATAGAGGCATCCTTAAAGTGACTTCTGCATTTTTATATTCACTGCTTTACAAAGAAGTTAAAGAACTTCTTATTTTAGATCAGAGTAGTGACACTTTTGAGTTTGAGAACTTAGATGAGGTTTATCAAGCTTGTTAAAAAGTACAGAAACATCTTATTAAAAATGTCACTGACTTTAAAATATTATTTTATAAAACCAGACTACCTAAATTCATTGTATTTATTTATTTAATGTAAGTTCCCTGCTTATATGTATGTACAGGAAATAATACATCATATCACTTCCATGTAATTCCTATTCACGAGATCAAAATGTTGTCCTTACTATCAGTTTAAACAAGCAAGTAAAACTTACTTATGAGACAAAAATCACCTTCCCAAGCTTAGGAGTATTGTAAAGTCTAAGAGCTGAACCAAAATCCAACTTCAGTGACAGTTTCAGATCAGTTTGCCCCAGTAAAAAACCCACAGATGAGTAAGTTATACTGGTAGCTTTGCAAGCAACCACTGATCCTACAAAAAGGAAAACTGGAAATGCAGCACAAAATACCAACACAGTTAACAACATGTGATCGTGTTCGGATTATATACTCTGCTCTTGATCAAAATGGGATTGAAGGAGGCTCCTTGTAACCCACACAACAAAGTGGTCATTTGGCAAACCTAACAACTTTCAAGTTGTTTTGTTGGGTGGGGTTTTTTTTGGTTTTTTTTAATATTTTAAAAAATAGATAAAACCCCAAAACCTCAAACTTCTTTTGGAATTGTAAATGATTTTACATTCACTCTGCATTGCTTTTTGGTAAGCACATGAGAAGCCACTCACTATTTCTGCGCACCTGTTCTCTGTATGCTCTTCTACAGAAAACAAAGCAGAAGTTCCCTAGGGGAATCAGGAACAGACACAAGTCTAAGCCGGGCGAAAAAATGTTTCAGGGTTTTAATTTACATGGGAAACAGGATGCTGCTTTTACAGAATTGCTACTAACCACGAAGCCACTCTCATTTACAATCACACTATTACTGTACAGCCAGTAGCTTTGAAAGCAGATTTAAAGCTGGGTTAACTCTGGAAAGCCAAAAGGCTACAGTGGAAGGAACCAGCAGACCTTGCTTCAGAAAGAATATGCTAAACATTTCAAACGCACAAAGATTTCCTTCTGACTTACGTGCCTCTGCTGTTAGTACCCCTATACTTAGAAAAATTACTACACTAAATCCATGCATCTTTCTCTGTGCAACATTGATAACAAATGATAATTTAAGGCTCTGTAGTGTTTTTAATGTGAATTTTAACACTGATATTTATTATTAATAGAGATAATACTACTATCAAAAGTATTAATAGTAATACATTTATTCAAACATTCCAAAGTAATAGTTTGGGTTCATTTGAAAGTGACACGGTGTTATTTTTGCATCATCAGAATGGCTAAAAATATTATCCAGGATCTATGTTTTATAATAAAACCACCAGTGTACGTTTGAGGAAGTAAACATATGCTGTCATCATAGCCAACAAGAGAAAAAACATGGAGCGGGGACTTCTTATGTTATTTTGATCGACATTAGTAGCCAATAAGACTCCCGTCTTCCTCGCTTTCCATTATTCTATGGTGGTAGAGCAACATCTCAATGCTGACTTGTTAAGTTAATTAATAAAGTTAAAGAACACTGTCAACTGAAAGTGACTCAATTAAAATTCACAATTTCAAATTAAACTTAGATGCTCCTCTTAATCATACATCTTTCTATTAATCTTGTGGTTTTAGGAGGTGACTCTTCTTCAGGCTCAGAAAGAGCCTCTCCCGTCCCTTTGACTGGAAGGACTGCTGGGACAGGGCGATCTGCATCACAACAAAATGCAGGCGCTCTCCTACAACCACAGCAGGGGTCGCCTCGTTTATTTCGAGAGTACCCCTTAAAACGGGCCGCCGCGGGTTTCTCCGCGGATTAGAAGCCGTGGCCTCAGTTGGGGGTGCTCGGAGCCGGGAGGACCGCAGATGGCGCTCCGCAATCACGCACAGAGCCGCGGCAGCCCCAGCAGCTGCCCGCTGCTCCCCGGCCGACCCGGGGCCGCCGCGCTGCCGGGTGCCCGGCTTGGCTCGCGAGCGCGAGGAAGGTGGACTCACTGCTCTGTGAAATCCTCATTGCTGGTTTCTGGGTGGCCACAGCCGCGCCGGGGCTGCTGTCACTGGTGAGCTGCATGAGGTCATTGATGATGGCTTGCTTGTCGACCGAGCCCGCTGGCGCGCCTGGGCGGCTATCTGGGAAAAGCTGCGGTAACTGGCTGTTCTGCAGGTCATCCAGAATCTCCTCCAAGTTATCCAATTCACTGCCCGGCTGCAATTAAAAAAAACACAAACCCACAGTACACGTCGCTGCTCACTTGCTGTTGGCATCCTGCTCATGTAGAGCCAGGCAGCCCGAAACTGTTACACCCGCACGAGCTTCAGATGCTTCCTGCAAGAAGCCTGATGTGGAGGAAGCTTGCAAAATTGTCAAAAGGAGACTTGTGTAGGCTCCTTAGGGCTCAACTGCCTTGCATTTGGGGAGCCCGATGTGGCACTGGCACCCCTTTCAAAACCCCAGCATCAGGATATACAAATCCACACAATCTGTACCTCGGGCAAAGGGGAAATTGTCCCTATGCACTCTGTGGTCGGTGCATACAGCAAGGATAATTTGACAGGAGAAGAGATCTAACAGTGATGAAGATGGGGGGGTTATGTAGGTACAACCAATATTGCTTTCAGCACAGTCATATTTCTAGTCTCTTTATGAACTTGATTAAAAGCATACGATGAAAAAATTGTTTCATGGCTAAAACAATTCCCCATACTCATTTTTCTTTGTTACATTCAAAACCTTAACATTGAATAAATCTATACAAGTTAGCTGGCAAGAAATATACATTTTAATAAAGTTCTATAAATTTAAACCTGTCATCTAATTACTAGCTTTAGGAATTTATTTTGCTCACAACTTTCCAAATCATTAAAAATAACTTCTGAATACTAAAAAAAGAAATGTAGTTACATTCAATTCAGTAGAAAACTATAATGAAATAAAATGTTGATTTCACCAGTTTCTTTTTTTATTTTTTTGGTCAGCTTCTCTGTCTATAAACCCTCAGAATTAAAATATTTTTCCGAATGAAATTTGGAAATGATTACAAATATATTCTGTGACCTTAAAACTTTGAATGAAGTAAAGCTCCTTGGGGTAGTAATTGCCAACAGGCAGTCCAGTCTCAGTTACCATCAAGTTGCATAGGAAACATTTCATGACAGTATTTATAACAAAAAACTACTCAAAATCAGCACCTTCATTAGGAAGTGTGCAATGATGGAAGAGGGGCAGAGAGTGAGCAAGCAGCCAGCTGTGAAGGATGGGGAACTGAGAAATAACACTACAAACATGCACACAACTGAACTACAACTCTTCCTGTTCTTTTATTTTTTTGGACCTACCACCATATTCTGAACTTGCTATTTATTGAGAGCAAACTTATGCCGAAGATCACAGGATAATGTAGAAATACCTGAGATGGCTTTAAACTGCCTACCAAGGCTCTCACAGCCTGCCTAGGAAGCACAGAATGTAAGTCTGTACTAAACTCCCGCTGCAGTAGCTAACCTGCTCCTGGGAAGCCCAGCTATTTTATTCAAAAGTTGCTAAGATGCTTTGAGGTTACATCTCCATATCTCTTTTGGATAACTGGCTGCAGATAAACACAGTATATAGTACTCTTTACTCCTTCCACATCACCTCCTAGTCTTACAGATCACAATATAATGTGCAAAATATACTCTGTTAAAAAGCAGCATGTAGGTGGTCTGGAGGTTGGTGTTACTGGCAAAATGGTAGGAAATCACAGAACCAGAGGACTGGAAGAAATTTAAAGGCTCAAGGCAAAGTCACTGTGTGTCAGTCCCTACAGAAGTTCATACAGCCTCTTGCTAATGACATCCAGTCACAGAAAATCCACAGCTCCCCTGGCAAATTGGGTTCAGCACTCTGTCATTCCTACTACTTGGAGTTTTTGCTCAGTGTCAATGCAAAATTTCCCTCACTTAAATTTGTGCCCTTCTTTTCTGTCATATTTTGAATCTGGAGAACAAAGTGCTCCTTTTTCTAACTTTTTCTGTATTTGAAATCACGTGCATTTTAAGCTGAAATTAATACGCAATCTCAACTTGTTGATTTTTCTTCAGCATGTAACCTGACTCATTACTCTTAGTGCTGCTGTGGAATATTTTTGGTTGATCCACACTTTAGCTGTAGTGCCATGTCCAGTACAGGACTGAAGATGAAGCCTTACTACTGCTGAGCAAAGCAGAAAGTTTACATAGTATGATCTGATAGAATATCCTAGAAAAGCCTGTGTGTTTTTTAACTACATGATATTACTGACTCACTCATCTTGTACTATGATCCCTACACAGAGGTTTGAAAAAGTCCTATGTAGCCAGTTGTCCCCTTTAAAAAAAAAAATCGGTGACATTATTCTTGACTAATGACAACAACAGCATTCGTTCATCCTAAGATTCTCCCTCCATATCTCCTGTTTGCAGCTGAATTTGAATTCTGTCTTCCAGTGCATTTGCAGACATTCAAGTGTCACACGCAGCTTCACCACGTATATGCTCTATTCAAACACTGAGCAGCTCTAGATGCTGTACAAGCTCCTACAGCACCTCAGTTTTGACAAGTGAATCCTTAAATAACTACTTTGCGTTTAAGGATTTCCAAACAGCTTCCTACCCACTCACAGCACAGCAGTTTCGCCTCGACCATGCATCTCTAATCTGGCTATGAGAATGCTACATGTAAGAGGGACAAAGAGCCTTGCTCAAACCAAGACACATGGCATTCGTTGCTTCTCTTATGCCTCTGGGAGAAGGAAAACAGGTTGGTCTGACATTACCCGCTTTTGACAAATCCACCTACTGACTTGCTGCCTTCCAGGCACTTTACAAGCAGTTGGGTGGACACAGCACGTCAACGGAAAAGGTAGAGCCAGGACGAATCAAATGTGATTATAAGTCGAAATCACTGTGCAGACAGCTGATAAGCAGAGTCAAAAAGGTACTCTGAGAGACAGGAGCAAGCAATATTTCTAGGAGCTGCATTTTGTGCACCAGTAGAGCTTATACAAGACAACTGCAAGAGCCAATAGAGAAGACTAATGTACAGTATCATAAATTATAGTATGATTCAGTACTCTTTGGAGGAAATAAAACATATGGTCTTCATTAAACATATTTGAGGCAACAGTGAAGTGTTATATGTTGCAGGGGAGTTTTTGTTCGGTTTTGTGGGGGATTTTATGTCTTTTTTTCTTCCTCCTCTCTTTTTTTTTTCAAACTTTCTGACTACTGTAATTCTTTGTTTAAACATTAGATGTAAAAAAAAACAAACCCAAAACTCTAAAACCTAAAACAAAGCCAGAGAAGAACATATTGATCCAAATGTGTCAGAAAACTGCACTCCCTAAGATGCTTTTAATTCCTCTCAGGAAGTGGCAAAAAAAGGCCAAATACAACAGATGTATTATAACAGTGCAAATACATAACCTTCTCTTTTTTTTGCTTAACATAATAATACAAAATATTTCATCTTTATTTTTTATGAGGGTTCTCAACTGCTGCAAAAGCTACAAGATAGATTTAGAATTAACACAAAATTATGATGTTAACCTCTTTCCAGGCTCACCTTCAAATGGCACTATATATACAGAAACCAGCATTAAAATATTTACTTGGTTAGTTTCATGGGATATTTCTTCTATTTATATTCTATATTTATTTAGCTAATGGTCTAAATTGAATTTTACAAATAGAAGGCACACCCTAACCTCCCTGTAAAGCAATTATTTGTCATTAATTAATAAACAATATGCCTGATAAAGTGCTAAGGATCACAAGAAAGTTCTCATGCACATATTTTCACTATCTCTAAGCCACCTAGTTACGGCAATCTCTGTAGAACTTGGACACTAAGTGCCAGAAAACATAAGACAAATCAGAAATATTTTAAAAGTACCTACTTTAGAAATACTTATCAATGTCATGTAGAGAAAGGCAGATTAATGTGTTAATTGCTTATAGAATTTTTTTCAGCTCTAGGCAGTTACACCTCAACATGAAGTTTATTTTACAAAAAGTTGCTATGTCAAAATCCAGGTCCCATGGATTGTAAAGGACTGAGTAAGACCCTAAGCTTTCTGCAGGTCTCTTTTTTTCACCACGGGCAATGCACATGGCTTTTATGGAGACTCTGTATGCAAATCTTCATACAAGTATACATTTCCTTTACAGTCACATATGACAGAGACATCTGGGACTTTTTTCTTACAATAGTATGTCTTTTGGTGGGGACACAACTTAAAGCTATACCTGCCTTATATAAACTTCAAGTTAGCTCATTAGCTACCTCTGTAGCATGAGCAAAGCATTTGGCTACAAAAGGTAAACAAAACCAAATCCCTGCTGCAAACTGGCAATAAATTGAAGGGTTATAAAAAGAAGGAAAAAGTAAATCAAAAGTGGAATCCATATTGTCTTGTTCTCCTTGATAACTGCAATAAACATCCAACTAGCTAGCAATCTTGTTATAGTATCAGGATAATCTGCTACTAACTTTCAGAAACAGAGCTCTTAACTAAAAGACATTCAGAAAATGTAATCCTCATTCTAAGGTTTAGATAGAATTTCAAGAAGAAACTAATGTCCTTCATGAATTTAACAGATTCTGAACATCAAGAAGTAGGTTTTTGGAAGATGAGTGGCACTTGTAAAGGAAATATGCTAGTATTGAGGAGATGCTTTTTTTCCATGTAAAGCAAAATGACAGCAGTGTTGATGAAGCATATGAGGAACACAGGGAGAGTTTTTGAGTTCTAGGACAAAAAGATGCATGCATAAGATGATTTCTGGAACAGCACTGGCCAAAATTGTGGCACTGTGAAGTCTCTGTCAGTTTGTCTATATTGACAACTGGCTAAAAAAGAGGAGAGTGTGCTTATGGAGATAAAGATTTTATTCCACACTGTGTCAAGTGTTTTCTCAGGGATTAAGCTACTTGGAATTGCTACATCTTGGTTTCTTCAACTGTAATATAACAATCCATACCCAATTTACTGACAAGTTTTGCAGCGCAAAACAATACAGTAAAAAACCCTTTTTCTTTAGCAGGGCAATACTTGACATTGTCAGGCCATGATGTTTCTCTGATGTAACTCCACACTTTCACTCTCCTTCCCAAAGCTGTTAGCTCATCCTTGTGAGATTTGACCATCTGCTGACCACTACACAGGCTGCTCCTGGCAAACAGGTTTTTTTTGAGAGACAACATAAGCAGTGGGGAACAAGGAAAGAGGATGCAGATCAAGTCCCACCATGGCAGCTCCACAGTTGCTGGTGGGCCCAGCAGGGAAACATAGACTTACTACTGAGGGATGCTCTATAAACCAAATCCGCAGCAAATCAGGACTCGTGTTTCCACTGCTTTTCCTTTTCAATAGCAGAGAACGATATAAGCACTTGCAGCGCTTGATAGCTACTGTTGATATAGCAGGAAAAGCTCTGCAGGTCTCTTTCATCACCTCCCCCACAGGTGCCTTAAGTGGAATAGCAATCAGCCTAATAGAGCTTGATAACCATCATCCCACCAAGGAAGGGAAAAAGGTACGGCAGCACTGGAAATATTCTCTGCCATTTGAGAAAGGCTTCCTGTCAGTTGCTGCTCTCTGCAGAAGTATATGTTTAAACACACTACCTAGAAGACTGCTATTTTTAGTACAGTGGTGCACTTCAAAGCATTTCCTGCTCAGAAAGTCACACCAAAAGTAAAAGGAGAAAACATAATGTCTCTGCTGCCTCCCCACACCCCGATGTCTCCTTGCAGAGGCCATCCCATTGCCGCTCCACTGCAGTTTCCAGATAAACTGCACACTCCAGTGACTAATTACTTAAAAATACAACATTCCTGGGGGAAAGTTTTAAATAAACCTGCAAAATAGGTAACACAAGCACACGGCTAATTTTTACATAGGAGAGGAAGAAGGGGGGGAGGTTGGAAGGACGCAGGAGGATGGAAGAATTTAGCACAAGAATTTGTGTTCTAGTCTTGTACTAAATAGTTCCAGCTTTGATCTAAATTTAGGCAGTGAGCACTTCCTGTGGGAGACAGTCTTCCAAAGCTGAAGAGTTTTTGATGCTAAATATTTTCAGTGATTTTATAATTGGGGTAAAGTGGTTATTTGTTTAAAGGCCTGGCCTTCAGCTAAATAAATGCTTACATTATTTTATATTCCCTACCATTTCCTCTCCTACTCCAAGCTGGGCTTCTCCTGTTTATTCAGCTCCAGGTTTCACTGCATTTTAAGTAGGTTTTAAAACTCTATTTACAACCAATCAGAGCAACAAAAACCCTTCTGTCATTATCCAGCAGCCTTCCATCAGAGCTGCAGGACTGGTTTCTCATTACCCCAGTGCTGAGGAAGCCCAAGCACTTCAGCCTTTACCTACTTCATCACTACTCCTGCACTGCATCATGGTTTTCTGACCAGCCCCAGGTCCCGGACTTTCCTGTACCTCCTGTTCTCCTTCTCCTGGGAGACAATCTCTGCCTTGAAATTTTAAGAAATGGCAATGCATCCATAGTGCATAACCCAACCCCGCCCCTGTTCATAAACATGAAGCCTAAAATTAAAAATGAATAGACAATTAACTTTACAAACTTCATAATACTGAGGCCATGATTTTCAAATGCTTGAAGATACATAAGTCTCTTTCTTTAGGTGTAAACATGTAGCTATATAAGGCTAAATTTAGAGTGAGGTGCAACTTGACTGTCTTTAATCATGAAAAAGTAAGGCAGCTAGTTTAAACTAGCTGTCCAGGCTACCAGTAGTCAATGGGAACATCACAAGGCAGCAGCTTACCATCTCTATGTTAGACACACATTAGAGTAAGACAAAAAAAAAATCCTGGAGTGTTTTTCTGGTTTTCCACTGATGACAAAAAGAACTCATAGGACTACCTCAGACTAGATAGCTAACTTTTAGCGGGGACAAAATCTGCTCTATGTGAACAGGTTCACATGAGAAGGCATTTCTCATCTACTCACAGAGATCATTAAAGAGGACATTTTCATTCTTTTAGAAACTTAATTCTTGAGAAGTAAACCATCTGAACGCCATGCTTTTTATCTACTTAGATGTATGTATTTTTTTCTTGGTGATTACCAAATTCTACATTCTTGTCCCATATAAAAAGCTCAGGACTGAAGGATCTCTACCTTCAATCCAGTATTGACTTCAATCTATAGAAACTGAAATTGGAATTGAAATCTATTAGGTATTTTTAAAAGTTTATTCTTGCCAGTTTAGCTATGAGTATCTCAATGTCTGTGTTTTTCTAGACAAACAAAGCATAAGTTCTCAGTGAGAATCTAAGTCTTCCCTCTACAGGCACTACAAAACAGCACTTGTATTTGGAACTAAACTAACACCCAGGCTTGATAACAAATCCCTGTAGAAATTAGTGTAATTTGGCTCAGTTTCCCCCAAAAACATGGGAAGGATTGAAAAACCACAATAGCTCCTACATAATGGCAATATCTTTCAAATTCTGTTGGAACAGGAGAAGTGAAGTAACCGTAGGAGATGCCTGGATAACTGAGATTTTAACAATGCTGTGTCCACAATGTAGTGTCCTATTCATTCTTTACTTTTTGTGGTTATAACCACTGTTGAAAGAACTGTCTGCTGGTTAGAGATTGCCAAAAAGACAAAGGAAAAAGTAAAAGAGTCCAGTGCTGTGACTTAAGGCTAAGAAAATATCATCCATCCCTCCTCAGCCATGAAGTACAACACAGAAAATACAAAAAAATCTGTATTTATATATGCACAAGAATAGAAATAAAATATATTCTCAAAAATAAACATGTTCAAAGACAGTTCACACATTAAAAAGATAAAATTTTTTAAATGTGAAGGCTATATGTATGAATGAACAAGTCATGAACGTTTGCACAGTGTATGATCTGATCATGATTTACAAACTAAAGCTTCATTCATAGGGCACTGCTTGGGGATTAATGACCAGCTGTGAGAGTTGATAGTACAGGACAAAGCTAAGGATCATTAACTCCATATAGTTATAAACTCCTCAGAAAATGCCTTATACTAAAATTGATATTGTGATTACCCATTTTATAAATAACATCAACAGTAATACTGAGGTAGAAAATTGCCTTTGCTGCATCCCTTTTTCTTGCAAAGCTCTGAAAACTGGAGCATTCTGAGTGGTGTGAAGCTGGTGCTTTTTCAAAGTGAATTCTGCATGAAAGTGAGTGAAATAACAGTTTTTACATAGGTCCTAACAACAAACAGTTTATTAGTATGTTGTGCACCAGAGCAACCAGAGCAACAAGCAGTCTTGCACAGACTGCAAAATTCAATGCAGATAACCTGTACAAGGAGGTATGATCTCTGCACTTAACAATTAATTGTCCATAGGAATCTGGGGTTGAATATGAAAAATTTGTAAGTAAAAAGGAAACCCAAAATCAACCCTCCTGTAACTAACACGGAAATTATTCCATTTGCATTAATTTTAATTTGCAGATCAAGTATTGCACGAAGACTAGTAATGTAAAGTTGGTATCAGTCCTTTCAAAAAACCCACTTTACCTGGCAGAAGCGTAGTTGCTATGCTGGGCTAAGTCAAGAGCCTATTTAGCCCACGGCAGTTCAACAACAGCCTATGAGAAAAGCTGTCAATAAGTGAGCATTAACCAACAGTTACAAGTATTCTCTCTTTGTCTGACTACCACCTGGAAAAGGTTCCCAAGAGTTCAGCCCCGTGTTATCCACCTCCTCCCAGGCAGAGTCTGTTCTTTTAGACAGAGTGATGGTCACAACTTAGTGACACCTAATTGGAAAACTGTGTGAAGACTGGATTTCAAAAGATGGGTAACAGCCTCCTTAAGTGTCAAGAAATTACTCTTAAAGAAAGTCAGATGGCAGGCCTAGAACATCACATTCACACATAATGCAAAGATTTGCTTACCTGTTCATTAGGCTCAAAGCTTATCTCTTCTTTTTCTGTCCTCATAGCTATCAACTTTGTGCTACTTGAAGAGTCTGTCTTACTGTCCAGCCGCTCCAGTTTTGGGGGTATGTCTGGTAAACCAATATCTTTAGTATCATCTTTATCTAGCAAGTAGCGAAGTAGTGCATTATTATTCTTCTTAGGACTCGCTGGCTCCTGTTTAACAGTCACCTCCGAACCAGGAGCTGTGCTACTGGACTCCTGGTTCAGTTCTTTGCCTGTGGCCTCTGCTGTGAGCTTGGCCAAATCTACAGGAGAACTACTGTCCTGCAATAGTCTGTGCAAAATTTTATGCTTCTCCTTGAGTGAGGTTCCATGTGCTGAACCAGACCCAGGCAACCCTCCCGTGGAGTCCTTACTAATGTCTCCCATGGTACTAGACAAAGGCGAAGGCTCCATCTGATCCGATTTGGTGGTCAGCAATTGTAAGAGCTTTGTCTGGCTTTTCCCATCGTGCAGTTTATTTTGTCCATCAGGTCTCTCACCACTGACAACCGGTGGCATGTTGCTCTCGCTATTCTCCTTCTGTTCTCCTGAATGGCAGCTGCTCTCTGCTTGTCCAGTTGTACCTTCTGATTGCTCCCCGTATAGTCCAAAGCAGTCTTTAGAGTCCAGGCTTCCCATCTTGTTTAGCTGGGGAGGATTCATATTCACAGGGGAATTTTGTACATTTCCCATTTTTAAGTCAGGT
This sequence comes from Colius striatus, assembly GCF_028858725.1. Taxonomy (NCBI): domain Eukaryota; kingdom Metazoa; phylum Chordata; class Aves; order Coliiformes; family Coliidae; genus Colius; species Colius striatus. Next base: position 62,920,193 of record NC_084762.1, read on the forward strand.
GAAGCCAACGACGAACCTAGAGAAACGCCGTGGCCCTCGCTGAGGGCCTGAAGTGCGTTCAGGGAACTGTTGGTGTAGTTATGGCTATTTCCTGTGCTGCTGCAGACTCCCACGGGTGAATGCAAGCTTCCTGCAGGGGAGAACTGACTGGGTGGGATGCGAGGACTGCCTGCCACTCCAGGGCTCACACGATGCCTTGGGGAAAGCATAGAGTTTGGCTGCCCTGGGTTCATGCCAGGGCTGCTTTGTGAGGGGCTATTCATTTTTAGTGCATAGTTACTACCCTGAGGAGTGGATGCTTGGATGCTTGACACATGGTTCATTCCCCCTGAACCACCAAACCTGCCTGCTGGCATGCCCATTTGTTCCTTTGGGCCATTTATGGCAAAATTTATATTGCTACTGATGGTCATATCCTGACCTTGGTTCCCACTGCACATGGCCTGATGGGCAGGGCTGCTGGAGCTAATTGGGTTCAATATCTTCCCCATTCCTTGTCCAGTCAAATCCTGATTCATTCCACAGACATTCTGCTCTCTGTGTGGCAAGGGGAAGAAAAACAAGCCATTAGGTAAAATGGCAGTGGCCAAACTGCAATTGCATTACAGAAAAAGAAGCAAAACCCCAGAACTTGCTTTAAAATAACACAAAAACCCTACAATTGAAAACAAATTGACAATTTGACAAAAGTGATATGCAACTCTCAACATGGTTGCACGTTAATAACATGGTTTTTCAGTACCTCATTAACAAATCAGTGGCGGAGAGGAAAAACAAAATTATACCTCATTTAAATGGCAGTCATTAGAAATGCGGACAGGTTACAATTTCAGACTCTCTCCCTTTTATGTATATCTCTTCCTTACAACTCAGCAAGAGCTAACATCTAGAACTGACAGAAATTTAATCTGAAACATATTACTCAAACAAATACATGTTTTACAAGACAGCTGTGGAGAGTTGTTTGCTGGAGTTTTAAATTTCTATGAGTTAGCCCCATCATAAGGATAGAGTAGGCTATTTGCCCACCAAGTTCATAGGGAAAAGAAAGTTGAAAGAGTCACATTTCTACACAGCCAGTGTATTTCAATACTGCTCCAAAACAGTATATGAGAGCATATAAGAGAGCTACTGGAAACTGCTTCAGTCTGTTAGCAATCCAATCCTGCACGGGCATTTAGGAAAAGAGGCAAAGAAAAAAAAAGCACACATATAGGAGCTGAAACTCCTATTTTAGAGATGTAGGCTGTAAGATGGAGGATCAGAAGAGACACACACACAGTGAAAAAACTCTTGTGAGAGCACCTGAAGGTCACTTCTGTTTTCTTCAGTAGATTTTAATTAGTTTATGGGAGGATGCAATATACTATTTACTTCTGTCATAAAACTCCTATCAGAAAAATCAGACATATTCTCAAAAACTAAAAGAGACAGAGTCAAGCTGATTTGCAAGAAAAAACAAGTCCTTCTGAGACAAATAAAATTGACTCTGGACTTCCAAAACAAAATACTAACGGAACATTTCTAATATATATTTTTTGATGAGATCAAAACCATTCCCACTTGCACAGGGAAAGATAAACCCTTTGCATTTTGCTAAAGATGAGAAATGGAAGAATTGAAGCACACAGAGCAGTGAAGCCTGGTACTCTGTATTTGTTACCTTAGGTACAAACACAAAGGTGAAAAAAACTGTAAAAAGAGGTGAATTTTTAAAACTTTACTACAAATCCAATAGTAGCAGTGTTCTGCTAAAGGGAACAATATTTGCAAATGCCATTTTTAATTCAATGTTGCTTTTTTAAATTTAAAATTTAGCACTTCATGAAATACCAAGTACATTCATCAATCTAAAGAAAACAGCTTTTAGTCAGGTCAATTTCCAAATCTACAACTTCTGTAAAATGGTTTCAGTTTTAATGACATTTACAGCTGTTTTCTTACTCCCCAAAAAAGTGCTACAGTGGACACAGGGAAACAGCACTGTAATTAGAATCAGCAAATAAAACCTGAAATAAAACATGACCCAAATACACCAGCATATGCAAAGTCTTAATTTAGATTTTACATTGAAGTTCTGAAGTCAGTGATTACTTGTCCTTGACTTTAACATAGTATTGCCCGTGCCTTTGAAAAAAAATAATAGTGGTGGCATTTCTCAGGATTGCACATGTGAAAACCACTACTCCAAGCACCAGAAAATATAAGAAATTAAGAGAAAAAGTAGTTAAAATATGCCATTTCTCTAAAATGCAGTTCTTACATTCTTTAAAGAACACACAGGCCCAACATATGCCTGTGAATTACAGGATTTATCTTTCAAGGATTTATCTTACCATTTATAAGCCCAGAAATAATCTTACAATCTTTTCTTCCTTTAAGCATTGATTTCAAAACCTCATTTTGTTTTCATGCTATCAATTCCAGGTCAACTGAACATCTATCAGCCTTAATCAATCTATTTGCTTTGGCAACTTTGTTCTTTTCCTGTCTGTCTGCAGAGTGTGGATGTAATAAACTGGTCAGCATTACCTGTGAAGCATATGCAAAGAGATTACAAGTTGAGGTTCACTGGTCGTCTGAGAACGGATGAGCTTGCTCTTCGTTTGGGCAGAAACAATCGTGCCATCAGACAAGGAGAACCGATAAACAGGACTAAACGCTAGTCCCTGCCTCAGCACTGCAAGGAAACAATATAACAGAACAAAATTAATGAGAAACTATCCTACAGGTACCTTAGCTGCTCACATCTGATGTTCTAAATCCACCAGCCCTGATAACACAGACACTGTGTTAATTAAAAAAAAAAAAAGAAAATAAATATATGGGTTGCATATAAAATAAAGGATCCCACATACTGTAGAGTTATCAAAAGAAAACCTATGAAGAGTAAGAGCAATAACAGAATCAATATTTACATAGTATTTCAGAAGTGGATCAAGATGTCTATTTCAGTTTTCATCAAATAGGTGTTGACCTCCTTTTGTTCCTCAAACATTTTTTCATCTGTATCATCTCCACCATGATGATTAATATAAATGTCTTTAGTTTCTAGATCATTTGTTTCCATTAGCCTGTATCTTTTACTCTCTATTGTCCGCTTAAATTATCCTGTAACAGTCACTCTTGCTACTACTTTAATTTTAAAAGTACATAAATCTCTTACATGAGAACAATGAGAAAAGGAGAACTGGAACACACTATTATTACTTTTTAAAGAAGAAATAAAAAATATACAGATCAATTTGGAAATACAAATACCTAATCCAAAACTGGGGCTGTGCTATCCTTACCCAATGTTCGATATGACAGTATTTCAGGTTTGAGGTTTACTTTACTGAACATATTCTGCAGCCCTTGAGTTTTCGGTATAAATCTGAACTTCGACAAACTCAGTTCTCTAACTTCTGTACACCTCAGTGACATTTCTTTAATTAAAAATGAAAACCATATTACAGAAAAGCAAATCTCCAAACATTTATTCTCCTGTTCACTCTTTGCCATCAATGAAACAACTCTGATAATTTTCAATTCCTAGTCCAAAAGCTATTACGTTAGGATTGTGGATATGGCAGGAGGGAAATACTTAGCTTCAGAATTTTTATATAATTAGGGAAAAAATAGAAATGAAGCACTATAAATACTTCTAATTTCCTATTTTTTTCAGATGTACACCCTTTCTGTGGTTTTGATTTTGTTTCTTTTTTTTTTCTTAATTAATAGTATCATCTGATCTTAATTTCGTTGCTTGCCTTTCAATATTTCCTGTTGTAATGAAATGACAAGGCTTTCTGAGTGTGGTTTTATTAAATAGTCTCCTCTACAGAGCTAGCAGATTTTCAGCCTTGCAGGACTGGTTATGATTGCTTTCCTTCCTTGTCCCCCCCACTGTTATATATTGTTCTGCAAGGTTTTAAAGTATTATTTAGGCAGTGAGAAAACAGGAAGCACAATTTAAACAACCAGAAGGGGTTTTTCAGAGTAAAAATGCAAAGAAAAACAAAAACCTACAACTGTGAAACAATACAAAGCAAAATTTCACTGTTAGGTATGTCATTGTTTCAGTTTAACCTTTGGGCACCAGAAGGTCCAAAGCTCTTTAACTTTAGCATATACCACATCAGGAAATTCCAGTACTCAATGCCAACAGGATACAAGTGAAATCTCTACTTAAATCATTTTCCAAACTAATTCTTTAAGCAAACAAGAATGTTTCCATATTCCACTTGAGGAAATGCTATTTTTCTAACTGTGACCAATAAAAACTCACCATATATTTTGCACTTTATGCTGAGAGTTAATTTGAAAGCTTTGTGAGTTTTTTTGTTTATCAAGCTAATGCCCTTTTTCCTCCCCCCACACTGTTAACACTGAATTATATGCAGATCATTACTTTCTGTGGTTCTATTCTCAAACCATAATGACAAAAAAAAAATGCTAGAAGTTCCTCAGTCAAGCACAAAGACGCTACTGCCCAAGATACATCTTGTTTTAATTCTCAACACTGTAGGTTAGGGAAAGAAAACATTTAGCCATTATTCCTCTGTGGTGCTGGATATCTTGCAGCAAAGCAATTCCAGAGGATTTTCCGCCTCCTTTTTCTTATCACTCACTCTCCTCACTTCAACAAGAAGTAGAGAGTTCCCTCGTTTAGACTAATTCTACAGTTTAGACAACAATCCTAACCCTTTCCTGCAAAATGATACAGCATAAACTCCAAAACATGAATATTTTTATCATTTCACAGACAGCTTAGGGGGAACCCACTCAAACCTCAGCACTGGATGCAGAAGCTGCTCATTTGCTCAAGGATAATTTGAAGAGGATCGAAGTACGTGTCTGAATGTCATAACAGAAACTCCTAAACCAACTTTGGCACAGAGAGGTCCTTACCTGAAACTGCTCTCTAAACCCATGTTGTAACTTTAATTGCATACTACTTTCTTCAGTTCTGTGTGAAACACCAGGATAAGGCTGTGAACTTTTAGCGTTCCTACTGTAACAGCCCAAAAGCTGTTACCTAAAATATCACAGTATTTCTGTGCCTGCATATTTCCAAAATGAAACCTAAAGGTTTCATGAAAGCAGAACACATTAAAAAAACCTTGACTAATGTTGCATGACTAAGTGTCATTTTGTGTATGTGTATTTGATAGAATTTCAGATTCGAGTTACTATTTAGTTTCCAAGACAGCATGCCAGTTGTTTAATGACCATGGCAACTATTTGTTACAGGCCAGCTGTAAACCCTGTTCTACAGCCACTAACTCAAAGAACGATGCTCCTGCACTGGAAATGTTACACTTATTCCCCATTGGCTTTGAAAAGATTTTCCTGCGTACAATAAAAGGTTATTTACTTCTAGTAATTCAGAGCTGTGTTACTAGAATTAGCAGTATTAGCATTTTATGAAAAGAAAAATCCCCACTCAGTCACTACCACAGAAACCTCATGTGGAATGTCTTATGGTGCAGTACTCTCCCACACCTTACCTACCATAATCTTGACTGAGTAGATGTGCTTTTGGTTTGTCCAATAACACTTACCAGCTAGACACAGGACAATAATACAGGTTTCCAGATAGTACATCCAGTGCTCTATCTTTGACAATTAATACTGAGTGTTTCTCACAGGAAATGAGAGAGTAAAAGCCCATTTTTGTTGAGAGAAGGAATACAGGTCAACGAACTGCAATGTGTAAGCTGAGGTTCTGAAGAATAATGGATAGTGAATATTTTGGTGGGCAAATCACCTTCCAATATGGCACAGCTATAACAAACAGGCTAAAACAAACAGGGAGAAAGGGACAAAACCTCTCTAGAAAGGGTCATCACAGTGCTACACAAATCAGTTTGAAAAAGGAACCGTCAGTAGCCCCTGATTGTTCCATGTAAACATAACAAGGAGAACACAATCAAGAAATACAAATGACAAACAGTTTAAATATAGAAAGGGATAAAAATATGAAACCTAACCTTCCTGGTGATGCCTCTTGGCAAAAGATATTTCTCCCTCGTGCTGTGAATGAAACCGCTGAATACATCTTCTAACCAAATCCTCCCAGCCAGGTTTCATAGCTGCTCTCATGGTACTTGTGTCCAGTGAAGTTATTTTGCCTGATATTAGAGAAGACATTTGTTAGAGCAATTTCCCCTCTGAGAGAGGAAAAAAAAAAAACAACCAAATTTTGGTTTCACAATACCTTGTAGATCCTGGCGAGTAGTAAAGCTCTCTGATGAAGGAAGAAGTGCTCTTTCCTTCATTGGAGCTCTTCTTGCAACACAAATCAAGCAAGATTGCAAATCTTAAAAGAAAAACATTGCTACAGTGATTTGTATGGAAGAGGAAGATTTTGTTTCCACACAGGATTCAGAAATTTCCTTTTAAAAAAAAATATCACTAATTCTTTTTGGACCAACAGAACAGATTTTGTACCAATAAAAGGACAGACAGAACTCAGTGGTTTTACAGCTTCATGATTTCCTACAACATTAAACAACACAGGAGAGGTGGGTTTGTTTTCTTTTCAGAAGAAAAAAATTACCAAGAATATCACCACAGCCCATTATTATTGGCATATACCTGTAGCAGCTCAACTGCATAGGAGATAAAAAATAAACCAGAATATACTGCATGCACAGAGAGCACATTTCTTCAACACTCAACATTTTGCACCTTCTAAGCCACATTTCTTAAATGTGCCACAAATGTCCCTGATAAAGTACCTTCATAATAAACTGGTTTTACTTGACTGAATACTTAAAAAAACAATCTGAGGAAATTTACCTGCAGTAGTAGTAATGATAAAGGAAATGGTGAACCACGGTTGCCTTCAAATTCTAAGAACCCAAAAAATTGCCCATTGCAACTTTCCTCCCAGTCAGTCACAGTCTTCTTACAATTGCAGTGATATAAAACTAGGGTATCTTTTTAAGGCAGAGTTTCTCTCAACTGCAATTATATTGGTTTAACAGGTAGCTGCATGCAAGTGTATACACTCATAATCCAAGATGAAAATGTACTTCTACAGTTAAATGGAAAAGGAAAAAACTTTCAATTTTTCAGGATTTATAAGCTACTTTATCAACTGCACCGCTGCACTGAAAACTGCTGACCCACAACAGCAAACACACATTGAAAGCGGTAATTACCTTCCCCATCCTCCTTGAAGGAATTTGGTTGAGACACAGCAAAGCACTGCATAGTTTCATATTTCTGATGTGCTTCCTGGTTATCATGGCCTTCTTCAGAATCAGCAAGAGGTTTTACCAGCATCCGACAATTAAAGGTATGGCTGTTACGCCTAGGAGTGTCACCAGACCAAGATCCCCCGTTCACTGAGGAAAACAAAGATCATATAGTGAGATAAATCTGGTAGCAGTCATTTCTGCTGCTTATCCACAGGAAATTAATCAAGTTGCTTTGCAGGCTGGTCGGGAAATCAGCTCATTTAACAACAACAATCTATTTTTAATATTAGAGCCCAAACCAGCCTATAACAAGGTAATTTATAAAATTCTCAGATTTTAAGAGCACTGCTAACTTCTTCAGCTACTGTGGGTTTTTTTCAGGGGACTTGAAAAAAAGGGACAGTAGAAAAACAGGATAAAAGTCTAATATTTGTGTGTGTGCAAGTTACACAGCACAGTGAAAAGCCTACTGCATAGATAAGTTAGTTTATGTGTCTGGAAGAAATGAGGCAGTATGTAGGATCTGCCAAATGAATTGTAAAGCAATTAATTCAAAAGAGGTATCAGCACTGTATAAAAATCTGTGTCCAGATTAGAAACAGAAAGAAAAGAAATTAACATGCTTGTATAAAATCAGGAAGCAATACAATTGGGAATATATTATAACACATAGTCTCAGCTACAATGGGAAAGACTGAAGGGAATGACCTGGGTACAGTGACGGATAAAACTAAAGCCTAACACAGTGCTTAAGACCAGTAAAAAAGGAAACAAAATCCTGGGATGCACAAATATAGGTACTGGACATCAGTCAGAGTGAATTAATGTAACACCGTGTAAAGAAATAGCAGGGTCATATTTAAAATACCCTCTACTTGCCCTCTTCAGTTATAAATGCAAGAATGGCAGTAATTTATGGCTTTTAGCCATGTACATTTTTGATTCTTCCAAGGTTTATAAGTAATAAAATGCTAAAGCAAATTACATAATACTTTTTAAACTGCTATGTGTAAATGAAGTGCCCATATTGACTTTCTGGTTTTTCAGCTGCTCCAAAAGCCAAGGATCTTAAACCAATACTAAAATAAATTTTTAAATGGCTGCAATGAACGAACCCAGTTTTTGAAAGATAAGAGTAAATGCTGGTGAGTCTGAAAACACCAAAATAAAAAATTTAGCATAAGGAGTTTCCTGATTTTTCATTTATATTTCCTCTTTCTTAGTCCATTCTTAGAATAACCAGCCTGTACAGAGAACTAACAGAGGGTTCACATAGATAATGCTCTTTCAGTGATTCACTCTGGAGATCCATTAAAAATATCAGCTAACATGAATTACTAAGAGTAATTTTAACAAAGAAGGATCTGAAAAGCATCAGGGATGCTTTTGAGAATAATATTAATCATTCATACAGCCTATATATACATTAAAAATAAATAAGAGTGTATATGATGGAACTGTAAGTAGTGGAAGGATATTAACTTATGTTACTGAAACGTCGACTTATAAATCCAAAGTTAAATAAGTAATGGTATGATATGAGGAAAAGATATATACCTAAAGATTTTGGCAGCAGGATTTTGACAAACTCATTGTGGTCCCCTACATGCAGGATGCTATATATGCTTGTGTTCATCAGCTCTTCTTGGTTGTACCTTAGGTACTGTGTCACATTCTCAGAAACAAACACAACATTACCTTCTGGGTTCACTACAAAGAAGAACCCATCTAGGGCCTAAAGGGAAAAAAAAAGCAGAAAGAAAGAGAGAAAACACAAAACCAAACAATCAGATTAACAACAAGATACATAGAAAAATAAATATTCTCTTCAGAAGATATAGTTGCATCTGCATCCATCTCAGTGATTACATTCTTGTCTGTAATGGCAAAGGAGACATTTCAGATTGAATATCTAATCTTATTTACATCAAACAACTGTAAAAGCTCAGGAAGATGGACATCTTGCAAAATAATGAAATGACACATGGAAGCCAACCAAAGAGATTGCTACCTGGCTAGGAAGTACGAAACTTGGACCAGAAGCTGGTTGTGCTAAATCTAGAACCTGTTCACTCCTCTATGCAGCACAAGAAGACTGATCACAAGAAAACATCAAGATGGGCTGGCTCAAGGCAAGGAAAATACTGTCAGAAAGAAAGAGAAAGGCTCTCTCTCAACCCTCAGCAGTGGAACTTATAGAACTGAGGTCCTATGCAGCTGGGAGCACAAGGGATTAAAAGCAGGGGAGGGCACAGGGAGCTGAGATCAGGCAGTCAGTGAGCAGTGAGGATGAGGCAGCTTTAGTCCCTACTCCCAGGACTGCTTTATTTTTTTTTTTTCATTCAACGCTCATTTAATTGAGTCCACACATAATCCAGGGAACAGGAATCAGATTTTCACCTCCTCAATTCAGCTCTGAGATAGTCCAAAGGACTGTGAGGAAGTGTCTAAATTAGTAATTTCTGCTGATTGGTTCCCCCCCCCCCCCCCCCCCCCCCGTTATATCTTGTGACGGTGACAACCTATCTGGAGGATTCTTTCCAAGGTATCTGTTGTATGTTATATGAAACCTCAACCAAATACTGCATCACTTTTACTTGATGAGGATAAAGAAAAATCTGAGTATTACTAAGAACTTCTCATGAAAACTTTCTTTTCCTTACGATACAAGCATGACTGTGGACAGTAGAAGTATTTAAAAATACATCCCTCTGTCATATGAGCAGATAAAGAGAGATAAATGAAAACTTGAAGCATTCAATTAACAATTAACACAGACAGACTTCTACAGCTTTGCCTGAATTATTCACCTCTCTAAGGATTGGTGGGAAATCACTAGAACAGTTGTTAGTTATTGCATCTTCAGGGACAGAAACAAATCAGAAAAACAGGCAATCCATGATTCATTATGAGTTAATTAAAAGCAACTGGATCCATACTAAACCTGACCTCAGCTCACTGCAAAAGTCTAACAGGGAGAAGCCAGCACAGGCAGCACACCAGCAAGCATATACAGGCATGTGGCATTTTTGATACGACCAAACTTGTACATTGTACAACTTGTATGCAGGTCTTAGCAGAAGTTCTCAAGTTCACAGGCTGCAAATAAGTACTAAAAATACTGTACCCTACTGAGCAGTTAGCAGATCCAGACAATACAAAAAAACAAAGGAAAGTTAAGGATAGATCTTATTGTTGTCTTCAGCCACATAGCAGAAGGTTAAAGAGAAGACAAAGCCAGACAAGGGAAGGATGAGATGCAACAGACACAGGTTGCTAGGCAGGAAACTTCATGGAGATACAAGAACAAAAGAATTCACCATGAAGATGGTCAGACATGGCAGTAGACTGCCTGAAGAAATCTCTTTCCCCAGAGATACTTGCTGTAGCTGGACCTGCTCACAGGGGGTGATGAGACTACTGTAAGCTCCAGAGATCCTTCCCAAACTAAGTTTCTGCTGGGGGGCACAGATAGTGAAGGCACAAGTAGAATGGCTGAGACAATGGTTGCCAAATGCTTTGTTTGCTCTCTTTTTAAATGTCAAAATAATATAAACCCACAAATGTACAAGTACATATTTTTCCTGACTGCCTCTAAATTAAGATGAATTAGGTCTTTATTTGTATCTCCTGATAGTTGTCACAATTTCTAACATCTGGCTTTGGTTTTTTATCATTGCTGCCTTTTCGTTTCTAATAATTTTTTATTCTTTCTGTTAATTCACTTTCTTTTTTGAGCTCCCTCCTTTCTACGTGGTTTCATGACATTCATGACATTTTCCTGCTGACTATTATTTAGTTAAACTAACAGTGATTTACAAGATTTAATTAATTGAGGTTGTAAATACAATTTTCTATCAGCATCTTTGCTATGTGTTAGTGTCTTGGAGTGCATTTCACTACTGCTTGAAGCCAACATAAGCGTGAACTCTTTGGTGTAGCTCTTTCTACATCATGACAGCTTCCCATACCGTCTGAGGAGATGACGAGCTAGACCAGAGAATGGAGTTGGTTGAACACTCATGTAAGGAAAAAAAAAGAAATAGATGCTAGCCACATCAGTCCCCTGAACTGGCCCACTATGAAATTACAAGGCGTTTAGAGCCGGCAGAAGGGTGTGTGTTTGGCTGAACCATTCTGCTTGGCAGCAGTCCACACTTACATCACTACAAAGGGACTGCAAAACCAAAGCCATAGCAGATGTTTATCAGAGTCCTAAGGAGAAAACTTTCAAAGGCAGAGAGGGCAAGCAGGAGATTATCAGAGTTACCGGCATGCCACAATAACCTTCAGCTTTCCCTGCTATTTCCTACTGTGGCAACTTTATGGCAAATAAGTGCTCTGTGCTGCTTCCTTGCAGTTGCTTCTTGGGTTGACCACAGAAGTGGTCATCTAAGCCTAGAGTAACAGAAGCATTTATATGCTAATCTCCCATTTCTTTCTATTATATCAATAAAATAATCTTGTAGGTGAGCAGCAGCAGGCTTTTGAGCATGTTGATGGACCAAGACACTTAAATCTTTTAAAAAGTTTCCACTTTTGCAATAATTTCTTAATTCTGTCCCCAGATGTATGTGACCACAATAAACACCTTTTCTTCAGAGCTACTGGGGGAATGAAGGAAGAAATAATGAACGACATGCTGGAAGAGGAAACAAGAGAACATATAATATTTTAGATGATAATGGAATGATTATGAATGGAAAAGAAATTTGTGTTCTTTGAGCTCTTGACTATTTTTTCACCTTCTCTTCCTATCTACTTTGTGCTTTAACCAAGAAATATGCTAAGATGTTCCTCAGAGGCAGCAGCATGATGAATTTTACTCACTTTCTTCAGCTAGAAACACTCACTATTTGAAGGATTCTTCAATTTTATCTTTAATAAAAACAGATAATTACATTACTAAACCAAATCTAATAAACTCTTGATCAGCATTGCCATTTTTATTATTATTTGGCAATGGAAAAGGGTAGGTTTTTGAAGAGGTTTTATACAGGAGTTCTGTAAAGACAAACTAACTTAATTGCATTTCCTCAAGGAGACAAAGACACAAAGAAAATATCTGTAGTCTTTTCACAGCAAATGTATAATAACTTTCAGTCCTTTTAAGTTTTTTGGTGCAAAAGGACCATGGCTTATTAATTTAGTTCTACAATCTTTCATTGTTAATATGCAATAGTTTTACTGTGAGGGAAAACTAAATTAAAGGGAATAACGGAACGGTTGGGTGATTTTACATGTTATGTTTGCTGCAATAGTCAATCATGCAATATAAGGCAGGGTGAAAAAAAAAAATCACCCTTATTTTCCTGTAATCAAAATAGGTCCTTACAATTAAATTAATAGGAAATTAAAGATAAATTTTAACTTAGCTACATAAGATATGAATGTTTAACTTTGTTTGACAGCAAACCCAAAAATATTCAAATCAGTGAGAATGTATGATAAATATTAAACCAATTAATTAATTAATTACCCTCACTTTCCAAAGAAGAATGTTTTCACTCCAGCCTGTCTAATCTTCCTTAGGCTTAGCATTCTGGTTTTGGAGACTTGTTTTTTTTATATAGTACAGAAAACCATGTTATCATCTACTAAATCAGGAAAAATAATGCAAATACTTAAAACTATTATAACATGTGTCTTGCTTCTGCAGCATTCAGAAATGATGGAATAATACTTCTACCAAAGTTATTTCCTTTAGCTTGATTATGAGTTTGTGTTTTGTTTTATCTAAAGTAACATTTATTCTTCCATACAGGTAAAGTCCAGAGTCAGAACAGGAATAAACAATTTGCAAGTGAGCTGAAGCAGATAAAGCAGTAGTACAAAAGGACAGTAGCACATCACATTAGGATCCCAGATAATATACCTACTCAACATTACTGTTAATACATTTAGAAGCCAGGTTTTAACCATGCAGCGCTTTGGGATATCAAAATAACATCTAAAACCAGCAGAAATCCTAGGTAAGACATTGAAATACACATCCTGAAAAGCTCTGTGTGATCTTTAAGGTTCTTTCCAATCCAAACGACTTTATGATTCTACAATTACTTTCATATCCGAGATGGAAGAGTCATGCTGTAAGTGTTGAAATGATGAATCATTAAAACAGTATAGCAATGACATGCAATTTTAGAACCAGTAGTGTTCACTTGTATATTACTATATATGTAAGCCTATGTTTAGGTACAACAGGTCTTCCAAATCTGTTGTGGTTTCAAACAAATAAAACACACATACAGACACCCAAGACTTAGCAGCAACTGAAGCCTCTCAAATTGTCTGCATTACAAAGCAGCAGAATTATCTCTGTTCTCTGCTTCTCCCCACCCCAAATTAAGGAGAGTTCCATCACTGAATCCAACAGAAATGTGCTGCCCGCACTGAAATTATATCCTAAGTAGTCGGGATAGCTTGTTTCTCTTGACCATTCTTTTACAGAGCCCCCTTGTCTGCACTTTTTCATTTCATTACACTGTTCTTCATCCTAGGAGGAGCAGAACTGGCTTAAATAAAAGAATTTCGTGCTCTTCACCTCAAGCATCATTGGTCCAAGCGCATCCTTGTCGATGACACTCTGACCTGTAGATGATACATCTGCTTTTTGCACTTCATCTTCATTAGCCGCTGCTGCTTTTTCTGCAACAAAGAAAACCATGTGTTAAATGATGAGCAGTGCTCTCTAAGTGATACAGTAAGAGTCCACAGAGTATTGAAACTACCTATGAAATGGTTACAGTTTCTGAAAAGATTAAATCATCTCCCGTAATGATTCAATACAAGCACAACTAATATATTTGCTTCTCAATTTTGAAGTTTTATGACACAAATGAAATAATTTCTGCTGTTTCACTGTTAGACATTTTATTAAACTAGAAAATGTAAAGCTAGGCAAAGATAAAGGCTCATTTTGAAGGTGCTATGAGCAAAAGCCAGGATCAAGGCATATTAAAAGACCGATCTAAAAGAGCATGCAGAGCTCACAGCTGCACAACTTTTCCGCAATTGCTATATTTAGAAGGAAAAACATAAGTCTTGAATCTACTGTTTCAGTACTGAGAAACAGCAGTCTCATTTCTGTTCCCATGCCTCCACCCACATTTTTACTATCACATAATTTTCAAACCATCTTATTTACCAATATGTTATTAACATTACCTACAATTTCAAGTGCTGTATTTGAAAATTAGAGGCAAGAAAATAATGATTTAAGGTTTCCAGAACATAATGCCACATACCGTATCACAGATCATACCCAACTCCAAATAAGGGACATTCATACATACTGGAACTTGCAAATCAAGAGGGATTATAATTCATATCAAGTAATGGACTGTATTAATTTTTCTATTAAAAAATTATATTGATGCTTAAGAAGTAATAAAAGAAGTAATAAAAGTATTACACAAAATATATATTCTACATTATAAGTTAATGAATCAAGTAATTTTGCTAGTTCTATTCTTGAAATGGTGTTTTATTATTTTTCAAGCAATTATGTAAAAGCTCGGGCTATAGTGCAATTTTGCATACAAAAAATAATTACAGGCTTTTTTACTTTTAATGTTATCCAATAGATTATTTAAATAAATGTGAAAGCACACTGAAATTATGATAAGAATTTATGTCTTCTACAACAATAAAGCAAAAGAAGATTCATTGTAGGGATTACTGAAAGTACCACGTGCAGATGGAGCTAAGGGCCTTTGCAAAATCACCCTTAGTGAAAATTAAAGCATCAGTCATACCAACTGAAATGTATCCAAATGTACAGTATTTTCCAGTATCTTTAGATCTGCAGTACTGCAGCCAAAGTTCCTCTGAATTCTTTCAGTGGCAGAGGTTGTAAGGTCAGTGTGAATATACGCTGCTTAGACATACAGTAAAGGAACTGCTTCTAAAATCTCTGGGTGTTCTCCTATCAGCAACCACCCACTGGCAATAAGGCTTTGGTCACTCAGGTTGTCTCATCCTAGATTTCTACAATTTCTTGCTTTCATGAAAGAGAACCACAAAAATCTTAGCTGTCTTCTTAGGCTATGTTCATACATCATATAACACTACTGTGAATAACGATGAAATAAAACTGTTCTGAAGTTGCAATTGTCTGTTTCAGCTCACGGAATAATTTAAAATCACTTTGATTAGCATAAGCTGATAGAAGTAAATACACTAGAAATAACTATTAACCCTTCCTCTGCCATTTTAACTCACCAGGATACAAAATTAGTATTTCTAGTTTGGACTGAGGACTGCAGTGGCATGTTTCTTTTCTTCTGACAAAAAGAAAAAAACAGAAAAAAAAAATTGACCGATCCTCCCCACACTACAATATAGCAGAGTTGGCACCATATGATGATAAAATACTGAAAATGTGTTCTAAAAACTGTGAAAGAATTCTAAAAGGTTTTAAACATAGGGTTAGGCTTTTAATAAAGTCAGTGGTGGTATTTGTTTCCCATCTGTTTCTGGTAGCATAAAGTGATCCCTGGTTTCTCACTGAAAAATATTATAGTGGATAGTGATAACAGCTTCTAGCTTTCATCCTTGCACTGCTTCAGCCATTGATACCATCTTGAGTATCAGAGAACATGGGATTATTCTGCATAGGCTGCAGACATAGACCAGCAATGATGTGCAAGAAAATTCATTTCATGATGTTTCCTCATTTCACTGACTTGCAAATACTGCTTTTACTGATTATTTTTCACATAATACAAAACATTTGCCAAAGATTTTTTTCACTTTTACAATGATGGAGTTCATGTAAACCACCAATAACATATCTATAAAAACAGCCCAAGGATCTTTGAAACCTCATGTCTAGTAGCTGCTTTCCCCTCTGGTTCTTCTCCATTGCCACCCTTTGATCCCTGTTCCATCATCAGCTGTCTCTCAAAACCATTTGACCTCTCCATATTCTTTTTCCCTTGGACATTCTTTTCCACAGAGGGCTCAACACCTTTATGAGATGAATAAATACAGTGCTTGTGCAAGGAAAAAGTGCAATGTATGGAAAAAATATGGAAACGCTATTTAGACACAAATATTGCCAACCTATCTCCCTGTGATGGTGATGACATACACTGCAGTACTCATGATGTTTCCTTAGGCACTCTGAAAAGCTTTATAAATCATAAATGTTCTAACATTATGGACTTCATAATTGGATCTATAACTTAATTGCATAAGAAGTTAAGTGGCTGGAGAGCTTAGAAGAGGCTACATGTTCAGGCCTCTATATGTTTATTTAAGTGGCGTTGCATAGGAAATCATGGCTTCAGACAGAGTAGGACCAGCAGTAAATTATGTCGATGTTATAAACTGCAGCTACTGATAATGTTCAGCTACACAACAAATTATCCATTTTTGACTGTACTACAAAGCCCCTTGGTGAAGATTCTATCAGCACATACAGGAAAAGTGTAAATCCTGTCAGCAGTGTCTTCCTGACAGCCAGGCATGGGGAACGTCTTGAAACACAAATGTTTTCCTCAGTGATACAGCACTTGTTGCTAATCAAGAACAAAAAGTTGTTGCAGGAAGGTTGGAAAAAAACAACTGATACACAAATTTCTAGTACTGAAAACACTCATGCATTTATTACAAGTTAGTATTTTTTGTTTTTCTTAACAGCTCCAGCTTATAGGGCTGAGTAATGGTGCAAAAATGTTAAGTTTACTTTTCCTTTTTTTCCTCTCTCCTGTCTTTTTTTAGGTTCACTACTCAAACACACGAAGATTTTATTATTAAACTAATGATTTTTTAATGTTAGGGGTCAGGAAAATAACTGCAGAGCCCAACCCTGCAAAGCCTCTCAGAAGCCTCTTTTCCTTCCTCACGGGAACTGCCAGCATTACCCTGTGACTACAGACGCTAGTTTTCCACTGCGGCCACTAACACGGAGAGCAGGAACCGGTTGCCTATCTCGCACCTTCCAGCGATGCCTCCTAGACAGTGATGCCCCTGTTCAGATTTAAAATGGCAGGAAAGCATTACGGGGGATCCTACAGGCACCTACGTGGCTAAAGCAGAGCAGAGCTTGAGTATGGAAACAGAAATACTGCCTTGTGCTGGCAGAGGAAGTGAGCGGGGTGGGAAGGGGCTTTCCATGGCTTCACCTCCACATGGGTAATTCTTTGCTGAAGAAAGAGTAAACTGGTCTCACCCTTATGAATATGGGTACCAGGGATAAAGTGTATTTTATCTGAATTACAGTAGAATAAATGCCACACATATGAAATAATGATTAGCTCCACTCGATGAAGAGTTTAGCCTAGAGAGAAAAAAAAAATTAGATAAAATAGAAGTACTCCTGAGAGATATTTTTCTACATTAATGTATAGAAGAAAGGAAAAAAAAAAAAAGCCCTCACAAATATTTTCTGACAAATTTATCAGTAGGAAAGCCTCAAGCTTTATTTGAAGCTCCTTCCGGATTCTGAAAGCAAATCTTTGTGAAATCACATTAGTTTAACAGAAATTAATAAATCAGAGAAGGAGAAGCCAAAAGCAATAGGTTTGAAGTCTCCTACTACATTTCAACTCAGAAAACCTTCCTGGTTTTCCATCCTTCCAACTCAAGCTATATCAGTTCGCCCTGGATTTCTGACAGCAGACTCAGAACTGTTAATGACAGACAGGCATTGCCTTCTCTTAGCTGAGTTTCAAATCCTCCCTTCCTAAAGGTGGGCAGACAGGACCAGCAGAACCATCTGAAAAGCTCTCCTTGTCTACATTCATGCTCTACTCCAACTTCTTTAATTAAACCATCTACAAAAATATTTCCTCTTGATGCTCTCTGCAAAACCAAAATGCTTTTTCAAAGTAGAGAAAAAAAATCATAGCCTTGGTAGGGACTGCAAAAAGATAAAGCATAATCTGAAAGAGAAAATTTGCATCAACACACATGTAGCTTATTTTTCACAGGAGAAACACTTGCAATTCTTGGTAGAGCAAGAAGAGCTAAAGAGAGATGCTGATGAAATGCTGGACAGTGCAGTACCCATGCTCTACAAGTTGCTGAAGAAAAAGCTCAAGAGAAAAAAAAATACTGTAATAGGTAGAATAAAATTTATTTTCTGACACTGATCAACGTAATTTTCTCAGATGGCCTATATAATCATAGAATGGTAGGGTTAGAAGGACCTTTAGAGATCATCTAGTCCAAACCCTTTGCCTGCTCTTCATAATTTTCTGGAATTGATACTGAAGTGCCACACCCATCTCAAATAATATAACCTCGTTAATATAATAATAGATAAAAATATAAGCAACGAGGTTTATTATAAGGGATACTAGAAAACTCAACTCTGCACATTAGAAAAATCACACAAATCAAGAAAGATCCTTGTAAGAGTAACAGCAATCTTGAAAGTGATTATAAATGCTATATAAACATTCAATTAAATTTTACACTGTAACTGCCTTAAAAACAACTTACTGTTTCATTTTTTTTTTAGTGCACTAGCCAGCTACTTTTTTCTTGCCTCATTCAGATTTTCACTGTGTTTACCGTGTGTGGTCCATCTAATCTCTCCTGAATTGAAATGCAAACATGAAATAAAAAAAAATAGTCAAGGAAGAAGTAAAAGTATGTAAACTAACCAAAGACAAGGTCAGGTATGGTACTAAAAACTAATGTGAACATACAATAGAAAGCATACCTAGCAAACTGCTAAATTTTAGTTGCCATTAGTTTTTAATATTAGATTTAATAACATTTGAAATATTAGATTTAATAACATCTGTGTATAACTACTGCTAAGTAATGATATCGACTGGGGTAATGGACAGGAGGTTTTTAACATGAATATGGCTATACAAAAAGTGTCTTCAAATGTATCAACTTGAATAAAAACCAGAAAAAAACAATAAAAAATGAAAGTTTGTATTTGGTAACATGAGTAGTTTTGGATCACTACACATGATGAAGTAAAGCAATGAAGAACGTGTAAGTTATTTTGATGCTTGGTTAACCACAGGGAAAGCAGCTCTGCCTTGTAGCCACATAATTCAAAGGACTATGATCCATGGCTCGTGGAACTTGATATCCACATGCACATTTCTCACCCATTTCCATTGCCTCAACAATAGTTGTATCTTCTCCCTGAAAGCAAGTAATTTTTCAAAAGACCAGTGCCTAAGAAACAGCAACTATTTCAGCAATCAATTTTAAGACCAGCTTATCCCACCCCTGTGAATAAAGTTAGCTACTATTTTAGGGAAGTAATTATGTAGTGAGGTTGCTCTTTCATCATACATCTGTCCAGAGCAAAGAAGCTATTAGACTCTTGAATACATTTTTTTCCCCCTAGAAACTATAGATCAAGTCTTACAGGAAAAACTACGCAACATCTCGGGAAGGTTTTAGGAGGTAAAACAAGGGAGAATTATGCATCTGCACCAAACTAAAATTAGAAAAGCTGCCATATGGCTCTGTGAAGCCAGCAGCACGTTCTTATTCATTAGGAAGCATTCTGCTAACATAAAAACACAAGGCCTTCCTGTGCTCTCCAAATGTGTTTATCTTTTCAACATTAATGCACGATATATCATCAGGCTGCTGAAATCTCCTGCAGTGCATATTAAAAAAAGCACAGCTGCACTTTTTCTCAGCACGTTTATTCACTGCAAGCAAGAGCACAGCTTTGACCACCTCCCCGAGACACAGCCCTTTTGTTAGCATGGCTTGGCTCTATTTCGGCTGGAAGGGGCTATGGGCCCATTCAGCTACTTGCCAGCCCAGGCCAGATCCTATCCACCAGCACTGCCCCACAACTCCCCGCACCATGTTCCACTCATCACACCCACATAGTTTAGCTTCACATTTACTACTACTGGTGGAAGCACAAGTCAGTGGTAAATGACCTCAGGGCTCAGGCTAAAAGCCTGCAAAAAGCTGTAAACTCAGGAGTAATAGCACTTAAAATGTTGCGACTTCTTTGCAGTGTTTGCAACTTCTAAAAATCACAGCTGCACTCCGATCCCACACATACCTGTCACACCTTCCCACTGTCAAGAAGTATCAGTACAACACTAGCTCTACAAAAATCTTTTCATTCTCACAAAACCACCAAATACAGATAAAGTTTCGTGGAGCTTTTAAGCTTTGTATGATGTTTGATCTTAGAAAATTCAGTAACAGTAGCCATTTTCATAGACACTGAAAGTAAAACAAGCACTGCAAAACCATGACGCATTTAGGAATAGCAACAAACGGAAGTAATAACACATAAAATTAATACTAGTTTTATTTCTCTTAATAATTTTGACATTTCTCCAACATTCTTTTTTTGGTACAAGTCAGCATTTTTGTCACCCAATACAACTTCTATAAGAAGTACTGCCAGTGAAATAATTGCCCACATCTCAGTTAAACTGGAATAAGGCCAAAAATCATGAAATCAACTCACCAAGAATAATATTTAACTGCTGGACAGATAGAAGATTAGTATCTCTGTATGTATTTTTTGCTAAATGCTTTCATATACATTTTACTATATTTTCCTTGGTTTCTTCTCTCACCTGTTCTCATTTTGCTTTTCTTTTCTACCATCACATCTGTAAGTCCTTTTTTCTCTCGTTGTTACAAAACTCGATAGTCTACTGCTTGAAAATGAGGAAGAGGACAGGTGGCAGCAGACCCCATGAGCTGTGACATTGTAGTGGTGCACATCCCTAGCACACGACTCCATTCAGAACACATTTAAATAGCTTCTCTGAAGATTGCTAACTCTTGGATTTAACAGTGACAACTTTATTTACAGAAATAGCATACTTTTCAGAAATATGTACCTACTGTTCCCAGATTTATCTACTTAATGCAGTGGCAGAGATTATTCACACTTAAGATTACCTCTGAAAGTCACTAGTTTCTGGTAAATTAAGGACAAGACTGAAGTAAAACCTAGAATTACGACCCACTTGCTGCTGCTTAACTGAAGAATAAAGTGTCCTATCTGGGACTACAAATCCTCAACGGCTTGATTCATCCCCTGCATGCAATAAAAATACAAAACAACACAGCAAGTAAAATAATTTCCCTACTGAGATTATTTCTAGTATTTTTATTTATTAGCAAACACAGAGAACAACAACTATTATCCTACAATTACATGAAATTTAGACTAAAAGCAAATTTGGATCCAGAAACTATTTCTCAAGCCACATCTCATTTTAAACTGGGTGGATATGTCAAACTACCATATTGTTGTTTTCCTCTCTTGAATGTAGAATTAAGCTTTCATCAAAACCATCACCCATTGAACCCCTGGACATTGACTCTTCCATTAAGTTTTCAACATAAGTGGAAAGGAATACAACTGAGTGTGGTTCTGCTCCTGTAGAATTTTTAGACAGGTCTTAACTTACTAAAATATTTGAGTACATTCAACATATATCTTTATATAAAACGAAAGGGAATGCTTCACTTGCAAACTGACAAATCAAATGTGTGTGTACTCATTCCTGTGGGCTTTAAGCTCTATTTTTTCTCCAAAAAGACCACAAAGAATATCTTTCCACTGACCCACCAGAGAAAGAGAATAAATAAATTAATCAATGGTACTGCCCACACAAGAGATTTCCTTATCAAAGGCAAAATCCAGGATGGTACTGAGAATTTGTAACTTTCACTGGTTTAAAATGTTTGGTTTTTTTTTTTTTAAATGTTGAGATTTTGTTTAGGTTTTTTTTGGTTTGGTTTGAGGGTTTTTTTTGTATTTGAACTTCCTAGGAATATGTAGTAACTAGTATAATCTCAAATCTCTGACTGGTTGTGTTATAATTTAGAATATTTTATAAGTGTCTAAAATACAGTACTTCGTGAAGAAGTACATGTCATAGATCAAGTACATTGGCTATCAGTGTCTAATCCCAAAATACCAGCAATTTAATCAGTCACTTATTCTCTTTTGGAATCAGATAAGTGGATTCAAATATGTATCTGTAGCTGTACAGACAAACACATATCCAGGAAACAGCTTTACCTCTGTCAGTATTTAGATTACTTCAAAACACTCAAGTAAACTGCTCAACTGTACACTCATCCACCAGCGTTGACTTAAAATCTGTTACACTAATATGGCTGAATTTCAAAAGAAAGAGCCAAGCTAACTGACCTCTGCACTAAAGTATTAGATACAAATATTTGGCATCACTCAGTTTAACAAAGTAATCATTTTCTTTGGTATGTACTGAATTAGGACAGAAAATTTGACTGTATTTTTTGGCATTTACAATTTTATAAGTGTTAGATATTTACTTAATGAGTAACCTCATCTTGTTTTGATAATTCATCTCTAAAAACAGTATTAATATGAATGTCTAAATGGTGGGAGCCCAAAGTTCTTTAACATTTTGGCTGAGCTGTTGTTTTCAAAACCAAGAAATATGTCAGGATCTGATAATTTTGTTCAAAACAGAGCTCCATCGCTGTCTCAGAAATAATATATTGCTTTCACAAAAGTTAACAGCTCTCCAAATGGTTGTTTGATGCCTAAAAACACATGCAAGATTTTGAAAATAAAGATACATGGATTAACACTTTTTAGACTAGAGTCTGCAGATGCAACTGCCAAGTTAATTAAAATTATAGGTTTCCAAAACTTAGGCCAAAATAACATACTGGAAATAAATATTAATATAGACGGACTCCATTTTTAAAGCCTCATTCTCATGTACTCAGCCAACTGTTAAAATAAAACAGATGACTCCCTTTCTTTGAATGTCACATTGTCATGATTACAAAATATCTTTATTTGATCATGCTGATGAGAAATATTTGTGACACACCAGACCATTCACAACAACAGGTTAAGATTTTTTGCTTTTATAAATTACCACTGATGACTGCAAAAGTGTTCAAGAGACCTAATAAGGCATACCAAAAAGAAAGATGGATCATGGGCTCTCTATGAGGCAATGAAGAAAAAACTTTCCATAATAAAGTGTAGGCCAAAATGGAGTACAGATAATTGAAGACAGCAACAAATTTAATTTAATGTATCCATGCTAACATGGATAACAGGGCTCCTACTGCTTCTAAAAGTCCAAATTATAGTACATAAATCTTATGAAAATTCTCTAAATCATTACAGATGAGTAAAGTTTTCTTTCTATAATAAATAGGCCAGTGTTCACCAGGGCCCCTCTTCTTTCTTGTCTAACCCACCATCACAGGCCTTAGTCAAACATTAGTCAACTTAGTAAAAGAAATGCTCCTATTACTGTAAGAAAAGCAGAAGGAAAAACAAAAGCTTCCAAAAAAAAATCCATTTACTTCTGCATGTTAAAAGTTGGGAAGAATGAAATTAATTTTTCAACCAAAATCCTTTACAAAAATGTGTTTAAGATTCATCTGTTTCAATGGTGGCTGCATTATTATGAATACAGCATGGCTGTCGGAAGGATGGAAATGACCATTGATACATTTCATTTAAGATAGTCTCTAGTAGTTTTTCACTACTCAAGAAAAGGTTGGCTTATGTTGTTGCTAAGATTTACATCCAGACCAAGTCATTTTTAATCTTAATTGCTTTTTTTTTTCCTGGCATTTAAAATGACTGCTAACATAACTGACAGGTACAAATAAGCTCCCTTCAATAGACTGAATCATACTTACAACTTTATAAATTAGATGTTATAGTTTCTTGTTCTCTGTTTCAGACTCATGAAGTAGGGATCAGCACCTATTCTTAAATAAGTCAGTATAATCCACAAAGAGCCTTGCTTTCTCTATTTTCCTCAGTGAGCTTTACCAGTTATCCACTTAGATGAAACTTTAACCTGTCTTAAAAACAGTTTCCTTAACCACAAGTGACTAGCAGCTAATTGGAAAGAATGTTCTAGAATGTGGTAGGCCACCACTGCTGTCACTGGCTCTGTAGCTGCTCTTCCCCAGCCTCAAGATCCTGATACAGTGCAGGATGGGGAGTAAGTCACACTATGACCAGACAAATGTAGCTTTAACCAGGAAATATTGAAGATTAAGGTCTGACTGCAGTCACATGTCTCCTCAGCAAAAAGGTTGGTAATGCCTTCAGCCAAGCATCAGATCAGTGATAATCCTGTCTGCAATTTACTTACGTGCTTGCAAAAAGGGGCAAGGATGGTTGCTTCTCACTTCACCCATTAGAGCACCAACACCTGGGATCTTTTAAATGATAGTTGTTATTTCCACATGATTACTGGTTCCCCTCAGCCTAATCATTTAAGGATAATGGAGTTTGAGCTAAGTATCTAAATTCTAAGATAATTGTAGATCTGGGCCAAAGTCCTTATTAGAAAAAACAACAAACCAACCAACCCCAACAAAAGAAACCAACCACCCATCTTTGGAAACCAATTAAGCTGATGATAAAGGATATTGTAGTCCCTTCAAAAAAAGAATGAATGACACGTCCACACCATCACAGAGCTCAGGGAGAGTATTCTTGCATCATAACTCTCAAAGGCTCTGAGAAAGCCAATATCCTCCCTCATTTATATCTAATAAAGATTCTAGGACTGGTTTCTCTGTAGTATCACTGATACAAAAAAAAAGGCAAGACAAAACCCCAAGCTTACTGGACATCTTTACATTTTAGATTGCCAACTGCAAACACATAATTATATTTTGAACATTAAGTAAGGTCTGACAAGCTGTATTATAATGTCCAGTTAAAATCAGCATCTCTAGCAGCTAGACAGATGGTGCTTCAACTTTCAAGCTTAATAGTAACCACAATAATACTTGATATCAATCAGTTTGACACCCAACAATTCATTAGTAAGTTTTGTCACATTCCTAAAACTATCAGATGATTTCTTACTGCAGCTCTAAGAAGAAAAAAAAGTATCAGAAAGACAACAGTGAACAGAATAAAACTTTCAAAGGTATGTAGCTAAAGCTACACTTAAGGCAAGAGAGAGCATAACTGAGGAAGAAGTGAAAAACAAAACACAGGACAATTATTAAAAAGAGAAAAGAAAAGAGCAAAGACTGAAAAATTTCTTCAAGAGGAAAAGAAGAAATAGGGAAATGCAAAGAATCCACTCACCATAAATTATCACTTTTGAAGTTAGTGACAGGGACTGTTGCATTCCTGAGAGTCAAGAGGGATACTAAAATTAACTAAAGATATAAAAATAAACTCTAACATTAAAATATTTCCTCCAAGCTAAGGAGGTGACAGGTTTTGTACAAAAGAAGGAAGACAGGAAGAATTTTATGTTATTGGCACAAAATAACTCCATATTTTCCCACCTAACACCAAAACAAACAAACAAAAAATCTAAATGAGGGTCTCTCTGAGTTTTCTGATCTATATTTAGAATTTACAGTCTTGATATGTCTTCCTCTTATTTTTTTTTCACTTCCAAGTGAATCAATTGTTATATTCAGGCACACTTCCTCTGCAATGTTGAACATAGGCCCAGACCTAATTTGACATAGAATAACCTGTCTCTGTAAAATATCTTCCTCACAAGGATCATGGGAACTGCAGCTTGTTCCAAGTCTTTCTAGGAAATTGTGCCTCAGAAGAAAAATTACCATTAATAGGGTGGTGCTCTTCATGCTCACACATCTTAAGACAAGGCACTACTTTGTCTAGCCAGAATCACAGAATCTCAAGGGCTGGAAGTGACCTTGAAAGATCATCTAGTCCAACCCTCCTGCCAGCCAGATCTCTGTAGTGCACCCCAAAATGTTTCACTGGGTGACTCCTGCATCATGTCAAGAACCTCCACTGAATTACAATAAGTATTTTGAAGGACATTCAAATCTATTTGTGAGAGCTGATAGAACCTACCAATTTCCTCATTAAATTTCAGATAACTTTCCATTAAGAATCTGCACCTAATATATGAACTGTCTGTGGCCACAGATTCCAGTTGTTAGGCTATATCCTGCCTTTTTGTGTTAAAGGTCCTCCATGGCAAGCACACTGTGTAGCTCCGCTGTACATTGTGTCATTAAGGAAAGCAAGGTTTGCAAGAACATGCCTTTCTGCTTCAAGATGAACAGAGCCTCAGTGAACAGAAGTACCATGCTGCTGCTCCTTCCCTATGGGCACGTGGACACTATTTCAGATAACATGTCAACATCTGCAGCATCTCCAGTTACGGAGTATCTCTACTTCGAAAGTTTTCAGCTGTAGCAGAACTTACATTTATGTACATTTTTGTCTCAGAAATTTGTTCTGATACTGTGCAAACTAAACAAGAGTGGTTTGTTTTCAGAGGAATGAGAGAGTATGGGTGTAAGCATGTAGTGCACACACTATAGTACCCATTTTCTTGTAAGATACTTAGAAATGTGCCAATACACTTCAACAATAAAAGGTAACAGAAGGCATATTTGGCTCTCTAACTTGGCTTGGCTCTCTAACCATCTGTCTAAGGACATTCACTAAGAGCTCAAGAGTGTACATAACAAAGCAAGTAACTGATCATTTGCCACGTCATCCTTCAAACTTCAGTCTGTTTTTTTTACCATGTTTTATAGTGTGCATGACCATAACAGAAACAGAAAGTTGAAGTAGTAATTGTTCTTCATATCTTCAGTCATTTCACATTCAAGGACCCCTATTTCTAACTAATTGTCCATGTGCAGAATCTTTTACATAAATAACAAAATGCATGACTTTGAACAGATACAATTATCTTGGTTGTAGTTTGAACACAGAGGAGCCTTTGATCAATATGTCTTTAATTTGCTGCAAATACACAGCAGGTTTTCAGGATTTCAGGTATGAAAGGCATTGAACCCCGTTGTGAGTAAATATTATGTTATCACTAGTATTATCACTTTTCAGGCTGCAATCTTTAAAAAGATAAAATCTGTGTAACAAAAGCTAGGTTTCTTATAATAGAAGATCTTATTTTAACTATCATCACTACTCTCAGTAACTTACTTTGCTGTTCCATAAATTGAGCTCCACAGAGACGGTCAAGGTAACATGAAGTCTCCATTTTAATTTATTTGCTTTACATGCTGTTGAGATTAGTATGTTGCATTCACTAATCTAAAGCACACAGCAAGTCTCAATGTTCTACTGTTAGCACCTTTTCCACTGCATACCTTCCAGCATTAAGAGACTAGAAACACAAACATTAAGACTGGAATCAGCAGCTCAAATTCTTCTTTAGTCCCTAAGCTCAGTATTTCCTCTTCAGTACCTAAACTCAGTATTTCTTATTGACCAGACACCTCTGAAGACAGAACAGCTGGTGAGAACACCAGACTAGGAAGCTTAGTTCATATAATGAAGGACTGAATGTCAGCCTGTATTTCTGTATTTTATTTTTTTCCCCAAATGTAAAACATTACATTCTTTTATGATGTTTTCAGGTCATAAGACATTACATGATAAACTGCAAAAGAAAATCTGTAAAGTTTAAAAGTGCTCAGTGACAGTTTAAATGCAGCTTGAAAACAATACACTATCTGCAAGGAGGTGGCCTCAAAAATCCTGTATTTCAGGAAGAAATGTCTCCATCTTTCCTCTACAAGACATTTTTACTATACTCCCAGGAGCACACAGACAATATTATGAATGCTAAATATTAAAGTAACAAATAAAAAACTTTAATGAAGATATTCTTGCAAAGAACTAAGAGCAAACACTTGAGACATATCGGCCAAAGCATGTCAAATACATAGAAACAACTCAATCCTTTATAGCATTCCCTAACATCGGTATTATAGACCTCTTGGATTGCGACAATCTTTGCAGCTACAGAACATAAAATAAGCAACCATGCTCCACTAGTTAGAATTATTTTCTCCCTTGGTCATTTAGAAGTTGTGAAAGAACACAAATTAAAGATGAAAGAAAAGCAAAATACAAGTAGGCTGGAAAACAAACAAGCAAGTTTTCCTGTAATACGGGCCAATAATTACTATCTCTACCTGAAAAAGGCCATTGTCTTAACACTTAGGAGTGAACATTTAGTTTATGTTCCAACATTGAGCCACGACTTTGGAGTCAAAGCTTAGATTTCTGATTTAAACTTCAAGCAAATTATCTCTAGAACTGAAGTCACCCATCATTGACAAAGTTGAAACCCATGGTTAAGAGATATGTCTTGTTAAGTGACAGTCAATGCCTGACACCCTGTAAATGCCCAACAACACCAAGACAGCTGTGGGTATTAGCCCATGGTTCAGTCATCACTGGCATGCTTGGACCTGTGTTGGACAAAGACCCACCAAGGACCTGTGGAGAGGTAAAATCATCTTCTCATAGTCAAATAAAAACTACTGCTTAGACTCATCCTACAACTGTATAAATGATCCTGTCAGGATGAGAGGAAATGGAAACTCAGGGCAAGAGAGGGAATAGAAACTCATGACCAAGAGAGGGATAGGGATGGTGGAAACAGGGCTTTCAACAGTTGCCTCATTTCCTGCAGGCTGCAGCCTGTACACCAGCATATTTAAATAATAAGAAAATTGACCTAAATCTCCTAATCAGATGATGAGTAAATGGTGTCATTAACTTTGGGGAACAAGGCTATATTGACTCAAAAACCGCAGATAGTACTTTAACCATGATTAGGAATCAAAAACCAACAACAATCCATTAAATCCTATTAAGTACATCGATTTTACTCTGGTTTCACAATTTTGACTACCAGTTTGATGAGTATTTTTGTCTGTTTTCTTGAAGCAAGAGAAGCCCAGAATCACAGACTAGTCTGAGTTGGAATGGAGCTTTAAAAATTATTTAGTCTGACATCTTTCACTAGATCAGGTTACTTAAAGCTCCATCCAATCTGCCCTTGAACACTTCCAATGATGGGCCATTCACAACTTCTTTGGACAACCTATCCCAATGTCTCATCACCTTGATGGTAAAAAAAAATTCTTCCTTATGTCCAGTCTAAATCTACTCTCTTTCGGCTTAACACCATTTCCACTTCTCCTGTCACTAGAAGTCTCAGCAAAAAGTGTTTCCCTGTCTTTCTTGTAAGCCCCCTTTCTATATTGAAATGCTGCAATAAGGTCTCCCCAGAGCCTTCTCCTCTCCAGACTGAACAACTCCAACTCTTTCCATAGTTGGAAACTATGAGTCCAGTTCAGACACAGCGATATGCCATAAAAGCATTTTCACTTACTCCTCTTATAAATTAATTAAATTCTAATAGTGAGTCCACAGAAAACTATCAGTACAGCTAAAAGGCCATAATTTATGTGTATGTAAGGCCTAAACCAACTATGTTGCTTGATACACAGCTCCAGTAAAATAAGCAAACCAAAGGAAATTTCCCACTTGATGAGTGTGCCGGCTAATGACTACTTTTTAGCTGAGGTAGAAAATAAAATGATGATCTGCATTACTAGTTTAAATTCTTCAGTGAATAAGTAGTCCTCTGGAGGCACGGAAATCGTAAAATCAACATAACTGAATATTTCGCCAAAAAGCTTTACAATGTATAGAGGAAGATCAAAGCCATTTTCAATGCATCACTCTCTGCTATAGGTACATGAGATAGCAAAGCAAATTCACTAATAGATTTTTTTGCAAATGTTCTGCATAAATTGCTTGACTTCATAGCACAAATTTCTCTGACACTTAATTCAGTCTTAAAATCCTATCAAGCTGAAAGTACAGCAAATATAAATAATAACCATGCAGAACTCCTTCAAAAAAAAGATTCAAAAATTGGCATCAATTTGGAATCTCTTTCCATCTCAAATATGCTTACCATAAAAAAAAATACAGTAAAATAGTCCAACTAAAATATTTGTAAAACAAACAAACAAACAAAAAAAACCCCAAGTCCAAACAAAATTCAAGTCTCCATACACTCTCTTGTCTTAATATCCTGATTTGGTAAGATATTATGTACATAACTTTAAACATTGATGTAGTTCCACTGACTTAATAAGGATTACTCATCTGCTTAAAATTAGGCAGTTGCTTAAATACCTTGCGAAATATGAATCTAAATTCAGATCTGATAAATTCAAAGTAGTCATAGCCAAAGTAACACCTCTTTACATCTTTAAGATCATGCTGTTTTCCTTTAGCAAGTGACTTTACTTGCATACAGATGCTGGAGGCAACAATAGACTATCTGCTGGAGTGACCCCATGATTGCAAAGTAGTAGTGCTACAAGGAAGCAAGAACTGTCTTTGCCATCACACGTGAAACTAGAAAAAGAAGATATATATGATTAACAACAAGCCTTCTAAAATTCATACAGGTTCTATAGCTCCTGCATGTCTCTCTTCAACAAATATTATTTCCCCCAGTGTTGTTTAGTGTTCAACATGATGATTCATTCTGTCCAAGGTCTGTCTTGTAAAGCTATTCTGAAAACAAGATCTGACAACTCAGAAGTATATATTATTATATACTAGGCTGATAATCATCTCCTTGATATCTGTTCCCCGTACTTCTGAAAAGCTGAACTACAGAACACAAAAGCTCTTCAGAAACTAGTTGACACATGAAAGCTGGATTTTGCAGGAAAATGGAACTGAGACATAAAATCACATTTGGGGATACTTTGGCACAGTAGTATGCCATGGATAGGTTATATCCCACTGTATCTGAATACAAATATGACAGGTGGATGCTATCCTAAAAAAAAAGGATACAGAAAGGTACGGACAGTAGAAAAAAGAAAAGTAAGAGATGCAGACTTGGAGTTAAATAAAGAGTACTCAGGGGACTTGAGAAAAAACCCTACATCTTGTACTTGATGTCAGGACACATTCCTCAGCACTCTTACTGAAGAGGTTATATTGCTTTGCTATAGAAACTGCTGAAGAAGCTTAAGGTGATCTTCAGTATCCTCTGTACCTGTCACATTGCTGATACTCAGAGAAAAGGGCAAAAACACAACTAGAAAATGAAGAAAGGAGGTTTCTAAGCCTGAACCACATGTTCAAGCAGCGAAATGTAACAAATAGTCTCTGCTTTAAAACATGAGCTATTTAGCTGCTGACACTGAGGTTAGCATGATGAATAAAAAGAGTTTTAAATTAAAGGCTAAATGTTTATTTTTGTATCTTGCTTAACACCTAGAATGAAAAAGAAAGTCAGATAAAGGGGTACAGAACAATCAAAAACACTAATGAGAAAGAAAAACGCTAATGTAATGAGAGGAATTAGGCAGATAAGATTCAGGGAAAAGGAATTCTGTAGGTATGAAATCATGAGATTGATGTGAAACCATTCAATTAATTGTAAACTAAGGAAGAAGAGGAATTCAGACTCCTTTTATTTGCTGTCAGAATTTTGGTTTTTTCAGATATGAGAAAACATTTTCAGCAGTACTTAGACAAATGAAATAAATCTGTCTTCAGTACTGAAGTTACATGTCAAAAATCAGGTAGGATCCTAAATAGTGTCCTAAAAGACACTATTTTACCAAATATATTTCTTTAGTACAATCAAATGGCTTTATAGCCTCCTGGCTCTCTAGCACATAAAGGAATATTTATGCCCAGTGGTCTCTACACTTGCCTAAAAGAAGCTTTCTTTATTAAGCACATGCAAATAGGAATTTAAATGTGCTTGTACACATTCGTGTCAATTATTAACACATCTGCAACACATGGCTATTATGCTTTCAAAGTAACTTAACACAGACTGTAAATAACAGAGGAGCTTATACATTCATGATCATGTAACAAAATAATAAAACCACTATTTCATATCACTTTTATGCTATAAATAAAAACAATGAAGCACTTCAAGTGCTTGAAAGACAAGCCTCAAATTCTCAGTAGAAATATCCACTGAAGATTTACAGAAATACAGCTGTTTCATCTTCATGCTAAAATCACAATTTGTAATATTCTCTGGACATCCACAAATCTATCCAATCACTGTGAAATCATAAAGTAAAAATCTACAGTAGAAAATTAAGGTTCTGTAAAGAAACTTATTCTTCATTTTCCCAAGTACTGAAAACATTTCAAATCCAGATTAAAACTACACACAATTGTTACATCTTTCAAATATCTGCAATTCTTTGAATAAATTCAGTTATACGTGTCTGTTTATAACTTGTTTTCTAATTGTAATAAACCAAATATCTAACATACCACAACTTTAGAGTCTTTGAAGCGTATACTGTGAGAAATGATATAAAGATAACAAATATAGTATTGCAAATATATATTTGCATATAAAATAGATCAGGATAACATTGCACTAAATTACATAGTATTACTATAGCAAAAAAATCTATTACTTTTTTCAGCTACCAGTCTAGCAAGCCTGACATGGGAAATGAATATCAATCTGTATTTCTTCCTTCCTCATCTTCATTCCTAAAATCTAGAATAAAGTCTCCTTGTCAAATCTCAGCAGTAGCTATAAAACTAGTTGCTTTCATTGGCTTTACAAGGTATTTATAACTGACTGCACTCTTGTAAGTAATTATACCTTAATGTGCAATTCTATTTATAGAAGAAGATTTGTGAATTTTTAGCATTTAAAACATCCAACCCCTTTACTAAAACTTCTGAAGAGTAAAACTGTAAAGTAAGTTTTTACTAATTTAATATAATCTGTCTTTAAAGAAATGTAGAGCAGACCCGCTGCGTGAAAACTGAGCAATCTTAGTTTGCCCATGTTAGTGTAGAATCACGCAGGAATTTCAGGATATTAATTCATTTTTCTCCTACAGGTATTTAGTGCAACATTAAAAATCAACAAAACTTCCTAACTGTAAGAAGACCTGATTTTTAACCTGGCTGTTTCTACAAGTATAGGATTATTTTCACGACTTTGTTTTACAAACAGAAATTGTTAAAACACAATGCAAGTGTTTCACCATTGAGAGGGGTTTCTAACACATTTTGGCAGTGGAAAAGCAATCAAACATATTTGGAACAACCTAAAAGTTAATGCATATAAATGATGACTAAATATAAGCACAGCATTCCCAATGTGAAGTGATAAACTACCTAAGAAACATGAGAAAGCAATAGTAATAGCCACATTACATCTTCGACCTGTTTGCAATGAAAAGTTTTTTTGTGGCACTTAACAGAAGTATTGCTGTATTGTACTGTTCATGCAGTTTGAATCTTTATGAAAGGTGGACCTATTTATTAATAAAATGTCTGTTCCCAATCAATGTTGCATTTCAGATTATGCAATCATTTGAATTTTTTTTGGAAAGGAAAAGTCTTTAAAATTTGCCATTATAACATACAGATGTAGCTTCTATGTAGAAATTGGTATAAAACTTTTAATTTGTTTAAAGGAATAATTTATAAAGTATTTTAATCTTTGTTTCTAGATCCTGACATGCTATTAATGACCACCTTGAAAGTCTCCGTGTTTTGTAATGGCCCTTAAAAAAGTCAAGTCTGTACCAGCTATGATTTTTATGCAGACCCAAATTAGTTATCAATCTAATTGTTCTCAGCTGAACAAACTTGTGCTGCAAATCAATATCATGAAGAGTAATTTAGTATCTTTATTACTCAAGACTTGTAAACTACCTCTACTTGTTGAACTATATAGTATTCATAGAATTTTAGTCTGTATTTAGAATTGTATTTTCACTTGTCTTTGCAATAAAACTGTGAGCTTAGAAAACTGAGTGCAGACTCAGCTTTGATACAATTCTGGCCTATGATGACTTAGATAATTTACATCTAACCTCATCTGATGAGCATGAACATTTTATAATAATATAGAAGCTCTTTATAACATTGGTCTTGAACAACAAAATCCTGTATTTGCCAAAGCTGCCATTAGTTAGAGACATTTTCAGACAAGAGTTGCTAGTGCTACCAAGAAAATTAGCAACTGAACTAACAAATTTTAATCTGTGCAGCCACTTCCCTAGAAAACAGAATTTTTGTGTCCTTATCACTTCTCAGGTAAGGATAGGAGAATATGTGTCTTGATGATAGCAAAAATAAAAATAATCCAAAACTGAAAGAGAAAAGGAAGAACAAAAACAAATAAGGAAAAAAAATAATTCAAAAGCCACAAGGTGCAAAATTATGATGGAAACTCTGACAGTGTGAAATAATTTCTAATATGTGGTGTGGCAGTTACAATAGAATATTCGTTTAAAAAATTTTGTCAACCTAACAGCAATGAGAGGAGAATAAGCTGAAATTGGAACATTCCCAAAGATTAATCAATTAGAGACACTTTGGAGGCAGCTGACACAATTTGACACTTCCCACTTTTATTTAGCTTTGTATAGGCTGAGGTCTGAAATTGCAGGTCTCCTTATCCATTTGCTTTAGGAATAAATCTGTATCTAAATTATGCCCAACAATCTCCACTTTAGTATACTTCACATAAAGTATGGAAAAGGAAGTATTTTCCCACAAAATCGCAGAATATTGAAAAAGTGAAAGACATTAAAGTGTTTGAAAACCAAAGGAAATGCTCTAGATCCATTTTATAAAGATTGCAATCTTCAACATTAAAAAGGATACACATCTATCTAAAGAATTTGAATCTGCCCTAAACACCCACACTGCTATTCATGCCTGCCCAGACAGACCTGTGCCACAAAACCTACTTCAAAAAATTTAAAATTTCTAAAAGATTTGGTTTTTTTTCTTTAAATGGGGAATATAGTAAAAGAAAAGAAACATAAAACCAATCTTCTAGACAAAGAACAGGAAGAAAACTGTCATGTTCTCTGCTTTACATTTATAACAGGGCTCTATCTAGACATTAGAATAGTTTCAAATCTATTGTAGTTGAGGATATGATGTCATCATTTAAGAGACACAGATAATTTAGTCCTCGATATGTATTCATACCAACAAAAGAAAGCAAGAGGAGGGATGCAGAATACCATCATATCCCACTCTCCTGGATTATTCCTGTTTTGCATGGATTCATTATACACATAAGTAATCTTCCTGTTCCTCCCCAGCCATCTTCTAGTTTAACTTTTGTAAAAGTGCAACTAATTTCAGTTCCATTAGATGCACGCATCAGACTGACTCTTTTTTCTCACTCCCTCTCTCTCTGAATTTTCTGTGAAGCTTACTTTTAAAATACTGAATATGATACTTAACACTCTCCATTCACACAACATTACAGCATTTTTCACTAATTAATGAAAACCCTGGGAATTTGCTAAAGAAAAGCTGAAAAGACTATCTGGTCTGCCAAAAATAAAATACTAATCAACACAGGATATATTAAAGTCAATTAATTACTCTTCTTACCTTGTTCTTTTATCTGACGAATTTGCTTCACAGTTTCTTTCAAGATTGCACATTTGTCAGGTTTAAAGTTAAAGTTGTCAATATCATTAAAATTTGCAAAAATCAGTTCTGCAAGTTCTTCTATGTATTTATTCTCTTGCTCACGATTGCGTTTCTCAGTGCTTCTTTTAGGGCTGAAAAAGGATTTTATAAAAATAAATTTAAATGTCAGTTTGCTTGCCTTCTGGTCAGCTCCCAAGATGATTTTGAATAGTCTGAGAGTAATTTAACAAAAATAGAGAGAACTGCCCTGTCTCTGCAAAAAATTAATTTTGAAGTTTCTCAAGCACAGAGATTTCCTCTGGAACAAGGAAACAAACATTAAAAAAGATGTTACTTATTTTTTTCCCAGTAGTCATGTTTCTGCTTCAAAAGAATTTGAGGGTTTGAAATTCAAAACAGACGAGTAATTGAGAGGTGGGGGATTTACAAGTCTCCCTCCACTTGGCATTCAGAATCCAAGCACCATCATATAGTGACAGCATATAGGGTAAAAAAACAACCTAGAAAGTTAAACCAAACAATTCATACTCTCCGTCTCCTTGGGAAAGCAGAACGGTTGCAAGAAAAAATGCTGAATGAGTGGTTACGTTTTACAATTTATTTGTCTTGGTAAATAATAGTAATAATTTTCAGTGATAAAATAATAAATGGTAACTACTATAAAACTGAAAAATATTTTAAGTCCCTGATAATGATGTAAAAGAGAGTTGGCAACAAATTCTTAGATTGCCAAAATGAGTGACTGACGACTCCTTGATTAGGCAAAATAATTAGACAAAAAAAGATCTTTACATAGCTCCTACAATGTCATCAAAGTTTTGCATTTTGCCACTAAGTGGATCCAAAACAAATAAGCAATAATAAAAGACAATAGTCCCCATCCTTCATCTCAAACCCACAATGACACAGAATTACTGCATCAGAGTAGTTTGGTACTGATGGCTCTTTCCAAGAATGCTGTTTGTCATTTTCTGAAATATATGCGCACATGTTAACATTTTTATCTTTAACATTTTTTTCTTTCTCTTTCAATGTCTTCGGACATAAATGGTCTAACCTGGGCCCAAGCTGATCGGGATCCTTGCGCTTTCTTGACTCTGCTCTGGATGGGTCAGAGGTATTTTCTCCCATCCCACTCATCTTGAATACATATCAGCAACTAAAAGGAAAAAAGTGCAGAAAAACATTATGGTGGAGAAGTCATGAGTTCACTGTTCATATTTCCAACTTTCTCATTCCATGTTCAACTGAGTTTTTATTTGGAAAATCTATCATTCAAAACAGAAAGGTACCAATGAAAATACTGTGCTTATGACCCCACAAAATGCCACACAAAACTGCTTCAAAAGGCAAGCAAAGAATTATCAACTGTTCAATTCTTACCAGTTATGTGAGAACAGTAAGTACGTTTTGTGCCTGGGTTGTTGAATTTTCATGGCAATTTTACAAGGTTGAATGAGGAAAGACAAAGAAAAAGCCACTGTGCCACATAACAAGAAAAACACAACGGAATCGAAATACATGAAATGAAACATGTATCCCAACTACATGAAAAGGTTGTGTATGCAGCTTTAGTTAAATATTAGAAGAAAACGTTTATGCATGTACAATATCATAGAAACAGAACATCTCTCAACCCCAGAGATCACTGAGGAACTGATAAATATTTTGCACATATAATCTACCTCATAAGGAAAATAACTTGTCAAGCTATCATGTGTTAAAACAACCCAAGCTTATTATAACTTATGTAATAAACAGCCTGTGGAAATCCTGTCCTGCTCCTGGCTGTTGTCCCACACATTGTAGGAGAACATGAAACTCTCTTGTCCCAGATTACATACTGCTCAATAGGTACCAACATTCTGGAGACAGAAATCACTATTACATAGGACACAGGGAGATGATGTAGATCATCAAAAAGCTCATGCAAGACAGGTCAGTCCAAGCTCACCATCTGCCTAGTTCCTGTCAGTTTTGTAAAGATGATGGCAGAGAAACATCGGCAGACGTTTCAGAGAGCTCCTGTATTGTTTGTAGTTAGCAGGAAAATAATCATGAAGGCCATGAAGGAGGTGTCTCCAGGAGGTGATTCATACCATGCTAAAGTAAGAACTGGAGCCTGTAATACTATGATCACTTCACACCAGAATGGTGGGTGGAACTGGAAATCAGGTATCAAAACAAGGGAGTTCATTAACTCCTTCAAGCCCTTCATTTCTCCTCCACCAGTTTTCTTCCCTCCTCTGGCCCAGTCAGTCATGCACTGAACAGAAGACTGCTGTGCGTTAAAATTGCAGTCCCTTCCTCTTTTTCTCTTTGACACTTCTTAAAATCTAGCAGTGAGTGTATGTGTCAGTAATAGGATGTTCACACTGGAAATCTTAGTTTTCCCAAAGAACTAGCAGTTTTGCAGAGATGCTGAGACAAGCTACTTATTGAAAGCACACAAAGACTTGGAGTCATCTTAGATGCAAAATTGAACACCATCTAACATTTTTCTAAATTAAAAAAAAAAAAAAAAAGGAATAAAAAATCCTCTCTTTGTACCAGTAATATTCTTGAAGTCATTCTCCTTTTTCTAGATGCTGGTCACATTTCATGACAAGGACTGGATCATGCCTGAACATATAGGTCAGAATTTGCCTGACATGGATGGTATCAGGTTTCATTTGAAAAATATCAGGATTATCTTTTTCTCTATTGAGACTATATATGCACATGTATATATCTATGTATATGTACACACTGCCAGCATTTTGAGAACAATCCACAGCAAGAAAAGCAAAAAGGCACCGACTCTGTGGTGGAGCAGAGCTAAGTTCTCAAAGTGAAGATGTACCATCATAAACTCCATCATTAACAGAATCACAGAACCTTAAGGGTTGGAAGGGACCTTGAAAGATCATCTAGTCCAACCTCTCTGTCAGAACAGGACCACCTAGAGTAGGTCATACAGGTACTTGTCCAGGTAGGTTTGAATGTCCCCAGAGAAGGAGACTTAGCAACTCATCTGGGCAGCCCATTACAGTGCTCTGTCACCCTCATACTGAAGAAATTCTTCCTTCTGTTTCTTTGGAACCTCTTATGTTCCAGCTTATATCAATTGCCCCTTGTCCTATCATTGGACATCACTGAGAAGAGCCTGTCTCCATCTTCCTGACACTCGCCCTTTACATTAGTTGTAAACATTAATAAGGTCACCTCTCAGTTTCCTCTTCTCCACGCTGAACAGCCCCAGCTCTGTCAGTCTTTCATCATAAGGGAGATGCTCCACACCATCATCTTTGTGGCCTTGCACTGGACTCTCTCCAGCAGCTCCCTGTCCTTCTTGAACTGAGGGACTCAGAAATGGACACAATATTCCAAATGCAGTCTCATGAGGGCAGAGTAGAGGGGAAGAACCTCTCAACCTATTCACCACACCTCTTACAATAAACCCCAGGATGCCATTGGTCTTCTTGGCCACAAGTACTGTACTCGCTGTAGAACTCTCAAGTGACCCCAGTCAGGGCATTCACAGTGCCACAACAATGCTGACCTTGCTGTATAGCATGAAATATCTACCTCAGTCTCCAGCATAGGCTTGGCCTGTGACACTGGCTATTCCTTAACAACTACATAAGTAATTTGTTAGGAGGTAAGCACTTTCTTGAAAACATTCATTTTGACAAGTATTACAAAAAGAATTCTATTTCTAAGGAAATAGTAAGATACCATTAAGAAAATTGTGACAATAATTAAAGATAAGTTGTGAGGAGACAGCAGTTCCACATCTCTGTCAGTGTAGCTGTAACTGTCCTTGTGGCTCTGTTCCAATTAGTAAATTTTTTTTCCAGCATGACAAAAACTGTACATTCTAGAGATCATTCGATCTCCAAGTCAAACTCAAACAGTGACCTAAAGTTATTTAGAAAAATTAGATTGGGGAATCCCTTTTTTCTTATGCTTCCCAAGTAATACTCAATTCAAGTAAATTGGTTAACCCTGTTTCTTGAGAAAAGCAAGCACAACAATTCGTGAAACCTTGTCAAATATTCAACTGTTATCTACCTCCTGGAGGAGTAAGAATCCAAGTCAGAGGTAAGCATTCAGGGGGAATGTGCCCTTCCAAACCCCCTTCCTCCCCAAGAAACAAAACAGGAAGAGTTATTGACAGTCTTCCCACCTACTATGCCAGGCTTACTTCAAAGGGAAGTTTATTTTTGCAGGAAAAGAAGTTTCACTAGTAGCTCCACTAATGCATAGTTCAATTCTTCTTGCATTCACACAGATATTATTCTGTCGGAATTCCACTAGGTCTATGGTAGCAGCTTTTAGAGGACACATCAAAACTATCCTCTCACTGTAAACATCAAAACTTCATCTTTCTGTACTTAAGGGAACAAAAATTACTGTTATGAAACTAGCACTTTCTTCTCTCCTTATTAAACATAGTAAATGTTCTAAACTATTTATTCATTTGGGGTTTTTTGTTTGCACTTACAAGTCCTTACTTCTTTTTATCAGCAATATTATGAGTTTGTTCTTAGAATGACTTACTTGTTACTTTTTACTCATCATAAAGTTTTTTCTGGAAATCTGCCACCTACTGTCATGTTTGCTTTCTGTTCTCCCCTATGGCTTCATTAAAAATTACATTCTGTACCTCAAAGATCTGTATAGGCTCTGCAACTCCTGTGTTGTCAGTGCCTTTGCGCCAAAGCAGAATGCAAATCCCAGAGTGAGGTGCCTTGGAAAGGGGAGAGCTAGACAGATGATACTACGACAACCTAAAAAAAAAAAAATCTCACAGGCCAAAATGAAAATCCCTCAGTAGTATCTAGTACAATCAAAAAGATGTGTCCCCAAACACTATCTACTATGGAATTTAGAAGCTGACTGGGATAGATGAAGTTCTGTTACTCTCTTGAAATTCAGAAACTAAAATCCTCTCCTCAGTTAGGAGAAATGAAGAGGAATCACCTTTCAGAAACTGTGGAAAATCTGCTGCC
This sequence comes from Colius striatus, assembly GCF_028858725.1. Classification (NCBI taxonomy): domain Eukaryota; kingdom Metazoa; phylum Chordata; class Aves; order Coliiformes; family Coliidae; genus Colius; species Colius striatus. The sequence goes on from NC_084762.1 coordinate 62,960,590, forward strand.
TTGCTCTTCCATGATACTACCCACCAACTAAACCAGCCAGAAATTGGGAAACAGAGATTCAGTTCCCTCTTCACAGAGGTGTTTCAAGCCTGTATTTTTTCATTATGCAAGACAGCCTCCTAGGTGGTAGCTATCTGCTTGCCAAAACGAGATGCTCATGAAGCAAAGAGGGTAAAGTCAATTAATTCTTTCAGTGCAACAGGAATCTTTAGTTGTGTAGCCCATATCATTAAATTCACAGGTAAGTGGTTCAAACACTATCTTAAAAGACAACAGACTGTTGAATCCCATAGACTGAGGAGAGTAGCAAACCTGTATCTCCCATTTCTCAGCAATCACTCTAGTAAGTCAAGTCAAAGAGGTGAGGACCCTTCCTGTTTCCTAATGTCTTTCAAAAAGAAAGCAGCTATAGATTTTTTTTTTCTTAAGCTAATTAAAATTCAAAATCTATGCATGCTACTTGTTTAAGACTTCTGTATGGTCTAGGTATATCTATAAATTTAATGTGGCATAAGCAAGAAACTAAACCCATATTTTTCAGGAAAAAGTAATTCTGGGCACATGTAGTACCAAAGGGCAGACATCTAGGAAACTATCAACTGAGAAAGAGAAAATCTCAATAATTTAGATTGAATTGACAGATGAATTTTAGACCTACAAACAAGCATTTCTGGGTCAGCTGCAGCTAAATGGCATAAAGTAGTTTTTAGGTTCTGCCCTAACACCATCCATACGCATTATCTCACTTAAAATTTCTTGGTTATTCATTATTACTAATAGTCTTATAATACATAAAGATTTGTAACATCAAATACATAAATATTTTTTACAAGATAAATTAGGAACTTTAAAATTTGTTCTAAGTACTCTTAGGCTCCTGAACCGCACTGATAGCTTCTCAGGTCAGAAAATAAAACTAACAAACTTGAAATCTGAATTTTCTAGGAAACATGACAATTCAACACTGAAGAAACTGTAAGTAGAATGACAAGTCAGAGGCTCAAAGTTTTACTACAATAAATCTCCCCTGTGGGGAGCTACCTTAGATTAGAAAGCAACATTTATCCTCTTCCTCTGATATTTTCATATATCTACGCAGGAATTTCCAGAAAGAAGAAAAATACCACAATCGAATAGTTTGCTTCATTCAGTGCTTTAGAAGAAATGAAAATGTAGTATCAGCTCTACCATATGTCTTCTGAAACAAAAGAAAAAGTGAGTAAGGCTTATTCTGTGGGGTACAGAATAGGAAAAGGATTAACTAAATTGGGAATTAGTAAAACCAAATCCAGCAGTAATCACTGCATTAAGGAGAGAAAGATGTAGACACAGATTTCTTAATGAAAAAAAAAAAAAAGTTGAATTTCATTGTGTCTCTTACAGAATGAACTGTCATGCAAGACCAGGCACTCCCTTTTTATTGTGTAAATTGTTTGGGAACTGTATTGCACTCCAAAATACAAACATAATATCCCACTGTGGCATTAGTATTTTGTCTTCAGTGGTGGTAGCAGACTTTTACTTCACAAGATTTCTTTAACTTTTTTCCATCTAGCTACAAAAAAACCTGTAACAATAACTAAGATCTGAATTTCTAATGCTGACTCAGATATCCCTCAAGCTTCAATTCCACTGGGCATCAATGAGGAGCAACAGAGCAATGGAAAGACAAATATACTCACTGCAACATTTTCAGACAAGGAAGGAGATAATTAGAGAAACAAAACTACTATTACTAAAAATACCTAACAAACTAATTTTAGGCTCCCATTGATAACTTGTACCAAAAGGACATTTCAGGTTAGTAAATGCTTTCCTTGAATTCACATTAAACACCATAAGTCTATACTTATGCTCTCTGGTTTACTACCACAGGCCTAAGCATCCAAAATACTTGTAGACAAAATCATCATTTAATTTTCCCAATTGTTAAATGTAAATCACAAACATTGAAAAATTAAATGAATAAACTCTTGGACAGTTTATGTTATTAATTACAGCCACAGAGACCTAACCAGTTGCTTCCAGATGCTGGGAGATTGAAAAAAATAGAGTCTGAAGGAGGCTTAAATTCATTTTTCCTTGTTATCAGTAATAAAACAATAGTTTCTGCTTTTGTCACAACAGCACATCCTCCTTCACATCCTCTACCAGCAACCACTCTAAGTTAGAGTACATAGACAGACTTAACCTAATTATAAAGTAACAGTAAACATATTTTTAGAAGGCATCCAAAAAATAAAACACATGGAGAAAAAAAAATAATGGCCCTATGAAGGACAACACAGAAAAAAGTCTAGCACAAATCAGTTATGTAAATTTGTAACCACACCTCCATTCAAATACCATGAAGGAACACGGCATGCAGAGTAAGCCTTCCAGCACGATCCTCAACATCTGAGTCCAGTTAATCACCCAGAGTCATAGTAGAAGGAGATAATGTGCATTTTCTCTCTTATCAGGGCAGGCCATCTTCCAAACAAGGTCTGTTAAACTGTCAGATTTATTATAAGCCTCACAAATGCATTTAAAGAATAAATGAGGATTACATCTTCAAAGTTGCTATTTCAATCGAAAAGTAGCAAACAAATGGTAAAGTACTGTATAGTGATCATGTAACAGTACTATATTACCACCCTTCCAACACACTATACGTACATTTAGTATAGATACAACTGATAAATATAGAAGTGATTTATTAAACTGTTTATTGAGCAAAAAACACTGTTTACCGACCACAAATATTGCAAGTCAGTGAAAAGATTGGCAAAAATTTTCTCTAACAGTCCAATTAAAATACATAACCAGTCGATATTCCTGTGGTTAATTATAAACTCAAACATACATCCATTATAATTCATACTGTTTTCCTGTGAAGTTCTCATGACTAGAGGCTTTCAGTCTCAGTTTCAAAATTAAAGATGCACTCTGTATAGCATTAATTCTCGTAGAATACAGAGGAAAGTTGGAAGTCATGTGACATGCAACTTCTGATTCTTCACATTTTTTCCTGTTTATGAGCTCTTTTTTCAATCTCCATTTCTGAATCGGAAATTACTTAATATTGATCCATACTGCAACCCTTCAGCCTTTTCTCAGAATGCAATAGTTGCTAGCCACTTTCCCAGGCCTCAAAAGGAAACCGCTGTCAGAGGCAGGATAAGATACAAGATCAGAGACTGGAACCACTGGAGCCTAAGGCCAACCTTTTCTTGGTGAGCCACAGCCATTCAGGAGGAAGGGTTGCTTTGACTCCCAGCATTTTTCATTGTAGTGCCCGTCTGGATCCCAGTCAGCTGAGCTGCCTGCCTCAAGAGCTGCACTGTTCTCAGAAAAGCTTGGCCTCCTCACATGCAAACTGCCTCTTGAATTGACATTTAAGCAAATCCAGAAAGACATGGATAAGAGTTTGGAAATTAATTCTAAAAATAGAGGTGAAAAACAAGGGAAATAAAAGGATCATGGAAAAAAAAAGACTGTATTGTCTGATAAATTAAAGCAAGTGATGAACAGCTAAAAAGTTTGACAGATAATAATGTTACGTGTATTAAACCATTCTCCTGTAGCCCCGGTATACGTAAGCCACATGTTCTATAATTAACTTACTATACCCATCCTTCATCACCGTATATCTACAACTGGGATATACCCCAAACAAAATAATGCTAGTTTGCCAAAATAAACACGCCTTTCAATACCTTGGTTGGTGAGGATAACCTCATATTAAAAATACAAATTAATTTATTCAAGCAAATGCTTTTTCCTGAAACAGCACTACCACTTTCACTACAGATGAAACCATCTAAAATCTTTATCATAAAGCATAAAAGAGAAAACAGAAAACTGAGTTAGTGTGAGGAAGGTGGTAGCAGCTAGTCACCTTCAAAGGACTTGTGCTAAAATCTGATGTGCACCTGTAGCCTTTTCTATCTGAAAATAACACTTATGACTTTGAATATGCAATTTCATTTGAAACACAGCCTACTACAGGTAACATTGAAACAAGACATGGTAATATTTACTAAATTCCACTTTATTCCTTAAGTTCACAAACTAGAAATAATAAAAGGAACATAATTTACTAGCAAATGCCACTGAACCCATGCCATTGAACAGAAAACTGTCTCCAACACCTACCACTCACGTTTTTGCTCAGTCTAAAAAAAACCCTAACAGACTATAAACAAATGTTTAAGCCAAAGGCTCCTTCTTGAATAGTATCTTCTTCCTTACTCATGTGTAATGGCTTTAGAGTGGTGTATTAGACAGTAAGAAGACATACTCCATTTGCAGCCTGAAAACCAATAATGCTCATGAATTTTTTACCTGAAAGACACTTCAAGATGCCACTGGGAAGACCATCTAATAAATACATTAGCCTGCAAATGGGCAGCGGTAGCACTTTAACACATGCTGTAATAATCAAACAAATGGCTAACATTAATGTTCAGTGTTACAGACTGGTATTTAATTGGATTTTCTTTAAAATCCACCCAAATCTTGAAGTAGAAAGAGGTTTTTCTCAGCTACTCAAAACCACAGGTTTGAGAAACCCCCAGTTCTGCTTGAGACTTTGCAAAAACCCCTCCGGCTGCCCTCAGCACAGTAAGATGGCTCCTACTTGCTCTATTCCCATAGGCTGAGGCTCTTAACAGACCCACTCACTCAGCTGCTTACGGATTAGACTACGTCAGACACCTCTAATAAGCCCAGGAATAGCAAGACTAGGCTTTAATAACACAACAGAGAAAACATACTAGAGAAAAAGTACCATTTTTCTTAATCATAACATATAATGGGTTTGCTCAGTTCCCACTTTTAAATAAGAGGAAAAGGTTTGTTTTCACTGAAACATTGTCAAAGAGGAGGCAGCTGGTACTACTGCAAAAAATTGTTCAAGATTGTATCTTACTTTCAGGTTTGTGATTCTGCCTCTCTCTTGTTATCAAGAATTGTTCCTGATACTTAAAACTCAAGGACAAAAGAAATGCAGCTTAATACTACAAAAGCTCCCCTTAAAACACCAGATAAAAAACAAAAATACAGTGCCAGCACATTATTTGTATATATGCCACTCAATCTTGTGTTCTTTTGTTTGTGGTGGGTAGTTAAGGTAAAAAAAAAGAGAAAAATAAAAAAGAAAAAAAAGAAAAGCGAATAAAAGAAAACAAAAGCAAATTCAACATCCATTTAACTTTCTAGGTTGCATTTGGTAAGTATCAAAATATGGCTGCAAAAAAAGAAAAACCCGCAAGCATTTTCAGTGGGAAAGGATAAATCCAAATCCCAACATAATATTTTAATTTAATCTAGAATTTTTCTCAACTTCACAATTATTAACAACTTTACTTAAGAGATTGACTTAGAAGCCTAGTATTTCAAATCTACTGTAATTTAAGATAAAATTTTGTAAATAACATAGCTGACAAATGAAGCAAATCTAACACAGAAAAGCATAATATAGGAAACCCTGTATTTAAACAGTTGCCAGTACTTCTGGAACGGTGAATTAAGGTGAATCTTAACTCCTACTGAATCCTCTCTGTCAATCTCACTTTCAAAACTGTTATTTGTCCACTTAAATTCCCACACTAACTTTCCCCCTCAAGAAATCACCAAAGAGCAAGGGGAAAACCAGCCCAGAGAGAAAGGAAGAGTGAAACAACTGCTCTCACAACTGTAAGGCAGTGTGGAAAAACTCAAATACAGGAACATTTTCTGATCTGACAGCTAATACAAACAGATATATTACTTACAGTAACAGTAAGCTTATATAGTTCAGTTTGATTTTAAATATGTCTACCTTAGCAGTGAGAAAAATACATCTGATCACAATAGACAAAGGTATTTATACATCTCTGTGGCGTGGACATGCTCACATTAGATTTCAGTCCAGCTAACTGCCTTTCAAATATCAGTTCGTTTACTTTACTTTTAAAATATATTCCATTAATAAAAAGCTCAGGAAAGTGGGTTCTGTAAGGATAAAACGTAAAAAGCAGAGGGCTAGCCAGAGAGCAGCATTGTGTTTCCGCATCACTTGTATACATTAAAATCATAGAATGGTAGAATGGTAGGGGTTGGAAGGGACCTTTAGAGATCTAGTCCAACTCCCCAACATCAATACATAAGAGTTACCAAATCTATACACAGGGTTATCAAAACTTGCATATTTGAATTTGAGTCCTATAATTTATTAATTTCAGTTTCAATGACTTCATGCAGAGAGAGCAGTGTCAGTCCTTCTGGCCACTACAACGAACTCAGTATCTCTATATGTTCAGGTGCAATGTGATGTGCAAACCAAGCTCACTCTGAAGCCTCAGCAAGAAATGCTGATATTGCATATCACCTTTCATAGCTCTAGTCTGGTCATCAAAATAATGTTCCTTCAGTCCTGGTGTAGATACTGTTACTAAAAACATACAATCTTGCTGAAGATTTTGCTGTAGCTCAGAAAGCCCAGCTCTATGTGTCTCCTTTGGTGTCTAATAAAAAATTGAACTCATATTTCTGATTTTCACACAGATGCAAGCACTGAGAGTTTATTCTTCTACCCAACTGCCTATTACTAGGAAGTATGTTGAAACTTCAGGCCATTCTTTCAAATGCCAAGCACTGAATTAAAACTCTGATTTGCAGGACATGTATCTAAAGCTTTTCTACACATTTTGACATGGATAATATGGTGAATGAATAACCTATTTCATACATACCTACAAGAAACAGTGATCTATGCCACATTTCCTTCTAAAATACTGAGATGCATTTATTTTAACAGTATATAACAATAAAGTTTAAATTCAAGAATTAAGAACTTAAGCAACTTTGTTCTAGAACGTTGCAAGATAACAGACCAAAGCCAAATATACCTATATTCCAGTTAAATAAAAGCTACTGCTCAGATGCACAAATGGCCACAGTAATAGTAACATTAACAGCCATCTGAGTTGAATTTGACTTCACATTGATATCCTCTGTCAGTTAGGCATGTGGCTGGTGCCCACACAAGGTTCAGAATCCTGCACTACTTCTCAAAATTGTGCACCCAAGTCATCCTCTTCAGTATGGTGCCTGGCTTATCTATCCTCTCTGCCTCTGAAATTAATTTAAAGCATCATGCCTGGAAAATTCATCCTCCTCCTCAGTCTAAGGTGGCTTGCCTCGGCCCTGGTCTCAGAGGGTGCCCTTGTGACAAGGACGTGGTCCTGAATGTTGGAAGAGACCAGACAGGGTTTAGCCTCTATTTCTATCTTGTATTTGCATAAGCAGGTAGTTCCCCTCAGCATGTACTTCCTGCTGATATTGGTATCCATACCAGTATGATCTATTTCTACTGGAGCAGTAGTGTCACAAGTTGGGAAGTAGAGAACAAATCTATTACTCTCTTCTTACTACATTTTAAAAAACTAACCATTTTAATACATGTTTTTTGAGATAATATAGTGATATGCATAAAAGATTATACTCATAATCTCCCACCATGCACAATTAAAGAGTTTTTTACTTAACACAGATGTATGTTACATGTATGTTAAACTATGCATGTTAAAGCCATTAAGAGTACTAACAATGCACATTGTTGCTAAGCACGAAAAATCAAAGCAGGATAAATTATGTCAGAGCCACATACAAGTGCCTTGCAAACACTTATGAAGTATGACTAACTTGGTAACAGTTAAATGTCCATAGTAGCCTGTACATCAGAATCAAATTCTTAATACAGTCATGATTGTAAAACTGATCTGTGAACTTGAATAACACCTATAAGTTTTAACACAGGTCCCTTTACAGCAGAAGTGACATTCTGGAAAAATTTGAAGAGTTCTAAGGGGATGTTATGAGTCACCTGAAATACATCAGAATTTTATCACTGACTTCACTAAGCTTGGATTTTCCTTCTAGTCTACTAGAGGAAGATGTCAAACTGTTATTTGTCTCTTTTGTAGGGCATAAATCACTCCATGGGCCTGACACAACTGAGCTTGTATCCTGCAGTCCAAGGAAAACAAAGTTACTACTATTAAAACTGAATGTTCATTATCAGCCATTTTATTCTCTTTGTAAAAATAAACCGAAATTAAATTGCATTAATAATTAAATCATTTATGGTAAAGAAGAATCATAAGTACTAAGAAAGAATTAGTGTGCATTCTAAGTATTTTTAATTCTGGAATATAATGAAATATAATTATTAAAGGAGGAAAGAAACATCAACTACATTCACAGAAGGCATTGACCAGAAGCCTGCAATACGTTGCCTCAAAGTAAAAAATAACACACGTTTAAAACTAGCCAGACTGAACACCTGGAAAAACTTCAGGAAGAGCAACAAAAAAAATTTTATTACCACGTAGTCCTAACAGTAGTTTCTTCACTAAAATCTTGTGGTAGATGGTTGCTCAAACGCTACAGTCTATGCTGTCAGGAATGGAAAATCAGAGCAGTACAGTATCCTGACAGAAGTTTGTTTAGGGATAGTACACATAGGAGAAAGTTAAAGGAGAACAGGAAAGAGGAGATTCGGGCACTACAAGCACTGCAGACTAAGTGCATTTATCATAAACTTCTGGTTTGATTCTTCATTTCCGATTTTCATCAAATTCCTGCAATCTTCCTGATGCTTTGTATCATCACATTCCAGACACTCCTTCCCAATCCCTCACTGTACAACTCCATTTGCCAGGGAATCAGCCACAGATGCCCCCAGGTATTGAGAATAGCCCACTTCTCAAAAACACAAGTTTTAAAATCTTACTGACCATCTTCAGAAACTAAAGCTTTACCTACTAATAATAATAATTTCAATCGGATTCAGGCACCCTTCTAGGCCTGCCATTTCTGAACATAAGCAAGTAAAAAAAGCTAAGAGGGAATACAGGCAGTAAGACGACTCCATCGGGATTTCCTCACAGGTACAGTGATTATCAACTTACAGTCTTCTCGTTTACTCAGCTCAGACAGCTTTGATTGTAGACCTAGTCCTCAAGTCCTTAACTCAGCCTTCTTATCACAATTATAGAGCTATTCCATGGTACTGCGCTAACAATTTTATTCCATTTATTAATGAAGTAGATTCTGAAAATTAAAGTTGTTTTGATACCTTTCCTTATTTTTTTTAACATTACTAGTCTAAGTAAATAGATAAAATGACACTGCAAAATCTAACCAGACAGTTGACTTCCTAATGACATTTGTTATTAAATATCATGCTAAGAATTCTGGAGTTAAATGAAGTATCTCAAAGTACTTCTCTAGCTCAGGCTACCAGGAAGTTTTCTTCTTACAATATGGTATATTTTGCAATCCAGCCATGTCTTCCCTCCTTCCTTGCACATGAAATTTTCCTTGCCAAGATTACAACAAAAAGAAAAAAATAAAAATATTTTAAAAAAAAGACAGCAACACTTTTGGAACATTACCAGTGTAACCTTGTTGACTACAGTAGTATACAGAATTCTGAAGAATAAGCAAACAAAATTACTCTGGTCAAAGATAGTGCTTGAAGCTACATACCGTGCTTCTGTAAGAAATTGCTTATTAAAGAAAATCCCTCAACTTGAGTTTTGTGAGGACACAAAGCCACCTGAAGAACACAGTCTACACAAAAGGTTGTTTTTCTTCAAAGTTCCACCCTTAATATATCCTAAAAGGGATCTGGCAAATCAAAATGACTGTACAAGCAACAAAAATCTGTTTTTCTAAAAAACATAGGTGCCAACACTTCAGTAAGCATTACTTGGGCCCCACTATATCTTGTTAGATCTTCTGTAATGAAATAAAGGAAGAAAACACAAGAAGCAGAGAGGAAGTTTCATTGTTCTTGTGGCTTCAGCATTCAGTGCTATGAACGTGACAGGCTCTCAAGCCTCTACTCAATGGCACTGCCTGCTTCAGGCCTCTGTATCAAAATGTACGCATATTGCAATTAAAATAATCAAATGAAGACAAAAAAGAACAAGCAAATAAATAGCACTAAATTGTTTATGTTTCTGGCTCTGCCCTCACAGCATGAAATAAAGTGTCTTCAAACACATATTACATTAATTTGAAAAACAATAATATTTTCCTTCCCCCCTCCTATCTCAAAGTAGCATGAGTTTTTCAAAGTCCTAAATAAAATAAACTAAGGCATTTCCTGTATGTATTCAGTTAATTATTTAACGGATTCTAAGCATGATAGTCACCACACTACTTCAATATGAATCTGGGAAAGCACTTTTAGCAAACTGCCAGTGCACTGCACTAATGACTGCTTAGATACATCTTTGCAATCCTGCCCTTAACTATGGAGGCAAAATTCTAGGAAACTGACAATCAGCACTCCTACACAAATTCAAACACTTAATTTTATCTTTTTATTGTTGCCCAGGATTACTATTATTGCTGTGAGGTAAAGAGCAATGCTTAATGCTGTGTACAACAGGAAAATAAAGCCAACAAGCCTGTAATAACTTTTTGAGTAGGGGAAAGAGTTTACTATCTTCAGTTACTACAAGTAACTATCTACATTCTTTTTCAGGGGATATTATTATTTAATTAATCCACAATGTTAAATGTTGCCCTCCCAAGGTTAAAAGAAAGGTAAATACTGCCAAGATATTTAATGACATCAGCATGCATAACCATGAGATAAATACAAGGTCTGAAGATTAATTGAATGCCATTCTGTTTATAGGATCACATACTCATAAAGAAAACTATTAAGATTAGAAAACAGAGAAAGTTATATAACGACTATGGATGTTTCAGTGACGTTTTGTCTACTTGAGCTCTTGATCAGAAAGAGAAACCTTTATTGCAAAAATATCTCAGTCTGATTTACTTTGTACCTTTTCATGTGCATAGAAATTACTAACTATTGAATAGTAATTACTGCAATGAAAAAATCACTCTCAGGCTCCACCTTCTTTTGACAGTGGGAAAATGTAGATGGGGTTGTGTATTATTCTGGATGCTAGAAAACTTGCTTACAAAAATATTTCCTGTGCACTCAGATATATTTAACCCCATAAACCCATAAAACTGTCACAGACAACCACAAGTACACCTGTAGCTATTAAAAAGAGAGGAAACTACAGAAACTGTAGAATAAAAATTACATTATTTCTTTGTTATTTAGAAACATTATCTTCAAACTCTCTTGCTCAAAAACAAATTAGCTCTTCCTCCCACTCCCTCAAACCAACACCTGCCTTGTGCCCCACCAATACATGCCCCCCATCCCCCCAGCATTCAGACATCTATGATATACACACAGGAGTGCACATACGTGCAAAAAGAGAGTGTTAACAATGAAGTCGGGGCACTTCAGAAACACACCTTGTTATCCTCCAGTCTTTGCAGTTCAAGCCAGATCTCATTAGTTTTTCTGCATCTTCAGATCAAGATGTAGACAAATTCCCCATCCATCACACCAGCTTGTTAATAAAAAAGGAGTTAAAAAAAATGAAGAGGGAACTAAAAATAAAATATACAATTACCAGTAAATTTACAGCCTTAAAAATATCAGCTTTCCATTATCCCAAACCAGTGTTACGTCTTGATGTAAACCAAAGCACATGCTGAGTGAGGATGTGCGCACACAGCAGCTTATCATCTCTGTCATCTGCTTCTAATGACAGCTGACAAACTGGCCACGCTAATCCTTCCCTAACTGCTGATCAGAGAGATCCCCCTTTGACAATCCAGCATGGTGGAGTACTCGAAAATTCCTCCTGCTTCTGTTCTGTTGCTGCTCTAAAAAGCAGTTTCCTTTTCATTGAGATAATAGCCTTTTCTGCAGTCACGTGGTGCCCGGGCTACATTAGCAGAGCTTGATGATAATAGACAGAGTAACTCCCCTCCCTCCCTTCTGCCGATTTTAAGGGTACGACTCGAGGAGAAATCCAAACCCTGCACACTTGGAATCATTTTGCATCTTTCTCTATTGAAAAGCAAACTGCTGTTGGAGAAGAGGAATATGTGCTCTCTATCTACTTCTTACACCAGAACTAATTAACAAATACATTTTTAGGCAGTGCTTTCATTGGGGCACACACATTGGTTGGTCATAAATATATGAGACTGAACATTAAGCATGATTAATACAGAGTATCTGCGTACTGGAATTACTCTTTTCCCCCTACAGTACTTTATTTTTTTGCCTGCAATTTTAGTTCTGGTGTAATAAATACTCAGCAACATCCTATGGTTCCATTCTTCCCAGCAACCAACTCTCCTGCAAACACAAAAAAGCAAGAATAACAAACGATTTGCACTACAACCTCTCATGTGAGTGCTTCCCTTTGCCTTTTTTTTTTTAAGAAAAATAAAGTTGTTTTTTTTTTTTTTTTAGAAAAAAACCCATGATTTATCTTGCTTTAACTCAATACCCTAGCAAACATCTGAGTTATTTCTTAAATACGCTGCCCATCGAGGAAACCTATCTAAGCTTCAGTATCACAATTCCCATCCTTCCCAAGTGCCAAGCCCCAGGAAGGTTTGCACCTCACCATTCAGAAGGTGTAAAAAGCAAAGTATACACACAAACATACTGTTCTGTCCTGCCTGCACTATGGTATTCCACAGACTGAAAGCAGAACAAATATTTCCTCTTCTGCATTGGCACACTGTTTCCCTGCTACTTTGGCACAAAGCATAAAGACATCCAGTTCCCCCCAGTTCTGTCCCCCTCTGACAGCACAGGAGGTCTTAGACTAGCATAGTCTTTCACATAACATTTCAGGGCTGAGGTTTGCAAACTGCTTAAGAAAGCTGTGGATGTAGCATCTTAAAGTATTTCTCAAGCTCCTAAAACAACATTCAGTTTTGAGTCTACTCTTTTCCAATCTGATTAGGAAAGAGAATTATCTCCTTTTCTCCTTCTACTTCCACCTTTTCCCATTACACTAGATCACTATCTTTAAAGACAATATTGATCATAAACTTAACTGAAAAGGTTTAACACTAGGATTGTGGTCCTACTTATAGGAAAATAAGGTGAAAATAGTGGCTATCCCATACACATTGTCTTTGCCATGTTATCTTTTCTGTTTAATGCTCTCCCTAGAGACAGTCTCACTCAGGGAAGTGGCCCTTCCCAATGCTCTGGGGCATTTCTGCTCCAAGGCAAGACCCAAGCTAAGACACAACCTTTCTGTTGCAGAAGAGCAAGAAGCAGAACAAGAATGAGGCTCCTTCTGCAACAGCATGAATCCTCTTTTCTATTCTTTCCTTTTCCATACTTTCAGGAGAATCTGTGAGAAACATACTCAGTCCAAGAGGAAATAATCTTGTTCCATAATAAGACTATATAATACACTATATTCATCAGAAAAATATTTAAACATATACACAAAATTGAGGGTGATTTTTTCATCAGTTCTTTCTAAGTATGTCCTTCCATCTAAAAGCACCACACTATACAGGATAAGCAAAAGAAACATTATTTGGAACTACATATAACTTTAAGCTCAATAGAATAAGAACTGCTTTGTGAGCTTGATTTTCTTTTATCAAAACTAATTGTCACTTGCATTTTCCATATTAATTCCTTGGCTGAAGGAAGGTGCATCAAACCTTCTGGTCAAATTGAAAAACTATAAGAATGTGGGAAAAACTGTGAAGATCACAGAGTGCATCTCTGATATTCATGAAAATATATTAACAGACAAGCACCAGAAGGAAAATGAGCTTTCATAAAAACACAGAGAGACAAAATCATAGAATGGTAGGGGTTGGAAGGGACCTTTAGAGATCATCTAGTCCAAGTTCCCTGCAGAAGCAGGTCCACCTAGATAAGGTCACATAGGAACATGTCAAGGCAAATCTTGAAGACCTCCAAGGAAGGAGACTCCAAACCCCTCTGGGCAGCCTGTTCCACTGCTCCCTCACCCTCACAGTGAAATAGTTTTTTTCTTATATTTAAATGGAACTTTTTATGTTCCAGTTTCATCCCATTACTCCTTGTCCTGTTGCTAGCTACTATAGAAAAAAGGGATGTCCCAACCTCCTGAAATTTAGATATTTGTAAATATTAATAAGATTCCCTCCCTCAGTCTCCTCTTCTCCAGACTGAACAGCCCCAGTTCCCACAGTCTTACTTCATAAGTCCAGTCCCCTGATCATCTTGGTGGCCCTGCACTGGACTTTCTCCAGAAGTTCTTTGTCTCTCTTGAGCTGAGAAGCCCAGAACTGAACACAGGACTCCAGATGAGGCCTCACCAGGGCAGAGTAGAGAGAGAGAAGAACCTCCCTTATGAAGTACAAATCTAAGGAACACATAAAAACAGGAGCATGCTAGTCAGATACCATAGCTAGAACTGTACTGCTGATATTTACAGGAGTCATGAGAAATGTGAAGACAACACAATACAGTGAGCATAAACACAATAATCACAGTGTTACAGAAGGAATTATATGTAAATAAAAAGGATGTAATAGAAAAGGGTCATTGTAGCAATAAAATATGAAGACTCAAATAAGTGAAAGTACATAGATGTTGTTAAAAAGATTGCTTAGTGAAGAACAGAGTAGAGATTAAGTGGAGATGAGGGAATGTACCACTGCAGGGCACACACTGATTCTAGTCAAAAAGGGAATGAAAGAATGAATGAAAAAAACATTCATGTTAAAATACACCAGTCTGAATATAAATAAAGAAACAAGCAATTGCAAAGAAGGAAAGGCTCTTTGGTTTTATCAGGCTGCAAATACATGCTTCCAATGGAAATGACAGTTGCTTCCTTTTAAATAGTTTCACAGGAATTGTACATATCATTTGGGGATGAACAGGTGACCTTTAAAACTAATTCTAGCACTACAGGTTTTTTCGTATTAGGGTAAGATCAGCATCTTAGAAAGAAGAAGAGGATCATCTAAGTTTTCTCTAAAAAATATATTTAATTAATACTTTGCTTTGTTTGCTCAGCCACAGGTGTACCTTCACTAAAATATTTACAATTTATGTTTTAACATGTTCAAATATTTGGAACTGATGAATAGAAAACTGCATTCACAACATGTATTTCACAGTTCCATTGAGTCTCTGTTTTCTTCTTCTTCCTATATTTTACCTTAAAAAGTGAATTGGGCAGAGACAAGGACACACCACAACACAATTTGTTGCTTTTTGTTCTTCTTCTAACATGGCCCTACCTGAGCCAAACACTGAGAAGGCAATCCCAAACCATCTTTTTAGTCTTTTTAATCCAAACTCATGAGTTTTCAGTCCTTTGTCTCACTCTCTATATCATATCCAGGAGGATCCAATTCCACTTTCACAATCCCTTCGGTCCTCTCAGTTTGAAGTAAGTACTGTACCCAAACGAGTACCATACCTAAAGGAGTACCATAATTGCCAGCTATAGTGCCAGCCCTTGTTTATGCCACAGAATAGTAAGACACTTCAAAATGTGTACGAAAGATTACAAAGCCGACTTGATAAGCTTTGTTCAAGGGAGGAGGCTACTGACTTTCAGGAAAGCTGAATAGGCAGCATTAGGTACTGCTTGTGAGGAAGATTGAAAGGGCAAAGCCCTGCACTGGCGCAGAGAACAACAAGCAGGAACTACTAGGACTGGTTACCAAAAAGCACAATAAAGATATTACTAGTCAGGTCAGGAATAAAGACTGTACAGTTATTTTTCATGTGTTGCATATATGTAGAAGCAAGAATAAAAGTTTTCAAATTTTAGGCATTTTTTAAAAAAATCCTCAATCTGAACACTGAAAGAAAGTTTAGGATTTGCATGTCAACAGCAGAAACCTTTTGAAATACATGTCAATTATATTAGCATTTTATCAATTCAGGAACTCCTAACAAACCACTACTTGAAAGCCGTATAGATTTCAGCTTTGTTTTTACCAGTTGAGGAAAAATAAATAGGATACTGTAGCAAAACCTCATTTTTCCAACCTTTGCATCTCCTCTTGAGGGACACAAGAAGCATATCAAATGTACTTCAAGCATATCAAATGTACTTCCAGTGGAATTTGGAGCACTCGGCAGTTCTTCCAATCAGTCTCTATATTAGCTATCCATATACCTACAGTGCTAAACACCTTGCCACTTCTGTCCACAAGAAGTCAAAGAAAAGACACTCCCTCCTTTCTCTCTCTCTCCAATAGCAGGGTTATATCAGTTATGGGATCTCAGGTTGTCAGGGGGAGTCAACATGGATTCACCAAGGGGAAATCCTGCTTGAGCAATCTGAGAGTTTTCTATGACAGTGTGACTAGCCAGATAGACAAGATGATAGCAGTGGCTATCACCCACCTTGACTTCAGCAAGGCTTTTGACGCCATCTCCCATTGCATCCTCATAGAAAAGCTCAGGCAGTGTGGGCTGGATGAGGGGACAGTGAGGTGGATCAAGAACTGGCTGAATGACAAGAGTCCAGAGGGTGGTCATCAATGGCATGGAATCAAGTTAGAGCCCTGTGGCCAGTGGAATTCCACAGGGGTCGGTTCTGGGGTCAGTCTGGTTCAACATCTTCATCATAGACCTGGATGAGGGGACGGCAAGTTCCCTGATGACACCAAACTGGGAGGACTGGCTGATTCCCTAGAAGGCTGTGCTGCCATTCAGCGGGATCTTGACTGGCTTGAGTGTTAGGCAGAGAGAAACCTCATGAGGTTTAACAAGGACAAGTGCAGACTCCAGCACGTGAGGAGGAAGGAATAACCCCATGCAGCAGGAAAGGCTGGGGATTGACCTGCTGGAGAGCAGCTCTGCAGATAGAGACCTGGGAGTCCTGGTTGATAATAAACTAACCATGAGCCAGCAATGTGCCCTTGTGGCCAAGAAGGACAATGGCATCCTGGGATGCATCAAGAGTGTGGCCAGTAGGTCAAGGGAGGTTCTGCTCTCCCTCTACTCTGCCCTGGTGAAGCCCCATCTAGAGTCCTGTGTCCAGTTTGGGACATTACAGTTCAAGAGTGATAGAATTTTCAGAGAGTCTAGTGGAGGGCTACAAATATGAGGAGGGGACTGGGACATCTTTTTCACACGGAAGGGCTGAGAGACGTGGAGCTGTTTAGTCTGAATAAGGGAAGACTGAGGAGGGGGAAACTTAAAAACTTATAAATACCTAAAGGGCAGATGTAAAGAGGTTGGGGCAAGTCTTTTTTCTGTAGTTGCCCAGTGACAGGAGAAGGACTAAGGGAACACAGGACTAAGCTGGAACACTGGAAGTTCCTGAGGAAAAAATTCTTTCCTGTGAGGGTGAGGGAGCCCTGGCACAGGCTGCCAAGGGAGGCTGTGGAGTCTCCTTCTCTAGAAGTTTTCAAAACCCACCTGGACACGTTCCTGTATGATCTGATCAAGGTGAACCTGCTTTAGCAGGAAGTTGGAGTAGATGATCTCTAGAGGTGCCTTCCAGCCTGTACCATTCTGTGATTCTGTGATACTACTATTGTCTTCTCTTCATAGTATGAAAATGTGCTTCTTGAATACAACATATCAAGGCTCTCATAACTTCATAAGGGTGCATTCAGCCACTGACTCAAGAGTATTCTGCATGTAAGTTTCTGCAGTATCTAACTGGAGAATTCAACACTGTGGTGTGTGCTATATATAGCAATTAAGTTCTGTGTGGGCATGCCCATTGACAGTTATGCTCCTGATTTGTTTGATTTTTTTTTAAATACAACTTTGATGACTATAGTTAGCTGAGATTTTTGAGTAATGGCTTGATGAGATTTTTCCTTTTTTAAAAAAAAAAAAATCTTTACTGCTTCAGTCCCTTACCTTCAATTGAGAAGAAAAATGGATTCTTTCAGTGCAATCTGTGAATGGTCAGCTCCCAGCTCAGTTTTTTCTCCTCTTGCAAACAATAAAAGGGTCAAATCCCCTGCTCAGAGTTTCTGTCTCAAGGTGCTTGCTGATGCTGCTAGTTATACACAACAAGGAACTTTCTGGTAGAGGTGGCCTCAACCGACAGAGAGGTAAGTTCATGATAGCGGATTGCTTCCATGTGCACTGACAGCGCACGAGAGGAACTCAGCATAGGAAGTTGAGCAAGCAGAGAAAACCAGAACCAGAATGGGAATACTACAGTAAAGAAATAAAAGTTACGTTAATACAATACGTTACACAGATGTAATAACATCTGGTGTTACTATCTGTTTTTAATAGATCATAGCAAAATTCAATGGTTGAGACTTAAATTAGAACAAAGTTTAAATTAGACAAACGACTGACTAGAAAATATTATTAATTGCAGGAAAAAATCATAGTAATTTCTCCAAGAATAAGGTACTTTTTCTTTCATGCAGTCTCAGTCAGAAACAAACATATTTCTAAATGACATCACATGGCTCAATCAAGGTAGAAGATTAAGGAAGAAATCATTTGGCTAAATTTTATGGCCTCTGATAACCAGTCAGGGCAGCACATCTGGTATAAAAGCTACACTGTGTGAACTCAACAAGATCTGATACACTGCCTGTGGTTTTTCTTCAAACAGAAAATTGCTGCTGTGTTTAAAGCAAGTGAGATCTCGGTCTTTAGTTCAGGATACAGCAAATTACCATCCCTGGTGATGAATACGTGGGTATCTGCACCTAGACCTCTCTCCAATGAGAAAGTTATAAAAGTCATAAAAGTCTTACATCTTATCTACGTTCAGTAGCCATCTTCTAACTGATAGTGGCTTGCAGACATTGCCATGCAATTGAAAAGCCAGTTCCTGTGAGCAGCAAGGAGGAAACACGGAGACTGTGTCTTGCAGACCCTGAAAGTCTGAGCTTTCATATCCCTCCAAGAGACCTCACTGAAGAAGAGAGATGCTACTGATTACAACTAGGTTCATGTGGGAGAAACTGGATCACAGGGATAGTTGCTCTTTACAAATTTGAGAATAAATAAATATATTAAAAAGGCATTGTCAGTGAAAATGTTGAATGGTAAACAGTGATGAACAGTAAACACTGAGGACTGACCTCTTTCCTTAACCATTAGGAATTTAGCACACAGTAAAGCAGGGTCATGTCCTAAATTTTGATATTATTAAATATCCAGAGTATCAGTGGATGATATGAGTCACAGAAGAGCAACTAAAGAAAATTAGCTTTTCTATTAAGAGTTTTAACGTGTTCTGGTGATAATTCCTATCAGTATCAGAGTCATGAAAACAAACCCCTGTTTAACTGAGCCCAAGCACAAGGACTCCTGAAAACAACAAGGTCTGTCAGAGATAACACTATTTGATGAGAAAACCAAGAGCCAGAGACTATAGGTTATCAAGTAAAACAAAAGTGAAAGGAAAAGTGGCAGTAGTTTTAATTCAATTTCCAATCAAATAATTAAATATATTAAATAAAAATCGACTTTAGGACATTTAGTTTGTGCTCTTTTTTATAATGAGGTTGATGTAACAAAATTGTGATTTAACTGAATGATTGTAAAAAATTCAAAAATTTCAAGTTTTACACAAAAAGTTCCACTTAAGGAAAAACTTTTTTACTGTGAGGGTGAGGGAGCCCTGGCACAGGCTGTTCAGTGAGGATGTGGAGTCTCCTTCTCTGGAGGCTTTCAAAACTGGCCTGGACACTTTCTTGTGTGACCTGATCTAGGTGGACCTGCTTTAGCAGGGGGGTTGGACTACATGATCTTTCAAGGTCCCTTCCAGTCCCCACCATTCTGTGACTCTACAGTTGTCCTTGTTAAACCTCATGAGGTTCCTCTCTGCCCAACTCTCAAGCCAGTCAAGATCCCACTGAATGGCAGCACAGCCTTCTAGGGAATCAGCCAGTCCTCCCAGTTTGGTGTCATCAGGGAACTTGCTGAGGGTACACTCTGTCCTCTCATCCAGGTCTGTGATGAAGGTGCTGAACAAGACTGGCCCCAGAACCAACCCCTGTGGAATTCCACTGGCCACAGGGCTCTAACTTGATTCCATGCCATTGATCACCACCCTCTGGGCTTTGTCATTCAGCCAGTTCTTGATCCATCTCACTGTCCCCTCATCCAGCCCACACTACCTGAGCTCTTCTACAAGGATGTAATGGGAGACGGTGTCAAAAGCCTTGCTGAAGTCAAGGTAGATGACAGTCACTGCTGTCCCCTCATCTATCCAGCTAGTCATGTCATCATAGAAAGTTATCAGGTGGCTCAAGCAGGATTTCCCCTTGGTGAATCCGTGTGGACTCCCCCTGCTAACCATCTTTTCCTTCATGTGTTTTGAGATGGCATCCAGAATAAGCTGTTCCATCACCTTTCCAGGGATAGAGGTGAGACTGTAGTTTCCTGGGTCCTACTTCTTGCCCCTTTTGAAGACTGGAATAACACTGGCCTTCCTCCAGTCCTCAGGCACCTCACTAGTCCTTCACAATCAATCAAAAAATATGGATCTTAAGAGAAAAGTTCAAGACATTGAATTCCAAAACACAAATATATTGTTCAACTTCAGTTTGTTTTGGGTTTTCCCTAAAATGAACTACAAAACAAGTGTATGAGTAAAGGGAAAGGCTCAGAAACTGCATATAGCTTATAATTTTAATCTAAAATATTTAAAACATATAGCAAATCCTGTCCCATTCTGAGAACTCCTACACACACATATTGTTGTTATACTGTACTTCAACATAAAAGCTGAAGTCAGATGCAGTCTTTGAAAATAGATGGCAGACACATACAACTGTTACCAACTGCAATAGCAGGTCTGACAGGTTTTCCCTCAGTTTAGAATTAGTGGCCCCTACCATGCTTACTCACTTGAAAATTTCCACAAAAGCAATCTCAAAAGCACTACCTTACTGTAATCTTAAAAAAAAAAAAATCAACAGTATGGACAGCACGTTTTGTTTTCTTAACAACTGCACTCAAGTATGTTGTAACCAAAGCAATAAGCTGATACAAGGTCGATTAAATGGGGAGAAAAGTCAAGTCTGGCTATTTCATTGCTTTGCTTTTGGTGAAGAGGCTCCCATCTTTAACTTTCAAATACATAGTTGTCCTGACTCTCTCCTCTTGAAAGTGTTGTACTTCACAGTTCACAGGACTATTTCTTATGAGCCTTAGCAAATCACCCTTAATATGAGATTTCTGAGTTATTTAGATTTTTACAAATTGCCTGTCCCAGGTTCTTAAGAATCCACATTTTCTAAGCTTCAAGTTAATAACATAATAATAAACAACATTGTATAAGCCATTTACTTTGAGTGAGGAGGTCATCCTTCTGAGAAGAGATCAACCAAGTCCCTGAAAGTCACTGTCCTTTCTCCTGTGCAATTTCTATCCTCAAACTACGGAAAAAAAAATAGGCAGGATATTAAACACATCAAGACTTCACAGAGAACATTTTGATGGCAGTTTGAACAGCAGTACAGGAAAAGAAAATAGAGATGACATAATCTGGATGTAAAGTCATAGACACCTTTCAAAAGTCAGAAATTCAGCCACAAGCCAACAGACAACCAAGGCAACTGTGAGAGAACTGATGTGCTCTTTGCTTCCAAACTACACCTCCACCTGAGAAGCAGGATGCCCCACCAGGCCACCTTCAACACCATTGTCTGAGGGCAATCCAGACAGCCTTACTTGTTGAGCAACCCTTCAAGATCATCTTGTTATAAGACATGCTCTTGTATCAACTGATTTACAATGATGCTGTGGTACTGATTTTGACTACTAAGGTCATATAGGGTCCAGGGAGGTTGAAAGGTTGATTTTATCTTCATTGCATATGATAGGAGTTGTGGGTTTGAGATGCTGTTGTTTTGGAACATCTACAGAGACACACTGATAGCCACTCAGATTTTGGAAATTGCTTCTAGTTTAGCTGAGCAGAGCCAAGGTTCAGCAACAGTCACTTTTCTTCCAGTCAACAGTCTAACGCAGGTGAATACAACACATTGTAAGTCAACTAAGGCCATAAATTAATATTAAAGGGAATTTTGCGTTTAAACTGGAGTGAAAAGCATGTTTGACACCACAGATGTTTGCTGGCATTACTATTCAAAGAAAGTTAAGGTATTAGGATGCAGTTGAAAGATTTTTATTTCTTGAAAGATGTTTGGAAAAAAACCTCACTTTTTAAATCTTACGTAGGAGTACATGCAACATATGGTGATGACCATCCAGAGATGTAAACCCTTTCAGTTCAGTAGGCAAAGATATCTAAACTGAAAGAAATGTAAAAAAAACATTGAAAGAAGCCAATAAAGAATGGCAAATCTCTGTCCTATTAGCCAAGAGAGATATAATTTCTTAAATTACCTGCTGTCTGGGGACCAGATGTAACATAATTCTGAATATGCTACCTGTAGATACCATATATAGGCATATACAAGTTGGCACTGAGGAAGGGTATATGGGAGAACAGTTCTTCAGAGGAGTAATAGGGGAGAGTCCCCAGTGGAAGTAATGAGTGATGCCTTGGGAATTAAGCAACAGGGTCAATTAAAATGCCTCAAAGTTTAGAAAACTCGGCAACATGATATCACAGCTCCTGGCTGCAATGTTGTTCTTTAGCAAAACAAGGTTTTAAAAAAAACCTCTGTGGTGGTAATATTTTCTGAGTTTAAGTATTTCATAATACAAGAAGAAAAAACAGCAAAGGGAATACTGAGCTGTGTATAACCTTACATAACATTGATGCTAAAATTTGTACTTGCTATGGAGATTACTGAGAAGGATAAGGAGAAAGAAGAGTGACATAGCATCCATTTAGCTTTTAGGTACTCAGAAAGCTTCCCTAACACAGGATCCCTGCAGACAGAGCAGTGGAACAGGCTGCCCAGAGGAGTTGTGGAGTCTCCTTCCTTGGAGGTCTTCAAGACCTGCCTGGACATGTTCCTATGCGACCTGATCTAGGTGAACCTGCTTCTGCAAGGGGGTTGGACTAGATGATCTCTAAAGGTCCCTTCCAACCCTACCATTCTATGATTCTATGCTTACTACATCACAGTCACTTAATACCCATGCTATGTATAAATTTATAGAGATTAATATGTAAATATACATTGATTAATTACATTTATTAATATGTAGTTTGCAGAACCTCAGTCACTTTCAAAGTCAGAGCAGTGGGCAGATAAGAAAAATGAGACTAGTAAAGTCCTCAGACTCTACAGCTGTGAAGAGGATTAGATGAAAGTATCAAATAAATACACAGAACAAGCAAAATAATGCCTAAAGTGTAATGGAACAGAACCAAAATGGAAGGCAACATGAAGGGAGATATTTCCAAGCAGATGGCTCCTTTTAACCAGACAATTTACCATGGCCTAAAAGTATAGTCTTCTAAACCAACCGTATCAAGACACGTAAATGTAATTTATCTTTGAACATTTTTCTCAAAAAATCTCTAACTGGGGCACAGCACTGTTTCCTTTCTCCATCACAGTTTTCTTTCTAGTAACATCCCCCTAGTCCTTTCAACTGGGCATGACTTCAGCTATAAAATTGCACTTCTTCCAATAGTACAGCAGAGAATCAAAGTTATTCAGGAGTCTGTTATCCTCAGGGGAGCTTTAAAATCTGTGCAAGAACCCTCTTGCCTCTGTTGTCAGTATTAGAAAGCCTGGGCCTATCCCAAATAGTTAAAGGCTCTTTTTATACCTATCTGGATACAATTCTGACCTAGTATTTGGACTTGGATTAAAGAGCAGGCACTTGAAGTATATGCTAATGTCATGGATCTCAATGTTAGGTAATTTAAGTGTGCTCTGCTGAAGACCTTCCATGAAACTCCTTCAGAGAACAAACCTGATACAGAGAAACTCAATTATTAAAGTACGTATCAGCAGGAACCTGTGTACCAGTTCTTCAAAATCTGTACTAGTTGCCTATTGATTTCCAAATACAGCTGAAGATGTTCACATTGAAGTATAAAAATTGAACTGGCTTGCGACATAACTATTCTTGCTTTCTGAATGTTTTATATCTAGATCTAATCCTCTCTATACATATATATCTTGAATAACATAACTAAATTAATAAAATAAACAATATCAGCAGAGAATACAACTTTTTTTCTCTACAATAACTCTTCTATACTTTGATGACAAGTAGGGCCTACAACAAACCCTAGGGAACACACTAAATGAAAAAAAAATGTTTATTTCAAAGCACACTGCTGTCATTTCAAATATTAATAAATGGATAATGGCTACAAGTAGTAGTAATTGACTCGAATTCAAGTGATATATTACCCTGTAGTAATCTGACAACAATTCTGATGCCATGAAATTCTAATTCCTACTACAAAACTCAATCTGCCCCCCACTTTGTATATTCTTTCTAATCTTCTCATATTACTTTTTTATTTTAAAATGTTTATTATTTTGAAAAATGTATTTGCACTTGTCAGAGAAAGCTGGGTATTAACATTTGAAACCAATTCCTTGGGGATACTGAAATTTCAATACTATCACATACTCGTGAAGAATA
This sequence comes from Colius striatus, assembly GCF_028858725.1. Lineage (NCBI taxonomy): Eukaryota > Metazoa > Chordata > Aves > Coliiformes > Coliidae > Colius > Colius striatus. The sequence goes on from NC_084762.1 coordinate 62,984,966, forward strand.
TATTAGATTTCATACAGCAAGTACTTCTCCAAGTAGAGCTGTGAAGGTATGACTTTTATTCTCAGGAGAAAAAGGAACAGACAAGATTTCTATAACCCTACAGTCTGCATGCTGTGCATGTCATGTAGCAATAAATAATTCATATTTTGACCTTATGGGATACCTTTTACTCACAGATTTCAAAGAGCTTTTGCAAAGGTGGATATATGTTTTATTATCTGCAGTTTATAGACCTCAGGATGAACAGAGAAATAAAATTACCTATTCAAGGTCATTCAGAAAACCAGGTGTATTGAAGTGGGTAATAATCACAGATGCTGACGTTCTACTCAGGTTGCAAACAGACAATGACTGTATGAAAACAGTCAGACGCCACCCTGAACCTCAACAATACTCATGAGAAAACAGGATGGATGTCAACTCTTTTACAAATACAGAAGTCAAACCACCCTGGAAAGGGCACTGGCTCTACAGTCAGAGATGTCAATATCTGCAGGGATAAGCAAAGCTGTCCTCTTCCACACTGAGAATTTATTGGAGACCATATCAGATACCAGACTGAACCTGAAGAAACTATTAGTAGTTGTAGCATACAACTATGTGAACTGTACAGGGAGGTACTTCAGCAGATGATTCTCTGATCTTGATTTTATGATACCTTGTTAACAGTCCAACCAGAAAATAAAAAGACTGATTCTACTCAGAGCAACTTTACCAGAAGAAGAGACGTTACTAGGTCTTATGTAAACCAGAACTGAGCCACATAAAAAATTCTAGGAAATGTAACATACTCTTTTCTATTTTCACACACTAAAAAGTGGAGTTTTCCCTGGTGTTAATACTTGACTTCAACTTATGAAAAATATTTTAAAGAAAAAATAAACATGCAAAAACCTTTGTACAGAAAACTGTTTAATTGCAACCCCAAACTTATATATAAACATGTGAGTATTTAAGAAAATGTGCCACTGTGGGAAGACAGTTTATTTGTTAGTTAACACCACAGAAATAACGCTTTGGATTAAATACTTAATCTTGCAATTCTCTGAACTGTCTTACCTAACGTTAAGTCCAAGGCTCCATTCATGTCCTTAACTAAAGATTATGCTTAAATGCTTTCTTGGAGTAAGATCAGAATGTTCTTTACCTTTCAGGATTGAGCACTTATGTTGTCTCAGACTGCTGAGAACTTAGAAGCATAAAACATGCATAAATTATCTGTCCAGCTGCCCTCTGAAGTGCAGCAGCAGTAGTAGGGCCCAAGGTCCTTATGTGTTAGCCAGGAAAGATAACAAAGAAATAAACCTTGAATTGTTTCTTTGTTTTGCCTATGCTTGTATCTTTTTCCCCAAAGAAAGAATTATAATCTGCCATGAAGTGTGCTCACTCTGCCCAAACAATATGATGTTTAAACAAACCAAAGATTTGTATTTTACAGGGAAAAAAAAAATTATCACCACTGACTTATTACAATTGGTAGTAAAACACTTTCAGAAATGGTCAGCATTTCAAAGCTAGATTCTGTGAGTTAACTAACACCACCACTGGAATGTACCTTTTACAGAAAACAAGTTTTTAAAAAGACAAAATTAAAAATCACAAACCATACCTACTCCTTATTCTATGTGTGCTAAAATGATCCAAACCTGAAAGCTGTCTGTTAACAGAGCAAAGTATCATTGGGAAAAAAACCCAAACAAAGCAACCTGATTGTTGTCTGTGTGATCAGAACGAAATGGCAATAAAAAACAAACTGCATGCATTAAGAAAAGACACATTTGACAGAATTTTCTGGAATTAATTAGAAGGGAATAATTTTAAATCCCTCTCTTCTTCCCAAGCCAATGAGTTTACTCCATTTAGGTAACAAAGGCAAAGTAGGTAGGGAAACATGAGCTATTTTCCAATCAAATAATTCACAGCAAAGCAATCTGGTTTACAGAAGAGAATTGTTTCAGCTTTCAAAATACAAAACCAATTGGAAGACCAAATGAAAGATGTTCCTCAGTGCAAATGGAGTCATCCAGACACTAAAACGAAATGTTTATGTGTCATCAAAAAATTCCTGCACAGGATTCAAAAGTCTTGATATTTATGCCTGACTGCGAAAACATTTAAACGTAATGGAGAGATAAGTAATGCTTCTCAATGGAGTTCAGTCTCCAATTTCCCTACAGCTGACATGTAAACAGGAATATCAGCATCAAGAACCAGGATGAACAAAAGCCCCCATATGAAAGGAGACAGACGATTATGATTACCACACAGCACTTGTTCCACCACAATTCACCCCATACCTTCTTCATCTCTAAGCTCTTTACAATTTTTTTTTGCTTACTACTTTCACCACTCCCGATTAAGGAGAAATTATTATAAGCTTATTAGCTGTAAGTGGTCACGTCTACAAACATGGTAAAGGCTACTGCTTGTTGCCAATCAGCTTTCACTAATCTGCACCCAACCAGTGCTCCAACTATGCTGGGACTGACTGTCGGGAGGTCAAAAACCAACCCTGCAAAAATCACATTTCTGCATCCCTGTCTTCTACTAAATCTAATTTCCATATCTATGGAAAACAAATGTGTCCACTTTTTTCAGGTATTTGTTATGTCACATACATTATGCAAAGCCAGAAATCTCCTCAGTTTAGGTAGGGAGCTGTTTGAAGAGAAAAATCTCTCTCAGAAGATCACACATCTCAGCAATGGGGTTCTTAAGAGTTCCTGGTTTGTTTTCAAATTAAAATGACATTCAACACTTTCTTGTGAGAAATATTTCACCTTAATTTTGGTGCTTAAAAAAAGAAGAAAAAAAAAAAAAAGAAAAAGGTCTAAATCTGCACCTTGTCTACTCTTCCACTAGCAAATTAAATGAAAACAGCTCTTTTAGCTAGATCTGTATCAGCAAATTACTATTTTTATCCTGCAGTTACACAGTCAGCAGTTAGCTCGTGGGCAGCATGGAAATAACTATGTGTTATGCTATATGCTACAATCATAATATATGTATTAATTTATTTGAAATTATTATATAATGATTTTATAACAAGTTAAAAATCTCAATATCTAGAATATTCCATTGACAATAATTCAGCAGTAGTAACCTAAATAATACTGGTGTAGCAGCAATGATGTCCTCTTGCCAAACTAATTTCAAACTCGAATTAGACCAGATAAATACTGACACAGGTGAGCAGTGCTTCAGTACAGGACAACAAGGAAAGATTCTACCAGGTTTGGAAAGTTGTCTTATGGAGCAGAAAAAGCCTGTCCTGCTTTACTTGTATTTGTTTGTGAGATGCAGTCTACAAAATGATAGCTTTAGTCAGTTACTCTCTCAGAGCACATAGAAAGGAAAACTATATTAGATATTTAGATAACACTGAAAGGAAACTAAGCTTACACGTATTGCACACAGACATTTCATCTACTTACCAGAAGGCAGATAAGAATTTTTTCTGCCATTTATAATGGAAAGCGTCATACTTAGCTTTGAGTGATACTAGAAGAGTAATTTTAACTATTTTGTTTCCAGCAATGATTAGGAAATACAAACATCTCTGTTACAGTGTGGCAAGAAACAATGATTAGAATTTAAAAGACTAAAAAGGAGGCACCATAAAGAATGTGTTACTGGTAGTATGCACTATATATATTAAACACCATATATAAAGAGACAATATTAAAAGTTTAGTATATCCCTCAGTTTGGTTGATGTGTTAACATGTTTTACATTTTATAGAAGCATATACGCTATTTATGAAGTAATTGTTGGAGATACTTCAGCTACTGGAAAACAAAACTATTATTTACAAAAAAGCTGTGAAAAGTCCACATCCTTCAATTAGATTTCCATTTTAATCAGTGAAATTATTAGAATAATCCCATAATACTTCAATAATTACTTTTCAATAATAACATTTCAATACCTTTTTGCACTTCAAAAAGAACACAGATAGATAAAATCAGTTCCTTTCTTAAGTATGAAACCCATCTCTTTAATTAATTTTCCTTCCTACTCCATACATTAAGAAAACTTTTTCTCAACCAAGTTGCTTTTGGTTTTTGCATTTCCCAACTACATCAAATCCAGAATACCTGTATGAAGTTGGTACTGGTAAGGTAGAAAGCTGGCAATAATTTCCCCTGTTTTCAGGAGGAATATCTGCCATGCAAACAGTCCCAATTCATACAAGTCATTTACACAACAGAGACAACCCCCTCATTGAAGACATACTTTAGTACTTTTAGATTAAGGTTACTTAATTACATTTTAACAAGGTCTGTCAGGTAACTCCACCAACACATTATATCTTGCAGAGGCCAGCTATAGAGCCATGAAGCCCAACCTCAGCAGGGAACTGGGGGCAAATCTTGTGTGACAATCAGACTCATGTGGTAGCAGTCACTGAGCCATTTAAGTGCCTTAAAGCTTTCAGCAGCAGTTCTTTGCTGCAGGTACAGGCATGGCTAAAATGAATACAATTTGTCTCCAAAAAGAAATGGAATTAAACCTAGCAATCTATGTACCGTGCAAGCTTCAGCATGATTTAAGAAGGAAAAAAAAAAAAAAAAAATCCAACCATTCTCTGCTTTATCAGTATTTGAAAATTCTTTCTCCCTCCAAAAAAGCATTTTTCAGTATCTTATTTAGCCTATTACCATATGCTTGCAATTTCTACTCTCTGTAGAAGTCAGTCCGGAAAACCAAAGGAAAATTTTTGTGAACCACAGATATAATAAAATAATAAAATAACCCCTTCCATGAAATGGTCTGAAAGCTTGGATTGCTTCTGCTCCACCTCCCCACATCTGGCACACGCATCAGATTACAGGCCAGAAGGCAACGCAAAGAGATGGAAAGGCAGCTAGTGGCTGGATCACAACTAGAAGGAAGCACACCTTCTATAACTCAGACACTTTCCCAAATACCAATATGTTAAAGCACGATAAATAAAACCAAAGATGGTAGAAGTCTACAGATGTGCACAGACACATAAATTTCCTCCACACACACTTCAATCACTTCTCTGAAAGACAGTGAATTATATGAAATATGCTTGAATGACTTCAGAACTATCACATTCTGCCAAAAGTGCAACTGGGCTTCTGATTTTAACTGACAAAATTCACAGGAAAACAGCAATCATTCATCTGCAATTCACAAGACTGTTTCACTTTTTCTAATTTATGAAGTATTTAATGAATACAAACAAAATCGAAAGCCACTGAATTTTCTAAATACCACAATATTGCCAAATAAACACTATTCATCAATTGGTTTTTTTGCTGTTTGAGTTTTGCAAACTTAAAACCCAACCAGGAAAATGCGTTCATCTACACGAGGATGTAAGGAGCTGATTGGGAGTGTCATTTCCCAGACTTCTCTCTGAAGCCAGATTCTTCTTGTCCCTTCATCCTCACATCAGCATCAGAGCGACATACAGCTTTCATCAAGTCTTTCAAGCTTAGCAATAAATCCACAACAGTCTGAATTATCAAAATTATTCAGACTGTTTAAATGATTTTTTTGTTCCAAACAGACTTGTTACACTGGTCAGGAATTCATTGAGTCAAACACAAGCAACAAAAGTAGAATTCTTCTTACTAAGTTAACTGATAGTCCTACAAAAACAAAACACGCAACTGCATATTCAAAACTTTCAAAGGTGCACTGTATTACAGTTATGAAGCACCTTCCCCTCTGTGCCTGCTGTAATATGATCGTAATTGCTGTGAAAGGGCGAGAGACTGACTATATGTTAAATCCTGCCATCTGTAGGTGCTTTACACAGTTCCATTTGCTGCTGCCGGGTCAAAAGTTTACCCTATTTTTGCTTGTTCATAACTAATCACACAAGTCTCTGCTACGTGAAATCTTTGACCTACTCTCAAAGCAATTTTTATAATACACAGTCATATGATTACAGTGAAAAACCCACACATTTTATTAAGAATACAGTTCTTGTTGGTTAGCTTAATAATTATTATTTCCATATTCAGCAAGCATACTGTACCAGCCTTCAAATTCCCAGTTAACCACCCTGGAGCACACCCATAGTGCCATGAATTCTTCCTGCAAAACGCTCTAGCATTTCTGGCTAGTTGCAATCCAGAACTACACGCCAAACAGGTCTGGAAAGCAGTCATGTTACCTGCTGTTTTAAAAGGAGAGGGAAGCAACTGTTCAGTTTGTCCTAATAGGGCAAGAAGATATTCTGTGAACATTTAAATTAATATTCACAGTGAAAATAAAAGTTGCCTTTAAAAATTAGGATTGTCATAAGAATATCTCTACATATTTACCTTAAAAATTAAACATGCAAAAATACATTACAGGGAAATATTTATGCTACTGATATTATTATTACTATTATTATTCAAATATTTAAGGAACAAGTAGTTCCATGAACAACAGAATTAATTAAGCCCCATCTCCCACAGATTTACATCTCCTGGTTAGTTGGCTTTGGTGTCTAGAAAGGTGAAAGCTTTGAACAAAGCTTTTCCCACAGTTGGGACATTTGTTTAAAGTCTCTTTTCCCATCACTAGGATTCCCAGGAAATTAATGAGATTATGTCATGCTGTAACCTTTGACTCTGTCAGGGCAACTTTAGGTGCTTCCACCTTTACTCAGGTACTTATTTTCACAGCACTTGTGGGACCTGAGTTTTGAGACCTGCACTGTAATAAAAAACATGATCAAAATCACTGATAGGTTCAAAAGCTACTGAGGAGTCTTGAAGGGATGTGTGTGCACGTACATAAGTGCACTGTATGACCTCATGAGCCTTGTTTCTTTAGGAAATCAAGCTAAAAATAAAGGAGTATATTTGACCTTATTATAATTTCACAGAAAGCTAATTTACATGAACCAAACTAAACAGCTGGCTATACTAACAAATCACCTAAAAGTAGCATCACAATATTTAAATCCATCTCCTAGATTTTGCTAGACAGTTTTCAAAGGAAAACAAGCACATAGGTCACATTTATCATCTGGTAGGAGATATAGGTAGAAACTTTTCCACAGATATGCATTTTACTGTACTTTTTTTTTTTTAAATCTAGAATCTATGCAAGTGTGTTCTGTCTCCATGGATATAAACACAAGTCTGCACTTAGTTGAATAGTTGCATTGCATCACTTCATGTTTGACTCTCAGGTGTTAAACCCTTCGTAACTATAACAAAGAACAAAAGCCAGCACATGCCACTGAAAAGATCAGTTAAGTAATAAATAGCAGATAATAATCAAGCAAATAACAGCATTAAGCCATTTCTAAGCAGGTCATAATATATGTTTACATACAATATTCTGTTATGAAATCAAGTAGCTTAACAAAACACAGAATTAAAACTATCCCAAGTAAATAAATAGATCGAAACACAGATTCTAAGGCCAAAACAGTCCATCATCTTACCTCCTGTACATCAAAGACTATAAGACTTTACTTTGCAGCTCCTAAAGCAAGTCTGAGACTCTGGTATTTACCAGCAAAGTTTATTTATTTATATGTTGTTAGCAACAACCTACTCATTTCAGATCTGACCATATCTAGACATACATGTAGTGTCAAAAGCAGAAGAAACAAAATATGCTCTTCTAAACTAGCTTCTGTGCTTGGACATACTTCCGTGGCTCTGTTCTGCAAATACAATTAGAAAAAAGTTGTTTCAATGAGTCATCCTGCATGTCTAAAATCTTCCAGACAAGGTAGACTGTCCATCTATATGCCTACTTAATTCTTCAATAATTCTCCAAGTGTCCATAAAGATGCTGATTTTTTTTTCATTTTTGTGTCTCTTATTAACAAGGGTGACAAAAGCTTAGTTTAAAATCCTGCAGAAACAAACAGAATTTTAAAGTGTCATGACTTTACTGAATCCTGTAATTTTTCTTGCTGCAGGAAAATGAAAGAACTCTATCCCAAATAGAAGCCATATTCAAAAGATCAAACAACAAACAAAAGTTGTGAGAAGTCCCAAGATCACCTTTTAATTATTAGAAAACTGTAATAGTAGAGGTATTTTCTAAATGAGAATGTTGCTAGATAGGAGGAGTACCACAAGAATAAAAACATGCAGGAACTGAACCCAAGTTGTTACACACTAATGAGGCACATCTCTTTAGAATCAAGTGGTAAATTGCTTTCATAAACCAATCAGTCTTTGTCAATATCTAATCCTTAAAAGCAGAAAAATCTACTAGTAATCTCACATTTATCCTAAAGAAACAAACAAGAAAGTCAAATAGAAATCAACATTTTAAATCAATGAAACAGATTTATCCAACTGGAAAACATGTTGACAGATATTACTTTATAGATAAACATAATTAATTATAAAATAATTAGTACTGAGAATCATATATCAGACATTAGCTATCAGATACTACATGAAATTATATACAAAATAGATGTTTATTTTATATATTATATACATAAATGTAAAAATAAACAAAATGTGTGCACATATACACATAGCATTCAGACATCTGCTAACAAGATTGGTATCACCTATGATCCAGGCCAGGAACAAATGAATAATCTTTTGTCTAGGGGAAAGCAAGATGGATACTGCTTAGAGGGAACACACTCTACTCAGCTTATCAGTAGCAAAATGGACAAAGAATAGTGAGAAAAGCCTTGTACAAAAGAAGAAACAAAGAAAACAAGGCAATGGAAATCTCTTAAGAGCATGAACAGGAAAGCTGAAGGTACCCCAAAAGTATCCACATTTCTGAACACAAGTAGAAAATTTTGATCAAGAGCAGAGCTCAGACAACTGCAGGAGATGACAAGACTGAAGGAACGAAGCTGAGAACTCAGGAAACCTGACTCAAACCCCAGTGTGATCCAGTAGTATGGAAATGCTATAAAACTACTTGCTATTTTATCTGTGCATCTCTTCTCATTTTTCTATAATGCAAAAAGTGATTTTAGAATGCTGGCAATAATCATGAATTTATACTATTCTTTATATTACTGAGGCAATTTGGAGAGTACAACACTGATCTTAGCAATTTGATTAGTCACTCATGTGGGTCCCATTCCTGATAGGGAGGAATAACCTGTCTGCAGAAAACAGATGTTTCATGCTACAGTCAGAAACCTTACATGAGTCTGATGTGACTCAGGGGAATGTGCAAGTACCTAGGTCCATAGAACAATGACATGAGGGAACAGCAATGCAAGAGAATTGCTTTCATTCAGCTTTATTTAAGAACAACAATTCTGCTATACATAATAAAGGCTGGGCTAATTGCAAAAACTCTTTACAACATTGCATGTGTTTCTCGATTTGACTGTATTTGAATTAAGTAATCCAGATGATTTGTACAAACACTCATACACAAAACAAAGGTTTTTCTACCATCAGCTGAGACAGACTACGTGATTTCTCTATAAATTTATTTTCACCTGAATCATCTTCATTATTACAAGAGCTTAATGGTTTCCTAAAGGCTGAAAATTCTTAAGACAGAAAATCTTTAAAAATTACAACAGTTAAAAACTTAAATCACATAAAAATGTAAATCTTCATTTAGTATTTAACCCTATTATTATACAGATACAGAACCAAGTGTGGAAGTAATTGTTAGAGGCATTTGGTTTGGATTACCTGCGTAGATTAAAAAGGTATCCAGTGCTTTCCTATAATGGGTACTCATATTATCTCAGGATAATAAAAACTTTATAGACTGCATGCCAATGAAGAGTAAGTGTCTTTTTCTTAAAATGTTTTTTATTTGATATTTATAGCTTTCTAGCTTGCCATGCTCTTTTTAGGTTTAATAGTTACTGACTCTAATTTTGAAATCTTCCTAAAAGGCAATATAAAGCAATGACATCAAAAAACACTTAAAAATTAGTATTTGACTTCTCAAATGGCAATTAGAAGTTTGTATCTAAATTACTTCATATATTAATAAGAGTTTTTTATACGGCACAGTAACTTGTAAGCAATAACAGCATTTTTAATGAAATGTGTCAAAGGATGTTGTTTTCTATTAGAAGAGGTCTCTTATTACAAGGGGTTTGCAATTATATTTTGGTGGTTGGATGCAGAACCTCCTACCAACTAATTCTCACATCCTAGTCCTCAGGATACTCCTCAACCTGATCAGCCTGCACATGCCACAAGTAGCTACCCTAGAAATACTACTGAGATGTCTTCATGGAAATAAGACCAGACCACAAAAGAAGGGGTTCTCTTCTGTATTTGTCCCCTTTTACTCCTCCTTCTTCCATCCTCCTTGGAGGCAAGCCCTCTAAACTGGGTTGTGGCAAGCTTCCAATACAATTTAGTTGCTGGGCAGCATTTGCTCTTGCAAAGCTGCTCTCCATCTCCTTTGGTTAAACGCAAAGCAGATGGAAATTTCCTGTAGGCTTCTCTTGGCCCACAGACCACTGTTTGGACCATACTGCTCTAGGAATAAGAGCAATCTATTCATTGCATCGAACTGACTGGCCCTACTGTCCTCTTTTACAACACAACTCCATCCAATCACTTAACTCGGTGATAAAACACAGAGCAATGTGAGCACATTTCATCGCCTGTGCTTGGGCTAGGAACTAAGCCATGAAGGAAAATATGGCCATGTCACGCTAAGCAAAGAAACACATGAGTAACTCTGGCAAGCATCTAAGATAGGCTCTTCTGAATGACTGAAGGTAATGTTAACATCGGTGTTATAACAAATTATAACCTACACACGGGCACAGAGTAAGCAGGAGTGGCAGAGGCAGCTTGGCAGCTGTGCAATCATCCTCTTCAGAGTGTCATCTGTATGTTCTCTTAAAACACAGGAAGACAAGAACAAGAAGGAATCCTTTACACAATTAGAAACGTTATAAACCTTATTGTGTCCTGAAAGTTTCCATATTTTATTTAGAAGGAAAGATACACCTCAAACAGGATGCAAAGTTCTCACTGTCACTGGTCTTCTCTTGTCTCCTCTCCTAATTTCAGCAAAAGACAGAGCTCAAAGCAGAACTCTGTCCTGAATTCTGTTCCTTTTGCAGTCACTGGCAGATCTATCCTGTTTTTTTACATGGAGGCTGTAAAGTCTGCTTTTGCTTTTACAACTCCATTCAGAAAAAAGGTTCTAGTCACAGATGTAGCCCTTTCTGATTGTTCCAGTGACTACAAAATAGGGTAACCGGCTTTTCCAGAAAGGAAAGCACAGAATGAAAAAGTTCTTTAAGGACTATTGACTTTCTCATAAAGTCAGAAGATAGTCGCCGTGAATGTATGGTATTTCATAAGGTCTTGAGTAAGTATCCTACACTATTTATCCAATAGTTGAAAAACAAAGCTAGGAAAGCAAATGGGAATGTTTTATGTTATGTTTAGGGCAGAATAATTTTTGTTGAGTTCTGTCTAATTGCTTCTCACTATGCTTTGCAAAATGTAGTGCTATGTCTCACATGGAGAAAAGTCTCTCTCCAAGAATCTGTCACAAGAAGAAAATGTCCATTGTCAATTACTACATGCAACAAGTGCTGCAGCTTCAGTAACCAAGCAGAGTTTCCCTGGAGAAACTCTCCTGGGAGAGCTGCCTTTCCCTGGAAAGACTCCTCACCTTCCCAGCAAACAGAGTATGTGGGGGAATATTCAGCAGGTATTTGCTGCTCAAATGCCTGATGTCAACAGAGACAGAGAACTGACAATAGGTCCTTTCTGGATGAAAAATCAGGACTCTCCTCAAAGGCCCCAAGCAGCCTAAAACATATTTGAACCAATCCAAGAGTATACAGGAGTAGAAGAAGAATTCTTACTTATTGTTTTCTCTTCATGCCTTTTTGCAATACCAAGTGCATAAGCAGACTCAAAATGCAGAATGAGTGAATTAACTTAGAAAAAAAAAAAAAGCTGTCCAAAAAAGCTGAGCAATCAGTCCTCAAAAAATTAATGATAAAAGACTTTGAATAAAGTCAATTTGTAATGGAATGTAGGAAGGGAAGTCCCTAAAGAGAAAAACTATCTACCAGCTCTGCAGCAGGTTTTGCTGCCCCATGCAGTTTACCATGGCAAGAAGCCAACTTGGCAAGGCTCACTCTTCTCCAAGGAGCCTGGCAGTTCGCCAGTCACATTCACAGGTCTCATTGCTTCTGCCAAGCTTGAGGGGCAATCAAGATCCTGTTTTGTGAATCTGCAGATCTGGTTATTACTGAGAATATTTGTGTTTTAAAATGTTCTTAAGCAAGTCAAGTTCCCTCTGTTTATATAGTGACTGAACAGGTGAAACAGAATACTTAACCTAGCTAGAGAAAATGAGCCACAGATTCTTAATTATATGGCTATTTGCACTTTGACTGGAAGAGGACATAAGCTGGTTATAACTACTTTGGGCTTTACTCCTGCAACTACATTGAAACCACATTTATGACAGCTGAAACTATGTAATTTAATATAAATGCAGGCACTTCCTGTTTTTGAAACAAGTCCTCGGCTGCTCGCCCTTACCTCACAGCAACATGTTGAAACCAAAATGTATTAAATGGGCTCAGTTTTGAATACTGGTCTTAAGACCTTATTTTACTGACTATTCTTAAACATGTAGGTTAAATGCATATATTGAACTACTGCTGTCAGGCATCACTATTTCTAGGACCTACACATACTTCTAGGACCTTATGAAATGCCATACATTCACGGCGACTATCTTCTGACTTTATGAGAAAGTTAATAGTCCTTAAAGCACTTTCTCATTCTGTGCTTTCCCTTCTGGAAAAGGTGGTTACCCTATTTCATAGTCACTGGAACAATCAGAAAGGGCTACATCTGTGACCAGAATTAGGAAACACATACATTTTCCTCCTGTGAGACTGAAACACCTGGCTGTCACCTAGTGTGTACTCAGTCTCCCTGGTGACGTGGTCACAGCCACTCTTGCTTGGAGCAGGGTAGCAGGGGAGACAGGCACAGCACGTTCTCTCAAGCAGGAAAGTTGCCCTCTGAATTACATACATCAGCAGATCTATCTTCTCCTACTCAATATGCAGTATTTTGAGTAATTTGCAATAGCAGCTTTGTTATTTTGCACAGTATGGTATTAATTCTTCATTGTGTCAAGTGTATATTCAATTTTATAGACACTGAGTATGGGAAGTAACACAGTCTTCTTGGCATAAATCAAAGAAAATCATTATTTGACTATAAGATAATTTTGCAAATAACATTTAACAACCCTAATAAGCAGCAGTATGCTTCCTATGTCTTTTCTGTTACTTCGAATATTTATGTTAAGTGGATTTCACAAAACAAACTTAACTTAAAAATAAGAAAAAGCTATATTACTGTGAGGGTGATGGAGCAGTGGCACAGGCTGCCCAGAGGGGTTGTGGAGTCTCCTTCCTCAGAGGTCTTCAAGACCTGCCTGGACATGTTCCTATGTGACCTGATCTAGGTGAATCTCCTTCTGCAGGGGGGTTGGACTAGATGATCTCTAAAGGTCCCTTCCAATCCCTACCATTCTATGATTCAATGAGTACAATGACATAAATCATCACTCTGCTTTTCCATTGACAGTTATTTCCCTAAGGGATTACAACAGGAAGACTGATCAACTGTTCAACTGAAAAGCAAACACATATCTAGTAGTTTCTGGTGATAATGTGATAATTCTTACTTACAAAAATACCCACTCACCTTTAATTTACAATGTTTTCTTCCAAATTTACTTTGTGACATACCGATAGACATTCAAGTACTCCCTATAAATGCAGGATACTTACAGTCAAGATCACCAAAACCCTTCAGGCACAGAAGTGTCAGCATTTCTACTACCTTTGTTTTGTTTTCCAAGACCACAACCTCTTATTTCTATTAGATCCCACCCTTTAACTATGAGAACTTGCCAGCTTTGCAGTGATAACTGAGAGTGAACAATTACAGACATCTTAAGTCTCAAACTAGAAGAAGATTAAATAAAGATTCAGTTTAAAAGTCCTTAGGCAAAAACCTCCAACTAAACACTAAAAGTTAAAATTTCAAATTCAATTACACCTGATTTATTGATTTCACTTAACTTTCAAAGTAAACGCGGTACACAGTCTAACTCATGCACTTCTTTAAAAACACTTCCCTCAGTTTCCTTCTTCCTGCCTTGAGTCAAGACAGTTTCAAAGAGGCAGACAACTTGAAGAGTCTGGTTCTGTCATCCCTCTTTCAGGTCACCTGCAGCACAGACATTTATCCAACAGTGCATTTATAAAGTTCAAAGAGTTAAAGAGCCATCCAAGTAACCCAACCAAAAACATGGTTAGCTGACCACTGGTTTGGCTCCTAACTCACTCCAGAGTTGTTGTCACAGCAGCGCTGGCATGGGGGGCACAGGGAGGGGGGCAAGACACACTTCTGGAAGCCACTGAAACCAGTTTTAGCTGCAATGATGCTGTATATGTGACATGTCCACAAAAACTGGTTCCACGTTCAGCCCCTATCAACAGAAAAATCCAATTCATGGAGTGCAGTCTAAAGCTGCCCGATTACCTTAAGAGCCTCACTGAGCTACAGACTCAAAGACTCAGCTCCTCTTTTGACCTTTTCTCTGACTGAAACCTTTAGTTTCCACAGAAGCACTCAAGTCCAGATCCTTGCAGACTTATTCCCAAAGGTAATGTGAGCGTTTGCAGTAAGACTTAACATGAACACAACCCAGATTAGCTAAATGATACATCACAGTGGAACAATTCTGCTGTTAAAGATCATGCAGATGTTGTGATGAGGCAAAGAAAGCCTTTCTTTAGCTACAGCACAGCTGCTGCATAAAACTTCAAAAAGATTTGGCACAAGACTTCAGCCACAAAACTTCCCCCTCGCTTCATTTCATGCACGTCATGTGAAACTTCAGCGAGCTGTATCAAGGACAAAACTGACACAAAGAGAGTTTGGAACATCTTATCAGCAGTGGGGCAGCTCCTTGCACTGCAAATACTCACATGCACCTCCACAAAACCTACTACACATCTCCATTCCTCCTTAACCCAGAAATTCCTCAAAAGCAATGATATCCTATGCTGCTGTCCCTCTTATTTATACTTGCATTACCTTCTGCTTTAAAGAAGACAACTAAATTACCACATAATTACATACATTAAACCTTTTAAAATAGTCAAAATAAAAAGTAAAGGAAATTATCTGTTAAAGTAACATTACAGAAAGTATTATCAACCTCCACTCATATCCTTCACAAACTGAGCTACTCTGAACAGACACCTTGAGCACACAGTTGAAAATGCCATAGAATATAATCACATTGAATGTATATGCTTAATGCTAATCTTATATTTTCCACATAATATATGCAGAAAAACTTTTTTCACTGTCTAAATTCAAAGCTTTTATTTTTAAATGTGTCAAAGTATTATAGCTAGTTATGTGTAGTACAGAGGAAAAACTTGCGTTGATTTTGTATATTTAACAGTAAAGCACACAGAACTTAATTTGATCTGCATACTAACATTACACCTACTGTGATTTCCTTTCAGTGATATTGATAGGTGATGTACATGGGAAACCTAAACTGCTTTAAGATGTGTGTATGTGTATGATATTAAACCTGAACATTCCCAAGGTCTGGGACTCGAATCTTCATAAATCATTTTTAATTTCTACTTTTTTCTTCTTTTATTAATTCAGACGACATCAGCTCACTGACTCTTAAGACATTCTTAGCTTCCACCAAGTAAAACCATAAACCTGTCACCTACAATATTCTTCTCACAGCTGTGAAGTTACAGACAAAGAATAATCAGCCCAAATAAGAAAACAGCAGTAGGAGCAACTAAAATTCTGTTAAAATTCAAATTTCATAAGTAAAACAGAGTAGGAAAAAAAAAGCAAAAAGCAAGGAAATATAAGCAGAAATGCACTGAAAGAGGGCTTTAAAAAAAAAAAAATACTCAAACATTTCATTACTAAGAACTTGATAAGAAGTTGGAAACCCACAACTTCAAAGACTATTAGTAATGTTGATTAAAAACAGTGAAGAAAACTCATTAAAGCAAAGGTAAAGCTTGAAATACTAGATATATTAACCACAGTATTACTGTATTCATGAAAACATAACACTTCAAAATTATCTACTTTAATAATAGTTTAAAAAATGAAAGAATATGGGCACTAATCCCCTGACTTTATAATTTTATAAAACACCATCTACTTCTCAGAATTAGTAACAGACTCATGAAACTGAACCAATTTGTTCGACAGATGTTTCAGTTAACCCAAAGGAATTTTACTTTTCTATTGTAGAAATAGAGTGTGCTGAATAAAATTCCACTATTATTAGCAGCTTTCAAAATACATTAGCTCTAAACTAGCTTCCACTTCCATTCTTTTACAAAACAGAAAACATTTTCCATACCAGATTAGACGTGTCACTGAAATAAAGTAGGCACATTGATAAAAGAAATCCCTCTCCTCCTGCTCTGCCCCCTGTTTTATGGGATACTCAGGAACGGCAGTTTTTATTTTCCTTGGCGTCCCTTTCTGCACATTAGCCGATAATCTCCCCTGCACGGCTCTGCCAGCGCGCTACCCTGCAGGCCCACAGCACCCGCGCTGTTCCTGGCCCCTGCTTTTCTCCAGCAGGCTCTGCAAATTGTGCCATTCTTTCATAATGTGCACTATTGCATCAGTCTAATTGCAACACGATTTTCAATGCTTTAGGTAAAGCAAATAATTTCATTTTCAGCTCCTACTCATACGACACAGACAACTGTTTCCCACCACTGCTGCCTTTTTTTGTTTATGTTTAAAGGTTTAAAGAATGAGTTGCACTGCATGGAAGTAGTCAAACAAATATACCGCAAGTTTTCTTAGAAAGCAGTACTTGCAAATATTGCTCGGCACCTAAAGCATTACTGCAGCCTTTCACAGAGCCATATGTAGTAGCAGATCCCCAATGAGCAGGCTGCAAGGGGAACGTGCATTCTTACTTTGTGTATTTGATATACCATTTAGCCACTAAAAGTGTCTGTCTTGGTCCCCTGCAATGGGGGCGTAACAGCTTATCTGGAAAACACACTAGGTTTCTAGGCACTGGAGACACGCTTTTGGTTAATTCTTAAAATCTGATCTAATGTTAGATATTTTGCATTCAGGTTAGCTAAGTTGATATTTAGCTTAACCATATCTGGCCTAAAAAAATCTGTCATCTGCTGATTATAACAGCACTGTAGCCAGCTATGCACATCACAATGGGAAAATACAAATCCCAAGCCTTGGGAAATGCAGACAAAATTCTGACCTCAAGCCATTCTGATAGTGAGCATTACAAACACTGTCTACTTTGTATCTGATACAATAACCAGGCACAAGAGGTATGTGCCTGCAATGAACGATGAACTTACATGTCATTGTGGTTTTATTATCTGAGTTGACACCATCAAAAAATGCTGTGCTCCTTACACCCCAAATCATATTATGTGATACAAACATCTACGCAAACAAATCTGCCATGGCAAGCACTCACAGGAGGAACTGTCAGAAGTTTTAGAGAAACTCAAACTTTGCTTTTGCTTGCTTCTGTGGCACGGGATACACAACAGTTATGTCATTCCATTTCCACAGCACCTCTGCTTCATTCAGCATACAGAATTACCACTAATCAAAACAGTGATCTGTTTTATTCTTAGTATTTGGTGTAGGTTTCAATATCTTATTTACTGTATGCTACTCAAATGTGGTTTTTTTGAACAAACACAGAACAAATAATTGTGAATACAATAGTGCAGCTGAATGCTTCATCAATGTCATGATTAGTCCTACTGTTACTCCCAACTTAGAATAATTGTGTTATTCCTAATTTCCTAACTACAACAGTGACACCTCTAAGGTCAAATTGATTCTTCAGTTCTGAAGACAACTTTGTCTCCAGTTTGGCATAACTCAGACCTGATTTTTTCACAGTACTTAGCATTACATTGTGCTTTATATAGCACATTCAATCCTCAGCCCCCGCTGCCTCACTCTCAGTTACCGTTGCTCAGCACTTTTCCAAATGAGATCCAAAGATCTCAAGTCATCAGCAAGAAAGCAAGACATATACAGTTAGCAAAGGCATGAGGAAAAAAAAAACAAAACAGGATTGAGCAACTTACCTAGCATCCCCTAGGAAGTTTGCAGCACAGACAAGAAAAGAGTCCCTTTCGCCAGAGCAGCATGTAGCTGCACAGAGCACCCGAACAGCTTCTGCCTCCTGTGATCCCCTGCCTCGTCTGCCACACACGTCCCAACTTCTGCTGGAGTGAGGCAGGGGTACTACAGAGAACAGCCTTCTCCACTGCATCAACTAGATTCATTCCCAGAGCGAATCCATCCTGTCCACAAAATGAAGCAGGGATCCTGTAGAAAAAAAAACAAAACAGCACATCAGCACACAGTTACAAACTGTAAAATTGTAGGGTTTCCTGACCAGGGCCCAAACAAAAGAGCTCGGTTCTGACTTCTTTGACTTGGATGCTATCACACTGCAAAAAATGTTTGCATTTGTCACTTCTAGAAAAAAGAAACTCGAGATATCAAACCTAGCACCTACAAAAAACAGCAGTGGGATCAAAATCTTTAGATACATGGTGCAGCTCTCATGGCAAAGGAGGAAAAGTTGCAAAAGCAAAACAATTCTCTACATGGGCACTAGCCATAGGTGATGATTAAAAACATACTCTCAAGGAACTTCTCTGAAATCAGAGGGTATTTATTGATATTGAAAGACCTCTATGAAAAAAGATCTTGTAGAACAAACTCCTCTGCCTCTTCTCCTCAAGTCATAACCTCTGGCCCATGTTGATTCAAGTCTTCATCATTCTTCATTCCTACCTTCACAGCACTCTTGCCAAACCTCCTCTCACCCCTGCTCCCATGGGTTTTTTCACCTCTCCTGGCTCAGTCACTTCCAGGCTCTGCTGGGCAGTGCCACACTCTCCCCTTGACCCTCCTTCTTCCCCCAACATGCTATTTTATTAACTCTGTCTCATCTGTACACAATCTAGAGCATTTTGAGGCCAGAACCATGCCAGGCCCCATGCACGCCAGCACTCAGCCCCTTTCTTTCTCTCAGACACTAGGGTAAAAGGCATCAGTTTTGTCTCTCACCTCAGCCTTCCTTTTCCCTTCCTCAAGAAGGGCATGCAAGAACTGTGATTTCTTTAAAAGGTTACAGCTTGGTTAGATATGAGATTTTATACTGCTGACAAAGGCAAAGCTATTACACATAAGCTGCTCTTCTTCCCCAGTGCCTATCACCAATGCTTCCCATAGCATCACCTAAATCCTAGTCTCTGCTTCAAAGGGAGGGACACAGAGCATTTCCAAATATAGCTTCTCTTTTTTTTAAAAAAAAGAAAAAGAAATAAAAAATGGCAATTTTTTTCCACGCATTCTTACAGACAGGTAAACAATTTCAGCAGGAAAAAGAAATATAATTAAGCCAGAGGCAATTGCCTAGCCTCAAAGGCTAATGTTCTGCAAAGTTAGAAAAAACTCCAACCAACATCCTATACTAGGACACATCAGGCAGTCCTCCCCAATGCAAGGTTCCTTGCACTTCCCTCTCAGTCCTTAATAACTTAAGTAATTCAGCTCACTGAAACAAGAACTGGCCAAATATTAACATCCAAGACCCACGGCCAAACTGGGGAACAGCAGCTGCAGGTGAACAATGCCAGAGTGCACGCCAAACAAGCACCTTTGTCTTCACCCCCAGTTCTGTTGTATTCCTACAGGAAACTCTCAAACAGAATAGTCAGACGACAGCACACAGTCCAGATAGTTTCTTCATATGCCACCATTTTCATCCTAGAGGTATCAAGCTACAGTTACCAAGCTACAGATGCTCACAAAATACTTCCAGCCCACAAAAAACTGAAGCAAAACATGTTAGATTAATTTCCAATGAAGGTCACGCACAGCTAATAGAGACGATTTAAGCAAATCCATTTTTCTTCACATTTGCACTAAATTGGTAGTAGTTGTACATCAGTTACAAAGAAGGGTTAACTTTGTATGATACTATTGCTTCTGATCGTTCATCCCTGGAGTACTTGTCTGGAGTAGAAATAACCTTCTTGCATGAAACTGAGAGAAACTTTTTTCTTTTTCTCTATTTAGCAGTTACTTTTCTCAGTCAAGTAACATACAGAAAGAGGAAAATAGACAATGCATTCTTTTAGACCAAAATCCAATTTACAGATTTTTTTACTGAGGTCCTAATAGCAAGCAAAACAAAAATTCCTCCATGGCTCTTGTAAATACTTTTGTACAAACACGGTCCAGAATAGCAGACCAAGAAAAGAGAAAAACAGCATCACACACTCGTAGATAGATTCAAATTATTTTATGGATTAAATGCACTTTAACACTTATTTTTCAGTAATAAGTAATTATTTCCAAGGAATGACTATTCCTGTGAGATCATATTTAGTCTAGAGACATCTAATACACCCAATATTTAAAAAGCACGTATTAACTATGGCAAAAAAAGTATGTGACGTATATGTATAGTTGTGGTGGTTTAACCTTAATCAGCAACTAAGCACCACACAGACACTTGTTCACATTCCCTCCCTCCCAACAACAATCATAAAATATATAATAATTGTAGTGAAAAGGAATATAACAAAAAGAGATAAATAAAACCCAAGAAAGACAAATGATACACAATGTAGTTGCTTACTCCCTGCTGACTGATGCTTGAGCAGTGATCTACCCCTTCCTGCCAGTTTATATACTGGGCATGCCATTCTATGGTACAGAATAGGCCTTCGGCTAGTTTAGGTCAGCTGTGCTGGCCATGCTCCCTCCCAGCTTCTTGTGCCCCTCCTCAGTGGTAGACCATGGAAAACTGAAAAATCCTTGACTTAGGAGAAACACTACTTGGCAACAGCTAAAACATCGGTGTGTTATCAACATTATTCTCACACTAAATCCAAAACACAGTCCTGTACCAACTACTCGGAAGAAAAAATAACTCTATCCCAGACAAAACAAGGACACATTCCTAGAACATCTATGTACATTCTTAAGAAAATAAACTGAGAAGCTTCAAAATCAGTGTGGAAAACATAATGAAGCATTAAAAGTATGTTTCTGGTTTCAAAAATTACTAATAAATAATATTATTAAATATTTTAAATAATTTTAAGTAATTAAACTGGCCATCAAGCACCTATAATAGCTAGATATGTTCTTTTAAGACCAGAATAATTATCTGATAGCTAGTTACACTTAAGCAGAAAAATATAATTAGGTTGAGTGACACTTTGGTACTTCGATGTACAATCATGGAAACTACACAAAACCTCTTCCTTAAAAAAGAGGGCAGAATTTCATGCACTGTTTCATTTGGCAGAGTATAACATATTTGCTGTCAGCAAAGGACTTTTTTCAATTAATAAAAAAGGAAAAGAAAGTATTTCCATTCATACAGCATCAACCAGCTGATTACAAGTATCAAGCACTGGTAGTTGCCTTCCAACTGTAAGCAACTGTAACAAATTCAGTTCCCACAGACCATTGTACAGTGTTCCTAAAAACACATATGAAATCCAGCAGTTGTCCAAAAAATGCTATCTGTTTCTTTAACATAAACTAACCTAATTATTTTGTCATCAAAATCAGTATTTATGGGTTAAGACACTACATCAAGTAGGAAAGCTTTAATATAAAACAAACCATAAAACACTGATAATGGACATGCCTGAAAAGGCTCTAGGATTGCCTGTATTTATGTAAGATTTGTGAATACATAAACACTCAGTCATATACATCAAGAAAAAGGTGAGGCTCGGTGCACTGAACTAATCATCAGACTAATCTTTCTTAGGACAAGTGTATTCTTACAAGGTCTTAAGCCAGATGGCTGAAGTGTATCAAATATCTTACCCAACAGCAAAGAGTCATCCAAGACCATTAATTCATTGCAAGGTAAGAAATCTGAAGTAGTTTCCAGCATTGTTGAAGTACAAGCTATTCCCTGAAAACCTTCAGCAGTTTTTTGTTACTAATACAATTATCGCAAAAGCTACACTACAATGCAAATAGTAGATTTGCTATTATCATCAATTGATGAGGGATTCTTTTCTACACGGTAAAATTAATTCTGTTATTAAGTTTATTTAGGGAAATTGTTCTTTAAATCGTCATAAGGAAAAGAATTTCCTACTATAGTAGAACTTTCAATCATCAAAAATTCCCTAATCATGCTTCTTTTTTTAATTTGAAAAGAATTGTAATATCCTATATAACTATGCTATGCTAGCATCAACACAAAAAATACTTCAAGCATTGATCAACATGTATAGTGTACTTTCCTCTTCTATTTCAATCTGTTCAAATAACATGACACAATGTGCTCAGTATAAAACATTATAGTTCCTCTGCAAATAAACAGACTGTCACATTAAAGTTACTATCCACAAAACATTGCACACAGCTGCTCACAGCTTGTCCTCACACTGAAAAGTAGATTAAAATGGACTAAAAGCAACCTTGTACCTGTATTCCACTGATTTTGTTGAGCTAAGGAATATTATTTTTTAAAAATAAAATAAAATAAAGCTGAGTTATCAATACTCATAACAGCACCTGCAACTTCCCACTGCTGTGGCACAGCATACTTAATTTCATGGCTTATTGTCAAGTGAAAAGAAGCCTGTATCTTGCAAGCTAAGTCTGACACAAGAAGCACCCATACTGCCAACCTCTGCTTTTAACCCCATCCCCAGCACCATCTCGAATTCAAGGGAGTTTTACAGAATCACAGAATCTTAAGGGTTGGAAGGGACCTCGATAGATCACCTAGTCCAACTGCCCTGCCAGAGCAGTATCACCTAGAGTAGGTCACACAGAAACTTGTCCAGGGGGGTTTTGAACGTCTCCAGAGAAGGAGACTCCACAACCCATCAGAGCAGCCTGTTCCAGTGCTCCATAACCCTCATAGTGAAGAAATTCTTTCTTGTATTTCTTTGGAACCTCTTATGTTCCAGCTTCAGTTAAACACTTTTAAGAATTAACGTCTCTTCCATTCAAACATCTAGGGAAACACCAGGTGCAAAGTTGAGTCAAACTATTATAGCTTTATGGCATCAACTCACATTCTCTACTTAATTTTTTTGGATCTACAGCATTTTCCAGCACCTAAAGTCCCACTCTGACTTACTAAAGGTTTTAGTTGGTCATTTCATAAGCACCTATTTTAGACCAATATTTAAACTCACCTCGCTTGATGTACTCTACAGAGAATTTGTTTTTCTTAGCCTGTGAAAGACAGTGCCAAAAACAGCTACAGAGCAAATAGCAAAGGGTTCTGTGTTACGCATATGTTATCAACTAATCTACTTACAGCCTATTAAGTTTTCAAAATCATACACTTGAGTCTCAATTTATAAAAAATCAAAACCACACATAAGTACATAAATTCCACTTTTTACAAATCTAAGTTAGAGAGTGATAAAAGTAAAACTGAGTAACAGCACAGATATAAGTCTATGTTGCATAAAAAGCTAACAGAAAGTCCTCAGAATAAATGGCAAATACACATGTAGTATTTTCTCTGGCCATTGAACTGGCTCTTATAACGTATCAGAGTGAAGATGACTCCTGCCACACATTTGGCAGTACTGCATGAAAGTAAACCTTTTAAAATTATCCCCCTCTTACTGCGCCTTAGAAGCACTGTGACCATTTATTTCTGTGATCAAAATCCCGTTTTTGCTACAGGTTTTTATGACTGTTTTCAAATTATGCTTTAGTTTTCACCTAAGTAACTTAGAGAAATCCAAAAACACGATAGAATTCATACATTTGCCAAAGACATAAGCTAGTTCTCCATAAAACAGCGAATAAAAACTAGGAGAACTCAGAAATTTTATTGTTTCTAAAAATACAGAACTGCATATCACTAATAGGTTCCTTAATAAAACAATGATCATTATTATATTGTTTGTCTCATTTATTATATTCTTTGAATCAAATGGGGTTTTTTTTAAACCATTCTACTATTCCAGTAGTGTGTTTATCTCGAGAAACTGTAAGTTTTGAGCCTGAAACATGTGATGAGAAGGCGCAGTGAATATTTTCTAACAGGATTATAGCAGTAAGCTAAAGTAAAATACCTAGTGATAAGGCTTGCCTGGCCTGGATCCTTGTGTAAGAACTGAAAAAAGCCCCCATTACAGCTGATAGCTATAGCTAGTCTCATTCTTAGTCTGTGGTCTCAGTGGTACTTCTCTCATCTTCAGCCAGTGTGGCTAGACACCACAAAGATCATACACCTAATACAATTCAAACTGGACACTGCAGCAGTTGTGGAAGGTTTTGTAAGTCTTTCTGTAAGGAGGAAAACAATGACAACAGTAACTTCAGTATCTTGGTTCAAATTGAGCTGCCTGGTTCCTATTATTTTTTGATTTCTTGCCAAGCATCCTTTTTCTTTTCTCTTTAAGCCAGCTCATCAGCAACCTACTATGGAACCCAGATGAAAAAACAGCTTCTTTATCACAATTTCCCCAAATGTGAAATGGCTTTAATACTTACTTCCAGTGGCAGAACACAGAAACAAAGAATTATTATACATTAGTCCCATGAATCTCTCAGTCAAGAAGAATATACAGCATTAAAATACAAGAGTAAAATGAAACAATTCTACTCAATTTACTAAAAAATTAGGTAGTAAATACTATGGATATGTATTTATGTAGATATACCTATATATTAAAAAAAAATATAAAGGCATATACTGTATATAATTTCTAATGCTGGATAAATAAAGCTGCCCCAAAAATGCTACTCAGTTCCTCGGAAAATCAAACCAGCTCCAATTTTATGACTAAATTTGATGACTCATTTTCTTTTCTGGTATCAGA
Organism: Colius striatus; assembly: GCF_028858725.1. Classification (NCBI taxonomy): domain Eukaryota; kingdom Metazoa; phylum Chordata; class Aves; order Coliiformes; family Coliidae; genus Colius; species Colius striatus. Next base: position 63,009,840 of record NC_084762.1, read on the forward strand.
ATCCTTCTGCAGACAGCCCTAAAAATGAGGAAGATGCATTTTTTCCTGTTGAACACAAATGGAGTTGTACCTCTCACAAGAGAGAAAATATTTTAATCATTTCAAGCATTTTTGAAGTGGAAGCAAATGGGAAAAGCTGCCATATCTACAGCTCAGTGCAACTGCAGTCCACAGCTTCATCAAGTTAAAGTAATGCTCTCACGTAAGATAGAGCGCAAAGAAATTCTGTCTATATAAACAGTAGAAGAGGTAAAGAGAGTTTCACACTTTGCTACAGCTGTCAGTCATGCTCACTGCACTTTTTCAGAGTGTCCTCAATACTCCCATGGCATCTTTCCATTCTTCTCTATTTCACAGACCAACCTCATCAGCTCTGTGAGTCACATGAACACTACTCCTTTATTTAGACACTTTTGGGGAAGCTAAAGACCTTTATATCATTGCTACCTGACTGGTTTCTAACCAGGCGGGCCAGTTTTACTGCTGTCTTAATGATTGCAAATGAGAGGACTGCATTTTCCAGTTTTCTAAGTAGCCACTCCATGGCGGCACATGTAGAAACTCCAGAGCACATGCCTGGCCATGGCCCTGCAGGCTCCAAGCTCTTACACTGCATCTGTGCCACATCCTTAGTATGGCTGGTACCACTGCACACATGCAGGACATCTGAGCATGCAATCCAACCATCTTCAGATGTCTTTTTTTAAAAAATAAATAAATAACTGGCCAGCTGGCATGCCTAACTGTATTTCTCCTCTCACATTACAGCAGGATGATCAGCTTCCCATTCCTATCAACAACCTGCAAAAGGTTTTGTAAATCATCCTTCTCTAACACCAGGGCTTGCCATCCCACATTTCTTCTACCTCCTCTTTCACCTTACTTCCCATGCACACCTCAAATCCTCATTCTCATCTGTCCTTCAGTTCAAGAGGTTGGTCTTTCAGAGTGTCAACTTTCCGAGCTTCACTAGGAGGATGGGCAGAAAATGAACTGGGAATATTATGCTGGAAGGTGTTAACGGCAACCATCAGGTTATTCTTTGATCTCCAGACAATTACAGAGCTGGGCCTGCTAACCAGATGCAAGGGTGTCCCTCTTTTCCCCATTTCTTCCTTCTGCATCCCAGATGGAGAGAAATGCCATCAACTTGAGTGCAAGGCCCTATAAACCAATTACAGGTTTATTTTGGTTTTAAGAAGAAGAAAAGGACTATTTTGCTTTCATAGGGGGAGACATCAGGAAAGGTTTGCAAACCAACAGTTTAACAGTGAGAGACTCTTGTAACAACTCCTGTCTGCTGAAGAGCTGTCTGAAAATTTGATTGCTGAAGTTTAGCAAAACTTAAGTTCTCAGAAGTTCTTAACAGAATCAGGCATAAAAGACATTTTATTTTTTTAAAAAAAGCTTCAAATACCAGACAAAAAGCATATGAGATTGTTTCAGTGCTTTCTACTAATTAGTACTGCTTTTATTATACAAGGCAAGAAAATTACTTTTTTTTTTTCCCCTAAACTGGCAGTGAACAGTCAATTCAGTAAGCTGTGTTTTGTTTTCTAAGACAGAGCAATGGAAAAATCTCTTTCATTTATTAGGCCTTCAGGGACCAAAACTGGCCGAGTATCAAACCTACTTTGTAAAAGTCCAGATCCATTCAGTCATGCATAGATTCCATAATTCTTTACAACCTGTTATCAGTATTAACTTCACAAAAGACAAACCTTTGGTGTCTTCCAACAAGTGTTACTGCAATCCTTTATAAAAGGGAGCAAAAACCTAAACTGACAGCTCAACACAGAGAAAAAAAAAAAACACAAAAAAAAAACATAGTGCCAAATTGGATTCTTATTGAAATCGAAAATGAGCTTTGCATAAAGACATATAACAAGATCTTCTAGAATGGTGAACAAGCGAGATGGATAGCTATTTAAAAATTTTCATAACTCTGACTACTCCAAGCCTTACTGCATACACCTATGCTACTTGAAGTGCCAGTTTCATCAACTCAATTGTGATTGCAGGGTAGAACTTGTCACCAGGACAGCCTTAAGCTGAAAGGGTGCTGATGGCAACTTAAGATAGAAAAAAGGACAGGGCTTTCAGGAAGGAAGAAAACTACCAGGGTGGAGAGACTGACTTGCTATCAACAAGGTTAGATTCCTAAATAGCTTTGATTAACTCATTAAAATGTGTTGCCTTGTTAAAAAGGTACTTTTCACATCGAATCAGATGCACCCTGTATTATATCCAGAGAAAAATATTAAATTGCAATATTCAGTAAATACAAACAACATCACATTTTTACATTTTCTGCAGGAGAAACTCAGATTTTCTATAGTAGAAGTTTCTGAGTAACAGTACCTACAACACTTTTTCATCTTCAACTTTAAAATTGAAAGACCAAATTAAGCATTTTATTCACCTGAAATATTTTTTCTATACTGATTGCACTGTATCTGTCTAAACTGACAGCATTTGCTTGAATCATCTCATTTTTTTAGCAATAGATTTTATTGCATTCTTTAAGATAAAAAGAACTGCAAACTAACTCACAAATGCTTTCCACATTATTAAGTACAGTAAACAATTACTTTACCATTAAAAGAAGTAACTCTTGGAAACATTTGGTATGCTTCACATAAGGTGTACGTCTACCATCCTCGTTCAGTACTAGGTTTGCAACGGTACAAACTTGCATCTGAGGCAACCATGAGCAGTCTTAACACCATCCTGTGCAAGTTACATAAATTTATCAACACAGATAAACATGTAAACATTATGCAATTTTCTTCAAAGTTTAATAAAATCTGCAGTGTCTTTAGAGCTCCTCAAAGTTCATGTGATTTTTATCACCATCGTATAAACAGTTTTCTTTAATATTCACTATGCAGCCTGCAGACCACAGAAGCAGAGACTCTGAACTTAGTTTTATTTGCACAAGAGCCCAGGGAATGTTATACACCACGGTTTCTCATATGGAGACAGAGCAAATCTGCATCCCTCACACCAATTTGCTACAACTCAAACTTCAGCCTTAATTTGCTGATAGCTTGAGAGCAAAGACTAAAAATTTTAGAAGTAAACAAACCCAGCATTCATGAGCACAATCTAGAAGCAATTTAGCAAGGGTTTAGGAGTTAAAGGCACAAATATGGCTTATCTATTTTTCAGAAATCTGCTGCAAAACATGAAAACTCTCCAAAGCTTTGTCTCTTGTTGTAAGCAAAATAGCTTTGTGTTGCTTTTAAAAATAGGGAGGGAGTAGTGTGGGCTGGGAAGGGGAGCAAATAAGATGATAAGTGTGAGCAAAACTGATACACTATCCCAGCATTAATTTATAAAAAGACCAATGAATCATATTCCTAGACTATGGCTTTCCTAACAAAGTCAGGCACATTCTGAATTATAAAATAAAAAAAGGCCATCCTGTACTTTTTATTTTGTACTTGCACATGCAAAGGAAAAAAAGGAAAAGTTTTGTTTCATCTGTTACCAAAACCACTATTCTGCAGTCAACACTTTTAATGAAACACAGGCCAAAGGATTAGTCAGAGTAGATTCATGGAAAAACAAAGGAAATCTGTATGCAAATACAAGCCTATCACAGTAACTAAGACCAAGAATGAACCCTGCTCTATTACCTCCAAATATCTTCCTCTAAGGCTTCCCTGCAATGGCTTCATCTGGTCTCAGCTCCACAGCAACTAGCAGCAACTTTAGTAGTCATTACCTTGAAGACTAACAATGTCAGTATCATAATAAAAGATGATGATGATTATTATTATTATAAATGTGACAGAAATATAGTCTGTATGTATTAAAAGTCCTTAAAAGATTCTACTCTTCCTCTTTTTTAGGCAAGGAACAGAGGAGAACCTCACAGGGAAGGCAGTAGGTGAGGCTACAGGGAATGCTACAGGGCTACAGGAAAGGCTGCTGCAGAGCAATTATCCAAGCTAGAAAAACAAGTTATTTGAAAGCTTGAGTGTTACAAAAAAGTCAAGATAGTCATGCTTGTTGACAGAAAAACTGGGCTGTTGTGAGGAGCCAGTCTGACTGATGGATGAGCCATCAGCAAGCAGTACCAATATTTCACAGCTGTCCTGGGAGAGGAAGAAACAGCAACCTAACACTTTCTATGGCTTAACGTTAGGCCAATCTCATCTGAGGCGTTGCGCGAGTAAATATGACTCCAGGAATACTTCTCAGAGGGTTATTTTTAAATACTTGACCATATGAGCTTCCTTGGAATAGGAAAAAAGGGGAGGCAAAACTAAACAGTCATTACATATATGTTTAAATATAACATTAAAAGAGCCACAAGATATTTAAACTCACTAGAAATGTTCGCTTTCATTTTAATTTTAAAGTTGGCAATGGACCTGGACCAAATAAAGGTTATATTCTGACCAAGCTGCAGCAGTTTGGAGTTTGAAAAACCAATCTTTACATCAGTTCAGAAGAGGGAAAAACTTGTTCAAAATCTCTCAGTAAAGCGGTAATTTGGGTTTGAGTCCTTATGTAAAACTGCGCTAAAGATCTAGAAGAAAAAGCTCGAGTAGCAAAGGCAACAGTAGTAAGTTCAGAAATCAACTATGCAGCTGTACAAAGTTCAGTTAACAAGAGCAACATCATCAAATAAAGTTGGGAGGTTTGACCCTGAGTTTTCTCAATACTACTTTCACTGCAGGAAGCACCTAGCTAATGTCAAAAAGGCACTTGTAAGAATTAATCTACCTCAGTTTCAAAATATAGACATAAACACATCTAAGTCTATGTAAACCATCTCAGACAATGCAGTGGGATGCTCAGACATGCTCAGACAACACACAGTCACAAGTGCCAGGCATTATCAAGAGAAAAGGCTGAGACTCAGAATGAAAACACAACTAATGGTACATTTTGGGAGTACTGATAAGTGTTTGACTGCTGGGAATCTAACAACAGTATTTTTTCCAGTAGTATCATTAAAATATTTAGAATCAAATCCTGTGACACTACCCAAAATTACAAATCAAGCCATTGCTTGAAAACATGCTTTCAGTACATATGAATCATGTTGTTTTCTTTTTTTAAATAGGGGAAAATATCTGTAGATCAATTAATCTCAAATCAACTGTCCCTTTCTGTTTACTTAGGGGTTCTTTAGCTGCCTCTACCAATAATGCATGCAAAAAATTGTATAGCTCTGCCACAGTGCTGGTTAATTATCCATTTGCTAAAGTTCTATTTAATAGAGTGTTTTGACAATGGAACAGTAAAGTCTGACAATGGAAGAGCAAGATTTAAATATTAAAATTAAATTATATTATTTCAACACGTGACAGCATTAGCCATTGAAAGAACAACGTTTTTTCCAGTGTGCATGTTACTTTTCACATTACTATAATTTCCAAACCAACACTTCCTTCCTCTAAACTCATCAACAGAAGAAAAACACCAGAAAGACTCAAATCCTAGTGACACTGCTTAATATTGACAAGTTTGCTCATTTTAATGTTTGTATATTCAATGCATTTTAATTTAAACCCAGATTTCTAGAACTCCAGAGCTTCCCTTTACATGTCAGAGCACAAAAAGTATTCTGCACTATCTGTCCCAGACTGTTTCCTTTCTGCTATGTAGACACTATATACACACTTATGGTTGTGCACAAGCACTGCAGCTAATGAAGTTTTTGGTTTTTTATCAGTGAAGGAAGGAAGAGGAACATCAATTTTTAACTAAACTTTGTGACACTGGCGTTGCCCATTCTTAAATGTTCATTACAGTTTCAAAGCAGCAGTTTCCTTTCAGAGCTTATAGGATTTCTCTCAAACTATTCAACTTAAAAAAAAAATAATCAAACCAATAAGCCACAAAAATCTCACAAAAAACCTGAAAAATAGCATAAGCATTCACACTACATGTAGCGTGTGTGCACTAATCATTCACAGAGGCAGAATAAACCCCTATATGACACATTTTTTTAGTATCAGCAAGTCCCATAGTTGCAATACTCCTACAGGTCCAAGTCATGTCCCAGTACCCTGCATCTCAGGCAATGCATTTTGGGGTCCCTCACCCCAAAGAGCTGACAAAAGGCTGAAGGCAATGAACAGAGACTTACAAGGGAAAGAAACTAAACCTTTAATATTTACAAGGGAAGATTTGGATTTCCAAACACAAATTAGCTTTCTTCAGATTTGTTTTATCCCTTGATATTTAAAACCCATTACAAGATAACAGTTAATTTGGCATGAGTGCAACTGAGTATCTGCAGCAGACTAAAGCCATTAAAACCATGTGCAGACAGTAAGTGGAAAGGAAGGGATCCTAAGGCTACTTCTTTTTGCCTTTACCTTTGTATCTCAAAGAGACACTGTTTCCTTTCAATCCACGTAAAACTTTTCAGTGTTTTAACAGTTAAGCTATAAAACCACTAGAGGAAAAAAGCATGAAAACCTCCTCCCAAAATCCCTTGGCACCATCAAAAACAGGTTTCATATAGCAATAAAGGTTAGCATCTCATTCACTCTGTTTTCATGTTAATGTCCCAAAAAAAGGAAAATTACAGGAATAGAAAATCAAGCTCAAGTCAGGACCTAACATAGCCTGCCCGAGCAAACCAGTCTTCTCACACTGATGAATTATAACGCATTTAACCACACATGTGACCTTTTTCCAACTGTGCTGCCCTCTGTATTTCAATGTTCACTATAGTCAATGTTTTGTCTTACTTTCATCGCGCACTACATGACTGTACACACTATTCAGAAGTGTTGAGTATTACTTTTGTAAGAGAAATTCCCATGAAATTTACCAGTAAGTTGACCTACTTCACTTACAGCATCATTTGCATTTATTATCAGCATTATGCCTCCTTCCAGTATGAGAAATAAGCAGTATAAAAAACGTAGGTGGTTATTACAGAAACTTAGGCCCTTACTTTCCCAAGTACTTAGGAAAGATATTTATTTCAATATTCAAAGCACATCATCTCCTGACTCAAAGTAAGCTTCCCCTTGAAAAGACTGAACACTCAGCATTTTTGCAAACCAGTCCAAAGCTGAGCACATGCAAGCAAGACTCATATGTAGTGACAGCTTCCTAAAAAGCTGAGTGACATGCAAACATCAATTGGGAAGTGAGTAGAAGAGCCCAAGGCAGAATTCAATTCTTTGCAGCTACCTTAGTCAGGAGACTGTTTTCCGACCACAATCCTTAAACAGCTCCATTCTCACCATCCATTTTATCCTACCAGTAAGACAGTAACTCAAAAGCACCCCTACGAAGAATGGGTCCATTATATATACTAAAAAACCCAAGCGTCCAATAGCAAAATTGTATTCAGTAGCAAAGCCACAGCCTGCAGTATGATGTACGCACAGTCAGAAAACTGAGTTACATCTGCATAAACAACCTGAATTTCAGTTTTTGTAACTAACTGTGCCATAGCTTTTGCACCTTTAGTATTTTTGATATGTTGTTTTTTGTTTTGGAAAAAACCAAAAACAACAATAACAAATCATCGGTTAGCATCATGTCTGCAAGATAATGAAGACACGGTGACCAAACACCTCATGGTCCCAGAATACATCTCCAGTGTCTCCAGCTCAGAAGGCAAGCAAAAGCAAACAAGACAGCCAGCTTCTAATATGGGTTCATTTCACAGATATTATGAAGAGCAGAAAGACACTAAATCCCAAATCTTTGTTTTCATTCCTAAACAAGACTATTTTCTGAAACTCTATGCTCCCCTGCCTCCGCTTCCGCACAGTGTGCAGTACCAGTATGGTCTGCTGGGTATAATGCCTCTCCAGCTGCTCAACCCAGCGTGGTTCTGCCTCTCTTCTCAGGCTGGTCTCCTGGCCAAGCATCACATCCCCATCTGGAATAAGAAATGAAAGGAAAGGCAGCAAAGCTAGCCCATGCAGATGATACATTTGTCTCACAAAAGAAGCTGAGTGACGTATAAGTATACTTATTAAGGACATCACCTTCTGATATTTCATCTACTGACACCAAAATGTCTTAAAGCTTATGCTATGGCCAAGTTTGCCTGTTTTTTCACTAGGAAAGAAAAAATAGCATTACAAAATGGGTTTTTTTACCCCTCAAAAAAAAAAAATAATCATTACAAAACATACAGTCTACAGAACTGATAAAAAAGAGCACAATATACTTTTAACCAGTCTCATTCACAAAAAGACCTAGAAATTTTCCACTGAAAAAGTGTAACAAGTATTTATTAATTTAGCTTTAGGTAGACACCTACCAAAAAAACTTGGTGTAGATGGAAATAACTGAAAATTAGATTTCATATTCCTACTGAGATGTCACCTTAAAAACCAGAAATATGACTTTGGGGAAGGGGGGTAGAGAAGACAACATTTTTTAATTTAAGTAAACGAAATGTGAAAGAAAAATAATGCATTTTAGAAAAATGGGCATTTGAAAAAAAACTTCTCAACTAAATGTGAAATACATAAAAATACACTGTAAAGGCAACTATGGTTCTTTGGCATCGTATTTGTTGCTGAATTGTTCATTAAAGGACTACTAGCACAAGTTTGAATACAAATGTAATGTGTAAATTACACAGTCTCAATTCAAGACGTCTGTGAACTAAAAATAATAAACTAATTCAAGTCTCACATGAAGAGCCAGATGCTTATCATGGTAGGGAACTGGGGATTTAATACAGCAATGTTTTCCACTTTCTCTTTTGAGTTCTCTTAGTAAGAGACTCATGCTATTAATAAGTATAGTAAGCAATCAAATCACATTACAAGGCAGAGATTAGTAAATCAGAAGATATATTCTGATCCAACAATCTTACTACAGGCAATAAAACTAAATTATTTTTTTAAAATTAATCTTTAAAGTATTGCTTTTTCACAGAAAGACATCTGATCTTGATTGAAAATTACTGTGGAATCCACTCCCATATATGGCAAAGTAATGTTCTGTTGCTGTCATCCTTCCTATAAAAACCTGCATTTTTAGTTTTGAATTAAATGTATCTAGTCTTCCTGTCCCTGGATCTGATAACTGGTTTGTTTGCTTAACTTATGGGCCTGCTATTGCAGAATTGTTTGTTGTGTAAGAGCCGAAAGGCAGGCAAAAGTCATGTCTTCCAACTTTATTCTTGTTTTTCAAAAGGGAAGCACACTCAGGTTCTCAGCTCTTTCAGCTCTTTTCTGATTCTTTAATCAAAAGATCTGACTTGGAGCAGTTCCAGTTTCTGAACCCAACTTGTAGATGTCAGGAAACTAAATAAGTACTGTAACTTGAGGCAAATTATACAAAATTCTGACTATTGCAAAACATCTCTGCTCTATACTGTTTACACAATCACATTTGTATTAGTCCTTTTCACTAGAATTATTTGGGAACTCTTGAGTTCAGTTGGTTGTTCACCATCACCCTTTCAGCAGCCACATTTGCTGTTTTGTTTCTGGATGTAGGACTCCCTATTTGACTGTATTCAAATGCACATTTTGTTAGGTTGCTGCTATATGTCAAGTGATCCATATGGCTCTGTAGCAGTTGCTTATTTTTTTCACTGTTCATAATTTCAAACATTTTTGCATTATTTTAAGACTTCTTTCACATAATATTTCATATCACAAATACCAAAGGGCACCTGACCAATTAAGTTACTTTGTTTTCTGCTCAACTAGATGCTTAGTGATTGCCATTTAGAATACATTAAGTAGTCAGTGTTAACGTAGTGGATATGTATCATTGAGTTTGCCTTGTTTTGATTTCTCAAAAATCTGTGCAATACCAACTCAAACTGCATGGACCACAGAGCCTTCTAAAAATTTATCTAGAATGAATAACAGTCATGGTTCTAACTATACCTTGAATCTCTGCAGTATCCAAATCCTCATCATTTGCTCTGTGTATGTATTTCACTGGACAGAATGACTGGAAGAAACATGGGCAAAATGTGGTAACAAACATGTCTTCTTTTTTTTCTTTTTAGAGTTTAGTTATTCTTTTAAGGAGAAGAAAGTTCTTACTCCCACTCTTTGTTCTCAGGACTGTTTCTGTTTTGTTTTTCAATGGCTCTGGATTAAAAGAACAAAAGGAAAAAAAAAAATCATGCATAACAGAACACTGTATTGTCCTTGCACAGCTCCTGTTGGCAAGAGGAAGGAGCTGGACAGCAACTTCTGCACTTAGTTACCTAAAGATTATCTGAGTTCTGTTTCTGGAACTTATTGTATCTTAGCATATCACATGAAAGCTACTAATTGTTCCTCCAGATAAAATGAGAGATGATCTTCTCAAATAAACTAATTATAGCACTCTGTTTTAATTTCTGGTTAATCAAGATTTTATCTAAGGTTGGAGTCAGGCTATTAAGTCTAGAATAAACAGATCATCTATCCTGCCTAATATAGTATTAAACTTCTTCCAAGCATATCTAAATTTTCCTTACATGACAAGTTATGGGGCTGGGAGTGTACAGAATAATTAAAAATAAATAAATCAACATTTTCAGAACTGATAGTTCTGCAGATAATCCTATGAAGTTATGGACAGAAGTTGGCAAACTGAGTATGCCTAACTACTCTGCTGTTTCAGTCTCCTGAGACAGTATAGGTAAAGCATCTGTTTCACCATCAGCTCATGATATCAAAACATAGTAAATTTATTTTAAGAAAACAAAACAAAACAATAAAAAACACCAAAATAAAGCACAAGAGGAAGATATTCTTCATTTTCTGTATTGTTAATTAGTAGCTTACAGATTTCTTTTGTTACTTCCTACAATCACAACTTCCTGGTTTAGATTTGTGTTCTTCCCTCTGCCCCTTAAGATTTATTATACACCATTCCCAAAGTGCCTTAATTGTCTTCATAATAGTGAAGGTTTTAAAAACATCATTTTTCATCTTCAGTGTTTGTTGTTGTGGTATTTTTAAAGTAATTATTTTTTAAATCATGTGGCTTATCATTTTTGTATTTCACACTTTCTGCAGTGTAAAATACACAAATATATACAAACTTACGTGCATCTAGCTTTAGATATGTACTCCTGTCTCCCAACTGGTTCAGACTTGATCATAACTTGAAACTTGCAGCACAGGGTTTTTTTGGTTGTGTGTTCAATCTTCCTTTATTTCAAACAATAGGATGTAATGCCTTTTTTTTCCAGAGTAGGATCTCCTGTATGGAAGCTGCCATCTCTGTATTCAGAATACACACAGTTATAGCACTACCAGAGGGAGACTTAATGTGTACTCCTCAGCTTGAATTCTCCCACAATATCCTCCTCTCTTCTCCTCTTCCACATCTCTTGGAGGGTACACCATTGTCATTATTAGCGTGACTTTAGCAGATCTTCATCTTATGCTCTGTCATAAACACTTAAAATCATTTCCCTCAGGGTTGTCTCAAAAATCACAGATAATTAATGACACCATTTCTGACAAAGCCAGATGTCCTCAATATGCTTATGTCTGGTTTAGTTTTCCAATCATAAATCTGCATGTGAGGTGGGGTTGGTTTTGTTGGTAGTAATGCTATCAGCTGCTTGTTGTTTTGTTGGGGTTTTCTTCCAAAGATTTCCTTAAGGAAGCAAATGCTTCTCAGAGTAGATCGAGTCAAACAATATTTTCATTCATGTTTTTCACAAAAAACTATTCATTGAATTTGTAGTGCTGCTCTTCCTTACCACACTGCTTTCCAACATTCTTACAACAAGATGCAAACCTTAAAATACTCCTTTTCACCAAGGAACTAAAACAAATGAGATAAAATCTCTAATTGTCCTGGTTTTTCTAACTACCATATCTTGCTCACCTAAAAGTATCAGCTAATTATCTTTAAAACATTTTTTTTAAAAAAACAATTTTTAAAAAAATCTTGATTTTATCACGTACTTTTTGATCTTTGGATTTTTTTCTTTGGTGTTCTATAAACCATTCACTTTTCTAACACAGGGAAAATAATAATCAGTGGTTTTATGCATATATTTTTTTCTTCTTTGCTATGTATTTATAACCTGGATCAGATGTCTATATAGTGGAAAAAACACTCTAAGAAATCCACAACAATTTCCCAAGAGATGTCTCACTTTGGTCCTTGGCTTATTTCAATCTAGTCTTTTTGGGAAAGAAAGTTCACTTTCTTCGTGACCATCTTAATTTTATTGGAATGGAAATGAATTGAATGGAACAGGAAGGTTCCAAACACAACACAAAGAAAAAAGTATTCTTCAAATGAGAAGCAGAAAGTGGCAAAACCGGGAACTACTTGAGTTTTTTGCAGCACAAGTTAATCACAGCTGTACTCAAATAAATGCAGCTACAGAACTTTCATCTGTATACCAGCACGAACTCCATTGCTTTGCTCAAATCAAAGGCCAGCATTGCTAAAGCCCTCCAAAATAATTTTGTTTCCAAAGACACATGAAATCCCTGAGTGTTTTTCAACATTCTCTGTGGAATGTGGTCATAATTGCATTTTTAAAATGGCTGGTTTGGTTTGCTGATGGCATCAGATAAGAACAAAAGCACTCTGGCTTGGAAAAGTTGGCAATCTGCATCTCTGCTCACCGACTTGTGTTTCTTACCAACCCCAGTCTGTTCCGTCATTTCTCCTCACCTGCATAAAGACTTGCTGCGCATAAAGAGGGTATCATTAAATTAGTATCATAGTCTGTCTCTGACCCACATAACTAAAAAAATATAATCCAAAACCAAAAACAGAAGACCAACTTTATTTTCTTTGTTAACAAAGTGAATAAAACAGCAAAGCAGGACAATGAGTCAATCTCAGCCCAGAGAGATATAAACAACAAGAGCCAAACTGATCCCTTTCATTAATTAAGCAGAGGAGAAACAAGGGAAAATTAAATTATGGTCTCAAAGCAGAAAAATATTTAAAAATATGTATTATAGCAGTTCTAAGGCATTTTGTAGATTTTTAATTTTTATTATTATTATTATAACTAAAAACAGTAAACATCAGTTTATCACTTTTGCATTTCTGACTGACATAAGAAATGTTTTAAATTAAAACTTATCTGAGGCAGTGCCAACATTAGAAAAACATCAGATAGTTCTGAGATTTGCCATAGAGGCTCCATTCCACCACACAAGAAATGAGTTTCTGAATTAACAGAAAAGACAACACATTTGCAGGCAAAAAAAATTCCACTCCTTCCTGATTATCTAAACAAATAGATAAGTATGAAGCAGTAGTTTTATGGGAAAAAGAAAACAAACTCCTCATTAAAAAATGCACTTTGCTAAGCACTTTTACAATACATCAGAAAAAAGAGACTAGCCCTTACGTACATATTGATTTTCATATACAGTGAAGAGTCATAGGATATAATCAATGACTAATTGGTGGTAAGACTCAAAGAGAAATCTTTTATGTGTTCCCAAATAGAGAAAATCAAGATATCAAGTCACTCTGCAAAGTAACAGGGATATGAAAGATTTAGATTAGCTTAGTTTCATATACTATCTCTAACTATAATGACAGACTGATGCTTCCCAGAAAGCTGAAACATCTTTCCCCAGCAAGTGCACCGAAGTATTTTTTCCATTATTGTATATGGAATGAAAACCTCTCTGATCTGACACCTTGACACAAGTTACTTGAAAAGTCTTATTGGCAAAAAATAAAGTTATTTATATGGAGGATTACTGCCAAATAAGAGATGTTTCAATCACTCTACAGAATGGCTTTTAAAGAGTCTACAAAACAACAGTAATAAATAAATAAATTTGCAGTCCTATACTGAATTAGCTCTTGTTCCAAATCAACTTCAGTCCACCATCTCAGACTAAGCTTTGACTTTACTAATGATAAGGTAATGTATAGTGAATGCACCTTTGAAAACTAAAGTAAAATTAGTTTATCGGTTAATATAAGGTGCATACAAATTGATAACTTCCAATAACCATCTTATTTAATGCAGATTAAGGTAAAGCTACTTGCAAAGTAACATGTGCTTGTTAGATATAGTCATTCACCAAGCACAGTGACTAACAAAGCTCTGTCCCTATAGCTTTGTGCCCTGTGGTTGATTGACTTTGTAAAGCTTTCCGGTGCTTGAAACTGTGAAATCACCCTAAGCTACAACTTAGCTCCTTTGGGTCTAACAGTTTTTCCTTCCTCAGTTCAGGTACTAACAAAATTTCTCTCCTTTACTCAACTCTGTTGCTATAAATGTCTTTTCAGATATTTATTCCTCCTTCCTTAGAGATATTTGCTAATATTTACTGAAAAGGGATAATAATTTAAAACTTACAAGTGATGAAACTCAGACAAGCAGACAGTCTAATCATAATCACTGCTTTTAATGCAAAATGAATTTAAACATTGAACTTCTGAGTTTTAAATGGTCATCAAATCCTTTCTAAGAGAAGTGTATGTTGGCATGGTACCTTTGATTACATTTATGTTACACTACCCACAAGTCTAGAAAGATGATGAGAACTGAGATAATGCACTCAAATCTCAGAAAGTCTGACATTCTGGAAGCACAGAATTAAAGCATTAACTTGCCTGGAAATTAAATGCAAGGTTGGATCTGTTACCTGTTACCTGTTTTGACCAAATTAACTCCGTATTAAAACTCTAGTAAAGACTAAGCAATTGTTCTTCAAAAAGTGCTAAAATTCACAAGATAATGTTCAAGCTTCCCCCTAGGCTTTAACTCCATTAATTACAGATGTCAATTAGATGAAGCTAGGCAAATCAATCAGGATCACACCTTTAAAGCCTAGACTAGACAAGGCCTAATTCTAATATATATTCAGTAGATAGCTTTCTTAGCATGCTTATCAGCATAACTACCTAGCAAATATCCCACTAAACTTGTAAGACCAATGCCTGTAAAGTACAATAACATATACAAATTAAAGGTTTATGGTAACAGAAGTGTTAACACTTAAGTTGGGCCAAATGAATACACACCAGTTAAACTCAACATACACTTTTCCTTCAATTGGATACAGTTTACCCTCTTCTGGCATTATTTAAACAATACAGGTCTAGCTCTAATATCTGTAGATGGAACATTCAGCAAGATATCATCAGTAACTGAGTTTGGTTCTGAAATCAGGATGATAATTCTGTAATGGATGTAAGATTGCTGTGGCCAGCACAAATGCTGCACCGTGCATTTGTTGTGAGATAATCTAGCTTTTTACTGAGGGATGATCCATGCTACGCATTTACCACAAATAATGGCAAAGGGCAACACATCTAACAAGATAAGAGTACACATAGAAAATAGAGGTTTAACTTACAGTAACTTCTTCAAACTGCAACAACACAACTTCCCCTACTTCAGACTAAGAAAGACTTTAGAAGTAATTCTGTGAAGAAAGGGTAGCTCATTAGCTAATAGCAAGTAGTTCTGAAGAGGGGCAGAGTAGGTACCACGCAGGCCAAAAAAAAACAGAAAAAAAAAATTCTTTTACTACAGCTTCAAGTGCAAAAATCCCAGAACAGCAGGGTTGTAAGAGCTTCCACAGTGTACAGACTACTTCAGGGATGATTACAAGAAGGATTTATTAATTTAGCTTTTCTATTTTTAATAAAGCTAGTTAGAATAATTCCAGATTATTTCTTGCACCAGGATTTCTCCTGCTTTTTAAAGTTGAACAGTTTTATTTGAAGTTACTGGGAAATCTTACTGTCCAAAACTTTGAGCAGATTAAAATGCTATGATTTTTCTAGAGCTATCTTGCTGGAAACAGTCCTTACATTTATACCCCTCTGAAGATGTTAAGCATGTGCCAAGTCTCCTATTTTAAGCTCATCTTTCATCCATCTCCCTTATAAGGGAAAAGTTTCCCAAGTTTTAATCAATCCAAACCACTGAATATATATTTAAAATGTCATGCTAAAATCATAATCAAATTATTGAAAAAACATTCCATTATTTCTCCTTAACTTCTACGAGAGGGTTGGTTTTTTTAAAATTTAAAATAAAAAAGAACGCAAGATCCCAATTTCAATCTTTCTAAACCAGCACTACTTCTTTTCAGAGTTCGAAACCAGGAGGTTCAACACGGCCAAGTGTTGGATCCTTCACTCGGGCCACAACAACCCCATGCAATGCTACAGGTTTGAGGCAGAGTGTCTGGAAAGCTGCCAGACAGAGAAGGACCTGGGGGTGTTAATCAACAGCCAGAGGAACATGAGCCAGCAGTGTGCCCAGGTGGCCAAGAAGGCCAATGGCATCCTGGCTTGTACCAGAAATATTGTGGCCAGCAAGGCCAAGGAGGTGAGTGTCCCCATGTACTCAGTGCTGAGGCCACACCTCAAATATTGTGTTCAGTTTGGGCACCTCACTACATGACATCGAGGTGCAACAAAGCTCGTGAAGGATCTAGAGAACAGGTCTTATGAGGAGTGGCTGAGGGACTTTGGGATGTTTAGCCTAGAGAAGAGGATGCTGAGAGGAGAGATGATTACTCTCTACAACTACTTCAAAGGGAGTTGTAAAGAGATGGGAGGTCAATGTCTTCTCTCCAGAAATGAACAATGGGACATAAGGAAATGGGCTCAAGTTGCAGCAGGGAAGGTTTAGATTAGACATTAGGAAGAATTTTTTTACCCAGAGGGTTGTTAAGCAATGGAACAGGCTGTCCAGGGATGTGGTGGAGTCACCATCCCTAGAGACAATTCAAAAAACACACAGGTGAGGTGCTGACGGATACAATTTAGTTTAGTGACAGGTTTGGCAATGTTAGGTTAGTGGCTAGACTCAGTCTTATATACGTTTCCACCCATAATGATTCTGTGACGAAATGCAGTAACCACATCACACTACAGAGAGCTTAACAAATGATTAGTTTAGTAATATTCCTTCAAATTTACTTCAGCATTACACACATTGAACAGAAAAGTCACAGCATTATTTTAGCCAAAAAAACAAAAGGGTATTTCCACACTCCAGCCTTCCTTTAGATGAGTTAAGGCAATATACCAATTATACACACAAATGATGTAACTAACAGTAAAATTCCAGTCTTATCAAAGACTTGAATGCTTTCCTGAAGACAAAGTACTCGAGTTTTTTTTACTATTGAATCTTTCTTGTCTTGGCAAGTCTTGAAACTTTGGCTCCAATCTCATGAATGCCTCGATTTGGATTGATAATACTTGAAAACAGTCAGATTTTCTAATATTGGCTATGATTTGCCATTCTTATTAATGAAGTAAAAAATAAAACAAGATAAAATTAAAGCAAAAAAAGGGTAAAGAAAGCCTTTAAAAGGCACTGTATTCACCACTTTGATATTTCTTCACAGACTTAATATTCATCTAGAAACTTTAAGAGATGCTAGATATGTATATCTCATTCAATTAGTAGGAGGCACCTTTTTGTAACTTCAGTTATAAGCTGAAGCCTAGCACAGTTTTGGGGTTGGAGCAAGGGTGTGTTGGTATTTTGGTTTGGTTTTTAATATCTTGGTGTACAAAAAAAACCCACAACAAACTAACAGAATACCAACCCCTCAGTCTCAAAAAAACCATACTCTAAACAAGATTCTAAACAGTAACAATTTTCCATCCCTACCTACAAACTGAAATACCTCACCCTTATAGCCTTCTCTTCAACACACAGAAATTGTGGCTGTAGCTAAAAAATGCTTTAGTCAATTGAAAACAAGGGAAGCATTCTTCTGTATTTTGAATTTGGCTGTATCTTTGTGGCCAAAATTTGCTTGCAACCATTACAAGTCAACCGTTTAAAGCAGATGGGAAACCAACACAGTATTCAATAGAAAGCAAAAAAGGTTTTAAGGCAATAAAATGAAGAAAGCATAATTCTACTGAATCACAATTATGTTAGCAAGCACTTTCTCAATATCATATCAAAGATAACTGAAAGATTTAAAATCTGAATAAATAAATACAGACTAGAAGGATAGGCATCTTGCCACTTTGTAGAACAATTAGGAACATTAATTTTCCAATTTGCTTCCAAAAGTCCAACTGCCATATTCTAATTCATCCATTTTTCCACTTATCTGTAATGAATTCACCCTTTCAACATCTGCAGCCTTCTTGCCAAATAATATCTACTTAACTATTTAATGTACTGCTTTTATATGTAGAATGCTGTTATATTTCTTATGGAAGAAAAAGTTTCAGGTTAGAATACCGGAGGTTTCACTCCCTCTGCAGGTAGCTGTAACTTGGAGAGCTTGAAATTCTGAGATTTGTGCATTATTCTACAGGATCATAGGGCAGGAAGGATAATAAAGAAACTCTAGATACCTTCTCATATTAAAAGTTTATTTAAAAGGTTATTTTAGAACCAGCATGTAATTCATCAAGTCCCGCAATTGTCTAGTAAATATGCAGAAAATTATTAAATTTTGCCATGGATCTCAAAAGCAGACAAGAAGTACACATTTCTCATCTGTTCTCAGTTCTTTGCAGGACAATTCCCTATCCTTTCTGGCCTTACTGGAGATAGGTACATTGCTTATCATTACTCCTTAGTATATTCTCTTATATTTCAGTATTCATGAAAACTAAATTTACCAGGCTTCCTCAGTATGTTAATCCTGCTAAAACTAGATTACTCTGTCTTGGGAAAAAATGAGGAACACACAAGAGGCACCCCTGGAATTGACTGTACACATACAATAACATCAATGATCTCTTCAGGCATGCTTGAAAATCTACAGGTTTTGATCTTCCTGTTTGCATTTTTCCACCAAAGGACATGGCTTAGGACACAGAAGCACACAACAACTACTTCAGTGTTAACATGGGAAGGCAGGAGTTCTGCAACATCTATCATGCAAGGAAATATGGTGTCCTTCATCAGATGCAATTCTTTTCTGCAGAACTGAACTATCCACTTTACCCTCTGATCATGGTTGAGGAGCAGGTCCTTAACATAGCAGAACATAATAAAGTTTCTAAGGGAAGCAATATATAGTTGAGAGATCAGAGGTTAAGAAGGAGACTAAGTTATGCTCTCAACTCAAGCTCCAATCCTAAGATACTTAGGCACTGGCTGTATTTTCATGGACAATTTTTCCTTTGGACAGAAAGCAAGTAATCCTAAGACCTTCCATAAACATCTAGCATACTACACAGGTATTTGATTTAGGAAGACATGCAATTATCACTTCAGGAAAATCATATTTTCAATAAACACAGTCAAAATGAAATTTCTAACTCACACGAAGACTCCAATATTTAAATTATTCAGAAATCTTTCTGTAGTCCCCAATGCCAACTCTGTCCCACCCACACTTCACTGAAAATGTAGAAAAACAAGCCAAACGGGCAGGAAAGTCTCACAGCTGCTTCACTCACAATAAGAACATTTGAGCTTGGCATACTTTAACTGTACTTCATGGCAAACATTTTTTTCTCTAAACATTTATGAATAATTTCATTGTATTTAAATTAACAATTAAAATGGAAACACAAGGCTGCATACCACAAGGGTTGTTTTCATTAGTGTAATGACATTAATTCATATTAAATGTCAGTCCATTTAACCAAACAAAACCTGCATGTCCAACAGATTTTAAATAAAAAGGCCATCAGACAGTAATGGTGACGTTACTGAAGCCAGATGCCCATATCAAGCACCCTAAGAAATATGGAGAAGTCTTATTTTTAAAAGATAGCTTTAGTTTTAGAAGTAGTACTTTAGTATGGATGGAAGTGAATTAACATTACAGAGAGTGAGTAAATTCATCTGCAAAGCAAAAACTACAGACATGTATTATTAGCAACGTTACATACCAAATTGTTCCAGCAAGACCTCGCCATTTAAGACATACTATTTTCATACTCCAGCGACACAGATCCTAGAGGCTCAACCCACATTTCCTGACAACAAAGAATATCATGAGCTACCAACATCATCAGGAATGCAGTACTACAGTAACCATACTTAAAGAAGCCTTTCATCTAGTTTGAGGAAAAACAAAAGTATGGCAAGACTGGTATGACAAGTTAATCAACTTTTAAGCTTATTAACTTTTAAGCTTCAAACAATATAGTTCAACTAGTAAGCACAGAGTCTTAAAAGTACAGAACCTGCATGCTGAACTCAAGTTAATACAAGTATTAAAAGTTCAGTTTAGTCTGCTTATTCTGATTCTCAACTTTCGTTTGTTTTCACTTGATTCATATATGAAGTAATGCACAATTTTATATTATTTAGTTGCTAAATTAAATTCTCAAAGGAGGTTTTCCTTGCTAAACAAGTCTACTTCTAAAGTCTTATTAAGAGATGGATTCAAAATTTATTTCACTAACATGCTGCTGCTCAAAAAAAGAAAAAAAAAAGTGCTATCGCGTTGGGGTTATGACTCTTTTCTAGGTCTTATCTTTTCCTGTAAGTTGTGTTTAACTGTTGATTTTAATAAAGCATTAGAATGTTCACCTATACTTAGACTCAGTTGAGTCTTGTAACTCCTTGTAATCTTATGACTTTCAATTCCTTACATTCCCGTATGAAATTTTGCTAGAAAAATGTCTAGCTGCAATAGGAGCCAAGACATCTGTATAACAGATCATAACTATGCCTCTTATTGTTACATTTTTATCCATCTTAATATGTTCTACTAAAACAACACTAGTGCTTGTATTTTCACTTTAGCTTGTCCTTACATGGCCTTTTTCATGAGGTACATACGTAGAATAACATGCATAGATAAGGAACACATAGACATAAACAAAGTCCCTTAAGCTTCTCATGCAAAACAAGAAATTTATAGTATTTTTAGAAAATCATGGGGGGGGAAACTCTTCAACATGCAGCTACTGAAGAACATCGTTCCTACTTCACCTGACTGGATGTAACAAAAACTAGTGGATTTAAGAAATGTCTTCCAGCAATCTCAAAGTCAACTAGCCTGGAATTCTACTTCTGCTTCCAATTCTACTCAGACAACCAACATTTCTCCTTACACCCAGGCTGGCTGTGGTATTGCCATCGATTTCTCAACAACACATGTGCACTGAGATTCTAGAGATCACAGGTTAAATATTAGAGATAATTCTGTTGCAGTTATCTGTAATTTGTTCACATAAATATTGATTATATTGGCCAGGCTGGTGGAATTAAGCCACTTGCTATTCCAATGCATGACTGTGGAGCCCTGTGTGCAGTTCAGCTAAAAAAACAAAATAAAACAAAAGCAATGAAGGTGGTATTGCTAGCAAAGATTTTCTTTACCTGCAGATCTTCCTGTATTTTGTTTACCAGTGGCATTGATCTGAATGGTTGCATCAGTAAAACACACAAGTAGTTAAGATTGATAACAAATATTGGTATCTCTGCTTATTTAACTTCACAGAAATATAAAGGAAAAAAATTAACTGAGGATAATTTCTTAAGTGTAATTTTCAGGAATCCCGATCATTTTCTTTAAATATATATTTTAAAATGAAAACTGAAAAGGTCTTCTGTCTTCAGCAGTGCTCTTCTCATCACATTGCTTTTCATTAACTGTTTGTTTCTAAGCTCTCTGAACAGCAGCTCCAGAAGTCAAGCTACAAGTAGCCATTGAAGGTGCTTTCTATACGAGATCAAGACAGTTCCAGTCATATCTTGATTAAATCTACATACATCAAACAGATTAACTTTCATTACAAAGTTATCAACTCAATTTGCCTTTTATAATATTAATAAACTTCTTGGTTTTCAGCATGGAAGTATCACATTCAGAGTTGCAACATGCCTGCCAGTTGCAAATTTTGATCCAACTGAACAGTATCCATCAAGGCTTAAAAGGGATAAGAATATCCCAGGTATATCAGAGACGTTTAATGAAAATCAGAAGTGGGTTAAAACATCCTCAAACTCCTTTTTTAAAAAAACAAACCAACCAATCAACCAGACACACAAATTTTTGTTGTATTCAAAGATTTTATTTAGAATCGAAGCCTCACTGCTCTGTGAGCTGCATGAACATAAGGTGACAGCCTCTTTCTCACAAGGTTTGCTGGGAAAGTTAATGGCACCCTGCAGGGGCTTTCCATTATTCTTCAAACTGTTCACAGGGTAGTATCTAATAATAATTTCTGAAGATTTGGAAAATACTATAATCTTCTAGACCACATCATATTAATTATTTGTCCAACAGTTAAGTATATGATACACACATACTAGAATGAAGACATCTAACTACCAACAAATGCATTATGCCTAAAAACTTCAGAAACCATTGTATGCAAACTGTGATTTCAAGACATGCTTTTAAAAGAAGTTTCTAGTAATCTCAAGACATTTGTTTGCCAAAGTTGAACTTGGCCCCCCTGTGTGAAACAGGCAACTGATATGAAAATACCCAAAACTATCAAGTCACAGTATCTTATGAATTCAGTTTCAATGCCAAACAGTAACAATGAAAAAAGAAATAAAACAAAGACCTACTGAGGTCAATGGGAGGTCTGAAATAACACTGCTGTATGCGTTCTAATGAGACTTGTTAGTAACCCTTATACTTCAACGGCTTAACTCCTTTCATCATAAAGAATCTTGAAATCTTTTCAAGCAGAAGTGTCTACACCTCAATGGTTTACAGTATACATTTGATATTCAGCAGAGGAAATCCCCATGGGCTACATAACTGTTTTCATTTTGTCCCATGAAATTCCATTCACTTTTGGATGATGTATAAGCTGTTAAAGTCCAATTTTTTTCTCCTCTCCCACATTCCTGAAAAGTTTTTGGCAGCCTATCATAGTCATAACCAGTGATTATAAAGCTGGGCTCAATTCACCACCAAAGCAGCAATGGAATTGCCAGCATCTCTTTTAACTGGTCAGTAGAGAACTCTTTCCTCCTGCGTCCTTTCAATTGCCCTTCAAAAAGTCACCATGCAGGTTGCTTACCTCCAACCATGACAGGGATCCTAAAAAAACTGATTCACATACAGCTACAGCAGTCAATATTCTTCAAGGTGGCAACGAAAAGAATAATTTTCTTAAGTTTTGGGCAAGGGAAAAGACTGCATGACTAGTCATGGCCAGGTTTTTTTTGCCCCAAGAGTTTAAACTTCATTCAAACTATCCATCCTATCGAAGTCTGATGGCAGGCAATTTTGTAGTTCAGTCAAATACTCCAAGTACTGAAGTTAAAAATTGCAACCTTATTATTTCCCAATAATTAAACCCAGGAATGTTCCTGCACAAATTATTAGAGAATGTAATTTAGGTTACACACTCCAGACTCCAAAAGATGAAAAATTGTAGCTTGACAGTCATCAATGCTGCTTTGTGTATCCTACAATGTCATGCAAATGTATTACAATTAACTTTTTTTTTACTTGTGTAATACCATTCATTCATTAACTTTATCTTATTTACTGTGAAAAAAATCACAATGCAAAACTGTCTGAAAAAGGCAAATGAGCACTGCAAACAAATACAAGTGGACCAGGACCCTCCCATTGTAGCAACTTCCAGATGAAGAACATACTCTCAATACATTGCCATAGAAAGATTTATTATGGTAATATGTTGTTCTTCCTCATGATGCCAAATACCTTTTCAATATTAATAAGAAAAAGCAGCTTTGGTCTAGAGAACCTTGAACTCCAAATTCCCTTTTGCTTTGTTTTTTCCCTTCCTGCTTCAGAATAGAGAAGCACATAACAAAAGTTTATGCTACAACAGAATTGATGACAGTATCACCAGGGCAGAATTCTGCCTCAGAAGGAAAGCCTTACATACCTTCCCCAACTTTGAATTAAGAATCATTGCTATTTGTATTTAGTGCTCCTAATTCTTGGAGGGGGAGGAGGCAGAAGGTGTAAAAATGAATTTACAATTGTCCCACGTTTTACCTCTCCGTGCCATTGACAATCTATCAACCTCTATCCTATCCTTTCTGGCCACAGTACAACTATTTCATTTCCGGAAGATGTCCATTTTCAGACCCAAGAAGAACATCTGATCATACTGAGTGAAATAAGAGGGGTATTTTGTGGGAAACATCCATGGCCCTCATCCACAGCTGAAGGTTTCAAATGATCCACCTGAGGAAGGCTCAGAGCTGCAGCTGTTACCCAACCAGAGAGACAATCTCAAAGGGTCAATACCGCTTGAAATTTTCTTCTCATTGCTTTAAATTGGATGGAGTTATCCCCGTCATCCCACCCTCATCCCCAAACTGAAATTTACGCTGGAATCCCTCTGACACTATCACAGCATTACAGAACTGCTGAGGTTGAAATGGTGTCCTAGAGATCCCTCGAAGGGTCATCTAGGGTAGGCTGCAAAGGACCATGTCCAAATGGATCTTGAATACTTGTAAGGATGGAAACTCTTCCATCTCTCAAGGCAACAACCAAAGTTCATGTAGTTTTTAATTTATGAAAACAGTGCTTAGGCATTCCTGCCATGTTGCAGTTTGGAACATGAAAGATTCATCCACATTTGGGCTTATACATCCCTTGATTACTTGAAAGAAATAGGCTTTCCTAAGCACAGTCAGAAACCTCTCTGTCTTAGATTTGTCTGGGACAGGGTTATTTTTTTTCTTAGTACCTGGTCCATGGCTGGTTTTTTGATTTAGTGTGAAAATAATGTTTATAACACACCGATGTTTTAGTTGTTAACAAGTGGTGCGTATCCAAAGACAAGGATTTTACAGTTTCCCAGGCTCTGCCAGTGAGGAAGTGCTCAAGAAGCTGGGAGGGAGTATGGCCAGTATAGCTGACCCAAACTAGCCAAAGAACCATTTAACATCATGTTCAGTATATAAACTAGGGAAGAGTTGGCCAGAGGGCAATGGCTGCTCAGACACTAACTAGGCATCAGTCAGCAGGTGGTGAGCAACTGAATTGTGTACCATTTGCCTTCAGTTTTATTTCTCTCTCTTTGTTATCTTAATTTTCATTATTATTACCTCTTATTTTACTTAAATTATTAAACTTTTATTCTTGGGGAAGGAACAAGGCTCAAATGAATGGCTGCATGGTGCTTAGTTGCCAGCTAGAGTGAAACCACGACATTCTCCAAGCAAAACTTTTTACATTCACAAAATCTATCTACAGGCTAGAGCTCAGTGGCCTGGTATAATTTGATTAAAATGCTCAAAGGATCATTTACACCTTTTAAAGAAAAATAGATAACTGTTATCTGTTCTTTTATTCAATTCTAGAAGGGAGACAGAGACCTGCTACAGCTCACAGTATGCAAATTAATGAGAATGGCTGCACAAGCCTTGAGTAGCTCAGTAGCTCGCTGAGTACGAAAGAAAACTGAGATCTTCCCACATGATATGCATGAGTTCTCAACACAAACTTCCAGAAACGTAGATGAAGTCCTGCCTCCAGCAGAGACATAGCCTTGGCATACAAGAAGATGGAACCTTCTGAGACTTTTCAAAGATAACAGATGAAACTGACCAAGAAGCCATGGAGAAAGGTTGATCATTTTGCATGGAAGATCAGTTCGGTCCTGTGCTCCATCACAACTTCTTACACAATAAGAGAGAAAAGCAGGAAGACTTCTAAAAATAAAGAATCTTTAACAAGGCGATTTCTTCAAGGAGATGCCAAATGAAGAAAAAAAATGAGGAAAAGGCAACACTTTAACACTACAAACTTGACATAACATGAGGAAAAACTACTTCGGTTAAAGATTTCAGACCTTTACCAGACATCAAGCAGTTTTGGTAGAAGAAAACACCTTTACCAGGAAGTATCAGTATGTCAACAGTAACATCGCAGAAATAGTCATACTTTGAACCATTCAAAGATGAAGGATGCAGTACTGACTTCCAAGATATGTAATCTTCCAGCCTTAACCACAGAGAACTGACGTAATTTTGATACAGGAGGTGCGCCTGCTTCAAGAAACCCTCATGAAATCTCTTATCCCCCTGTTTAGCCAGCTCTGGGAAAACAAATAATGCTGGGCCACACCTGGGGATCTTTGATCTTTCCTGCTTCAAGGAGTAACTGCCGACCCAGATGGATGAAGTGGGTCTGAGCATTTCATCATGGCATGAGGTTTCTTTCAATCAACAGATCTCCTGTCTCCTGGAGCTGGCTCTTGCAGACAGAATATATGACAGATCCAACTTCAAAGCAAGGAGTCTGCTCCTGAGACAGCATCTCAGAGTCACACCAGCTCTTCATGTACTTTTCCATTAAGACAGGTACCACAGACCTCTCAGAAAGCCTAACAGACTTCCCTCAAAATCTCCATTGAGAGTTTACAAAAGAATAGAGGTGGCATGTTAGAAAACAGGCCTTCCAAAACACTTATACAGCAAGAGACATTTCTAAGACCAAATACTTTGTCTTTAAGTACCCTGCTTTTTTTAGGGCTGCCCCAAAGCCACCAAGACAGGACCTGCTTGCTCAGCTGTTAATGAGAAACAAAAATCAGATGCAGTCAGAGAGCACTCATAAGCACACACACAACATCAAGAACCTGCACAGCCTAGTACTTGCTTGGCACAAGAAGACATGTCCCAGGCAACTCACAACACAGCAGTGCGCTAAAAAAGGGGAGGTTGAGGGGCAAATTGTACTTACAGACATTCTCAGACTAAGCACCTATTGATTGACATTAAACACAAGTGTTAGTACCAAGAAACAAAAATAAATCTCAATGACTTATGCCTTCCATCATGTTAAAATTTAAAGAGCTTAACCTGAACTTGCCTCAAAAAAGTAACTCCTAACTACCCTCAGGTAAAGAGAAGGGCACAGCTATCTGTAACACAGACACAGTTGATGCTGCTTCATCTGCTGTATCTTCATTGGAAGGCAAAGCACGTGCACCAGCATTGGGCAGTTCTATATATCTGGTATTCTGCATATACAGCTACCATGGGCAATCTGGGCACATACCCAGTGTGCCAGCTTTCAACTCAATGCAAATACAATAATAATAATTATGTAACAAGAAACCACCTTTAAAAATCAAAGCCAAAAGCCACAAGGTTCAAGAGATCTGCTAATGTCACAGAAATAACACTAGAGTTTACTGAAAAAAAATCTTTAATTCATTGCTGCTATTTTCAAGTGTTCATAGACTCTTCCATGAAGTAGAGGTAAGAAATTATCAAGCAAAACCTGAAAACTTTCAGCATAAAAGCAACTCAGATTTCACTTAACTTCTTCTCAGCCTGAATATGAAGAGAAATTTAACCATATTAACTTTTGTCCATAATAATCAATTACAAAAGCTGGGCTTGCTCACATTTCAGTCTTTATAGAATCATAAAGGTAAGGGTTGGAAGGGATCTTTAAAGATCTAGTCCAACTCCCCTTCAGAAGCAGGTCCACCTCGATCAGGTTGCACAGGAACACATCCAGGTGGGTCCAAGACCTCCAAGGAAGGAGACTCCACATCCTCCCTGGGCAGCCTGTGCCAGGGCTCAACCCCACCCCCCCCCCCAGTAAAATAGTTTTTCCTTGTATTTAAATCAAACTTTTTGTGTTCCAGCTTCATCTCATTACCTCTGTCCCATTGCTAGATACAATAGGAAAAAGGGATACCTCAACCTCCTGACACCCACCCTTTAGATATTTGTAAATATTAATAAGATCCCCTCTCAGTCTCCTCCAGACTAAACAGCCCCAGTTCCCGCAGCCTTTCCTCATAAGGAAGACGATCCAGTTCCCTGATCATCTTGGTGGCCTTGTGCTGGACTCTCTCTAGAAGTTCTTTGTCCCTCTTGAGCTGGGGAGCCCAGAACTGGACACGGGTCTCCAGATGAGGCCTTACCAGGGCAGACTAGAAGGGGAAGAGAACCTCCCTTGACCTGCTGGCCATACTCTTCTTGATGCATTCCAGAATGCCATTGGCCTTCTTGGCCACGAAGGCACTGAATCAAGGGGAGGAAAAATTAGCATGCTTAATTTCCAGCTCAGGAGATACCCCTATTTAGCAAAGTTTATGTTACTGAGTTAAATGTTATGTAAATGTTTTCTTAAAAAAAAAAAAGAAGGATCTGTTTAATCATTCTAAAAATCAGGATCCATGAAAAGTCCATATGTGGAAAATGTATTTATTATTATTTTTAAATGATTCCACATGTACAGGTACTGAAGTGTAAAAAAAAATATACTTTCCAATGCTGCAGATCAAATATGAAAAAGCTGGGAAAATGTAGTAATAGTGAAAGATTTATCTAAGAAGAAAATCAAGACAGTCAGTGTTACAACTTTAGAGTAATAACACTATTAAAATGTATGTTCATGCTGTGGCCAAAAGAGTTATACTGTAGACTTACAAATAAATATTGAAAAGCAGCAGTTTCCAAATGGTTGCTCAAAAAGCCATGGTTGGCACATGGTCCTATTTAGAATATTTCCCCTGTAAGTCTCTATTAGAAAGTCATCGTGGTCTTGAACACATTGAAGGAAGAGAGCTGTTCCATTGCAAACAAATTAAAAAAAAAAAAGAAAAAAAAGGGTATGCTTAAGAGTTAACTATTCCCTTCATACGTAGTCAATATCCATTAGATAAAATCTCTAAGTAAAAACCAGTAATTATTTAATAGTGTTTTCAAATACATCCAAGCTATTTTGTCAAATTGGTGTCTTTGGGGCTTTGTTTCACATTTATTGTCTGAATGGCAGAGGCTGCTCCCAATCAATTATAGAACCCTTTTTTACATCTGAAAAATAAATATTAACTCAGGGTTTTTGAAGACCTGAAGGCCCTTCTCATTAATTAGCTTTCTATGCCAATTAAAAGATGATTTTGAACATAGCTCAGACAATGTACTGTTGAAGTAACTGCTTAGGAAACACCATTCTATTCAATATTTATAGTTTCAACAACTCATTGGAATTGTATAGCATAATTTTCTATCCTTGGCAAATGAATCGTAAGTATCACTTTACTCCTTAAGTAACCCTTAAACTCTACACTGAGGTGAGAATGTAAAGTAAGAGATTTGTCAGAAATGGACTGGCTTTCACCTCACTGAAGTCAAACGACATACAAGCATAGAAACCATACGGGAAGCTATCCTTTAGCTTGAGTCAAGTCAAGTACAGAAGCAATTTCTGCCCACTTTGGAAATTGAGGAAATGTCTAAATCTGTATTGAACCATGGGGGCCATGGGGGTTTTTTGTGCTAAGCTGGCACACCTGCCTTTCAGATAGGCACAATGCTCATTTGGATGTGGCATGGATCTACATATATTCCAGAGTGTGTAGTGGATCACAATTTTATGCATGGTTGACAAATAAACCTACGTTAAAGGGTTCATCTTCAATAAACCAAAAATACCCTAAGTACAACATGCTGGACTAATATTTCTCATTCAAAACCTATCAATGACTAAAGCCAATTCAGTCACATGTAAGGCAAGCTTGTGGCAAAGATACTCACCAAGGTGTAAGTAAGGAGAGAAAAGGATGCTGTTTGTATAGTCTCACCCACCTCCAGGAGAGCTTAACGGATTTCCAACTGCTAACAATTTCACTATCATTGTTCTTAAACTTACTATGGCCTCATAATAACTACCTCCTGGAGATAATATATTGCTCCTGAATTGAGCTTCTAGTCTTCCTGATACCTAGTAAGTTTACTTTTTATTTTGTCCACTTGATAAAAAGCTAATATGCTTTGCCAAGACATACGCATAAGATTGGCAATGAGGTAGGTATGTTCCAGACTGTATTTTGTATTGAACAGTCAGATTTACACTGTAGTGTCAAAATCTGATTTTTCTTCCTGAGCTGTACTTTAACTTTTTTTGCTGTTTATAACATGATTGGCATTTCATGTAGTTGTTCTACATATAAAATGCTGCCACTACCAACCACTCTGTACAGCCAACAAGATCAACTATTGTACTAAAGAGGAGGTACAGATACACAATCTACCCAGAAATAAAATCACAAAATAAGAGGATAATAAAAAACCAGTTTTATCAACAAGTTTCAAAAAAGTGTTTATTTTAAGGTTAAACAATTATTTTCTTCCTGTAATAGCAACTTTTTCAAAGTTGGTTAAAATGTTTGCTGTTACAATCTCTACAGGTTGCTAAACACTTTCAGGGTACAAAGTCACAAGTTCTGTGGAATGCTGCTCTGTGTACTCTGCCACTGCCAGCACAACTTCTCTAGGTAACACATACACCATACAAACACCAGCTCTAACTGCAGAGTTAGACTTTTAAGTTTTGTCAACAACAGAACATGCAGCAGGTTCCACTTTATCATGCAAAGCATGGTAATCTGAGATAATCTGTGAAGTCAAGAAATCACAGGATTTGTGTAGAATGTAATGAAAAAAGAACGAACGACCAAGGTTTCCCTACTCTGTGATACAGTGAAAAGGAATGTCAGCCATTCCTCAGTTTTAGTTTTCACAGTTTCTTGATAAAGAAGATTTTGCTTCCCCTCAAATATTGTTTTACATAAACACTGCATTTCCATCACCTTATACTGTCAGTAAACAAGTATATACAGTACCATATTTATTTCTGTTCCTTGTCACAGAAATACAAAATTGTTTTCTTTAAACAAGTGTCCTCGTGAACTGGGATTTCAACTAACAGCTGGAAACATTCAGGTTTGTCTTACGTGTTAAAAAGTTAATATGACATATGGTAAGACTTATGACAACCAAGAGTACTGTCTGAGCATTCCTGCAAAACTTAAACTGTGCTTTATAACAATTGGAAAAGCCCCAAGTGAAGAACATGCAGCCTTCTGACAAATAAGTCCTCTTCGAGGGCAACATATCCCATGTCTGACAAATTCTGCAACATACACAGGGGCAACTCACAAAGATTGCTAAACACCCTAAAAATCAATACTTTTGCACAAGCAGCATGACCCAGGGAGCTAAGCATGGAATTGGTATTCAGTAACTCTTCAGTTTAATGCTGGTGCATAAACAAACATGTATCTTCCTGGTTTCTTAAATGAAAAACCGATGGTGGTTGGTGATGCACAGCTATAGTTAGAGAAGTGTTGTAAAGTTCTCTGATGAGCTATGTAGATCCCAATAGAACACAAAAGTTTCTCAAGTAACAAGCCATTACTTCCCTCCTTTTTAGGAACCTTGGCAGTAAAAACCACCAAAACACAATAACAATACGACATTATCTCTTTCAAAGAAGAAAAGATTTCTCTGGTGCTTCTATTAGCTCTAAGAGAACTCATCTCCAAAGGGAAATTCTTCAATTTTTTTTTTAAAGTCTAAATGAGTACACTAAAATAAATAGTATCTCACACAAGACCAAACAACATGACAGGGGCATTAGAAACTTGTACAATTGGAGCAACTGCTCTGACTGTCAAATTTACCATTTTTATTAAAATGACAGCATGATTTTGGTTTGGTTCTGTGAAACAATATAAAGCATTCTTGAGTCCTCAAAAAGGCTAATTCCATCAAGCAAAATTTAAGAAGTTACAGACCATTATCCGATTTTTGCTCTGGCTTATATTAAAATAGGTAACAAAAGATTGTAGGAAACAGCATGTAGAAACATTTTGAGAAAACAGCTATACAAAGTAATTTGAAAAACAACAATAAAAGTCATAGACTACTAAATCAGGCCTAAAAAGCTCTTGCATATGTACCAGAGGTGTCCTTGGAATTCAATATTTCTCCTAACATCCTCATTAATGTCAAGAGGATTTAAAAAAAAAAAAAAACCACAAAACTTGATTGTTTGACAAGATTTATTTTTTGTTTTCTAGCCATAGTACATTATATTAGCATTACAAAAATTCCAACTAATGCTTTAAAAAAAAGTAACACTCAAGCACATCCTATGTCAGTGAACTGTTCAAAACGCCACCAGAAACAAACACTATCACATTCACAATACAGAATTAAAGAAAGTATTCTTTATATAAAGCTAAAATACATAGTTAAACTACATAGTTCTGCTGCAAAGTTGAGGAGTATCCTGACCACTCAACTCTAGAAACCTCATTCATTAAGGTTTAGTATTATTTTTGTGTAGTCATGTAGTTTTTTTTTTTTTTAAAGAGGGAAGGAAAATATTTCTTTTTTAAAAAACAAAACAAAACAAACAAGTATTCAAGACTGTAGACTTGAATCTAGTTTTAATGTGAAAACAAGGTAATATAGTTCTGAAGTACTCCTAGGAGTAAGCAACATTTACCATCCCATTAGTTGGAATACACACCTGGTTTGGCTGAAGTCTTTCCCTTTCAGTATTGTTGACTTTACGCAGGAGTTAACAATAAGCAGGTCTTACCTATCAAAAGTACAAAATTACATAACAACTACAGCTTAAGCTGAAAACAGGTAAATTTGTATTGATTTACAGAAGCAGGACTTCTTTTTCACTCTGCAAAGAAATTAAATGTTCTAATCAGCAAGCAAAGGCAGATAACTCTCAAATCTGCATGCAGCCAAAGACGCAAATAGAAAGAAAAGAGATGCAGTAAAACCTGTTCCAACATGCTGTACATTAGAAATCTGACTCTCATATTTCATAGGAGTCAATCTAAAAGAAAAATGCAATGAAAAGCAGGGTAAGAACAAGGTAGAACATAAACCGTACAAAGCTTCAACACTAAAACACATTTTTGTAGTTTAATAAGGTCAAAAAGAAAAAACCCCAGAAGATATATTCTTAATTCTGTCTTTAAACACAAACACAAGCCTTTCACAAATGTCCTTGCATCGTAAATTAAATATACCTTCCCTAAGGATCATGAAAATGGCAGTATCAGACAAAAATGCTTTGCTAGAGCAAGGTAACAAAAACAAACTTCCATAATTCATCAGAAATCATGAAAATGTTAGAAAATAAATGGACTTAGGAACGCTAATAGATTATCACGAGGATTTGAACTTTATGTATGGCAGTCTTCTAGAATCAGAGATGAAGAACACCAGCACCACAAAAAATTCCAGCAAAAAGTAATTTCAATTACAACTGAATGCACGGAAAAACAATTTGTCCTTTTGTGTGCATCCCATTTAAAGTCAGCTTTGCAAACGTAGCTCTGCTGACTGTTTGTAGGATGACAGGTAATTATTTAGGCACAACTTTTAAAAGCAAAGATGGACATAACATAGTTAAGGTGCGGAACTGAAAGGCAGCTGAAGCCTGTACTGATAAGTCTCCAAAGTACTCTCAATACAGAAAGCTTCTTTGACAAGAATTCCCACTAATTTACAACAGAGAGGAATAATCCCCTTAGAGCTAGGCCAAGTAGTCTTCCATATCCTTCCAACATTTTTTCACTACTGACAGTACTTAGGTGTCCCCAAGAACTTTGTTTAAAAAGATAAATTTCATAAAACGCAATCAAGGAAATAAGTCTTATACTTTGCCTTACAAAAAGCCAATGTTTTATTTGCTTTTCATCGGCATAGGTCAGTGCTACTTTGCCATTGCCATTGAAATCATGCACCCGTTTCTTCCTTCCTTTCCAGTTCCTAAGAAATGTATAAACTCCAGGCACAAATGTTTCAGGACCCATTTTACCCTAAGGCCATTCCTTAACAGGACATTTCACACGTGTGACCAACTGCTATATTAAGGAACAGGATTAGTATCTGAAAATTGATCTACATCACCACTGAATGGAATAACTAAAATTATTGCACCATCACTTATCAATAGGCTTGCAATCAGCTCCAGGCATCTCTAACATAGTGCATGAGAAAGGAACAGGGCTTTAAAAACTCAGTTGTTTTCCTAACAGAGTTGTCACTGTTGCAAGACGTGACTTGGAAAGCTTATGAGGTGCAACTGAGTACTTACTCAGCTGGAAGTAATACAGAGATACTTTCACAAGAGCCTTTGAAAAACCAAGTGTGCAAGTGACGTAACACCAGTAGATAGAAAAAGGACAGGAAAACAATGTGCAGAGGAATAAAATGCATTTAGATGAAAAGTAAAATTATTACTCTAGAAGTCTTTTTCTCTTAACTCTCTTGCTGGTGACAACAGTGCATGTTTCAGTATCATCCATCTGTGTATTACACTTGGGAGACAGCTAAACACTCATTTAATTTGTAGAACAGCACTAGATGCGTTAGCCCAGCCTTTCCGCTTCTGCCGGAGTTTACAGCTACTTATTTATTTGGGTTTTTAAAACACAAGAGGGTGGACTTGTTACTTCTTCTATTGACCAATTCTGAGTAATACAAAAAGTATATAAACAATTTCCATAATTACTTTGTAGCAATGCCATACATGTTGTCCATACTAAAACAAACACAGAAATCGGTGTCTGTTGAAATCGCCATTTTATCTCTCAATTTAGGACATTTGGGAACAGAAACCTTAGAACATATTTGCACATGAAAAAAAAGAGAACATCTTAATTAATTTTGAATTCTGGAACTATTACTGATGTAAACTATGCAACAGACATTTATGTACTTTGAGACGGTAATAACTTAAAACGTTCTTAAACAATGGTTATAAAAATATCCATCATAGTATTTGTAGTCAAATATACAAATTACATTTACAACTGAACTAACAAGCCATAACAGTTTCTTTGTCAAAAATGTCTGTCACTTGAGTAGAATGAACAAGCATCTTAAGTTTTTTAAAGCCACTCGCAGTTCAAATTTCTCTTTTTACTGCTCATTCAACGCACTTCTCTTCATTTACCTCTGAGACTATGTTATATTAAAATGTCCATAAATTCTATATTTGGTAAAGGGAGATGAGAGAAGAGTTTTTCATAAAACTAGAATTTTGAATGGTGTTCAAATCTATGCAGATAATATTACCAGTTTTGTAATGCTGCCACAAATCAAGTCCCATTCATTTTTATGGTTTCTGTTACCGACAGAGAAACAAAAAACAAATGTTCCATATGATTTCTTAAATGCAGTAAAATGAAAGCTATCTGAAGTACAATTCAAAGTGGTGCTCATTTGAAAGATGAGAGAAAATATTCTTGAAAAAGATAAGTGCTAACATTTCAAACCTCCCTTAAGAGCTTTCAAATAATGAAGTTGAGAAAGGGAAGAACAGGATTACAGCAACTGTATTACACAAAAATAGAGTCTTGTAAAGTACAGTAGAGCAAAACGAGTGTGTGCATGTGTGTGCACGTGGGTGGGACGTTATGTAAAAGGAAATACATAAATGAGTCAACAATTATATTTATTGTTTAAAAACACCCATAAAATTTTGTTCAATCGTTCTGCAGATTTCAGTGGATTCCCTCACCATTTTAGTGTTGTTACCACAGGTCTTTTCCCCATCATTTTTTACTCTCCAGAATCCAATCGCATTTGGAATAACATCATAAACTTGTTAGAGCAAAAGAGATCACAACCTGTTTCTGTGTCTTTCCACGTGTCTTCCCATTGCAAAGGAATGGGAAGAGGACACTGCTGCAACTGCAGACTGCTCGACTTCAGACTGGCCAGCACTCAAGATTTTCTAAAGGATATCAAAAACCACTAACTTGCCAAAACCAATTTTTTTTTTGCCTTGAATTGGACAAGTTAGAAAATTCACAACTCAAGTCCCTGTTAGCACAGGAAAGTGCCATAGCAAGAGGTATGGGACCACCAAAGGACTTTGTTATGCTTAGTTCCCCCTTGGCAGACACTTCCCAGATGCTCTGGGAAACCAATTGGCAAAAGGGTCAAACCCAGGAGACAAGCTTGAGGGGTACTTCATTTGTTTGTCAAGGATTCAGAGACTGATATAAAATAACATATATCATTAGAATCTAGCTAAGTCAGTGCAAAACTTTAAATTATACACTTGATTATGGATAGCAGGACTTTGTCTGTTTCTTAGAGCAGCATCACAAGAGTTTCTCAAGGGCCACCATAAGGTGATGAAAAGAAAAATACAGTGTTAAGCTCCTCAGGTGGTTAAAAGCTTCTCTATCAGAATAAGATGCTTTCAGTTCTTTTTTCTAAAGCCTAAAGAAGGTTCAACCCTTTTGGGTCATCTTTTTGGTAAGCTTTTACTTTCTGCACAGCAATTGAAATTACAAGTACATTTTGTGGTAAAAATGTAATCTACTAAAATATAAATGTGCATAAAAGAAACACAATTAAGCTTCATCTGCAAAAAATAAAGCTGCCAATATGAAGTGCACACATGAAAAAATTCAGTCTATAAAAATATATAATGAAAGACATCTGGCACAAATGTCAGCCTTCACATGTTTGTTTTGTCAGCTGTCAAATTATGGTAACACATGATGGTAAAAGATTCACTGACAGCAACACTTCTGGTATTTTAAAGAACAATAATAAAACACATGTAGCTATATGCAGAGTATCTGCATTCCTACCAAAGAACAGGGCTGGATTTTAAAAGCCACTATTTTTCCTCCTTGTAAAACACAAGATTCAAATACCTTTTGTACTTGTGCACATGCATGAGTACCCTTATCCATGTCCCATGGTCTACCCAGACCAACAACAAGGAATCAGAAGGAAAATGAAAACATTATATCTATACAGGTTTTTAATATATTCCTTTACAAAATAATGATTGAGCAGTAATACCATGAGACAAAAAAAGAAAATTGCCTAAGATGATGCTACATACCTGAAAATTTTCTATAGCATTACAGTCATCATCTCCTGGAAACCAAGGGAGCAGTAGTAATAGGAGTTAGTCATAAAGACTCTAACCTAGTTTGCTGTTAAATATATAAGCATGCTGCAACAAAAACACATTACTTTTAAATAACCATTCCTTAAAAAGCATGTCTGAATTTTTTTGTGATGTAGTCAGGATGCTATATCAGGCTTGCATTTATTCATATACCACACACAATGTTCCATTTTACTTTTAATGCTGAGGCAGGTAAATTAAGAAAGTTTTTACTAGAAAGTAAATTTATTTAGAGTTTGGTACTTTCTCCTTTGTAAAGTTAATTTCTGCCTTGATGATACAAAGTAGAAAGGTTTTAGCCTTTCTTACTCGTAACTCTGTAGTGAGAAAAGAAAGAGAAGTCAGATGAGACAAGAGGCATGAAACTTAAAGACTCCTGGCTAGGATAGACACTGCAGCAGGCACTGGACTTGGTGAGTCCTGATAGGAGCTGGCAAGTGATAGTTTATTCTGGGGAAACCTCAGTACAAAAATTTCATGAGCTATCCTTTTGCAAGAGAAACTGAACCGAAGTCATCCAACCACTGAACTTAGAAATTAATGAAGCCTAAGTTAAATCTGGTTTGCAATCATGCTGAAGAACTTCTGTTTGGGGCAAGTAAGACGACATTACATTTTCCAGTTTTCCTGAAGTACAGCTGGCCTCACCAGGAGCATCAGACCTGATCATGAGCATTTCCTATCTCATAGAAGTCTCTGATGAACATGACACTGGCCCGTAACATATTGAGCTTGTGACATTTGTCTATACCATGTTACCAATTTCAAGAACTTTTTCCTCAACCCTTTTTAGAATAACACTCAAAATAGACTAACTACATAAATCTCACTGCTTTCACTCATCCAAATAGGAGCTAAGCACATAAGAAAAAGTTCTCATAGTGGTTTATGTCTACAATCACTCATGCCAAAATATACATACACGCACATATATATACACACACACACATACATCCCCCTCACTCTTTTCAGTAGCTTTTTATTATCATCAAGACTATTAAAATGAAGCTTTCCACATGAGTAGTAGCTCAGTGAAATATCACTGCCATTTCAAATGCTTTCTGTATAATGTCAAATACCGGCAAGATACTTAATCAGATTGATTATCTGAGGCTAAAACAAGCTACTTGCAGCACTGACAGCCAAAATCATTATGTTAGATGTGGGGAAGGACAAATGAAGGCCTGCACTGTCCCACTGTCAGAGAAAACTGTCTATTTTCTTCCTACCTTGAAAATCAACAGAGGTTTAAATAATGGCTCTTAAGACATGGCATTATAGCTAGTCCATAGACCAAAAACTAAAATTATCAGCGATAACACTGTTTTAATACAATGAAAGGATCTGTATTCTGCATATTCAATCTGAATTTCTCCATGCGTGTAAAGCTTCTCATACTTTTCTTTAAAGAAATGGAGTTCTAAATTATTTTAGTTATCCATATATCTCAGAAGGCTATATTAACATTATAGCATTACTTCCATCAATAGATTTTGAAGCATTTAAGATAGCATCTTGATATAACATATCTCCTGATTTTTAATATCCAAGTCTTAAACCTCACCACTCCTCTGCATCAAAAGGTGTTTCAATCTCCAGCTGACGGGCAGAAAAAGGCACATGGACATTTAGTTTGACAAATACACCAACACCTATGCACTTGACCAACTTTGTGCCCTCAGCCATTCATAATTTTTGATCTCAATGATTTTCTGATGCCAAATTAAGGCTCTCAACATGTAAAGTCTTTCTTTCACTAACAGGACTGCAATCATCTACCTGACCGCATACTTTCTTGCAATCTGTAGAAGAGCAGTTTCTTTGGGGCAGAGGAAGGAAGTAGCAAACATACACACTACTCCACAAATGCACATAAACATGTTTTGTCTCAGTCATGGTCACATGAGTTTCATTTCCTTTAGAAACCACACCAAAAATGAGGAGGGTAGGGAACATGCATAAATGCATAGCTATCAAATTCATTTATTCTCACACCTTTTTATCTCTCACCTACTTACTTTCTCAGTAATTTTTGGTCAGTCTTCCCTGCTACACTGCACTAATCAAAGAGAAGCTTGGGAAACATTTTGGCATCCATGTAATTCTTGTAAAAACACCAGGAAGTATAATCCTCTCAAAACAGGGATCCTAGGGAACTAGGGAAGCAGTATTTTGGCTTTTTACCAACCATTTTACAGCAAAGGTAATTAGTAAGTTATATACCATTGTAAGCAACACCAGTGCAAATCCAGCTTCCCTCACTGCTTGCTCTCTCTTCTAATGATGCCAAGATCGTGACAGGCTTACTTAGCATGGTTATTGTTTCCAATTTCAAACCCTTATATTTAATTAGAAGTTTCAGCTCTAGATGATCTATCTTAAACAGTCAAACAAACCAAAAATAGTCCAATCCCATTACTTCACACCCCTGCTCCCCCCGCCCCCCCATCACTACAGCAACAATGCATTGAAAACACTTCAGGAGGTTTTTGTCTTGAATGGCTGAAATCTAGGAAGTACATATAATAAGCTACTTTTGAAATAAATTACACTGAATAACATATGCTTCAGTAATAGTAAGTGTTCAGATCCTGGTCAGTCTTTTCATATCAAGACATAATTCTATGTACCAGGAGTAAGTGTCTGTGACAGAAGATATGTATATTAGGTACAGTTTTCCATCACCTAACAAACTGGAAGACCTGCTCCTCTGTCTGACAAGAAGCTTACTGCCTTTTTGGACCAAGAAGTACTAGATGTTTGCAACTGCTTTTAAAATTTTATATAATACATAATTACACATATTCACTGTACACCACCACCCTGGAATTCCAAGCTTTGCATTCAAATGTTGAAAGAACAGTTAAAAAGATTGGGACGGTGATCTGCACCTCAATACTCCTTTTCAAGTACCAACATGAAATGATAACTAATGAAAAATTCCAAATATTATTAATACAGGAAAATATGTCCAGCTTTGACAACCAACACAGCCATGGAATAAACACTTCCATCTTCAGTAGCTGCTAAAGCAAACACTCTTTTACAGGCTTTGACAGAGAACAGAATTCATTTCCCTTTTACAGCTGCACTGCTTCAAAGTCAGTTAAATATCAATGTGACAGTCTTACTTGCAAGACCTCAGACATTTACCATATTATCTTAGCTGGACATGAGCAGAAAGCAGAGACTGTGAAGACAGAGAAGAGCGAGGGGAGAAAGTCAAGATTGTTTTTCTTAAACACCTTATGAAGTGTTCACCTTAGTTTTTTGCTAGAGTGTTATTTTTCTTGTTTATTTATTCTGTATTTAAAGACCCGGCTAGTACAAACATAGCACAGGTCTGAAGGCAAAAAGTTCACTAGGATAAGCTTACCAACTTCTCACTCTGCAATACAGTGTACTCCTACAAATGAAACTGCACTGACTGATTATCAACACTTACAAATCATATGTAACTAGCCATCACTCTGTTTTCTTGTTAATATCTAGAAGACACACTGTTTAAGTTCTTATCCTAATTTTTGCCACCAACTTTTCTGTACAATCCTCAACTCACAAGACCATCATGAGGTTTAACATATATTAATTTCACACAGAGCAACAGGCACGATACTAAGTACTTAACAGTAAGCAGGAAGGAACATTGGCCAGATATCAAATCAACCCTAACAATGCATATAGGTCACTAAATAGACACCAGACAACTGTAGCAGCCATTTGCAAAAAAGCAGTCAACAGTGTTTCCTGAGATTCCATAGAAAGCTGTCTGCCGACATGATGGGGGTTCTGCTTACTTCCAGATGTTTAATTGCATTAAAATAACATAATAATTTATCAATCCATGTTCTTACTACTGCTGAGGGCCAATTCTATGAAGTTCAACAGGGCCAAGTGCTGAGTCCTGCACGTGGGCCACAACAACCCCATGCAACGCTACAGGCTTGGGGATAAGTTGCTGGAAAACTGTTCTGCAGAAAAAGAAACTGGGGGTGCTAATCGACAGACAGCTTAATATGAGCCAGCAGTGTGCCTAGGTGGCCAAGAAGGCCAATGGCATCCTGGCTGTATCAGAAATAGTGTGGCCGGCAGGACCAGAGAAGTAATTGTGCCCCTGTACTCAGTGCTGGTGAAGCCACAGCTCAAGTCCTCTATTTAGTTTTAGGCCTCTGACTACATGAAGGACATTGAGGTTTTGAAGTGTGTCCAGAGACAGGCAATGAAGCTGATGAAGGGTCTGGAGAATAAGTCTTTGAAAGATGTGTAGATGAGATGCTTAGGGACGTGGTTTAGCAATGGGCTTGACAGTGCTACGTTTGAGGTTGGACTTGATAATCTTAAAGGTCTTTTCCAGCTGAAAGAATTCTATGATTCTATGCTTCTATGTAAATTAACACATGCTATCTTATCTTATCTTTCTCTTATTTGAACCCTTGCTTCGGACCAAGCTGAAATTTTTGAGAAAGTCCAATGACTTGTGTCATACAACTTGGCAAAACATGTAAAAGTTTATATTCAGGAAATCTCCATGTCTCAGCTAATGAGAGCCTGAACCATCTTTCACCTTCTGAAGGGTCACCTAAGAGTTAAAGGAGAGACAAATCAAGATGCACTTAATCTACCAATAATAAAATCACTTTCCTTCACACTTGATAGCAGCTCCAATCTAAAAATTTCTAATTATTTTACAGTAATCTTTTTTATTTGAGGTTTCTGTCTAGACATTGCCTGGGTGAACTCTCATACTCCTCTACTACAGCTGGAATCAGAAGACCTTTCAGTTTATATATCCTCTCTAGGAAAAAGGAGAGAAGCATACCAAGAACTCCCCATTAGAAGCTTTTTTACTTCTACATCTTGAATCTATCCTTTTTCAAACAGCTCAAATGAATGACCCACAGGGCATACTGCGTAAGTTGACCAGTGGGCCAGACTCAGTGGATGAGCTGGCCTGCAATTCTACCTACCCTGGGGAGACGAGTGGGTTTTGTTAAAGCATTTAATTGTTACAATTTTAAGGTTTGGAGGGTTGCAGAGTTTTTTTGATTCGGTGCTGCTGTGCCCTCCTTCCTCCAGCACCACTATTTTTAGTAACCAACAAATGCGTAACTGAAGGACCTCTCCTATCACACAGGAAGATAGCCATGTTGAAGTGGCAAAGTAGCCCAACTCGTGCATACTAGCAATTCTTCAGATAGAGGCTTGTGAGCCTAGCCCTGCTTGCTTCTTGCTGCAACTAGCACTTCGTTATACTCACTTTAATGCAGTAGACAGAAGAAGGGTGTTTTTGCCTTTGTAAACAAACCTCTGACATATCTGCATATTTTCTATTTTTATAATCCTTATTGCGCTATGTTCTTTACATCTCTGTGATCTCTGTCAGCTCCTAGAAAGCAAAGGAAAACTTTCACGTCCCAAAAATTTCCATCCCCTACATGTGTACAAAACTGACAACTGTTCTTTTTTCTATTATTTCCTCCCAAAATTGCAAGTCCTCAGACCTGGTCAAGACATAGATTTCCATAGCTACAACCAACTTCAAAAATATGCTGCAATATATTGATAAATAAAACAAAAAAATTATTACAAATTTATATACATGGAACTGTACAAGAATAATCATCACTGTGTTCTTAGAAGAAAAAAAAGAACAGGACAAGACAAAATTCTCAGAAGTATCAGTAAATAATGTTAAATATGCAATTCAAATAATGTATAGCCACAGTTACTCAAACCTGAAATCTTAGGTAAAATACACACACGTGGTATGTGACAAACTGGCAATGGAAAGCTCTGCAGGACAGGCTATGCTCAGAGCAGTGCTGGAGCTGAGCCCACAACTAATTTCAAAACCAATATCAAAAAGTCTTGTGAAATTTCTCAGTATATGCAAAGCACACTGCATAGCTTATCTCCAATACTCCTGAAGAGACGCTAAGTGCTGTTAAAATGATGTATTATGCTAAGCTTTTCATTGTATTAATTTATACCCTATGACATCACAAACTATAGA
Organism: Colius striatus; assembly: GCF_028858725.1. NCBI lineage: Eukaryota > Metazoa > Chordata > Aves > Coliiformes > Coliidae > Colius > Colius striatus. The sequence goes on from NC_084762.1 coordinate 63,052,392, forward strand.
TGTTTAAAAATTCAATTTCATTTGCAAGACAGAGAAATATGTAACCAGCTAAAAATATGCGTAGGTATGTTATATGGCTTTTAAAGGTGAACTGTGGCTGAAAAATTTATAACAGCAATATGCAGAGCATATCAACATAAAATAGACTGAAAAGTGAAATGTTGAAGTGAATTCATTATTAACTGAAACCTTGCCTTTACTCCCTCCAATTCAAGTTACTAATTAACTGCCAAATACTTCCTTTATGTATGACACAGCACAAAACATTTGAGTACTTGTATTGCAATACTCTGCAAATTAATTTTAAAGGTTTTGGCAGGATAAATGTTACATGCATAAACTTGCAAAATATTCAAGTTACTTCTTTGTCTACTCAAAAAGCAGAACTTCTCCGTTCAGTTCCACAGTCATGTGAGTGTCATTTAATAATCTATTTGGTTGTGAAAAAAAATAAAGATTGTTCTTGTTGGGGCACAAAACACATGCAGATAGAAGAAACACAAAAGAAAAACTTCTCCATGTATAAATAACACTGAAGACAAAAGAAATACTAAAACGCTGACCCCATCCTCCCCTAAGTAAAGAAGATTTTTTTCCCCTTACCCATCAGTGATATCAATCTTTACTTATATAGTTGATGGTAAGAAAAAAAACCAAAACAAAACAACTTTCAACCCCAAGATATATCTTATTTTTAAGACCCACTCATATAATCCCTTAGTCATCAGGTGACAATCCTAATTTAAAACAACAAATTTTCCCCTGTGGCTCCATTATAAGGTGATAGTTAGCACCTCTAGTAATTTAAAGACATCCCATTTTCCTTGAGGTTAACCAGACACCAAGTCAAAGTATTCCACAGAGGATTCAGAGCAGGCTTGACCCATCACTGAAGTGTTAAATTAGAATTTCAAAATACTAATTTCATAGTCATCCTCCACAAAGATAATTTTTAATTGTTCCTCTGTGAAACATGAAGTCAATACTCAATGCTTTATCTCATAATATAAGCAGACAAAAATACTACTAACTCAAAACAGTCTAGGTCAATTGTTTAATAAAATAGCCATTGCTCCAATATTAATAGGCAGGTTCTCTACCATTTTTTACAATTTCAGTATGAATTCATGACATAGGTAGACAGAAGAAGGCATTTTGTTTCTATTTTAGTAAATTAAATACATAAATAGACAATCTACAAACACCAATGAATCTGACTTCTGCATATGAATAAAATAACAAGAGTTGACCCTATTTTATAGGAAAGTGAGAGACTTACTCAAGTGACTTGTTTAGTACTTCTGACAAACCTGGCACCGAAAAGTGAGCTCCTGGCTCTCTAGCACAAGGAGCACCATCCCTGTTGCTACCCATGGAAGATTATTCCCATGGGTATAATTATAGGGCAATTTCCATCACATGCAAGGGTGAACATTTCAGTCCTCAAATTCTACAAATGATCACTGTCACTTTATGTGTTATTGTTGATTAAACAACAAAAACAGTTGTCCAAGGCAACAATTTTTGTAGCTGACCCTCAGCCAGCCTAAATAAATCTTTTTAACTGCCTGTTCAACAAAACAAAAGAACAGCAGAAACTTGGCATAGTAAGAACTACAGAGCCCACCACCAGCATGGCATAAGAGAGGCTGATCTTACCCAGTACCCTGAACAAAACAACAGGACAGAACTAAAAGCTGCTAATACAATCAGTAAAAATTACAAGCTGGAAACAGACACACAGAGAAAGACACCCACAGATTTTCATGTATTAAAAATTAAATTTAAAATTCTCACATTGTGGCAGGTATGTGCCCTCAAAGAAAACCATGGTGCATTACTTTATTCTGCTCCTCAAGACACTGTCTGCATAAGAAAACACCAGTTCCCTTTTACTGACTTCCTTCCTTGCTAGCAATAAGCAAAATCAGCTAAAAACCTGTAAAACGGTTTTGTCTTTAAATTCAGCTTATGCAGGTGAGAAATATTTTCAATTATCAGAAAAAGGTTTGACCCATTATTGGATTTTACATTTTCATCTTTCCTGTGTTGCCAGTTAGCTCAACATTTCTGCAAGAAACCCTTCTATTTCCCTTCTCAGAATCTCATCTCTCTAAAAAGTCCCTCCTCCCCCAAGGAAATTCTAAAGGCAGGCTCACTGTCTTCCTTTCTCAGCTTCTGCAATACAACTTGAGTAAAAATTACACAAGTGTAACAGAAGAGAGTACAGCTCATTATGAAAAAGTTACTGCTATGCCTATACAACGATCTTTCCACAACATCAGAACAGTAAGAACAGCCCCTAAACCTTGTCAACAGTAAGAAAAGTTATGCATATGGCCCTTTCCACTAAAACACAAAATACTCACTAGTGGTTTTAAATTTTTAAGAGTTTATTTCTACCTTTGCTGGTTCACTTTTTTTTTTTTAAACTCTTTTGCTCTGAGAGATATAAATATGAATAATTTCAATTTGTTCAAGTTTCCAGAATTCATCAGTTTAACATGGTAAAACACACTGACTTTATCAAAAGATTTGAAAAAAAAAAAGATGGTATGCACAGTGGCAACCATGTGAAATTTTAATTTGTGGTATATCTTTGTAGTCAAATGTATCCACTTAATTATGGACAATGATATCTCTGATACAAAGAACAGAGCTGTCTAACAGATTTTTCATTTCAGCCACTGAGGAGGAAAAAAATACATATCTTAAAACTGTATCAAGTCACGCAAACACTTAATGCCCTTGTTTCAGATAGCTTACCCTACTTTGACATGAAGTTAGCCATCTCAAAAGCATTAAGAGCATTCACAAGGGGATCTAATTGCTAAATATATCTGTGAATGTATACCTTAGCTTCCTTTGCAGTACCTTGTCTGAGAAGAAAACCTTACGAGTAGCAGACAAGCAAATGCAATCTATAAAAGTGAGTGAGTGAAGAAACAACTGTCCTTTACTGTAGGGCACACACAACAGATAGGGCACTCTCTGCTAAACACAGGAAATTCAGTTCTCCAACCATGAATTAAGCTGTCCTGACCCAAAACTTTGCTCCTCCTTTGGTGCTGCCTGTGAGCTTTCAACAACAGCAGAGGTAGAGGAGAATGGACTATCCCAAAGCTTTATCAGATTGTACCAGAAGATCACAATGCACAAAACACTTCTTCTGGAAGCTGGGGGTGGAAGGAAATAGATCAGAAATTGATCGATGAAGCAAACAGAGGTAGGAGGCAACTTTGATAACTACTGTTACTGGAACCTAGATCGGCAGCAGCAGGTTGTGACTTATTTTTGGCTTCTGTTTCTGCAGTACCTAAACCAGGACCAGAACACCATACACATGGTTCCAAGCTGGTATTAAAAAAAATAAAAAGAAACAAAAATGTGAATCAGATATGCTATACACACAGTATATTTGACTCTAACCAACAGAAGCAGAAAATTAATAGAACAAATCCATGTTAAAACTTCAGATTCTGGCACATATCCTATGGTGTACAGTAGTGGTGGTAGAGTGCTTGCAATGTGACAGCAGTAGCATAGCTTGTGATGTTTCATATAAAATGGCCTAGTTTTGGATGGTCTTGGGTTGTTTGGGGTTTTTTTTCCACTTTTGTGGACTTGGGTTAGATATGTTTTATGTGGCAACCACAGTTTTACGCAATAGACTGACATGTACTGATTTCTAAAAATATGTCAGAGTTCATCTCAAATTTGGATAATGACAAAAGAGTGAGCTCACAAGACAGGTAAGACTTAAATCACAGTCAGGGACAAGGAATACTGCTAGTACATCAAGCTTCAAGTACCATCAGCCACACATAAACCCTTTTCCATTGCATAATACAATCTTGAAGTCACATACTCTTAACTCCAGACAGAAAAAGTTTTACAGGAGTCTGTTCAGCAGGACTGAGCAATGAAAACACAGTTAACCAGAATTTACAAAGAGAAGCCAAGCAAAAAAAAAAAACCACACAACTAAAAGGCCACAAAAATTACCCCAAGTGAAATTTCATGTGTGCTAGCCACTTACTTTTAGATAAATGTAGATGGTTTTATCCCGTTTTAAAATGCTACTGAGCTGTGGCACCACACAATAGTTTCAAGCTTACAACATGAACAAAGAAATGTAGGAGACATCACACACGTTTATGGCAGTGAAACAGCTACCTAGAGATTGAAGGACAACCAATGAAAAAATAGATCTTTAATTCTAGGTGTTACTTGTAAGGATGATGATTCAAAGTTTAAGTGACTATATCCCAATATAAGCAAAAAAAGAACAGGCTGAAAAAGCATGAATGGAAATATTTTAACTCCCTCTGACACTACTGCAGTTTCCTCCAAGGATGAACTGATTTGCAACACCTGCTAGAAAACTATTTTCTCAGTTCTAATTTTAAGTATTCCTAGATTGCCTGTTGCTGTCATTTTGAAAGATATATGGTTTGGTATATACAAACCATTGTACTTTAACAAACTGGGATTTTTAAAGGAATAAAAGTACTAACCTTGAAAAAAGGGAAGAAAAAAGTACCATAAAAACAGAGATGTTGAAACAGGAGAACAGAGCACATTCTTCATTTATCATGGCCACAGGTGTAAACAGAATTTTACCAATGCATTCACACACTGGCAAATATTGTGTACACAGGAGTGCCAGTATCCATTTTTGCTTGTGTTGAGATAGAGGAAGATACTGTAAAACATTTTGTATAATTAGAGACCTTCATGATGATACTGTAAAATCCACCAGTATTTCTAATTCTAATAATACTTAATTTTTTAATATCTGAAACCTTTCATGTGATTTTTTTTTTTTCAACAAAGCTTGTTTTAAAAAGAAAACCTGAGATTTCTTGCCAGGCCAGTTAATATAAAGGTAAATTAATCAGATGGAAACACACTGTGCCACACTTTATATTAATCATCTGCAAATTCACTTACTATTCTAGTCACATAAGTCTTCTGAGCATAACAGCATTGTGACATTATAAAAATTCAGCCCCTCTAATGTACAGAAATATCCATGAACCTCAAATTATTGTACTATAATGCTGTCAAATAAACAGACTACTGGAATTCAATTTCCAGAAAGCCAAGGCAAAACATACTGGCCTTAATCTGAAAAACCAGTGTCATTTTCAAGACCTGTATTTAATTAATACTATTTACTGTCAAGAGACAAGCCAGCAAAATATTTCATTCTTCCCAATTCAGGGGCTAAAGGCAGGCCCAGAGGAAAATCTGCCCCAGCAAATGCATCTCGTCTTCTTTGATGATGCAAGTGCTCAGTTGTCCTGTTCTTGACCCCTCTAGAATTCCCAGGCTCCAATACTGGCAGCACAATGTTATCAATCTATATTTAAAATATATATTGATTTTCCAGGGATGATAATGACAGCTATTTCTTCTGCAAATGCATATATACTATACCTTTGGCCATATAAAAAGGCTCCTATCAAGGTAAGAAATGACAAGATCTTAGCAAAGCCCATTACTAAGTCAAAAACCAATATTTAAGAAATGAGTAAAAATCAAGTTAGCAATCTCATTTCCTAAATATGTTTTATTTATCTCATTGAAACTGAAATGTTAAAAATAATCTTCCAGGATATAGCTACATACAAAAGGCAAGCTTCAATCAATTGAATTACAGTGTTTTCAACAGACCTGGGTATATTCAAATTTTGGTTCCATCAGTTCGGTTCACCAACAGAGCACTCCATTTAAATCCATTCACAATAATTAATGAGTCTTACACATTTAAGAATTATTTACATCTGATTTATAATAAATTTAAATGCTGTGGCCTCAAAAACTATGAAAGTTTTCTAAAACTGCTTTCATTTCTAACAAATCTAGTTTTGCTAGTTGCAAGCCTGATGAGATTTCTCTCTACAATACTATCAATTTTCATCTAGTTTAAAAGGAATGGATTATATTACATTTGCGTCCATGGCAGCCCTTCTACAAAATAAAACCTCAGGATTTCTATAAGCTTCCATTTCAGATTTTAGGGGATTAAAAAAAAAAACATCTGTGGGGTGCAACTGTATAAATTTTAATAGCTGCTCATTTCTCAACACTTCTGTTCTCATTGTACCACCCACACAGAACTTCACTCTCAGATTAGGAGTATCATTTTAAAGCTGATTGCATTAAATTTGCTGTAATCAAGCATCCACTTTCATAGGCATCTTTATAGGCAATTCATATTAACTAATGTCGCTACTGAATGAGAGTGACTGAAAACATAAAAATTTGATCATATTTCATGCAAAACACAAATTCTCAATGTCAAAGTCCAAGAATGGAACACGTTTCCTTTATTTATCATAAACCGATTCAACATAGATTAAATATCATTCACAGATCTCTCTGCCAATAAGACCTGAACCAGTAAAGATTATCTATACCTGTATTTTATTTCAAGTATTTCAGAAACACAACTCCTAAGTGAATCAAAGCACTCTGACTCCAGAGCTCTAGGTAGGCACCATCTCAGCCCAGCTTTGCATGCTGATAGAAATGAGCTCTCTCTTACTCAGAGTTGATACTTGGTTCCTCACTTGCATCCTTGAACTAATACCAAAGGCTCTTAAAACTCATTTCAATATAAGGTGCTCTGTTTTCAGTATTGCACTTTTTTTTTTTCTAACAGCGCTCCCTTTACACACACATGTATTAGGAGGACACAGTCAAAAATGAGGTCTCTGTCAGAATTTTCTTTATCTACTACTGCTGTAAACAACAATAAGGAGTACTATAACTCAGAACGAACAGACAAACAAATATTTTCAATCTATCACACTTGACACTAACTACAACACAAACGCCAATGCAATCACTACAAAGTTAGATTGAAACAGACTCTCTAGATCTAGAGTGACAGAAAACAGATTTCTCTAATCTGCAGGGTTTTTTGCTGAGAAACATTCCTTGCAAAGCAAACTATTTCTTGGGGAAAAAAAAAAAAAAAAAGAAAAACCAAATGTTTTGAGAGAAAAATTTTAGACTGAGAGCTGAAGTCAGCATTTTTATCTGTTTTGTTGTTTTGTTTGGGTTTTTTTTTTGAAACTAAAGTCTAAACTTCTCACTATCTTTAATTGCAGGGCTTTTTCGTGGCATGCAGTAACTATTTCCCACCATCCCAGACACCAGCGTTCCAAGGGAGTAGCCATAAATTCTGTCATTTCCATTATTTCTTACTAGTTCATAAACACATATTCTAAAGCCAGTCTAAGACTCACATTTTTATCCATTCTATCATACAAAAACAGATACAGTAAGCGTTAAGCAGTAGTTTCACTTTACAAAAAACTTATTACAGCAGCAGAAGGGCTAAATGCACACAACGTCAGTCACAGTGGTGGTACAGTCTTAGAACACACAGTCAAACTCAACATCTATTCCACAAGCAACTCCAGTCAAGAGTCAAGGCCAAGATTTCTTAAATGAATCTCAAACTGATACATCCTTCAGACACTCTATAATTTCAGTATAACTTCAGATAGGTGTACTGGTTAAAACAGCTACAGCTCTCTGACCTTATGATGGAGAAGTCGAACATCTGAGTATGTTGAACAATAGGACTGAAACTCTTGACGCATTTAGAATTCAATGGAAGAATTTCCAAGTATTCAAAGAAACCAAAATTTGAAACTATTCCTTGTCTTACAAAGCCTACTTTTGCTGAGCTGTGTCACATACATATAGATAACTACATGCTTCAGAGCAAAAGGATATTTTGAGTGGACAGCTACCTCTCTACTTCATTCTTGCCTTCTAAATCCCTTTCAGGATATCCATTTTTTACAGCATTTTCATCCTCCCTGTCATCATCACCACAGATTTCATAGCAAATAAGTGATCAAAACTTTTAATAAGACACAAATATTTAACTTTCCAAGCACAGCAACTATATTTTATTCAGTATCTGTTAACAGTACTAGATTACTTTCTGGCATGGTAACAACCACATTTATAATTTTGGTGCAAAATGTAGCAACACTAAGCAGGACAAAGGTTTGGGGTTTTTTTCCCTGACATATATTAATTAGGAAAAAGGTAACTATTATGCAAATTGCTTTTTATTTTAATATTTACCTTTTTCACTATTTACCTAATGTATTCATTTAATAGAAAACTTACAATTGAGACAACTGAACGCATACTACCAATGTGACAACAAAATTTCACATTCTCTTTGGACAATTTTGCCAGTGACATTTTTCTCTTGATTCACATATCTAACTCTATTATGAGTCTTATTCACTAGGAAAAAAAAAAAAAAGATATTCTTACTACTTCATTTTATAAAAACAATCTGCTTAAATGATCGCAAAAGCAGTTTATTATTGAGAAGACCTGCACAAGCACATTATTGAGATCATTACGCAGTCCAGATAAGTAGTGTAAATAAATAATATATTTTAAGTAATAAGTGTAAGTAATATGTGACTGAGCATTTTCAAGTTAATATAATATATAAACAAACTATTAACCAGTATTATAAACTTCATTGAACACAATGAACTACAAAGTGTTTTATCAGAGCAGCCAACGGAAAAAGTACGAGAAAAAAAAAAAAACAACAAAACAGAAGCAATAGAAAGCATCTTAATCTGTTTTCATTCACTGATGCTAGAAAATTCAGTAAGTCTAAAGAAAAGCACTGTTAAGTTTGAAAAAATTGCTCAACATAATTAACAAAAGAGGAAATTATACTTGATGTGGACATACATAATTCTACCCATAAATGGTTGGCATTTTATAGTTATCCCCCAAGCAAATAAAAATCTTTTCAGCAACTAAAAATCTTTTCATCAGGCTCATCTTCCACCTCTATTTAGTATGCAAGCCTCAAAAATACTTATTTGTGACCTTAATAAGTTACTCTATGTGTTAAAAGACCACATTTATTCATGAGTACCCTGAAAAGTTTCTTGCATAAAAACTCAAATGCATATTTGTAAAAGATTTATACCAAGTGAGTATATTGATATACTAAACGTACCTAAAGTAAAACCACAGCATTTATACTCTGCTTTCTTTCACTGCACTACAAACTATTATTAGTCTGCATTTAAACAACCCACAGGGGTCCCTTTTCCTACTTCTCAGTGGTATTATCCCTTCTTGTGCGTGGAGTTAAACAGACACAGCACTGCCTGATGGAGTCATCAGACAGTAATTCTTGAGCAACAAGCAGTTTAAGTCATCAGCTTCATTATACCAATTTCAACCCTCAATTTAAGTAATTTATTAGTGCAGATAGTTGGATGGAAAAGCATGTATTATTCCATACTCAACCTTTGCCATAAGGTAGACCATAATCAGCACATTTGAAAAATGTCAGTTCCTTAGTTACAGTATAAAATACCAAACTTAAAGTGAAAGAATATCATGTGTTGATCCCTTCAGCGTTTCTCAGCAGAGTCATTCCTGTTCCTGGCACTAAAGCAAGTTCTCTGTTTCCATAACCAGTCTGGGCATTAGTCTTGAAACTTTCTAAAATGTTCATATTTTAAGTCACTGTAAAATAACATACATTACTTTAAACCAAGGCTTGTTCTGCTGCATCCACACAATCAATTTCAGACATCTCACACTGAATTCCCCAGTGAAGAAAACAAAACTGTAAACACAGTAGGATATAGATAACTCACCAAGACTCAGTGAGGCAGGCAACAATTTCTATGGGCTGTGTGTGTTGGGGGCCTCACTGCTCAGATACATCTCAAGCATGCTAGGGAAAAAAAAAAAAAAAAGAGAGAAAAATGTTAGTCTTTTTTTTGGAGACAGGCATATCAAAAAATACAATGCTTAGCACATCCAGTTTTAAGCATAACACAATGAGGGCAACAAACTTTGCAGAGCATTATCTGCTTTTCCAGACATAACTACAATCCCCTTCTAGTTGCATAATCACACCAGGCACACCGCTTCCTTTCTACCTGCTGCAAATTCATAGTGATAGCAACTAAGATGTTTACATTAACTTACACAGTACACAGCCCTTATTATTACAAAGTAATCTGTGGGAACTCTCTGTGAAAGTGGCTGGTTCCTTTTTTGGTTGACTGCTTGGCTGATTGACTTTATAACACATTAGTTTCAAATCTCTAAAAGGAGAAACTGACATTCTTATAAAATGTCTGTCAACCATTACTAAAAGTTGTACATTGGGAAGCATGTTTCTCTTCTGAATCTCCATCTACAGTATTTCTGACCCCAGTGTCAAGTATCAGTGGACAAAATGAACAGAAAGCTCTTCATTAGTATATAGCTTAAGAGTCCAGTAGAGCAGAGGACAGATTGCACAGCAACACACATTTCTTGAGGGAAGAAGAACATGCCACTACCCACACAAATATTATACCTGCATTTCTAATTGCAGGTCAAATTGTAAAATGTATGTAAGCAAACTATCAAAGGAGTTTTCTACCTTCTCATTCTGACAAATAAAAAGAACATAAAGAAAATTAAAGATGCATTACAATATTCTTCAATGAGGAAAACAACCCATACTAATTATGCCTCAAGAGAAATGGAATTTAGAAACAACTTCATTTTTTCTACCATCTCATAGAAATCTTCACACAGACTCTGCTTAAGTTTCCATCACAGGCAGGATACCACCACAGCAACGGGTTGTTCAAAGCCACTAACAGAGAAGTATTCTTACATAAAATGCATACACAGAAGATAAGACTACATTAGAAAGGAAGGGAAGGAGATTGAGGGGTCGTCTTAGTAACATTTATAAATATCTAAAGGGTGAGTGTCAGGAGGTTGGGACATCCCTGTTTTCTATAGTGGATAGCAACAGGACAAGGGGTAATGAGATGAAGCTGGAACACAAAAAGTTCTTCCCCTGACTTCACAGCCCTTTACATCTTTGTTTTCCATTCACGTACAGTCATTTCCAGTGCAAAGGGACATTTAAATATAAGAAAAAGCTATTCCACTGTGAGGGTGACGGAGCAGTGGAACAGGCTGCCCAGAGGGGTTGTGGAGTCTCTTCAAGACCCACCTGGTCCTATGCAACCTGATCTAGGTGGACCTGCTTCTGCAGAGGGGTTGGGCTAGATGATCTCTAAAGGTCCTTTCCAACCCCTACCATTCTATGATTCTATGATTATTTTCCCTGGAATGCCCAAAAGGCACACAGGCCTACAGATAACAAACATGGGACTTCAAGTGGATTCTCACTGACAGAATGTCTTGGGTTCATATAGAGCTGGCTTTTTGCTTGCTAACAGAGTGAGGGGGCTGCAGCGCTGGTCCCTGTAAGCAGTTCTCAAAACATTCCCCAGCTCCAAGGCGGACCCACCTTCAGCCTGGCTGGGCCAATCTGATACCTCTGCCATCATCATTTAAGAAGGGAAATCTGAGCCGGTGGTACAAGATGGAGGTGACCACAGAGACCCCACAGTCAGAAAAGGCTGTTGACCCCTCTGCAACTCATACGAGAACACAAACTGTGCCCTTGCAATCCATGGAGGGCAATGGCAGGACTGAGAGCCACCAACAGCTCTGTGTGAGTACATCCGGATGGGCGGGAGACTGTGTGAAGAGGCAGCCGTGGCACAGGCTGTGCTGGAGAGCCTGCAGGCTGCAGAGCAGACCCACACAGGAGGTAGAGACAAACTGCAGGCCTCTGGATGAACACAGGTCAGAGTGGCCTGTGCAGGGCTGCTGGGTGTGTGAGGGACCAGGTGCTGGAGCAAGGAGAACCAGTGAGGAGTCTGCCTGCCTTGAGAGACAAACAGCAGGAGCCATCACGAATAGACTGACTGAAACTCATATTCCTTGTCCCCCAAGCTGTTCAGAGAGTGGAGATAAAGACTGCAGGATCAGGGCTCTCTGAGCCCAGGAAGAGGAGACAGGTGGGGGTTGTGCTCTTCATCACTCTATTACTCTGTGGTGTTTTCTGTTTGTTACAGTTTTGGGGTTTTATGGGTTTGGTTGATGGTGGACTATAATTTCTGTTTTCTTCTCCAAATTGAGTAGTCTTGTCTTGCTTTGCTTGGGACCATAAGTGGCAACTGAGCCCTCCTCATCCTTACTACTCTACTACCATTTTGTTTCTTGATAACAAGTGTGACTGTCTACTGGTATTTTTGTACTGCTGATTTATCTTTGGGTTCCACCTCCTGATCTACATGGCCTCCAGTACAGCAGCTCAGAGAGTCTGTATGAGTAACATGGCACCTGACCATTATGCTGTGGCCCACAGGGCAACAGCGGAAATAAAAAGGTTTGCCAATTTTAATTTGTTCTATTCATAAAACATTGGCATTTTCAAACAGTATTATTATTAAATATATTACAGTTTCAAAGGAGAAGCACTACCTCCAAAATACTACTAATGAGATCTCTCTTTCCAGCTATAACCCTTGAATTACACAGCAACTACTGACAAGCTTATGTACCTGAATAGATGTATAATCTGGTATATTCCAGATTTATTCCTCTAACTGAAACTAGACTGTCAGTGAAGAAAAGTGATGAATAATGAAATTATCTATCGGTTTTCAAGCTTTTTTTTCAACCCCTTTTTTAAGCTTGAAATGAAGGAGAGACAACTTTGCAAAAGGCAATGCTCGTACCCACACAAGTTCCCACAGGAATCAGGGGGTTCTTGGGATTCCACTCTAAACTCAAAGAGAAACCACACTTGCATAAAGCCAGCTTTCTCAGTAACACAATGTCATAAATGGTGAAGGGCAAGGATCTACATGAAAGATTGGCCTCTGCATCAAACAATACATAAATTATCAGCATGGATTACAATATAAAAATGGAATACACCAAAAGCCATCATTCTCCACATTTACTATTTTCCAACACCACCATTCAATCCTCCATCCCATAAGGAGTAAAAGAAAACCATTTAAAGGTCAAATAACAACTAAAAGCAATTGATACAGCCCAGAATAAAACATCTTCCCCCGACTTCACAGCCCTTTACATCTTTGTTTTCCATTCATGTACAGTCATTTCCAGTGCAAAGGGACATTTAAATATAAGATTAAACTATTTTACTGTGAGGGTAATGGAGCATTGGAACAGGCTACCCAGAGGGGTTGTGGAGCCTCCTTCGTAGGAGATCTTCAAGACCCACCTGGATACATTCCTATGCGATCTAGGTGGACCTGCTTCTGCAGAGGGGTTGGACTAGATGATCTCTAAAGGTCCTTTCCAACCGCTACCATTCTATGATTCCAGGTAGCCAAAATGTGTTACCTCCTCACCTCATAAAAACAAGTTGTGAACAAAATACTGAACATCATCTCTATAAATTACAGTTCAGATAAGAGGGAATAAATGACTACCATTTTCAGACATACTTCCATTCTCTACAGTGTGCAAGTGAATGTGCACATACAGCCTTCCGTTTCCTTCATTCTTAGATTGAGAAGATGCACCACAAATGATCTCGCTGTTGTGTAGTCAAGACTAATTTCACACATAATTGTAGCAAGAAAATAGTATGAGGCCTTGCTTAAAATGTCAGTATCTTTGTATCAAAGTCACGATTCTTAAAAAAACCCAAAACATGCACATAAAATAAGGAAAAGTATGTTTAGACTGTAAATGCCAACACAAATTGGCAAGCACTTTAAAAAAAAAAAGGTGTAAACTACGTTATTAGAGCTACATTTTATAGCAAGTATCAACAGGTTAACTTTTAAGATTAAGTCAAGTATTCTGCACACTTTCAACAAATTAGTACATTTCTCATTGTATTTTTTTTAAAAATAGATTCACAAAGGTTTAGACTTGAAGAGCTTTTCTCCTTCAGAATATAATTAAAATTGATAAAATAAATATTTATCTGTACACACTCATAATCTTCCTTCACAAAGAATCTATTTTAGGAAATTAATAGAACAGAAGGAAGATACTGCTCATATCTCTGGAGACCAAGGTACAAATTTGTATAAGGGTAGCAAGTGAAATTAGTTGACAATAATCACATTTCTTTCTGGAAATAACCTCAGCAGTTGGTCAGCAAGTCCTGACATAATTTTGAAATAGTAAAGAATAAGAACTGAAGAGTTTCCTTGTGAACTCAAAGCATGGTGGAAGAAGTATGAAGAAAAGTAATCACCCACTCTACAGTGCGGAAATCTGAACTCTCACTTGCACAAGTATTAAAACATATGGCCTTAGGTTTCTGGCTGGCTGTTTTTTTAAAAAAAAATATTCCATCACATAGGCATACAATGAATTTCTAAGTTCATACAAATACCTATAATAAAAGTGTCAGTATATACTATCAAATTTACTCATAGGCAGACTTTCCTCCATCCTCACAAAGTTTTCTTTTTAAATGCAATTTAGTACCTCCTACATAATCTGTGAGGTATAAGTAGGTGACTTACTGTATTGTTTTTAATTGTACTGTTTTCTTCAAAATCCATGGGCAAGGCTCATTAGAGATCAATACTGGCAGCAATGAAAAAGTAAATCCATTCACACACAGATGAATTACAGCATGGGCAGAGGAGGAGTAAAATTCCATAATAATTCTGACCTAACAAGTAAAATGTTATTTCACTTTCCATGCTCATTCTTCAATCCCAGACTTTTCCACTGAGGCAGCCTATAAAGCAGCCAATTGTGATACGCCGACTATAAATCCTACCAGAGAGCAACAATATGTTCTTACATAGCTCACTAAAAAAGCATCAAAATAGCAACTCTCAGTCATCACTGCATCAGATATATGTTCTCACTACGTCCCAGGATCGAAACACACACATGCCCTCCTTCACCTAGAAGCTCATGCAATCCATAACACCTAAAATTTAGAGATAAATTAACACATTTGGTAGATATTTTAATTAATTTGTCACCTATACTCTCTGTCCCTTCATTAATACATTGTTTCCATATAACATGGAGTATTTTAGTGAAATACAAGTTATCCTTTCCAAACAGCAAGTAATTTCTTGAAGTTTAAAAACAAACAGAAAAATGTAATTAGGCTTTACAGAGGGCACTACATCTCAGCTGTGAAAAGCAAATGCACATTACAAGGAGGCTTCTGAATATCTAGGTAATGGGAGCATGCTCTCAGAAAGACTGAGATTTACTATCAGTTATAACTGCTAAAATGAGAGCAAAGCAAGAATATCTGCCAGTAACTATATTAATGGGAGATTGTTACAGAAGCCATTTAAGGAAATGCAAGACTTGGAATGGTACAATGATGCAGCTGCAGAAGAGAAAAAAAAAGTGTGTATTGTTAATATGTTGTTGTATAGCTTCAGACATTTAAATTAATGAACTAATTTCAAACTTCAAAATGCCAAGCAATCCAGTGACCATACACTTTCCATAGGAATTGTGTCTATTTATTTCCATAAAACTCTTCAGTGAAATTTCCATTAGTCTTTGACTTGAATAACATGCAATTTCCATAGAACAAGACTGACAAATCATAAACAGCAACAAAATGGAATGCAGTATACATCCATCACGTTCAAGATTATTTTTCAAACTATTCATCAACTCAAAATGATTGTATAAAAATCAGCAGAAGTATGCCAAATGCTTGGGAAACACTGTTCTAGGTAAGAGGCAAACACAGGACTGAATAGAAGTAATTTCTTCCACTTATTTTATTTTCATCATGTAAATACTGTTTCTGCATACTCACGGTGACAAAATAGCTTTGTTTCAAAACTGTTTAAAAAAATTCCCTGGTTTTGGGAGGGTGTTTTGCTTTTTACTTCATTTTTAATTGTGTCCTAAATTGATTAAACTATAGATGCTGTCATTTTTCTTGTGTCCCTTCTTGGTATGTTTTGAAAAGGCTAAGCTACTGAATCATTAAAAACAGGGAGTGTTTGCATAACGTAAATACTGCTGACAAACTGCTAAGGGTAGCACTGGTAAGACGCCTTAGTAATATGTAACCACTGATGTAATTATCATTACTGCTCCAAGTTGCCATTTCACAAATATGTATGTCTGTTCAAAATGTTATTCCAACACAGAGCAGGAGTCCTGGCAACTGTATTTATTCCCTAAAATCTTAAAATATTATCAAAATATTATAATAAATACATGAAATGTATGTTATCTAAGCTCGCTTGTCCTGACGGGTAAAAGTCAAAGAATACTTCTGTAAGGTTTAAATTCCCAAGAGAAGAGCTCGGATCCTGTCTGCAAGCACACAATGGAATCACAGCTGACGATGCACATCTTTTTCTGGATGTCTCCATATGCTCAGGAGGGTTTTCCCCCCTCCCTCCTGTTTCTCCCTCTCTGCCTCCTTTGCTCCCAAGCATTACATTGAAGAATTTGTCATTATCTGCCACCAGCAGCATGAGAATGTTTTAACAACTTAAAAAAAAAAAAAAAAAAAGTAGCACAATGCACTTCACCTCACTTAAAAATAAAAATAAGGGATCCTGCCAGAGTAATCGTCTGTACCTAATTAACTAATAGTAGAAAATGGGTGGACAAACGGATGCTGTAATACGCCTTCATGAAGTAAATATCGTTACTCTGCTCTTAAATGTCGTGTTCATGCAGAAGACTATATACTACAACATATTTAACCTCTGACCTCTGAAGACAAACATGGAAGTAAAAGAATACTGAGCATTTTAATGCCAGCAAGAACACTGACAAAATGCATGGAATTTGTTAAATACTTTATACCTACTTGCATATGAACGGCATTGTTTAGAGAGGCTAACCATAACAAGCACAAGAAAATAAACGAAGTGGAAAGAAAATGTGGAAAGAGCAGTTTTCATTTAGCATTCCCTGCCTCCAATGCACAAAACTAATAGCGCTCAGCAGACAAAGAGAGTTGAGTTACGTTTACACTTGAATTTGGTACCAGTCTTTAGTTTGGCTTTTTCTTTTAAATGAACTGACAGCATCCTCAAGGCTTGGACCTCATAATTCTGGTGTCAGGTTCTAGAGAAACTCCAGCTGAGTGCAGAAGTCCAGATTTTGCCAATGAGACAGTGACATCAGCAACAAAGGCAAGAAGCAGAAGACAGTAGGCACTGTAGCAGCAGCTGGCTCGCTCACTGACTTTGTTCTTCCTGCTGCAAAAAACCTGGGCTCCCTGCAGATGGGCTGGCTCTTACTGGGTTTTTTTGAGGTTAGAGGGAAAGTTGGTAATGTCAACACTACAGACAGCTTACATGTCTCTTTAAACAGAGCCGTTCAGCCTTCTAATGAGCAAGCTACATCCTAAATGATTATGAAAACATAAACATTATTCTTAAATCATTAACTTTGCCTTCAGAGCTCCAGTTTAATGCAAAACAGTACAGTATATGTGAGTAAATCCCTAGTATTTTCTAATTTTTCCACCAGAAACAATCTTCATTTTCTCTGCCAAGTAATGTGGCTCCAATTTAACAAGTTACACTGAGCGGCCTTATTCCAAAAGTATCAATTTTAATAGCAATAAATGTCTTGAGTTTTAAATTTAGCACTGACACCACCAGGACTCACATCAAGGAACACAAGTTTTACACATCTAGTAAAGCAGTGTCTTCAGACAGCACAGAGATATGGACAACACACATCATACATGGATCCCCTCCCTAGTAAAGACCATAAGAATGAGAAAGTACAAAGTTGAGAAACATGCAGGTTTGATGTGAAATTCAGAGCACGGTGTCTGGAAAAAAACCCTAAAAACTACACCACGTTTATCAAGCCTTTATTGCATAAATGCTCACCAAAACAAAATACAAACACATTAAAAATGATGTGATTCTTCAAGTATTTACGTGATGTTAAAAAAATGACCCTGCTTTAGAAAGCTGCTCTCAATATTTCTGAGGGTTCAGTCCATGACAAAGTATTTTCTTCAAGACTGTAGATGATCAAGACTGGCTACAAACATGAAGTCCATCACAGCACTTCTAATAAACTTAAGAATTAACCACTTATGGGTAATTTACATTTTTCGTTATCTCATGTGACACACAAGAACAGATTCCCATGTTCCAGTCCCCACGTAGCTGGATCACAAATGCCACAATAAGGGACACAAATGCATGAGTGTCTATATTTATCTCCATACATGCAAGTGTGTACCTGCAAGTACACACAAGTCTGGTCTATCCTATTTGTGACACCATCACTGATGTCCTCAAGTGAATGTCCTGAAAAGTACGTAGGAGGTGCAGAACCTACACCAACTGCGATAAAAGAGCAGTTTCCATCCACAGCTGCTCGTAAGCAAACAAGAGTCCCACTTTGGGCAAGAATAGTTTTGGTATGACATTCATGATGGTGTGCAATGTTGTCATTTCTCTGAGAGCATCTAAGACTGAGGTGGAGTAGCAGCTCCCTGCCTTTAGGCACTCCCAGAGGACATCCCCATGAGAGGAGCTCACCAGGTGACCCAGCACTGCTACCAGGTTGTAAGGAGCCTTGAAATTAACTAGCTAGAGTTGATTTTGTAGTTAAGTACATAAAAAACCAAAGGC
Source organism: Colius striatus (assembly GCF_028858725.1). Classification (NCBI taxonomy): domain Eukaryota; kingdom Metazoa; phylum Chordata; class Aves; order Coliiformes; family Coliidae; genus Colius; species Colius striatus. Next base: position 63,070,883 of record NC_084762.1, read on the forward strand.
ATAAAAACCAAATGACTGCCTTTTCCCACCAAGGCATCAAACTAAGAACACAAACACAAAAAAATATCAACCCAACCCATGAAATCAACACAAAAACTGCCTTAAGTAAAAAGACTGGCAGCCTTTAAACAACAGAGCTCTGCTGTAACTGTCATAGCCAGATACTACAACGCTTAGCTCAAACTATACTTATATACCTTTAAAACATTACCAGTTCAGTTCTGAAGCCAATTCACCTGCTTCCTACTACTGTGGAAGAAAAAAAGGAAGATACATAAAAAACCAAATTGATTAGTACTGAACGAGCAGGCTTTTCTCCTTTAACAAGGGGACTCCTTCCTAGCTGAATTACAAGTCTGTTTAGACTGTGGGCTCCTGCATATGCAATTTTCGGACTGAAGTATGTAAGGCTAACGTAAACTAAGATTTAAATATTGTTATTTCTCAATAACTACTACCAGTGACCTTCCTGCTTTTCCCCTGTCCCTTTCTTCACCCCCAGTCTTTTTTTGCCGAGCTCTCGGGCAGGTTTCCTGCAGACAAACTCCCGGGCCTGAACGCCCGTTTCTGGAAACAGCATGTGATTCCCGGGCTGGCGGGGGGGGACGAAACGCTCAGGCCCAGGCGGAGGCGAAGGAACGAGGGGCAGTGAGGGAGAGGGACGAGGCTCCAGTTACACCTCGCCCAGGAGCCGGCGAGGAGCGCGGCGGCAGCGCAGTCCCCGCGGAGCCAGCGGCGCACACACCGCCCCCCGTGGAGCCGGGGCGCGGTTGAGCCGGGGCGCCTCCACGGAGGCGGACATCTCTCCACCCCTCCCCCGCTCCCCCACGCGTGGCGGCCCACTCCCGGCGGAGGCGGCCGCGGGGCCGTCCGCCCGCACGCGCCACCGCCGCCTTGCGCGCAGCCCCGCGGCCGCCGCCCGCGGTAGGAAAGCGGGAGCGAGCGGCGACGCCCGCCCCGTCAGCGGCACCCGCCCAGGGACCCCAGCCCCGCGCCCAGCCGGCTGCCATCCTCCCTTCCCTCTTCTCTCCCCTCCCCGCCCCGCGCACACACACGCAGACACACGGCACTGCGGCGGCCGGGCCCCCACCCCTCCCCGGGCAGCGGGGAGGCGGCGGCGGCCGGGCGCCCCGGGGCTGCGCTCGCACGCAGCTGTTCCGCCGCGGCCTGCCTGCGCGGCTGCGGCGCCCCGCCGCTCGCCCCCGCGCTCCGACCCGGCTCTGCGCGGCGCGCACACGCAGGCGCAGCCCCCGCGCAGAAAGTTAGAGAAGTTGCCCGCTTTGCCCCCGCCTTCCCCACGCGTCTCCTGCGGGCGCGGAGCGGCGACGGAGCACCCTGGCCCTGGCGAAGTGCGTAGGGAAGAAGATACAGGGCGCCGCGGCCCCTGCCCGGCGCGGGGAAGGAGGCGGCCGCCTCGGCCCCACGGAGGAAAAACGGAGCAGCCCCCACCCTTGCGCACCAAGCCGTTGTCAGCCGGGAAAGGGGAGGGGGTGAACACCGCCCTGCTTCCCAAATCACCCTTTTGTCAACGGAGAGAGACCCTCCCTCAAGTTTCCTTGTCGGTGTGAGCTGAGGGGCGAGGGGGAAAAAAAATGTCCTGAACAATCCTTTGAAAATTGCCCTCCGCACGCCAGTCGCCCCATCCTCCCCCAACACGAGCAGGGCAGGACAGCCCCCTGCCCTCCAGATCAGTACCGCAGCACACCTCGCGTCCCCGGACTTTCTCCCCCGGCCAGGGGCGCGGAGAGGCAGCACCCGACCTCCGCCTGGCCTGGGCGCAGGAAACCAACCCCCTCGGCCTGGCAGGGTGGGGGTGCCGCTTCCCCCCCACACCTCCTCCCTCCGCCGAAACGGACGTCCCAGGGAAGTAAACCCGCGCCCCTCACGCAGAGCCCCGAGGGGGCGAGCACGATGCCCCAACGACGGGCGGCCCTTCAGACCCCCACCCCCCAGCTCCCCTTGTGGTTCCCCACGGAGGGGACCGCCGTCCCCGCCCCGCTTCCCCCCGCCGCCGGCGCGGGGGAAGCCGCCTCGCCTGGCCGCGGTGCCGCCCGCCAACACCGCCCTTCCGCGCACCGGCGCGGCCCCGGGCGTCCCCCCGGCATTACACAAGGCGGCCGGGGAGGCGCGGGGGGCTCGGGCACACCCCCCCGCCACGCCGGGGCCGAGGGGGCGTGTGAGAGCCGTTACCGGGGTCAGTGCCGTCTCTCGCCGCTGCCGCCGCGGCTGCCGCCGGCGCTGACCTTCGCTTTGTAAGATGAAGCTGAAGCCGGGACTGCGGCCGCCATGTTCCCGTTTTAATAACTGCCTGCTTGTTTATTTCAATGGAGACCCTCCCACCACTCGCCCTCCTCCTCCCCTTCTACCCAGCGGAGGGCTGGACGGGGAGGAGGCGGGGGGAGGCACAAGTCACTCCCCCCTGCCCCCGGGCACGGCAGCAGCGGCCGTGCCGTGGGCTGGGGCGGGGGGAGGCCGGGCCGGGAGGGCGGCAGAGCGGCGGGGCCCAGGTTCGGGTCGCCGCCGCTCCGGGCTGATGCCGGAGCGCGGGGCTACCCCGCTCCCCGCCCGCAGGGACAATGGCAGCCGCCCCGCTCGCTCGCAGCCCTGCGCGGCGCTCCCGGGAGCCGCCTCCGCGGCACCCACACGACGGAAAAAGGGGAAGGGAGGAAAGGAAGGGGGAAAAAAAAAAGTCTTTCGTCCTCCGAAGGCGAGCTTTTAAGGGTGGCCCTTTGCTGTTCGCCCTCGGAAAAACGTCCCTCTCAAGTGGGATCGGAGCGAGCAGCCCATATTCACAGACAACAGGGAGGCGAGAGGAACTGTCTTATTTCCTTTCTTTGCTCCCGAAAAAAAAGAAAAGAAGAAAGGAAACATGCTGAAAATCGTGTCACAAATACACAGCATCAACTGTATCTTGCTCACAGGAATGAGGGAATGAAGATGCAAGCTTTTCCTGGGTTGGCAGAGTGAATACCCGAGTTAAAAATTATTAAGGGCTGGAGAGTGATTGTTAAACATTGCCCTTTAGTTCAAGAAGCAGTCCTATCTTAAAAGACTTACGTTCTCACGTAATGGAGAGCTGTACTCTTAGACACAGTAACAATTGTTATTTTTGACATTTTCTCACATGGGTGTGCAGCTCTGAGTTTTACTGCACCTATCCAGAAATTATACATTGTTACTGGTGCTATGGCTAACTCTGCATGCAATTAGGCTTGTCAAATACTTTTTTGATCATAAGTCTTGTTTTTCATACGGTTGCATTTGCCCTACTGTACTGCATACAATTTTCCATACTAATATATCTGATTCCATTTTTTAAAGCTTTTTCCTTTCATGGGGCAAAAATAGTTCAGTTGTTTGTCCAAACAAATTAAAGGAAAATGGTCTTTCCCACTATGCTCCCCATGTTAAAACATTATTTGCAACCAAGTCCCTGAAAACTTCTAATATTTTCCTCTTCTGGAGAAAAATCTCAATTATAGGAGGGATAACCATCAGAAATTTATGTGAATTTGCTTCCAGTAGGAAATGGAACTGGAGGGATTGTAGTTCATGTATGCCCAGTTAGAGCTTTGATGCTAAATTAACCAGAGAACTTACCTATATTAAATGCCACAGTTTCAGGTGAAATGCTTTTGTCATCTCCAGGAGACAAGTGGACATGCAACAGCTGGAGAGGACAACCTTTCTCAGTGTCCCTCCTCACCGGTTCTACTTGGCAAAGAGATTACTGCATCTTTAGGAAGCTCTTTCTCTCTGACCATACACAGGCAGGTAGCAAAGAGATTGAAGGTTAATTCTGTCTGGGTAGCAGGGAAATCAGAATATTACCTTGCAATAACATAGCAAATGAGAGTAGCTTGTATGTGAAAAAAAACCTGGGGCAAAGAGTTCTGGAGTGGCAGAGCTTTTCCTCTGGCCTGATTTGTTATATCTATGCAAATCTCTGTAGCAAATAAGCTAACAGTTATACAGGCAATAATCTCATTTACCTCACAGTCATGATTCATTTGTTCTCCTGGGTTAAGTGAAACAGTGGTCTCCTGGATTTTTTTTTTTTTTTTTTCAAAATGTCTTTAATTTTATGACCACAAGCAGTCCAATTTAGAATTCCATGAATAATTTTAATGCCAGCATTTCTTATTTATGAATGCTTGGGTTTTTTCAAAGTTCACACTTCCTTTATCATAATCCAAAGTCTTTATTAAACTAGTACCTAAATCCACTGGCAAAAGCAAGAAAGACCTTTTAACTCGCTGCAGTACAAACATAAAAGATAGCCCATGTAATGCAAAGTTTATGGTCTCAACACTGACAAAAAACCGAGTCTGTCGTGACTGAGTATATTTGTCAAACTGGGTGAGAGAGGGCACTTCCCTGCGCACGCTCAGATCCACTGAAATTTGTTACAAGCTCCTAACTCGGGAGCAGATACATTTTGTCATCTGAGGCCAAAACCCTGGTTACAAATATGACTGTGTACAAAGACCAGTAATTATGTTATTCCTAACTGGTATTCTTTAAAGGAAAAGCACCATCTTCCTGATAGGAAACTTCAGTGATGGATATTATTCAGCATTACACCTCTTCTTTGAGCCTTCTCCAGTGTCACTATTGCTGCAGCATGCTGACTAGAGCTGGGCTTAGTTTTTTGACAGAAGCTTCATCCGTGCTAAACACAAGTAACTCAAGCTTTCTGTCATCCTCTCATATTCATCCTCCTCCCATTTATACTCCTGCCAGTTACTTTGTTCGCAGCATCACTTTATGCATTCACCTGGTTATTCACTGTGATACGCAAACCTTTCCTGGTGTGAAATTTAACACGAAGCAAAGTTTTTAATTCTTTTGAATTGTTAGTGTAGTTTGGTTAAGAAAACAATAACAACAACAACAACAACAAAAAAAACCAAAAAAAACCCCTAAAAAACCCAGAATCTGAATGCAACTCTGTTTATCTGATCAGTATAGCCATATGTTGTCAATGTTCTTTTTTCTTACCTACTGTTTTCTATGTATTTCTTAAAGACTTGGTACACAGGGTGCTGTGAGTAAAGTTAGCATTTGCAGATGTGTTTCTAATGCTTTTCCAGATAAGTTATTCTTCTGTAAGGTGAAAGGTTAAAAATAAGTTGTTGAATGCTTATGAACTTGGTAGGTTGCTCAGGTATGGCTGCTGTTTCATAAAGCTCTATCTGCAGCTTTAACATGTAAGGAAGAAGGGTTTATGTGCACCTGTTGACACCGGGGCTAAATGTAATGCAGCTGTTGGTGCACAAAAAGCCTTTTTCATGAACAGCTGCATTTACCCCATAGAATTGCTCTGCCTACCTTTATGGGGAATTGAGTCCCCACTTACTCATTAACCTTCCCAAGTGGATTTAAATATGGTCTTTATGAAACCAATAAGGTATTTGTTGGCCTAGCATGTACCTAACTCAAACCCACAAAGAAAACAAAATTAAATTTGAAACCATTTAAGTCTCCTATACCATCTTCACCTTCTTCAGGATAGGGAGGATCTGCTGAGATCTTCTGATTGAACCTTCAGCTGCAAGGAGGGCCAGTCTTGAAATTATTCTAGGTTTCCCAGGGTCATATCCAGCTGAGTTTTTACTGTCTCTAGAGTTTAAGTGTCCACAGCCTTTATAGAGACCTGTTCTAGTGTGGAATTCACTTTTCTGATTTTTTTTCTTTTCCCTTATATCTAGTGTGTCTGTTCTATCTTCTGCTTGAAGCCTCTCACAATGAAAAGGCCACTGTAGACCTACAGAGACTCCATATTCTATGCACCTGCCCATTAGCTAGCTGTAGAGAACAATAAAACTCATGCCAGCTTTCCCTGCTTAAGATTAACAGCCTGACCTTCTCAGCATCTTCTTGTACATCCCGTGCTTTAGCACCCTCAGCAGTGTGGCAGCTCTCCTTTGGATTTGCATTTCTATGTCCATATATTTCATGTACTTGGGAGCTCAAAACTGCTCACATTAATCCAGATGTGATCCCACAAGTACTCCATGGATGGGAAAAAACACTTTTCTCAACTTGCTGGCTATTCTTTTGCTATTACGGCCAAAAATGCTGCTGAACTTTGTTGTGACAAAGTCACTACTGATGACTGACTTGTTGCTCATCCCCAAATTATTTTTTGTAAAGCTATTTTCCGGTGGATGGCTATTCTGTCCCAGATCCAGGATGCTGTGCCACCATTCATTTCATTTTTTAAGGTTCTTGCCAGCCCATTCCTCCAGCCTGATGAGATCATAGAATTATCAAATTGTGGAATGGTTTAGGTTGGAAGGGTCCTTAAAGATCATGTAGTTTCAGCACCTTTGCTGTGGGCAGGGACAATTTCCACTTGCCCAGGTTACTCAAAGCTTTGTCCAGCCTGGCCTTGAACAATTCGAGGAATGGGGCATCCACAGCCTCTCTGGACAACCTGTTACAGTGTCTCACCACCCTCACAGTAAAGAACTTCTTCGTAGTATCTAATCTAAATCTCCCCTCTTTCAGTTTTATGGTCATTACCCCTTTTCCTGTCACTTCCTTATCTTGTAATAAGTCCCTCTCCATCTTTCTTATGGCCTCTTTTAGGTACTGGAAGGCAGCTACCAGGTCTCCCTGTAGCCTTCTCCAGGCTGAGCAACTTCAACTGTCTCAGCCTACCTCCAAAGGAGAGGCGCTCCAGCCTTCTGACTATCTTTGCGACCCTCCCCTGGACTTGCTCCAACAGCTGTGTGTCTTACCAGGTCCTTCCAATGCACTGACCTCTCCTTCTCAATTTGCCATCATCTGCACTTCATCTCATCACTGAGGTCACTGTAAAAGGTGTTACATAGCATCAATCCCAGTATCTACTTTTAAACCATACTGGCCACTGGCTGAACCTATTACACCCCTTGAGCCCAATTGTCCAGACAGTTTCTAATCTAAACTTCTGTTTAACCTAGTTCATACCTCTCCAATGGAGTTAAAGATGGTCTATGAGTGATCATGCCAAAAGCTTTGCTAAAGTCAAGTTAAATGACATCCACTGCTCTCCCCTTCTCCATAGACTCCATTATCCCATTAGAAGCAGTAGTCACATTGGTCAGGCACAGTTTGCCTGTTATAAACCCTTACTGCCTGTCCCCGGTCACCTTCTTGTCTTTTAAACGCTTGGACATCCCAGAGGACTTACTACTTAATCCTCCCACAAAGCCAGGCTGACTAGTCTGTAGTTCCCTGGATCTCTGTCCTTGAAGATGGCCATGACATTCATCTTTTTTCCAGTAACCACTGCCTTTACACAATACACACGCATCTGTCATGATATACACACCCTATCGTTACTACAATTACTGTGCCCTTCTGACCTCACACCACACCTCCAAACTATCACTGATTATCATTCTTCCATTAGCTCTTGACCACATTCTGCCCTCTCAAAAAAACACATTGACTTACATGATGCTATGTTCTTTTGATGCATCTAGGATCTGGCTCAGCTTCTTCAATGGCACTTTGGCTTTATTGCCATTTGATTTAGTTATATACCGGACTCATTAAGAGCTTGCAGTGAAGAGTATATCCTGGATGTATAGTGCCTATGTGCTAGAACTAAAAATAAGATTTTTTCTGCTTTGTCCTAGAAAAACTTCAGGCATAAATTTTTTATTTTTTTTTTTTTTAATCTCAAATAGCAAATTTGTAAATTAAAAAGTCACTAATCAAACATCTTACTGTATGTTGATGTCTTACTCATTTAATTATTTGCTTCATGTTCACTTTTTAAAAATCATGTAACCTTGAAAAGCTCTATACTTTTTTAATACAAGAAATCAATCAAGATAAATTTCACCTTATAAAATGTTTGGAAGAAAGTTATAAATGCATAGGCTAAGAATTAGAATTTTAATCAATACTTGTGCAAATACTTTAATGCTAGAACAAATGACTCATTCTATTTATGCTGCTTTGGTAACAGTTCATGCCAAGATAAAATAATATTCCACTGAGGGAAATAAACCTGTAGAGCTAAAGCACGACTGCTATACTAGTACTAGAAGTCTATGTATTTTTCCTGTATTGTAATATCATACCAAAACTGTTGCATTTTTACCTTGCTGGGTCTGTACCTCCATTTACTCAGCCACTTGTTTCTGCCACTCTCCCTCAGCAATGTATAGCAACGATGACCACCTGAAGTACTGTATTGGACAAATAAAATCTACCTCGAAAGTAGCCAGGCTCTTCTCAGTGATGTCCAATGATAGGACAAGGGTCAACAGGTACAAGCTGGAACAGAAGAGGTTCCAAAGAAACACAAGGAAAAAATTCTTCTCATGAGGATGATGGAGCACTGGAACAGGCTGCTCAGGTGGGTTGTGGAGTCTCCTTCTCTGGAGACATTCAAAATCCCCCTGGATGGGTTCCTGTGGGACTTACTCTAGGTGACCCAGCTCTGGCAGGGAGGTTGGACTAGATGATCTTTCAAGGTCCCTTCCAGTCCTTAAGATTCTGTGGTTCTCTGATTCTCACACATTGTGGTGAAACAGCTAAGCAGGTGACACCAAGTACCATTCACAAGCAAAGGGGTAGTACCTGCTGGGTACATGACTCTGCTTGAGCAGGGGGAATGGACCAGACGACCCCTAGAGGTTCCTGCCAACCTCAGGAATTCTGTGGCTCTGTGATGCTTTTTCTGGAAAACAAAAGTCTTTCTGCTACTCTGCTTTATTTCACACTTTAACCATCTGTCTTTTTTTTCCACTTATTTTCCCTTTAATCTTTAACAGGCTTTTCTTCTCAGTCTCTCCCATATTCTCATCCTACAGCATGTGCTTAACAATAGTTATGGTATGACTTGGTATATTCATGGAGTCTATGCAAAAGGCATTACCATTCCTCCTGCTAAGCATGATAAAAAACACAGCCCTCCACCATACTCTGACTTTAACCAAAAATGTAAACCAAAAATTTAAACTAAATGTAAACAAAACCCAAATTTATAAAACTTACAAGTTAAGGGGGCATAAACGAGTTACATATAAGAAATACAGTGTTTCATTATGGTTTTGCTGTTGAATGAGCAGTGTTGTCTTCCCTTGGTAATTACACTGTTGACAATGTTAACTTACATTTTACTCAGAGTTCTATAACACAGACTCCTCCTGATTTTCTACACTTTAATACACAAATTTTTGTACCTTCAAAAGAAATCGGTAATAAAAAGCATTGCTGAGGAAGGGTAAATTTAAAAGCCATCCCACCATTAGCAAGTGTAGATGTACACTTCAGCAAGCCTCCTAGACACAGCCTTTGTGCTGCTCTGTTTGGATTGTCCTCTGAAAAGTTATTCTAAGGCCGCTTTGCTAATTTGTATTTAACAATTACATCTCATCACTGACCACATACTTTAGAATACTTTCCTCCTGTCATAAAGATTGTGGAACCCTCACCTCAGTCTAAGTCATCCTACATCTTTTATGTGGAATGCACTTTCTAAATTCACTAGAAAGCTGATTGCACCTTGAGGATGCTCAATGTTCTCCATTGGCCATTTACTAGCTAAATCTAGAGTTATGTACACATGTAAATGTATGTGTTCATGTATTTAGAGTACAGAAGATACATTAGAAAAAAATCTGAGTGGTGGTGAAGCATGTTTTTAACTGGCAAAAACTCAGCATGTCTGTACAAGTAGCACATTTCATGCAGCAGACTTAAGATTTGCCTCTCTCTGTTACAGTTCTTAATGCCATTATGAAAGAGATGAAATCAAGATGGAAGGATGACAGTGATTTAGTCACAGAACCAGTTAAATAGCTTTCTAAACTTGAGGCCACAGATAGCTTTTTGATTTACAGATAGCACAGAAGCTTGATCTTACAAACCTTCAACTGAAGTAAATATAAAGTCCATAAAGTATGAAGAAGGAAATACAAGGAGTCTGGCTTCACTTCAGCATAGATTTAAGAGTTTAAAGTTCAAGTTCTGTAAATTCAGATATTCAGCTGCTTGCTGTCTTAAAACAAACAAACAAAAATTGGGTTTTATTATAGAAATAACTACATTTTCATTAAAGTTTCCTAAGTTCCTATTCTTGGTTTGATTTCCAACCCTGAACAGTGGAATAACCAAATTTTTGTATGGAAACATTTTAATCTAACAAATATTAGAAAAAAAATTATTGTCCCTGAGCTTTTTGGACCACGTAGTAGGACAGAGGTTTTCCATTCCCTGAGATTCTGTCCATCACATCCTAATAGTATGCCTTCTGAAAGCTCCTTAGCATCAGCTTCATCTGACTCACCAAAGGCATCAGGAATGGGGAACAGTCAATATTGAAGTCAGAGCAACCAGGACAGCTGAAGATTTTCCTGATCAGCTTTGGACATCTGTCCTTTCTTTCCACAAGCAGCTCCTTGGATTTGCAGGCTGGGTCAGTCTCCTTGAACTGACTTCCCCCACTTTTGGGCTTTTATTAACACATGAGCCTTCATATGTAGGATCAAGACAACACATTGCTCACAGTACAGGAAGAAATTCTATGTTTTTATTTTTTGTTTCTTGTACCAGGAAAGAAAGGTAACGGTGTTGACTTTTAAGTAATCACTGGGCATCAGAATTAGCACCTCACTAAAACAAAGTCTCTGCTCCAGCACCCTTTCATACTTAAGAAGACACCTCTGTATAAGTAAAAAAAAAGTTCACCTCTCTGAAGTTGTGATCCTACAATATACATTCTCACATCTCTGAATTTTGTAGGCAGAGATTTTGCTTTTGGTTTTACTACATATGCCTGTTATATATCCCTTAAATATGGCTTATCAGGAAGTAGGAAGGTTAGCAAAGCCAAGGCTGAAGGAGGAAGAAGCTACGATTGTACTACATTTTGATCTTTTTTATGATACCATTCTACTCGTTCCACTCGTTCAACTTTTAAAGATTCAAAAACCTTTGTAATAATTATAATAAGGTTTGAAACCCCAATTATTAAACAATAAAGCTGTTTGATAAAACAAAACAACAACAACAAAGTGGAAGGGGGGTAAGAAATTTATAAACTAACTTAGGGCTTGTATTTTCAGTAAGATAATACAAGTTTGAATAGGTGCTTGAAAGATGATACAAATGCAGTCAGTGGTTTGTAAAAAACACAACTTGTAACTATGTGTGTACTTCCACATAACTTAATCAGCTCAGCCTTAGCATTGTCTGGTGACTCCAACCTGACAGCTAAAGTAATGGCCTCTGTCAATAGTCTTGCTTGCTTATCTAAACTAACAAGTGTTTTGCAAGAGTCACTGTAGCCCTAACTTTTGGAAGACAAGTGATATGAAGCTATTGCTTCCTCCCACCCTTTGCAGTGCTTTCTGTGCTATCTCTTTCAGAAGAAAAGTTGTAAGTCAAAGCTTTCCCCTCCCCTTTTTGACTCTTATAATGAAGAAAGATCTTGCATTGGACAATTCAAGAACATTTGATGAAATGGTTACAGATACCATGTTTGCTGGGATGCAGGCTTCCAAAGCCAACTTGTATATCCCACTATCCACACATTCAGCCTTGTACTTACCAAAGGGAAAAAAAAGTCCCATGAGGGACAGACTGAGCTGAGACAAAGGTGTCTGTTTTTTTAACCAGAAGTGCCAAAGTATGAGGAGGAATCTAATTTCTATATAGAAAACTATCACATTCCTTCATAGTTTAAATGCATCTGGGTTGGTTAAATATGTACCCTGAAAACAGAAAAAGAGAAACAACAAGATCATGAGGCTGAAAGAGGTCAAGAGGCCATGGTATCCACCCCCTTCCTTTAAGGCAGGATGATCAACACCTATCTGCTTCTAATGCCTTGGTCTAACCTGTTCTTAATGACCTGTGATGAAAACATCCCAGCCTCCCAGGCTACTGCATTGCTTTACTCTCTGTACCATCAGTTTATCTAATGCTGAAACAGGATTTCTTTTCTTCATTTTTGGTCTTTATCTTCTCCTCAAATCTACCACAGATATGGAGATTTTTTTTCCCTGTCCTCTTGCTTTGCCAGTTCTCACCCCTCTACAGAGCTGTTGCAGTGTTTCTCCTCAGTCTTTTTCTAGCTTGAGCAATCCCAGTTCTTTCCAGCTTTCCTTTGAGGACATGTTATGTTGGTCCCTGCTCATTCAAGATGCTGCTATGGACTTTCTTCAATTGGTGCAGAAAAAAAGATGCATTGGTGATAATGAGCATACTGTGTAGTTTTAGGCCTTACTGATGCTGGAAGCATTACTTCATTTGCCATGAAGGCTGACATAATTTTATTCATCTCGTAGCTTCTAACAGCATGGAATCACTCCTTGTTCAGAGATCGGATCTAACACCCTAACTTGAGGACCTCCAAATTTCAAAGTGCAGTTTAACGCATTGTTACAGACATTATATGAACGTAAAGACGTACAACACTTCAACTGAAGACCTCAGTCACTATTTTTTGAAAAATATTAAAGAAATCTAACAGAGGTGTTCAAAGCACCAACATTCATACATTTTGGCAAAATCAAAACTAAATCAAAGTGTAAGAAACAAAGAATAACGCTACTCTTGTATATATAGATCTGCCCATTTTTTTTTCCCAAAAACAATGGCAGAGTCATTATTTTCTGTACTGGTAGTATTTCTACAGAGCAGGATGAGGAATATCAGAGAACCATTCTTCTAACTACAGAAAAGTCTTAACAATGTCTCATTATAGTCTTACGCCAATCAATCTGATTTGTAGGAAAAAAAACCTACAAGAGTTGAGAAAGATAATATTTATGCCTCTGGAACTGAGATGGTCACATTTTCTCAGGTATTCTGTTCATACCTGTCTAATTTTTTTAAACATGTTACATAACTATAGGTTCAGACAGGGAACTAAACTCCTGCTGTTGCAGTGATTTATTGTTGAACAAGCCCCTATTTTGCTAAGGACTGTACAAGTTTTTTGCAAAAAGGTTGGATTGAAAAACAAACAAACAAAAAGAAACAACCCCCACCTGCCCTCTGCACCCAGAGACCGGAGTTAAAGGAAACAATGAAAAATTGGCTAAGTGCAGGGTTTGGTAGGATAGAAAAGTGTCCTACTGGAGCAGCTACTTAACTGTTGTTGAGTCACTCTTGGTAGAAACTAGAGCAGGGTAAACAATGCAACAATTCAAAAAATTCAGGAGACACCCTTAGGTAAGTGATTTGGTAAATATATTTAGCTTTGCTGGGGATACTCACTGAGACTACTTACATGCCTAAGTACCTTGCTAATCAGTAGGCTATTGCAGCTATTTGGAGTCAGAAATTGAAATGTGTTTGTTTGAGTGAAGCTGCTGGGTCTGGTTTTAGCTAGTTCTTACAAGATAGAATCATGCATAATACAATGTGTCTTCCAAAAATGCTTTTACTTAAAATTGTTTACTACCTATGTATTTTAAATTTCCTTTCATACTCATTATCCATGTAGATCCATGTATTCTCTTTTTTCATGTTAAAATGAAATCAGTGAAAGAAATTAATAAATCCAATACTTCAGATTCATAAAACACTTACAAATTTGAGGCAAAGCTTGTTTGCAAAAAAAAAAAAAACAAAAAACCCCCCAACTTTAAATCTCATCTCTTATTGCTTTGATAAAAATCTTTAACTTTCTTTTAATAACAGTGATGAAGAAGGAACCCTGGATTGTGACATGTAGAATGAGTACTATTTAAGGAAAGTAACGTATAACTGTTTACAAGTTGTGTATAATTTTGAATGTGTCGATATTAATAAATACAATACATTTTGGTGTGTCATATAACAAAATACATTATTTGGTTTTCCATAACAAATATCTTACGAGCCATTTTATGATAGAATGCATTTTCGGTTTGTAATTCACACATAAGAACCAAGGAAATTATCGTATATTTCTATTAAGTGGATTAAATCCCTTTTCTCTGGAGGAGCTGCTCATGATATTATTCAAGAACTCTATTTAATTCATCAGTTGAAAGTGTGTTAAATTCCTCAGTTCCTGTTTCTTAACATCCTCTTCAATGACACATTGATTGTGAATATTTGCAAATTTTGGTGGAGTGATAAAATATGTTGGTTAAAGAAGTCAACTACTGCATTTTCTATTTAACCATCAGATGGCCTGTGCAACTATATAGTAATAAATTGCAATTTACTGCATGAGCTTATTTCCCAAATACTTTCTCCCTATTCTGTGGAAAACCTAGAAAAAAGCAAGTTATAACTACAGATACTAGGGAGAGCACAAGCAAGGAGTAGTAGGCTTGTCTACATTAAGTAACCCTACCTAATTCACATGACTCAAACAAGAAAATCAAGTGAGCTGGTGAACCCCAAACAATGGAATGAAGAAATAATGCAAGAGTAAATCCTAATTAACGTTGTTTATTTCGTAGCAGCAGTGTTTAAACATTCAGAATTTCATCTGAACACCAATATTCAGAATATATTGCTTTAAAAATCTATAGTTACCATTTGTAATATAATGCATTATGTCTCAAAATTTGTCAATATACACATAATAGGCATAAAATGCCATCTATTAAATCACCAGCTGTAACTATTCATATTCATTGTAATTAAACAGGCTGAAGTAAAAGAGACAAAGTAGTAGAAACTAAAAATGAAAAGCAAAGAATTAAACTTATACATATTTCTGGGCAGGTAAAATTCTAATAAACAAGAAAACTTTTGAGAGATAATTTCTCCTCTTTACATGCAAAATGTCAATTTGGTGAGTGGAGTAAGAAATTCTGGAAATTAAATGCAAATTAAGGTGAAACTAAAAATCAATTTGTTTCTTAAACAAGGAAATGTACATACATATTAGATATTCCATAATCCATAACCAAATCAGGACTGAATTGCTACTTCAGAGCAAGTGAAAAAGTTAATTGAAAGAAAAAATTCCTGAATAGTCAAGGTATGGAAATGTCTCTTTATTTATAGCTGCAGCAGTCCCAAGCTTCAGACATTCCTCTAAGACCTATAATCCAGATAGAAAAACCATGAGAAAATATGATACAGATTGCAATAGGAATCGAATCTATGTTGAAATAGAGAATTCTGCTGAAAAAGTTTGTCAAGAGATAATATGAAGATTCAGCCCTATACTATGTTTTGTAAATGCAAGGATTATCCTAAATACAAGCAGAAAGGAACCTCGCCCTACCTCAAATCATAGTGTCTGCAACTACCACTTACTAAGAAAAAAAAAAAAAGAAAAAGAGCACTTTGTAGTTCTGGTGTAACTGGTTCACACACAGGTAGGTAGAAACCTGCATCAGGGCCTTGCGTCAGCTCTTCTTAACATGAACGTTTTGTGTTACCCTCACTCTGTTCCATGCGTTGGCGTGGAAGTGCTGCCCTGACGTCACTTGTATAAAGCAAAAGAAGTTGTACGCAGTAAAACCACATCACAGACAAGCTTTCTTCAGCTATACACTATGCTTTTTTATTAAAGCTAGTAGCAGTTCTCTCTCTGCAAGCTCTTCCTATCGATACTGCTACTTATTGCCTGGTTTGAATATAAATAACACTCTGGAGAAAATGCTCCTACGAGCAGGGCAACGGAAGCCAAACAGCTTGCAGTGTGTCAGCTCCAAACTGAAGGCTTGAACGTTGTTAAAAAGCACTGCTCATCTGTATTATTTCACAGTTGATTGCATAGCGTGTTTTATACATCAGCAATTAAGCCCTAACTCTCACATCCAAATCCCTGTGCGTTTGGGGGTTCCAGATGCAGGAGATGCTCAGGCAAATCTTTAGGCACTGAAGAACAGACTTGTAAAACTTCTGAACAAAACCACTATGGAAGCCAAACTTTCAAAGCTGACATAAACTAGCCATCCCAGCATGGTTTTAAAGGTGAAAAAAGCAATGCAAGCCTTTGACTTCCATAAATCATATAAATCAAGAGCTTTGGACTTCTCAACCAGAATAACGAGATATTATTTACCACTTGGGCCAAGTGGCCCCTTCTGGTCTAAGCCAGGTACAAATTTACTCCTCTTGGATTTGCACCCATACAGTTTCTAGTGGTGTGCTTCTTTAACCCCAGCTGCACCCCATTAAAACAGTCCTTGTCTCTAGTACATCTTCTCTTGGTCTTTACTTCCTCTTTCACCGGTACTGTCTTTTTTTCCCCAGAGAAGTTGTTCTCTCTCCCATCTTGAGCAAGCATAACTGGAGGAGATGCACTGAGGGGGAAGGACTTGCTGCTGGGGGTGGCTGAGGCTGGGGACTCCTGCCCTAAGTGCTGAGAAGTGCAATGTAGCCCCCCAGCCCTTCAAAGCCAGAACTCAACCTCAAGGGTCCCTCACAGTCAACAGGAAAACAAATAAGAAATCATTGCAGTACTGGCAATTTAAAGCAACAGCTGAGTGAAGAAACAATACAAAAATAATAAAATTTCTGATGTTTCTTTGTTTCTTGGTTTGTTTTTATTTAAAACCTCAAATATTTCTTTTCTGTGGAACTTCTTTTCTTGAAATGTAGGCGTCAGTCAGTTGTGGGAAAATAAAATAAGTCCTACATGATGGCAACAAAAAGACACCCCGTCCCTGCTTCCCATAGGCAGTGCATCTCCTCAGAAGCTGTGTGGCTTCGCATACCAGGCAGCACATCTGGGAAGAGCAGCCTTAGAAGTCAGTACCAACGTATCTCCACTTTGACTTATCATATAAAAAGAACACAGGCTCAAAATGAGCATAAGAAAAATGGGTCTGCTGCTGATGGACCTGCGGCATAGGAAAGGAGCCCATTTTGTAATTTCCCTGTATCTCAATAGAATAGCTTTCATAAGCAATTAATTCACTTACAAAGTAATTAGAGGAGGTTCAGCACCTTTAAAACTTATGTCCTCATTGTTCTAAAATACTAACCAAGTACTAATTCTGTTTGCAGAACTGAATATCTCACAAAGTAATAATTGTTTTGTCTGAACTTTGATTCCTTAGTTGATTTGATTGTGTGATTTAAGGTACAGAAATTTCACCGAGAACATAGTTAGTCAAAGCTTCTTCAGCATTTATAAAGGATACAAAAATTTGTGTTTATGTAGCTTTGCTTGGGAACCTAACATTTACTAAGATAAATGGTAAGGTAATTATATTCAAAGTTGCTGAAAGAAAATGACAGAGAACCTTATGTAATCATTCTATTTCTGCAGATCCACGTTTTTTAGCTGGTAGTCTGCAATCTGTATTTTACCCAGTCATATCCCAATTTCCTCCTTAAGACAAGCTGCAAATTGAGTTTATAGTTTATTTTAATATTTCCTGCCATCAAATTATATGGATAAGAAATCCTGTATACTCGTGCCATAATCCCATTTCTTGTGAAGAAAAGAATATACAGGCCTGCAGTATAATATTGTCATGCAAACGGATTTGTGTCTCCCTATCTTAGCTTGCCCAGACTTTGAAATCTTTTAAAGTAAACAACATATTTTTCTTAGGTTAGCTGGAGAGCGAACATAGAAACTTTACATGGAAAACTGAGATATCATCTTTCAAAATGAACAAAATAATGGACAGCAAAAAACCCTTATAGTTACATTAAGAAATGAAACACAACTCTCCAAGCCCTTCACTGAAATTCTACAATATAACTTGAGACACAAACCAGATCTTTGTTTTTCACTAAGCTCAAGTTTTGTGACACGCATGTTTAATTTCATTAGAAATTACACTAGAAGCCACATCTCTGAGGATAGAAGTCAAAGAATTATATCTGCAGTAAATTTCAAAAGGATAAAAATCCCCAAACAAATAGTCACTGTGCAGAAACCAGAGCATTGTACAGAAGAGCAAGGTATACTTAGGTGATCAGTGAAAGCACCTTGATTTCATAAGGGGAAAAAAAATACCTGATATGAACAAATAGCTGTGGTGGGAAACATAGTGAGACCATCATACCTACAATTTCTCCACGGGAATACTAAGCAAACTAAAAACCAAATGAAAAATGCTCCATTGTATCATAAATAGGCAAGATAAACTCAGTTGAGGGGAGGATTTAAAATTGGTACCTAAGATTTTTTTAAACAGTTGAATTTCTTATTAAAAATCCTGTAAAGCACGGGAATGATACACCACTTGAAAGCCCTTAAATTAGCTGATTTCTACAGCAAACCTATAGCAAGACAAAATGCTTGTTGTATTCATGTTAGAAGATATGCTAAGTACAGAGTACAATCTGGGTAAATGAATGCAGTGATGGCCAAGACTTAACGGTAATTTCAGGGTAGTCGAAACTTCAGTGTGGTCTGTTTTCCTGTACTGAATGCTTTCTGAAAATCGGGTCCCCTCTCATGTTTCCACAAAAACTGGGGCACACAGAATAACTAGCAATTTGATAAAACTGTGGCCTGAAAGTGCCTTCAGGAAATAGATAACCTCACAAAGTTTGATGAATATTATGACTGACTCCAGAGAAAATTATGGGCAAACACAGAATATATTGGAATGTCCAAAAACTGGTATTAACATGGGAATCACACCTCCTCAAAAGAAAAATGAAAATGTGGCATCTGATCTGATAAAGTTATCATGAATAAAAAATTCAACATATTTACAAGAAGGAGAAACAACCTCTCCAGCTCATCAGCTGGCAGACTGTTCACTAACAAGCAAATAAATATCAGACATGTTAAATCTGGGGAAGAAACAAATCAAAAGCCGGGAATGTCTAATAACTCTCAATCTGACAACTTAACCACACCTCTGAGCAACACTGAGAAAGTTTCCTCTTACCACATTACCAAGATTAGGTGCTGCAATTAGTACTAATAGCACAGCATGCAGCAGTGCTTTAGTTTCTCTAGAACACTCTAAAACTATAAAGGCTACATGCTATATTTTTATTACTACTATTACAATGCTCTTTATTTTTCAGCCAGAAGACTGTAGGGAAGACTTTGAGACGCTTTTAGCACACCTGAGTCTACAGGATATCCATATTAAGAAAATACTTCAAGCATGATGATACAATAAAAAGTACTCATGCATTTCAGGACTGTTGTCCAGAAAAAGATGCAAATCTATGTTTGGACATCTACTGGACAAAGTTACGAGCAAATAAAAAAATACAGAAGACCATATATTTGGGCCTGCTTAAAATCTTCCTTTGCCCTTATCCTTGCATCAAGCGGATTTTATAGCCTGAGTTCTGGACATGTAGTTGCATGGTTGCCTATTTTCTAAACTGAAGGTCAGGAATTACTGAAAAGTATTCTGGAGAACATTTACCCCTCAGCATACCTCTTCAATATCAATCATGAATAATTTCACAAAGAAAATGCTTGACTGCTTTGATTTTTATTGCAAGGCAGCAGATCAGAAGAAAAACTGTCTGTTCCAGATAAGGAGCAATACCTGAAAGAAATATCAACTGCTTAAGCAAAATTGACAATACAAACTTACCTAAAGTGCTTTAAAAAGGAAGAAACACCTGTAGTCCCCAGCCAGGCTGTCCTCACAAAATAGCAGGATCTACTTCATGGGTTTATGTGAGGGTTGGTGATGTGTCTTGTTAACCTTCCATAAAGAGTGACTTTAAGCTGGCTTATATGGCTTGAAAGCCATTTGAAGCCATCTTTTAGAAACATAAAAGTAAGCAGTGAGTATTTGAGTTTATTTATCTCTCTGTGAGCTGCAGGAGCTTTATAAATTGGTTTAATCTCATTTAGCATCTTCATTAATAAAGTGGCAGAGAATGTTGTAAACAACGTGCTAACCACATCATGTGACATTAAAATAAGAGGATCTGATGGCACCAGTCAGAATGGAGATAGTATTTTTTTTTAAAAAAAGGAGATGAAAACTCTGTAAGAAAATACAATAACAAGCCTTAAAAATGACTACAGGGAGGGCCTAGGCAAAATTCATACAGGGAAGGTTGAGTTGGCAAAAGCAGTCAGGCCAGTGCAGCTCTGCAGGCGACACTTAGCAGCAATTGGAGGAGGTTTTACTACCTGACATAGTAGCACAAAATTTATGTAAAATACAGGCTGCTACTGTGGTATTTCTCTTCTAACAGAGCAGAGAAAACAACTTTCACTAGCTAAACTTGGTTCTGTTTTCATTCCCAGAAGATGTTCAGTGTGCTGGCATAGACTGGAACAAACTGAAACGAAGTGTAGAAAAAAAGAAAAGTTCTTAAAGGTTGCGAAGAAAACATTACATTGTTAAGAGGTTTTGAATTTTCCCTTTCAGAAATGAAAGTTTGGAAACATTAAATAAAAATGTGACGGAGAAAAGTGAAGGATTGGGATAGGTATATTTCTTGATTGAGTCAATTCATGCCAGACAGAAACCACTCAAAGTCTCTCACAGAAGAATGGTGGCAATTTAGAAATGAGTTGTGGTTCTCTCTGCTAGTCCTAGGGAGAAGGGCTTCCTTTTGCAAAGGGCTCCTGCCAAATGGTATCTCCATCAATCACAACAAGAATCAAGGTCTGAAAAGCAAAGACAGGCAGCTTCCTTTCAGAAGTACATGCTCTCAATAATTCTCAAATTATACCATGAACAGTACTCATCATGAGGATCAGGGGCTCATTATCTGCATTGTTCACAAGAATTCTGACCAACATTATAAAACTGTGTCAGTCTGAAAGTTGACACTCAGATCATATTAAATCATCTGAAGTAGAAAGCCACAAACTTCTCTGTTTAGCAGAGAGCATTGCTACCATTAGACTTTGATACTTCCTCATCCCAGCAAAGCTTCCTTCAAATTGTGTTGCCCGTGTCTCTGTTTCAAGGCTTTCCAACTCTTCTGTTTCAACCAGTGCTTAAAGTAATGCCTGCTACTGACAATTGCTTTGATGATGGACAATTTCTGGTCTAGTCTCTAATAAACATCTTCTACAGTCCCAGTAGGATCTCCCTGCATTGTTTCCTGCTGTTTTTCTCTGAAGCTTTGCGGGACTCATGTTGTAATAAGAGCCTCCCTGCTTTATGCAGAGAGAGAAAGAGAAAACATTAATAACTGATTTTCTTTTTATCATCTGAAGTGCTAGAACAGAAACAACATGCTTTCATTCTTAATTTTATGCACTCAGATTTGAAAATGATGGATCACAAGAATTAAAAGGCGATGGCAACTCTGTCTTTTGAGGCAAGACAGAAAGCCTTGCATGACCCATAAATCTTGAGATCTAGTGAGAAAATACAGTAAAAATTGGGACTGGGCTTGCTCAATCCAGTCAGCACACAAAACAGCATCAGAGAAGGTACACCATCACATATTGAAGATCCCACACCTCTTAAAGCATCTTCTGGCAGTTACCCATGAAATTTGAAATAGGTGAATGTTCTTGGCTTATGGCTGCATTGCAACCAGACTGCCTCCTGCACAGCACCTCCACCTTCTGCTCAGCGCAGAGTGGCTCCTCCAGGATAACACCCTGCCAGGTTGTAGCCCACAGGATTTCTTCTGGACTCAGGTTTTATACTGTATCTAACAGGTACTGCCAAAATATAGATGTAGAAAAAACAGAGCTCCAGCAGTATAGGCTATGGCATGGTCCTCTGAATCTGAAAGAGAACAAAGGCAACAAGGCATCTCAGCTTTGGTTGACTTCCTGATACCTGAGCATGCACCTGTGTGTTCACATGCCTGCATACATGCACACATGGTATGACAGCCATCCAAAGTCACAAAAAAAATCCAGACGATGGATGAGTGGTGTTGGCTCTAGATAGCTTTCCTCTCAAAAAACAAAAAGGACCCTGTTGTGCACCGTTACATATACGACATCGGTAGACTCAATGATAAGTTTCATTCTGTTTATAAATAAAAATATCACATTGTTTTTAAGTTTTCATCAGAAGCAAGGCACATATCCTGTAATCACATCAAGGACTCTCTGATGACATAGAAAATAGATATCTTTGCAGCAATATTGACATTTGTTGCTGTTGTGCAATGAGAGCTTTTTCATCATGACTCTGAACATAGGAAATTCCAAAACACCACAGGAAGCAACAAGAAATTGTTTATGAACTATAACTGTATATTCTTATCCAGAAAAAAATAAGTCCAAAAAGTAAATAAAATCCAGTTTTAATTAATGACCTTTACTTTTCTTTTAAGCTGTTCTGACACTGACTTATCCTCCTCCACTCTGCCTGTCTTTGCACTGAATCCTGCCTGATCACATGGCCACAAGTCAAAATGAGACCAAATGACGCAGAAAACTAAAATTGAACTTTAACCCCCCCCCCTCCCCCTTATTCATCCCCCTCACCCCTGCATTGGCAGGAAAAAGAAATAAAAAGAAGAACACCCCAAAGATATAGCAGAAGTCAGTCACCCACAAATGCTGAAGCCAAATAAAAATGGGGTTGGGGGGGTAGGGGGGAAGTATGTTTCATTTAACACAAAGATTTTGCCGAGTTCTGCCAGGCAGATTATCTGTAAGTAGAAGTAAAGCATTTAGAATGAAGAGCAGAAATAGAAATGTAGGGGTGGGGACTGCTAGCTCAGAAGAGCCTTTTGTCTGGCAATACTGTGACTAAAGATAATCTTTGTTTATCTTGTATGTTTAACTTGTGTCTTGTATATCCAAAGTGTTGGGGAAAAAATGTGGAATTACAAGTGAGTAACTGAGCAAACCCATAACACAGGGTATAATTTCTAGGCATGGTGAAGGCAGCAAAAACAAACTCAGCCGTTATTATACTTTTTTTTCTTCCTCTCTCTCTCTCTTTATAATTTCTCCCAGTCTTGTGGTACAATAATGTTACAATTAAAATATACTTCGACTAACAATTTCACAGGAGAACAAAACAAAATTCTGTCACATTACTAATACAGAAAAGCAGAGCCGTGATGCTCCCCGGCTACACGAGCACAGCTTAAAGATAAAACTTTACAGAGAAGAAAGAGTAAGATCAAGGCTGCCGAAAACTGAATAGGATTTAGGTATTTAGTGTCACCCAATCAGTAAAATATGATTCACAAGTCTGGAGGAATACACTGCTTCCTAGTCTACGAAGCAAGGTGGTCATGGGGGGAAACGTATTTGAGCTCTTCAGTGATAAAAGCTGCAGCAAAATTCTGCACAGCTAAACTACACGTTCAATCGCAGCTGCTTATTTCTCCTCTGTGTGATTAGAGCCTCCCATTTCCCTCATTACAGGCTTGATATTATTGAAGCAAAGCCAACAGCAAGTTAGCAAGCCAGCAGGGGAGCAAATTGATTATACAGTTAGCTGTGGAAAAACTGAAATTCTTTATTAAGGGGAAATGAAATACGGTTAATTTATGCTTCAGCTGAACCCCTCCCACACTACACGTACTCTGTTGGTACTCTGAATATTTTCTGAAGCTGCAAGACAGCCAAGAAATTATAGAAGCTTTATTGATATAAAAATAAGTCAGGCCCTCAGTTTTGCGGGTTTTTTTTAAGAATTTTGCTTCTACTAATCACCATAAATTGCTATGTAGGACAACGTGGCATTAAAGCTGGAAAGAAAGAAAGGTAGAAAGCATTTGGGTTTACATAGACTAGAAGGTTTTGCTATCCATCTTTAGCTGGTGGTGGTCCACAAATAAATGTAAGGATCACCTTACCTGTAAAGCAGCAACTCAATTTTTGTGGTGTTTCAATTATAAACCTCTGTCCCAAAATGAAGAAAATAATCCTTTGGGATCAGAAGTAATTTTCTGAGAACAAGAACAGGCCTGTTACATTATTTCTGAGCAGAACAGTAGGTTAAGCAGACTGTGAGATAAAGTTTGTTTCTAAAATGAGACCTTGCAGAAGACACCAGTCAGCATCACACTCATGCCATCATGAGTGATTATATCCAAGCAGTTCAGATCTTCCCTACAGAGCTGAAAAGTGCTGAGAGCTCATGAGCAGAAAATTTCTCCTGCCCCAAACACTTGCCCTTGGCAAAGCCCTGATAAATAGGGCCCTAGCTGGGACCCCAGCAGGGAACGGCCCCCTCTCTAACCAGCCGTCACCTCCCATTGCTCTTCAGCTTCTCAGGTCACTATCTGCCATTCCCAAAGACAGTCCCTGCCTTTTTAAATCTACTTTTCCCCGTCCCTTTCCATCTTCTGGCAGGACAAGGGATACATCTTCTTCAGAGGGTACCTTGGCTTCTGGCCCACAAAGCACAAAGGATGTAGTAACTTGTGGAAGATCAGCAGCTTATGCAAGACAGCCCAGGCAAGAGCCCCATAGAGAGCAATACCTAACAAGACCCCTCGGTAGGAAGGGAAAATGTCATAGAACACATCTTTAACAAAAAGTGTGACTTAGGATTCACAGCCTGAATCAAACTGCAAAGAGCAGCAGCCTTCTAATTGCTGACATGCCTCAGGTAGTCCTTCCTGTGTTTCACTAGTCTTTCTTCTGTCTTCTCTGCATCTCTGTACCTTTTCTGCTTCTGACCCCACTCCGCCAGTGAGTGGGCTGGGGGCTCACAAGAGGCTGGGAGGAGACAGAGAGGGGACAGCTGACTCCAACTGACCCAAGGGATGTCCCCCACCATATGATGTCTTGGCAAGTATATAAATCTGGGGGAAGAGAGAGGAAGGGGAGGATGTTCAGAGCGGTGGCGTTTGTCTTCCCAACTAACCCTTATGCGTAATGGAGCCCTGCTTCCCTGGAAATGGATGAATACCTGCTTGCCAATGGGAAGTAGTGAATGAATTCCTTGTTTTGCTTTGCTTGCAAGTGCAGCTTCTGTTTTACCTATTGAATTGTCTTTACCTCACCCCATGAATTTTCTCACTTTCCCTCTTCCAGTTCTCTTCCCAATCCCAAGCAGAAGAGTGAGCCAGCAGCTGTGTGGGGCTTAGTTGCTTGCTAGGGTTAAATCACAATAAACATTCAATGGTTTTATTAGCATACAAGCAATCAAGCTTGATTTGCACTACCCCCTTTAGCAACATTAATACTAAAAGAGAAGTAAAAATACATGTTATGCTTTTATTTCCTGTTACTCTCCTCCCCCAAGAACTAGAGAATATAAACCTCCTTTTTTTTTTTCACTTGCTGCTACAATATCTACTGACTAATCCCAGGAAGTGATAATAAATACAAGTGAAAGTTTGCACACAACTTAAAATGCAGAAGAGCTTATTTCACTGAAGACTGGATGTTTACCAGGAAACAAGATGGGCTCAAATTGCCCTTGTGACTGCTTGAGACATATACTCATTAAAGATACCATTGAAGTAATATGGAGGAGAAAATAAATCGTTGAAAGAATAGTGCCAAGACTGGCAAATCTAAAATTTACTACATGGTCATAGGGAAGTTATTTTGAGAGCCACAATCACCTCTTAGAAAAATAAACACATTTGCCACAGAACAGCGCTTGGACATCTTGCCCAAAGCCAATGGGGTAATGACATTTACAAGTGGCAAAAACCGTTTCTCTGGCAAAAGTGAGCCCTAACTTCAAGAAATACGGAACTATTTTGTTATAAGAAAAACAAAATGGAAATATGTTGGTTTCTAAAGGTCCCTTCCAACCCCCACCATTCTACGATTCTAAGTTTTACCTAAATCTATAATTACATGACTATATATACCATTGTTGCTTATGGGAAAATTTTTACTATGTGAAAGACAGTAAATTGACAGTATGCAAACTCTGACATAAACAATCATTGGCATAAAAAAGCTGCTTTTCTGCTGATAGGTAGGTTTAAAAAAGAAACCTAACCGCTTCACAAAAAAACCTGAGAGATTTTCAAGAAATTATCAGTGTTGTTCTGAACAAATTATTTCCTGATTCATAGGAGCTATTTTAAACAGTTATTAATATATGATGCAAAAGAACCATAAAGAAACCAAGCAGCCTAAACACACAGAGTATATCATAGCTGTGACTGGGATGTATCGAGAAAGCATACAGAAAATCATGTGTGTATGTGTATGCACACACACACACATATACACAGAGTCTTTGAATAGGCTTTTCTCCTACATTTTGTTACATTTCATTTTGCATTTCATCTGTTATTTGGTTGTTTTAATCATATATTTATGTATGTAAAAATTTAGTCACGCACATAAAAAAACCTCAAAAGCTTCCCATTTTGAAAAGGGAGCATGGCAAATGGCTATAGAAGAGCTGTGGCTCTTCTCAGTCACCTACAGAGCATGGAAAATTCCTTTGTGAAAATTATAGCCCTCCCGTGGCTATGTAGGCTCTTTAGCAAAGCGATGTCATCCCAAGGAGAGGGCCTGGTGGAATCTAGAACCCAAGGACAAATTTGGAGAGCCTTCATGACTTGTGATAGATCTGACAAGCTAAGCAGATGCTACATGACGTCATAGTACATGACAAAAAGACTCCAAAACAGGTACATGAAAAGCTGAGGGGACAGAACTTTTTACTAGGAACAGGCTGCTTCCTGGAAATGGGACTGGATACATGTAAGAGAGTTGCATTACTGAACAGATCTGTCCAAGTGTAACAAATCTGATGCTGGGCTCCCCATGAAGAGTGGGAACCTTCATCTTTAGCATGATGAAAACAACCTGACCCACATATGGTGCATCTGTCATTTAACCATCTGGGATCTTAGATGTCCCCCAGCTGTGGCCAAGAAATCAGAGGTTCAAGGTCTTTAAAGTCCTTTGGGTGACTGTGTTACAAGTCTTAAAAATGAAATAAAACATCAATTCTTATACTCTGAAGGTGGTAAACATCTCTTTTGTACAGTAGGTAACAAAGAAAGGTGTCTGACAGCATGCACCAAGGGAATGGCACAGCTAGAGCTGCTGTCCTAGCCAAATGCTTTCTGTGCTACACAGTACTGTTTCTGAATACTTTCACAGTTGCTTCTAATGCTTTTCTGCTAACGAGCTCCAAATGCTTCCCAAACATTCAGACATTTCAAAAAATTGTTACTGCTTTTGAGTATATTATTCTCTAAGCTCAAACTGAAATCCTGCAAGTCACATTGAAGAAGCTGGCCTGGCAGTTAGTGCAGAAGACGAGCACCTCAAAGGCAGCTGGCATCAGGAAGAGCCATAGAAATTAAGGCAGTCCAACGTCCTCATTGAGTTTCAGAAACCTACTACCTGTGAGTCCCATTTCCTGCATCTTTAAGACATGTCATCATTCTGCATCAGAGAGTGTGGGACTGCAGCTGGGAGCAACAGGCATCACCGAGACCAACTGCTGCTTTGCCAGATGTGTGGACCTGGAGTTAAATAATCTTATCCCTCGGCCATTCTTTGACTCAGTTGCAGTGCAGAGCAGAGGTGCTTTTCGATCACCTTACTGCCAGCTAGACCCTCAACAGATGCAAAGCACTCATCTTTCTATCTACCAAAAGTGAAAACAGAAAAAATTTCCCTGCTATGATAAAACTCAACTTTTTTTTTTCTTCAGTTGACTACAGCTCAAAAGGTCCCATGTCTACTTTTATGTATATTCTTAACATAATCTAGAATATAAATTGATCAACACAAATTAAAATTACTCTGAAATGAAAATAAGAGGTGGACCATTGTAACAATATTTTAACACCACCACCTCTTTAGTAAGACTGTTGCACTGCACATGAATCTGGGCTGTTTTGCTATAAGTGGAAAGTTACCTAAGTAGGTTGTCTCTGCAGAGATGAAGGACCCAGCAAAGAGGTGGAGACTTAAAAAGCCAGATCTAAAAGAGTATAGCAACATGAGAACAGGTACAGGAACTTGGAGATTTTTTTTTTTTTAGCTTCACACTAAGAGGTTTTAGTTGCTACCTTTTTTGTAGCTTTTTTTACCCCGTATAGAATCGACTCTTCAGCATTTAGAGCATTTAGGAGACCTGGGAAACCTTAGACAACCATAAAACTGACACCCCACCCTGCTCCCGCCAATACAATCCAAACAAAACCCAAACCATCTGAAGCAATATAGTTATGTCAACTGGAAATCTAGGTAATGTATCCCATCAAAGCTAAGATCTTTTATGGGAACCCAAGTTGAGGCCTAACAGGAAAGCAAAGGAAGGTAAAAGGAAAAACAGGGGAAAGAAGGAAGTTTGATGTAGCAATAAAACCTAGGTCTTTGTTAAATCCCCAAATCTACTCTGAGCAAATTGCATTTTGACGTGCTACAGACTCCTTGTGTTTGCAAGAAGCGTAATCTCTAAACCAATGGGGACATTATGAAGCTTAACACCAGCTATTTCTTCCATTGGTGTAAATGTGCAAAGTAAGATTATATATTTGGGAACAGTATATATATATAAGACTGCAATAAGAAGAAAAAAAGGCCAAACTCTCTAACACTGATACAATTTCTGTAAGCTAGGACTAGAGCAGAGGGCAACTCTGCTCAGAGCTCTTTTGAACACCAACTGGAGATGAGCTAAGATAGTCACAGTATTAAAGAAGATAAATAATGAAGTGGGCAAAACATCCATCTGACACTTGAACAACATGTCCAGAAGTACTTGGTGGTTGGGGAAAAAGAAAAAAGAAAATCCTTGCTTTTGCATTACAACATCCTATTTTTAAATCACTGGTGTTTTAAAAAGATTTTCAAGAAAAGTGGTTTTTTAAACAGTTGGGATTTTACAGAACGAGACCAAAATGTGAATTACTGGATGACTTTCAGTGAAAAGAAAGGCTTTGGCACAGGCACCTCAGCAAGACAGCCTAGCCCAGACTCCTGGCCAGGCTCCAGCTCTGGAAGCTGTCCTCAGCCTCCTCCAAGACGGCTATCAGCTCCTCTTCCCGCTCAAAGCTGTTGAGCAATAAAGTTCTGAGTTGTCAAACTGATACTGCTCTTTCAAACAGAAGTGGTTGAGATTCAGTCATCGGTGAAATAACTCTCCCGATACTAAAACACTGGAATTAAGAGTGCAATTATAAATACAAAAAGTTTGTTTCGCTAAGCTGTTTGGTGAATATTGGTTTGTTACTCCCTTTACATTTGTGACGTGTCATTAGTAACAACTGACCGCACCTACTAGAAATCTTTCACTACAAAGAGGAATACAGTTGTGTGCACCACAGCTGCATTTTAGCAGTATGAGCAATGTTATGAAATATGGTTTTAGTCCTTTGTCTTGTCATCTCACTAAAACAAGAGAAAAGAGGATGTCTGAGCATAGCAGAAGCACTTAAAGTCATGGGATTGGCCTAGCTGAATTTGGAAGATCCCTCCTTCCCCTGCGGAAGCACTGCTCTCTCTCATCATGCTAACATTTCTTCAGCATCCCTCATAGGGAAGCATGATTTCTTTTGAGTACTGAAACTAACTCTCTCTTGCCTGTCACCCACTGTGGTGGTGGTGGTGGTGGTGTTTTGAGTGGGGGTTTTGTGGCTGATTTGTTTTGTGTGTGTGTTTGGTTTGTTGTTTGTATATATATATATCTATTTAAACAGTAATGTTTGTTTTCCTCTGGGATGAAAATGTTACACCGACAACATTTTATGTTCCAAACCAAATTCAAACTTCTAATTACCAGCCCCTGTACCTCAGCAGGGACTTCTTCTGGCTTTCTTTATTCCCCTCTATGGCAACTCCCATATGGCTACAAGATTTTTACGAGAACATTGCTTCTTTCCATATTCTTCGACTGATGCTGTCAGGAACTTTCTAGCAGCCTGTTTGTGAATAAAAGCTAGTATTTTTTAGAGAAAAACAAATAATGAATGTCTGGCTTGCCTCTACCATTTTAGAAACCAGCACATTAATACAATGAACATGACTACAATCGGAGATGCGCTCCTATTCTCTGTTTCTCCTTCTCACCACTGCCTTCACTGTGAGAATGAAAGCCACACTACGACGCCTGCAACAATATAAAAGTTGTATAAAAAGGACACAGCTCCCCTGGTCCAGTGGTGCTGGAAGGGATCTATGTTTTTGGAAAAATCTGAGGCAAACTACTGTGATTTAGTTTCCTACAATTGTAAAATAGAGGACAGCAACTGAACTAACCATGTATCTGTTACTGAAGTAAACATATATCTCTTAAGCAACCAAGCTTCCATAAGAAATGAGATAGGGAAAAATAATTAACCAGCAAACCAGATAGAAAGAAACATTTGCTTTCATACAAATGATTTTCTGACCAAGGCCAAGTTTCTCCACTATTGCTATGTAAAGAAAAGCACATCAAAAATGCCCAGTCTTTCTGATCTAAAGCATATTGGAGGTCTTCAAGACCCGCCCGGACACATTTCTTTGCCACCTGATCTAGGTGGAGCTGCTTCTGCAGGGAGATTAGACTAGATGATCTCTAAAGGTCCCTTCCAATCCCTACCATTCTATGATTCTGATATTTCTGATTGTATTAGGAGTAAAAAATAAAAAAACCCTTTATTCATGATAAACTCATTGAGAAGTTACGACACTATTGGTCATGCTGGCTATCAAATACACACACAGAGTTTGTTCATGAGAACGAACATTTTCTGTTTCAAAGCTGAAACTCTTATTATAGCTTAGATCAAACCTTGTAATAAAACCCTCTAACAGCCATCATTTCTATCATATGCAAATACTTAAACTTCTACTGAATCCCCTAGTTTAATCGACTATCTACATACAGCCTCATTTACTCTGAGAACGTTGCCAAAAGTGAGTTTGTTCCCCATCATTTCACATTCTAGGCACGGCCAAAGTGTAAAATTCAGTTGTTGCATTCATCTTATAGCAGGAAAAGAACTGCCTTAATGTTACAAGCCACAAGCTCAGATACGTTGTTATTGTGTGGAGGCTGGGTTTTAAGCTAACATGGTTTTGTTGGACAACTCCTATGACATCTTTGAAATGCTATGGAACACTAGAAGGTGACCTTGCAAGAACCCAGAAAACAAAACCCCCTAGAGACAAACTTGCCTGTGGTCCTTCTCTTTACCCCCTCAAAAAGAAAAACTCCTCCGGAGGAAGAGGACACGGCTGGATGTCCCGACACTGCAACAGTCTAGCAGAGGCTGCCACAGCTATGCTGCTACAAACATATGTCATTTCTCATTTTTGCCAGAGAAGAGAACCCATGAACAGTGACAAGGCTGTTATTAAGAGAGCAGTCTCTAAGTATTACCAGCTCTCTAGCCCCCAATCAACAGCAATATATGAAAAAAACAAAACCAAAACCAAATCCAAGTGAGAGTCATTGCGTAGCAACAAAATGCAAAATGGCACATAAAGAAAAATGAAAGGCAAGAATGGCAGTGTCTGCATTTGTAACACCACCTTTACACTTCACTCAAGCTTTATTTGCTTGGTAAGTCAAGATAGTGCATCTGAACTCCTTAGGTGGAACTGAGATGAGTACATAATGACAAGAGGTTTCTGTTAGACCACATCATTATCTGCTGTCTGAGATTTTTTTATTAAGGGGACAGATAAGGAGGCAGCAGATGGTCAACTAACCCAGACCTGTATCCAGCATGTGGATATATACTGCTGCCATTTGCACATACCTGCGAAGTCTGAGGATTTTTAGGACCAGCTTGAGGCCACTTCCCAGCCTCAGGCTCACCAGCCTTTACACCTCTTCTCCAGAGAGCTACTTCCTCCCCTACAGCAGCCAAGGACGTGTCAGCTCTTCCTGTCAGGTTCTCACCACAGGATCCCAAACACTTCTCTCTCCTGTCCCTTAGCAGTTCCCAGATCAGCTGCCAAACCTCCCTACTTTTTACCCCTCTTGCAAGCGTTCTATCTTCAACATCTCCTGACAACAACTAGCTTTTCTCCACCTGCTACTCTCATTTTGCCTTGTTTTATGACTGCTATTGCACAAGTGGATGTATGTTCATTAGCCTTTAGCTGGTGGAGGTAACCAGACCTCTTTCCTGGACCTTTCAGTTTCACCTCTGCAGGTGTTTGTAAGATCAGCTCAGGAATCACCTAATAAGCTGGCCAGTGTCCAGGACTTAAACTTTAAATAAATTAAGTTGACTATTTTAGGGGTTAAAAAAAAGGGGAAAAAAAATCATCATCAATCTGCAGCTGTAGAAGACAGTTATTTACTTTCTGAAGTCATTTGCTGTCAAGTAAATTATGAAATAAATTATATTTCCAATTGCTGCCTCCAAGGGCGCAGAAAAGAATCAGAGAGAAAAACACAGCTCTGGAGAATCAGGACATGTGGCTGCAGTTTTCATGTCCTCTAGAGAAATTTTATGACATAGGCAATATCTGACCTAGGCTGTAAGTTCGACA
The DNA here is from genome assembly GCF_028858725.1 of Colius striatus. Classification (NCBI taxonomy): domain Eukaryota; kingdom Metazoa; phylum Chordata; class Aves; order Coliiformes; family Coliidae; genus Colius; species Colius striatus. The sequence continues at coordinate 63,103,050 of NC_084762.1, forward strand.
TTAACTAACCAGGGTACAGTGGGTACACTCTGTTCAAAACCACTTGGCGATTTTCAAGTGAAAGTCAATGTAGTTGCAGGTTCATAAACAATTACGTTGTACTTCCTGCTTTGTACTTAACATCCTCTTTATCATGCATTTGACCAAGAGATAAAGAAAAACGAAAACAGATAGCGGTAAGAACGGAAAAGAAAAGCTTTTAACCTTGCAAAGAAGTGTTGAGCTTTTCCAGCGACAGGAATGTCCCAGTGGAGAAAAACATCGCTCCCTCTTGTGGCTACATGAACTATTGCCAAACTCGCAGTCCATATCTTCCCATGAACATCCATTGATGAAAGGATTATTCCCCCCAAATTGCCATCTCCACACGCAGACACATATTCATACATTAAAGGTATAACAATACACCATACATAGAATTCATATTAGAGATACAATTTCAACTACTATCTCTGTGTAAAAAGGCTACAAAAAAATACCTCCCTCAAAAAGCTGATAAAAACAGAAAAGAAAATTTATCAGAGATCTGATATGCAGAAACCTACAGCACCATATAAAAGAGGATGTAAGGGATCAGGTTTTTCATATGCAGCACTGATTTGTTGTCCCTTAGATAGCAAAGAGTTAAACTCACAGACTACCTCTCTCACCCTGGTTTCCAACTTGATAACAAAACAGAGGATGCCTCTCATTTTGACTCAATGTGGTGAACCCTTCTTCATGCAGATTTGTATAATAAACTTGCATAAACAGGCCACAGTAAAAAAAATAAAATAAACACTACTACTTCCAGTGAAGCTGCAATTTAACCAACACAAGAAGAATTTCCTATATTTTTACTGCTAACAAAACAAATCACAATTTATATAAAAAGACAAGCATATTAGAATTCTTAGATGAAATACCATTGTACAATAAATTCCTCCATTGCAGAGTGAAGATGGAAACAGAAGACTATGGAATTACTGAAATGTGTTTGTGTTCTAACTCAATAGTAAGTTGCTTGAACAAGAAAGCATTATTTCTCTCCATAACGAGTAATATATGTGTTCACAGGAGTAACAGCTAACTTGGGCATTTCCAGCTGATATCAGGAAATGTTCAAATTTATCTAAAATACATAGCTACTGTTATTTGTTGCAAAGAATGGTTGGAGAACAAGAATTTAAATACCTTGAACATAGGACATACAATGTCATTTAATCCCAGACAAGCCAATGTGTGCTCTGGGATTTTTCCACCCCACCTTCTGTAAATCTTTTCCAGAATGTTTGTTGCATTCAAGGTGCAAACGTCCTTGAAAGAGAAAAATAAAAAGAATGTAAAAGGTGGCATTTTAGGAAGAAACTGCAATTATGTATGTTGATGCTTTCCAGGAACTTGTAGTTGGTTTGGGTTGTTTTCCCCTCCTTGTTCTTTTAAGAAAACTAGATTCATCCCTACAGGAGTTTCCCCTCAAACAGCTTCCCCACCCTCCCCCATCATTAAGGAATCATAATTCAAGCTTAAATACTTTGGAAAGAAATTCATTTTCCTGCAGCAAAGGAAGACTGATGCACAAACATTAGGGCAATCTAATTTTAGATAATTCAGACAATACGCTGGATCCTTATGTGCCATTTATTTAAAGCTATTTATAGTCTTCCAGACCCTGCTGGAAGTAGAGTCATCCATTGTGGAGCGATTTAGCTGTGCTCTGCTTTGGAAGGGAGGGAGGGAGGGAGGGAGGGAGGGAGGGAAGAGGCAATCAAAAGTCTGATTGTTCTGGGGAGCACAGGTATGGAGGTGTTGGACGAAATGTTCATTTGCAGTCTGAACAGAGATCAAAGGGTTCAGCCGCTTAGCAGCCCTGCTGCTGCCAAAAAAATGAGGGGCACTGCACAACTTGGAAGTCCCAAACTGCACCAAGTTACAGGCGCAGATACAGATGCTGCTCATAGCTGCAGGCATGGAAAAGGGACCCTGTGCCAGAGTAGGGGTGGGAAAAAAAAAGAGAAAGAAAAATCCCTGAAAAAGTTTTCAACCCTCTGGGGACAGTTCTGGAGTGGTATAAATGGCTATACTGTACCTCAGAGCCTGAGCGTTTAAGTCAGCACCTCCCTCATAGGCATGTGACTTCCAGAACAAAGTTCTCTTTTTTGTTGTAGGCACTTGCAAGCTCATCTAAAAGTTGGCACTCCACAGTCTGTAGGGCTGGGTCATCAGAAGGCCTCTCAAACCCCAGTCTTTCTTCAGTTCCTCTTTTTAGATCATTGTGTAAAAAAACCAAATACAAATATCAACTCATCTTCTGGCTTGGGTGGATTTTAACAACCCATCTAAGGCAGCCTTTCCCATGCACCCATGCCGTGGTGGGAGGGAGAAGGGTCTCGCCTCTTCACATGCTGAACCATAATTCAGGCTCAGTACCCCCTGGTACCACAACAGCCTTTGGAACATCAGCTCCAGTTCTTTTACTGTAAGATGAGAACCTACTGCTTTTCCAGCTCTCCTTGTCTGATACACGGATGATCTTTCAACTCATGGAGATGTAAGTCCTAGGGCCACTAGCTATCTTAGAGTGGACACATTTTTTAACTCTCAGTACCATTGAGATATTTGAGCCAAAAGACTCCTAATTAGAAGCATGGAAAATCTTAAGTGCTACAGCACCACATCTTGTTTTCATCACAGCATGTCTTGAGTAGAAAAATCTGCTTTTGAAGTTGAGTGATTTTTGACAACCTTCCCTATGAAACCAAATCACCTGGCCACGCTGAAGCCAACGAGTTACCGTTTTGTTCTTTAAAGCTGCAGCTGCAAGGTACAGCAGATACAGTACATCTGTGGGTCACAGATCCTCAAGTCAGTATCCTAGTATTTAGATGAGCTAAATATGATCCACTATATAAACAGGTAGCAGGTTTAAAACAACCAGTGCAAGGTGCACACAAGGACTGGGATAAATTCAGAAACAGAACTTACCTTGCTGTGGTTTTCAACTGAACATCTTACTCGTATTATGCAGCAACTCAGTTTGCTATCAGATCTAAAGCACTCTTGCCAAAAGGGATTAATTTGTTCTGCTGCCTTTTCTCAAGACCCCATGATCCTGGATGTTTGGTGTTTGGTATGGAAATTTTGCAGAACTAAGGCATTATGACCAGTGTAGGACTTCTTCCTTAGTTTTATAAGTCAAGCGTTCCTCAGAGTTCAGGAGTTTGTATTTTTTTTTAACTAGCTCAAGGTTCTAGAGGTGCCTTATACACAAAAGCTCATGGCTCAGAGACTTCATCTAAGAGCAGAACTCAAATTAAAAAAAAAGAGAGAGTTATAACAGATATCTGACAATTCAGCAGGAGATGGTCAGGGACCTGCTGCTCCACATTGATGTGCACAAATCTATGGGGCTGGATGGGCTACATCCTAGAGTCTTGAGGGAAGTGGCAGGGGTGCTCGCCAAGCCACTGCCCATCATTTAGCAGCAGTCCTGGCTGACTGGGGAGGTCCCATCTGATTGGAAATTGGCCAATGTAACACTCATACATAAGATGGGAATTACAGGAAATTACAGGCTCGTCAGTTTGACTTCAATGCCTGGGAAGCTGATGGAGCAGATCATTCTTAAGTTCTGTTATGCAGCACATGCAGGACAACCAGATGATCAGGCCCAGTCAGCATGGGTTTATGAAGGGCAGGTCCTGTTTAACCAACTTGATCTTCTGTGACAGTGACCCACTTGTTGGATGAAGGAAAGGCTGTGGATATCATCTACTTCGACTTTAGTAAGGCATTTGACACTGTTTCCCACAGCGTTCTCTTAGGGAATTTGGCTGTTCTTGGCTTGGATGAGCAGAAACTTTCCTGGGTGAAAAACTGGTTCCATGGTCAAGTCCAAAGAGTGGTTGTCAATGGAGTTAAATCCACTTGGCAGCCAGTCATGAGTGGTGTCCCCCAGGGCTCAGTACTGGGGCCAATCCTGGTTAACATCTTCATTATTGATCTGGATGAGGGGATAGAGTGCACCCTTAGTAAGTTTGCAGGTGACACCAAGCTGGGTGGAAGTGTCAATCTGCTTGAGGGTAGGGAAGCTTTACAGAGAGCTCTAGATAGGCTGGATGGCTGGGCCAAGGCCAGTGCCATGAGTTTCAATAAGGCCAAGTGCTGGGCTCTGCACTTGTGCCACAACAATTCCCAGCAGTGATACAGGCTTCGGGAGGAGTGGCTGGAAAGCTGCCAGGCATAGGGACCTGGCAGTGTTGGTGTCAGCAGCTGAGCAGTGTGCCCAGGTGGCCAAGAAGGCCAATGGCATCCTGGCCTGTATCAGGAACAGTGTTGTCAGCAGGAGGAGGGAGGTGATCATTCCCTTGTACTCAGCTTTGGTGAGGCTGCACCTCCAATACTGTGTCCAGTTTTGGGCCCTCCTCTACATAAAGGACACTGAGGTGCTGGAGACGATCCAGAGGCAGACTACCAAGCTAGTAAAGGATTTGGAACATGTCTCATACGAGGAAGGGCTGAGGGATCTGTGGCTGTTTAGCCTGGAGAAAAGAAGGCTCCGAGGAGACCTTATCACTCTCTACAACTACCTAAAAGGAAGTTGTAGCAAGGCAGAGGGTGGTCTGTTCTCCCTAGTGACAAGCACTAGAACAAGAGGAAACGGCCTCAAGTTGTGCCAGGGGAGTTTCAGGCTGGATATGAGGAGGAATTTCTTTACTGAAAATATTGTCAGGCATTGGAATGGGCTGCCCAGGGAGGTGGTGGAGTCACCATCCCTGGAGGTGTTTAAGAGACAGTTGGATGTTGCACTTAGGGAAATGGTATAGTGTTTGACAGGGCTGGGACAAAGGCTGGACTCGATCTTAAAGGTCTTTTCCAGATGAAACAATTCTATGAATCTATGATTCTCTCTGGTCTTAAAGCAGGATGAAGCTCAACTCTGTTACCCTTACTGAGAAGTTGGGAACACAATGTGGTTGCAGTACAAATGTTACTGCTTACAAGCATTTTCCTGAACAATTTGAAAAATGTCTTAATAGCATCAGCAGTAACAACAGAGAACAACTACTGCATTTGCCCTACAGAATCACTATGGTTGGAAAAGACCTTTAAAATCATTAAGTCCAACCACTAACGTAACATGCTACAGACAAAAACCAGCAGGCCATTACAGAGTGAGCACTGCCAAGGAAGACCAGGCTGTGTTCAAGATAAAACTTTTCGCTCCCATGTTGACAAGTTACTCTTTATTGTAAAGGACTGTTCCATCGCTGATCAATATCCTAAAATGAGCATCTCGATATCTCACTGTACTAGGAATAGTTATGCAACTCAACCAGCATGTAAATGGATGCAGCAAAACCAGCAAAGACAAAATCTGTATCAGAAAAATGAAGGTTAGAAAAAAAAAATCTTATTTAGAGGTGAATGAACACTTAGGAGCTGATAAACTTAAAATACAAGCCCAAAGAACAAATACTCATTTAGGTGAATTAGAAGAGGTATATAAAAGCACGGAAAATCAGATGTACAGAACAGTTTCTGTACAAGGAAACACTAAGCAGGCTGGGAACCCTCAGGCTTGAAACAGAGCGGTCTATAAAATCATGTGTAGTGCGAGATGAAGAGGGAACGATTATTCACTGCTTGCAACTCACACAAGGAAATCATCAGGTTTAAAACACGAGCCAAAGGAAATACTTTTTCCAAACAAGGCATAGTTAAATTGTGTAACTTACTGAGTGTTGTGGATGCCAAGTATTTAAATGGGTTCAAGAAGGATTATACAAACGCATGTAGAATACTTCCATTGGCAGCTATAAAAAAACCCCATAAAACAACAGAAATTTTGATGCAACCAGATGCTTCAGAAGTCCCTAAGCTGATGACTGCCAGAAACTGAGTGGATGAAACGGGATGACACTTCTCTCAGACGCATGTGCCTTCCCTAAAGAGTCATGAAAGACACAGGAACAAGTGGCCTTCTGCGTTTATCTGGGACAGCAGCTTTTTGCAAAGGAGCCTCACAGCTGTGGAGACAAGAAGTCTGCCGGGCTCCCCTTTAAGAGGAACCTCCAGAGTTAACCGTAGTTTCATTCAGCCTTTACTACAGCTCATTCTCATGACTTCACTGACTTGTGGGGCAGAGAATGGGAAGAGGGGAGAGTGAGAAAGCATGAGCAGAGAGAATCAAGAGAACTGTGGCACCACTCATGCTGCATCTAAAAGCTACACCAATGTTTCCTTCACCTTCTAAAAATTTTTCCTCTAGAAAGCTTCAGAGTTTTCTCGACAGCACAGACAGTTTATAATGTCTGAAAGGGTTGTTTTTTTTTTTTTTTTACAGCATACTATGAACAAAATTTAAATACCAGTGCCAAGAATTGGAATAATTTACATCATTCCCTCCAGGGTGGGGCACTCTCTATCCTCTCTCCGTCAGAGGCTCCTAATATCCTCATGCTGCTGAGCTGCCTTTATTGCTATGAATTAAAAGGTTTCTCTTCCAGATGCCCCAAAGTTCTTGAAGCAGGGCAGGCTTGGTCATGAGGATGTGGAGGTACATACTCAAGTCCCAAAGAAATCAACTGCTTCCAGCACCATCTCAGCCCCTGGCTCCTGCTGCATTCCTTCAGATCTCAACGCAGCTTCCCATCGCAAAAGCAATCTGCAGAGCAGGAGGAAGAGGAGAGTGCTCAACATGTACCCCATGAGGGGGTAAGCACTGCCAAATCTTCCCACCTATTTCCAAATGCATTTCCATAGATGTGGAGCCACACAAAGTGGTCTTTTTGCACACCACCTGTCTCGAGTGGCAGGGGGGTCAGTGCAGCAACACTGAGCTGGCCATCAGGACAGACACTCAACCTGTAGCTGGCAACTTAATGAATTACAAATCAAAGCACATTCACAACTCGTAATATTACTCAGCTAGTTTGCCACCTCTTAGCAGGGCTACCCAAATCCAGATGTTCAGGAAAATTTTGCCCAGACCCCACCTAAGTCCCAAGACATTCCTGAAGGAGAGTCATGTTTCTTATTACTCTTCCAGAGCTAGATCACCCTGCACTGCAATGCTTCCCAGCAGCAAGAGCAATCCCACTGGGGCCTAGAACAGCTAAAGACAGTACAAAATGTTTTTTTTCTGTGCAGACTAGAGTAAAATTACCCCAAAATCAACAACAAAAATCAGTGTATCATGTACTGTCTTGCAGTGTTATCCCAAAATTCTCTCTTCTATACAAAAAGGAGCATGTGCTAAAGGAACAAAACATTTCATTACTGAAGGCAAAATCTATAAGGTACAAATTTTAATTTATATTTCCTGAGAAAGTGCTTTAACTGCTTGCCAGTAAAGATTTCACATGGTTCTTGTAGTGCCTAAAAGGAAATGTCTCAAGCAATGCTTCCCCAAAATAAGACTCTTCTATTGGCAGATAAAACTTGAAGTTTCTTTTCAGTGCAGGAAACAATTTTATAAGCTCCTCTAACAATAATGTTGTATTGAAAGCATAAAAAAATAGTGGAAGTACAAAGCATGCTTTCTGTACTGTCCCCTGCCCCAAGGGTTAAGCAAAGAAAAATCTGCCACAGTACTGCCTACTTGCTCATGAAACTGAAAGCAGTCAGTAGATGTAATCTGAGGTCTGTTTTGCATTCTCAGTACTGTTTCTAATCTAAGATGTTGCACTTTTGGTTTAAGATAAAGTTTTAATACTGGAGATCTACATCCTGCTCTCTCAACCAGAAGAGAGGAAGTAGCTTCTGGCCAAATATAGACATCTTTCAAGCCCCGCAAAATCTGACGTGGGTTTTATTACTGTGTCGCCAACAAGATAGAAAATCATAACGAATTGTGCCTAGTTTAAGTCAATGCTGTGTTTTCTCAGTTACAGCAGAGATGCTACCTAGAAGGAAACAAGTATTGCTTACTCAAAGTACAGCAAAAACACAAGCATTTGGATGTATTTTTGCTGGCTAGCAGACATCCCAATTCAAACTCAACGGAGGCAGACTGGAGTGGCCTCTAGTGGCTCTTTTTCCCCCCACATCCGAAACTCATCACACAATTTTGGCTCTAAGATGGCATCTGCTACACTTCCCATCAGGATTTGCTAGGTGATTCTGAAAGTGGCAGTGGGGAAAGATGGTTTTGAGAGGTGCAGCAAAGGAAAGTTAAGGCAGAACTTTTACACTCACCCTAGATTTCATTAATCTATCAAATATCCACCTATCCTCACCAACCACAGTTGAGTTAGTCACCTGACAGACATACCCATTGGTTAGGGAGCTCTGGTTCTTAATATTACATGTATTTATGTTGATTTTCTAACCCTATTTCTTTTTGAGCGACAGTTCAAGCTACGTCATCTAACAGAGACACCAAGAATCAGAAGTGTCTTCATGGAAGACTAAATCTTCATTTAACATTTTCTTTCAACTGAGGATTTACAAGTTACAAATGCAAGTTTTAAGAATTATTAAGCAGTTCAACATTTCTTCAAAGGGAACAATCTGATGTATCTTGAGGTGAACCGAATAGAGATCCTAGGCTCTGTAGTCAGCTCCTCCACTATTTAGCAGAACAAACCCATAGGGGCGGGTTTGCCAATCATGGCATAAGTCATCTAAAAACTGTCTAACTTGCCCTAACTTGGCAACAGTCCCCAGCTCCCTAACATCTCACCTACATCACCAATAGATCAGCGTAGAGGTTCAATTTCAGATCAGTTGGAATCCTACTCTCCCATACTGGTAAAGTGCCCAAGGGCTTTGGAGGTGTCTGGATTTCCCAGGCCACTGCAGGTGCCACTCAGTGCAGCATTTGGTGCTCTCCAAGTTCACAGTTACTCTCTCAAACTTGAAAGTGCCACTCAGAGCATACAAAATGCTGCACATGCATTACAGCAAACAAGCCCCACCTTCCCAAGGGACAGGACTGATACAGTTTCTCAAGCTCCATGCTGCTTGGTTCAAGCAGACATTCCCAACAGAATACTGTATTTGTCTATGACCTGTCTCTCCCTGCGTCCGATGCTGCTGGGCTGTCAGCAAGGCCAGATGCAATTTACATGCCTCCAGTTTGTAACAGACTATTCGAGCACGGTTTTAATTTGATACTCTTTATTATGATATCCAGGAAAACAATAACAAGGTGATTGCTTATTACAGCTTCCACAGACTGGGGCTCCAGGCCTAATTGTCCTGGATCCACACACACAGGCGCACACGCACAAAAGACAACCCTTGCCACAAAGAACTTACAATAAACAAAGATAATGATTAATTGAGAAACAAAGAAGAGGAATCACCTACGTGAGAACACAGGACAGTCTTGGCTTGGCTTCTAGCCTGGAGTTCCTACCCCATTATGGTATTTTTTGTCACCGTGGGCTGAACTTCAATCCGTTAATTACAACGCAAGGTACATTCTTCGACACTTATAACCGACGTAAAGAAGACACAAAGATCAAGGTCTAGACCTTAATTTGTCAAACTGCACAGCAAAACTACAGCCTAGAGATGCAGAGGTCTTAAGTGCCCAGTTTCCTACATGAGAAAGGCAGTAACAGTGAACTGCAATATGGAAAACAAAACCATCCAGGAATACCAATTTCTGATAAACCAGTCAAGACTTACTCATAGATATCTTTGTTTTCATCGCAGTATATCAAATTGCCTAACACTCTCATGTTGGGAATGAAGAAGTGACAACCGTGTTGTGTCGCTGACCTTTAACATTAACCACAATAAATAAGGACGAAGAATGAACACTGAAAAGCTATCAAATCATAAAGCTACACTCTAGCTGCTCTGATTCTGCGAAAAGTTTCAAACAAGGAAAGAAGAAAAAGGAGTTGTCACTTCTGGCACTTACATCACAGATTTGCTACCCTTGAGCTGGATAAAAGTGTTTGCAGAAACCTAAAATAAAAGTGACAGGACACACAGAAAGAGATCAAAAGCAAGCATATTGGATTCAAAACTCAGTAGCATGTTATTTTTTTCGAATCTGAAATAGGAGCTGTTTGTCTTTTGTCTTGTCAACATCAAAAGAACTTCTCTAAAAGGCAGAAAGAAGCCTACTACATCTGCAGCCCAGAAATCCTCATGCATCATTCACGACAGGGGAACTGACGGCTGTAGATGCTTAATAGCAGTTCCACCTCACTGAGAGAAAGACACTTGCTATCTGGACGTGAGCTACATCCAAAACACTACACTGCAATATAATTTGTATCAGAATGCATTCACCCTAAAGTGTTTCACTACCCATTAAGTGGGTTCTGCTGACACCCAGCATATTGATGCACTTATTTCTTGCATGTCTGATCCAGAAACTCTCTGGCGTTGTTTCTATTTTATTTCTGAAGAGCATGCCAAATTCCTTAATGTGTACACAACTAGGCTTAGAGAATCCTAAACAGAGCAATGAGAAGAGGGGATATAACCACCAGACATCCACTGCAATGACTTAACAGTATAAAAGTGATCAATGGAGCTGAGACTAGTTTGAGGTCTGTGGCCAGTGGAGTTCCACAGGGATCGGTTCTGGGGCCAGTCTTGTTCAACATCTTCATCAATGACTTGGATGAGGGGACAGAGTGTATCCTCAGCAAGTTGGCTGATGACACCAAACTGGGAGGACTGGCTGATTCCCCAGAAGGCTGTGCTGCCATTCAGCGGGATCTTGACTGGCTTGAGAGTTGGACAGAGAGGAACCTCATGAGGTTCAACAAGGACAAGTGCAGAGTCCTGCACCTGGGAAGGAATAACCCCATGCACCAGTACAGGCTGGGGGGGGTCAAACTGCTGAAGAGCAGCTCTGCAGAGAGAGATCTGGAAGTGCTGGTTAATAATAAACTGACCATGAGCCAATAATGTGCCCTCGTGGCCAAGAAGGCCAATGGCATACTGGGATGCACCAAGAAGATTGTGGCAAGCAGGTCAAGGGAGGTTCTGCTCCCTCTCTACTCTGCCTTGGTGAGGCCTCATCTGGAGTCCTGTGTCCAGTTTTGGGCTCCCCAGCTCAAGAGTGATGGGGAAGTGCTGGAGGGAGTCCAGTGCAGGGCCACCAAGATGATCATGGGATTGGAGCGTCTTCCTTATGAGGAAAGGCTGCAGGAACTGGGGCCGTTCAACTTGGAGGAGACTGACAGGGACATCATTAATACAAGTATTTAAAAGGTGTATGACAAGAGGATGGGTCAACACTTTTTTCTGTAATATCTAGTGATAGGACAAGGGGTAGTGGACAAAAGTCAGAACACGAAAAGTTCCACTTCAACGTCAGGAAAGACTTCTTTACTGCGAGGGTGACAGATCCCTGGCACAGGCTGCCCAGGGAGGTTGTGGAGTTTTCTTCTCCAGAGGTTTCCAAAACTTGCCTGGACATGGTCCTGTGTGACCTGATCTATGTGGACCTGCTTTAGCAGGAGGCTTGGACTAGATGATCTCTGTAGTCCCTTCCAATCCCTACCATTCTGTGTTTCTGTGCAAGAAGTAACCCAAGGACTTGCATACTAAGGTGATCATTACTACTACAGCCTTCAGGCATTAAATTACAACCCTGTGGAACACAGCACCTCTGTCGCATTACCTAGGAATCAGCTGGTGAACTTCTTAAAAACAGGAAAACAAAATGAGAGCAACCTAACAACCCTCCCTTCCATCTCATACCTGGAGAAGCATAGAGTTTCTTGCAAAGCCCCCTCGATATATAAAGGGTTCACGTGGTGAAAAAAAACCAAGTCCCACACAAAAACGCTGTACATCTTCCTGGCTGTTAAGCAATCTTGGGGTTTTGAGCCAAGAGAAACTACAATTTCATAATTCCTGTTCCTACACCACTACTATTACTGTGCACTGCTTGGAAATCTCAAAATTATGACAGATAAAAGGTATCTCAGTGCAGTAGAGCATACTATTTTCCCTTCCTCCATAGTATCTGACAAAAATCCGTTAATAAACTGTTTGGCAGGTAGAAGCTACCAGACAGACCAGCTCCCTGTTGCTATTGATGACGGCAAGCACTTCACTGAGATCTTCCAACTTGTGCTGTAATCTTGTGCAATTTTCAACCAAATGCAGAGTTTAAAGGGGAAGCTGCCTTAGGGCTTGATTCACATCTTCCTTGCATCTCGTCTTGCTTATTTGAGTATCTGCAGGATTACCATCAGGAAACTAATCCAGTGGAAAAGCAACTAAGCAAAGAAGCCAGTTTTCAGCTGCACTCAGCCAGCTCACCATGCAACCAGAAGAGCTTGTGCTAGACAAGGTGGAGGCTAGAACTCCAGTTTGGGCAACAACCTATAGGAGTTTCAGCTTATCATGACTATGAAAATGCTCCCTTCCTTCTAATATCAAGCTTTGCCCCCAACAAAATCACCTCAGTTGCAGTTAGTCAGAAACCAGTGAGGAGCACAAGGACTGCATGTGACCCGTAACTGTTTTGATGGAAATCTAGTTACTTGTACCCAAGCACCAAGAGGCTTATTAAAATTCTGCATAACAGAACTCCATAAACACAACTAAAATTTTCAAACAAAAAGGCATTTAGGAATATTATCAAATGCTTGCCAGTAACTACCGACTTTCTCAATGCATTACCCCAACATACTTTAAGTAGACTCTACTGTCAGCAGAAACAGCTGATGCATTTTCTCTGCATGGCAAAACCCTCGACTGTTCCTCAGTTTGGGCATACGATCATCCAAAAAGTGGTACACTTCCAAAAAGCCAAGTTCATGAGTAATTCACAGGAGCAATCAATCTTTGCAACTAGTCAAGAGGATAAAGCATCCAGATAAAAGTAAAAACTCTGGAAATTAACCTAGGCTGCTCTGCATTCCTTATTTGTACTTTGAGTTACATAGAACTTTTTAGTAAAACACAGGTTTTGACAGTAGATTCAGGCACCTAAACCACACAGAAAAAGGTCTGAAATTCTGTTCCAGGTCTTGAAAAGTTCTAACAAAATAGGGCAGAGAGAAAGGGTTCAAGAAAAAAGTCCAAGCCAAACAAATCCTATCCACACTCTGCAGGAATTACTCACTTTAAATCCATCTACACAGACAAAGCCTTCTCTGTGGGATCTGGTAATTAACCAGGAGAAACTACTACAGGCTAAGCTATTTTATTAGGCACAGGAATACAATCATGAGTGCTTCAGTCATTTCCATTTCTAAATTTTCCTGATTCCATGATTGAGAACACATGATTAGACAACTAATCTTCCTCCAGCTTACAGACAAAGAGTCAAAATGCAGTCACATTGGAAAATAATTTTTAAGCAATTTGAAAGAAGTTACCCAGGCAAACAATAATCTCATGCCAAAACAAATAATATCAAACTGGAAACAGAAGTCTCAGAATCTTCTAAATATATGGGTGTTTCCATCCCAAGGTAGAAAATTAAATTACTGCTTTTGCCTCATCCAAGAAGAGAAATCTGTATCTTTAGTTATGAAACGAGAAACAAAAGTAACTGGCTTTCAATACTCTATCCAAATTCTAGAGCAGCTGAAATTATTCTCTATTACTTTGCAGAAAGCAACAACTCTTGTAAGGCAAGGATGAAGATTAAGCCACTGTGGATGCAAAAGTGCTCTTTTTTTCCAAAGTCCAAAGGCCAAGAAATGTGTCCATAAGGCCAAACGTAACAAAAAAAAAAATGTCAGAATTAACAGGCGAGAACATACTCTTTTTAAGTACTTGGAAGTGAACTTGAGATTTACATTTCATGATCACTGTGCCAAAGAACAAGGTTTACAAGAATCAGTTTGCCTTAGGGAAACAAGTATTATAACCCTCAGACTCCAGTAAAGTCTTAAAAATCTCAAGAAGTACCTCAAAGGCTTCTTTCATAATTGTTCCTCCACCTTTTATAATTTTGACAGCCCCAGGACAAGTAAATGTCACAAGCAAACTGACTTAGATTCTAAGTACCAGACTAGAAACACCTAAAATTTGCACCTTTTGGCTTAAGGTACAACTTCAAAGGAAGGCACACGGCATCTGTGAAGGTCCTTTTAGAAACAACAGACATGAAACATGATTTTGTGCAGCAAGTATTTAATGTATGCAATTCCCTCAAAATTTCTGAGTTCCATTATTCCGGTTTCATGGTCAGATCAGATAGATTCCCAGTTTCATCACTTGAGTTTTGCTTCTTCAAATCAAGATACGGTATAGCTACTTCCACTGAAGCAGACTGGGCATACTACAGGGCATGCTGCCCTAGAGTACTCAAGTTAAGCAAGTCCAAGTCTGTCAAGTCCACTTCAGAAGCAAATACTCAGGAACTGTGTCTGAAATTAGCTGAAACACAGAACAAATTACACTGCAGTAACTGTAAATAGTACTAAGCAACTGAAGATTGGATAGTGACTTGTAGTCAAGACTTTGTACTAGAAATGTTTATTCTGTATAGTAAACAACCAAACTGTAGAAGATACAGAATGCAGATTTATTATTTTGTTGGGTATAAACTCAAGTATAATAACTGTTTTTAATTAAAACTATTTTATCTATCAGCTTGACTGCTCATAATTACTCCTCTCAATCGATATGCAGTCCAATATTGGGGTTGACTTGAAAGACTAATTTACCAACTTCTTCTCAAGACTGAATTAAATCTCTAACTCATTCTCTCAAGTGAAATGGGTTGAATTACACCCATTACAAAAAGGTACGGAGGAAACATTAACTGCATGTTAAACTGGAAAATTAACTGGACAAAGCTTCACATTTAATAGAATTACAAAAGACAAAGGAAAAATATCTTAAATTAAGATTTTTCCAGTTATAGTAAAGGGCAAAATAAATCAATTTTAAGATGTTGTAGCTTTTAAATATTTGTTCATAAAAATATATAGAGCAGAAATCAAACTATTTCCTAACAGAGGTGAAACAAAGCAAAGCAGTTAGAATAAAGGAATGTTTCTCATAACTTGACCCATTTATCTAACAAATCCCTTCTTCGTGGAGCATTAAATGCCTCTTAAAACAATCACAACACCACACTGTAAGAATCTCCACCCTCTAAAATCAGACAGACACATGTTCAAAGAAGGTCCAACACACACCAAATCTCCAAGATACATACACTTCAAAAGCACAGACAGGAGTTAACAGTGCTACTCAAATAAACCTTTTCCACGGCCATACACTCTTGCCCTCTAATTTGCAAGTGCTAAAGCTATCTATAAAAAAAAAAAATGGTATTTTGTTCCTCACAAGAGATTTCTAATCAACAAACAATAAGACTCCGTAACATCTCCAATTAGTTCAGTGTTGTTTTAATGATTTGGGGCAGTCCTTAGAGCAGATGCTGTGTGGCTAATAACTACAAAATCAAGAGGTTTATTGGTGTGGTCTCAGAATTCCAATTTCAACTGTAAATTTGAAACAAGGTATTTAACTGAAAAGCCAGGGTATCTGAAAATGCATACTAGGTTTTTACTTCAACTTTGCAATACTTCTTGAAGAACTTGAAAAAGTGAAGTTGGCAGAATGGTACGTATCACCAAGATTACAAAAACTGGAAGGGAATACTACATTGCAACAGTGATCCTCATTAAATGAAGTTATTTCATCACAATAAATGCTTAAAAAAGTGTCAATGTTATTTAAAAAGTGTTGTATACCCCACCCCCGTGAGTATTTGAAGACAGATAAACCTTTTCCTTAGTCAAAATGGCTTTTAAAAAAAGTTTCTCAAAACAACAGCAATAATCAAAAAACATGAATTGTATTTTCTTTAATCCATAACATCGCTAGTGCCGAAGGGCCATCCATGTAAAAAGCAGATTCTTTGGGGATATTAGTCAATTAACTTAATAAAACCCAGTTTTACGAGGATTTATCCTTCCTGCTCCGAGGTGAGTCTGCTCCATTTGAAGTCACTGTTCCATTTATTCCATTTTCTGGAAAAAAGAAGAAAACATTTTTCCAATACGATGAGATGCTTTATATTTTATAACATTTTTGTAGGTCTCATACAAACTTTTTTTTCTGATGTATTTTCTCTGTAAAGCCTCATCGTTATCGCTCATCAATACAACCATATAATGATATTTTCAAAGAGCACAAAGTTTTAAAAGTTTACTATGATCCAGTCTTGTTTCCTGATATGGCCAGACACTGAAATATGTGCATTACATACACTGAAAATCAAGTCTAACTATCTTATTTCAGAAGGTATTACCTTTAAGAGTAGAATACTCGGCCTGTAGATGAGGCTGTCTTGTGAAATTCTGGAGACACACAGTATATACACAACTCATCACACTCCTCCACTTATTTTACAACCTTTTCATGTGTACAGGAACTCTTTCTAAACTTATACACAATTTTTCAAATACATACTTTAAGATATAGAACTCATTTATGTTCTAATGAAGATATTTACACAGACAAGACAACAGTGAAACATCAGTTAGATCTGAGGTGAGTATGACATGCAAATATGGAAACAGTTCAAGCAGAAGGCTATGCACCTATCTATGAATACAAAAGCAAGAATGCACTTTACCAACTGCAACTCTCTACTTCTATCCCACTTCTGTGCCAACTTAAAAGTTCTCAAGACCTTTTAATTTGTACAAGTACCATATTGACTATTTGACAGCAAAAGTTTGCCCTAGAACAATGACCTACAAGCTACAGATTTATACTGCATACAATTTAAGTGCAAAATGAAGCAATGTGATATCACTGTGAAATAAAAGTATCCCCTTTTACCAGTGTCACGATAACCTAAGAAAGCAGAGATGCTGTTTGACAGCAACCACGTTTATCTAACAGACTGAAGAACACAGTGCATAGCCAGCTATGATGCTTGCTGCTTAACATCTCTGCTCTGGCTTACAGCATTGTTCTGACTTCAGGCAAACGTTGTGGAGTTTTGTACTAATAATTGGTTAAATTAATGTTTTTCATCTGCAGATGTGTTGCAGATCACCACAGAGTGGCCAATCCCCCAAAAACAACTGTTGATTTCCCTTGCTTCCCCACTACATCCAAATATGCACCCATTTATGTAAACAAGCAACAAGAAGAAAATAATAAGATTAGAAACAAAGATGAGACTGAAATCAGACACAGGTCCAATTAGTCACATGGAAACAGTCAAAGTCTATCCAACATATCAGGTTGTAAATGACACCACCACTTTAAGCCTACATAAGGTGGTCTTTGGATACTTTTCAAAAAGTTTGTGTAATTATTAAGTCAAGAAGCTTACAATGAGCTAAATCCAAGCCAGCTAAATGAAATCATATTTTCTTAAAACAGTTCAGTCAAAACAAGTGAAAGCAAAACTAAGAGCAAGAATCAGTATGTGCCTGGGTACGTCACCTACACCGCCACCAGGATTTTTCTACTGTCATTTCTTGCTTTTGGCACAGTCTAAAACGTAACACATTTTAACCTTGGCTCCTAAAAATCCATCTAATCACATAGAAAGAAAAAAAATCCCTCTGTTTTAAACAGTTTAATTGCATATATTACTCTTTCAAAAACATTGTTTTGCTGTGTCCTATGAAAGTGTTCTGAACAGAAAACACAGGGCTGTTCAAAACAGAAGAATCTCAAACAACACTAACCTTTCAGATTTTAAAGTTCTTTTCTTTCCATTTGAAATAAGCTGTAAAATACCCTGGTCTTTAAGACAAGCATAACTCAATTATTTTGAGAATAAAATCACAATTCCAATTAATTGGCTTTTTCACTATTTGTTTAACACTTGCAAGTCTCCCTTGAGGTTGGGTGTAAACAAGCAAATTGACCAAGTTAGATGAATGAAACAGTTTAAGAGATTTTAGAAAGTTACTACATTTTTGAGACTCTGATTAAAATGTCACCAAGTTTGCATTTTTCAAACATCTGTCATTGATTCCACAAAAATCCTCACAGTAAGACAATGAGTATGAAGCTGTGATTAAGTCGGACACCTACACAGGAAACTACATCCACTCAATTAAAAATCAGAAGCCCAAGTCGGTTTTCTGGTGAAAACATGCCAACAACACACAAAAGCCAAGCTGTGATAATTACAAATCATCAAAAGGGAGTAGAGAAATACTCTAAAGCACATCAACTGAATAAAAAAGAATCCTGAAAAAAACCCACCAATCACCATATTGATCTCTGAACACAAATCTCAGTTCTCAGTGCAAATGGTCTTCAGACATCTTGTGTTCAGTACATTAAAAAGTGGAACAGGTTGGCAATACACAATTGCCAAAGATCATGCTGAATTAAGCTTTTGAAATTACCTTTGCAGTTTCAAAAAAGTGTAGAAATTATTCAAGCTAGCAATTAAATATACCAAAGTCTAACTTTCAGTACAACAGAAATATTTAAGTATGGGTACTATTTTCTTTTAAAAAGTAGCACTTAATTTTCTTTTTAAGAAAAAGCATTTGGTTTCGTGCCCTTTCCATAAAAAGAGCGTGACATTATCAAGAAGGCAAACATGAAGTCACTAGTTTGTTCCCAAACGCTTCTGTACAGCTTCAGAGTAGTAAGCAATTATTCACTCCCCTTAAAAGAGATATCAAAATTCTATTTTTGATAGGAACAGTTTAATATAAGCTTATTTACTGTATCATCAAACCATCTCCTTGTCCTAAATCTCCAGAATTTAGTATCAATAAAAAGCAAGCTTGAAATTAATTGCAAGAAAAAATTAGAAGTAATTGATCAGATCTAAAAATGTGTCAGTTCCATTTTTGTAAGTGTATGCATGACACATCTTGCTCAAGTAACAAAAGTCAGACATAATAAAAGTCTCATGTTGCACTAAGAAATGGTGATTCTTTCACTCAGTCTATTAGAAGAGAAAAAACCAAGCAACTAAAATCTAGTGATTTTTCAATTAAAAAAAACCCCAAACCAAACCACCCACTATGTTCACCAACTAATACTGTTTCTGTAACTGGAGTCATCTCACTTGCAAGTGAAACAAAATGTTTCTATAGTAATTATATTTTTTAAAAATCTCTCCATTATCTAAAGTTGTTTTTGAGAAGTCAAGGCAATGGGAAAACTGAAAATACAAACCTCTTTCTTTTCTGGAGTTCTTTCCTTTAGCTGTTACAAACTTCTTTTTCACTGACTGAGGCTGAGAAGATGAATGCTCTCTCCACCTCCGAAGCTGGAAATTGATGAACTTCCACATCATAAATGCCTGAGCCATGCAGATGGAGGCAAGCACACTGATTCTAGAAACAAAACACGGGTAAAGGTTTGTCAATAACTTTATCTCATTATGCAATGAGGAAAGTAGACCATCACCTTAGATTTTTTTTTTTTTGTATGTCATGAACTACCTTTTTGCTCATGTTCAAACACTAATTTGTAAAAGTTTGGGGTTTGGGCTGGGTTTTTGGTGGTTTTTTGGTCTTATGTTTTCCCTCCCAGCTCCTCCTAGTAACATTCATTTTCTAAGTCATGCAAAAGTTAGCTCATGTAGGGCAACTAGGCTTAGCACAGCTTAACAAAACTAGATATGTGAGAGTGAAGTCTTTGCTCCTCCATCAAAACCAAGAAGCACTAACTTTCCTTCCCACTTTCTCCTTTCTCAGTATTACTCTCAAGGTACTAGGTAGTAACAGCTGAAACAGTCTGGCAGTTCTGAGTATCAATTCTGTCGAGTAATGCTGGCATTGCCAAAGTTCTAATAACTTCCTTTTCTGGATTTAATTCATAAAAAGGCCAGGTACTTGGCTGAACATTCTGCATCACACTGCAGCAATAAGAGCTATAATAAAGGCAGAAAAAGAGGTAGAAATCTTCAATTGAGGCCAAAGATACTCTCGGCATAATACCTTGACTTCTATAGATAAACTGACTGCAGTTATATCTAGAATTCAATTTACTAACTCTGAACCATTTGAAAGTAATCTCTGTAATTGGATATTCGGTTATGTTTTTTTCTGACCAAAAGAGTAACCAGTTACTCTGTTTTCTCTGCTGTAGACTGTAACTTCTTCCATTCATTTCACTGTGCCTTACAACTTTGTTACAGAAAGTATTCTTCTTGATTTCATCATGTGCATGACCATACCTAACCATGAATTGCATGGCTTTTATATTGTGTATTTAACACGGGTTTACACCTCATGCTTAAGAACTGTTCCAAGTGTACTATACCTAACAGCCAGGATATTAAAGTTTCCAGTACTGAAATTCAGCTGCTGATCTTCTGCTCTTGCCAGTCCAAAGCCAAAAGTGAGGACCGAGAGAATCAAGGTGAGAAGCCTCCCCAAAACAAAAAGAACTGCCCACAGTGAAAATCTACAAAGAAAAACAACACAAACACTAGATGAATTGTCCACTCACAATACAAGTCCTAACAACTTGTAAAAAAACCCTTTTAAAAAAAGAAAACAAAAAATCTATCAGCAACTAGTGTAAGATGTTATTTGATTTTATGCTGCTACTAACATTTAAATAGTCTAATAAGGTAAAGAAATAATTGCTTCAGAGATATAAATACAAAAATGAGTCTGCGGAACTGTGGCCTCTGAAGTTTCTTGTAATTCTGGTTAATGATTAAATACATAAGGCTTTGAGACAGAAATTACAAGAACTTAAAAAATAACGACTACTTACCCTTTCTGGTATCTTTCATCACTGAAGTAGAAAAGACGGGATATGTGGAAAAGAAATTCAACAAAGTAATGCAACACCAGAAGAACAAGTCCAAGATGAGTCAGACTATCAAAACAAATAAAAAAGTCATTCAGATATTTTTTGTTAGATGTTTAGGACAGCATGAAGCTGACAAAAGTTTATAAATGGACTTACTTCAAGAGATAGGCTCCAGCAATATGAAAGAGATAAAGTCCAATGTAGACAATCTGGCGAAAGATATCTTCCTATGAGAAAAAAGTAATATGTTACACGTTATACATTCTTGTACAATGTTATATATTATTACAAACTATTCTCTAGCCTTGGAAATTCTTAGTTTATCTGGTACTTTAATGTGGTTTGTTCTGACATTCAATTATTCAGCCTAGATCATCTAATTCCACACATAAGTTACTGCTCACTTACTAATATTTGTATCTTAGCCACAGGCTGTTGTGAAAAAAAGGTGTCAAAAATCAGAAAGATGCTTTCCAAAAGGGCCTGTTTTTATTTGATATGACCACTATGCATACTAGCTATTACAGTACTTATTTGGTAAGTATTACTGTATTGTCAGCTATGTTCCTTCAGTTCAGCATTGTTTCCTGCCAATCAGATTCTGTCAGACTGTTACAACAATGAGATAACTGCCTATGAACCAGAATGCAAAGGCTTCCAAGTGTCGACAACTATTTTAAAAATTTGTCACCCAAGATTCTGGCACACTGTTGCTGGGAAATACAAAGAGTAATGTTATTAACCAGTCATGTTATGCTATACGGTTACCCTTCAATTTAGGCTTTCACCAGTCCCATTCAATGGAACACTTCATAGACATGAAATAATAAAGAGACATGAATTAAACTATAGATACTCAGTACATGAAAAGCAGAAGGTGCCATCCATGAACACAAAATCACTGAAGTATGCCAAATCACAAGAAAAATCTGAAGTGATATACAGAGTATATCCACTTGTGCTTAAGAAACATCTGCTTCTTGGAAAAATTCTCTAAATTTCAGGAAAGGGTCTTTAGCTTTGTCTTGTATATGCAATTAAAAAGAAGGCCTAAAAATGTAATCTTGTAAGACCTACACTACACTATGTTGTACTCTGAAAATAGAGAATCAAACACTTGCGACAACAGCAAACATATGCATACACAAAGAGAGAGAAAATAAAGATGTATTCTAAACTATCTGAAAGGAAACAAAAAAGATGGGTTTTTTTGATAAATTAGAAAATAGTAAAAATGCTCAATTTCTCCAAGTACTACTGGGAAGAGCCTTTTGCACTTTATCTTCAGAAATGCCATACCACTTAAATAGCCCATGCTGCCTGCTTAGACAAACTGGAATAATGCAGGTGCAGGTAAACAGTATCACAGAGAAAGCTGAGCCAAGAACTTTTCTTATCTATGTCAGCAATACAGACAGTTCCCTCAAGAGATGGAGTAACACAGAGAAGCCAAGATGGCAGAGGTCAAACCCTGGCCAAAGAAATATCAACTATGAATCTGCTAGAACAAATGAAATATCACTCTTACAACTTAATGCAAAAGTCAGAAACCAGAATTCTACACAGTGACCCAGTAAAACACTCCTATTCAATATACAGCACCTCTGCTGTTTGTGACAACTTTCTCGAAATTACGTTAAGAAAACTTCCACAGTTGGATATGAAGTCAAATTTCAGAGATATCCCTAGTACAATATGTGAACATTGGCTGCAGTGTATCTGCAAAGCACCTCTTTTTATGCTGTGTCTGATCATCTTGAAAACAAAACATCTCATTATTTTCCTAAGCCCCTTCTAGGCTCTCGAACACAAGATCTACGGTTATGTAACACCTCTGATTTTCCTGAATAAAGTACAACTCTGGCAGCAGAGACACAGTCCAGTCACAGAGCAACAACAGAAGCACAGAATAGTCCGGGTCAGAAGGGACCCTTAAAGATCACCTAGTTTAATTCCCCCTGCCATGGGCAAGGACATCTTCCACTAGACCAGGTTGCTCAAAGCCTCATTCAACCCAGCCTTGAACAATTCCAGGGATAGGGCATCCACAACTCTGTGGGAAACCTGTTACAGTGCCTCAGGGCTTTCATCACAAAGCCTATCTTCCTATCTAAATCTGCCTTCAGATTAAAAACATTGCCCTATGTCCTGTCACTATGGGCCCTGATAAAAAAAACACAAACAAAACACAACAACAACAAACACCCCCCCCCCCCCCTCCACCTTTCTTGTATGCCTTCAAGTACTGAGAGGCCACAATAACATCTGGCCAGAGCCCTCCCTTCTCCAGGCTGAACAACCTCAACTCTCTCAGCCTTTCCTCATAGCAGAAGTGCTCCATCCCTCTGGTAATTTTTGTGGCCTCCTCTGGATCTGCTCTAACAGGGCCACGTCTTTCCTGTGCTGAGGACCCAAGAGCTGGATGCAGCACTGCAAGTGGCACTGCATCACATCAAAGCAGAGGTACAAAATCTCCCCTCCCTTGACCTGCTGGCCATGTTGGTTTTGATGCAGCACAGGACATGGCTGGGTTTCTGGGCTGCAAGTGCACGTTGCTAGCTCATGCCCATTTATCTGCCAGTACCCTCAAGTCCTTCTCTGTAGGACAGCTCTCAATTCGTTCATCCCCAGTCTGTACTGATATTGAGATTCCCACGACCCAGGTGCAGGACAACTTCATGAAGTTCACATGGACCCAATCCTGTCAAAATCCCTCTGGATCACACCCCTTTCCTCAAGCAAATAAAGTGTGCCACTCATCTTGGTGTCATCTGCAAACCTGCTGAGGGTACAGTCAATCCCATCGTTTATTTCACTGGTGAAGAAATTAAATAGCACTGAAAAATACCACTCATTACTGGTTTTCTAATCCTTCGAAGCACCCATCCAACCAGCTCCTTATCCATCAGATCCATCTCTATCAAATTTAGAGGTAATAAGGCTTTTAATATGGTATCCCACAGCATTATCCGTTGTTCAAGTAGATGACATTAGAACATCTTCCCTTATCCACTGATGCAGTCACTCCACCACAGAAAGCCACTAAATCAGTTGAGCATGATTTGCCTTTGTTGAAGTCATATTGAAGAGTTTAAAACAGCAAAATTCAAGGAGGAAATTACACGTGCAACAAGAGTCTATGCAAAAACACGCAAAAAGACTACTTAAATTGGTCTAGGAATGCAAAAAGCATGCTACAAAACAATTTACAGTAAACTCAGTGTTTTGAGAATCCCAATAGAGAAAATCCTTAAGGGGGAAGGAAAGGATGCCGATAAAAATTTAGCATTGAGAAAAAAATCTCAATACATGTCTAACCAGAACTTCTGCTGAGGAGAATGTTATTTAAATTAAATCTCAGAGTTTAATATTTCATGGATTTATGAAACTATTCATAAAAACTAGTTGTATCTGTATCATGCTTCATGAAGCAATTGGGATTTCAATAAGACCATTCAGACTACTAATTACAAGAAACAAAAAGGAAGCATTTGAAAAGAAAGTCTCACATTAATTCGCTCAATGGAAAATTTTTTTAACAGATGAGAAACACTAGTAATTTTTATTATATGACAGGTAGCAAGTTTTACTGCAATTTGAAATACGGGGTTTAGCTGAAAGCTAAAAAAACCCTATCTTCTCATATGGGCGTTTGAGCAAAGAAAATTCCATCAGAAAAAGCAGGTAACACAAATAAGAACAGGGAAGGAAATGCAGGGTAACACATTACTCTAAAGTCTAAAAGAAATTAACTATTACATTGCTGGAATAACTTGCTTTGAAGGGCTTTCGTTTTCCATGCTGAACTTACTTTTTTAGTTTTCTGGAAGTACAATTCTGGAAAAGCATGAAACCAGTATGCCAACTGTAAGATGTAGAAAAACTTCATTTGAAACCTGTACAATACAGCAAGAATTGAAAAATATTACTTTTTATTAACAAACATTTAAGAAACTTTCTAGTGAACACCATTATTCACTGTCTCTAAAGAAAGAAAAATACACATCATTCCTGCTACCCAACTCAAAAGTGAGGTTTTTAAAACCCAAAATCATTAAGATAAATACAGCTTGCAAAAATTTAATTCTTTACAGAACAACCTGCAAAAAGAGAACACTATATGCTACAAATTGTTAGAAAATCAAGTTCTTCCATAAATATGATCAAAAGTACATCAGTGACTAATATAGCTTTACAGACTACTTATTTCACACAGATTGAATGTGACACAATCCTCCCCAACAATGCTCCAAGGAAGAGGCCTTACGGAATCAGAGCGTGTGGATAGTCCCTCCACAGAGAGGTTGGATCTGATATATAGTTCTCCTAAAAAAAAAAAACCAACAAAACAACAGACAACAAACTCCAATAAATCTTCAAAGATACTATTTTCAATTCAGAAATAATGAACATGCATGTCTGTATTTATGCGTACGTGTGTGTGTAGATACAAACATGCACTTATCTACACACACAAGTAAGAGCTGCAGATCAATCTATTTCTTTTATAGAAAGAAAAAAAAAAACAATTCCAAACCAACAAACTGCAACCTCCTCCCGCAAAAAAAACAAACAGCAACCAAACAAACCAAGCACTCATTCAAGATAGCATCCTTATGAGATGGAGGTTATTTCAGCATCACTACAGACGTAAGTCTTTCCTTGTACACTGCTGACAAGTTTTGAGCTTAACCAAGAGAAGGAAAGTTTTTTCAGGAATCGTTATGTTAAAGAGGAGAAAAAAACCAAACATATTCTTGGCCTTTTTTGAAACTACGCTTACATACATAGAGTCATTAATAAAGAGCATGTCATCTGAAAGCACATACCTAAGCCTACAGCAAATTGTCCATACACCCACTCCCTAGGCTGTCAAAAGGCTATATATGACGCTTTTTAAACATTTATTTAACATTAATAAGCCAATACAGAAAAACTACAGAGAACTATGTACCATAAGTTGACAGTAAGATAACTCAGACTGAACAATAACAATGCTACTGGTCTTCATACTCAGTTATGATTACAGCCTACATACACAGAATCACTAAACTTGTCTCTGCTTTAATATAAGAACCAGCTACAATGAGAAAAATAAGCCAAAAAATCATTTATCATCATCATAAGTTTTTGAATCTCATAATGTTAACAGAAGAAAAAGCATACTTACAGAGACAAGAATACTTGTTCCCCAAACACAGGAGAAAAGGTAGAATGCACTAAGTTGTCCAGACTCATTGAACTTGCTGTGCTTTGTTTTTGAAAAGTGCATTTTCCTGTTAATTTTCTGAAATGAAAGTTCATTGTTACTTATATGCTGTAGTACTTAACATTTACCTGTTGACTGCATTAGAACATCTAAGTTTTGACGTGTGTTTTAACAGTTAAAAGCTTTAACGCAGAAGGTTATTTTAGTTACCTCGATGAAACAAACTGATATTTTGTACTCACATCCAGTATGTACTCCTGAATTACAGCATGTATGATTATTGCTACAAGCATGTAGAAGAAGATTGTAGCCAAGTCTTTGATGCCATAGTGATAGAGAGAGATTGTTTCTGCAGATTGTTCTTCTAAAAGACAAACAGAATAAACTGTTAGGCACCAATACAGCTTATTGGCTAATAAGTTTGCTTTTCAGAGGGATACCTTTCAGACAGTTACAGTTTGCAGTCGGTTGAATAAGTACAAGGCAAATTAAACTGCCATCCTGAGTTAGGTCACAGTTTACAGTCATCATCACATCACAAACTAAATTTGATTCTGGAAGGATGTACTACAAAAATGCAAACTTCAGTGCACTGAAGAAGTTTACCCAAACACATTGAAAGGGTACAATAAAATAATGTTTAACTATCACTTTGCTTTGACTAGTAAAAATTGTCACTTGCAAAACCAGAACAAAAATTAAGGTGAACTTGCTTATCAGTCAGTATTTTAGCAGTAACGATGAATCCGGCAGAACAGAAACATCATCCCTAACCCAATTAATTAAAATGGAGTTTTACTAAAAATAACACAAAGTCCTTGAAAATGGCTTGTTATCTATTCACATGAACAAATTCACCTACCCTCAGCCGCAAAAGTAGAGCATACTAATATTGTCTGAATACACTAATAACTAGCCTCCTGCAAGACACATACCTGTGGCAGGAATGGTAACATTATACTGAAGTGTAACAAAAATGACAGCTGCTTTTGCAGTAATCTGAAAGAGAAAAACCAAAAGTGCTATAAATTCTCACTGAAATGAACAATATTAAACTGAAAACATTGGCCTATGGTTTTAATACTCTCCCCCCAGCACACTTACTCCCTCACATAAAAGCAATCAATTCACATTATCATATCACTTCACCTGACTTTTCAAAGGCAGAACACGTTACGTGATCTCTACAGGTCTGCTTATAGAATACCCAGTCTCCCGAATGCAATATCCTTGAAAATGCTACTTACAAACAGTCTTTTCTACAACACTAAGCTAATTCTGCAATTCTTTCTCCAGTCTACACCATATTGTTGCACGAACAGAATGTACAACATCAGGTAATCCCCGGACCACAAGGCATGTAACAATAGCCAAGGATAAAGTTCATTTAAAGCTACTTCGACAAAATTTGAAGCTCGAGACCATATTCACACATCTGTGGGTGATTCGGAAAGCGTGGTCAGGAAGGGTAGAAGGCACAAAGCAGAGAACCATTTCAGGCCAGGTGCATACCAATTCAATACCATTAGCATTCATTTGACCCTGGGGATCCTTTGGCAAGCTTAAAACACACCATATTTATCAGTAGTGGCACTAGTCCATTCTGATGGACCGTAAGAAAACACAGAACGAATAAAAGTGGTGGGAGGAAGTTTGTTTTAAAGACTTTTTGCACAAGTTCCTATCATAGAATCATAGAATGGTAGGGGTTGGAAGGGACCTTTAGAGATCATCTTGTCCAACCCCCTTGCAGAAGCAGGTCAACCTAGATCAAGTCGCATAGGAACATGTCCAGGTGGGTTTTGAAGACCTCTAAAGAAAGAGACACATAAATTAATTTTCAACTTTTAACACATCTTTCCTGAATTCCAACGTGAATAAACATGTCATTACAAAGAAGGAAAAATAATCACACTTAGCAATATTTATGATCTGATCACTTATTGCAGTAAAAATCTAACATCCTTGTTGCATTTACATGACTAACAAAACAAAATTCCAAAACCCCAAGCTACTTTAAGAATCTTGGAAGGACATTTGAAGTATCTGAAGATAACGATTAGATAACTACTAGGATATATGACCATTTACAAGAAATAAGATTTTTAAAACTAGTACTTACTAAACAAACCCTAGATTTTCTAGGAATTCCTGAATACATGGTGGACTGTTGCACTACACATAACTTCAGGGAAGCCAACCCTTTCGCCTGAATTAGTGAAGTTGCCAAGGGCTCCCTATTCATCAAGGAAGCCTTCAGAAGACAATTAAAACGTTAGTCAATTCTGAACTGCCTGCCCTTTGAAGGCTCTGTCTGCTACTCACAGCCTTAATTCAGTTGCACAAGTCAGGTAGTATAAGCACCTTACCATACCAACATTAACCACTAGACCTATATCAAAGCATTTAAAAAATTGCAACAATCTTCTCAGCCCTTTTTACATTGGAGTAGAAAACATCCTGGATTAAAAAAATGCCAAACAACAAAAGACTTCAGCATATCCAATCCTCCCAAAACTGCCAACTCTACCAGTAACACTGTAAATACAGTAAGTCAGAAGACTTAAAAGGTAATGAGTCCATGTCTTTAACCTCAGCCCCCAGAAATCCATCATACAAGGTCTTGGTGATTTTTTGATAGTAAACCCAGACATAATAGCTCCCTTAGTCTGTCCTTTTTTCCCATGTATATGTATTTTCTTTCCTAATGCCACTGGCCTCTATTACAGGGCAGTATTAACACATGGATAAATTTTTTCTCAAAACCATTCACTAAACGGCTAAAATAACAAAGAGTAACAAACATTTAGCCCACATAAAAAGGAAGCGTCTTGCTTTTGACGGGACACCACTGAGAACATTATGGAAGTCACACAGGTAAGTTGGTTCCCTCGGAAGGTAACCGAGAAGAGTCAGAAAATTTCAGATCACCTGCATCTGACACAAGGGCTCAACGAGAGCGCCTGGTCCTCAAGTGTGTTCAAGCAGCCGGGCTGGCAGGCCCGGCCTTCAGTCAGGCCTGAGATGCCGAAGCTCCATCCGGCTGCTGTCAAACCCGGCAGCTGCCGGCCTCGTCTCCAGCGGGGCAAGAGGGGGCGGCGGGGTGGGCGCAATTTCAGCGCCAGCCGAGACGCCCGCGTGGACTGCACGCTAACGGTGCCTCAGGCCGCTTTTAGTCTCGGGAGGCGACGCGCAGCCCCGGCGGGCGGGGAGCTTGTGTGTCGGGGTCCAGGGGACCCCCCCGTGCACGAGCCCGCCGCCCCTCACGGCGGCTGCACGTACACGTCACCGCTTGTTTCCCAGGGTCGGCCAACGCGCGGCCTGCTGGGAGCCGTAGTGCCGGCGGGGCCCGCAAGGCCGCGCACACAAAGAGCGGGGGACCGCCTGTGGCGGCTGGGCCTCCCCCCGCCCCCCTTCCTGCGGGGCGAGCGCGGCCGCACACTCCTCCCCCGGCCGCCGCGCTCCGACTGCCACGTAACCCCGCCGCCAGCAGGCACTCCCCGCCGCCGCCGCGTGAAGAAGCGCGCCGTGCCGCCTCGCTCCCCGACCCTCAGGACGGCGGCGCGCTGCAGGACACAGTCTCCCATCACGGGGGGCGAGGGGAGATGGGAGCCAGGTCCCCGCGGCAGCCAGGGGCCGCGCCTCTCCGGGGAAGAGGGCGTTCCCCGCGAGGCCAGGCCCGGCGAAGCGAGGATGGGCGATAAGGAGGGCGCCTGCCTTGCCTCCTCCGGCCGTGCGGCGAGCGCTCGGCTCCTCTATCCGCGCACAGCGGGGGCGGGCCGGGGCTGGCGCCGCGCGGCCCGGCGAGGCTGGCAGGCAGGTGTGCCGGGCGGTATTCCCGCTAGTCAAGGGGCAGGCGCAGCGACCCACCCACCCACCTTCCCCTGGCGCATCAGCACGCTCGTTCCCTTCCCGCCCAGCACCCAGAGCCCCAGGCGGAGGGGAAGAAACGGGACGAAGCCCAACTACCGCCTCACCTCAAACATAAGCCCCAACAGGAAGATCATGGCCATGCATGACACGATGTCCGCATGGTTCTGCACGATGAACTCGTGGCTCAGCACCGGCGGGTTCTTGTTGCTCTTCTTGCGGATCGCCATGGCGGGCAGGGAGCTGAGCGCCGCCGCCGCCGCCTCCCCGCTGCCAGCACAGCTTCTCTCGCCGCGGCCAGGAAGAGGCGGGGGGGGGGGGGCGGGGAGGAGACGGCCGCGCAGCCGAGGAATGGCAGCCGCCGCTTCACTTCACCCCGCCCCGGCTCGGCCCGGCCGCAGGGACCTGCCCCGGCCGCCGAGAGCAGCGCCCCTGCCGGCCGGCGGGGCGCCTCCCTCTGTTTCTCCATCCCTCCCTCCTGCCCGCCCCCGGAGGCGGTGAGGGGCAGCGCCCGACAGTTCAAACCCACCAACGACAGCGCTCCTCGCTGCTAGGAGGGCGCTCTGGCTGGCGGTGGAGCTGAGCTGAGCAGCTTAGTGCTACTTCGAGCAGCGGTGTTGCGTGACTGGCAGCAGTGGATGGCTGCTTGCTGGCGGGAGGCTGGAGCACGCACTGGGTACCGGCGCAGCTTCTTTCTCTACCCGGGTGCCGGTGGCAGAAAATGGCCATGGGTCCTCCCGGGGTCGCGGAGGAGGCGGCCGCCTGGTGGGGCAGCGGCCAGTCAGAGCGGCGTGCCAGCTCTGTGGTCTGTGCCCGCGAAACCAGGCCAGCGTCGGCTTCTCGCTGAGGCACCTTTGGTTTCTTTCTCTTTCCCCTTGAGGCTCTGGCAAAGTTTTGTGGTCACTAAACCTCTCCCTTCCTCTTCGAGGGACCCGCGGAAGTAGCGGACCTTATCCAAGGAACAGTAACACAGAATCCGATGGCAAGAGAGCAGAAGGGAAGAAAATCTAACTGGGACTTGTGGAAGAAAGAAGCATCAGAAGAGAGGTTAGATGTGGATTAAAAAAGCAGCTCAATCAGAGAAGGCTGTTACCAGATCAAAACAGATCAAAGATCTGAGAAATCAACACTGGTGCAGAAAGCATCCAGGCTGAGTTGAGCTGTCCTTCAAATCCCTCAAAATCCATACTATTTTCACATATTAATACTACTACTAGTAACATTAGTTAAAATATTGTATTAATAATACATTTACAGACTTGGTTTTTGTTAAAACTTACATATCCATATTATATTATGTGGTAATATATTAATATATAATCAATATTTGTTTATTTATTAAAGCTTCTGGCTGACAGATACTCCCAGTGGATATGTGGAGAGACAAAACATCATGAAAATGAGTAACTTATAGCAGAAGTTTAGCATTGTCAGAATGGCTTTGCTGCCAGCAGCTAATGAATACAGAGAAAGACTTTAGGATGCATCTATTCGCTACGGCTTTGCTCATTCCAGAACTGAGAGCATGCATCAAATGCATTGTACAATCTGGTTTTAATAGGTTGGTTTCTTCCTACTATATGGAGGAGTGACTTGGGGAGCAGACTGATTAGTGTATGATCAGGCTGGTCAACTATGAAACACATTCCTCAGCTGTGAAGATGCTCAGAGGTTTTGTATGCATTTATTAAACTGGGAGACTGGAATACTTGATACCAGGAAATGATCTTAAAAATACAGGAAAGGCTACAGAATTTTTTCTCTTCATAGTTGGGAGATAATTTTTTTTTTTAAATAGAAAAATTTAAACAACAAGCATTCACATTTCAGTCCCACGATGCTTTGTATCTTAGAAATCCTATAATCCCCTGGCCACAGCAGTGTTTTGTAACTCTGAAGCAAGCATTATTTCCACACAGTGAACATTACTTCAACAATAATAATGTGGAAGTGTAGCCCCGATTGTATGTTGTGTAGTCCTGGATGTAACATTAGCACACCTGTGAAGGACATTGGCTCGGGATAAAAAGTAGAATAGTTTTTGCAGTGTCATCTTGCATCTATTTCCCACCTCAGTCTTGAAAGAAATCAGGTCATCTCATCTCCACAGAACATAACAAATGGGACTTAACTGGGACAAGACATTCTTTCCTCAAGCTATCACCAGCAAGTGGCACGAGTATTTGGGTAGCAGTCCTCTCACACAGGGCACAGAGCTCCTCAGTTTCAGCTTGGATTTTGTGTTTGTCCTGATGATACAGTGCAAACTGCTATGCTGAAATGGAAAACAAGACCTGTCACCTCAGTAGAACAGGCTCCACACACCTTCCTTTGATTGGAGTTCTCTGCTGCCACAGGATGTTTCTTATTGCTCTTTAGGCAAAGTGGGATGATCTAAAACACCCCAGACTGTCAGCACTCAGTCTGCTTCTTGCTAATGGCTTGCTGGTCTATGTGTGCCAGGTTTCTTCCCAGATGTCTGTATTTTGAAATACTAGGCCTCAAAATGATCACATCTTTTGGGAAGGAAGCTCCTTAAGAGTCTGAAATCTGGTAAGCTTCTGTCATCTTTTCACAGAAGCCGCTCCTGTGTCTGTCTTGCTACCAAAACCTTGCTGTACAGACCCAATACACCTTTTCAGGTGGCAAGGCTGTGGAGAATTTGGTGGGTAGCATATTCCTACACTGTAGTAATGGACACAAACAGAACCATGTCCTTCCTATTTGTGAACCTTTCCTGAAATCACTCATCAAAAGATGTTAAAGATAGAACCAAGGTGGTATTTTAAACAAAGTGTAAATAAGCAAGTTAGCAAGAAACAGATGAGAACCCCCCAAAAATGTTGTAACTACCATCAAGCTTCTTTCTTGTGTCTTAAATCTAATAAATGACATTGCATCTCAGAACAGGATCTTCAAATCAGAGCCCCAAACACAATTTGTCCCCAGCTGTTTAGGAAGTTAATACATCAAATGACATTTGCCCTTCTTGCTTGGCGAGACAGAAATTGCCCTTTCTCCTGTTTTTATTCTTACTTTTGAATGCATTCTGCATGGATAGATGTATTCAATACAATGGGTGTAGGTAGGTTAATCCTCATTTTAGTACACACATAGCACACAGCTTAGATTACCACTCATTTTTAAATAAACACTCCTCCTGACTTTCATAATCCACAAGGAGTCCTAAGACTTTTACATGTCATAGCTGCTTGTCCTGATTTTGCTGGATTACTTTTCTTCCCAGTAGCTGGTACAGGACTGTGGTTCAGATGTGGCCAAAAATCAGATCAATGAAGTTTGCAAAAAGCATTGTTTTACAGAGCAGAAAGTTACTGTTTCCCCTCTTCAGGGGTCTGGTTACTACTTCAGAATATAATTTCTGGTTTATATTCCTGGCAGTATTTTTGTATCAGATTTGACTCAGCTCATCAGAACAAATGCCATCAACTCCACAAAATACAAATGTGCAGGTTTCACAAATAGAGGCACAGGACTGAACAAAGAAAGGTTTTCAAGGATTTTCAAGGACATATATTTGTCTTTGGTACTTTCCAACGTCCCATATCTGATTTTTTTTTTTCAAGGTTGAGGCAGCATTAAAGGAAGTGTAGATATCATAAAACCTTCACATACTTTGAATAAACAAAGTAATGCAAATATTTATACAATATATTGAAGCTTAAGTTACACAGAAAACCAAGCTTGCAGTTTAAATAGATATTCAAACACTGTATTTTAATACACAATCCAGTATCTTACAAGTAAATACAGTGGTTTAAATGGATTTAACAGCAAAACGTGAAGCTTGTTATAAAGTGGTAGACAAACTTAACTTCATACAGTGTGTAAGCCATCTCTATACAGATTTTAATCATATCCTTGCAGAGTCTTGTAAGATAAAGAACTGAAGAGTCTGTGTGTTTTGACATCCATTGGTTAAAATTAATGAATCCTTTAAGCATTCCATAGAAGTGATACTTCCACCAGAAAACAGAAGATTTTGTTAAAACGTATTGCGGCAAGGAACCAGCAAGGATGTGTACAGGCAGCTAAATCAGAAAAGGAATATAAATGCCAGTATTTATACATGTTAACAAATATAACTTGGTTTTTAGAATGTACAGATAACTTATAAGAAAATATTTTTTTGAAAATCACAAGCAAATAAGAACATATTTAGAAAAGCATCTTTTCTATGCTTCTTACTAGAGATGTTTTTATCTATCTGGTTTATTACATTTATAATATTACTTTGTAATATTAAGTTTACAAGACTTTGCTACTTGTCTTCTACCCCCAGTGCTAAAGCTGAGTATTTTCTAACAGTGGTAAGACTCAGTTCTTCATACCCATTCCACTTTATTAACTCAGTACCTATCAGTTTATCTTTAAAACTCCCTTATAGAAGAGTATGAAAAGCATTAGTTAACAGACTGTAACATTGCTTTAAAATTGTGTTACCACTTTTTTAAAAAACAGAAGGAAGAATTAATTTATTTTATATACCATCTGAGCTCATCATTATATTTTTTCATGTGCAGATTAAAAATACTCTTGAGCAATCTTCTGTAACTTATAAGTTGTTCCTCCATCTGAAGTTGGGAGACGTCTCATGTACTTGTAAGAAAAAAAAAAGACCAGATTAGTCACAAACTAGCACTTAGATGCTATATATGAACATTAGACAATCTCAAACTTACCCCCTACATGCATATGTATGTCTATAAATGTAGTTTACACTTACTGTATTTTCTGAAATTATGAACTTTAGAGGAAAAAAAGCGCTGCTAAATTAAGAACAGTCAAATTATT
Organism: Colius striatus; assembly: GCF_028858725.1. Taxonomy (NCBI): domain Eukaryota; kingdom Metazoa; phylum Chordata; class Aves; order Coliiformes; family Coliidae; genus Colius; species Colius striatus. The sequence continues at coordinate 63,137,581 of NC_084762.1, forward strand.
TTTATTTCTTCATCAGCAGTGTTTTAACAAATGTGAAACAATGACCAAGATACTTCTCTCCAAACACAGGAGAAAGCTTACATATACATATTGTGTCATACTCTTGTCTATAAGGCATTATTTTTCTGGTTTAAGTGAGGCAGTTAATCATTCCTGACTGCAGTTACAAAAGTTAGGTACCAACATAAACTGCAATGGCTAGAATGAAATATTAATGACCAGAGCAGAATGCATATAGCTGTAATCTGCATTGAGTAACTCTTGTAAGGTTGTAATATGCCTATCACATTCATCACCAACACTGACAACATATTTCTTTGGAAATATATTTTCTGTTAAGGGTGTAACTCAAGTCTTCCATAAATAGAACAAAACTGGAAATACTGCAACTCGCAGTATGTGGAAAGGACATTGTATCAAAACCACATGAACAAGTACCGTGAGCACACAACCATTTGTATGCTACATGCTCAGAACCAACAGAATTGATATTCCTTAACAGATGTCCTTAAATTTTGCACTGAAAAACTGACAAAGATCACATGATGTGAAGTATTTATCATAGATCTGGGTCTAAGCTTGTATTTAAAAAAATACCAGCTGTTTCCACACAGCAGGCATCAGCACAGAAAACGCCCAAATGTTCTGGTGAGATTGCTTTCCTCCTTCTCTGTGAACACTAGTTGAAGATTAAAAAACAAAACAAACTTTAAAGGGCACTAGTAGTGCTGTGTGGAAAGCAGGAGCACACAACTGAATCAAGGATCTCCACCTGGAGTAGGACAGTCACAACAATTCTTCTGGTTAGTATCTCCTTTAAACTTTCTAACGTTTCAAGCTGTTGACATTTTGTGAACAGATATCTGATTAAAGCTCCCTATCTGTTGTTTCTTCAAAATTCAAAGGTAATTTCTGAGGAAACCTGGGCTATTTTTCTCCAGTAGGCATGAAAAAGGTGTTTTTTTGGGAAAAAAACCCCTCAAACAAATAAAAAACCCCCTGGCTTAAGAGATGAAAGTTGCTAGCTACACAATTCCTGGACATTTAAGATGCATACACACAGCCATTTGTAGGGAAGTCTGTAAGTCTACCTTTAAAGAGAAAGTTAATTTCCCCATTATTTCATGAAAACAGAAAATGCTGCTGCTTGAGCTACTTTGGCAGGGAAAGGAAAGGATAATCAGTCCATATCATCTGATAGCAACAAGGAATCTTGTGGAGCCAATTTGGCAGAAATGCATAGGTCAAGAAGGTACGTTAATAAGCAAGAATTGACATCACATTTAAAAGCTGGTGCAGTAAGTGTAATGCTAGTAAGCTTCTAGGGCATTCAAACATGCTTAAAGACACAGTTTTCTGAACTTCAGTAATGACTATTCTTGTGACTCTAGTTTATCTTCTTTGCATAAAAAGCAGGTCATTTATCACAAAAATTCTCAACTGTTGAAACGATTAGTACCTAGTAGCTCATTTATCATGAAAATCAACAGAAGGGCTAAGTTGAAAAAGACCCACTAATTTCATGTCCCTATTCAGGTCAGTAAATGCTGAAAATGTGAAACAGTTGTAAATAATCTGTGTTATTATTTACTTCTAAGTACAGTCCTGGGTGCAGTTATGTAATGTACAGAAAGCAATACTTTCTTTAGCTTCTGGCTGAATAACATTCCCACATGCGCATGCCATTACAGAAATAGAATACTTCACCTTGCCTCTAAAAGTAAAGGCACAATGTAAAACCAGTCAACTAAATATAGTTGCTCTACTTAAGTACTGTACTGATCAGAAACGGTAAACACTTGCACTGTGTGATGTTAAGCATCTCCAGGACATAGGCATACAACAATATGCATTTAGGAAAAGCAGAAACAGAAATTGTAATCCCATGGAATGCTATGTCGTATTTACTTCTACTTCAAACTGTCTGAAAGGCAGCAACTGCCATTAACCGCAAGGTTTTTTTGTTTGCTTTTGTTTTTGTTTTTCCCTAGGAAATAATGCACACAAAGATAATGAAAAACAACACATAGAAAATCAAAAGGAAAATGACTCTCCTTCCACCCCTTCATCCATAACTTACACACTTTTCCTTCTTTTTCCAACTTCTTCAAGTGAACCAGGAGGTTACTTTCTGCTGCTCGAAGCAAATTCTCAGGAATCTCCTAATGGGAATACAAAACATAGAATCATAGAATGGTCCTTAAAGATCATCTCATTGAACCTCTCTACTATCGGCAGGGATGCTTTCCACTAGCCCAGGTTGCTCAAAGCCCCATCCAGCCTGGCCTTGAACAGTGCCAGGGATGATGCATCCACAAACTCTCAAGGCACTCTCACAGCAAGTAACTTCAATATCTTCCAGTTATTTTTTTAATATATGCAACTCATGGTTTATTAACAGATTTTCCTCTTCCGAACTGATATGTTGAACATTCAGTTAGTTATATGACAATAAACTGAAATGAGTAAATCAATTTTACACCAGGTAAAATAGTAGCTTAATAACATACTTTTCCTTATTCTTTGCATTATCCATTTGTAATTTGCAGACTTTGGCCAACACTGAGATGTGCTTTTCCAAGCTTGGTCTTTGCTGGACTGTCATTGTAGCCAACCAGTTTACAGAAAAATTTACAGGTGCATTTTTAAGTCTATTGCATGACAATATTTACATGAGTTTAAATACGCTTTAACAATTACTACCTGTAAATGAGAAAACAATCTAAATTTACAACTGCTTCAGGAAGACAAAATGTTTCTTACAATTTTCCAATGCTCATTACGTAAAAGCCAATAACATTTCACAAAATCTCCCCTTCCAGCTCTATCATCCCAAAAGTAAAGCCTTCTTTTTAAAAAAGTTCTTCTCCAAATAACAGGAATCTAGCAAGAAAATTCACTAGAAAACTAGCTCAATAAATTGAGAATCTTTAAAAAGCTTTGAAAGAATATACTTTTTTGTTTTTTTAATATGAAACTTTAGTAGTACTGCAAAAATTCTTATCATATGGTGACAGGACAAGTGGTTTGTGGTTTACAGAAACATGTGAATGGTTGTATACTTAAAAACTACAGTTGTTCAGGCAGGAAAACTGCCACCATTGGTAACTCTGAGATTTTCTTCCAAAGCAAATGCTGTATCTCTTTATCTCGACTTGCTAGGAGGCATAAACCCCATAATCACACATACAAATTACAGTGGTTACATGAAGAATGATGAAACAGCAAGAAAGTACTCCCATGTCTGTCTAATGACATGTCCAAGCTACCCTACTTCTGAGAGCAGTATCCATCTCTGTGGAACTGAAGTTCATCTGCACCTTGATAAATCTAGAAAAAAACACCACCAACCTAGAAGTTTTAACCAGTCTTTCAGGAGATTCCAAAGACACTTTGACAAATCAATAATTAACAGTCATTTCACCCTATTCACTTAGAGCAGAGCACTACAACTTTATTTTTACTTGGTCCTATGAAACTGTGCTTAGGACTATCTAGATAGTGAAATAAGAAGTTCACAGTGCTACAGGCTTTGGGCAGAGTTGCTGGAAAGCTGTCCTGCAGAAAAGGACCTGGGGGTGTTAATCAACAGCAGGTTGAACATAAGTCATCAGTGTGCTCAGGTGGCCAAGCTGGCCAAATGGCATCCTGGCTTGTATCAGAAATAGTGTGGCCATCAGGGCCAAAGAGGTGATTGTTACTCTGTACTTGGTGCTGGTGAGTCTGCACCTCGAATACTGTGTTCACTTCTGAGCCTCCCACTACAAGGACATTGAGGTGCTGGAGCGTGTCTAGAGACAGGCAACAAAGCTGGTGAAGGTTCTAGAGAAGAAGTCTTATGAGGAGTGGCTGAGGAAGCTGTGGATGTTTAGCCTAGAGGAGTCTAAGAGGAGATATACTCTCTACAACTACCTGAAGGGGAGTTACAGTGAGGTGGGGGTCGATATCTTCTCTCCAGTAATGAATGACAGGACAAGAGAAAATGGGCTCAAGTTGCACCAGGGGAGGTTTAGATTGGACATTAGGAAGAACTTTTTCACTGAGAGGATTGTTAAGCACTGGAATGGGCTTGCCCAGGGAGGTGGTGGAGTCACCATCCCTAGAGCTAATTCAAAAGACGCATAGATGAGGTGCTGATACTGTTTAGTATCTGTTTAGTTTAGTGACGGGCCTAGCAGTGTGAGGTTAGGTTTGATGATCTTAAAGGCCTTTTCCAACTATAATGATCCTATAAGAATCATTTAGGCTCCGTGCCATCAGAGCGCTTAAGTAATATAATTTAAATGCAGAGTCACATATGAACTGTGAATAAGCAGAATTTTCTTTTCCTTGTTTAAAAAGCCACCACGGTCTTCACTCAAATACTTCAATTGTTACATACAATTTTAAGAACATAACCTCTACTTTCTTTAGTTTGATCTAAAAACTTTTAAAGAACAATTACCTTGTATACTATCTCTAAAAGCTCCGATGATGTATATGATTTTCCAGGATTACTCTGTAAAGCACTTAGAATTTGCCGTTCACGTGCAATTCGGTGAGAAATGTAGCTTTGGATTCTAGCATTTGCATCACGTACTACTGGGCCATGACCTAAATAAAAACACATGTACCACAGCACTTTACTTAAATTTGGAATTAAGTATGTTATGCAGTAATTGAATCATTCTTACGTAAACTCTTATAGACTTAAAAATCCTAAGAAGGGAGCAACACTTGTCTATTTAACATCCTCATGGGGATCTTATTAATATTTACAAATATCTAAATAGTTGGTGTCAGGAATGGTGGGACATCCCTTTTTTCTGTTGTATTTAGCAACAGGACAAGGGGTAATGGGATGAAGCTGGAACACAAAAAGTTCCACTTAAATATAAGAAAAAACCATTTCACTGTGAGGGTGAGGGAGCAGTGGAACACGCTGCCCCTGGAGGGAGTGCAGTCTCCTTCCTTGGAGGTCTTCAAGACCCACCTGCATATGTTCCTATGCGACCTGATCTAGGTGGACCTGATTTGGCAGGGGGGTTGGCCTAGATGATCTCTAAAGGTCCCTTCCAACCCCTGCCATTCTATTATTCTAAACTGCAAGAGACTCTATGCATAAGTTTGAAGGTTTTTTGGTTTTTTGTTTTTGGTTTTTTTGTTTTCATATAAATAGGCCAAAATTGAGTTTGGATGCCTGCATCACAGTGTGCAATTGAAAACCATTAGGATGGAAAGGAAGAATTAGACTCTGAAAAGTCTGAATGGGGAAAGGGAATACTTCAGATGGAAACCAAGGGAGGACTACTTTAGACTATTAGAAAAAAGGGAGTTCACAGCTGAACAGAGTTTAAAGATGAGATTCAGATTATTATATTACCTCTATCTGCCTGTCTCACTCTCCCCAAAAGTTATGGAAACTGATGATTTAAACTGATACTGGCGTTTGAACAGTAGTGGCTGAGGCAAAGACTCATGTACTACTGTTCTGTTGTCAGGCTATCTAGCAAACACAGAGGCAGGAGAGGTAACATCTTTAACTGTGACAGATAAAATTTCCAGATCAGATCTTCAAAACTGGTTCACACACTGTATATACATTATTCTCTTAAGAATATACTACCATAAGCAAGATCAAAACAATTAACAGAAGACAAATCAGTGAGCCAATCAGAAGAGCAGACACACAATGCACAAGGAAGGTTAGATGTGGATCATTTTATGTCTGTCTGATTAATAAACAAAAAAAACCCCTCACACAGGTTTTTCCTTGGACTTCTCATGGCAGATCAGAAATGTCCAACTTATCAAAAATCTTTGAAACAAATTAGAAAAAAGCTTAACTGGTAAAGCATTAACCTTTTGGAAAAATCAAATATTGCCTCATGATACAGTAAAATGACAGATGAAAATATGCGAGTTACATGCACAGAAAATAAACTTAATGTTTTACCTATACGGAAGTTTACTTGCATGGATATTCATGACATGCTTTTTATAGCAGGACTTCCTATTTTTTGTCCATATAGCAGTAAACTTCACCTGAAGTAGCAGCAGCCACTTACAGCTCTGCCAGTCTAAACGCTATATAAATAGAACAGACAGTACTGTAAAAAAACCCATAATTTTCTTTTAGAAGTTATTTTATGTCATCCAGATCAGACAGTTTCTGTTGACGTTCTCCAACTATTTTTAAAAAAATCATCATATTCTTGTACTTTTGAGTTAACTAACTAAATGGGTCAATTGAGCTTGTTTTGCCTGGGGATAGACAGCACATAGAAAAAAAAAAATCACCTAATTTTTTGAGGTTAGAATATTTGTGAAATAAAACTGCATCAAAGGAATCTATCCTTCAGCAAGTCAAAATATTTATGCATACCTGAAGTTATTCATTCACTTCAGGAGATCTGAAATTACTAAACAGCCATTGAAGCTTACCTTGTGTAAAGACAGTATTATAAATACAAAATGTAACATGTAAATATAAAACTGTCACGTGCATTAATGATTTAAAACATATTTAATTTGAAGCTATCGTTCCTCACAAAATAAATTACAAACATAACTATTTCTAGTAAGTATGTTACCATTTATTAAAAAAAAAGTTTAAATTTAGAAAAAACACATTGAGATACACAGAGCAGAGATTATAACGGTAAATGTCCATTCTCTTGCATTCTATAAAGACAGAATTTGTGTTAAAACATTCAAAATTAAGGTCTGCACATGGAATTACCAGGCACCCTTAAAACCAGTCCCTGCTCTTGTAAGTGATTTAATTGACTTAGGCCACAAGACAAATATCAGTACCTGGAATTAAACCCATATTTTGCAAAAGGCATTTAAATCCATTACATCATCTGACCCACAGCCATTGTTTATGCATATTCATAGATTAAATTGATGTCAGAAAGCTTGGAACTAAAAACACATATGGATCTTTTCTATCCATAATTTTTCAAGGAAAGCAACACAGTTAACTTCACTGGTGAATAAATTAGTATCTGAATAAATGTAAAATGTTTCTGAGTATGTGAAATGCACCTCTCAAAATATCTTTCCAATCATTCAGATTTCACATCAGAGAGCTTTGTATTATTTTAGACCTCTGTATAGCCCAGATGATCAAAATCAGTAAGTTTTTATTCTTAGAACACCCTATGAAGTAATATAGATTCCCTTACTTTACAGTAAATTAAAGCTTAAAGGATAAAATTGAAAAAAATAGTTGGCTCATGATATCTTGCAGGGATTCCTAACTCCAGGACGTTTTTTCTGTTTTATGAAGGAACGTTGTTTATTATTACAGGATGGGGAGCCCTCTGCTGACTAAAATGCCCTTTTCTGGTCCCAAGGATTCTCATCACTATTGAGTATAAATGGGCTGTCACGAGTATTATGGCTGAAGTAATTTACACATTAAATTAAAAGATAAACATGGAAGTGGAAGGACTGGAAAAATTCAGCTTCTCATACCTAGCTAGCAGTAAGCTTGTTCCAAAAAATTCGTGCTCCTCTATACCTAACTCTGAGGCTGCAATGTGAATGCCAAAGCATGGATGGAGAACAGAGAAACAGATGAAGAATTATGAAGACCTAAAAGTGCAATAAAGTGTAAGTACTGAGCTTATGTAGAATATGTTGGTTAAGCAAGCCACTTTCTGCTATAGTTACTATTTCACTGTAGTACATACCAATAGTATAAACACTTGTTCTGATGGGGCAATAGTTACCTTGTTGACAATTGCACACTACATTTTGTAATGCATGAATTAAAAAAAGTTAGTTTCAAACCATCCCAATGCTTAGCAACTTATCACTGAAAACACCTAACCTCCAACTGGCTTCCTAACTGCAAGTACTGCATGAACATACCCAACAGTCGTGTAGCAAACAGGGATGAATGGGACAATTATTCAACTTTGGTGAACATGTAATTAAAAAATAATGACTATGGAGAGAGTGAAATACAACAGATAGAATTGATAAACCTAACAGAATTTGGCACACATAGGGTTTTGGAAAGTAGAAATTCAATTAGAGGAACAGACTCTGTTTTGTAGGTATTTAAGAAAGAAAGTAGAACATTGATTGATCAATAGATTGAGATTCTGGGAGGCTCGAATACTCCTTACTAGAGGCTTAACTGGCACAGCAGTTAAGTCAATGACTGGAAGCAAGTCTATGTCAGCTTCCACATCCATAGAATATGTATAATGATGTTTTTCTTAACTGCCATTTTTATGTTTAGATCTTCAAGTGCTTGAAGAACATCTACTTAGAAAGAATCATATTTCAAGAATGAACATGAAAGAGGTTTGGTTATGTAGGCTAAACATAGATGGTTAATGGAGGAAGACAGAACTGAGAAAGTAGACACAGCCGCTCAGAATGACAAGTTGAAGAAGATGAAACAGAAAAAGTCAGAAAAAAATCCTGAGACATAGCTCTGAACAAGCAAATGAGGAGTTTAAATCTCACTTGCATAATGAATTCATAAAATCCAGCCTTGTCAAATAGACACGTGGTTTATATGAAAAAGAAAAGCATTCCCAAGGTTTGGTGGAGATAGAGGGGAAAAAAATTAAAGCAAAATCACACACTGAATGAATCAGCAACTTATTTTTAGAACACAATGTTTGGCCTCCTGGCTCTTGTTCAAATTTAACCTAACTCATTAACCAATACATTTGACAGATCTGCAGCTTTCCAAGATGCACAGTGATTAATCTGTGCTGCAAAGGACAGACATCTCTCTCAAAAAACACTACTAGGTTGCTCACACTGAAAATGTATGAGAGGATGCAAAGGACCAAAAGAAGAATATAATTTTTGATTCCAGGGAAACATTAAGGTACCTGGATAGAGTAATGTGAGAAAACTGAATTTGTTGTACGATTCCGACAGCACAAGATTCTGGCTTCTGTAGGCTTTGGGCACAGGAGCACAAGATTCAGCCTCAAAGGGAGAAATGTCAGGAAGAACAGATATCTATCACTGAAAAATTTTGAAGTCTTGCAAACTAGCATGCCATAAAGTCAGTTTAGCTTAGCACTGCATATACACTAAGAACTTATACTGTTGCATTAATAATGGTGTTTGATTGTAATGAGAGTTCTCAAATTCTTGGAGGAGATATTTAAAAATTATATAGTAAAACAGAACAGTTAAAAGCAGAACCACTTACCTGGATATATTAAATCTAGTTTCATTTGTAACAACCTTCTCAAAGTTTTCATGTAGTCATACAGGTCTTCAATTACTGTTGTTCCCTCTCCTAAAATACAGTCACCAGAAAATACAGCATTTTCCTCTTCTAGATGTAAAGCCATGTGATCATCAGTGTGTCCAGGTGTATATAAAACTCTGTTTAAAAGAACAACAACAAAAAACTCTACGTTTTTCCATACAGCATATATGCTTCATTTTCAGAAGCTACAAAAAGTAGCCCACACAATAACCAGGAAAAGAAACAGACAAAAAAAAAAAAAAAGAGGCTGAAAAGTCAATGTAAACAGGGTATCACTTTGTCTATTCAAACTCTGTTTTCTTCTAAGATGTAGGGCACACAGATCACCACCTCTAACAGACTTTTACTTATGTGATGTATCATAATAAAAGTGCATTAAGGGAGCTGGCTAGTCATGTGGAATTTGTGTTATAAAGGGCTTTACTCTGAGGCTTTAAAAAATAAAAATTGACAAGTTACTTCCATATTGAAATGTGTGAGGTTCTTGACATATGCTTTGCACTTACCAAAAGAAGGTAAAGACAATCTTGCCAATTATTTTCAAAATTAAATGTAAACTTCTGAACTCAACACAGATTAAGGTCTATCCCAAAATTTGTTCTTCCCTGAAAGCCCCATGACCCAAGGGAGTGGAGCTATCAAATACAAAATGGAATTGTGGTCATTTAGCTGCTCTACATACAGGTCATTAAACATCTAAATGGTAGGGATTTAGGATCCCACAGCTTGAATGAGTGCTGCATTAGAATACAGCAAAGACTGTTGATAAGTATACAGTAACCTGAGCTGATAAGGACCTTCACTGCCATGTCCTTTCACTACGATTTTTGAAAGGTAGAAGACCTCACAACTCCTTCAAACTGAAAGTAACACAACTCAGACCAGCATCACTGCTGAAATTCACAAGAATCTTCTCCTTAAGGGCTGAAGCATCCAAGTGGTGATCAGGAAGTGACAGAGCTGGTGCCATGCATGGCATAGTTGCCAATGCAACACAGCACCCAGCCACAGCAGCACAGGGCTGGGAGGCGCTGTGACTTCCAGCTCTTAGCAAGTATGGAGTTTAGCAGAAAGCAGGACAGCCACCGTCCTGCAGAGGTAACATAAAAATTGAGTTGATGGGTTGCATCTTGCCTTTGTAGGAAGTGGTATCCTCCAGTTTTTGATCAAACTTTACCAGGAAGCTTAACCACTAACATGCAAAAACTGAAGAAAAAGAACCCAGTGCTGCCTGGCACACTCTGAAAACTTGCTAACTAAAATGTAACATGCAGATACTGCTGCTTTGGAACCAGTAGTTGATCTAAAATTATCCTTGAAGTGCTTATTGGATGAGAATACCTGTTTTTAACGAACTATAAAGTTTGGATCTGTTACCCCAAACTTCAAAATGTGCCACTCCTGTCTTAGATTCAGATTTAACAAGTTGATTTCCATCTCTAAATTGATTTTGTTGAAACATAGGCTAGGTCTTCAATATTCAATATAATAAAGTCCTGCATCTGGGAAGGAACAACCCCATGCACCAGTACAGGCCAGGGGTTGAATGCTGAAAAGCAGCTCTGCAGAGAGAGACCTGGGAGTCTTTATTGATAATAAGCTAAATATGAGCCAGCAGTGTGCCCTCATGGCAAAGAAGGCCAATGGCATCCTGGGATGCATCAAGAAGAGCGTGGCCAGTAGGTCAAGGGAGGTTCTTCTCTCTCTCTACTCTGCCCTGGTGAGGCCTCATCTGGAGTACTGTGTCCAGTTCTGGGCTCCTCAGCTCAAGAGGGACAGAGAACTTCTGGAGAGAGTCCAGCACAGGGCCACCAAGACGATCAAGGGAATGGAACATCTTTCATACAAGGAAAGGCTGCGAGAACTGGGGCTGTTTAGTCTGGAGAAGAGGAGATTGAGGGGGGATTTTATTAACATTCATAAATATCTAAAGGGTGGGTGTTGGGAGGTTGATGGGATGAAGCTGGAACACAAAAAGTTCCCCTTAAACATAAGAAAAAACTACTTCACTGTGAGGGTGAGGGAGCAGTGGCACAGGCTGCCCAGAGGGGTTGTGGAGTCTCCTTCCTTGGAGGTCTTCAAGATCTGCCTGGACATGTTCCTATGTGACCTGATCTAGGTGAACCTGCTTCTGCAGGGGGGTTAGACTAGATGATCTCTAAAGGTCCCTTCCAACCCCTACCATTCTATGATTCTGTGGTTCTATCCATGTCCAAGTTTTCCATACTAACAAAATAGAATGCTTTTCTATTGAAATGTATCTTTTATTTTTGCCTTTTTTCCCTCTTCTAATCAGTCAGGTAACATATTCTATAAGTGGGATACAATTCACAAAATACAATCTAAACTGAGGAAACCACCAAAACTTGTCCTTAGAAGAGTAATGGCTTATTAATGAAAGAACTCTGGAAAAAGAATGGTCAGATATTTTTATTGTGCTAATGAGACAGGCAACGTGCTCTGTGGGAAGAAGCCCTCCCAAACTGGCACCCTACAACAACCTGACAGGTTAAAGGTTTAAAATTTAACATATTAAGTATTAAATATTTTAGTTTAGTTAAAAATATTTCCTAAAAACACTAAAAGTAAAAAGAAAGGCATGTTAAACCCTCCAGACAATCTCACAAGTATAAATTCTAATAATAACTTCTTATCAAAGAGTGATAAGAGAGTATTTTAATTTCCCAGAGGAAGTATTTTTCATGGGAAACATTCTTTATTTCTCTGCCGAGTACAAAGACTAATTCCTGACAATCCCCGTTCATAAAAGCTATGTCTTCATATTAACATACTCTTCTGGATCACAACAGGAAGTCTACATGTCTAAGAGCTGAGAAGAGTTGATGTATAGATTGTCAATCTGTCCTGGTTTAGCAAGGAGCAGCTTTTGCATGGTAAAAGGGGGAGCGGGTTGCAGTGAAGAGCTTGTGGACTCTCCCCTGGCTCCTGGGTTCACACCCACCTCCAGCCTGGCTGGGCCAATCTGCTGCCTCCGCGATCACTATTTAGGGACGGGAATTTGGAGTGCTGGCAGGAGGTATAAGAGTGATACAAGATGCAGGCGACCACGTGGACCCTACAGCCAGAGAAGGAGGAAGGAAGGAGAAGCAATAGGCCAGAGACTCCTCCGCAAGCCATAGCGAGAATGCAGGCTGTACCCCTGCAACCCATGGAGGGTCATGGCAGGACTGAGCATTACCAGCAGCTCCGTGTGACTGAGCCCAGACTGGCGAGAGACTGTGTGGGGAGACAGCCATGGCATAGGCCGTGCTGGAGAGCCTGGAGGCCGCAAAGCAGCCCCACATGAGAGGCAGAGAGGACCTGTGGCCTTTGGGATAAATACACATCGGAGCAGCCCATGCAGGGCTGCCGGGTGTGTGAGGTACCCCATGGACTTGCAGGGAGGACAGGTGTGGAGCCCACCTGTCCTGAGGAGAGACAAACGGCAGAAGCTGTTGGGAATAGACTAACTGCAACCCCCACTCCCCGTGCCCCGGGGCTGTTCATGGCTGGAGGAGGTAAAAACAAAGAAATCAGGGCTCTGAGCCCAGGAAGAGGGGAGGTGTGGCAAGAAGGTGTGGTCGGACACTTCATTGTTGTACTACTCTGTGTTGTTTTATTTTGGTTATGTTTTGCGGTTTTAAGGTTATATTTTAGTTGATGTTGCATTAAATGATTTTCTGTTTTCTTCCCCAAGCCGAGTAGCCAGGTCTGTTTTGTCCTGAACCTTAAGCGACAATTAAGCTTTCCCTGCCCTTTGGCAATTCTCAGCCTCTTAGGTACTTGAGGCTAAAGGTGGTCTTTTGTTCCCTGATGGGTCTAAACCAGGACACAATCATTAGCAGTTAGAATATACATACATGTCAGAAGTCTGAAGAAAAAAGTGACCTAACAAACTTGCAGAAATTGGTGTTTACCTGAGTGTGGCTCCCTCTGTCTCTACCACATCTCCCTCTTTAAGATAAAAATATTTATGTCCTCCTTCTATTACTTCTTCACTGTGAGGAACACGAGGAAGTTTACAGATGCGATATTCAGAGTCTATTTAAAGAAAGCAAAGAAAATGACGTTTTGAATTTGTCACTAACAAAACTAATTCTACAGAAAGGTTACTCATTGAACAAGTGCTATTAACTATTACACAGTATGAATACAAAACTAGACTGAAGAAATTCTGTACAGTAACTTTATGTTTATAAAGCAACCTTAGTCCAGAGCCACAAACACTTAACAGTGAAAGCAACTGAATCTGAAGCCTGCACCCTGTATCAGCAGCAATTTAGAGGACAAAAGAGCATGAGTGAAATTAATGAAATGTCAGTAATGATTATATTTTATAAATGTTCCTTCTCAACTCAAGAGCCAAAAAGCCCAAATTTCTACTATATCACTAAAATTTCTGCACTCACGTTCTGCATTATGATTCTCAGAAGCATCATTCAACATTTGCCTAACATTGGATGGATGTTTTTTTGACCTGCATCCTCCTTCAGCACCTATCATTCCAAACTGTGCATGAACTGTGAATACCTTGTCTGGAACAGCTATGGATAGCAACCCAGAAAGGCCTTTATATCCCTCAGTAGTCTTTACAAACATGCTCATGGGCTGACAAGACCAAAATCCTCACTAAGACACCAATGCTGTTTTCAGTAGTGCCCAGGCTTCTTTGAAGATAAGAACTTGGCAACTTTACAAAATCTGATAAATCTTGTGACAAAGCTTGTGACAAAGTCCAACACTGTTAAGACGAACCACGTTATCCATACTGCTTATTCTCTCCTCAGATACCAAAACAGAAGCATCTGCTAATGAATATGAAATACAAGTTTTCTTTTAGACAAGAATTTACCTGCAGATTACCCTGCCCTCTTTCCCCTCACAATCCAAGGCCTATGAATCTGTCAGCAATTACTAATATTCTTGTGTAAGGAACCTCAAAGTTCTGTATGTTTCTTTTTCAGAGATTAAGTTATTTACTGTTTTTACACAAGCAAAAATACCGGTCAATTTGTCATTTGAGTTTTTCTCACACCTCTTAATCATGTAAACTGCTGATGGTAATCTAAGTTCTCAGTATTCATACCTAAGAAAAAGTCACTATGTAAGTATGCACAGGTATTGAAGTATTTCAGTATTTATAATGTAGGTATGCACAGCATGTAGTACTACAACCATAATATTCACTGTTCTCTTTCTACACACTCTAACAGTATAATGAAATTACATATAGTTTATATGGAGATTCCAGGCAAATAATAATCCAGCCGACATACACAGAGGCACTCTGGGAAAGTTTGTTCTTATCACCTAACTAACATTTCCAAGAATGTCCAATACCTCTGGCCTACCATTAGGGATGTTTTTGCAGATATCAGGTATTCCACCAGTATGATCATGATGCCAGTGTGTCACTAAAATTTCTTGAATTGAGATGTTGAACTCTGACAGTGCCTGCTTTAAACAGCCAATATACTCTGGAGTAGATGGTTCCCCAGTGTCAATAAGGACTCTTCTACACATACACACACAGAGAAAGAGAGAAGGGAAAAAAAATCAACAGTGAGGGACTTCACAGTGCTCAGGTGATAGTTAAATAATGTTTAGAAGAACCCTGGGTTGCATGGCCATGTAGTAATAACAGATTTCTCCATATTCCAGACACCATTATCTCCCTTTGCGACATTCCACCCCCCGTGGCAAAACAATTGACAAAGATAAATCATAAATTTAGTCCAGACAGTCGCAGGTCCCGGACAGGTGTGGCGCTACCGTTTAGCACTGGCAGGGAGCTGCGAGGCCTTCGGCGAAGCACCTACCCCGTAGCCGCCTCTCAAGCCGGCGGCAGCGCGTAAGATCCAAGCGCTGAGGGGGCAAGGGGACAGAGCGGCAGCGACCGCCGCCACCACATCCCCGACCCCTTCCCCCGGCCCCAAGCAGGGTCGTTACCTGGGCCCGGTGCCCACCAGGTAGGTGTTGGTGCCCTGCAGAGTCATGGGCCCCGGGTTGCAGCCAAGCACCCGCACCACCCGCGACGACAGCCGCTCGATGCGCGGCAGCAGCGATACCATCTCGGCCGGCAGCGGCAACTCCTTCGCCCTACAATTCTCGCTCACTCCTCCCGGCTCCGCTTTCCCTCACACCACCGTCAACGACCATAAAATAGGCGGGAGAGCGGAAACCGCCCATACTGCTACACCGCCTATCCGGTTTCTTTCCGCCCGGGTGTGAGGCCAAGTGACTGGGAGGCGGGGCCGGCTGCTGCCCTCAGTGAGGCAGTTCTTCCTGGCCCATGGCCGCGGCGGGGCACTGGAGGATTTCCCTTAGAATTTCGGCCTCTAAGAACAAAGGCTGTGGTAATTCAGGGAGATAAAGGCGATATTCTCCTTTAAGGAGTGGGTACCGCACTGCTGCCCACTGAGACGCAGGTCCAGGCTCTGCTGGTTTCTTCCTGTATTTAGGAATTTGTTGTAGCAACAGCTCTATCTTCTGTATGTTCTGAGAACATGCCTGCTTATAGGGTATATGGGAGCTATGTAGGATTCAGCATTTTGAAGAAAATCAGGGAGCTACTGAAGAGTGTCTACTGAAGGGTCACTAAAGTGACGAAGAGACTGGAGCATCTCTTCTGTGAAGAAACACGGAGAGAGCTGGGACTGTCGAGCCTCAAGAAGAGAAGGCTCTGGGAGATCTCCTTAATCCCTGTAAATACCTGAACAGGGGATGCATAGAGGATGGAGCCAGACTGTCACAGGGCCATTGACTCTGGTCCTGTTACGGTGCCCAGTGCCAGGACCAGAGGCAATGGGCACGAACTGAAACATGGGAGGTTCCCTCTGAACATCAGCAAAGAGTTTATGAGGGTGACTGCACACTGACACAGGTTGCTCAGGGAAGTTTTGGAGTCTCCCTCCTTGGAGATACTCAAAAGCCCTCTGGATGTAGTCCTGGAAAACCAGGTCTAGGTGACCTTTGAGCGTGGGAGTTGAATGAAATGACATCCAGAGATCCCTTCAAGTCTCAGCCATTCTGTGATTTGGAAATGTCACTGTCATCCAAACAGTAATACTGTGTTTGCAAATCACATTCATTCTAGAGCCTGCAAGGTACTGAAATTCAATTGTGTTTGCAGTGTCCCCTCTGAAACCTCTAATTAATTGCTTTTCAGCTGCCATTGTTAGAAAAATTAGAGCAGAGGTGTTCTGTGTCCTTAAAGCACCTGGGCTGTTTCATCAGTGCTAATCTAGCTACAGTTAAGTGTAGCTAAGTTAGCTACATGTAAAGTGCTAGCTAATCCTTCAGCTACACAAACAGTATGTGTTACCTTGCAGTCACCTATTCAGCCAAACAGTTTGCTTTGTGACAAGGGGGTTGTGAACAAGAGGGTTGCCTGCAGTACCTTGAGTAGGCCTACATTATCTACTCCTGGGCTGTTAATTGCCAGGCATCCCAAAAGCCACAGACACAGTACAGCCACAGCTACAGCACAGTATTTAGGTTTTCAAGCCAATTTCTTTCCTTTATCTGACAAAACAAAACTATATTTATTTGAGATATAAGCCCATTACAATTCCTAAAAACTATTTTCAAGCTTATCAAAGCATATACTCCAGGCAACAGAAGGAATGTTTCAGGTCAAAGGAAAGAAGAGTTTTTATGTTCCAGTGTGCTACTGAAGTAAGCAAGACATCCCAGTAGAAAATATTCCAATCTCTTCCCATATCATTTTCTGTTTTATATCATATATAAAACAGAATATACTGTTTTATAAGAAACTGTGACTAGACCTGAATGTACCTAATCACGAGGTACCCTATTGTGCTGATCTTGTAGCACATGTTTATGCCTATTTGGTGGTACATTCAGCCCATTTTTCAGTCCTAAGGTAAAGTTTAGTTGCCGTGTCATTATAAGAAGGTACTACCTAAGCAAAGGCAAGTTGTAGACTTGTGGTTTCCTATTTCTAGGAAAATTCTGAAAGTTCTGAGAAAATTTCTAAAATGATTTACATGAAGTTTTACATGTCATTGATAACTCAGAATTAGTTAGGTGTCAATTTTAACATCCCAAGACCGTTATTTTTTTCTTAAATTAAAAATTGTTTGGAGAATTGTAGGCTTGTTTCTGCTGTTACTGTCCTACAGCAAAATAATTAATTTTCAAATATTAGGCAGGAGCTGTGAATCTATTTCGTCTGTAGGTGGCAGCAGTAGGTGGCTTTGGAGAACGAAGTACAGGTTCTGCTATCATCGCTGTCTGCACAAGCAAATATGTAAAAGGTTCTTTGTTTCTCTTATAATACAGGGGTTAGCAGGCACGTAGTGAAGATGTTGCTACTATAGTCTGTAATGTACAAGTAGATGTGAGTGCATAGCCTCGAGTTCTTTAGGTTCACTGTCTGTTTTACATTGTTAAGATAAAATTTTGAGGCAAATAATATTATGAAGCAAGGAATGTTAGACTATAAGTAAAAAACAAAACAAAAGCAAAGCTGAGTTTCAATAAACCTAAAGTGAGATTTATGGTAATATACAATGTTATATTTAATGGAGGATTAATTTTCCACAGCTATGAGATACCTAAAATGCAGTTTGGTATTTCTGAAAATCCCCCAAGGTCACCGTTTGCATCTTTAGCACTCAAGAAACCTTGGAGTACCGACACTTGGCTCTCTTCCTCATTTTAAGGATAAACATTGAGGATAGATGCCTCTTCACTATGGCTGTGTAGTAGCCTAATAGATCTACACACAAGCATGTAATTCTGTGATAATTAGACAAAATCAATGGAACACTACATAGAAAATTTCTGGAGATAGTAATCTTCTTACACATTGATGTGTGAAAGCATCATTGAGAAGATTTTTGATTTGTAAGTTTTCATGTTGTTTTAATACAATTCTAGCTGCCATTCATAGTACATATTTTAAGTAAGACTTGGATATATTTTTTGGTACTTAGAGTATTTTTCTTTCAGTTTCATGATGTTTTTATGTTTGTTACCTGTAACAGAGATAAGTAAAGAGATCTTAAACCAAAAAGAAGTGAGACAGATTTTACAAAGGGAACATAGTCTGTATGATTCCTAAATTAAGAGGCAGTATTGTGTAGAAAATGTAGAAAACCAGCTGGTTTGTAGTAGATGATTAGGGGGGAAGATGGAGGGACTGGGGCATTTCTGTCATGAGGAAAGGCTGAGAGCCGAGACTGATCCTGGAGAAGGCTGATCAGGGGAACTTCATCAATGGCTATAGATCCCTGAAAGGAGAGCGCACAGAGGACAGAGACGGGCTCTTTCCAGTGACAGGACCACAGGCAATGGACACAAGCTAAAACACAGGAATTTCCCTCTGAACATCAGGAAATGCTTTTGCTGTGAGAGTGACCACGCACTGGCACAGGTTGCCTGAGGAGGCTGTAGTGTCTTCATCCTTGGAGATGTTTAAAAGCTGTCTGCACATGGACCTAGGCAACTAGCTCTAGGTGACCCTGCTTGAGCAGAGATGGGTGGAGCAGATGACCTGCAGCAATCCTTTCCATGGACTGTTCTATGTTCTATGGCTTTGTGATATTCTCCTTAAAGTCTATATGTTAATGGTTCTTGGAGCATAGATACTTCAGATGCATGTGAGGTCAGCTTTTGGGTTCACTGGACAGATAGCCAGGGGTTCTGCTGTTGCAGGGTACCAAGTAGTCGTGATGTTAGAAAACTTGTCATCTTGTACAAATATATTGTAGTAATTAATGAAGAAGCAGGGGAATGTATTTCAATGAGGTGAAGTCATTGACCAATACACACTTTCCAGCCATGTATTTTCTTCTGCAACTTCCATTAATACCAATGGCAAAAACATTAATTGACTGCAAAGCTGAAGTATCAAAAGTAAATATACTTACACAAAGAAACTTTAGAAGTCCTGAGGTTTTTTAGGTTGGTGTTTCATCTTTTTTTTATGCTAGTCCTGCTGAGGGCCTTAGTTTCTGATGTCTGGAAGAAATCAACTGTTCCAAAGACAAAAGATCCAAGGTCCTGTTAATACTAATCAAAGCAGAGTCAAAAAGTCCTTCCTACCCCATTTGGAAGCAAATAACAAGACATGTACTGAATACCATAGGAGTTTTGTCACAATTTAGAGATCTGCTTTCTTTGATGGCAAGTCTAACTAGAAAACAAATAGGTCATCCAGCTGATAATTTGTCTCATGAACTGCTTGATTTACACTCTAAGAATCAGATACACAAACCTTGTCTCTCTCTCTGTGCTATAGAGTTTTTGTCATTTTAAATAATAACAAAGGTCACAGCAATGAGTTTGTGACTTGGCTGATATAAGATGCCTTCCTTTAAATCTGTAGGAGTTTAGTCACTATCTGGGCAATCTGGGCAAAAGCCTGTTACACATTAAAAAAAAGCTTAGGTGGAGCTACAAAAATTTAAAACTACCTACCAAAGTCAGTATGTAATGTATTTATTGCTCTGCTGCTAAATTATATATATTTTTATATATCAGGGAGAACATATCTCAGAGGACCAAGAGAGTTGTGATCAATGGGGCAGGGTCTAGTTGGAGGCCTGTATCTAGTGGAGTCCCTTGGGGGTTGGTGCTGGGACTGGTACTGTTGAATATATTAATTAATGACTTTGATGAGGGAATAGAGGGCACTATCAGCAAGTATGCTGACACTGGGGGGAGTGGCTGAAGCACGAGAAGGCTGTGCTGCCATTCAGTGAGACCTGGACAGGCTGGAGAGTTGAGTGGGGAGAAATCTAATGAAATTCGACAAGGGCAAGTGTAGTCTTGCATCTGGGAAAGAATAACCACACGTACCAGTACAGGTTGGGGAATGAACTGATAGAGAGTATTGTAGAGGAAAGGTACCTGGGAGTCCTGGTGGACAGCAGGATGAGCATGAGCCAGCAATGTGCCCTCATGGCCAAGAAGGCCAATGGCATCCTGGGGTGTATTAGAAGGGCTGTGGTGAGTAGGTCGAGAGAATTTCTCCTCCTCCTCTCCTCTGCCCTCATGAGACTGCATCTGGAATATTGTGTCCAGTTATAGGACCCTCAGTTCAAGAAGGACAGGGAGCTGCTGGACAGAGTTCAGCACAGGGCCACAAAGATAATGAAGGGAGTGGATGAAGGGTTGAGGGATCTGGGGCTCTTCAGCTTGGAGAAAAGGAGACTGAGAGGTGACCTCATTAATGTTTACCATTACATAAAGGATGAGTGTCAGGACGATGTTGCCAGGCTGTTCTCAGTGATATCCAGTGATAGGACCAGGGTCAATGAGTACAAGCTGGAACATAAGAGGTTCCAAAGAAACATAAGGAAAACCTTTACTATGAGGGTGATAGAGAATTGGAATGGCCTGCCCAGATGGGTTGTGGAATCTCCTTCTCCGAAGACATTCAAAGCTCACTTGCACGAGTTCCTGTGGGACCTACTCTAGATGGTCCTGCTCTGGCCACGGGTTAGACTAGATGATCTTTCAAGGTCCTTTCCAACCTTTAAGATTCTGTGATAAAATAATTATATTACTCATTGACGGAGATCAATAGAGACTTTTTAGGATTTAAAAGAAACCTATGTTTTATTGGAAGCCAATTGCTTTTCAAAGCTGTTGCCAATTCACTGAGAGAGGCAGCCTTGGTAAAAGCTGTTAAATGTAGATAGTCTAGTCTGAAGTCAATTTGCCACAGTTTTGTCTGCAGCTAATTTGGTAGTCTAATCCATCGGTGAAGTGAAAGGAAGAACCAATGGTCCAATCCATTTCAATGGATTTTATGCACGTGAGATAATCAAACCAGGAGAATGCAAGACAGAATGGGTGTGATAAATACCTTGTGGTTTTCTTGGCAAAGATTCCGTAGATTTATGCTGGTATCAGACATTCAATTTACTGCAAAAGCACACAGTCACTTAGTCCAACCTTGAAAGAGATACTGTACACAAAAGCTGTCCTCTAACAGAGTGGTTATAGTCACTTGATCATTTATAGGACAGGATAGGTGTCATTGGAATTGCTAAGCTCCTGCTTCTCTGAAGCTACCAGAATTTTACTGTGGGGCAATATACAGCTATATTTTTAATGAGTGCACTTGTGATGCTCACAGCCATAATGAAGAACTTGTTGGACATGCAGGCAGTGGGCCTGTTACCTTTGAATCATCACTGAGATGATTCTGTACAGGCAGAAGGGCCTTATTGAGAAGGCTGTTACGGATAATCATTGCCCCACTGATGCCCTAAGGCATTCTCCCAATGTGTTGTCTTGCAGGAATGAGCCATATACAATTGAATTAGTTGTGCTTTGGATTCGGATACTGGGTATTTTTTAGCTTTAGAAAATTAATTTCATCTGTTGATTCTATTCTTCAAGTGATGACATGAAAATAATGGTATTTCAAGCACTGCCAGTACTGCTTAGGATTAGGCTGTGTCTAACCTCTAAGGGAGAGGCAGGAAGGAGCCCAAGAAAAGGCAAGCATTGATAACGATGTTCACTGAGAAGACATTGATAGGATTGTATTTCCTGTCCTAAGAACTAGAAAAGCTCTAAATTGCTCTGGCTGAGGATGTGCATCACCCTCTGCAGCACAATCATAGAGGCTGAATCACAACATCTGCTTCTTGTACCCTGCAGCTCTTTTAAACATACATAAAATTTGTATATTGAGTGCCGATAGCTCAGCTGGAGCAGAGTCTTGCAAACACCAGTAGTTTTACCAGAGGAAAACAATTTTAATTACTTGTCCCTGGACATGTACAGTCTCTTCATTGCACAGAAAAGCTTTTTATACATATTTTAAAGTGCATTGTACTAGAATTTTTAACCATAGCCAAATGCATTGTTCTTTTTTTTTGTAAATCTTTGAGATAGATCAATATATATACGAATAAATAAATGAATATATGTACATGAACACAGACAAGTAAGCACATACATGTTCATGTATATGTTTCCAAAACTATCAACTGGATTTTGCTCAACAGGTCTACTAAGCTCAAGTGTATGTTTGAACATGCACACACAGATGTATAAACATACATCTTTACTTTTATGAAGTAAGGTGGGAAATTAATTTATTGAAGGGAATTTTATAATATTTTAAACTTAATATTAAATTAAGTTCTAAATTGACTATTTAGAATAGATTTTTTATAATAAATTCATAAGAATGACAGTTCTTGACAGGTAGCAAATCATTAACAGTGTCACATGGTTTCCATAAGGTTGTAGTTTCAGTTTGTGTTATTCAAGTAGGCCCTTTAACATTTCTTGGACTGCAAGACTTCTAAAGGCATGGATGGGAAACCTGCAAATATGCAAGTCTGTAACTTTTTTAAGTGAAAAAACTCTATCCACGGCCACTGTGAAGGTAAGTCTACATTTTGTAATAGCATTTAAAACATATTCACTTTTTATTGTTTCTGCTTTATCACAAAATGATTCTGTAAAAGTATGCTAGTTTTGAGAGCAGGCTTATATTTATGTTGGCTGTCAGACATTTTACTCTTGCTCCTGTCATGTTAGATTTCTTATGTTTAATAAGACTGGGGACAATACAATTCTAAGCGATACAAGACACTCTCTCTTGTGGCACTGAGTTGCACCCCACCTGGGATGTGATTCTATGGTGCTCTTTGGTGTGCTATTATGCATAAAATATAGAGGATATTAAGGGCTGAGATGTTCAACAGAGAATTCATGTGCACCTGTGGGCAGACATTTGTACTTGGGTTTGGAATTAAGATATTGGCCATTTGGGAGTACAGATTTATGAGTCTCTGATAGCTTTCTTTTAGGTTACCGTGAGCAAAATGTAAACCCTGTGTCTTACCAGCCATTTCAAGGCTCCTGCAAGACTAGATTCCTTATTCAAGACTGTAAGCAAGCTGACATTCTTGATAATATGTGGCTCCTCATTTATCTCAGCTTACCTGAGGGCTTCAAATGATGTCCAGACAAGTTTTCAGACTGCCAGCATGGCAGCAGCTTGGACTTTATGTGTCAGAAGCAGGAATCACCTGGCTCACAGCTACTCTTCACTCTTGTTTCAGAGGAGTCTGGACATAGCCTATAAAGCTTCCTTGCTTACTAGGGATAATATGATAATGAGATAATTTCTCTTCATGAACTGCTCAGATACAAAATAATTGGGAGGTTGTAAACAAGGAGTCCAGTTATCCTATTTACTCATTTCAGGTACAAAATTAGAGGCTACTCCTTGCCAGTCAAATGGCTCAGACTATTACTCATTAAATGTGAACGTTGGTATACTGCCTACTTAATCTATAAATAGCCTATCTAAAGTACTTTCTGTTTAGATCAAGTCATTGACTTACCTTTTACTGTTATGCTTCCTGAAACGATCAAATAGTGAATGGGTTTGGGGTTTTTTTTTGGTTTTTCTTTGTTTGTGTGTTTTGTTTGATCTATTCTAAGAACCATGTGACAATGTTCTTGTCACACAAGAGGATATAGCCTCACAAAGGTGACACATCAAGTTGCAAAATGACATTATGTTCTTATATAGAGTAAATACAGTCTCATTTGGATTTTTTTTTAATGAATCCTAGTAGTAAACTTTTAAGTTGGTTCATAGACAAGTTTTCAGATACACAACATTGTAAATGTAAAATTCAGTTTATGCTGGGCTTTGTACTGAAGTCCACTTCTCTGAATTTGATTATGAGTTGGATAGAAGTTGCATTAGTGATTTGAAAGACATAAGTGGTATTTTATTGGAAAGGATAGGAGAGAACAGTGAAAGGATTCTAGCTATCCCAGCTGCAAGATCACCTGATCTTTCTGACCTCTTCTGGGCTAGGACATGAAACCTAAGTAGGAGACAGAACAAGAGGCTAGAAATAGCTAAGGACTAGATCCAACAAAATAATGCTTAAACACCCAGGACCTTTTTAGGCTACTATGATCCCACTGGTCTTCATTAGGAAATTAAGAGTTCTCTTTTTTTGATTTGTACCTAGGTCACAGCATAGACTACCCCAGTTAACACTAGCAAAGAACAGTCATTGCCTTTCAAAAGCTTTGTTCATGGGATATTAACCAAGTGTCTCATTTCATTCTTCTGTGGCAGCATGCCTAGATTCACAAAAATCCAAAGGAGACCTGCCTCCGCTTGCCCTTCCCCTGCTTCGAGTTCCCTGGCGCAGCTGTTCCCTGCGTATTGTCTGCTGCTGTTTGGCAGTGGCATCAGCCCAAATCTGATGCTTTGGCACCTTCTGCATCCCAGCTTTTGGGATTGCTGCCAGGGGCTTTTTCCTGAGATATGCAAATACAATAAGGACTTTGACATTTTTGTGTTTATAGCTTTGAAGAAATGGAAATGAATGAGACAAAGAATGTTCT
The DNA here is from genome assembly GCF_028858725.1 of Colius striatus. Lineage (NCBI taxonomy): Eukaryota > Metazoa > Chordata > Aves > Coliiformes > Coliidae > Colius > Colius striatus. The sequence goes on from NC_084762.1 coordinate 63,162,188, forward strand.
GCCATATAGCTTTTCTGCTTCACCTGGCAAATTCCACAGGTGTACAAAGGAAAGGTGTCTAAGGACTGCTCAAAGAGGTCACACGAATCCTTGCGATGTCAGACAATGTAAATGTAGTTCAGACTGCAAATTGTCTGTAGTGGACAATGTAATTGGGTGATCTGAGTGTAGCTACTATTTACACAGCTTGGGAGATGTTTCCTAAAGAGGCATTGACTAATTCAAGTCTGGCTCATTACAAATCTTTTTAACAGAAGAGCTGTAATCCTATTCTGCACTTTCTTGCTGCATGTGGAAAAGCAAGCAAAAAAGATAAAACTGCTAGATGAGTGCACACAAGCGCAGTAACATAGTTGGAAATGACGTAATGATATGTACTCTGATTATAGTGGCATGGACTCAAGACAGGAGTTTTCTCAGTGTACATGCTATGTACAGTAAGAGAGAAGGGCTCAGAAGTTAAGAAAGTTCTGGAAAGGATCAATCTTTTTTTTTTTTCTTAAACTGGTTTTAAAAACTAGTAAAGGTAAGCTTGTTTCTTAGTATTTTGTAACTATTTTGTAACTATTTTGTAACTATTAGGAAACATTTCAACAGCTGCTTGGTAAGCTGAATCACTGTGTTTGGGAGAAGTGGGTGACTTCAACAATTTCAGAGGTGCAACTTCTCTTGGACTGATTGTTCACAGGTATCTCAGTACATTCTGCATTTTATATTTCATTATTTAAAAGGTCATGTGAATTGTATGATATTTTAAAAGAAAATGCGGTTACTGCTGACCTTTTTTCTTCTTCTTTTTAGGAACCAGTAATGAAGAATGACTCCATCAATTAAAAAAGATGATTTAAATTTATCTTTCCTAGGACAGACATATGTTAGTGTAGTTAATGTAACATTTAAATCAAGAATCCAGAAAAAACAGAAGTCCCTTTGCCATAATAAAAATGCTTAACCAAACTTTCCTTTGTTTAAAGCATTGTGAGAGGGTGGTAACATCAGGAAAAAGACTCCATGATAGGAAAGCGTTTAGATTAATTTTGACTTTCCTTTATATGAAGTGAGGAGAGAATGACAACGGTGACAGTGTAACACATGATGAAATTTACTAAGAAGGATTTTATTTTTTTAGTTGTTGGAATTATAATTTCTGTAGTTGATATTGGAGTGGACTTCTGGATAACTAGTAAATATTTCAGTCAAGGGCAATATTGCTGGGGTACGTTGATACTGTGTTTTAGAGGTCTTTCATCATTGGTAACTCAGGTATTCAGTTATGAGTGGTTTGAAAATGACTGGGAAGGTACTGATACTAGGAAGCTGAAATGGATTTTTTTATTTCATCTCTTTCAGTGTGGAATTTCTATAAGGTAAGCACATTTTACAATCATATTGCTTTAAGACAGTTTATTAAGAAATTATTAATACAGCTTTAGGGATTAAAGCCACTTAAGGCCTTAGAAATTTTTGCTCCATATAAGCAAATGAATTTTTGTCTGCTTATTCCAGACGTAAATTATGTCAGGTTTTGATGGAAATGTAGATCTTCTTTCTTTAATTTTACCTGTTTACAGGGCATGTTTAATAAAAAATACTTGCTTTACAGAAGAATATTGTTGTAATTGATAAATGTAAGTTTTTACAGTGATGCTAAGAAGGGAAGTAATTTGATTACACTAAGAATGTGAGACAGCTGAAGTAAAAAGTAATTTTTGAACCTGAGAGCCTAAGCATATGTAGAAAAAACACCAAGATTTGGGAGAAACATGAATAATTGAATAGCTAGTAAGAATAATTACAGCAGTATTTTCTGCAGGGATTGAGTAAATGGTGACAGAAACCTTTGTTTGCTAAAAGGCACATGTCCAGGAACAGTTTGAGATACCATATGTTTAACATTCTGCGGTGGCTTTGCATTCAAATTATCTTTATAGAGATCATTTGTGCCAAGATTTTACTTCCATTTTAAAACTGAGGTGAAAGATGTTGGTGGGAAGTCCTGAAATTTAATTATTTTAGGTATGTAACAGGTGAGAAACATAAGTGAACATAGACTTATCAGAGACTATTAACAAAATGCTTATTTAAAATCCTTCCTTTAACTTCTTATACTAATCTATGGACAATGATCGCAGATACATTTGTGCCAATGTAAAAATTCTCCTTGTATACATGTTTCATTGACTTGAAGTTATCATGAATTAAGGAAAACGAGGGGGATTTTACATGTCAGAATTAGCTTTTGCATCTCAATATTCTTTTTCCTTTTCTCTGCCAGTTTTACTGTCTTGTTCTTGTTCATCCTCCTCTTACAATCCTGAAGTTTTAGACTTGGCAGAGGAGTATTTACTGACAGGCTTAATTTTTCTGGTGTCAGATATTACAAAAGCTGAGAAATACTAGATTTTGAAGAAAAAAAAAAACAAACCTTCAATTTCTCTGGATAATTTCTTATTCACTAGCCAGGTGCATAGGCATGTGTTTGATTCATGTGATGTATACCAAGACCTGGCCACTCAGACTCTACCAGCTTCTGCCTGTTAGAGAGGTAATGTCTTGGGACCCACTGTGGCACTCTCCTTCTTGTCTGTCCCCAGGGTTTTTCACTTCAGGTGTGTCTGGGAGTGCCATTCTTGTGTTTGTGACTTGCAAAGCTGCCTCTCTGAATTTGTTTCGTCCAAAGGAAGTTAAAGCCTTGACCTCTCTTTCTGATAAATGATGATAAATGTTGAGTCAATAAATGCAGTGTAGAATAGCAGAAGCCACTCTTTCAATGTCTGGATGAAAACCTCCCTTCTCCCCCTTTCTCTTCCATGACCTCATTCTTCCTAACCCATTCAGGACTGAAACTCTGGTTTCACCTTTGTCTCGATTTTGCACTCCCAGGTTGTCCCTAAAATTTCCTGATGATTAGTGCCTATCTCTAAGACCTCACCTTTCAATGCAGTCTTTTAAAAATCATCCAATCATCTACTACTCTAGTTCCTGTAATCTTGACTCAGCCCTTGTATCTATTCAAAATGCTGCTCTTATATGCAGATCTTCATGGATTACCTTAACCATAAAGATATTCCTGACCTTTCCAATGAATACCTCTTACTGTGAATTTCTAC